>NC_142649.1:106046000-107322000 GCF_055504915.1 Nelumbo nucifera | reverse complement strand
GCTCCTATCCGGGAATCCTATTCCCAAATTAGAAAACTGCATTTTCAAGGTTCGTTCTTGTAACCAAACCAAACCAAATCTGAAACCAAATAAAGGGAGGGATATACCTGATACGGAATCCATGCAAGAATACTCCTCCCAACGTAGGTGTTCACGCCCAAAGAGAGTACCAAATCCTTCATCCACTGAAAATGACACAGCTTAGGATGAGGCAGGATCAACAGATAGTTCTTCACCAAGAACTAGTGATTCTTTAGCAAGAATCGAATGGGACAGTGAGCACAGCTTCTAGATTGTCTCTTCTGGCAGGAAACAACATCAAGATCAAATCTTGATTCAATCCAAGAATTGGAGATCGAACAGGGTGGAGCGGCAAGAGTAGGAAGAAAAAGAGCAGAAGGCAAGAACAGTTTAACTGTGTTGTCTTCTCTTTGTATTCAGTGAATGAGTTTTTGGTAGTTCGTCATGTTCTCCTATTTATAGCCTTAAAGAAACAATTTCCTAATCTCATTAGGAGTTTCCTAATCCAAATCTTTATTTGGATCTGGACTCTTTAACTGATAAGGATAATCCCTTATCTTATCTATAGATAAAGTTCAACCTTCCTAATCAAATTAGGAGTTCCTTTAATCCAAATCTTTATTTGGATCTGGACTCCTTAAGTGGATGAGGATAATCTCTTATCTTATCTGTTAATCCAAATCCCAGATCCGCCCCTGTTTAACTAATCTAATTAACCTAATTTCAAATGGGCTTTTAGGCCCATTAAGCTTTCAGGCTCACTTCCACTTTAATGCTAGCTAGCTTGGCTCTCTTTGTATGGCATGGGACCCTATCATTGATCTACACATCAGCCACATGGGTTCAGCCTAGCCTCTGTTACAAGGTCAGGCCGAATTTACTACTAAATACAGTGAAACCCTGAGTTCATCACTATGGGCTCTTAATGGGCCCAACATTTACACTAAATAGTCCTTGGGTCTAGCCATTTTATGAAGGCCCAAGAATTGTGGACAGATGCAAGATTAGCCCATCAGGTATAACCCTCAATGGTCTTACACTTAACCTCTCAGCCCATAATGATCAAACACTGTCCGACAAGAGAGGACCTCTCCCTCGGCTGTAAGGTGCAGTGTTGCACTCTCTACTCACATGGATCCTGGGAATTAAAACCTTTTGCAAACATTTTGAAACCATAATTGCAAAAAAAATTTCAATGGTTGAAATCAATTGCCAGCAGTTTAGGTTTCCATCAGAAAGAGTGCATCCCCGATCATTCACTTTGTCTGATAAAGGGGCTAATCCTGTCACTATGATCACCCACTCAAATGAATTCTCAGACTGTCCCAACATACCTAGGTTTTGACCCCCCCTAAGGATCTCACTGATTGGTATATCAAAGACAGTCCAATCCGACACCTAGTGTAGCATCATAATCGAGTCTAGGGGTTAGGTGTAACATTCCAGTTTTGCCCATCTGTCTCCAAGGTCCAGGGTAATACTGGAATTTTGGTCCAGTTTAGGGTTTCAAGAAAACCCACACTACATGTACCTTAGGTCTCACCTTGGTAGCTGAGACAAGCCACTCCAACCAACTTGGTGGTACATCAATGTCAGCTTTGGCAGGATAAATCTCCCCAAATCTATCCAACAGCTGTGAAGATTCTAAACTAACACGAGTCTCATATGTGTCCAGTTTAAGGGTATTACACAGAAAAACACTATAATAACATGAATTAAATATGTATTTTATTCATTTACAATAAATGTCATAATGTACATCATGCTGATTAGAGCTAAGGGAATACACTATCTAACAACTTCCACTTGCACTTAGGTTCAATCAGGTATAAGTCGGAGTCCCATACTTTCCACGTGTTTCTCAAACACTTCCAGTGTTAGTGGCTTAGTCAGGTCTGCTACATTTTCCACTGATGCTACCTTTTGAATCAGGACATCCCCTCTTCCAACTATCTCTTGTAGTACATGGTACTTCCTCTCGATGTGCTTTGACTTTGAGTGGGCCCGTGGCTCCTTGGCCTGAGCAATAGCTCCAGTGTTGTCACACAACAATGGAATGAGTGATGTGCTGGATGGAACCACTCCTAACTCCTGAATGAACTTCTTCATCCATACGACTTCTTTGGCAGCTTCACTTGCAGCAATGTCATCGGCCTCGATTGTTAAATCTACAGTGGACTCATGTTTGTTGCTTTTCCAGTTAACTACAGGACCCCACTGTAAAGATGTATCCTGATGTAGGCTTTCTATCATCTGGGTCCAACTGGAAATTGACATCGGTATACCTAAGGATTTGTAGTAAACTACCATCGAATAGTAGACAAAACTCTTTTGTCCATCGAAGGTATTTCAGTATGTTTTTCACAGTGGTCCAATGCTCTTGTCCTGGATTAGATTGGTATTTACTTACCACACTCAAGGCCTAAGCTATGTCTGGCGAGTGCACAGCATGGCATACATGATGCTCCCTATGGCAGATGCATAGAGAACTTCCTTCATGCCCTCAATTTCCTCAGGTGTCTTGGGAGACATACCCTTGGAGAGAGTGACTCCATGCCTAAAAGGAACATTTCCTTTCTTAGAGTTCTCCATACTGTATCTCTTGACTATTTTATCAATATAAGTAGATTGGGATAATCCTATTATCCTCTTCGATCTATCTCTATAGAGTCGAAGTCCTAAGATATAAGTTGCTTCTCCAAAATCTTTCATGGAGAATTGCTGCGAAAGCCATACTTTCATTGCAGTCAACATTCCTACATCATTCCCAATAAGTAGAATGTCGTCTACAAATAGAACAAAGAACGTAACCTTATCCCCACTAGTCTTCCCATAAACACAGGGCTCATCCAGATTCTACTCAAAGTCAAACCATTTGACAGTAGAGTCAAATCGGATGTTCCAGCTCCTAGAAGCTTGCTTAAGTCCATATATGGATCGGTTGAGTTTACATACCATGTGTTCCTGACCTGCAACAATAAAACCTTGTGGTTGCTGCATATAGATACCTTCAGTAAGATCATTATTCAAGAACGTGGTTTTGACATCCATTTGTCAAATCTTGTAGTCATGGTATGCTATTATAGCTAGCAGAATCCTAATAGATTTAAGCATGGCCGCGAGCGAAAAGGTTTCCTCATAATCAATTCCTTCTTTATGAGTGTACCCTTTTGCCAAAAGACGAGTTTCGTAGGTCTCAACATTTCCATCAGGGCCCTTCTTCCTCTTATAGATCCATTTGCAACCAATTGTTTTTACCCCAGGGAGTGGATCTACTAGAGTTCAGACTCCATTGGTCTCCATTGAGTCCATCTCAGCTCTCATGGCATCTACCCACTTCAAGGAATATATGTCCAACATAGCTTCCGTATAAGTCACGGGATCCTCCTCACTGGTCATGGCTTCCACCAAGTAACTTTCTTGGTCATAACCGTAATGAACTAGAGACCTGGATGCCCGGGTAGATCTCCTAAGTTGGTCATTTACTGGAGCTTGTGGGACATCTCCCACTACTCCTGAGCTCTCCTCATTAAGAACAATTTCCTGACGATGATTGTTCAGGATGTAATCTTCCTCCAAGAGATGGGCATTTCGATTATAGAACACCTTCTGTTCTCTTGGATCATAGAACAAATATCCTACAGAGCCTTTTGGGTATCCTACAAATAGGCAACGGCTAGTTTTAGATTTCAATTTGTTAACACTTGTTCTTTTAACATGTGTCGGACAACCCTAAATCTTCAAGTGTCTTACACTTGGTTTCTTACTAGTCCAAAGCTCATAAGGAGTCTTCGGAACGGATTTGGTTGAAACCTGGTTCAACACATATATCACAGTCTCTAATGCATAACCCCAAAAGGATGTGAGTAGTTTCACGTGTACGAGAAATGATCGGACCATATCCAATAAAGTCCGGTTCCTCCTTTCTGACACACCATTTAAGTGTGGTGTAGCAAGAGGAGCTAGTTGTGATACTATCACATTTTCCTTTAAGTAGTCCCTAAATTCAACAAAGAGATATTCACCTCCTCGATCAAATCAAAGGGACTTAATGTGTCTCCCCAATTGCTTCTTGACCTCTTGCCTTAACTCTTAGATCTTTTCAAAGGATTCAAACTTATGTATCATTAGGTATACGTAACCATATCGAGAGTGATCATCGATGAATTTTATAAAATAAACGTGTTGGTTACGTGTCCTAACATTCAGGGGACCATATACATCTGTATGTATAAGGTCAAATGTGTCTATTGATCTTTCAGGCTTACCGTTAAATGGTCGTTTTGTCATTTTACCCTGAAGGCAAGGTTCACAAGTTGGAAGATATTCTACAGTTAGAAAATCCAAAGGACAATCATTTACTAACCTTGTGATACGATCTATGTTAATGTGGCCAAGTCGATAATGCCACAGGCATGTGGGGTTAACTGTATCACGGGTTTTTTTCTTGGGGTTATTATCCGACGTAGTTTCGGTTATATTTGTTTTCAGAGAAGGATGGAGAACATAGAGACAATTCTTAAGTTATCCATATGCGAGGAATTTGTTATTTCTTTTGATAGTAATCACATTACTGAAGAGAATACAATATCCATCTGCACATAGTTTTGAAACAGAAATCAAATTTCTTCTCAAATTGGATACATAAAGACAATCTTTTAATGTAATTATTCCTTTTCTGAAATACAATTCTACAGTTCTTATGGTTGTAGCTGCAATGCTTGCAGAATTCCCCAAGTAAAGAACCACTTCATCATCACTCAGTCTTCTGTTTGTCCTAAACCCCTACAATGTATTACATGCATGAGTAGAAGCCCTAGAGTCAATACACCAAGAAGCAGAAGTGACCAACATATTGGTCTCTATGACAAAGGATTCGAAATTACCTTGTTTCTTGGTCTCTAGGTACTGAGGACAGTTCCTCTTCTAGTGGCCGGTCTGTTTGCATAAGTGACAAGCATCTGATGCCTTGTCCTTCCTCTACCTTTTAGGCTTGCTATTTTTCTTCTGAGGTTTCTTCTTTGCCTTCCTCTTCTTCTTGCCCGACTTGACACCTTCAACAAGCATGGAAAGGGCTCATCCTTCTTTATTAGTTCTTCGGCCCTCTACAACATATTGTTGAGTTCCTGAAGGCTAACATTTAGCTTGTTCACATTGTAATTCATTATGAACTAATTGAAGGAATGAGGCAAAGAGTTCTGAATGGCATCAACTTTGGTGACATGATCTAGCCCACATCCAAGAGCCTCTAGTTCATTGATGTATCCATCATCTTATGACAATGGTCATGAGCTAGCTGGTTCTTAGAAATTTGTGCGGTCGTAAACTACTTTAGAACCTTCTAACGAGTAGAACGATTCTGCTCTTCATACATTGTCCTTAGACTATCCAAGATATCCTTGGACACTTCGATCTGATCAAATTTTCGTTGTATCTGGTTGTCTAAGGAGGTTATGGTATAGCACTGGGCAAGAGAGTTTTTCTCTTCCCATTCTTGATGTTCCTTCCTACGGGCCTCAGAAGCCCTATCACTCAGACAATCCAAAGCAGGGTTCTTAGCAACCTTGTCCAATTTCTCGGACGTCAGGACCAACATAAGGTTACGATACCAATCAGTGTAATTTGGGCCCTCAAGCTTATTGTCGCCCAACAGATTGACGAATTGTCCATTTGCCATTTCTGATAAAAGGAAAAGCAAATATTGGTTCACAACCTGATTTGATTCATGTTATCTACATAGATATGGCTTTTAATCTATGTTCTAATTCCATTTGTTCATCTCTGAGATTTCCCTCCTATCTCAGTGACGGAGAGTGCCAACTATGCCTCTGGAAATGTGGGAAACCACATAGGGTGCATGGAGCCAACTGTTTCAGCTGCATAACCGCACAACCTTCTGTGAAGCATATCCACTCATCTAATGAGCTTTCCATTTGGTCTCTATCAGACAAGGTTCATTGCCATTTTAGGTTAAACATTTATGTCCAATGAGTGCTTACCCATCATATTCGTGAACGCCAAGGTACTGTGAGAGAGTCTTCCATTTTAGGATATGCCCCTCTCATATCGGTCTATGACACCCCTATAATTTTATGAAGGGATGTGAGATCCATCATATGAATGGCCAAACCCTACATGAAGGTTTGGCAAAATTTCAAAAATATATTTGCTCCTATCTGGGAATCCTATTCCCAATTTAGAAAATTGCATTTTCAAAGTTCGTTCTTTTAACTAAACCGGACCAAATCTGAAACCAAATAAATGAAGGAATATACCTGATACGGAATCCACACAAGAATGCTCCTCCCAATGTAGGTGTTCATGCCCAAAGAGAGTACCAACCCGAAGCCGGTTCATTAACACCCCTAGGTGGGGGTATAGAGTGGAACAGTGGATCAAAGGTGTTTGAGTGTAGAGAGATTTGGGGTGGATGAGGTGATGGGGCCAAAGTGCATTAAATGAGCACTTATGCATAACAAAGGAAGAAGAAAGAAGTAGGGGAAAGAGAAACAGTAGTTGGTTGCAGTTGCATTGAAGGGGGGAGAAGAAAGAAGGTGGAGAGAGAGAGAGAGAAAAGAAACGAGTTTGAGTGAAAGAAAGGGGAGAGATTTGGGATGGATAATGAATTTTTTCTATTTTAGAGTCAAACGATGCACGATCTAAAAGCTCCTAGCTGGAAGGTTGACTAGACATTGTTCACGTGGTGAGTTAGATCAAACTACAAAACAGAGATCAGAGAGACCGGAGTGGATTACTCGGTGTGGTCTCTTCGATGCTTAAGTTAGTATTCTTGCTGTGGTGGCGAGCTAAAAGCTTGAATGCTAGAGAGCTTGATTGTAAATAATCGCGCATATCTGGGCCCTAGAGAGGTTGATGCCCTTATATAGTTGAGCTACCATGGGTCTCACGAAATGATTCTGGAATCCTCGGCCTGAGTAGATGAGATACGTTTCCACTTTAGACGGGGAGTAACGTATCAGCCAATGAAGTCTATCGTTACCATCTGATCCGGGCGGGGAGAGGATAAGGCCTGCCATTATGCAACATGATACCGAGAGGTTCAGAGTCCACTAAGAAGCATCTAGAGTCGATTATGTGTCACTTCAGTTCTCGGGCCTCGAACTGGCTTAGGTGCCGAGGTGCCTTTATACCGAGGTGACTCTATGCTAAGGTGGCTTTGTACCAAGGTGACCAAACACCCGAGTTCCAAAAACTACTGACTAGGCTTCTCTTGTTGAGTTGTCATCCTACTGGTAGATCGCGTCCACGTGACCTTTACTTACTAGGTCGTGCCAAACTACCCCTCATCAATTGCCCCCCACTCCTCGTGCCAGGGGTCCTAACTCGACACGGAGAGTTCTTGACAAGCCCAGGTGGATTTAGCATGATGTCCAGGTGGTACGGAGGTTGGACCTTTGGTTGGACCTGTTCGATTGTTTGGCTAGACTAGGAAGTGACCCAGATCATATATCAGGTACGCGTGGACATCAAGCTGATTATAAACTCCGCAGACGTCAAAACACGTGCTCAACTGATTTCAACCTCAGGTAACATGTAGCCAGTTTTCTTAGGAGCCGTTGGATCACACAGATCTTGGTTGTTGATCCCCAGATATAATGGCTATAAATAGGGGCCAAATTGCCCATTTTCTTTGCCACAAACCATGAGTCTGAAGTCCTTGAGGTCGCGTTCAAGTCTTCCAGCTTGGTGTTAACTATTCCCGAGTCCGAGGTCGTCTTGCTTTCTTCAGTCTTCATTGATGAGTTCGTCTTCCTTTTCTTTCAATTCCATTGTCCTTTCCATTAGCATGTCTAGTCTTAGCTTATATAGCCTTTTAGATGGGAGCGGTGAATCCGCTGGGGCCAAGGTGGGCACCTCGGCACAAATCGCGAAGCCACGTCCTACCGAGGTGGGCACTTCGGCACAGGATGTGGACTCCAGCCCATCCGAGGCAGACTCACCTCGGCGAAAGCAAGAAGCCTCTAGCAAGTCGACCTTCACCTCACACCGAGGTTGCCTGCCGGACAGCTTCGATCTGTCTACAATGACAGCAGACAGGCTCTTGTCTTTAGTAGCTCATTGCAGACTCCCTAATAACTTAGTATGTAGTATTCCCTTAGGCAACTTTCCTTGGGATCACGGTCATAACAAGATCGTGGTCTTCGAGGAGCAGCTCGTAGTCGAGCTGTCTTCCACTCCACCCCTTCATAGTCGAACTCGTTAAGTTTTTTTATATTGCCATAGACCAGCTACATCTGAACTTCATCCGCAACATTGTAGGTACCATTTACCTTTTTCCATGATTATAACTGACCTCTAGACCTTGACATCATTTCTTCGATCCTCTCCATCAAGAAGAACCCGGCCTGTGTTCTACCCAAGCACAGGTGAAGTTATTACATGTCTCCTCGCCCTAGGTACAAGTTGTTGCATGAGCTCCCAAACAAAGTCTTGGCTTGGAAGAGACGTTACTTCGTGGTCCGTAACACCGAGGGGTGGCCGTTCCTGACTCAATAGAGAGCAGCCATCCAGGACCCCAGCGTTAGGTTGGACCCATAGACACAGGAGGAGATCTGATCTTGGGCGAATCTCGGCCTGAAGTTCAAAACCTCCGTGACCAAGGAGAAGCTCGTACAAGCCGTTCTAAGTCCTCCTGGTAGGTCACCAACTATTGTACTTATTTTCGTTGTTTTGTTTTACTTTGATGTTGCATCTAACTCGATTCATCATCTTTTGCAGCTGCCATGGCTGACATCCCCATTGACGAGCTCTTTGGGAGTATGCAGAATGGGAAGAAGAAGAAGAGGGCCTCCAAGAAGGCTCGCCTCCACACCGAGACCACCACCTCTAATATTGGCGCCTCCATCCCCGAGCACCCACTAGTCGTCGAACAACCTCCCATGATGGACTTGGTTGAGGAGGACCAAGGCAAGGCTACCCTGTCCTGCGTGCCCGAGGAGACCACATCTTCTAAGCCCCAGCACGTGTAGGTGACCACCACTCCGTCAAGTAGCGACACTTCTACTCGGAGCATTTTGACTCCGAAGTTCGGTCAATCTGACTGATGCCTTGGACCCCCTTTGTAAATACTCGATGTCCCGAGCTTTCGAGCTTGGCTAAATAGTTGTAATCTTTTTGTTGATGTTTTTTTTTACTATGTACCCTAAGTGCTTTATCAATGGAATACAAGTATTTTGCAAAACTCCTTGTGTGCAAAAATTTTTCTAAGTATAGATTACTCCCAAGCTAGTGAGCTAAACCAAATAGGAGCAAAATTTTTCTAAGTGTAGATTACTTCTGAGCTGGCGAGCTCAACTCAAATAGGAATAATCTAATCGTCATTGTACACCAGGGTGAACTGACACTATAGAGTACATGCCCGACCTGTCTGTGCTCGGGCTACTTTGCCTTGCCCATGCCAAAGCAACTGGGTTTTAATGAGCCTGTGCCGAAGAGGCGACCAGGTCTTAGACTGCCTATGCTGAAAAGGTGACTAGGACTCATCTGTCCATGCCGGAGAGGTGACTGGGTCTTATATCATGCCAATGTCTCTTGTCAACTCGGCACCGTAGCCCTTAGGATTGTGGGAGTGACTTAAGGTCCTCTCTCCAGTTCGTCGTCTTTAGGATCAGCTCAGTGATCCTATGGACTTAGTTGTTTTCTGTTTAAGTTGAGGTTTATAGATAGTATCTCCTCAGGTTGTCAACGTTCCAAGCTCAAGGTACCTGTTTCCCTTCCATGGTCTCGAGCTCATAGGTTCCTTCTTCGAACACCCATCTCACCAGGTAAGGACCTTCCCAATTTGGACCGAGCTTACCCACGCCGGGCTCAAGTACCATTACCTTGCAGAGGACTAGGTCGCTGACTCGGAATAGTTGCTTCCTAACCCGAGCATTATAATACTGAGCTACTCATTGTTGGTAAACTGCAGTTCAAATGTGAGCCAGATCATGTACCTCCTCGACGAGGTCCAAGTTAGTTCTAAGTTCATCATCGTTTGTCTCTTCATTGTAAGCTACGAGCCACAACGTCGGTACTTCAATCTCTGTCGGGCTTACAACTTTCGTCCCGTATGTGAAGTTGAAGGTTGTCTCGCCGGTCATAATCTTGATGGTAGTCCGATAGGCCCAAAGGACACTGGGTAGCTCGTCCACCCACAACCCTTTAGCTCGTGAGAGGCGAGCTTTCAGTCCGCAGAGGATAGCCTTGTTCCTCACTTTGGCCTATTCGTTCTCTTGTGGATGCACTACCAAAGTGAAATTTTGCTAAATCCCCATCTCGGCGCACCAGTTTTGGAATTTGATGTCCTCGAATTGTTTCCCATTATCTAAAATCAAGACTTTGGGCAGTCCGAAATGGCACACAATACTTTTCCAGAAGAAATTTTGCACATTCAGGGCTATAATGCTTACCAACGGTTTGGCTTCTACCCACTTCGTGAAGTAGTCCACTACCACAACCAAGAACTTCCTCTGCCCGGTTGCCGGCGGAAATGGACCAATGATGTTGATTCCCCACTGTGTGAAAGGCCACGAGTTAGTAAGATACTTCAAATCGGTAGCAGGTTGATGGAGGATGTTGGCATGCCTCTAACATTTGTCGCATTTCTTGACAAGCTCAAGTGCATCTTTCTTCATTGTGGGCCAATAGTAGCCCTGCCTTAATGCTTTTAGGGCGAAGGCTCTGCCCTCCAAGTGTCCTCCGCATAATCCTTCATGGATATTGTGAAGTACGAACTCAGCTTCTAAGGGTTGCAAGCAATGTAGGTAGGGAAGCGTGGAGGATCTCTTGTACAACCATCCGTCTATAAAGACATACCGAGCTGATTGACGCTTTACCCTCTGAGCTGCATCACATTCTACAGGTAGGGTCTCGTGGAGCAGATAATCAACGAGAGGGTTAATCCAGCTCGGTTCTACTTGCAACACGGGAGCAACTTCTTCTGTCCCCCCCCCCCGAGAACGCTGGGCCGAGGCAGGTCCTCTATGTACAGAGTTCGCATGGTGTTGCCACTTGTACTTGCTAGTCGAGACAAGGCGTTGGCCTCAACATTCTTAGACCTTAGAATTTGCTTGATGAAACAAGTGCTAAAGCCTGATAGGGTCTCCCTGACTTTGGTTAAATAGGTCGCCATACTTGAGTCGCGTGCTTCGTAGTCACCATTGACTTGGTTAACTACTAGCTATGAGTCATTGCACACGATGAGACGTTTTGTACCCATTTGCTTCGCTAACTTTAGCTCGGCAATTAGTGCTTCAAGCTCCACCTCATTGTTCGATGCCTCGAATCCAAACCGGAGAGCATACTCTAGCTTCACCTCGCTTGGGCCATACAGTATCAGTCATGCACGACTTCCTCGCTGGTTAGATGAGCCATTTACATGGAGGATCCAAGGCTCCTCATCCCAGGTCAGTACTACTCTAACCGAGACTAGTGCCACGCTGGTTGATGCCTCCGACATGTTAACAGGCTCAGCCAATTCAGGGGCCGATGTGTTGAACGTACATTCTGCTACGAAGTCCGCCAAGACTTGGGCTTTGATTGATGGCTGTGGCTCGAACCAGATGTCATACTCGCTAAGCTCGATGGACCACTTCGTCAACCTACCTGACACCTCAGGCCTAAGTAGGATGTGCCTCAGAGATCTATTAGTAAGGACGACGATGATATGGGCTTGGAAGTATGGGCGTAATTTTTGAGCTGCTACCGCTAGCGCGTATGCCAACTTCTCAATGTCGAGATATCTGGTTTCTGTGTCCTAAAACATTTTACTTACATAGTAGATGGGTCATTGAACCTAGTCTACTTCTCTAATTAGTACCGAGCTTACCACCTCGTCACTCGTAGAGAGGTACAACTTCAACTCATCTCCTTCCCTAGGTCAAGTTAAAACTGGGGCGGTACTTAAGGTACCTTTTTAGCTCACCAAACGCGAGCTGGCACTCTTCAGTCCATTCAAAAGTTTCATTCTTCTGAATTGCCTTAAAAAAGGGGAGGCACCAACCTACCGATTTAGACATAAACTGGTTTAGGGCAGCTACCCGGCCAGTTAGTCGTTGTACCTCCTTGATTTTCTGGTGTGGTTGCATTTCTAAGATAGCCTTAATTTTATCCGGATTAGCTTTGATGCCACATTAGTTCATTATGTAAGTGAGGAATTTGCCTGACATGACCCCAAAGACACACTGATAACTCTGCATTTTGATGCCTTAAGGGCATCAATTCAGGGGTATTTTCAACCTTAAAATAGTCAAATTATGTCCTTTTCCCAGTTAATTTCAATGTTGTGACCTCTGAGGGTCTCTATGCAAATTCTATGCAAAACTAGGAAGTTTCCATGGCTGAAATGCAACTTTTGGGAAGCTGGTGTGAAGTCCAACTGAGAGAGGGGTGTTTTTGTGAAAAACTGAGAACAAGAGGGCGCCTCCTATCTACTAAACCCAGTTTAGCACCCCTCCTACTGTATTAGCATGCTCCCCACGCCTTAGCAAACCCTAGGGCACCTTTTAACCCATTCTTTTCACTCTTAGCAAACCCTAGCCGCCCCTACGTGTTTAATCTCCACCCTCCACCTCTTCTAATCTCCACCACTCATTCTAGGGCACTCTTTTTGTAGCTTTTAAACCCTAGGGCTCCACCCAACTGCTAATCCTCACCATTTAGCCCCTAACCACTAGATCTCAGCCCTCCATTCCATCTTCTATCTCAGCCATCCACTCTACGGTGCCACCCACCTCTTTTAATCTCCACCTTTCAGCCCTAAGCGCCTCAATCTCCACCATCTATTTCTGAGCACCCAAATCTCAGTCCTATATAATATTGGGCGCCTTCTCCTTCTATTCTCAGCCTTAGGATCACCCCAAAACCGTCCTAACCCTCCATTAGAAATCCTAGGGCGCCCATATCTTTGCTAAAACCCAGCTGTCGCACCCCTCTTTCTCTCTAATCCCAATTGTATCCACCCTTCTCTATAAAAGGGACCTAAGAGCTCCTGAGGAGGGGTTGGATTCTGCCCCCAGGTAAGACGGAAGGTTGATCTTGAGAAGTTCAAGGGTAGAGGAAGAGGAGGACACCCAGGCAAGAGGAGGAGTTCCTACTTGCAGTTCGCCAACACCACTACTGCCACCTCTGGAATCGAATCCCAACAACGTTTACTTTATTTTAGCTTTAATTTATGTTCTTTCAATTCTAGTTTCATTATTTATTTTCTGTAACTTATTTTCATTCTATTTGATCTTCATTTTGTTTTCTGCAGATTTACAATTCGGCCAGGTAAGACGGAAGGCTTAGCTCAAGAAGTTCGAGGGTCAAAGGAGAGATCCAAAGACTACTACCTCTGATCGGATTACAGATTTTTATTTTGTTTCTTTTGTTTATTTATTTCTATATTTATTTATGTTTTTACACTTTTAACTTTCAATATTGTTCGAATTCTATATTTTTCTCAGTTTAATTAATTAATTTTTATATTTTTTCACTTTGTTCTCTTGTCCGGATTTGAGTATTTGTTAATTTTCCCCTCGCTTCCTTGTGGATACGACATGTTCTCACCCATTTACCGCATTAGTATTTGTTTGACAGTCAAAAAATTTTATAAATGTTTAAACTGGTGTTCCGAAGTGGTTAACAACATGCTTCTGGACACACCACACACTTGTTTGGGTTTAACTTCATATTGAATTTCCTTAAAATTTTAAAAATAGCATCTAAATCATCAATTAAAGATCTAGAAAATTGGGTCTTCACGACCATGTCATCAACATAGCATTTCACTTTATTGCCAATCAAATGTTCAAAAATTTTGTTTACAAGTCACTGGAAAGTTGCTCCAGCGTTTTTCAAACCAAAGGGCATAACTTTATAGCAGTACAACCCGAGTTCGGTTACAAAAGTAGTTTTATCTTGGTCGGTTGTGCCCATCCTAATTTGGTTGTAGCCAGAGTAAGCATCCATGAACTCACCAACTCATGCCTTGAGGTCGCGTCTACCAGGCGATCAATTCTGGGCAAGGGGAAACAATCCTTTGGATAGGCTCTGTTCAGGACAGTGTAGTCGTCACACATGCGCCACTTGCCATTGGCTTTCTTCACAAGCACAGGATTGGCGACCTAGCTCGGGTAATGGACCTTCCTAACGAAGTCTATGGCGAAGAGCTTCCCAACCTCCTCATTGACTACCCTCCACCGCTCTGGGGCGAGGTTGCGTTTTCTTTGTCTAACTGGCCTAACTAAAAGGTCCACATTAAGTTTATGAGTTATCACACTATGGTCGATTCCGGGCTTTTCTACCACAGACCAGGCGAAAACGGTCTACACTATTGAGTAAGAAACTCACTAGTTGTGTTCGGAGTGATTCGCTTATCAGTGCACCGATCTGAAGATTCTTGGTCGATTCGGTCTCAGAAACGATATGTGGATTGCCTCTTCCATCGGGGCAGCTCGCTCCTCAATGTAATCTGTCGGTTGCTCCAGTTCGACATCTTCCGCCAGTTTTACCTTTCCCTTGAGGGCATCCACGTAGCACTTACGGGATTCGAGTTGATCACTTCGTATGACCCCCACTCTGTAATCTGTCAAAAACTTCATCGCGAGATAATAAGTTAATGTTATCATGCATAATGCATGTATGATGGGCCAACCTATAATTGCATTGTAAGGGGACGGAGTTGCAACCACCAAGAATGTATCCTCTCGGTTGAACCCTACTAGTGGAGTATCCACCGGTTTCATATCGCTCTGCTACAGTTGTAACTTGTCAAAAGTTCCTTTGAAGAGGATATCGGTTGAACTGTCTGAGTCCACCAAGATCTGCTTCACCTCGAAGTTATTGATGATCAATTTTACAACAAGGGCATCGTCATGAGGATACTGAATCCCACGAGCATCGTCCTTGGTAAAATAAATGGGTTCTTTGATCCGAGGTCGCTTTAGTGGGTTCTCTATCTCGTGCTCCAGTTCTTGGAGCACATGCACCCTGCTACAATGGATTCCCCGTTGATTACATTGATCACCCCGCAGATCGGTCTTTCTTCTAGTAGCAAGCGAGGTGGTTGTACATTTTGCCTACTAGTTTCTAGGGCATCCTTCTTCCGATCTCCCTATTAGTCCCCTTGTCCTTTCTCCTCGCACAAAATATAGTTCTTCAAATATCCACAACGAATGAGTTCCTCAATCTCATCGTGGAGGTTTTTGCAGTTCTCTGTGATGTAACCATGGTCCCGATGAAAGTGACAATAAACATTTGGGTTCTTGATTGCTGGGTCTCCCCATAGCCTAGGTGGTCATCTAATGATGGAGGAATCTTTAATGGCCATCAAGATCTCTCCTCGCTTCGCGTTAAGGGGAGTATAATTGGTTCTCTCTACTGGTGAGGTCCTAGAAAGCTGACCCAACCTGTAACTTCATGAGGAGGACTTGCTTCTTCGCTTTGGGGACTTGCTCTTTTTCCTTTTCTGCTTATTGTTGCTCGTCCATTCTTCTTCTCTCTTTCTTTTTTCGCCTTGCTGGTTGTCGGTCTTCTGGTTTATTTCTTCTTTTGTACTAATAAACTAATCGGCTAGCCTAAGCAACTCTAGCTTTTTTCCACGACGTGCCACTTGAACTCCTTATGAGTAATTCCTTTACATGTTGCGAAGAGGCGTACCACCGGATCAAGGTCTGATATCTGTAGGCATGTCTCATTGAAGCACTTGATGTAGCTTTGAGGTTTCTATACCAGGTCCAAACTACTCCTCTAAATGTGGTGGAGAAAGCCACGCACATGCAAGCCTCATCGGCCTCGGTGAGATGCATCTAGGACTGGAACGCATCTACATGAGCATTGGGGTCAAAAGACCCATCATACTTGTCTAGTGGTGATACTTTGAAATCTTTCGGCATTGGAGCCACTGGGAGCTCAGGTGACAGGGGGATGGCCGGCTCAAAAGAGCAGGCATCGTTCTCATGGCCACCGAGCTTACCTCTTCTCTTTCTTGGCTTTGATCCACTAGATGGCTAGGCTTTGCTGGTGGGCTATTCCTTGTTGAGGAACGGAAAGTCTTGCGACGTCGCCATTGCTACTTCTTTGGTGGTGCGGCGTTTATACTGCTAGCCTCAGTGTTGTCAAGTATCTCGATCTTGCTCCGAATGGTGGGGCGAGGTGGTTCGAGGGTTCTTCTCGCTGCTTCTTCTTTGTCGCGTATCCGGCGCTGGCTATCACGAGGGACTGAGGGGTCTCTTCTTGAGCCCGCACCTCGGGCCCCGAGATGACGATCTACATTATCTTGGTATGGAAACTGCTGACTATGCCTCTCGGGCTAGCTGGATTCGGGCCTATCTTTTGAGTTCTCTTTTCAGGAGGTCGGGGGAGTATGCCGATCACCTATTATACCCCGTGGTGAGGTCCATCCCGAGGGAGGGACCAGTTCCTATGAAGTTTTCTCACCACAGGGGGGAGATTGACGGACGTTC
Organism: Nelumbo nucifera; assembly: GCF_055504915.1. NCBI lineage: Eukaryota > Viridiplantae > Streptophyta > Magnoliopsida > Proteales > Nelumbonaceae > Nelumbo > Nelumbo nucifera. Next base: position 107,305,531 of record NC_142649.1, on the reverse strand, counting down.
TGATGAGCCTGATGCTGATTCGGGTTCTGAGTCTGCCCTTGATGTTGATTTGTCAGCTGGTTCGGTTGCAACGGTGGGAACTGCTACTGGTACTGTTGATAGATATAATACTACTAAAACTGTTGGAATTGGTGGAACTATCACATTTGAATCTGCATCATCCGAACATTCTAGATGAGGTCATTAAACTGGGAGTGCCCGACCCCAGGGGGAATCACAGAAGGCTCCGAGAATGTGGCATTCACTTGGGGGAGCGAGACACTCACATGTTGGATAGTGTGCGGCACGGACAGTGATGGAACCCATGAGAATGTCAGGGGGATGGTAAACTGGCCAATGGTCACTAAGGTAAACTATCAGGGATCGCGTCCACATGACCTTTACTTACTAGGTCGTGCCAAATTACCCCTTATCAGAGTCCAAACTACAGTTTAAATCTGGACTCCGTTAGTTTTGAGTTTTGAATGTGAATGGTGTTGTGGTTGCTCTCTATTGGTAGGGACAAAAAGAGGACACAGGATATGAACTATTTCCTTCTTACTATGCCCAAGTCCATAGCTAAAGAATCACATTCTGATTCAATTGAAGGATGAAACAAAGCTAAACAAAATTGGAATAAGGTTGAAGGATGAAACAAAGCTAAACAAGGTGAGGAGGGAAGAGGCCCTGCTGTTGTTGGTATTGGTATCTTTGTCCTCACAGGCAGAGGCCAAATACAACAGTGGCCCTTCTCTTGTCATCTCTTATGTTGTCTCCAACCTCTCAGCCATGTTCTCCGTCTTCTGTTACATTGAGTTCGCCACTGAAATCCTTGCGTTGTTATTAAGAGTAGTCTTCAGTAGTTGGTAGCAATGGTCTCCAGCAATCCATAGCAGGGGGAACTGGAGGTGAGGAGGGAAGATGAAAGAAGAGGATGAGAGAGAGTCGGACTTGAGATGGGGAATGAATGGTGGTTGAGAGCCTGCTATTGCAGCAGATGAACGAAAAATGGTGGTGTAGGGGGGAGAGAGGAGAGAGAGAGAGGAAGAGAGTAGTTCTAGAAAAACGAAAAATGGGAATCTATTTGAGTGGACTAACAAAATTTGATTCCTTTTTGGAGTCCTGACTGCGGTTAAGTTTGGACTCCGGTAGTTTTGGGTTTAGAATGTAAATGGTGTCATGGCTGCTCTCTATTGGGAAGGACAAAAAGCTTTTTGTCCCTTGAGAATGGATGATGCGAGCTCGACAGCCGGAACATAATTATACCCGATTGCTATCTGTGGACCAACTAAATAACTTTGCCTCAATTTCATTGCAATGTAAAACATATTTCTTGATCAAGCAAAATTACCAAACTAAGACCCGATATTGCCAAAAGCCCAAATATGTATTTTACTTAGACATATCAGGATGCTAGCAAAACAACAGATTCGCCAGATTCGTCCAATACACTCCAATACGCGATGAAATTTTGAGCCTTGATTCTATTCATCCTAAGACAAGATATTTGATACAATTTAAAACGTTTCTCTTTTGGTTAGCCTTTATTTTTTAAAATCTTTATTATTTCTAAAAGGACTATTTTTTAGGGTCTTATGAGAACCAGGGATCAATCTCCAAACCTTTTTATTCCCTTGTAAATTGTCTTAGAGTCGAGGATTAAAATGTCGATATATTATACACCTGTATTGAGGCGTATTGTATTTGTATTGGTATACTCAGATACACATGATACACCGATACAAAATCAATTCGTACAATTTAAAACTTTAAAGATGTGGGCCCCCAGGCCCCCCACTCCCTAGTGATTATTCAACAATTTGTATTGGCAATACCAACAATTCAGTTTCAAAAAAGAAGAGCACATTGGTCCAACAATTCACAAAGACAAATGCCAAAAGCTCTTTTTATGTGCATGCTTATTTGAATAACCTAAAAATGACTGTTATTACATGTAACTAATTGCAAATACCTCTAGTCAAATGCATAAGGATCGTCTGCATAAGGATTCAAAGACCCCTCCGTAAACAAGTCACCTATTGCTGAAGGGCGTGAATCAGGACCACCCTTGATTACCTGAACAAGGAGCAAATACACTCAGATATATTTCTTTTGAGATGAAAAGCTCCAGAAGAAATGATTTGCTACAAAATTAAAAGGGTTAGAAGAGATAAGGATAGATCAAAAAGGACATGATTAGAAATAGTAAGAAATAATTTAAGCACTAATAACAGTGGATATGATTTTAAATAGATTGAATTGGCAAAACAGGATTCATGAAGCCAACTAGTTGGGATAAGGCATGGATGATGATAATGATGCTTATGATGACACAAACCAGTCAAAATATACACACATAAAACAAAGAAAACGACAACGTAAGTGTCCAGTTTCTTGATATTCTCACACTTAATCCAAGTGGGAAAAAACTCCAGTGCAAATCTTGATGCACATCAATAAACACAGACTCCCATAGCAGCAAAGTATATTACCCAAATTCTTTCAAAAGAAACTTAAACAATGTTAATATATATATATATATATATATATATATATATATCAGTAAAATCTAAAATTTAAGGAATTTAAGGTAACTGATGATGCTTCTAATTTATTTCAATGAAAAAGAATATATAACTAGAGAAAATTATTCAAAATATTCAAGAGAAATCAAAAGCTTGAAATCAGCTTTCCATGCATCCTTACCTTTACAACATCTTTTCTGCTCTTGGTTTTTGGTGTATCGGTAGTCTTATGTTTCATTGGGCCCTGATGATAAGCATAGAATGCAAAATACATTATAAAGACAAATAAATTATCAACCATAAAGTTGGTCAATCCTCTAAAAATAAATAGCACTATATCAGTAAGCACACCCCAAACAAGACTGTGCTTTTTGATTTCCTGCGTTTTGTAATTCTTCCTCTGTCGGAGGTTTCAACTTCATACTCATGGTGAGTGACCTGCCATGGCAAAAGCTCATACAGGAGCCAAGGACAATTTTAATCAAAATATCCAGGTAAGCAACTTAAAACGGTATCAGGCACTAGAAACGACTTTCTATATGAAAGATAGATTGAAAAATCTATTTTTTGCTATTACTTTCCAAATACAGATATCTATCATCACCCACAACAGGGATATATTATGTCACATATGCGAGTGCATACAAATACATGCAACTTACCTTCCTACTATGCTTAGGAATATTCAATATGCTTCCTGGAGTCACTTTATCTACTTTCTTCAATAAATTTGCCATTGGTGTTTGTGTTGCTCTTAGTAAAGATGAATCCTGGAAATAATGCACAAACATATATTCAACCGAATACTCTATATTCCACATAGCTGGGACCCAGGATTGTTGCCAAAGGAGGCAGGTCAGAATATTGTTCTCCTTCTCACCTTCGCCTTATACTCTGATATTATTGGGCCATGTCGACTCCTTTTCCTATCATGCGCATCCTCCATTTTGATTGATGAGATGGAATACTTCTGCAAAAGAAATGGAGCACTATTATCTTTGAGAAGACTTTTAAATCCAAGGAGTTGGAAGTTATATTGTTTTTGACAGGTCAAGACATTGAAGATTCCAAATATCCATGTATTGCAATTTAGAAAGCTATCCATTGCCAAGGATTGGGAAGAAAGTGCAATACTTTCAAGTTTTCCATGGAGAGCAATAAAAGAAGATTAAATTAGAAAATCTGGGTTTCATTTTGTGAAGTTCACTTATTTCATCTAATACCAACAAAACCTCAACTGGAATGCCATGTTCAAAGATCACAGTAAGGTCAGAAATGCAATGATTATCAGAAGACAACTTCAAGAAATATATCAGGATATGCTTAGGATACATATGGATTATTCAAAACTGAAATAGAAAGGTACGAATTTGTTTATAATAATTGATATCAATTGATTCAGTTTGTAATGGTTAAGTATGAATTTATAATAGTTGAGTATCAGTTTGCAATAGCTTGAGTATGGTTTGTAATGGTTGAGGGATTATAACAGTTGAGTATGGTTGTGATGGTTAAGAATGGATTTATAATGGTTTTTACCAATTGAGTATAGGTTAGTAACATTTTGTATTAGTTGGATATTGATATATAATGGTTGAGTACTTGAGTATTGGTTTCTAATAATTAAGTATGGTTTGTTAGGGTTTAGTATGGGTTTCTAATAGTTTGTATCTATTGTGTATCTGTTTGAAAAGGTTGAACGTGGGTTTGTAACGATTGAGTATAGTTTGTAATGACTTGTAAAAGTTGAGTGTGGATTTGTACAGTTGAATATGGATTTGTGATGGTTTATAGAAGTTGCATATCAGTTTGTAAGCATTGAGTATTGACCAATACAGGCATGATAGGTACCAATGTGTGGTGGATGCAGTAGAAATTTACCAAAACTGAAGATTTCCTACCATGCCATGTATGTGTCAAGTTAAATTTTCTATTTTCTTTTGGTCAGTTATTTTAAATAGGAAATTGTGCTGGACAATCCCTCTATCTAGAATCTACAAAAATGTTCTTCTGTAAATTGGATAAAAGAGTAAATTTGAACATGGAATAAGAATTTGACTCTGATTTATTGTGAGGCATGTGTCTCTCTTCTCTACTCTCTCCACTTCTAAAAGCGTAAGCTCTTCTTCTCTCTCTTTTTCTTATTACAGGTACGAAAGCATCTCTCTATCTCTGCCTTTATTGAGCCATACAAGTATAACATTTCGATCTGGAATTAGTCCCTTTTTCTCTAACTTTTTCCAAATCTGGAATCTTCCTTTGAACTGGATTTTCTTTATCCACCCTTCTCAGCCCACCATTGCTAAATCTATAGGACACTCCTCTTGCCCTAAGCATAGTTTTCAAGGTTCCAAGGTAAGGCTAGGCAACGGGGTGCCTTGTCACTAAGTTGCCTAGGCAGGCACCTAAGCACCACCTGTTAAATGGGCCTTTTTGCATCATTAGGAGAACAGTAAGAGTTTCCCAGGTAAGTGGCCAAAAAACTTACCCAAGGGAATGTGCAATTACCGTGGGTCCCACATTTGCCTAAAGTGGAACATCCCCCCCCCCAACTTACATGAAAACAAACAGGGCATGATTGGCAACATGTAACTTTATTGATTTGAAAAAGAAAAGAATTAGATAATATATACAAGAATAATAAGGTGCCAAGCACCCCAATCACCCCAAGGTGCTAACTTGTCCCCCTTTTTCTACCCCCCTAATTGTTTCTTATGTTGCTAATTGTTTGACTTATGTTGAAATTAAGATCCATCATAGAAAATCAACATATTCATGAGAAGAAAAAGAAAAAAGAAAAGAAATTTCAGAAAATATAGGAATTGAGCTCCTGCTTTTGTCCTAGGAAAAAAAAAAAAAAGAAAGGGTGAAAGAAGAAAATAAAAATGAAACTAGTATATAAACACAAAATGAACAATTTAGTATAAAAATGCCTATTTTATTTTATAAACTCAAAAATTAAAAAATATAAAACTATTTTATAGCATCGTGTAAAAAATAGCTAGGCACTTAAGCGAGGAAACCCTTCATGGGCACCTTTTCATTTAGGAGTCATCTTGGCAACTATGATCCTGGGTCACCTGAAAAAAAACCAAGGATTTTAATTTGGACTGTAACCTTGTGGAATAGTTATGGACTAATGGTCACAAAAGTTTATAGGCATTTCATTGTACATGGATACTCTAGAGTCTGGACCTTCTATTGCAATGGCATCAAAAGGGAGAATGGTCTACCATTTGCTTTTGAGATTGGAAGTGGTGATACTACTAAAACATCAAGACACACAACCTGAAAGTCCAAGCATTTGGAGATTGTTATCCTCACCTTTTGTTTCCTTTTTAGATCCAAACCTATCATCCCCCTTTGACTCAGGAGGAAGAAACAATTATAGCACTAGAGCTGAAAGGCATAGTGATTAAAGCAAGAAAGAAACCAGGCCCATTTTGTGGGAGAAAATGTGATAAAAGCTTGGATGTTATTAATAGCAGGAGACTACTATGATAACTTGTAGCTTTCACTCTAAAATTCCTTCATCATAAATGACAGCATGTTTTCAACATTTAATAGGAAAATATTTACTAAGCAGATATTATATGAAACTCCAGAGGAGTTGTTATTTGTTTCAGATAAAATAAAGCCCTCAAGAAGTGTGGTCATGTTATGCATATTGTGACCTTAGTTATAGTACTTGAATATCTCTGCACTCAAAAGTGAAAACATAAATATTATAGCATATTACTAAACCTCCATTGAGTTGACCTCATGATCCCCTTGTGGATTGTCATCCATTACTTTCCACTGTAACTGCAACAATGCCCTTTGCCTTTCTTCCTGCAGCAAACCAAAATCAAGGTCAAAATGAGGTCAGAACTATATAAATTCATACAATAACTCATGAGAAAATGTACACCTTTGACTTTTGGAGTTCCAGTTCCTCTTTTAGTTTTCTACATTCATCTTCATGATTATGCCTCAAATCTCTAATCTGAGCTTCATGCTCCTTCCTCATCAACATAGTTTTCTAAAGGGTGATAAATTTTTGAACAGTGAGCAGTTGAAACAAAATAAGAATCCCGGACAATAAAATAATGAGAACTTCAAAACAAAGTTTACTTCCTTCATTTCATTTTCAACTTTAAGCTCAACTTGTTTTAGCTCTTCATTGTGTTCAGCTCTAAGACTCAACAGAATTTTATCATGCTCTTGTTTGATATGATTAATCTACAAAACAGAAAAAGAAAATAAGATAGTTCTGGAAACTAATGAGAACTTTTCATTCAAAAGGCAGGTCAAAATAAATACAAAACCAACCATTGGCATATGATATAAGGCTTAAATATTATCATTTAAAACTGTACAATTAGACTACAAATCATAAACAAGAACAGGAAAGGATGTTTTATCATATAACATGGAAATGTTAGTGAACGCAAGCTATATAAATGGGGAATGATGCATTAGGTAAGCCAAACTAGCAAGCTGTACATATGTAAGTACATAATACAAAGGTACAATTGCACAGACAGAGTATTTCATTTTATATTTATGTACTAGTCCAACACTTCTTTTAATTGGTCAACTAGTACAACACTTGTTGTAAATGGAAAAGTTATATTAATAGGCTATGTAACTCTTAACCAATAAGAAATATTCTCCAGCTACTACAGAACAAAGGTATAATCTTAATAGAATAGTCAGACATTGTGTAACGTGACTCTGACAACCACCAACCCCAAGTTCAAACTGCAAATATGCAGGTATTGCTTATGCATATTTAGTATGGAGAACAACCAACCACAAACCTGAAAAATTAATTAATCTTCTAACATACCAAAGCAACATGTTCCTCCTGAACATGAGTTAGATATTGCTTTGCTTCTTCTTTGCTTTCTGCAACTTTTTGGTCACATTTTCTTTCCATTTCTCCAATAAGTCTGTCTGCCTGAAAGTTCAAATGGATGAATAATATCCATAATAAAAACAACAATAGAGATAAGAATGCAAATTGGGTTTCCAAATTGAAGATTTAGCATGGTATCAGGCCCAGGCCCTTGGTCCGTGCCCATTCAAAACTTAATAAATGCTAAACCCAGGCCCACCCAAGTTGCACACCTAAATAGATAATTTTAGTATAAACAGACCTTTTGCTTTTCAAGATTAACAATCTCCAGTTTCTCCGCCTCGTACTTCTTCCGGATATCATTAATTGCCTAATCAAACTCCTCTTGGTTTAAAAGAAGGGAGAGCTTTTCTAACCATTTGGAGCATTCATTTAATGAAATAGCAAAATGATAACACCTGATCATTCCTCTGAGAAATTTCCTTTAGATGCTTTGATAATTCTGATTGTTTGCTTTCTAGCATCAGATCATATTGCTTTTTGGCTTCTGCAAGTTTGCTTTCAGATGCTGCTAGAACTGATTGAATCTGCAATCATATATTTGATTTTATCTTAGTATTTGCTAAACTTAAATAACTCCAGAACATCAAATTACTCTTTTTGGAAACCTCTGTTTTTTGATCTTCCAGCTGTTTCTCTCTGTCTTTATGTTGCAGATGTAGCTCTTCCTTCTCATCTAAACTGTTCTGAAGTTGGCCAACTTGTTTCTCCAGTAAACCAACATGCTGCACATGCTTCACTATCTCATTTTGAAGAGATTCCATTTCTTCTGCTTTCTCCTGTAGTTTTTCTTGCAGATTCTCTTCAAGAAGTTGGCTCTCGGATTCTAACTTAGAAATCTTAACTAATAGATCTTTCTGCGACATTCAACCAAGTCAAACAGGTTAGCATGCAACACAACAATAAAATGAACCATTGATAAAGAATAAAGCTTGCAAACCGTTTTAATCTCTGATAAGCTTGACATTTCTGTCAGTTTTTCAATTTTCTCTTCTGATCTGGTAACCAAAATCTCCAATTCAGTCTTCTTTGAAACAAGAGTTTCTACTTCAGACTCCAATTTCCAGACTTTCTCTTCTGCTAAACGGCATTCTTCAGCATGCTGCACCATCATAAATTCCTGCACTTTTTGCAGATCAATGACCTTATTGTTCAAATCTTCCTTTTCCAATTTAAGTGCATCTTTTTCTGCTGCAATGTGCAGAAATTGGTCATGAAGTTGATCAAATCGGCACTGAGCATGCTTGGCAGCTAAAAACTTCTCTTCTTGAACCAACTTATCCCAAGTGTCAAATGCAGAGTTTAACTGGGCAATATTGTTGGCAACAGCTGCACTTTGTTTATCCAATTCAATTAGCTCTTTCTGTGAAACATGAACTAAATGTTCAAGGTGTTTTATGTCTTGGCCTGCTGTAAGCAATTTTTTAACCAAGCCCTCATTGTTAGACTGAAGAGCATTCTTTTCTTTTTCCAAATTCTCCTGATTAGCAATCAAACAATTGTATTCATGTTGTTTTGAACTTAGCTCAAGACGCATCTCTTCCAACTGAGAATTAAGACTTTCTATACTCAACTTATCAGTTGCCAAAGTTGCTTCTAACCTTTCAATCAGAGCATCTGCATGCAAAGAATTCTGTTCTTATTAATGTTAAACTGTAGCAGCTTTTTTACTAACCAAAGCCATGAAAATTAAGGTTTTTCAAAAACTAGTCCGCATAATAAGAGACTCAAACTCATTCTGATCCATCTGGTCCTACTTGGATTATTTTTTATTTTTTTTCATCTAGTTCATTTTGCATCTTTACACATCAAAGTGACCAACTCCAAGAAAGCAAATCACAAGGGTTACATGACTAGTCACCAACTGAAGGGTTGACATGTTTACAATCTCTAGAAAGGAGAAGACCAACCTTTATCCTTTATGAGCTGGGTAGTTTTGCAATTTTCATCCCTGTAAGTTCTTTCCCTTTTCTCCTCCTCAATTTTGGCTTCTGTCAATTCTTGTTCCACTACCAGAAAAAAAAAAAGAGCAAATCACAAGAACAGCACATCAGAATGGAGTGGATGCTACATATATCTAACTTTCCAGTTTTATTTTGGCACATCTATAATAAGTTTCCCATCTGATCAATAGTGTTACTTCCCGGTGCACAAAGCAAGTAACTATATTGATGTATCCTAATCTTCAAAAATGGAAATCTTCATAAAATGAACATTCTACAAGGCCTTACTGTTTCTAATAGTTTCTTCTGCGGACTCTAATTTTGCAGACAGATCATTCATCTGGAGGTGTAGACTATCAAAAGCTTCTGAACTTGCAGATAGTTTATCCTCAAAGAACCTTTTATCTTGCTCAGCTGTTGATGAAGATTAACAGAGAACAGTCTGAATCTGAAACAAAATATACAAAATTCAAGGAAAGAAAAGATAAGGAGATACCTTCCTGAACTCGGCCAGCTAAGTGCTTTAAAGTTTCAGTGAGTTGATCACATAAGACCTTGGTTGAAGAAAACTTTGACTCCAGTCCTGTCCAAAGCTTCGCATCTTCTTTTTGCTTCACTTTGAGTTTTGCATTTTCATTGATTGCATTCTGCAACTTCTCCTCTAGCTCATGAATATGCTCTTCTGTTTTCTTCAGCTTTGAGTTCTGCACCGTTTATCACGATAGTTGGTTAATTAGTATCTGAAATCAGCATTCGCAAGTTATCTCCTCTGCCAGCTTACCGATTCTATTCATTAATTTAAAGTCCGATGCAAGCGCAATCATTATAACACAATGAAATATCCACTTAAACATGACAATGCATGAAGATACAATAAGATTAAAAAATCAATCTAGTAGGAAGAATCTAAGTTAAAGATGACAATATCAGGAAAATAAACAGAATAATTCTATAGAAAATAAACAAAATATAGTTAAGCACTGACATTAAGTTAGATGCCGTCGAAGGTGCGTAAATGTATATGTGGGTGGTATCGCAACAATTGTCACTAAATTATGAACTATGACCAGATAAATGCGAGGAAAACAATTAGAAACCATTTTACCGCCATTTCAAGATCGGTTTTCACGGAGGCTTGTTCTTTAACCAATTTCTCTGGAAACGAAGAAATCAAAGAACAGGATAGAATTCAACTTTGCAAAGTTAACAAAACAAAGTAAACTAAAGAGAAAAAGGATAGAATAGAAACCTGCAGTGAGCTTCAAGTTGGAAAAATTCCCCGACGAAATTGAATCCGAAGACGACCTTGAATATATAGGAACGGTCTTCGCGGATCCTGAAACCGATCCTGACAAGGATCTGAACTGATCCAAGCTCTTGATACCGGAAAACCCGATCTTCTTCATCATGAATTCATATATAAAAGTTTGCCCGGAGAAAACCTTAGAAATAAGAATTCGAAGCTTTCACCCTCAGAGCTCTGTGACTCCAGCTTCCGCAGGGAAAACAATTGAAATAAATCGGGCGCCAAATTCTATTATTTATACTGTTGGGTTGTGTCGCTCGGGCTTTTGCAATCTCCTAAAAGGCAGTTGCCCAAATATTCATAAGATAACCCTTGTTTTCCACTAAATTACGAAAATACCACTTTTTAAACCATAGAAATAGCATATAAGGACAATTTTTGGGGTTTAATATCAATAAAAGTAATATATTTAAAAATTTTTAAAATCAGGTAAACTTTTTAAAAATAATATTAATAAACGGCAAAACACTGTTCATCTTCTTCTTGCCATTTGTTCATCGAAGCCGTTACAAGTCACCGTCTGCCACCACCGTTTGCTACCGCCCACTGCACCTCAGCCCACCTCCGCCTCCACCTCCAACAATGTTGTCAGAGGTGGCCGAAGGCAGAGGTGGCGACAACGGCACTAGTGGTTTTTTTGTCCAATACCGCCACCTCCGGCAACATTGCCGGAGGTGACTGGAGGCAGAGCTGGCGACAATGACGCCGGTTGCCATTCCTCTGCCCGTCGTTGCTGCCACCTTTGTCTCCACCCACCTTCGACAACATTGTCGGGGGTAGAGGCGAAGGTGGCAGCATTGGACAAAGAAACCACTAGTGCCGCCGCCACCACCTCTGACAACGTTGTCGAAGGTGGATGGAGGTGTGACAGGCAACAACGGGCGACGATAGGCGGCAGCTCCGGTGAACAAATGACAAGAAGAAGAAGATGAATAATGTTTTTGTCCTTTATTGATATTATTTTTAGTTAACCTATTTTTGAATTTTTTTTAAATTATTACTTTTATTGATATTAAACCCCAAAACTTGCCCTTATATGCTATTCAAGTCTGGATATTCTGACTACGAGACATTGCTGGTCACAAACAGTTATTGTCTACATAAATTAAAGGGTAAATTATAAAACAAAGACCTCGCTGTAATTTGTTGTGCGACAAAAACCCCTTTGTATTAAAGGTAGTTACAATATTTTTTTAATCCCCATATTACCCTTATAACAAGAACGAGATAAATACTATTCATCTTCCCCTTCTAATAACTATTCCTTCACATTTCTCTCTCTCTCTTTCCCTCTCTCTTTCTCTCCCCCGCTCTCTCTTCTTCCCCTTCCCCCTTCTCTCCTCCTCTTTCTTCTTCCATGCGATCAGTGCCTTGTCGCTCTCCTCTGCATACGACCTCACGATATATTACTGGTGTTTCATCAAAATTCACGGGTTTCTGAGTTCTGATTGGCAAAGTTCTTGTACAAAAAAGTCTTTGTGAGAACTGGGAAGACATAAATGTATAGAGGGAGCATGGGAGTAGCCGACTCGGGAAGCAGTTTGACTTGGATTTGCAGTGCAATCAGATTCAGATCACGTTACACATAACACATCCATCCAGGTAGCATGCATGTTTTGTTTCTGTTGCCTTTGCCTCTACAGTCTCTCTTCTCTGAATACTCAATATAAAAAATCAGTTTACTATGTTGTTGCTGGTGCTTCTCCCCCAGGCCCTGCGTCTCTCTCTCTCTCTCTTCGTAGCCTAGAGTTCAGTGACCCACAGCCCCAGTGACGAAACCCCCCGACCCCTGATAACAGTTGGAGTGCTCGTATTTTACCCACAAAAATCAGGAACAACAAGGCAGATAGTTCTGGCTTCTGCCCTATGAGCATAAATTCCTCCGTAATTCCCCCACCCCTTAACTGAAACCATTTTTCTCGTGCTCTCACTCTCACTCACTCAGATTTTTTTTCTGTTACAAAACAGAGCATCCGCTTTCTGCTTTTGTTTTGCTCCTAAAAAATGACACATCATCGCTCGATTTGTTCCCTGTTGGTTCTCTTCTCTGTTTTGCTCCTCTTCCTCCTCCCGTGTTTTCCGGCTGCCTCTCTTACAGAAGACGCCATCTTCTTACACCGAGTTAAGAACTCCCATCTCGATGATCCCACCGGTAGCCTCCACGATTGGAATCTACCCCCGCAAGTCACTAACACTATTCCCTGTAATTGGACTGCCATTGTCTGTGATTCTCTTTCCCTTTCCGTTATCTCTATCCCCCTCTCAGGAATCCACATCTACGGCTATTTTCCTGCTGATTTCTGCCGCATTCCCACCCTTCAGAACCTTTCCCTCGCTGATAATTTCTTCAACGGTTCCCTTACTTCTACTTCCATCTTTCTTGCTCCCATCTTCACCATTTGAATCTGTCCCTCAACTTGTTCGTCAGTAACTTACCCGACTTCACTGCCGATTTTGTCAACTTGCGCTCCTTGGATCTCTCGTTTAACAACTTCTCCGGCCACATCCCCTCGAGCTTCGACCGTTTTCCCAACCTCACTATCCTCTGCCAACAAGGAAACCTGCTCAATGGTATCATCCCTACCTTCCTTACCAATCTCACCCAGCTCACTAGATTCAAACTGGCTTACAACCCTTTCACCCCAGGTCCCTTGCCATTACATATTGGAAACCTCACCAAGCTAGAAAATCTATGGCTTCCTAACTGTAATGTGGTCGTCGGAGAGATTCCAGAGTCTTTAGGAAATCTCGCTTTGCTCAAAAATCTCGATCTTTCCGACAATTATCTTTCCCACAAGATACCGGAGAGCATTGGAGGATTGAGGAGCATAGAAAGAGGAGAGAAAGGGGAAGGGGAAGATGAGAGATCGGGGGAGAGGAGAGAAATGTGAAGGAATGGATATTAGAAGATAATATGGGGATTCAAAAATATTGTAATGGTCTTTTTGAATGGAAGGCTGAAGGGGTTTTTTGTCTCACGGTTATAGTACAGGGAGGGTTTTTGTCACAAAACAAAGTAGAGGGGTCTTTGTCACAGGTCCATATTGTAGGGTCTTTGTATTTTATCCTAATTTAAAGCCTACTTTTTTAAATATCAATATATATACAGATAAATACGATAGAAAAAATGAAAACATGCGTGCTCAACAGATCCAAACTCCGTATAAGCACTGACTTGCCCTGATATACCGCCATGTATCCAAAAATGATGAGACATGAGATGTTTTCAATACATAGGAGGAATACGTTGTGGGAAATTATCTTGTGGAGGGCTGATTTCAACTCAGGCAACGAGTGCCATTTTTTGGAATCTGGATTTGCACCTTACACGGCACGCCTGTTACAACTTCATAGCGCTTTCAACCGTGAATTTAGAATATCTCCTTTACTGTTGTCAAATTATTGGAAAGATGTTTCAGATACATGGTTGCGTCACGTGTACTATGAGGCACACTATATGAATAGCAAATATGATTTTCATTTTTCTAAGGCATTTTTGCCAAATTGGCGTCATGTAGATTTAGCCATGTAGGCATTGCATTCTCCCTTACTTTTGTTTGATTGTTTGAATGATTTTTACCCATTTTAGAAGAATTCACTTTGGCACCCCGCATACATATCTCTGCGTGTATGGAGAACATCTCAGATACTTGTCATTGGGAAATGTTCTCAATACATGGTTGGGATGTGCCTGTGAGATGACTGGGGGGCCAGTATGAACTTGTTTTCAAGTAACACTGAGGGCCTTAGGTAACACCGAGTGTTTTCAAATAACACAGAGTGCCTCAAGTTCTATAAGAACTATTTTTGAAAAAAAAATATCATTTTAATATTTCTTGTAACAGTGACAATGTTTATCCTTTTTGCTTAATAGTAAATTTGCATGCTTTGCACGTGGCATTTATTATTTAATTATGGTATAAAGGCTTGACTCATTTGACCCAAATGGTTGAATTGCTTATCTACTACTAGACAAAAGGACAATTTCTTTTTTTTTTGGTTCAATGTTGAAAAAAATGAGATTTAGGGTTCGTTTGATTTGCGGATAGGACCGAAAGTAATTTTATTAGTCTATTTATTATTTTCTTATTACTTTATTAATATTTTATGAATATATAATTATAATTTTATTAGTACTTTGTTATTATTATTTTATTAGTATTTAATAATTGATACCTTAGTATTTATTAATAATTTATTACATTTTATTATTACTTTCTTATTAGTTTATTAATTTTTATCATTTTGATTATTGTTTCAAATTAATTTATTATTATTGAATAAATAATATGTTAGTATTTTATTATTACTTTAATTATATTATATATATTATTTGTACTTAATTATTCTTATTATTTAATAAATAATATTTTAGCTTTTTATTATTAATTTTTTTTATTATTTTATTAGTATTTACCATTAATTTATGAATATTTTATTAAAATATAATTATATTATTATTACTTTAATAATCTTTTTATTATTATATTTTATTCCTATTTTCTTTTTGGTTTATTAATATTTTATTATAGTATGATTATTTAATAAATATTTCACTAATATTTTATTATTATTATTATTACTTCCATAATATTTTATTGTTTAATTATGTATTTTTTTATTATTATTACTTTAATTATATTATATTAATAATTTATTATTTTATTATTACTATTAACTTATTATTAATTTATTATTTTATTAACATTAGGGTTTGGGGGCCTTTTGTCATGAGTTCTTTATTCCTTGATAGACTCTCGTATGGGAATCCCATTCCCGGGGGGAAGCTTGGAATTTCTATTCCCCCAAGAATGGGAATCGGCATCCCATTCCACCATATGGGCATTAGCCATTAGCACCTTAAAATTACATGTTTTGGCCTCACAATTAAAAATAGACTAAATTCAAATTACATTTTTTATATTTTCATATGTATAAAAGTAATTCTTATTTATGGAACTTGTTTTTATAAGATGAATATACAATTATTAGAGATGTGCTCAAATGTTTTTTTGCAAAACTTATGTATTTTTCATTTTTAATTTTTAAATTTTTTATTATTTATCTATGACATCAAATATTGACATGTTTGACCTAAGAGTTGAATTGTTGACCCATACCAAATACGAAATCAATTTCATTTTTTTGGTTGGTTTTGAATTTGTGTTTAATTTCCATTATCAACAAAAATAATTATTGTTTATGACACTTATTTTTCTTTAATATGATTAATAAAATATCAGAAAAATGGCCCATTTTTTATGCATTTTTTATTTTGTGAATTTGTTACTATTTTCAATATTTTATTATTAATTATGATATCATGGATTCACCCAATTAACCGAGATGGTTGAATTAGCTTACCCACCACTTGGATGGAAGAATTTTTTTTTTTTTGTTAATTTTAAAAAAGAATAAATTGCTGAAACCTCCCATAAAGTTTTTGACCATTGTTGAAATCTCCCCAAAAGTTTTGTAATTGCAATCGCCTCCCTTGAACTTTCTAATACAGTTGCAAGTAGACCCCCTCTCTTAAAATCCTTTAACAAGAGGCACACAAATGTCCAAAATACCCATGCAGTTACTATTGAGGCTAGTTTTTGCATAACAAACAATACAAACTTTATGAACAACAAAAGAAAAATAAGAAGTTTAAATTGCAACTTTGAGGGATTCATATGAAGAGAAAATTTATAAAATAAATAAATTTCAAAAAAGAGATTGGAAGGGTTTGGGATAGTGATTGATATGAAGGAAAAATTTGGAAAATAAACATTTTAGTCAAATTAACTACATGGTTATTTTGGACATTGTCATGCCTCTTGTTTGAGGATTATAAGAGAAGGGGTCTATTTGCAACTATGTTACAATGCTCAAAGGAGGTGGTTGCAATTACCCAACTTTAGGGGAGGTTTTCAACAATGGTCAAAAATTTCAAGGGAGGTTTTAGAATTTTATCCCTTAAAAAAACACGAGTTTCATATTGTTAAAAAGTATTTGATAAACATGGGTTTCAAATTACTTTTCAAAATATTTATTTTTATACTATTAAAATTAATGTTGTGTCTTTAATTTGTAGAATTTAATGATGAAAAAATACATCTTAAATATAGGGTTTAATGAGAGAATATATCGAATTAGTTTTAAATTTATATTCAATTTTCATCATTAATGAAAACTTTCCTTATTCATCATACTTATTATTGTTTAATATGTCAAATATATGATGCTAAAATGTTCCCAATTATTTTTTATTTTTATATTCTTTGCATTTTATCTATTTTTGAAATTTATTATTTAATTGTGGCAACGTGGATTAACCCATTTGACCAAAATGGTTTAATTTCTTACCATCACCTAGATGAAAACACCTTTTTTCCAGGTAGATATTAAAAGTATAAGTTTTTATGTTATTGGACTATTAATTTATTATTTATGGGTTTAATTAATATAACTTAATGATGAGAAGAAACAAAAATGTTTTAAATATATGATTTAAAGAAGGTGAATGTAAGTTAATTCTTTAAATGTTGGATTTAATAAGAGGTAATTGAATGCATTGAATATCTTAAAATTACTTCTTTTCAACTCATTTAGGTTGCGTCTGGAATCGGTGTAAAACGTCATTAGTGTAACATTTTGCATCGATTATCGATGTAAAACTACACTCCATCCAAACACATGTAAAACTGAACCGGAGTGTAGTTTTATGTTGATAATAATTACACCCTCTTTCTAAACGCATACAAAACCGAACCGATGTAAAATTTACATCAGTTCTTGATTTACACCACATCCAAATGTAGCCTTAGGCTTAGTTTGGAAAGAGTACAAATGCAAATATGTACAGCATAAATACATACAAAATAATACAAAATATAAGGTTTTACACTCTACATATTTGCATTTGCACTATTTCCAAACTCAGCCTTAATATCAATAACTGATTACCCTATTTGCCCTCATTTTTTATCAATAAATCTAAATATGAAGGAATAACCTTTATCCTTAAAAAATTCTAAAAATATTCTTAAAGCTATTTATACTTTTTAAAGTAGTATAAATATGACACCTAAATAGCTTTAAGTTGGCACTAAATATCAATTTAAAATTTGCATGAAAACCGAAATAACCCTACCGAGTTCCATGGCATGGCCGTTGCTTAAGAAAATGGCATAGTTACCAAACATAGCCGAGATGAGCCCTTTAATAATGCGAATGAACTTTTTTTTCCATTTTATTCTTATTTTCTTTCTGCTTCATAGCCCATGCCTTTACCCGGCCATAAGTTATGAGCCATAATCACCAACGGCCCAACCCCAGTCCTGGTGAATTTTTACAACCAGCCAGAGAAATTACCAATTCAACCAATGCTGTTCTCTTGAATTATGAGATCATGATAGTCAATAAAAAAAAAAGAGCATGGCTAACACGACAAGTGCATGTATATAACGACAATAATAAAAAGTTAAAAATTCCAATGCAAAAGGTCAGTTTTTTGGGGTCGGAGAGAGAAAGCAAGAAAAGAGATGAGAGAATTTTCAGGAAGAAAAAAAAAAAAAACAAGATGAAGAGAGAAAGTATGAGAAATAGCCAAATAGGAGAGAATTTTTAAGAGCAATGTTTTAAAACCCAAGCCGGGGGTTGATCCAATTTTTTGTGCAAGTGATGGTTCACCGGTTCAAATATTGCCTGACCATTAAAATAAAGGATAAAAGATTTAAACCTCATGAATTTTCTTATAAATACTAAAACCTCCCTGCACCTTTGTATAAGGACTTAACCCCTATTTGGGAGTGCTTTTAAACACTTTATTGTGAAAAAGTGCTTAAAATTCCAAAAGCACAAAAAAAAGCACTTGTTGGTGTTTGGTAAAAAAAGGCCTCAATAAGTGCTTTTTCAAGAGAATAAGACCATTTTTTAAAAAATTTTGGGCTTTTTAATGAGCATTTTTTTGAAAAAACAAAAAGTGCTTATTATATTTCTTGCCCATCTAAATACTTATACTACCCCATCTAAATGAAGCACATTTTCACCAACACTTAAAAGCTGTTTATTTAATAAGCACATTATTACAATAAGTACTCCCAAACATCACCTTAAACCTCCCTTCTTAGCTGAAATTGTAAGCCAAAAACCACACCTTGGTTTAGAATTTGACCACACATGATGTTCAGATTCTTTTAAAATCCCAATAGTGCCATGTTAAACTTCATAGTGGTGCTCTCCAAAATCAAGTTCCTTTCTTCCAAATAAATAAGGATAGACCTGCATATCCATGGGAGACCTTCCAAGGTTATCTTTTTATTCTTCTGCATTTAACTTCTAAAGAAAACACTAGGTAACTCGGTGCTTGCTTAGGCGTGAGTATGGATAACCAGAACCTACCTTGTCAAGATCGATGTCGTTACTTTGTACGGGTTAGTTCCAAGTTTGGCATCGATGCCGTTGCTCCAGAAAACGGCAATATATCAGCATCGTGTAAAAAAATGGTACTCCAAGAAATGTCTGTTTGTTTAAAATTGTTTTTCCATAAAAAACAGTACTTCAAGTCACGTCTTGAAAATCGGGAAGGTGTGATTTGGAGCAACGTCGAATTTGGCATTTCCTGGAGATGCAGTTCATTGTTGCCAACAGGGACATGACATGGCACTGGATAATAGGTACCAGTGCTAAAAACGTTTATTGGAATATTGGTACCAAACAAAAAATATTGCTGTTGTTCCAGGAAATGTCCTATTTGGCAGCAACATTTTTAAACAAATTAAAAAAAAAACACTGTTTTCTCAGAAAATAGTGTTTCTAACCCATACATTAAAAAAACGGTACTATATCTGCAGCATCGATGCCAAACATATACCATATAAACTAAGAGATGGACAAGCACATAGGAATACCCCATAATCCGGGGCAACCAACTTCGCTCTCAAAAGGCTATTAATAAGAACCCAGATTTCCTACTAACTTTTCCTACCCGCTCTTTATCCGCCATAGAGATGTATGGCTCCAATTCATAGCAGGTAGAGAATGAGTAGGAAAAGTGAGTAGGAAATCCCGAATGTACTAATAGACGATCAAGCAAACCATGAGACACAAGTCCATGGATAACAGGGTTGACTGATATACCAACAAAATTAATTAAACTCCCACGACTAAGTCCTTGCAAAAAAAATAGACAACCCTGAAGCAAAACCATCAACTCTTTCGGCTAACTTACATTTGGATCTACAACACATAAATTAAAAAAAAAAAAACCATTATCATTCTCCAAAATACAATTTTTAAGCACAAATTTCTTATGACCTTAATTAATCAATAAGAGTTGGGGCACATAAGGCGATGGATCTAGGTTCAGCTATTTAAGTCAAATAGATTAATCACGATGACATAATTAAATAATAAAAAATTAAAAAATATTTATAAAAATACAAAAAAGTTGTAAAAACATAGAAAATTTTTAGCACATCTCTAATGTTATATGTTCATTATATTTAAAAAGCATGTATGACAAATAAAAATTATTTTTATTAATAATAAAAATAAAATACAACAATTAGAAAAAAAAGAGAATTAATGTCTAACTCGTGCCCCACTGACCATGTCAAAAGGTTTAATGGTTCAATTAGTTGGGTCGCCGTGTTGTTAATTGAGTTAATGTTTTTTTAGCGAATCAATTTGGTGGTAAAAAGACCTAGAATCTTGGTTGACAAGTCCACCTGTTTGATTAGTTGATTTAAAAATTTTATTATTTAATTACAGCATCATGGGTTGACCCATTTGACTGAAATGGATGAATCATTGACTTACCACTCAAATAAAAAAAGGGAAAAATACAAAAAAAAGCTTTCCCTAAAGTTTCTAATTAACGATAATAAAAACCTCCCCTCTAGTTTCATTGTAACAAATGCCTCCTTGAGTAACTTGATTGACAAAAACCTCTTTTCTATTATTGACCCAGATGAAAATGTTAGATTGATGCATCAATTTTTTCAAATACCAATTTTACCTTATCAATTATTTTACATACAAAATTACTTAAACAACCCCATTTTAAACTCAGCAAACACTCCGTTTTGATTTTTATCCTCTCCCTCCAAATTCCCATCCCTAAATTCCATCCCAAGATGGAGGAATCCTATTCAAAAGCTTCATCGATTCTGAGAGAGCCCTGTTCCAAATCCATTAAAAGAGAAACCCCAAAAGAACATTGACTCTTTCAATCTTCCAACCCTTGAAACCCCAGTCCATCGACTAAGGAAGTGAAGAACATCTTTATACTCTTTGCCAGTGATTCTTTCATTGCTGATTCTTACGGTGAAATTAACCACCTTTGATTCTTTCATCGCTGAACTTGTGTCGGTAGAGAAGTGAGACACCATTTTTTATGGTTCAAGCAGGGAGAACACAGGTAAAGTGAAATACCATTTGTGGTTCAAGCAGTGGAGAAGTGAGACACCATTTTGCATCATAACGGGGATCGTATCATTCTCTATGTCATTTTATTGTACTTTTCGATTGCCGTTTGTAAACAAGAATAATGCTATCTCCCTGTCGTTTGTAAACTTTTTTTTGTTTTTATTATTATTTTTTTGAAAATTATGAACGGCAACTGGACCGCCATAAATATCTACATCTACAAATAAAACTTGATATCCAAGTGTACATATACCATGCACAACATGCTAACAATGTCTTTTCGTGAACAACCAATTCTCTGTTTTTCCAAAGACGTCTCAGAGACAATGGAAAGACCCACGAAAATAGAAATTGGTTCAAGATTTAGCAACCTTCAGAATTTTGATTCTTGAATCAATTTTGAAAATGCCTCAAGTTTCACAATAATTCTTGAGTTTGGAGTCTCAAGACTCTGTGATTTAAAGATAGATTTCTGAAATGGCGCAAGACAAAATTGTGAACTCGCTCGCATGGCTGATGACGAGGTTAAAAAAGAAAAAAATGGAAAAAGAAAAAGCGCAAAATTAATGTCCAGAATACCCCTAAATTCAGGATAGGTTCATAAAGCATTCTCAACCATCGATGCAAGTTAGCAGGAAACCTTTGTGCAGTAATGAAAACAAATACCTTCGAAGGTTAAAAGGAAGAACAATGGGATCTCGGCAGAAGAGATTCTTGTAGAATAAAAATGAGGGTTGCGCAATGGGAAGAGCTTATAAAATCATGTTTGGTTCACTGTTTTGGTCTCATTCTTTTAGTTCTTGCTCATTTTGGGCAAGAATGGGCACGGATGAATAATATTAGAGTGTTTAATTACAAAATTCTTGCTATCCATGGCACAAAAATTGAGTAGCCTATAGCATGAAAAATAATCATGCCCATCTTGCTCATTTTCTTTCTTTGAGGAAACTCTACCTACAAAACTCGGTTGAACCCTTATTCAATTTGAAATTGATCAAAACTGAAGTCGGCATAAAAAAACTTTATTAAAATACTTTTATGAAAGCACTTTCGTGAAAATACTTCATACAAGTAATTTTATGAAAAGTACTTTTGTGAAAGTAATTTTATGATGAAAATACTTTTCTGAAAGCACTTTTACGAAAGCATTTTTATAAAAGCACTTTTTTGAGAGTACTTTTATAAAAGCACTTTTAGGAAAGTATTTTTATAAAAACAATTTTATGAAAGTACTTATATAAAAGCACTTTTACAAAAGCACTTTTACGATAGCACTTTTATGAAAGTACTTTTAGTAAAGTAATTTTATAAAAGCACTTTTAGCAAAGTACTTTTATGAAAGCACTTTTACAAAAGTACTTATATTCATTCACTTTGGATTGGGTTGGACCCAACCCTATCCGTTTGCATTTTAATTAGACTAGGTTGGATTGTAGTAGGTGTTGTAGTTTTTGTATATGTTTTTTGGATTTCTCGTGTTATTTTGGTGTTTGATTCAATTGGATTGGATTGGACCCAACCCGATCCGTTTGCATTTTATTTGGATTGGATTGGACTTGGTTTGTGAGGATTTGGACTGGATTTAGTCCAATCCATTTGTAAATGGACCAATATTGGACTGGATCGTATTGGATCAAATCCAATCCAATTGGCAGCCCTATTTACTAGTAGAGTACTGTGGAAACTCACCTCAACAGACATTGACTATCGGTCATCCATCAGTAAACATCTATGCCAATAGTTTTGAAGACCTAGGCTAGTGGTTTATGAATACCAACAGTTTTTTTTTAGAATGAAAATAAGCAACATAGGACACTTGTCAGTCTGAAAAGAATTCAATTTTAGGAAAAAAATGTTTGGTTCATAGCAATATTTTCTCATTCTGCCTATTTTTAGCCATTCTTGTCCATTTTAGAATTTCATGTTGGATAAGAATGAGAATTGAAACAAACATGACCAATGTTTCTGAATTCTTGTTTGAGGAACAAATTTTTCATTTGTTTTTGTTGGTAATCAAAAATCAAATGAATAAAAGGGAGTCCTACTTACAAGAACCCCCTGAAGAGAAAGACGAGAAGAAGATACAAAGGCGCCATATTTTAGCTACAAAGATAAAGAGAAGAGCCACATTACGATAGAAGATTAAGGGGATTTGTAGCAGCCAGGGATCCGAGTGAGATGTTGCTCGATTGAGGGCAAATATGGTATTTTACAATATCTTTAAATGATGCCTTAGGGATAATTTTATAAATGTATACATTTTCCATCTGGGTCAGTGATAAAAGGGAGGTTTTTTGTCAAGTTTCTCCAAAGTTTAGGGGAGGTATTTGTTACAATGAAATTATAGGGGAGGTCTTTATTATTGTCAAAAACTTCAAGGAAGGTTTTTTTATTTTACATTAAAGAATGGTTTCATTTCTGAGCCAATTGTAAATTTTATATTCCATTTCCATTATTAGTAAAATTACTCTTATTTGTCATACTTATTTTTGTTTAATATGGCAATTGTGACAAATATATAATATTAGAGATGCGACCAAATTTTTTTATAAATTTTATTTATTATTTGTATTTTATTTATTTTTTAATTATGGCATCATGGGTTCATTTTTTTGAACCCAAATGTTTGCACTGCTTACCCACTACATAAAAAATATTTTATTTCTAGATTGATTTTAAAAATATAGTTTTTTATACTATTAAAATGATTCTTATGGATTTAAATTAAGAGTGAAATCAAGCCGAGCCAAGCCAAACTTTAAAATGCTTTGACTCAATTCAACTAAAATACTATTTATGTTCGAGTTTGAGTTTGATTTTAATTCAAACTCTATTTCCTAGTTTGAGTTCAAGTTTGATTTCAAAGCTTGAAAGTGAATATATTTTTATATTTTCTAAATGCATATGATATATTTTATAATATATACTATATTCTTATATTATATAGAATATAAAAATATATTTTCATATATTTTTATTTTCTATAACATTATGCATATATGTATGTATATGGTAATCAAGCCAAGCTCACATGCTTTCAAGTCGAACTTTTTAGGGAGAATGATTGATCAGTCCAGGTCAGAATTTTGTAGCCCCACATTACAGGGGGATGAATCCTGACCGTGAATTGATGCTAAATTCGTGGGGAGGATGTGGTTTATGGGGGGGGGGGTGGACTATGTGGGGTTGTTATTCAGAATTCTGCATTGGGTTTCAAAGTACTTAACCCAACTTTTTATTAGTTGAGCAGAAGCTCAAGGGCGAATAACTAATCAAGCTTACCTCCAAATTCGAACTCAATTCGAACCGAACTTAAGTCGAGCCTAATCAAACTCAAGCCCGAACTATTTGATTAAAGCTTAATTCAATTGCAGCCGTAATTTAAATAGTGAAATTTAATGATGATCAATCTCTTTATTTTTATTTTTTATCTAGTTTTTTATTTTTAGTATCCAATTATGGTACTATGGGTTCACTTGTTTGACTCAAATGGTTGAATTGCTCACCTTCCAACTAAAAACCAATTTTGTTTCCATGTTAGTTTTAAAATAATGATTTTGTACTATTCAAAACTGAGTGCCAAAAAAGGTAGATAAACAAAAATATCTCAAATATAGATTCACTAACAGTTCCTGCTATTGGAATGACCAAATTAAAAAAGAGAGGTATTTTAGTAAAAACAAGTCTAAGAAGCCTTGGGGAACTATTCTTCTTTATATTAATGTAGATATAAATAATTTTTAACAATAATTCTTAATTTATTTCCCTAGAGGGCTCAAAGGCTTAATGATGTGAAGGGCACCCCAAGAGGAACTTGGCCCAAGATAGTAGTAGTGTGTAGTGGGGCGTAAGAAATTTACCGGGGCATGAAAATGACAACTTGACAAGCATGAAGATGTTTATCAAAACCCATGACAGTCTTTGGTCATGGTAAGCCAATAAAGATTAACCAGCTTTAGGTCACAAGTATGACTATAAAACGGCAAACAGTCTATAAGGTTATGTATATTTGAATTCAGACCATCAACGTTTTATAATTCAGGTCATAAGAAGCACAGCTCAAAGGACGATAAATTTTGCAATTAGGAGCATTTATCATTTGGAATTAGGAGCTCAGACCATAAACAACATTCTAGGTGCCGTTAAAAAATAAACAACATTGTAGGTCATTGAAGAAAAGCTCAAAGGACGATGGCATTTGCAATTAGGAGTATTTATCATTTAATGACTTGCATACATAACAATGATTGTCAAAAAAATGCAAAACGGGAAAAGCAAAAAGGACTATACTAGAAAAAGAAAATCCAATGTAGAAAACACCTCTCATTCTCTTTTACACGCTCATACTAGACATGAACAAGCCCGTCACCTATTTGCTTAACTCGAAGAGTCAAATATATTAACATCATTGAACCCATGCTTGACCTGAAACAGAATATATATAAACAAAGTTTTAGGAGCAAATAATTTGCAGATTTAGAAATATTGATAACTACAAGATCTGACGATGAAAGAAATCTAATTTCCGTTCTTATGTCTTCAGGACTCTAACTTGGTCTACATATAGACAGTTATGCACAGGAAACCTTTTTGTATGACCCAGTTTTGCAATAATATACACCAGAAGAGAATCTAATATTTCAATCAGAGGCGGATAACTAGTACTTGATCTTTTTTTTTTGGGTAGAAACTGGCACTTAAGCTCAACCACCTGATCTTATTTTACCTGCACCTGTACAAATAAATTAAAATAGTTTATACTAACTTCAGCAGTCGCTTTTTTTCTTTGTTTTCTTTTCTTTTTTTCCTTTACAGTCACCCGGTAAGATTCAGCAAAGGACATGATTATACATATTTAGCTATCACGTACATGTGCATATGCACAATCGATCACACTTGCTCAAACGAATTAGGTTATTATTTTTTTTTCGAAGAAGGTAACTATTTCATTAGAAAGAAGAAAAGATGACGAGAGCACTTAAACAGAGCTTTACAAAAAGAGCAATTACAGCCCCATCAACAAAAACTACGATCAAAAGACTGTTGTGGTATTCTACAATATCTACTTCAGCATTTAAGTCTCAGGGAATCCAATGAAAAACAGTCTGGAAGGAGGTCAAGATACCTCTGAACTCATTAAGATATTTCACCACCCTCCGAACTTATCAACAAGTCTTGGATTTTTATACCTGGCCTTAATATGTTTTCTTTCTAAATTTTGATAACTAAATTATTCATTGATCAGAACAAAATATACACAAAAGGAGCTAACCAGTCAGGAGCACCACAATAACTTGAATAGGATAACATAAATAGGCTCATGATCAGAACAAAATATACCTTGCCCTAATTATGTATTAATAACATAAATAGGAAGACAAGATTTTAATAAAAATACACAGCAACATGAAGTTCCTTATACACCTAAGCTAAAATCACAATTTTAATTCCATCCAATATAAAAGATATCATTCCCATTGGACCTTTAAATTTATCGAATATCTAAAGCTTAATGCTTGATTTAATTTTAGTACTGGAACAAACATGAATTAAGTCATAAATTCATTTAACTTGGCTAAAGTGATCTTTACAGAGCTTACAATATTGAGAAGAGAAGAACTACTTTTCTTGAGTCAAAGGAGGCTGCACGCTTACTCCGCCACCTGCCATTAGGTGTGTCATGAGCTCTCTCAGTTGTTGGCTTGTCTGTTTCATGAATGTAAAGGACAATAATGTAAGTGCTAATTTTATTCTAAGCAAGGCTGGTTAATGTAAGTACTCATTGTTACAGGCTACAACTAGTAAAAATCTTAAAGGTCTGGTAATAGCACAAATAAAAGAATGGAGATACTTGTTTTGGGGGAAAATCCATATATTGTAAAAGATGGCCAACATTATAATTTAGAACAACTACGGGGCTGTTTGATACAATCAAAGTGGCTAAACTGAAAAAATTATTGTTTTGTCTTTAACTAAATAGGTTTTTAAGGAGGTTGTGGGCTTTGGCTAAAGCTGAAGTTAGCTAGATTAATATACATTAAATATTTTATTCTTTAATTATTTTGTCCACTAAAAGACAAAGCAATAAGTTGTTCAGTTCAGCAACTTCAATAGTTATCAAATGGCCCCTAAGGATATGAATTTGACCCAAAAAAATATATATGAATTTCAGTAGTCTCTAAATAAGGGGTATGAATTTTAGGGGGAAAGCATTCAGCGCATTGGGAACTTAGAGTCATCTGACATGTCAGTGTATTTGAAAGACTAGAAAAAAGAAAAAGGCAAACAGTTCAGTAAAAGAACCCTGCAAATTGGATGGATAGAACTAGAACTAACCAATCTACCTTGTCATCCAGCCCGTTAAGGGGGCTCAGGACTAATATCTTTGAGGAATGCCAGTAAAAAGACCTTATAGGTCCAAAATTGATCAAATTGAGTGAACTTGATAATGTAATGTTTGTTTTTACTTGGGGCTCAAGCTTGTAGTTCAGTTATTTGGCATTCGGCACCACAACAACTTACCCACTCCGCAAAACAAATTATTCTTTCGAAGATGGACTCTTATAGCTTTTAGTTAATTAGTTCAGTTATTTGGCATTCTGCACCACAACCATGCAACTTCCACTCCGAAAAACAAATTAATCTCTGGAAGATGGACTCTTATACAATGAAAGAAAAATCATATAGATAGCATTGTACTTTCAATAAATTGGGTGATATTTTCTAACACTCACTGGAAATTTCTCGTGTTCCTAGGAGTGAAAAGTAGTTGCCTTTTGGTACCCGGAATGCTAGAAATGTTCTATTGTAATGTTACCAAATGCCAACTTGTTTAATTGTAATGGTGGCATTGATGTTTACACACGCACACACGCACACATGTCAATATGTCATATATGAAGAAAACGGCAGAGATCTATCAATATATAAAATTTCGAAACTACAAGTTAGTTAAGGCAATTGTTGATAAAGAAGATAGTGTTTGAATACATTTACATACCTCTGGAAGTGGACCTCAGTGATATCAGGTTATGGTTCATTAAAAGCTGAATGATCTTTCCACCTATCGGTATATTAATCTTTCTCTCAAACAGCTTCTGCAACACAACAATTTTGTTATGTACTAACATTGTGGAAGGATTAGAAATAGAGTAAAAATACAAATATGTACAGTGCAAAACCTTGTATTTGCACTGTACATATTTGTAGTTCTATTCTTCCCAAACTGAGCCTTAAGGACAAAACATAATGTCCTTGATACCCTTCCTTGTCTGCCCAATGGCACCAGAGATTTCCTATTAGAATGATGAACTTTTATAAACAGCTCAAATACCACAAAGCATAGAAAGGGAAAAGCATCATACAGTTAGTGCATTCTCAGCTTTCATTGAGTGCCCTTCAAAGCTCTCAACTGATTTGGATATTTCCAAGTTTTCCTTCTCAATATCTATATCCACACTGCATGGGGAAGATCTATCTGTACTTTCTGTCTGCAGACTGGCGCTGTTCTTGCAATCCCATTGGCTATCTGAGCATGCCCGGCTTTCTAGTGGATACAGAACTTCTGCAACATTTAAGACTGACAAGTCTGATGAACAATGTCGATTGGAATTTTCGTTGTCAGAAATCACTGAAATGCAGTAGACATCTTGACCCTGCAAAAAGGAAATCATAGTCTAATTTCAAATTGTATAATTTAGGAAATATTATATAAGTAATAGCTCTAGGTTTCGTTGTCAGAAATCACTGAAATTCAGTCTAAGTTCCATTGGTACATTGAGAAATGATAAATCTTCTTCATCTATATCCACTATCCATGACTTATCAATTGTTCAACCATCTAAAATCAGCATAGTCTAATTTCAAACTGTGTAATTTGGGAAATATTATATAAGTGAAAAGCTCTAGGTTCCTATGTTCTATTACACTAGTAATATTCCAATCAATCTCTATGTTGAAATTATAACCACTCTGATTAAGGACCAATATATATTAACAACATTTTCTTCAATCCTGTATAAATTTGTGCTGATGAGGCCAAAATTTTTCAATGGAACAACAATTAGAATTCAAAACCTTAACCTTTGCTTGCTTTCACTGATGAAGAGAAAAGAATTTTGATTTCTGATGATTGTAAAACATAGTACCAGCTTGCAATGACTGAATAGAATAATTAAATAGTTACGTGCAAGAAGCTCATCAAGAATCCTTTTTGTTATTGTTGCATAACCATCTATCAGATGTAGTAGCAGATATAATAGACACGATCAAATGAATGAATGCACAGTCTTTTTAATGGTCCTTTAGTTGATAATCTCTTTCAAACCATTGTCAGGAAATCAGTGAAATTTGAATTTAGACATCTACAGAAGAAAAGCAACTTCATTACTTTAGATGAAACATTAAGGTTGTGTTTGGTTTGAAGGAAAAGGTAGGGAAAGGAAGGGAAAGGAAGGGAAACCTGTACAAACCTGCCTTTCCCTTCCTTTCCCTACCTTTTCCTTCAAACCAAACACAGCCTAAAAGCTGGTAGATGGCCCTCTGTATCCGTACTTCTCCGTATATATAATTGAGATTTACATGCCAGAAATGCAAAAAGATGAGCCATTTGGTTACTTTGCCTACATATATGCACAAGATGTATGTTGTCAAAACGATTTATAAGCTTCTGAAAATGGCTATATGCACGAAAACCAATGTAAATATTCATCAAAAAAGAAAACCAATGCAAATAAATGGATAAACGTTTATCAGCGTTTTTTTAATAAACGCGCGCGCACCAAACAGTATTTTTTGAGCCAAAAAACGTTTCTCTTCCCAGATGTTGATATGGTGCCGTTGATCAAATTAAGATTCTATCCAAATATTTCTGTCCACTTGCGCATATCTGTTTAGAAGTTCTAGAATGCAGAGGTTGACACCAATTAGAGAATAACTTCAGTGGAAGAGAAATGAAAGACTAACAGAAAGAGCATTATAAAGAGAACAAAAACTTCTCTAAAAGAGCATTATAAATAGAACAAAACTTCACCAAAAAACACATAACAATAATATTATTTTTGTGACAATTTAAAAATTATACCCAGGTAGATAAATTTGGATGGAGCTTAATCACTTTTCTCCTAAAGACATTAAGAATGTAAGCCTTCCTTTATCAGGTTTAACGCAGAGCATCTTAACTCATCAATCCTGAATAAACTTCAGCCTTGATGCTCTTTAACCCCGCTTCCTTAAAAAAGTTAAAAAGAAAAAAAGAAAAAACTTAGAAATTAAATTACAAAGCCTCTAAATGGATATAATAAACGCAATTCAAAGAAACACCAAAATGGGACCAGAAAATTGGAAAAAGAGCAACACAACTAATGTCCATTAGACTAACAACAATAACAACAGGTTAACGCAAATTAATTAAATTCGAATAGAGTACAAACAGAGATCCGCTGAAATATTCGTCGAAATTAGAATTTTAACTCAACAGAGCTAAAGCTTTCATTGGAACTTGGAAGAGATAAAAAAGGGGAAAAACACTAGTAGAAACCTCAGAAATCGAAGAGAATAAGAAACCTCACTCACCTCCTTGCACGGACAGACCGCCATTTCGAATAAAACAGAGAGGTTCGGGAGAGACGACTTAGTTTTCAACATGTGAGATCGGGGAGTAGTAGTACCCTAGCTTATTTATCTACTGTGAATCAGAGGAGAAGTTCTTCTGGTTGAAGCTCTCAGAACTCAGAACACAGAGGAAGAGTAAAAGCACGGCCGTTGGTTCGAACGCAACTTTGGAAGGAGCTTTCCACTTCACTGGCGCGGGCTGTCTGCCAGCCGTAGAAATTAGAAATCCATGTCCCCGATGCCCGACATGGACAAATTTGAAGCCAATATGACGAAACAACCCCCGACAAAGTTCTTCTCTACATCCTGACTACGAAAGTACGAAAAAAAAAAAAAAGGGATAAAGAGGTTTTTATTGTTCAGTCCACCCCATAGACTGCGACCCCGGTGACAACCCCAAACTTTGTTTTGCGACAAAAACCTTCTAAACTTTTGTATGTTACACTTCGCCCCCTGTTTCATTAACCGGACTGACCATCAAAGCAAGAGCTGTCAAAATGATGAAAATGGATTATTATTTGTCAAACACCACACTCCTTTGAATGGGGTTATTGTGCTTTCAAACACTTAATGATGAGTTTTTCTTTTTTTTTTTTTGGATAACTAGATTGCACCCTTAGAATTCTGAATTTCACTCTAGACTTATAACAATTCAAAATTTTAGATACCTCTATCTAAAATTTTGACATCAGTTCTGAACTGATGTCAAACACAACACTGTGTATTGACATCAGTTCTGAACTGACACCTATCACAATTATACAATAAAATTAAGATTTGTGGAAGTAGATTGAACAATAGAAATGATGAGGGTTTCGAAGCACAGTAACCTAATTTTAAAAGAGATATTATACTTTAGCCTATCCTTTTTTATCATTTTGATAACTTTTATTTCAAATTCATCAAATCTCAAATAGGCAATTTAATAATTTTATGTTATTGTAAATGTTATAGGGGCAAAAATGACAAAATTCAGAAATTCAAAAAGCCTTTATCACAAAACAAAATGGGGTTCACTTCACTATGATACTGTAAAGACGTGATATGAAAAAGTTCACTGGTACCATAGATTTTCCCATATTTTACGTGGAAGATGTGGACGATGGTCTATTTTCCAATCATCGTTACACGTCCAGCTGTGCAACACAAGTCATGCCGCATATGGCGTCCTCAGTCACATGATATTTGCCCGTAACGTCCTCGTTGAATCGTTGGCTTCAGTTATGGAAAAGGTTTAATTTAACTGTCACCAGCAAGGATTTTAGCAAGAAAATGATACTGAATTAAGGCTCAGGGGCATTCTGGGTACGCCGTAAATCGTTGTTAGGATCCCATTGCGAACATAGGTCAGTCGCCTTGTTTGCACAGTTGCATGTGAGTACGTGGTTGAAACTTGAAAGCGAAAGCAGCTCCCCAGAAACCTATCAAAGTAAAGCGAGTCACGGGCGTCTCACAGAAAAATGACTCCACAATTCACATCTGTCCAAAATGGTTCAGCCCTTCAACAAGTATCATTCTTTCTTCTACTAAGTTTACTTGAGTTAAATCAGTCCCCTACAACGTTCCACATCACATCGCTGCTGTGTATTAGAAATATCTCCCGATGATAATATTCAGGATAAAGATGTCATCATTGAGAGATGTTTTCAATATACGCAGAAATGTGCTATGGGACGTTGTGGGGCTAATAATTAACAGAAAATCGAGTGAAATAAGGGATTTTATTTTTCTCTTACTTTCTACCAATAACCAAACAAGACCTTAAGTAACTTGATTTGATAATTGCGACTAATGACCCGTGCCACTTTTCCCCTGAGAAAGGGCTAAACCCAGGAAATTTTCTCCCTGGGAAGTGTTGTCAAACCTGTATCGTAATATCCAAAAGGCTCATTGGCTTACTCGGTCGCTAGTTTAC
Organism: Nelumbo nucifera; assembly: GCF_055504915.1. Classification (NCBI taxonomy): domain Eukaryota; kingdom Viridiplantae; phylum Streptophyta; class Magnoliopsida; order Proteales; family Nelumbonaceae; genus Nelumbo; species Nelumbo nucifera. Next base: position 107,272,935 of record NC_142649.1, on the reverse strand, counting down.
TAGTTGGACATCTCACCCGGTTCGATTTTTGGGGCCTTGAAATTACAACCTACTGCTCAGGTTTAGGGTTCATCGACCATGGTGGTACGTAGGGCGGTCTGCCTTCCCTGCTGCAGGTTCCTCTTGAATTGGGTTAGAGCGCTCCTCACACTGACGTCACAGTCATACCCCACTGTGTATTGAAACATCTCTCATAAATAATAGTATACTGAGTACAGGAGATATTCGTAATGTACAGTTGAAACACCCTGTAAGGTTGGTGTGAGAAGTTCTATGAGGTCCAGATCTGGACTGGTTCCTCCCAAGTCCCAGCCCCAGTCACCCTCCTGCTGTAACCACACATCGGCAGCCCACTTGGTCCCCTCCACCTCTGGAGTATGGACTGGGCTAAAGTAAACTGCTATACTACAGCCTTGTGCATGGTCAATCTTATGCGCTGCCGCTGGAGGTAATCCGTCTGTGCAGGACCCACATGGCTAACCACCCGACTTGTATAAGAAATGGAAAAATGAAGGATAGGAAAACGACTTTGCGTGAAAATAACAATCGAATTCCTGGAAGAAGACAAACAAACAAAGCTGATACTCTCTTTAGCAGTTAGCACTAGACTGCTAGTAGCATTTTGACCAGTAAAGCTCACATTCATCTGAAAAATCGTTACGCAGATGAGCAAACTACGATGCATGATGATCGATGATTCTACATTTTCCACTGACAAATTCCTTTTGGGTATAAAGAAGAGTTGCACTACACAGGGAGTAGAGGCCCAAAATCACTCAAGCTTATGCGCTGCCGCTGGGGGTACGTCTTTTTCTTCTTGAATCATGGCCAATCTACCGTCCTCGGAGTCGGTCAGAGTCCGACTTACTAGCACTAGCAGGACTGCTGCCTTACTGCCTTACTGCTTCCTTGTGCAGTGTGCAGCTGGGGCGGCCCAAACCCAAGCCCGGGTCGGCTCAGCCCTCAATTTTATACGGGCCGGGCTTGAATTTTTGGACCTTGGGTTGGGCCTGGGCTCAAAAGTGTTGGTTTTTATATTTGTCCTTGGGCTTGGTTCTTAGGCCCAGTTCTTAAGGTTGGGCCTGGGGTGAGATCACATCCAGCCCAACTTGCCCAATTTGCACCCTAATGTGTAGGTAGGGGTGTAAATGGATCGAATTCGAATCGGATCAGGCAATATTCGAATTTAAATCCGATATCCGAATTTGATTGGATATCCAACGGATATTGAAAATTAATATCCAAATTTGAATCCGATTAAATATTCGAATATTCGATTCGATTCGAATTCGAATTCGATTAGTTAACTATTTTAAATAATTAATAAATATATAAAATAAATATTTTATTGATATAAAGTATATAAATACATAAATTATTTATATAACTTAATTATTATATATAAATTATATAAAATATTTTATATATTATATATAAGAATTAAATAATCAATCGAATTCGGATATTATCAAATCGAATCAGGTCATATCCAAATTCGAATCCGATTAACTATTCGGTAAGAATAGGATATCCGAATTCAATCGATTAGATATTCGAATTATCCGAATCCGATTTGATTATGTCGAATAGTGAATTCGAAATCAGATTTTCGAATACCGTTGACACCCCTATGTGCAGGCACTTGACTACTAGAAGATTGGAATCGCGTCCCTCTGGTCGTATTTCCACCATCTATAATCATTCGTAGGAGATCACATCTGCGCCCACAAATGCCCCATATGCACATCTCAACATGCATTGGGAACATCTCCCAAAGTTGTCATTGAGAGATGTTTCTAATACATGGTTGGGATATGCTGTGGGGCATAGATGTGAATTCCATTGGCAGATTTCCATCACTTGCAATTTGGGTGAGCTCGGGTTGACCACGGTTAAAATTTGTGTGGACCCTAAGGCCCGGGCTCAATGCTTTTCTGATCTCCTAAATGCAAAAAGCCATATAGAAAATATTTCCAATGTGCTGCTGATGTTGTGTTCTCAAAATATTCACATGTTTTTTATTTTAGAAAATCCTATCTCATGTAGTTTCCTTTTTTTTTTTCTTTCTGAGCTTTTTATATGACTATACAAGAGGACCCATCCCCATCCCAACCCCCAACTCTAGTGACAACCAAGGATTAAAGTATCAATATCAGGTATTGAATTGGACAACTTGGATATAGATATGGTTGGGAAATGCATGGATACAGACAAAAAAAATATTAAAATGCTTAGATACACTAAGGAAATTTATACAAATTTCATAAATATATCAATAACTTCATGTTTAATGTCAAAATAACTATAAATAATGTATAAATACAGAGGAATTGTATATTTTAATGTTATATCTGAATAAATATATTACAATTAATATAACGGGATGAATGGGTATTATACAATTTTATTGATAATGCATCAATCAAGAGTCTAAGACACACATTATATGGATTTTTACAAATTAATACATATATAAAGCCATTATTATTTTATTTTTATTAATTTCCAAGGCACAAACATATGCAACTATTATATTTGAATTATTATATCATTTTTTTCTATTTTAATATTTTTAATTTCTAACATCAACTAAAAAATTAATTCACAAATGTTTAGTAAATAATATTTTCGTTTTTGTAAACAATAAATATGTTTATATAAAATGTAGATGAAAATATCAATTAATAATTTATAAAAATCTATAAGCTTAAATTAAAATGTATCAAATATATTAAAATTTTGAAGATGGATATCATATGAAAATTCATAAATTTTAATTACTAAAATAATTATTCCATTATTAATATTTTATTTTTATGAATTTTCTAAAATTAAAAATTAACTTTTATATAAATGTAGATTAATGGATTTGATAGATTCAATCTATATCTCAAATATTTTGTAAACAATATTTTATCTTTGTAAGTAAAAAATACATTGTTATTTAATGCAATTAAAATATTAATTAATAATTTATAAAATAATTATTATAATTTATTAAGTTTACATAAATACTTTTAAGTATTAAAATAATTATTATATTAATAATATTTTTATTTGTATAAATTTGTTGAAATTAAAAATCACTTATATATGTGGATTTGATAAATTATTTATTTTATTGGTTTAAAAAATAATAATTTTGAATATTATTCTTTTTAATTTGTACTTGGAGTTATTGAATATATTATTTGTTTAGATTAAAGGTAAGCATTAATGTTAATAAAAGATAATTTATTTCACTTATTATCATGGTGGTTAAGATCCTTGTGCTCCTAGGCACTAGGCAACCTAGGTTTTAGGGTTCAAATCATGTTACATCCCTTTTTTTCTATAGTGAAGCACTTTGTTGTTAAACTTGGATTCATACACCACTGTATCAGCACAGATACGCCACGATACACAGTGCCAGTCATGGCGTATCTTGTATTGCCCCTACCAAGACCGACATGATACGCTTGTGTTGATATTTTAATCCTTGGTAACAATGCCTTAAACTAATAAGTAAGGAAAACAACCCTAGTGAGAACGGGATTTAACCCCAAATCTCTCCTAGATTATTGTACAACTAGCCTACATGCAAATCTAGCAATATATTGAGAACATTTTCCCATGACTTTAGCATACATGTTCAAGAGATATTCCCAATATGCAACTGAATGTTGTCCAAGCAGTTTGCTTGTAGGAGGTCCTGACTCAACTTGCACTCCTAATTGATTATTTCCCTCACTACTAAAGCTTCAACCAAATCTTTGGTGATCCTTGTACTTTGGTCTCAGTCTCTATTTCCAAAATTGGCCTTCGTAATCTCTTGCCAGCAGCTGCATGCCCTGTTGGAATCAAGATTTGCTCCTTACAGAGTGCACCTCACACTGACCTCATATAGTCCCATCCCACTATGTATTGGGAATATCTCCCCACGAATGACAACACAAAGCACAGGAGATGTTCCCGATGTGTGGCTAAGACGTGATGTGAGGTTGGTGTGAGAAGCGCTCTATGGGGAGCAGATCCAGTCTCCCCCGTATGTAGTATGCCACATAAGTTTGTAAGTGGGAATCATCAAGTCACAATGAAATGGAAATAAGAAAGAATAAAATAACAATCTTTATAAATGCATTTTATTTTTTTCTATTCATAAGCAACTTTTCCCTACATTTACATAGAGATTAACAACAATATCCTTGTTGTTTGGAGGATTAGTTTGGATGAGAAAAAAATGGCTAACTTCATCCTACCTTCGTTGTCAATGGTTTAGTTTGGAAGGAGTATAAATACAAATATGTACGATACAAATACATACAAACTAATACAAAATACAAGATTTTGCACTCTACATATTTGTATTTGTACTCCTTCCAAACTGAGCCAATGGCATCCAACCCTTCAGAAAAACACAAATTATTGCCTTAGTTATATATACCATATTCTCTTTTAGCAAAAAAACCCCAAAGTTCCTTTTAAAATACTTCAGAAACAAATTATAAAGGAATAAGAAACGAGATTAAGAAAACAAAGACAATGTATACTATTATTCTGGCATTTCTACTGACTAGTAAATATGCACATGCATTTGCACGTGGTAATTTTAGATAACATTGATAATTTCAATATCCTTATTAGAACTGTTTAAAAAGGATAAGTAATAAAAGCATGGTGTGCTAGTGTGTTTAGATTTTACATTTCATTTTCATTGTTAATAAAAATACTTCTTGTTTATCATATTTATTTTTGTTTAATATGATAAATATATGATATTAGAGATGTGCATAAATTTTATAAGGAAATGTTTGTCTTTTCTATAATTTTTATTTTTATATATTTTTTAATTTTTATATAATTATGACACCATGTGCTGGCCTATTTGACTTGAAAAAATGCAATCTCATTTTCGAGCTACTTTAATTTTTTATTCCATTTGCATAATTAATTCCAAAAATAATTCTTGTTTATCACACTTATTTATGTTTGATACGATAAGTTTATAATGTCTTAAATATCTCAAAAAAATATAAATTTTATGTATTTTTTATTTTTTATTTTTGTGTTTCTATCTATTTCTTTTTAATTTTTTATAATTTAATTATGACAACACTAGTTAACTCACTTACCCAAACGATTTGACCATTATGGCATAAGTCAAATAGGTTGGATTGAATTTAAATTTAACTCAAGCCCAACCTTTTGCATTGGACCTGAGGTTTTAGACCAAAGTCAAGCCTAATCTGTTCAACTTAGGCCCAACCTCCAATCTACATTGAAATTTGATAGACTGTTTTTCTAAAAGATAGAAATTTGATGCACTTGGGTTAGTCTTGGACTTGGGCCTATCAATTAACCCATGACAAAATTTGACATAAAATGTATGTGTATAATTGTATATACATGCATGTATGCAAATATGTGCTATATATGTATTTGTGACTGTATGTATATAATCAATCTTGACTTTAACCACTTAAGAGATTGGCTTGGGCCCAACCTGAAAAATAAAAAAGCCCAAACTTTTGAGCTTAGGCCTAATCCCAAATCGAGGACTGAAAATCAAAACTAATTTGTCTAAAATTATAAACTATGTTTATTTGAGCTCGAGTTAAGTCTACCTAATTTGCTTCCCTATGGACCATTGATCATTAATTAGATGCAAAAACAATTTTCTTTTTAGGTTAGTTTAGTTTTTAATTCTATTTATATTATTAATAAAAATAACTCTTATCTATCACACTTATTGTTGTTTAATATGACGAACACGTTATATTAAAGATGCCCCCCAAGTGTTCTTTTTACAAAATTTCTATGTTTTTAATAATTTTTTGTGTCTTTATCTTTTCAAAATTTTTATTTTTTGTTTATGATATCATGGGTTAATCCATTTGACCTAATATGTTTGAATCATTGACTCACCACTTGAATAGGAAAGTGGCTTCATTTTTGGGTTAGTTTTAAATCTTGTTTTTCCTTTCCATCAAATAAAAATGCTTTTATTTAGCATGCTTACTGTTGTTTGATATGATAAATAGATAACATTAAAGATATGCCTAAATTTTTTACAATTTTCCATAATATTGTATTTATATCTATATTTATTTTAATTTTTTATTATTTAACTATGAAAACATTGGTTGACCCATTAAATGCCGATTGTTGAACTATTTACTTGCCATTCAAACAAAAGGGTAGTTTATTTAATTATTTTTCATGCTAGTTTTAAACATAGGTTTCATATTATTAAAATAATAGATACAAATTTACTTTGCAGAATTTTATTGGTAAGAAACAAAAATACTTCAAATAAAAATATCTAAGGAGAGAGAATAAGAGCTAATACCTTAATGAGAGGAAATTTAATGAAGTGGACAGTAATAGTACTTTAAATTACATTTTTGCCTATATAGTTAAAGATTGATTATTGGATTAAATTCATAAATAGGGGTGTTTTAGTCAAGAAAAGTTCATGAAGCTCATTTATTTAATGTGTCTTAAATATAAGATTTAATGAAAATTATGAAATGAATGAGACTTAATACCTTAAATATAGGACATAATGATGAGGAATATAATGAATTTAATAAAAACAGTATTTCAAAATATGTTTTTTGCCCTCATAAATATAGGGAGACCAAGTTTAAAGGCTATGGGTATTTTAGTAAAAAAAATCTAGAATTTAGACCTTATTCACACTTTTAATAGTACTAGTAAGTGTGCATATGCTTTGCATGTGGCAATTCTAGATGATGATAATGATAGTAATAATGTATCCATACATTTTTATAAATATGTATTTTTTTATTTTGTTTTATATTATTAACCGGATGCAAATTGCAAAATTGAAATCTAATTATATAAACAGCTCATCCAAATATGTGATAATTGGATCGAGTTGTGAAGTTTCAAGTATCATTGGTAGACCTACCTGCTTCGCTAGATTCTTCTTTTTGTAATGTTTTATCTTTTTTATGTTTCTTTTTTTGTTCATTTATCAAAAAAACGTAAGACTTAAATAGAGGGGAATGATGTGAACAATAGTAGTTCAATTTACAATTTAAACGTCACAATTAAATAGGGACTAAATCCCAAAATGAGTATGTTAGTCAAAAGAAAGTTCCACAATCTTATTCATATTTTTAATATATAGTAGTGTAAATATAGAATTATACATGTGTTCATTTTTTTTCTTTTTTTTTTGTATTTCTGTGTATAAAATAATCTTGATATGTCACACTTACTTTTTGTTTAATATGATAATTATATGATATTATACATGTGCCTAAATGTTTTTTTTTTTCTTTTTTCAAACTTTATGTATTTTTTTGTATTGTTATATTTTATTAATTTTATTATTTATTTATGACATTAAATATTAACGCATTTGACCCAAAAGTTGAACTATTGATTTTAGTCAAACAGTAAAATAATTTCATTTTTTGTTAGTTCTAAATTATGTACTTCATTTTCATTATCAATAAAAATAATTATTGTTTATTACAATTATTGCTTTAATTTTATTAATAAAATTATCATAAATGTGTTTACTTTTTCTACATTTTAGTAATTTTCTATATTTATTCCTATTTTAAAATTTTTATTACCTAACTATGACTTCATAGGTTGATCAATTTTATTCGAATGGTTGAATTTCTTAGCCACCACTTAGACAAAGAATGATTTTGTTTCTGAGTCAGTTTTAAAATATATGGGTTTATGTTGTTAAAAATATTAACATAGATCTAATTAGAAACATTTATTAGTAAAAGATAACTTAAATATAGGATTTAATAAGAGAAAATGGGAGTTAATAATTTAAGTATAAGACTTAATGAGAGCGGATTAAATGAGGTGGGAAGTAATAATTGAAGTTACATTTTCAACCATTACCAATAAAAATGCATTAAATACACAATTATAGGCATTTTATTAGCCATAAAAGCTGACATTAAAATTGTAATATAATGACTTTTATACCATTTCTCAAACAAAAAAATAGAGGGTAATTTTAGTCCAAAAGAAGTTTCACATTGCATTCCCCCTTTTATATATAGTTATAGATTATAGAATTATATATTGTATCAAAAGTTTCTCCATTCTATTGGAAGTGGATTTAATAGTCTAAACTCTAAAATCAAAGAAACATTAGAATGAACATCGTCATCATTGTCCATGCCTTAGCTCAATTATATGTGGTTGGAGGATCGTGGGCCAGGCTTGCACCTATAGTAAAGGTTATAGCTTGGGCCCTGACCCATCTCGACTCAAATTTTAGGCTTGAAACATAAACTTGGACTTGAGCTAAGCTAGCCCAAAACTATTGTGTGTGTGTTTGTGTGTGTATTAACATGTGTGGGCTTAATGTAGGCACAAGTCATTTCTAAACACAAAATTTCCATGTTGGGCTGAGCAGAAGTGAACACCCTAAGATGAGTTTGGATCAGGCCCAAAATTCCCAACATACGATTACAATGGTTGTTGGGACCAATAGTTAAGACCTTGTGTTGGGACTAGATCCAGTCTCCCTTAAGATAGAGAATTAGGGATGCAAATTGGGTGGAGTTGGGTTTGACTCAAGGCTCAAAGCAGTGTAAAGTGATAACTTGGCCCAACCCGAGTTGCACCGCTAGCCTAGAGCTTTGTTTGAGTCACTTTCATTGAGCTGCCTTGGAGAATCCAAGATAAGAGAAACTTCATGAGGAGCCATTCCGTTTAAATTGCAAATAGTCACTAGTCAGAGCTCTCGACTTTCGACTTTGTGCTAGCGATCTATTAGGTGTTTGATTCTTCTAGGGCTGAAAATCTTGACCCCAACCCATTTGACCCACCCACCTTGGAACCCACCCATACCCACCCAATCTATTGGTGGGTCAATATGGGTCGAGTAACCCATTAGGGCCAGGGTGGGTTGGGTCGAGGGTACCCATTAGGGTTAGGATGGGTCTATATCTCAATAGAATTCGAAGTCACCATGCCACATTTCATTTTGAGATTAAAAGTGAAATAAAATAGATTTTATTAACTTTCATGTTCACATGCAATTTTACACAAAAGCACTTCTACAAAAACAAATTTATAAAGTAATTCTATGAAAAGGACTTTTACAAAAGTACTCTTACATGAAGGAACTTTTGTGAAAGCACTTTTATAAAAGTACTTTACAAAAGCACTTTTACACGGAAACACTTTATGAAAGTACTTTTATGAAAATACTTATGACAGCACAAAAGCACTTTTATGAAAGCATTTTTACAAAAATAATTTTACACAAAAGCACTTTTATGAAAGAACTTTTGCGAAAGCATAAAAGCACTTTTGTAGAAGTGTATGCACTTTTATAAAAGTTGTGCATTTTTTTGCAATTTTATGTTATTTTCTACATTTTCTATAATATTTGTTTTTTTTGTATTTTTTTACATTTTTTGCAATTTTCTGGTATTTTTCTACATTTTTGAAATTTTTTGTATTTTTTCTGCATTTTCTACAAATTTTTGTGCTTTAATGCATAATTTTGCATTTTCTGGTGTTTTTCATGCATTTTCTGCAATTTTCTGGTATTATTTGCATATTTTCTGATTTTTTTCTCCAAAAGTTCTAAAATTTTCTGCAATTTTTTAATTTTTTTTTTGCATTTTCTACAATTTTTTACTATTTTCTGCATTTATCTACAATTTTTGCATTTTCAGGTATACGGGTTGACCTGACTCATTTTTGTCACTTGATAGTCTTGAGAGAGATTATTCTCTCAAAAGTTATTATGTTGGGTATACGGGCCGTCCCGACCCATTTTTGTATTTATAGGTGATGGTAGGTGGGTTAGTATGGGTGAGGGTGGTTAAGGATCAATGTGAATGGGTCAAGTGGGTCAATATGGGCGGGTCAGGGTGGGTTAGGGTTAGGGTGGGTTATGACCCTTTAACAATGACCGATGATGAATCATGGTGGGTTGGTGGGTTAATATGGGTGGGTTGGTATTTAACCCTTACCCAACCCAACCCAACCCAACCCACCCATTTGCCACGCCTAGATTCTTCCCCTAATCAACTCTCACCCCAATAATTTGGGCTTTGTTTGTTTGCAATACAAACACCGAACTAGGGTGTTTATGTACCCAAGTTCACGTTTGCGAGTGTTTGTTTGATATGTAAAAAAGTAATGATTACCGGATCAAAAATGTATTTTCTGACACTTTTGTACTCTGAAAAGAGAGCATTACAGTACCTATTTTTTGGATACAATTTTGGGTTATTTTGATAATTAACTTTTTGACCAAAGTTAAGGCATTGAAGCATTTAATGATGGACCCACACTTTGCACCAATTTCAAACAAACAAGATGAGTGCAAAAACAATTTAAAATATAAATCATGTTTGCATTTATGAACCGGAAAAAAGGATAAATATGCAGTGTACATACTTGCATATTGCAACCAAACGTTCACTTTTTGCTATGATAGGAAATCCTGGCCTTCGATGATGACATACTTTGATACGAAGTTGAAGGCCATTGGCATTAAGGTTGTAGAGGTGATTGGCTTTCCTATCCCAACAGTAAAGTGGATTTGAACGAAGGTATGGTTTCCATTTGTTATGTGAGCCCAATAAATCAATATTCGTGGCAGGAAAGAATATGAATGGAATCATGATTTAGTTAAGATGGAAATAAGAAGGAATTTATTCCAATTTCCAAGTTGAATGGAATCATGAGAAAACATCATCAAAGCAATATATAGAATATGAGAGTCCAGACGATGACATACTTTGAAACCAAGTTGGAGGCTTAAAGGTTGTAGATTTGTGGCCAAGGTTCTAGAGGAAATTGGCTCTTTTGATACCTTAATGGTAAGACAGGATCTCCTCCTCACACCTGGCGCCTCACAGACACATCCTACCATGTATTGGGAACATCTCCCGTACTTATTAGTGAATATTCACAGGAGATGTTCCCAATGCAGGGTGGATGTGCCTGTGAGGCGCCCATTTGTGAGGAGCAGATCCCGTCACAATGGTAAAGCAGTTTTGCATTATAAAGGCGTGGGTAGATTCAATTGTAACGGATAAGGGGCATAAAGTCTCCTTTACCTCACAACGGATGAATCTTGATTTGCTTCACACAAAGTGCGCTTTACACCAACCTTACAGCGCTTTATGTATTGAGAATATTTCCTATATTTGATGTTGCCATTCCTGGGAAGATGTTCCGGAGTTGCAATGTATTTTGAGGTTGGTGTGAGATGCACTCTGTGAGGAGTAAATTTAATTTCATCACACACATTGGTAAAGATGTACTACTTAAAATGTAAGTTGTATTATGGTGGCAGAGTACCCGCCTGATTTGGGTGAGTGCACAACCAATACACAGAAGACTTAATTGAGGTTTTCCTTTTATGGATTTTACAGACCCAAGAGTAACGGTGGCAATTGGGCGGGTTGGGTTTGGTTCGGTTTGGGTTGAGCTTCAACCCAACCCATCTAACCCACCAACCCATTAATGACCCAGTTATATAAAATTAAATGGGTTGGGTTCAACCCAAATCCGCTTTAACCCAATCCAATCCACCTAAACCCATTAATCTTATATTTATGGACTTAAAGAACAAACTAACTCTTTATTAACAAATAAGTTGGTCATAGTGGTAATTGTAGTTATTATTTACATAAGTGGTGAAGGTTCAAATCACATTACAGGCATGTTGTTTTTACCCAAGCGGCGAAGCCATTTGACTATGTTCGGATTTCGGATTTGACCGAACCAGTTAGACCAACTTGAACTATCTAATTGGATTATCTTTGAGCTAATCACAACAAGGGTGGATGAACCGTTTAAATCTAGATCGGTCAGATCAGACCAGTTCAATCAATGGTGGATTGACTTGGACAGGACCATATCAGGTTTGTGCACAGGTTTGGGACCAAACTGATTGACTCGGAGCGGGTTAGTGTAAGTAAATAGGGTCGAGTTGTGCGGATATTGGTTAGTTGAACTGTCCAGACTGGGCAAAGCACACAGACAATGAACCGTCTCACCTGAAACCGTTTCAGATTTGAGTCGACCCGGACCGGCTTGTACGGGGTCAGGATGTTTGAATGTTAGTTGGACCGAATGACCCAAACCAGGCAGAGCAAGCGGTGATGAACCATCACGCGCGGGGTCTATTCCGGGTTCTGGTCGGCCCTATCGATATATGCTGTATCAGGTTAGATTGCGTTGAACTAATCCGAACTCGGGTCAAATTGATTTGGATTTATGTTGGGTGAAGTGTGTTGATTGAAGACAAAACTAAATTTAGTCAATAATTAATAGAAAATTAATGCATCAATTATAAATTATTTAATTCAAATGAAGAAAATTAAAAAAAAAGCTAAGGAATTAATACTTATGTCTGTAATGGTTAACCCAATGGTTCTCCACAACCCAACCCATTTAAATGGGCGGATTGGGTGATGGATTGATCACACAACCCACCAAGTAAATGGGCGAGTTGGGTGAATTCAACGGGTTGGGTGAAAAATTGCCATCCATACCCAAGAATTTCCTAGAAAAGAATATCGTTGTTGAGGAGCTTTCATAGTATTAACCATGGTTTTTAAAAACGAACCGGTGACCAAATTGGTCAGGGGTCTGGTTACTAGTTCAAACTGTCTGACCATTCGACCCGAACAACCGGCCTGTTCTAACGAAAAAAATAAAATTTTGAAAAACGGTCAAAACCATTTGAACGGTTCGAACGATTAACCGATCGATTCAGTGGTTTACTAACCAAAATCAACGGTTTTAGAGGAAAAAGCGGTTTTAGAGGAAAACGAAACCAATCAAGTGACCGGTTCCCGATTTTTCCAGTCCGACTGTCCAATCCGATCCAGTTTTGTAAACAGTGGTATTAACAATTCATATCCATGCATGACTATATCATGATAATATGATATATATCTGCATATTCCATCGTAGCTTGTTGTGGAGAGGGCTTACAAACCCCTTAATGTCAGTTTTGTCAAATCCCAATTGTGAACATGATTTTCCCATGCCCAACACCTTTCTTCTTTTTCTACGCATTAAACATACCTATATATTGCTGCATCAAACATTCAAATTGTTCTTAATGGTTGAATATGCTGATATAAATTCTTTAAAAAGGTCGATGTCTACACAGCATTACTTTATGCCAATCTTTATCCCAGTTAGCATATTTCTGTGCTTTTTAGATAACAACAATGATCCTTAAATCGATCTCAGAGATGGAAATTCCACTGTACTGCAGTTATTTTAAGCTCTGAAGTGTCGTTCACGCTGGATGGGAATTTGGGATTGTCAACATGTTAATATGTTACGCAATTTATGGTCCTGCCATGTCAGCAGCTCTCTCTTTACTTTAAACCCTGTTTTTTAATTTTATGTTTTTTTTTTGAATTTTTTTATTTTTTTAATTCTACATAATTATCCATTAAACTAATAAGGAAATCATATATGTTTAACTATTTCTAACAATCATAAATAAAGAGGGATTTGGTTTTCTAATATTTAGCTAAGTGGTACCACTTTCCTCCAATTCCTCCTAAATTGTCTCTAATTCCCATTTATCTCCTAAATTATCTCTAATTCCTATTTATCTCTTAAATTATCTCTAACTTAGTAGATAGATTCTCTCCTAAACTATCTCTAATTCATATTTATCCTCTCCCCCACTTTTTATCTATCTCTACCTAAAGAAAGTTTCAATTAAAAAAAGTCCAGAACTATTGAAATGTTATAATGAAATTATATACTAAATTTAAAATATTTATTCAAAACACAAAAAATTCATAGATTTAATAATATTAATATTATTAGTAATTCAATATTTTTACAAAGTTCATCACGAAATTATGTAGTAACAATATAAATTATAATTTTATGAATTATTCAATTTAAATGTTATTCGGATAATAAAAATTTAACATTAAAAAAACATTATTTAAATATTTCAATAACTAAAAATCTTAAATAAAAAACATTAAAAATAGCTAAATAATATAACAAAATATTTAATATTACCTAATAACATTAAAATAAATAAAATTCAAATAATGAAAATTTTTAAATAATTTACTTATTATTTAAATATTTAAATATTTAAATAACAAAATATTTAACATGAAAAATTTTTATATAGTTAAAATAACGGAATTATGTAATAAATTAAAAAAACTCTTAAAAGTAGAAAAATAATTATAATAGAATTCATAATATTCATATTAATAATAATTTAATATTTTACAAAATTAATAACGAATTATGTAATAATAGTACAATTAGAATTTTATGGATTATTAAATTCAATAAATAATTAACATTTTAAGAATTTAAATAATATTATTATTTCAATAACTAAATAATATTGTAAATAACTAGTTTCACTTATATCAATTAATAATTATAGAAAATAACTATCAGAAAAATTATATTTGTTAGTAATAATTTTACAATAATAGTGTATATTCATTATATATTTATATATATATATACTATTTTTAATATTTATTTTATTTATAAATTTATTTTTATTTTTTTATTTTATAGAAAATTATCAATAATTATTGGAGATTACACAATTATTATTTCAATTTTGAATTTTAATTTATCGTATTTATTGTATTTTTGTTATAAATTTATTTTTAGTAATTATATATTTTTTATAATTTATAGAAAATTATCAATAATTATAGAAAATTATCAATAATTATTGGAGATTACACAATTATTATTTCAATTTTGAATTTTAATTTATCGTATTTATTGTATTTTTGTTATAAATTTATTTTTAGTAATTATATATTTTTTATAATTTATAGATTAATACTTATTAGAGATTAAACTATTATTTAAGATTACACTATTTATTGACTAATTTAGTTTATTTTCAATATTTATTATATTTTTGCAATTATTGTATTTTTATTATACATCTATTATATTTCCATTATAAACTTATTTTCAATGATTGTGTACTTTTGCTATAAATTTTCAATAATTATTGGAGATTAAACTATTGTTATTTATTAGAGATTAGACTATAAATTTAGTTGAAATTAGGAGTGCTCAATGATTGGTTCAGTTCAATTGCAGGTTGTTTCGCCAACCAAATCGATCTGGTCAAGTTTATAGTTCGTCACTCGAAATGAGATTGACCATTAACGAAAACCCACCAACTCGGGTTGTATCAATTTGGGTCTATTATTTAACTTTCACTTAACAAAGCACGGATCCCATCACCATGCCTCTCCATGCTCCATTATCCTCACCCTGCATTCTCTTTGACTTTCTCTCCTCTCCCCTTCCCACCACTCCCATTAAGCCATGTCACCCAACTACCTAAAAATATTCCTATAATCTCTCTCCTAAGGTATCTCATTTAAACCAATAGGAAAGTATCATGTTGCTCCATTCCCTAATCAATTCCTAAAGTGCACCCCCCAATCTATATCCACTTTCCCTCATTTAAAATATTCATATTAATTAATAAATAATTAAATATGGTTAATATTTAATCCCACCCATATTCAATGATTATTACATAGTGTTATTACCAAAAGTTAATAAATATGGTTAGTAAATTACCAAAAATTAAGTATTCTTATTAGTACGGTTAATAAATTACTAAAAATTAATAAATATTTTTATTAATTAACTCATTAACAACATTTTATACAAATTGAAAACTCTTTAACTAATTTCAATAAAATTAAGAGTTATACTTAACGATTATCAAAAAGTATAAAATTTTAGTTATTGTTATTATTATAATTAATAACCAAATACAAATGTTATTATTAGAAAACGAAATTTTAATTAATTTATATTGAAAAATAAAAGATAAATTAGTGTAATTTTGTTAGTAAACAACCAAATAAAAAAGTATATTTAGTAACAATTAAATAAAAATTCAATAAATCCCCATAGTTACACAAATGTAATAAAATTTTCAAAAATTTTCATAAAACTACATTTTCGTAAAATAACATTTTTGAAATTAAAAGATATAATGTATTCGAAAGTTTATTTAAAATGCATTAAATAATTATAAAAAATTATTAGAACAATTTGGAAATTTTACGAAAATTTATTACATTTGAAAGATTTTGGAAAACCATTGAAAAATTATGTAATTTTAATTGCAAATTGTTGAAAGTTATTAAATATAAATGACTATAGGAAATGGAAAACTATAATTTGAACAAATATTTACACAAATTATTAAGATAAATTAGTATAATATTGGAAAAAGGAAATTAATGGTTAGTTTATATTAGAAATTATAAGATAAATTAGTATAATTCTGTAAGTAAACCATTTAAAAAGAAAATAAATTATTTACTAACAATTTAAATAAATTTTAATAAATTTTCAAAATACACAAGTACAATAAATTTTCCAAACTTTTCATAAAATTATATTTTTGAATATTAAAAACAATTTAGTGTACTTTTAGAAATTTACCATGTGGTTGATACTCAATATATCCTTTTGATCATTTCTATCATCAAATTGAAAAATTGGGTTGACGAGGACAGTGTTTTCAAAACTAGATAAAACCAGAGACTGAAAAAATTGGAAACCGGACATCGTTTCACCTCAAAACCGCTTTTTGTCCAAAAACCGTTTATTTGGTTAGCGAACCTCTAACCTAGGCAGTCGAACTGCCAACCCGGACAATAGTTTTTGACCTTTTTTGTTTTTCTATCTTTTTATTTTTTTTTTGTCAAAGTGGGTCATCCGCTCAGACCGAACAGTCAAACCATTTGGCCCTACAACTATTTCCTATCAGGTCCAATTTTAAAAACCTTGGACGGGGAGTGGGTGCCTGTCCTTGAACTTGGCTTGGCATGCGGCATGGCCTGGCCCAAGGCCCAGCCCATGGACCAGCCTGACCCACGGTACGGCACGGGCCCGTGCCAAACTGACCCCCCAAGTTATCCTAGAGGAGGGAGGCACGGCCCGAGACGCCTCGTGGGCCAGTACGACACGACTCGCACTTTGTGCGGGCCACATGTGGTTCGTGTCGTGCCGACCCAACACGGCCCAATTTGCACCTCTACTTGATCCCACCCAATAATGGGGATAGGGCAGGGAAATCCAAAGATTCTCTATCCTTGATGAGGAGTGGGGTGCTTTGCCCCTGAACTCGCTCGACATTGAGGAGTGGTTACCTTGTCCTAAACAAGCATTACACTCAGGACGGGTAGGGGATGGGGTAGAGTGTCTTGACTATGGGGCAAGGAAAGGGATGGGGTGCCCTGCCCTGAACCCACCTCATTGTCATTCCTATATAATTGTTAATTATTAGTGGATTTAATAAAAATGTTAGCTTTTATAATTATTTTTATTTAATTAAAATTAATCAAAATTTCATTTAAAAATAATAAAAAGAATAGAAATTATTAAAATTATAACAAATTATTAATAAAACTAAATTTATTAAAAAATATTTGTTCATATTCAATTAACAATAATTATTTTTTTATAAACCAATAGTAAATGAAAAATAAAATTATTAAATCTTTCATATTTTCTCGTGCATTGCACGAGTCCCTACTAGTGGAATCTTAATTTTTCTTCCATTTTTTGGTAACCCAAATTTAGATTTCTTGACTCGGATTTATTTGGAATTTTTATTGATCTACTTGGTGCCCGCTTAGGAGGGCTTTCTAGCGGCTTCCGTTTTAAGGTAGGTTTCGAAGGGAAAGCAAGGAAGCTATGTTTGATAAAAACCCTAGAAAGATAAAAAATATTATTATTGAGCTAATAACTAGACTTTTTGGTGAAGCTAGTCTTGGTAGTTCTGAAGCTATTCAATCAACGCATAAACTCTTTCAAACGGATAGGTAACACGCTTTGGATATGGCCTTGAGTGTTCAGAGAACACTCACTGTGGCTGCTACTTAGGTGTCATTTGATTGCACTTTTTAGAGGTCCAAATCTGAAAATGCTACTTTTTAGACCTCACCCCTTGTTTGGTTGTACCTCTTAAACTGGGTCTGAAACTGATTTTTAGATCTGAAAATTATAGACCTTGGGCCAGCTCTTAATGCATTGAGACGCGTTTTAGAGCCAGCCCAACGTCCAAAATATCCTTACAATTTTTCATAAATGACTCGAGTTACCCTTGATACCCCAAACACAGAAAACCTAAGCATCCGACCTCTCTTTCTCTCTGGCTCTCTCTCCCTCTCCCTCCCTCCCTCCCTCCCTCCCTCTCTCTCTCTCTCTCTCTCTCTCTCCCTCCCTCCCCTGTCTTCCCACCACCGTTGTCTTCTCTCTGTCACTCTCTCCCTCTCTCCCTCTCTCTCTCTCCCTCCCCTGTCTTCCCACCACCGCCACCGCCACCGCCGCTGCAACAAGCAGTAGTGGTAATTCGGTGAATAATAATAATGCTTTTATTAATTATTAATTATTTTAATACTTTTTTATTAAATATTAATTATTTTTTATTAAATTTACTTGTGTTATTTATTAATTATTAATTATTTTTATTAACTAGTAATTTTTAATTATTTCATTAATTTTTAAAAATTATTTTAATTTTTATTTATGTAAATTATTAATTATTTTAATAGTTTTCTAATCATTAATTATTTTTTTTTAATTTTAATTATTTCATTTATTAATTAGTAATTATTAATTTTTTATTTTTTATTTGTATTATTTTACATATCCAACACAGGACAAGCTACAACTGGAAGTGTATCCTGCCAGTCATGCATATCGGATTGATACATATCTGAGTCGATAACAATAAGACACCCACTCTTAAGCCATGAAGTTATCCCAACACTTATGTGAATATGTAAAATAAAATAGCCTTTATTGTTATTGTCGAAAGGCAATCCAAATACATATTAAATATTTATGTTTAACAACACCAACTAAATATTAAAAAAATAATATTCAAAATTATAATTTTATAAAAATGATGGAATAAATAATATATCAAATCCACATTTGTTTCAAAAGATAATTTCAATTTCAAGAAATTTACACAAATATAATATTAATAATAGAATAAATGTTTTAATACTTAAAATTTATAAATTTGGACATGACTTAGTTTACTAATATATAGGGGTGTCAATGGACCAGTTTTGGGTTGGAGTCCGTCCAAATCAAAATCCATTTGGACAGATTGGACGGACCAATAAGACATATTGAATTTGGACAGACTGGATGGACCAATATGACATATTGGATTGGACCCAATCCGTCCATAGTGAATTTATGTTGGATTGAGCCAATATCTGGTCCATTGATAAAAGATAAGAATATAGGTGTCAATGGACCAGGTTTGAATTGAAACTAATCTAAATTAATAGGAATTTGAACAGATTGGATAGTCTCTGGACCGGCCCAAAATGGTCCAAAATATTCATTGGACTGGATTGGACCAAGTCCATTTGTAATGGACTCACGTTAGACTGGACCGGATTGGACCAAATCCAGTCCAATTGACACCCCTACTAATATACATCCATATAAAAAAAAAAGATTTTTAACCTTAGAAAAATTATAGAAATAAAAATATTAATAATAGAATAATTATTTTAGTACTTAAAAATTATAAATTTGCACATAATATGTATTTTAAAGTTTTACATAATTTTTAAATTATTAATTAATATTTTAATTTACATTAAATTACAACATATTTATTATTTACAAAAATAAAATTTGTTTACAAAACATTCAAGAATATAATATAAATTTAACCTATCAAATCTACTAATCTACATTTATATAAAAAAAGATTTTTAATTTAAAAAATTTATAGAAATAAAAATATTAATAATGAAATAATCATTTTAGTAGTTAAAAATTGTGAATTTGCATATCATATGTATCTTAAAAATTTTAATATATTTAATATAATTTAGGTTGAGATTATATATTTTATAATTTATTAATTGATATTTTAATTTACATTTGACCATTTAATATTCATTAACTTCTTTGTTAATGTAAAAATGTAAAAATAGTAAAATAGAGAATAACTGATATAACAATTAAAATATAGTAGGAGCATATGTTTTGCATTTTGGATTCTTGATTGATACATTAATAATAAAATTGTTTGGTACCTATGCATCCTATTATATTAATTACAATATATTCTTTCATATACATCATTAAAATATACATTTTATATATATTTATACATTATTTGTTGTTATTTCACCTTAAATTTAATATTACTAATATATTTATGAAATTTTTATATATTTTTCTATCATATACAAGCTTTTCCATATTTTTCATCCATATCCATGCATTTCCAAAGCATATCCGTATTCGTATCCATATCCAAATTGTCCGATATGATTTACTTTAATCCTTACTTAATAGTAATTCACAAAAGCTAAAAAATGGGTTTTGGGTGGAACAATGTTTATTTAGTATGATATTGGGTATTCCTTTACTTTTGTTATCATTTGGTTGAGAGCGCTTGGTATATTACCAATTGTGGCATTTGTTGAGCATAAAAAAGAACCAATTTACACTTCTACAGTTCCACTTGCCCCCATAGCGAGCATATTCCATCAGTAAATGGTGGCCAGAATCTTCAATCAAACCCAGTACTCATGCAATAGGGGGACTGAACTCTAAAAAAGTAAAAAGGCCTTGAATCAGTTGCCAAGCCATCCAGGTTGAGGGAAACAATGCAACTGCGCAAATGATCTATCAATACATCCACGTAGACGTTCAACTAGTGTAAAGTGAAAACTGTAGAACTTTTGTGACCAAAAGAAACCCATTGTCAACACCATACTAATAATGGCAATAGGGCAGGGCCTGGCCGGGTTTTACATATCTCGTCCTTGACCCTAAATTCAACTACCTTGCTCTGAACCCCTTGGGGGCTAGAAATCATAATCCCATCCCTGTCCCTACAAGGAACAGGGATCTCCAAATTTGCCTTGTCCTAGTTAGTCATACTTGCATTTTTGTTTTTTACTTTTTTGAAACCTATCTAGAACTATAGTATATTATGTAATGTAATATAATATAATATATATAATCATAGCAGGTTCAAGGTCAAGGTCGGGTCCTAGATGGGGTGAATAAATACCATCCCTGGTCCCAAGAGTTTTGGGTTTTCCTAGAACCTACCCTAACCCCCAATCAGCGGTCAAAAAACTTGCCCCAACCGAGGCGAGGCAAGGCAAAGCTTCACAAGGATGGGTCAAATTGCCATCTCTACATGATACCAATATTCTCCTACCCTAAATTATGTGTATGGCTTAGAGGTGGGGGGATCTTACTATTTTTTTTTTTTAGTTTTTGGTCTGGTTTCCCTTGTCTCTGTTTACTTATCTTTAAGTTTTCAATCTCCCGCCCTAGAATATGCATACATCCAACACTTTTAGGATTTTTCCCCTTAGACATATTCATGGGCCAAGTAGCTTGACGGGTTGGCTCATCCCAATCTGTCCTAAGTCGGGCTTAGACAAAATTTTAAGCCCCAGGGCCCGACTATTTTTCAAACCGGGCTCTTTTCCAAATATGCCTGACCCGATAATATTAAATAGAAAATAGAAATACGATATATCTTTTAAATATTATATATATATATATATATATATATATATATTGTATAGTAAAATTAATAGCAAAAAAGTATTATATATATTAAATGTATAAAATATTATATAATATGTAGTATACTATTAATAATATATAATTAATATATTATAAAATGCATGTCAAAGATGGGCTTTAGGCTCGGGCCCAGGCTACGGGCTCAGGCCTGATGATTTTTTTGTTTATAAAGAGTCCAAGCTTGACCTGGCCCATGAACAGGTCTATTGCCCCTTGAGATTGCTTATCAGTTTAAGTTTTAACCTTTTAGGGGAATTTGGGATCTCCTCCCAACAAAATTTGTCCCAAAACAGTTCCATTTGTGTCCACACATCTCACCATAAGTTTGGGACACACCTTGCAATAGATGTGTGAACACAAATCATATTGGAATGTGTTGGGACACTTTTTAATTTGTTGGGAGGAGATTCAGACTCGCTTTTAGGGGGCATATAATGTGAGTTGTTTTTCTTGTTGCCAATTCAAAAACAAACCAAAACTATTTGGTTTGAAAATAGATTGTTTCTTAAAATAAAAACATAAAAAGCATATTCTTCGTTGTGTATGCATTTTTTAGGGGTAATTTGGGTTTAATCCACCTCAAAATTCATAATGCAATCATACAATTCGGGTCAATGTCAGGGGGGAGATTCCCAATTCATGGGGGGATGTTGTTTATAGGGGTGGGTATAAATACGTTTGGGGAATTAATAAATAAATTATAAGGTGGAGTGGACTGTAAAAAAGCCTTTTTTAAGATTAAAACAAAAAACATGTTATTAAATTTTGAAAAACATTTTTGCATCTGGTTATTTGAAATCATGTTTCATAAATCATATAGGTGGTATTTGACAATATGATTGGCTTTGTTTTTGAAAACAAAGATTCTGTACCTGTTGTCAAACACCCCAATAATTTTTATACTAGAAAGTTTGTTTTGTTTTAAAAACCATTATTTTGATGATTATAAAAAAATTATTGTTTTTCTAAAATAAAACCAACTTGTTTTTCGTTTTAAAAAAACAAAGTTCAAGAACATATTTTTGTTTTTATGCTTATGTGACAATTCTAAAATCAAATGAAAACCAAAAATTCATTCATGTTGTAAAATGCCCCTTTTTTTGGGGGGTGGAGGGGGTGGGGGGATTAAGAGAGAGAGAGAGTTCTTAAACAAACATGCACCAGAAAAAGCACTCACACACTTGGCATATCCTCACATGCAAATACCATTTCTTGAACATTCAAGCTACCACATGGCCCCACCCCCGTCCCTAGTCATGCTAACTGAAGGTTGATTTACGCCATGTTTGGGAGAGCTTAAGTTAAAGATAAGTGCTTAAAAACAAGTGCTCATTGGAATAAACACTTATCTACATTTGGCACCCAAGTTTTTCAAGTGCGTATTTTCTAAAATGAGCATTTGATAGTCTTTTTCTCTAATAAACACTTAAATAAGCATTTGTGACTATTTTGTCCTTTATTTTCTTTCAAATTTTCAAAATATAACATTTGAAAGCACTTTTAATAAATTATTTTTATAAAAACACTTTTATGAAATCACTTTTATAAAAGTACTTTTATGAAAGTACTTTTACGAATATACTTTTACTAAAACACTTTTATAAAATACTTTTGATGCAGCACAATCTGGGCACACCTAGCTGGCTGAGAGTTGGCTCCTAGCTGTGATGGACGGCACCTGAGAGGAAGAAGAAGGTGAAGGGTTCCCGGGGAGCTCTCCCGGAGGGAACACTCCGATGACTAAGTTAGAACTCTGAGGAAAACTCAAAGAAGACACAGAGAGTTAAGAGTGCTGAAAGTGCTAGCTTCAATACCTTAGCTTCGTGAGGGTTGGGGTCCTTTTATACTGGAGCTCGGTCACATCAGGCATAACTGCCACTGCCCTAGCCGTTACCGCCAGGGTAGGGGTGGCAGGTGCAGGCTGCTGCTACAGGCTGCTACTGCAAGGTACGGACTCGATAGGCGTGCCATGCTTTTCAGAGACGGCGGGCAGAACACCGCCTGGCAAGGGATCCGAGCACTGCCACCGGATCCGATAGGTACGGATGTCAGGCAGATCTCCCTGCAGTCTGCCGAGCTACCGTACACTGAACCACTTGGGGCAGATTTGCCTTGCACCGAGGTGCCCGCACTGGAGGCGAGCCTTAAGCAAGTTCGAACAGAAGTCTCGACGATGCTGCCCCAAGGCGTTTCTCCCTCGGGACACTTAGCCAAAAGCCGGGGTGCTCCCTTCTTAGGAAGGGAGAGCTCGGGTCTCAAGGGGAGCTCGGTTCCCTTGCACGGGGGAGCTCAGGGAGCTCCGCCTTTAGGCTTGGGGCGAACTGGGCCTTGCTACTCGACGAGCTGTCACACCTACCGAGTCGTTTGGCCGGGCCTTGGTGAACTTGCTGCGCCGAGTAGTGGCCAGGCTATCACGCTGAATTTTCACTTATGCCAGGTTATGTCTACGTGTCCCCGAGCTACGAGGTCGGGCCAAATCACCCTACATCAATTGCCTCCCACTCCTCGTGCTAGGGGTGTTGACCTAGCGCGGGGAGTCCGCAGTCTGCTGGGTGGATTTGGCTCGGAGTCCAAACTTTCTTGCCTGCCGGCTCATGGGTTGGACCGGTTTTCTGCTAAGTTCTGCTAGGCACAGCTCGGGTCGTGTATGGTCTACACGCGGATGTCACGCGAGTTATAGGCTCTGCGAACGTCAAAAAATGTGCTAAACCGATTTTGCCTCGAAGGTCGCACAGCCAGTTTTCATAAGGACTGTCAGATCGTTTCGATCTCAACCGTTGATACCCGCGTATAGTGGCCATAAATAGCGGGGGTCCTAGCCATTTTCCTTCGCCACAAATCTTCAACTATAGTTTTGAGCTCGCATCCAAAGACTCCAGCTCGAGTCAATTCTCTCCCAGTCCGGTTTATTTCTCTTTGGTGAGTCATCCTAGCTCTTCTTCAGTTTCAGTTATGTCTTCCTTTGATAGCCTATTAGACGAGACCGAGGTGCCCGAGGTGGGTACCTCAGCTCAGGGTAACCCTACCGGAGCCCAATCTCCTGAGGCATGGGAGGCCTCAGGTAACGAGGCACAGGTGGCCTCGGGTAATCAATCATCCATCTCTCATTGGGGTCGGATGCCGGACAGGTTCGGACCCTCCACCATGACCCTAGAGAGGCTCCACCAACTCATTCGGCAGTATAACTTGCCTAGGGAATACACCTACAGTTTACCTGCGGGGAACTTCCCATGGGAGCACGACCCTGATGAGGTCGTGATCTTTCGAGAGCAGCTCATAGCCGGGCTGCGCCTTCCCTTCCACCCACTCATAGTGGAGGTCATGAAACACTTCAACATTACGATAGACCAGCTTCACCCGAACTCGATCCGTAACGTGGTCAGGACCATCTCCCTCTGTTACGAGTATGTCCTCCCCCTTAACTTGGACATATTCTGTTCTCTCCTTACCATTAAGAAGAGCGCTTCATGCGTTCTCCCCGAGCACCAGAGGGCTTACTACTTGTCCCCTCGCCTGGGCTTTAAGGTAATGCACAAGCTTCCTAGCAAGATCCCGGCCTGGAAGCAGGACTACTTCGTAGTCCGGAACCCTATGGGGTGGCCCTTCCCTACTCGCTGGAGGGCAGCTATCCAAGACCCTGGCGTCATACTCGACAAGAAGACCAGGGAGGCATTCCAGTCATGGGCTGAGATCGGTTGCGATTTCAAAGATTATATCACCGAGGGTATGCTCTTCCAGGCTGGCTTGAGCCCGGGTAGGTAGCTAATACCTTAGTCGTTTGACCCGCTCCTTTCTTTTACTCGATTACTAATGCCGAGCTCTGTTGCAGGTCCCATGGAGGCAGACAAGCTCAAGGGAGATCGGCTCTTTAAGCATATGAAGGGGAGGAAGAAGTGGGCTGCTAAGAGAGCCCGTATCGAGTCACCGCCAGCCCCCACTCCCGAGCCCAAGCTTCCACCGGCTCCAACTTCCGAGCCCGAGCTTCCTGGGGCTCCTCCGATCATTGACTTGGAGGAGTCCATACCACCAAGGGAGCTCGAGACCTCAGCTGAGCTCACTACGAGGGCAGCAACTGAGGCCGAGGCTGCCACCGGGGCTGCTGACGTAGCGGCTGAGGTCTCCGTCGAGCCCATCCGTAGAGCCGCGACGGCGGTCTCCAGCACAGGGAGCCCAGATGAGGGCCGAAGTATCTTGGTACCCCAGTGCAGTCTTTGGAAGAGTAAGGGGGCCATTTACTCCGAGGAAATTTCAGTCTGGGACAAAATGCTCAGCTCAGAGCCCGGGCTGCCACCCACACTATGGTGGTAAGTTCTCTTCTCTTCCCTTTTCTTTCATATACGCGTTTCTTCGGTACTAACTAACTTCCTTTGTCAGGCGAACTCCACCGTGCATGCCCTCGCTCTTTAGTCCGAGATGAACTTGAAGCGAGCTCTGACCGCCGAGGAGTCTTCTCGCACCGCTCATACCGATCTAAGAGTAGCTCGCGAGCAGATCCACCGGTTGGAGAGCGGTGCCATGGCCAGAGGGGCATCATTACGGCGCTGACGACAGAGAAGGACGAGCTAGTGCGTGAGAATGACGTGCTGAGGGTCGAGATGGAGGCCCTCAAAGTGGAGCTGACGCGTGAGAAGAGTGTGTTGAGGGGCGAGCTTGACGCCCTTAGAGCAAAGGCGGAAGGCCTTAAGGAAGATAAGAAGGCCCTTCTGCATGAGGTGGAGTACCTCAAGGTGGACATCGAAGAGAAGACCAAGATCTTCACTTGAGAGATAGAGGAGACGAAGATCAAGGCCGTTGCGGAGTACATTCAATCCGACAAATTTGATGCCATTCTGGGGGAGGCCTACCACAAGGGGTTCAATCTCAGCAGGTGGTTGATAAGGCACACGTACCCCGAGCTTGACATAAGTGCCATCGCCACCTCGCGAATCACGAACGAGATAGCTCGTCAAGCCGTGGAGGACCCGGACTCAGAGGAGGAGGATGGTGACGAAGAAGCGGACACCCCCGACCAACCTGAAGCTCCTGAGGAGGTCTCTCGTGGGGGTGAAGAGCCCCCGAAGTGATTGCCTTTGTATTCCGAGCCTGCAAGCTCAGTCTCTTTTTTTTTTGTCTAGCCCGTTGTACAAAACTTTCTATTAATGAAGTTGATCTTTTTTCCTAAGTGATCTTTTTCCATGTATTGTTTTATCCGAGCTTATAATGGTTGAGTGTGCGGAGTGAGTCGTAGTAGGGCATAGTAAGGCATATGCCCGAACTGTCTTGTGACGTACACTAAGGTGATTGACGCAGTAAGGCATAGTAGGCCGTATGCTCGAACTGTCTTCTGGTGTACACCGAGGTGATTGATCCAGTAAGGCATAGTAGGGCGTATGCTCAAACTGTCTTCTAGTGTATATCGAGGTGAGCCTAGCGTCGCAGGATTTACTGGTCTGCTTGCGCCCTCCGATACGTTATGTATTGTGGTGCCGAGCTCCTTGATCAGCTCGGTGTTTTAGCCCCTTAGAATTCATTCGCGCCATAAAGGTGGCCAAGTTATTATACTGGAGTCTGTTAGTTCGGCTTTTTGACCCTTTAGCCCTGAAAGTGACTCGTGGTCTACTCCGTCACTTATAGGTAATACTGTCTTAGGTTGACAATATTCCATGCCCAAGGTACTTGTTCCCCTTCCAGGGTTTCGAGCTCGCATGTTCCTTCCCCGAGTACTCGCTTCACTCGGTAGGGTCCTTCCCAGTTCGGACCGAGCTTGCAAACACCGGGCTCAGGCACCATGACCTTACGGAGAACCAGGTCGCCAACGCAGAGAGTCCACTTTTTGACCCTGGCGTTATTGTACCGAGCTGTCCTCTACTGGTAGGCCGCGGTCCTGATGTATGCAAGGTCCCGCACTTCGTCAAGCAAGTCGAGGTTCGTACGTAGCTCGTCTTCGTTTGCCCTGTCATCATACGCTTCTAATCTCAGCGAAGGAACTTCGATCTCGGCTGGAATGATTGCTTCGGTGCCGTAGGTGAGGTTGAAGGGGGTTTCTCCTGTGGCGGTCTTTTCCGTGGTACGATAGGCCCATAATACACTAGGTAGCTCGTCCACCCACAGTCCCTTAGCTCGGTCCAGGCGCGCCTTTAGTCCTCGGAGGATAGCCCTGTTCGTGACTTCCGTTTGACCATTTGCCTGAGGGTGCGCCACTGAGGGGAAGTTCTGCTGAATTCCCATGTCTCAGCACCAGTTTTGGAATTTGATGTCTTCGAACTACTTACCATTGTCGGAGATCAGTACCCAAGGTTATCCAAAACGACACATTATGCTCTTCCAAAAGAAGTTCTGGACATTTCGGGCTGCGATTGTCGTGAGAGGTTCAGCTTCAATCCACTTTGTGAAATAGTCAACTGCCACCACTAGGAACCTCCTTTGTCCTGTTGCTGGTGGGAATGGCCCGAGTAGGTCAATCCCCCATTATGCAAATGGCCATGGGCTAGTGAGGTATTTTAGGTCGGTAGCAGGTCGGTGGTGGATGTTGGCGTGCTTCTAACACTTGTCGCATTTTTTGACGAGCTCGGTCGCATCTGCCTTCATCGTTGGTCAGTAATACCCCTATCGTAGTGCTTTCTGAGCAAGGGCCCTGCCCCCGAAGTGTCCACCGCACAGGCCCTCATGAGTATCGTGGAGGACGAGCTCGGCTTCAGAGGGTCGCAGGCAATGCAGGTAGGGGAGCGTGTAGGATCTTTGGTACAACCATCCGTCTATCATGACGTATTTGGCTACCTGACGCTCTACCCTCCTGGCGGCATTACGATCTGCGGGGAGGGTCCCGTGTAGCAGGAAGCTCATGAGCGGATCAATCCAGCTCGGCTCTGCTTGAACGACGGGAGCGACCTCCTCTGCCCCCTGGGAATGCAAGGCCGAGGTGAGTTCTCTATATACACGGTCCTCATGGTGTTATCGCCAGTGCTGGCTAAACGGGATAGGGCATCGGCCTCGGCATTCCCTGATCTCAGGATTTGTTGGATGAAGTATGACCGGAAGTTGAGAAGAGCCCCTCTTACTTTGGCTAAGTATGCTACCATGGTTGGCTCGCGGGCTTCGTACTCACCCATAACCTGATTTACCACGAGCTGGGAATCGCTGCAGACGATGACGTGCTTGGCTTTCCCTTCCTTTGCCACCGGTTTTCCTAGGTTCTGTTGGATTACGCAGATTTCGGCCGTTGATCCCCGAATATACTGGTTATAAATAGGGACCAAAGGGCCCATTTTCTTCACCACAAAACCGCAAATCCAAAGTCCTTGAAGTCGCATTCAAGTATCTCAGCTCGGTGTCAGCTATTCCTGGGTCCGAGGTCGTCTTGCTTTCTTCGGTCTTCTTTTGGTGAGTTCGCCATCCTTTGCTTTCGATTCCATTGTCCTTTCCATTAGTATGTCTAGTCTTAGCTTAGATAGCCTTCTAGATGGGAGCGGTGAGTCCGCTAGGGCCGAGGTAGGTACCTCGGCACAGACCGCAGAGCCTCAGCCTGCCAAGGTGGACACTTCGGCACAGGATGTGGACTCCAATCCGTCCGAGGCAGACTCACCTCGGCGAGAGCGAGAAGCCTCTGGCAAGTCAGCCTCCACCTCAAGAGGTCACTTGCCGGACTACTTCGGTCTGTCTACAATGACAGTGGACAGGCTCCTATCTTTAGTAGCCCGATACAAACTTCCTAATAACATAGTATATAGTATTCCCTTAGGCAACTTTCCTTGGGATCACGTTCATGACGAAATCATGGTCTTCGAGGAGCAGCTCATAGTCGGGCTGCGTCTTCCACTTCACCCTTTCATAGTCAAAGTCGTTAAGTTCTTTGACATTTACATAGACCAGCTACATCCGAACTCCATCCGTAATATTGTAGGTACCATTTCCCTTTTCCATGATTACAACCGACCTCTAGACCTCGACATCTTCTCTTTGATCCTTTCCATCAAGAAGAACTCAGGTTGTGTTCTACTCGAACACAGGCAAAGTTACTATATGTCTCCTTGCCCCGGGTACAAGCTGTTGCACGAGCTCCCTAACAAAGTTCCAGCCTAGAAGAGACACTACTTCATGGTACATAACATTGAGGAGTGGCCTTTCCCAACTCACTGGAGGGCAGCCATCCAGGACCCCGACATCTGATTGGACCCAAAGACACGAGAGGAGGTCCGATCTTGGGCGAAACTCAGCCTGAAGTTCGAAAACTTCGTAACCGAGGAGATGCTCATTCAAGCTGGTCTAAGCCCCCCTGGTAGGTCACCAACTGTTATACTTTTTTTCCTTTGTTTGTTTTACTTTGATGTTGCATCTAACTTGGTTCGTCACTTGTTGCAGTTGCCATGGATGACATCCCCGCCGACGAACTCTTTAGGAGCATGCAAAAGGGGAAGAAGAAGAAGAGGGCCTCCAAGAAAGGCTCGCCTCCACACCGAGACCACCACCTCTAACATTGGCACCTCCATCCCCGAGCACCCACCAGTCACCGAACAACCTCTTGTGATCAACTTGGTTGAGGAGGACTAAGGTAAGGCTACTCCGCCTCGCATGTCCAAGGAGACCACATCTTCTGAGCCTCAGCCCGTGCAGGCGACCACCACTCCATCGAGTAGCAATAATTTTGCTCGGAGAGTTTTGACTCCGAAGTTCGGCCTCCTCAAAAGCAATGATGCGGTATTCGCTGAGGAGGTAGCTCGTTGGGCTGACTTACTGGTCACTCAGCTCGGGGCCAAAGCGGCCACACACTGCATGGTGGTGGGTATTCTCTTCTTCGGGCTGCTTTATACTTAGATTTTTTTCTTCATACTTATACTTATTTTCTTCTTTTGGCAGGTGAACTCCTCGATCCACGCCTTGGCCTACCAGTCCAAGGTGAACTTAAAGCGAGCTCTCGAAGCCGAAGAGTCCTCCCGAAGTGCCCACTCCAAGCTAAACTTAGCTCACAGCGAGATCAACAAGCTGAAGAACAATGCACGAGCCAAGAAGGATCTATTGACTTTGCTGATGGTGGAGAAGAAGCAACTTGAGGAACACGAGGTGGCTCTAAAGAGAGAGAACGAGAACCTCGAGGCGCTTGTGAAGGAGCTGACTGAAATTCTACTCCAGGCAATGGAGGATGCCAAGGCCAAGGCTGTTGAAGAATATAAGTCTTTGGCGAAGTACCGCGAGAAGATGGTCGAGGTCGGGACAGCGGGCTACCGCAAGGGATTTAAGCTCAGCAGGTGGTTGACCTGGCGTGAATTTCCCCACCTCAACCTCAACACCATCACAATGTTTAAGATCACCAAGGAGATGGCCGTCGAAGTCACAAAGGTCTTGGACTCTAAGGAGGAGAGCGATGACGACCTTCTCGACGATGAGACAGCAGGAGAAGGAGAGGGAGATGATGCTGCCGAGGACCACATGGAGACAGATCCGCCCGCTGACACCTCTATTGGGGATGAGGAGCCCCGAACTAACTGATGCCCCTTTTCTTAGACCCCCTTTGTAAATAATTGATGTCCCGAGCCTCCGAGCTCAGCTAAACATTTGTAATCCCCCTTTTTTTTGTTACCATGTACTCGAAGTGCTTTATCAATAGAATACAAGTATTTTGCAAAACTCTTTGTGTACAATATTTTTCTAAATGTAGATTTCTCCCGAGCTCACGAGCTAAACCAAATAGGAGCAAAATTTTTCTAAGTGTAGATTACTCCCGAACTGGCGAGCTCGACTCGAATAGGAATAATCTAATCATTATTGTATGCCGGGGTGAACATACACTATAGGGTACATGCCCGAGCTGTCTGTGCCCGGGCTACTTCGCCTTGCCCATGCCGAAGCGATTGGGTTTTAACGAGCCCATGCCAAAGAGGCAACTGGGTCTTAAGCTTCCTATGCCGAAGAGACAACTAGGACTTTTCTGCCCATGCCGGAGAGGCGACTGGGTCTTATATCGTGCCAAGGTCGTCTTGTTATCTCGGCACCATAGCCCTTAGGCTTCTAGGAGTGACTTAAGGTCCTCTCTAGTTCGTCGTCCATAGGATTAGCTCGATGGTCCTATGGACTTAGTCGTTTTTGCTTGCGTTGAGATTTACAGGTAGTATCTCCTTAGGTTGTCAATATTCCAAGCTCGAGGTTCTTGCTTCCCTTCCATGGTTTTGAGCTTGTAGGTTCCTTCTCCAAACACCTGTCCTATCTCACCCGGTAAGGACCTTCCCAATTCGGACTGTGCTTACCCATATCGAGCTCAGGTACCATCACCTTACAGAGGACCAGGTTACCGACTCGGAATAGTTTCTTCCTGACCCAGGCATTACAATATCGAGCTATTCACTGCTGGTAAGCTGCAATTCGAATGTGGGCTAGATCGTGTACCTCCTCGACGAGGTCCAAGTTAGTTCTGAGCTCGTCGTCGTTTGTCTCTTCATTGTAAGCTTCGAGCCGCAACGTCGATACTTCAATCTCTGTTCGGATCACGACTTCCATCCCATATGTGAGGTTGAAGGGTGTCTCACCGGTCGCGGTCTTAATGGTGGTCTGGTTGGCCCAAAGGACACTAGGTAGCTTGTCCACCCATAACCCTTTAGCTCACACAAGGCGAGTTTTCAGTCCGCGGAGGATAGCCCTGATTGTCACTTCGACCTATCCGTTTGCTGTGGATGCATTACCGAGGTGAAATTTTGTTGTATGCCCATCTCGGCGCACCAGTTCTGGAATTGGATATCCTCGAATTGCTTCCCGTTATCTGAAACCAAGATTTTGGGCAGTCCAAAATGACACACGATGCTTTTCTAGAAGAAATTTTGCACATTCCGAGTTGTAATGCTTACCAACGGTTTGGCTTCCACCCACTTGGTGAAGTAGTCCACTGCCACGACCAAGAACTTCCTTTGCTCAGTTGCTGGTAGAAAAGGACCGAGGATGTCAACTCCCCTCTACGCAAAGGGCCACGAGCTAGTAAGATACTTCAAATCGGCAACAGGTTGATGGGGATGTTGGCGTGCCTCTGACATCTATCGCATTTCTTGACAAGCTTGAGTGTGTCTACCTTCATTGTGGGCCAATAGTAGCCCTGCCTTAATGCTTTTTGGGCGAGGGCTCTGCCCCCCAAGTGACCGCATAAACCTTCATGGATATCGCGAAGTACGAGCTCAGCTTCTGAGGGCCACAAGCAACATATTAGGGGAGTGTGATTGCTGGTCATGGCTCGAACCAAATGTCGTACTCACTAAGCTCGATGGACCACTTCGTCAATCTCCCTGACACCTCGTGCTTAAGTAGGATATGCCTCAGAGGTCTATCAGTAAGGACGACGGCAATGATATGGGCTTAAATATGGTCATAATTTCTGAGCTGCTACCACTAGTGCGTATGTTAGCTTCTCGATATCAGGGTATCTGATTTCCGCATCCTGCAACACTTTACTTACATAGTATATGGGTCTTTGAACCCGATCTACCTCTCTAATTAGTACCGAGCTCACCACCTCGTCACTCGTGGAGAGGTACAACTTCAACACATCTCCTTCCTCGAGTCGGGTTAAAACCGGGGTGGTACTTAGATATCTTTTCAGCTCATCAAACGCGAGTTGGCACTCTTCAGTCCATTCAAAAGTCTCATTCTTTTTAATTGCTTTAAAAAAGGGGAGGCACCGACCTGCTGATTTAGACATAAATCGGTTTAGGGCAGCTACCCGGCCAGTTAGTCGTTGTACCTCTTTGATTTTCTAGGGTGGTCACATTTCTAAGATAGCCTTGATTTTGTTCGGGTTTGCTTCGATGCCACATCGATTCACTATGTATCCGAGGAACTTGCCCGACGTGACCCCAAAGACACACTTATTGGGTTTAACTTCATATTCTATTTCCTTAAAATTTGAAAAAAAACATTTAAATCATTAATTAAAGATCTAGAAAATTGGGTCTTCACGACCATGTCATCAACATAACATTCCACTTTATTACCGATCAAAGGTTCAAAAGTTTTGTTTACAAGTCGCTGGAAAGTTGCTCCAATGTTTTTTAAACCAAAGGGCATACATTTATAACAGTACAACCTGAGTTTGGTTACAAAAGCAGTTTTGTCTTAGTCAGCTGTGTCCATCTTAATTTGATTATAGCTGAAGTAGGCGTCCATGAAACTCAGCAACTCATGCCCTGAGGTTGCGTCTACTAGGTGGTCAATTCTAGGCAGGGGGAAGCAATCCTTTGGGTAGGCTCTATTCAGGTCGGTGTAGTCGACGTACATGCGCCACTTGCCATTGACTTTCTTCACAAGCATGGGGTTGGCGACCCAGCTCGAGTAATGGACATCCTTGACGAAGTCTACAACAAGGAGCTTCCCGACCTCCTCATCGACTACCCTCCACAGCTCCGGGGTGAGGTTGCATTTTCTTTGTCTAATTGGCCTGACTAGATGGTCCACATTAAGTTTATGAGTTATTACACTAGGGTCAATTCCGGGCATTTCTGCCACGGACCAGGCGAAAACAGATAAATTGTTAAGTAAGAAACTTATTAGCTGCGTTCGGAGTGGTTCGCTTATCAATGCACCGATCTGGAGAGTCTTGATCGGTTCAGTCTCAAAAACCGGTATGTGGGTCGTCTCTTCCATCGAGGTAGCTCGCTCCTCGGTGTAGTCTACTGGTTGCTCTAGTTCAACGTCTTCTACTAGTTTTGCCTTTCCATTGAGAGCAGCCACATAGCACTTTCGGGATTCGAGTTGATCGCCTCATATGACCCCTACTCTGTAATCTGTCAAAAGCTTCATCGCGAGATAGTAAGTTGACACTATCATGCATAAGACATGTATAATAGGCTGACCTATGATTGCGTTGTAGGGGGATGGAGTTGTGACCACTAAGAATGTATGCTCGAACCGTACAATGTTCGGCCACGTGCCTGCCTCCACTAGTACTGTGACCCAACCTATAGGCCTAACTTCTCCATTGAACCCTACTACTGGGGCATCTACTGGTTTCATATCACTCTGCTGTAGTTGCAACTTGTCAAAGGTCCCTTTGAAGAGGATATCGATAGAACTGCCTGAGTCCACCAAGATTTGCTTCACTTCAAAGTCATTGATGATCATCTTTACGACTAGGGTGTCGTCATGAGAATACTGAAACCCACGGGCATTGTCCTCGAGAAAATAAATGGGTTCTTTGATCCGAGGTTGCTTGAGTGGGTTTTCTACCTCGTACTCCAATTCTCGAACTGAAGTTTTTCCTGCTACTGCTGTGCACCCCACTACAATGGATCCTCCAGTGATCATATTGATTACCCCATGGATCGGTCTTTCTTCTGGTAGTGGGCGAGGTGGCTGCTCGTTCTGCCTACTACTCTCCAAGGCGTCTTTCTTCTAATCTCCCTGTCCTTTCTCCTTATGCAAAATGTATTTCTTCAAGTACCCTTGGCAGATGAGTTCTTCGATCTCATCACGGAGGTTTCTATAGTTCTTCGTGTTGTGACCATGGTCCCAATGAAAGTGACAATAAACATTCGGGTTCTTGGTCGTTGGGTCTCCCTGTAACTTGGGTGGCCATCTAACGATGGAGGAGTCTTTGATGGCCATTAAGATCTCTTCTTGCTTCGCGTTAAGGGGAGTATAGTTGGTTCTCTCTACTAGCGGGGTCCTAGAATGCCGACCCGACCTATAACTTCATGAGGGGGACTTATTCCTCGAGTTCAGGTACTTGCTTCTTTGCCTAGGGGACTTGCTCTTTTTCCTTTTCTTGTTGCTCGTTCCTTCTTCCTCTCTCTTCCTCTTCTCACTTTGCTGGTTGTCGGTCTTCTGGTTTATTTCCTCTTCTGTACTAATGAATTGGTTAGCCAGGTTGAGGAACTCGGTGAGGTTCTTTGGCTTGTTTGCCACAATGTGTCACTTGAACTCTTTGTAAGTAATTCCTTTTCACACTACGGTGAGACGTACTGCTGGGTCAAGGTTTGGTATCTGTAGGCATGTCTTGTTGAAGCGCTTGATGTAGCTTCGTATTGATTTTCCTTCCCTCTACACCATGTTCAGAAGGTTCTCCTATGACTTCGGGCACTTCTTACTGGTGATGAAGTTGGCCGTAAACATGTTTGCGAACTGCGCCCAGCTTCTGATGGAACCCGGCACGAGGTTTCTATACCACGTCCGAACTACTCCTCTGAATGTGGTGGAGAAAGCCACGCACATGCAAGCCTCATCGGCCCCAATGAGATGCATTTGGGACTGGAATGCATCTACGTGATCATTGGGATCAAAGGATCCATCTTACATATCTAGTTGCGACACCTTGAAATCTTTCGACATTGGGGCCGCCAGAAGTTCGGGTGACAGGGGGGATGACCGGCTCAACAGAGTAAGTGTTGTTCTTGTGGCCACCGAGCTCATCTCCTCTCTTTCTCAACCTTGATCTAATGGATGGTTGGGCTTCGCTGGTGGACTATTCCTTGTTGATGAATGGCGAGTCTTGCGACGTCACTGTTGCTGCTTCTTTGGTGGTGCAACATTTGTACTGCTAGCCTCAATGTTGTCAGGCATCTCGATCTTACTCCAAACGGTTGGGTGAGATGGTTCAGGGGTTCTGCTCGTCGTGTGTCCGGTGCTGGTTGTCACGGGAAACCGAGGGGTCTCCTCTTGAGCCCAAGCCTCGAGCCCCGAGCTGACGATCTACATTACCTTGATGTGGAACTTGCTGACTGCGCCTCTCGGGCTGGATGGGTTCGGGCCTATCCCTCGAGCTCTCTCTTTGGGAAATAGGGGGACTACGTCGGTCGCCTAGTGTGCCCTGCGGTGGGGTCCGTCCCGAGGGAGGAACCAGTACCTGCGAAGTTCTCTCACCGTGGGGAGGAGACTAACGGACATCCTAATGGGCCCAGTGCTGATTCTGGTTCTGAGTCTGCCCTTGATGATGATTTGTTGGCTGGTTTGGTTGTAGTGGTGGGAACTACTGCTGGTACTGTTGATAGAAATAGTACTATTGAAACTGTTGGAATTGGTGGATCTTTTACATTTGAATTTGCATCGTCTGAATGCTTTGGGACAAGGTCATTAAACTGGGAGTGCCCGACCCCAGGGGGAATCACGAAAGGCTCTGAGAATGTGGCGCTCACTTGGGGAAGCGGGACACTCACCTATTGGGTAGTGTACGACATGGATAGTGAACCCCAAAGACAGTTAGGGGGATGGTGAACTAGCCGATGGTCACCGAGGAACCCTGGGGAGTGACTGTTTGCTGCTCTTGCCCCCCAGTGATGTTCATGTCGCTCTTTCCGTTGTGGTTGGATGATGCCATTGAGATTGAGATTGAGACTGAAATTGTAACTAGGATGGGATGACCTTTCGATCGTTTCCCATAGACGGCGCCAATTGATGATGCGCGATCTGGAAGCTCCTAGCTGGAAGGTTGCCTAGACATTGCTCACGTGGCAAGATAGATCAAACTACAAAACAGGGATCAGAGAGACTGAGGTGGATGACCCGGCGAATTCGCTCCGATGCTTAAGTTAGTATTCTTGTTGTGGTTTTGAGCTAAGAGCTTGAATGTAAATAATTGCGTACCTGGGCCATGGAGGGGTTAATGCACTTATATAGCTGAGCTGCCGTGGGTCTCACGAAATGGTTCCAGGATCTTTGGCTTGAGTAGATGAGATCCGTTTCCGCTTTAGTCGGGGAGTAACGTATTAGTCAATGAAGTTTATTGTTACCGCCCGATCCAGGCATGGAGAGGATAAGGCTTACCGTTATGCGGCATGATCCTGGGAGGTTCGGAGTCCACTGAGAAGCTTCTGGAGTTGATTACGTGTCACTTTGGTTCCTGGGCCCCGAACTGGCTTAGGTGCCAAGGGGCTTTTTATACCGAAGTGACTCTACGCCGAAGTGGCTTTGTACCAAGGTGATCAAACACCCGAGCTCTGAAAACTGCTGACTAGGCTCCTTTTGTTGAGTTGTCATCCTATGGGTAGATCGCGTCCATGTGACCTTTACTTACTAGGTCATGCCAAATTACCCCTCATCAAAATCAACTATGGATAATTTTATAAGTGGTATTTTAAAATTCAATTAGGGATAATTTTGGAAGGAAAAAAAATGAATAAGTGCTTATTGTATAAGCACTTAAAAAAAGTTGGAAATTTGGGCTTACAAAACAAGCCCTTATTTTTAAAATAAGCACTTATTTCGGGCTTATATCCCAAATACGAATAAGTGCTTAATGGCCCAAATAAGCACTTATTTTTAAGCACTCCCAAACATGGCATGGCATTAGTATAACATTTGTAAACTATAAGGGGTGTTGTATAATACACAAATTGCATGATAGGTTTTAATATATATGTAATTATAGAGGAGTCTAAATAAATGATCTTATCAAAAACCACGAGGGAGTGAGTACCCATGTTAAATATAATTAAATTCTTGGTAAAATATAATTGAGTTTGGTATTAAATACCTTAGGCTTAGTTTGGAAGGAGTGCAAATACAAATATGTACAGTATAAGTACATATAAGATAATACAAAATATAAGGTTTTGTACTCTACATATTTGTATTTGTACTCCTCCCAAATTGTGCCTTGATATCAAAATGCAAAACTCATCTCAAATTCTATACGGTTTTGATAAATGAATTACTTGTTTCTAAAGAAGATGTGAGAGCAGGGTTGGGTGCTCACAATTTGGTTAATTGAATGGCGAACTTTTTTTTTGAAACCAAACAGGAACCACTTATTTTTGAAAAAATGGGAACTGAAACTAAATCGAAATCAATTAGTTAATCGGTTGATCGGTTTGATTTTTGATTCATTCGATTTTTCAATTTCTTAGTTTTTCTATGTTTTCAATATATATTATAAAAACATATAAATATAATATAAATACTATAAATATATAATGTGTCATATTATAATAGATAATTAAAAATATAATATATATTATATTTATATATATACATAAATACTCAGTCTACTAATTAATTGTCAAATTTTCTTTTAGATTATTTGAAATCTGAACCAATATCATCGATTTTTGCAAAATACCAAACCACAAGAAAACAAATCAATTCCATTAATTGGACATTTTTATTTGATTTCCTTAATTCACTTTAATTTTTTAAGGGTGCAAACACATTGGCTTGGATTTGAATCAAGGTATATCCAAATCTGATCCGATAGCACATATATGAGGTTTGATTAGATATCACAAATGGTTATTTGAATCTGAATTCATTAAGAATGTTGGATATCTGAATCTAATATGATCCGGTTCAAATTCTAAAAATTTTAAAAAAATATATTAAAAGAAAAAACATAACAATTTATATATAGAAAACAAAAAAAATTATAAATATTTTGTCAACTATTTTCATCATATATATCAATATATACATGTCTTTTTATAAATACATTTGTTTATAAATATATACACACAGGTGTATATATAAATTTGGATGGGGTGATATAAATTCGATCTCGTTTTCAATTGGATCCTATCATCCAATCCAAACAAATCCGAAAATCAGACAGAGGATTATATGAATCTGACAAAAATAGGATCGAATTCGGATCAGATCAAATCATGATCAATCCATTTGCACCCCTATAGGTTTTCAGTTTTTGTTAAGCACCTACTTATGATTGGTTTCGTATAGACTTGTAATGTGTGTTATGTCGGGCCTCGAGCCTTGGCAGGTCATGCTTGGGTGGCACGATCCCTCTTTCAAGTTAGGCCCAACATGTCCATCATCTGCATCTTTTGAACTATTAGTTGAGGTGTCATGTCCTTTGTCTTGTAGCCTATTTTCTACATCTAGGCAATCTTTTAAGTAGATGCACATCTCCAAAGGTTGATCTTTCAAGCTGCTCCTCTTCCTCATTTCAGGTGAGATGCCACGTGTCTAAACAAATGGACAGTGCCACCATTGTTGTGGCAATTGAAATCATGTTTGCATTTTATGCAAACTACTTTTCTTCCCTTCCCAAAGATTTCCTTAATCTCAAACATAGTCCAAACATCAACAACCCTTCTCTTACCAGTATAGGACTTGGCATTACTAGTAGTAGCAATGATTGTAGAAGCCATATCTAGAGCAACATTGTTGCTACTAACACCAATATTTTTGGTGCTGTCATATTGAGATTGGGTTTCATCAACAAAAGGAAAAGGATTTTGGAAAGAGTTGACCATTGTAATGAAAATTAAAATTTAGAAAAAATAAATTTAATCTATTACTGCTTACTTGGTCCAACCATCGATTTCCTTGATTTTCAACCGATGAATCTTTCTAAACCTCCCTAGTTTCCAAATTGGCAAATTGTAGTATTTGATTTACAGACTTAAGACACTTGAGACAAACTTCTCCTGGTCGAAACTTGGAAATTGGAATAAAAAATAAAATTGAAGAAATTAAAAGAGTTAAGAATATGAAAGCATGTAGATTATGGAGAGTAATTAGAGTATGAGAGTTGTTGTGATGAGAATGAGGGAGGATAGGGGTATTTATAGGAATTGGGAGTACCTCTTTTAATTAGTTGTTATATAGTTGTTACGAGGCATTAAAGCCATTTTTTTCTCCCCATGATCCAAAATACATATATACCCCTAGCAAGAATTTAAATATCGATATGATACATCCGATACAGTATTGTATTAGTGTCAGCTTATGGGATATGTTAAAAATAAAAGTGTATCCCGTAAATCGTAGATATCGAAAGGATACGGATGTGTATCAGCCGATACACATTGATATGTTCCAATACGCACGATACACCACATATCATTTCTCAACAAAAAAATGCAATATGGATTAAACCCAAGTCACAAGCATGTTAGCCTTTCGACATATTTTTGAACCATTGGACCACACTTCATCTTGTGGTAGTAAATGAAATAAAATATATTTTATTATCATATATTTATATTAAACAAAAAAAAAACACATGCAAAGTAGTATTTTAGAAACTAATAGAACAAACAATCTATCAAATCCATATTTATATAAAAAGATGGTTTTTAATATCAAGAAATTCATATAAATAAAATCCACTAATCTACATTTATTTCAAAAAATGAATTTTTATTTCATATAATTTATAGAAATAAAAATATTAATAATGGAATAATTATTTTAGTAATTAAAAATTACGAATTTGTATACCATATTTATCTTAGAAATTTTAACAAATTTGATATACATTAAGTTAACATTATATTTTTATAAATTATTAATTGATATTTTAATTTACATTTGAGAATTTAATATTTATTTATTTTTTGTTAATATTAAAAAAATTAAAAATTAAAATAAAAAATAATTGATATAATAATTAAAATATTATAGGTGCATATATTTAGTATTTTGGACTCTTGATTGATGCATTATAAATAAAATTATATATTATCTACACATCCTAGTATATTAATTGTAATATATTTTTCATATATATACCACTAAGAGATACATCTTTATGTATTTATATATTATTTGCGACTATTTTAGTCTTAAATTTAGTATTGTTAATGTATTTGTAGAATTTATATGTATTTTCCTAGTGTATCCATGCATTTCCATACTTTTCATCTGTATCTATACATTTCTAAAACATACCCATATCTGTATCCAAATTGTTTGATACAATATCCGATTTCGATACTTTAATTCTTGCCATTAATTGCCTATATCAATTAGTGGTATTTCAGCCAAAATATCCCTAAAAAAGACAAATATAACTGGTAGCTCCGTTCGGCCATTCCAACGTCTATATTCTCGCATGCGGCAGCGGCATTCATACCGTGCTTGCGTGCCAAACCTCTGGGCCGTGCTTAAAGGTCTGGTTCCCTCCGCAGCCTAGGCCTGACACGGAACTGTAGCAACTGTGCCGTGCCGATCCGGCCCACATTACAGCTCTAGTTCCGTAATTAGAGCTTACACGGCGTTGCGAGCATGCTCGCATCCGTGTTTATAGAAAACTTTGCACTTAGGGCATTCGAGACCGAATATGCTCCTCACATCTGTCGCCTCACAGGCGCCTAGACGCACATTCTATCATACATTGGGAATATTTCTCGTATTTATTAATTATTATTTACGAGAGATGTTCCCAATGCATGGTGAATATTCCTGCGAAGCGCCCATTTGTGAGGAGCAGATGCCGTCACGGTATTATCCGCTTTTTGCCAGCATGCCCATTGGAAGTTGAAAGTTGAAAAAGGGCAAGCCGCGTTTAAAAAAAATAAGAAAACCGCAAAAGAAACGGAAAAAGCGAGTTCAAGTGGAACAAGAAAGAACTCAAGCGTGCGGCAATGGAACCAAAGCAGAATCCCCTTGCTTCTTGTTCTTGCTGTCATTCTCGACGTCCCAATTTTATTCGATTCTCTCGTACCGATCAAGCTTCATTCTTCTGATAAACTAATGTCGGAAGCCCAAGAAACCCTAGGAATCCAATCTCCAAAGAAAAACTCGACTTCCTTTTGTATATCTATTGGTTTTCTGGATTTTTCTTTCACATTGTTACAATGCTGGGATTGGAACTCTGGTTTAGGGATTCTGTTGCATCTCAATTACCTGAAGTTCCAGCTTTGAAGGACTCGAATTCGATTTTCTTCGTTGGCGGAGGGTTATTTCTCGAATCAACTGTTCCAGCTTCTTTTGTTTCTTTGATTTCATCCAAGAATTCTTTATTTGCGCTTTCGAGTTCAACATCTTCTTCTTGTTCTTCTTTGGTTTGTTGTCGGAAACCCGTTGTTTTTCGGTTATTCCGACCAGAAAAGAGAGAGTACGGGGTAGTCAGTAATGGTTTTTTGTCAGTGAGCTTGTCTATTAAGGGGACTGATGGATATGTTCAAGAGACGAATGTGTTTCTGGCTCAAAATGGGGAGAAGATTTCGGAGGAGGCGGTGGCCTTTGAGGAGAGTAAGGAAGAGAAGGGTATGCTACAGGGAGCAGGTGCAATGAACACCACGAAGCATCTCTGGGCTGGAGCAGTTGCTGCAATGGTTTCAAGGTTTGTTCTTTTAATCTAAATTATTGTATTTTTTATTCCTAAGAGGTAGAAATCGTCTGTATTCCTTCATGGTTTTGCTATGTTAGAGAATGTCTATGGTCATCATTCAGGTTATGCAAATCATGCTTATGTTTTTTCCACCTCTGCTTATCATATGTGGCAACTGGCAATAAAATCTATGGTTTGCTTAAATTCGATATTAAATTATTTCCGTGTCGTGAGGATGGAAATTGGACGTGAGGGTGCCATAAAACGAATAGCTGGCCATATCAGTCCAGTTACTGGAAGTAGAAGGGATTAGATTAGTATCTGAAGATTCTGATGTAGGGACAAGTGAACACTGTCAGAAGAATGAGTCTGGATGAGAGAGAACTTTATAGAGGCTGAGTTTAGAAGGAGTACAAAACATGTAGAGTGCAAAACCTTATATTTTATATTATTTTGTATGTATTTACTTTGTACATATTTGCATTTGTATTGCTTCCAAATTAAGCCGAAATGGCCTAGCTAATTTCCTTTCTGTAGCAACCTATTTTGAAGTCTCAGCCATTTATTCAAGAGCTAAGATCCTTTTCTTTCTCATGGGGCTACACAACGGGGGTAGCCCATCCCCCTCCCTTAACCCTCCCCCCGCCAAAGCAGTTGTTTTGTCGCTTTTGTCTAGTGCTTGTACGGTGGCCTTGTATTCTCTCTTATTGATTTCTTCTGTTTTTTGTCCTT
This sequence comes from Nelumbo nucifera, assembly GCF_055504915.1. NCBI lineage: Eukaryota > Viridiplantae > Streptophyta > Magnoliopsida > Proteales > Nelumbonaceae > Nelumbo > Nelumbo nucifera. The sequence goes on along the minus strand of NC_142649.1, from coordinate 107,229,641 downwards.
TTTCTGGGACTAAGAACATTTGCTTTTGTTGTTCTTTCTTTGACATATTCTCTTGGCACCGATTGCAAATTATTTGGTATTTGTATAGGGGATCTGTTTTTTTTTTTTTTTTCAAATTAACCTGGTATTCCCAACTTATTTAAGCATGAATTGAAGTTTAGATGTCAGTTTACTCTATCGTCTTGTTCAACTCTATGAATTTTGTCAAAATGGCTTCCACAGACCGGTCATTTAGATCAATAACTGGTAATAGCTGCAATGAAAAAGTTGCTGACTTATGCTGCTCTACAAGATAGGAGGTAGGCAAAGAAGGATGTGACCTAAGCATCAAGTGATAATTTGAGGTTTGCGAGCTTTAAGCAAAGACTGTAGAGTGGATTGGTAGAACATGATTTGCATCGTAAATAGTTCAAATAAGGTTCATATAGTTACGTCGTGCTAAATACTGTAAAACAAAGTTATGACTAAATTGTGTTTATTTATTTTTTCTCCCTTACTTTACTCTTCCCTCTCCCTCAGCTAACTAGCTAAGTTATGCTTTCACTGATCAGCCCTTACTCCATAACAGGGCCCTCTTCTTGATTAACTTGATTTACCTTCACCAAATTTATTTATGAATCAATTAATTTTTCTTTTTTTTTTGAATACTCTATGGAAGAATTGTTTTTCTTACATATCAAACAAACCATTACTTACTTTTTATTTTGGAATCTGTTTGGAATACCTGTTTCATAAAAAAATGGTTTTTTAGAAAACCAATATATGTTTTTTGTGGATATTGGGTCCTTCTTGTATTTCATCTTGTGAAGTGGCTATCCTACTTGTTTCCTTTCCTATAAACTATCTTCTCCCTTTTCACATTTTGCATTTCCATCCTCATTCGATTTTTTTTTTTTGGTTATTTCAGAACTTTTGTTGCTCCACTTGAAAGATTAAAGCTGGAATACATAGTTCGAGGTGAACAAAGGAATTTATTTGAGCTTATCAAGATAATTGCAGCTTCTCAAGGCTTGAAAGGCTTTTGGAAGGGAAATTTTGTCAATATTCTTCGTACAGCTCCATTTAAGGCAGTAAACTTCTATGCTTATGATACATACAGAAAACAACTGCTTAAAATGTCTGGGAATGAGGAAACCACAAATTTTGAGAGGTTCCTTGCTGGTGCTGCAGCTGGCATCACTGCTACTCTGCTCTGCTTACCTTTGGACACGGTATGCAGAAATTTTCACTTTGTTCACATAATTCACTGTAGTCAGTTTCATTTAAGCTTGTACCAAGAACCATCAATGTCCTTCATGTTTTCCTATGAAGTTGAACATATAGCCCACCTATAAGACTGACAGGAGCACTAAGACAGGAAGGACATGTAGAAGATCTCTTGTCTTGTGCATGGGATACATGGAGGGCAGGGCTCCTAACCATTATGATGGGTCTTCTCCAGGAGATTTACTAGAGCTGTATGTAGTTCATCTAATTGTGTCTCCTGGTCCTTCATACAAGTCAGTTTTGCAGTAGAGGGAAATGTGTTGTTAACCAATTTCCATAATTTGAACATTATTGCTATGATAATTTTATCAGTAATATCTTTTTTCTGCATTAAGGTGGGTGTAGTGTAAGGATCTCTTCTGAAAGGAAATCAGCCTCTAGTCATGTTTTCTGTTTATGGAATCATATGAACTATTTTAGGCAATTGGCATATTACTTGTCATGGCAATGTTAGATTTGAAGGTTTGTACTTTGTAGGAAGCTAGTGAAAGTTGGTTGATTGAAATTAGAGCTTAAAAAATGTTTAAAAATGGGAACCGCAAAAAAATTCACTAATCCTAGTTTCCTATGTTCAGCATTAGCCCAAAAGGATAATTGGCATGTTTGTCTTCCTCAAAGAAATAATTGGTATTATTCTATTCTATAGAGTATCTTCAGAATTCCAGATATAGAATCAGACTTGTTACTTTCTTTTCTTCTTTCTTGATTCTCTTCATCATTTTTCAGGCTTTTTGAGGTTATAGGTTAGTCGTCTCTTTTTCATCTTAACAATTGTATTGTTCCTGCCTTTTTATTCTTTTCTTTTTCACTCTCTTCTTCTTGATTGCTAATTTGTGGCCTAGCTGTTTGTAATCTCTTTCTAGAGTAGTAGAGTAGTTTGTTGCTATTGAACTGCTTTTTTCTACTGATCTTCTTTCTTATTTTTTTCACATAAAGTTGAACTTGCAATTTTGAAATTTCAGATCCGAACAAAGATGGTAGCTCCTGGTGGAGAAGCCTTGGGTGGAGTAATTGGTGCTTTTCGCCATATGATCCAAACTGAAGGATTCTTTTCCCTCTATAAGGGCTTAGTACCATCTATCGCAAGCATGGCACCTTCAGGTGCAGTCTTTTATGGTGTGTATGATATATTGAAGTCAGCTTATCTACATTCACCAGAAGGAAGGAAGAGAATTCAGCACATGAACCAACAAGGCCAGGAACTGAATGCTTTGGATCAGCTGGAGTTGGGTCCTGTTAGAACCTTGTTGTATGGGGCTGTTGCTGGTGCCTGTGCTGAAGCTGCTACATATCCATTTGAAGTTGTGAGGAGACAACTCCAAATGCAGGTTCAGGCAACAAAATTGAGTGCATTGGCTACTTGTGTGAAGATAGTTGAGCAAGGAGGTGTTCCTGCATTATATGCAGGACTCATTCCCAGCTTATTGCAGGTATATTAACAAAGATCTCTCAGTTATCTCATTCTCTGAGTTATTATATTAGGGCGCTGTGGAGTGTCTATAACTAGGTGCAATCAAGAATGTAAATATGCCATATAAGTGCAATTTATTGGGCAAAGACGGTTTTGGTTTATGATCATTTCTTTTCCTTTTGATTTGGTCTTAGGATCTAGACATCAAGATCTCCTGAAGAGACACTCAAGATATTCATTAGTAAGATGTGATAAGTACCTGAATCAGGACTTTTAAATTTCTGATCTCCTTCCACACCTTGGTAGCTAGATCAGTCCAAATTCCCACAAGAGAATAATCATGCACAATCTGTGCATGCACCCAAACCAGATTGATGGAAAAGCAAATGGGAGGTTCTGCATTACCATATAAATGTTCTTCCACATATTAAGCCCTATGCTTTTGGTCAAGATATTATTTTATGTTATGCTTCTAAGAAATAAAATGTATAAGATTGTAGAACCTTATATTAGAGGTTTGGGAGGGTGATGCTGGTGCAAGGTGTAAGGCGAGGTTGTAAATTGGGCATGAACTTCATGGCATTTTTTCTGTTCAAGTTGCTGAGCTTTAAGCTCAAAAGATGCCTTTAATGATGGTTTTACCAAAATGGTAAGAACTAAAACACCAAAGGGTAAAGGAAAGGAGCTAGAGAAGTGAAGGATAAAGAGGAAGATAACCAATAAAGTTTCATTACTAGGTTCCAATCTTTTGGTTAGAATCCCACTAAGAGAAAAAGGTGGAGTCTTTCCACCAGGATAATAGTCTCACTTCTCAAACCACAACGGAGTTGCATAGCTTAAATATCATAATATTCATTCACTAAAAAGGAAATAATGGGGTACATCTCCTTTAAACATCTAGAATATTCTCTGATTGATCTTACTTCTCATGCATCTTATTTGGAATATTCTTATTGCTTGGTGTAATGATAAAATCTTGGGATGACAAGTGTGAGAACGCAGGTTTGAGTCTAGTTGGCGCCATTGTTTGCAAAAAAAGGGGATTAGGTCTGTATCCAGTCTTACCCTCCCAAGACCGCAGATAGCTGGGACCAACATTAGGTAATTGCCTGTTTTCAGTCTGTGGGTTAAGGGTCCTGTGTACCATGGATTGAGCTGCAAAATGACTAGAATAGGCTTCTTCCTTGGGCTCTAACATAGGGTCTTTACATGTGTTTGGACATAAGTTCACATTGGAATAGGCCCATCTTGTTGCATTAGAGAGTCTAGTTTCAATCTGCTTGTCATTTAGTGACTAATCCAGTTTCCTATTTTCTCTCCTCCCCCAACCACATACAAACTATATTCCGTTTACTTTGATCCAGGACAACATATACGGGGTTTCATATTCTTTATCAAACAGGGTCCTTGAGGAGATTTTCTGCACCAAAAATGTCCCCTGAAGATCATTACGTGTCATATGATACAGACCGATATGTTGTGGTAATTTGAAACCTTGCTAAGGAGTATTGCTATCTTGGAGCTTTATGTGGTTCATGCATGTTTGGTAGGTTGCAGTCATTTATACGGTTGTTAGTAGGTTGGGTTAAGTGGTAAACTCTCAGCCTTAATCAGGTTCTAGTTTGTGGTTGATCAATGCTAAACCCAACCTGTTGACATTTCTGCATTGAAATATTAGTATATATTAGTCTTGGTTGAGTCAAATGCGTTACTGAACCTGACTCATTCACATGTCTAGTTATTTATTTTATAATTGCAGATTTAGAAGCCCACTCTTAGAGCTTCTCTCTTCTCCAAATTATATTTATGACATTCATTAAGTGATCAATATATATCATCATCATCATCCAAGCTTTATCCCAACTGTATGGGGGCCAACGATAATAATCCTGTTTTGCCCTATATATTTATATTTATGTATGCATGTATGTATTTTTTTTTTCTTTTTTATCATGACAATTGTGTCAGTATAACCAAGGTTGCAGTTGTCCCATCCATGGAGTGATGGTAGTTGGACACCATCATACTGGGTCTGGCATGATACACCAGATCCACAGTGTCAATCATCTGTATTCAAGGACATGTTTGACCAACCATATGGCTAGCACTGCTCAATCTTGAATTATGGTGATGTTAAATTTATCTTTCCTGGTTCAAGCCTGTTGTCGTCTCATCTTACTCTTATTCCTCATCATTTTTCAGGTCCTACCATCAGCTGCTATAAGTTACTTCGTGTATGAGTTCATGAAGATAGTCCTTAAAGTAGAATGAACACAAACATTGGATCCTCAGGATGGACCCTGGTGTATTTTCTTAAGGTGCAACTATAATGCTGTCATTTCACCTAATGAGGTACTTCAAATTAAGCATCCCTTCATCAGTTAACCATTATAAGGTACATTTACAATATAATCAACATCTTCAGTTGTTGATTTTGGAAGAAAAGACTTGGGTATCAGACTTGACTAACTGTTTTTTAGTTTATAGAACAACAGCACAGCGCACAAGGTAAAGATATAAAAAATCAAGGGTAGATTTTATGAATGTATATTAGAACTCAGATCCTCTACTGCATGGTCTTTGGGGAAATCACAAGTTTTAGTTTGTCATATTGAAGTTCAAATCCTTTTCAGCATCACCTCTAGAGGGATCACAATTTTTCCACTGGAACATTGGTATTCAGATCCAAACAGGAGCCCATCAGGAAGCTTGAAGAACCCTGACACTGACAATGTTATTTTGGTAAAGAGTTGTGCACACAATCACTGGATACCCTCCATCATCATTCAAGGTACTCACGGAAATATTCTCCATTTTGGTAAAGAGTTGTACTCTTCCCAAACCGAGCCAAGGAAATAATCTTTCTAATCCCCATCTCTACAACTCATAGAGGGATGTACCATAACGGTTTATTCTGAAAAAAAAAGCCCTAATGTCGGGACCCTACCAATTTTCAAGAAAAAAAAGGATTGTTTTCAGGGAAAATCTATGATGTGGAAAAGATATGGTATGGGAAGAGTTTTGATCAATCAAAACCCACCCATTAATTTTGATAAACAACACCTGATTGGCTACCACGTTTATGATTTCCATTGACTGGTCAGAAGTTTTTCATATATTAATATCTTTTCCATATCATAGTGGAACTCTTGTTTCCAAATTCACATGCCACTGGGAATGAGTTTGGCTTCAGTCAGGGCAAACTCTGTTCGGGCAACCTTTATTGCTTTGCATTGAGAATATCTCCATACTTGCATACTTTATTTCATGGGGAGATATTTCCAATGCAAGGTATGGATTTGCCCCGACTGAAGCCGGTCTCACCGGGAATCATCTACTCGATTGATATCCAAACAAAAGGATTCCAAGTAGAGGTGCAATCTGCAAACAAAGCGCGCACAGGTTCCAATTGCTAGGCACGAGATCTCGGCCGTTAGATTTAAGAAGCAGTATTGATATATTATATTATTATGACAACTTCACTCGATCACGACTCTACTACTGACATCCATCGGACTGGTCAAACTTTGGTAATTGATGGTTCAAGCTCTAACGCACGTGATTCCATAGATGCAAATTAAGATCCATCAGATTAAGGCTGACCCGAACTCCATCCGTTTATAATTTGATCAACCACGGATCCACCCCCATATCCATTGAAAATATATCTGTATAAAAATTTATACCATATGGTCCGTAACTAACAATGGAATTGTCTTAAATTTTAAATCCATCATATGCCCAATTCCTTTTATTCACGATATACAAACTACAATCTTATGTACAAAATACAATTTTCGAAGTGAAGCCATTTTAAATTCTTTTTGGATAATGTTGTGTAGTCACGCTTCGTTCGTCTTGATAGCATAAAGTCTACACTCTACAGTACCACGTACTAGCATTTGAAGATTTTGATTATTTTATTCACGATATCGATGTGCGATCTCAAATCCACAATCCATTCGAATCTCAATTATCCCGATTCGATTCGATTCGATCCATTTGCCGTCCTACCCATTTCCGTACGCGCTTTTATCAATGCGTTTACTTTTCTTTTGGTAAATCTCTGATGCCGGAAGATATGAAACCGAAAAGCTTTGGCCAATCAAATCCCTCCCCGTCACCGGTGAATTTTGACAGCGCCTCGTATGTACCCGTTGATTGATTAAACTTTTCCGGTATCTATTTATTTTCGCTACCATATCCATATTAATGTTTAGCAAGCAAGTAGCACTATAATCACCCCTTCCGAAAGAACCATACACGTGCTCACATAGAGATGTTTGATAAATGACAATTAGAGAACTGAGCGTGAGCGTTGCTTAAAGTAGATTTCCAATCCTAATTGCAAGAGTATGATTTGATTAGCATTCATCTTCTCTTGTTTTAACCCTCAAGTCCATATCGGCGGCTGACCCAGACCGAGGCACTCACTTTAGGTGGGTTCCGTCTCGCCTTCTTTCTTTATTCCTATTCTAACATTTTTTATTTTTTTTCGAGTAATTCGAGTTTCCAGATGCTTTATTATATGGTCTGATGCGATCGTATTGACTTGTAAGTCGAATTTGAAGAATCAGTTCTCGTCAATTTCTCATGTGCATAAGCGAATTCTCGGTTCGAGTTTGATGATGAGGATTTTAGTAGGGTGCTGAAATCGAGCTCAATAGCTTGCTGAAAAGTTCGTTCATGGCGGAGACTAGGCGATACAGTCTGAGCAACCAATTAGGTGAGAACTCTGCGTTAATTTTGCAGGTTTTTTGTTGAATTCGAGTTTTATTTTGTTGAATTCCTTGTTTTTATGAATGTTCTAATACAACTGGCTGGTTAAGCATTAAGTATGGATATATTTAGCTTATAGTTGAATTGATGTTATTTTCACGCGTTATAGATTCGAATTCACGGGAAACGCTTTATGTTATGCTTAGGGAACACTCTGTATATTGTGAAATGATTAGTAATGAAATTAGTGATCTTCACGGATCTTTGCCATGGAACTTCTACTATGCGATAAGGAAGAATCAATTAGAACTGTGGAAAGCATCTGTGGGGACATGGAACGTTGTGAAAGAGGAATTGGCTGGGGAGGAAAAAGAGAGATAGGCAATCATCTTACATTATGAAAGTGACCAGTACATGCACAATTGTAAAGTCTACTCATCTCATTTCGCAATGCAAAATGACAATGAAAGTGGCAAGGGGAGTAGTATAGTTCTTCCAGAAGCGAAAGGAAAATATGGAAGATATTGAGATTTATGATTCTACACTTGGTTGGAACTTGGAAATGTGGTGAACCAAAGAACCAGTAAGCACAAGGCTGTTGGATGGTTTGCTTGAAGATAATTCTCTTGGACGTCAGAACAATCAACCTATTTTGTCCCTCTTGTCTATTACCAAATGGCTCAAAATCACCTTTCTGTGGAGTCATGACCTTTTATTTTGGGTAAAAGAGTCATGGACGTAATCTCTGGAATTTTGCATGAAGCGACTGCTCTCAGAAAATTACAGTATCATGCTTGTCAGCTTGAGATTATACCATTCCACCAAGCAATGGTCCCCAGAAGCGAGCCTAAATAGCCAAAAAAAGGGTAAAAGAAGGTGCAAGAAATTGCCTGGGTAGTCTTGTTTGATATTTATTCAGAATGTATCAATCTTTGTCTAAGGTGTTAACAATTAAGCCTGATACCATGTATAAAATACTAGTTTTCCTTCATATTGGAAGGAATGATTTACTCTGATTCTATATCTGCAGTGGAAAAGAGGATATCAATCCTATCCATCTGCTATTGTGGCTTTGAAGAGACTATTGATGATTCTGGACGGAAGTTATTTTTTTATTTTTTATTTTTCTGATAAGCAAGTTAACATATATATTCATTAATGAGGAGGGCAAGCTGCCCACAAAAGCATATACAAAAAGATCTTTACAAGTATACCAAGAAACCCCAACTATACATTCTATGAAACTGTATAAAAAATTAAAGAACTCCATCTATTCAAAAAATCTGCTAAAGGTATACCTGAAAATAGCTTCAAAATCCGCACCCACAAGACCATCATCCACTCTATCTTGCTGAACACTGCTTCAAAAGGAGCAGTCTTATCTTCAAAAACTTGACTGTTCCCCTCCTTCCACACCCCTCAGCATAGTTCAAGTGGAAGTATCTTCCCTCTCACTGAAAACCCAGCTTTAAGGAAGCTAAAGGAACATCAGGGGGTGTCACCCAGCTTGTATTAAAAAGCTTTAGGAAATGGACCCAGACTGAGTGAGTGAAAGTGCAATAAATAAAAAGCTGGGCGACAATTTCTGGACTCAAACTCCAAAACCTGCAGGAATTCTCAATGGGCATGCCTCTATTCAAAAGACGATCCATAGTCAACACCTTGTCCCTAGCTATTGTTCACAATAAGAAAACCACTTTAGGTGGAGCCTGAGCTTTCCAAAACCAAGCCCAATGAACAGTCACGCTTGGGTGAGATGAGATCAGCCTGTAGCATGAGCTCAAAGAGAAAGAACAGCCACACCACTTTGGAAGCTCTTCTGAGGAGTTGACAGGGCCCCAATATTCTAAGAATTGCCTTGTGCTTATTTGATCTCTCAAATTGCTGTTGTAAGCTATCTTTTGTAGGCACCTTGTCATTTAGTTTTGTTTCTATCTTTTAAGCTCTTTTTCGTAATCAGATATTTTTTCTTACAATGTTGCAGTATTTGATGAGTTGACTCTTGTGGTACTAATAAAGTTTCAGAAAGTAACTAACTGCTGGTTTTGTCTTAGATTTTGAATGTCAATCAGCTGAATCTTTCTCTAACAATCCTAGGTTGTTTCTTAACAGATGAGATATGCATTACATTTAAACCTTCTAGTTTTAACTTAAAGTTCTATACATTGATAGGTCCTTGCATTAGGTTATGACCTACTTGTAGAGATATCTTATGAATGCTTTCGTGATTGTCTTGTTTTTCATGTATAGATATTGAGCAAATACTACTGGAAGCACAAAATCGATGGTTGCGGCCTGCTGAAATTTGTGAAATTCTTCGGAATTATCGGAAATTTCATATTGCCTCAGAGCCTCCAAACAAGCCACCTAGTATGATTGTTCTTCTTATAACATAACTCCAATGTCATTGATTATATGTAAATCAAAACTTACTTTCCTAGGACATGCCTATTCTATGCTTCTTCTGGATTATAACTCAAGGTGTTACTTGATATAGATTAATGTCCTGCAGTTTCATTCATCAGGGTACATTTTGATAGATATATTTGATAATTTATGCACTTATGCATTAATAAATAAGTAAAAAGTAAAATGATCTAGAAGAGACCTTGCTTGACTTAGACACATATTTGGAATTTTTATTAAACTGTAATCTTTTTATAGTTCACATTATAATTCTTTATTGTCTGTTACTAGTATTTACTAATGCACAAGTATCCTATTAACAAGTTTTAATTAGTTCTTCAAACAGAATAACTTGAATATATTTTCAATATGAGTTATAACTTATAAAGATGAAAGACTATGCTGCATGCCATCTACCTTAGGTTTCTTGCCCAATATGAGCTGTAAAAATCTGCCTGTACTCCTTGTCCAATATGGCTGAAGGAACCCCCCACTTTGTACTCCTTGTAACATTGCTTGGAACTCTGCATTTTCAGAATCCCCCACTCTGGTAGGACCAAAGAATAAAGCAAGAATATGACCTTCTATCTTCTCGAAGACTCCTCCAATTCTAGATGGCCCAGGATTACCTAGACTACTGCCATCAAAATTTAATTTGATAAAACCTTCTTCGGGGGGCCTCCAAACTACAAACATGCTTGGTTTGGTCTTACAAATAGAGCTTTTTGCTGCCAATTCCCAATTACTCCAAATGTCATCAAAGGAAAACTGTGAGAATAAGTCCAAAGTTTTAGACTAATGTATAGCTCTATTAACTATACATTCCCAACCAACAACCTCATCCCTTTCCTTATCCTTGAAAATTTTAGCACTTTATCATCCCAAACTATCCCAACCAAGGCAGTCCTATCACATTTCCATAAGATTTTACCTCTTATCTTAGACCAACTAAAGGTTGTAGGGTCAAATAGACTACCAATTTGCAAAGGCACAATCCACTTGCACAAGGATGTCAATGGATCAGATTGGATTGGAATCAGGGTATATTCGGTAAGATAAATCTTATTATCCGATCCAATCCAATGATCTGATTGAATCTCACAAAGGTCAATTCGAATTTGAATTCATTAAGGATGTCAGATATCTGAATTTGATCCAATCTGATTTGATTTCTATAAAATTTAACAAATTATTAAAAGGAAAAGAATAATAGTCTATATAAAGAAAAACAAAAAAATATAAGCATTTTTTCAACTATTTCTATCATATATATACATGCCTTTTTATAAAAAAATAAATAATACAAAAATTACAAAAATGCAATATAAACATTTTTATAAATAAATAAATAATATTCAAGTTCAATCCGATTTTTAATTGGATCCCATTATTCTATTTGATCCGATCTGAAAACCCAATAGGGGGATATCCGAATCCGACAAAATAGGATTGGATCATCATCCAGTCCATTTTCACCCCTACACTTGCGTCCAAATAAAAAGCTTTTCCCAAAAGCCTACAACAAAAAGGGCAGGAGATTAGTAAGTGGTAAAAACTTTCTCCATTAGCTTTGTAGAGGATACACCACTTTGGGGAAATACTTAGTGTAGCTATTCTCTTTTGCAAGTTATCCAAAGTGTTTAGTTTCCCATAAGGGACTTCCCAGCAAAGGTCTCCCACATGGGGAGGGATGGATTTGGACCAAATTTCATTGCAGTGGAAAGGATGAGGGATAAGGACAAAGAAGAAATTAGGTAAAAAAGAAGCATAAGAGAAAAGGCCCTATGGGTGAGGAGTCCAAACTCAATTGTCTGATTTAAAAGGATCTATAAAACAAAATCAAGAGATTTTAAGAGCAAGGCAGCCTAATCAAACTCATGGTCTCTCAAGTCTCTTCTAAAGCCCAAGTTCCAGCTAACACCAGACGATTGAGAAATAGAAGCAAAGCTTTGGATGGGTTCATTTTTAAACATAGAGAGGGAGTAGAAAGAAAAAGGTCCTTTAGGATGGAATTACCAGCTGAAATGTCTTCCCAAAAAAAGAACCTTATCTCTAGTACAAACACCATACTTGATAATGCTTAGAAATTGAGGAAGAATTCCATTTATAACCTTCCAAGGAGAATTCAAAATAGCCTACTGAGATACACCAGCATCCCAACCATTACTTGTTTGTCCATGAATAATACTTGCACCACCATGCTAGAGCCTCTCCCTCTCCAATGACCATCTCCACAACCATTTACCCAACAAAGCTATATATTTCTTCTCTATATTACCTATGCCCAAATCCCCCTATTCCTTACTCTTGCACACCACTTCCCACCTAACCAGATGATCATTTCTTCCTTCATCAAGCTCCCACAAGAAACCCCTCATAATCTTATCTAATTTCAACACCGCCCTTTTCAGCATCCCAAAGACTATGAGATGGTTAACTGGTAGGTTTTCTATGGTAGACTTTATCAAAGTAATTCAACTCCCAGAAAAAACACAATTTATCTTCCAAACTGCCAATTTCTTGGCACAATTTTCTACAACTAGGCTCCAAAACCTTCCTTCACATGGGTTATCTCCTAGGGGCATACCTAGGTATTTCATTAGCCAACTAGTGGTAGGACAACCTAAAGATTCCGCTGCTTCAACAAACTCCTCATCCCAAATTATCCCGGCCATGCAACTCTTTTCAAAATTTACCTTCTACTTAGAGAGGTGTTCAAACAACTTTACCACCCACTTCAAATTCCTTGCCTTCCAAGGATCCCCACCTTTAGAAAAAATTGATTGTATTATCCACAAACTGCAGGTGTGTTATTCCAGTACCATCTCTACCAACCCTCCAACCTCTAAAGAGGTTCAACCTATTAGTTCTCAAAATAAATCTACCAAATACATCAACTATCAAGATAATAAGAAGAGAGAGAGGAGATCCCCTTGCCTTAACCCTCGGGTAGTTAGAAAAAAGTCTCTGACCACTTCATTGACTACAATCGAGTAGCGACAAGGTTTTAGACAACCTTCAATCTAGGCACACCACCTTTCCCCAAATCCACAATTTCTCAGAATTTTCAATAGAAAGACCAATCAACCATATTATAGGCTTTCTCTAAATCCAACTTACACACAAAGCCTTTCTGTCCCCTTCTCTTGAAATCCTCCACACACTCATTAGCTATTAAGCTTTGATCAATGATATGTCTTCCTTGAATAAATGCCCTTTGGGACTGGCTTATCAAATTGGGCAAGGTTGTTCTTAATCTTAGTGACAACACTTTGGTCACTATTTTATAAATGCTAGTCACTAGGTTGATGGGTCCAAAATCTCTTGGCTGAATGGCATATCCCTTCTTAGGTGTCAAAGCTAGAAAAGTGGAATTAATCCTAGGACTAATAAAATGTTTCCTAGAAAACTCCTCAAGGACCAAAAAATCAGATTTAATAATCTCCCTACAATCTTGATAAAAAACCATAGTGAACTCATTTGGTCTTGGAGCTTTAGATTTGTCCATTGAAAAACAACCTCGCCCCCCCTAATTTCTTCCAACTCAAAATCCTTTTCCAACATTATTGCTATTTTAGAATCCAATCTTGACCAATCCAATCCTTCCACACTAATTCCAACATCATCCTACCATTTATAAACTGCTTTATAAAGTAGTTGGCAATCTCCTCTTGATCATTCAATACTTCTCCATTCACTTTCAAATTATCCACAAAGTTCTTTCTTCTCCTACCATTAGCAATTGCATGGAAGAACTTAGTATTGCCATCCCCCTCAATCCATTGGTGTCTCAATTTTTGCCTCCAATAGATATTTTCCCTAAAAAATGTTTCTTCCAATTCCTTCTTCAAGGGCCATTTCGATCTCCTATCCTCTTCAGTTAAGAGTCTCTAACCTTCCTTATCATCCATTTGTTCAATTTAGGAAGTCAAAACTTAATTTCCTCTCCTTAATTCTTTCAAATTGTTCTCTATTCCACTCGTTTATTTTGCTTTTAAGCCTTTGTATCTTCGTATGGAATCCTACTCCTTTCCAATGTACTCCCCTCACTTCTTCATTCCACCACTTTTCCACCCTATGAATAAAGTCCAAGTGTGTAAGCCACATATTTTTAAACCTAAAAGGCGTGGGGCCACTCAAAAAAAAAGCCTTAATTCCAATTCTAATAAGGCAATGATCAAAAGTGACTCTTGGCAAAGCCCTTACATCAACCCTACCGAATGTTCTTCCCACTCAGTATTGAAAATGAATTTATCAACTTTGAACAAATAGGGGAGGTTTGTAAATTGGACCAAGTGAACAAGGTCTGCTGGAAAGGAATCTCTTTTAGTTCACAACCATCAATAAACTCATTAAGCTTCCTCATAATGGTCGAGACCATCTGGTTGGGATTGTTTGTTTCATTTGGTTATCTAATCACATTAAAGCCTCCATCTAAGCACCATGGACCATCCCACAAACCCCTAAACTCTCCAAGACCCAATCTAGTCAACCCATATACTATGGGTTTTAGTTCTATATCAATTTAGCTGATATGGACAGTCAGGTATGGAAGGTTTTAGTTGATCTCATAGATACAGTTGCAAGTATAAATGCCCCACTACGGATCTTTCCATTATCTAATTGCATTGATAAAATCTCCTTAATGGCCAAGGAAGAGGGATTAAGTCTCAAGGGCATCCTTCATTCCATAAAAAGATCTTCTGCCTCTGCCCATGCCACCATATTTTTCTTTTTCATTTTCTTTTTACTAGTGTCTATTTGTTTGAGCATATTGGCTTTTTTTTTTTTTTCTCTGATTGGAAACAATTAACTTTTATTATATGATAAGAAATGTAGAGAACACTGATGTGGACCCCACTGATGTGGTCCCCACTGTGTTCGTATGGCAGCATATTTCTGTTAGTTATGTCAGTGCTAGTTGGTAGTTATTTCAATTTGTTATTTCAGCTTTATTATTAGTTTATTTGCCATGTAAGCAATAAGGGCAATTCAGCCCTTTTACAATTAGTCAACATATATAAATATTAAGAGTGGGTCGGCTGATGTTGAGACTGAACCCTCTCTTTTCAAAGTCTCTTTGTGTGCTTCTTCTCTTCTCTCCTCTCTCTTCTTCTCTTCTATAATTTCTTCATTCTTTTTCTTTTGAATTCAAGACTGATTGTAGTCTTGATCGACTACTTGGTATTAGTGCTGACCTAGGAGCTCTTATGTTAGTCTAATTAGATTGACTACATGAGAATCTCCTAGGTTTAGAAGTTTTTCAACAAAGAAGGAGGATCGGCTGATTCTTGGAGGTTACTGGTAGTGTGCGGCTGCTACTAAGAAGATTGTAGAAGGCTGGGAGAGTTCCAGTAGTCAAGAAGAATCAGAAAAGGCTTCGGATCCTCAAGATTAGGGTTTTGCATCAGACAGAAGGTGGCAGCCAGAGATTTTCTTTCATAAAGTAAGCTTTTTCTTGAGAATAACTTTGAAAAAAATCATCTTGGTTTATTCTGAGAGGTGCGGCTGGAAAATCTGTGTTTTTCTTTTAGGGTTTTGAGAGAAAACCCTAAAATTCAGAACTATTGTTGGTTTCAGATCAGATTTTGAACTGGTTTCATTCAGAATTTTGTTTTCTTGTTCTTTGGAAGACCTAGGCCGGCTGTTATCAGTTGTTTGGGTGCTGTTTTTCTATTACAGTAGTTAAAAAAGGTTTTTTTTATTAATTCTTGATCAAGAATGGGGTTCAAGAATCAAGGGGAAGATGTTTTTGGGACTAGCAATTCCGGTAACATGTCTGAGAATGCCTTTCAGATTACAATTGTGAAGTTTGATGGATCAAACTACTTAGAATGGGCTCAATCGGCCATGATGGCCATTGGGGGTAGAGGAATATTGAGCTACTTGTTGGGAGATGTGAAAGAACCAACTAAGGAGGACCAAACTTATACCAAATGGGTTCAGGAGAACTATTTGGTTATGACATGGCTGTGCAACTCTATACAGCCACATATCAGCCGAAACTATTTGTGGGAAAAAACAGCCAAGGAAATCTGGGATGTCATGAAAGAGACTTACTCCCAACCCCTTAATGTTGCTAGGGCTTATGAATTGAAGTGTGAAATTAACAATCTTAAGCAAGGAGAGAAACCAGTCTCGATTTACTTCTCTACCTTGAAATCTTTGTGGCATGAAATTGACCACCTAGAAACACTTGAGTGGGAAAGTCAGAAGGATGCACAAACTCATAGAAAGCAAGTTGAAACTAATAGGGTTTTTGAGTTCCTAGCTGGTCTGAATCCTAACTATGATATTGTGAGACAAAATCTACTAACAATGGACAGTGTGACCTTATCTCAAGCCTACTCCTTGGTGCATAGTGAAGAAACTAGGAGAAAGGTTATGATGCCGCATCAGCCCTTCCCACCAGCCTTGGCAGCAGTTAAACCTAAGTTCGGGGGTGATACGGAGAGGGATATAAAGAAGACAAGCAGGATCTAGTGTGTGAACATTGCAAGAAACCTAATCATACTAAAGACACAAGTTGGAAGCTACACCCTTATCTAGTTCCAACAAAACTCAGGAATAAAAAGGGTAATGCTAATATGGTTGTTAATACTGATTGTGCATCCTCATCGGGCACAAAAGGCACACCTCTAGGCACCCTAGCTGCTGTCCAGGCTGCCTTGATTCAATTGGAAAAGGAAGTTGGCAATTCAGCTCAATCATCTCAACCGCCATTAGCTCCTTTCACATCCGCTTTTGCTCATTCAGGTACTCGGGCCTCAACTTATCATGCTTCAGCTCCAGGTAACACTGAACATTGTTGGGTAATAGACTCAGGTGCATCTGACCATATGATTGGCTTGCCATCACTATTCACTACCTATCATTTATCTTCTGGAAGAGATCAAGTGTCCATTGCTAATGGTTCCCTTGTTCCCATTTCTGGCAAGAGAGACATCAAGTTGTCTAATACCATTTCTTTATCTTCAGTTCTGCATGTTCCTAAGCTTAATACTAACTTGCTTTTAATCAGTAGCATTACAAAACATCATAATTGTTCAGTAACTTTTTTTCCATGACCGATGTGTTTTTTAGGATTTGGAGACAACAAAGGTGATTGGGACTAGTCATGAGACGAATGAGATCTATCTGCTTGGAGAGAGTTCTCATTGGGAAGATAGTGAAGATAGGAAGTCTTTTGTTTCTCAGTCTGTTAGTCAGGTTATGCTTTGGCATAATCGGTTGGGTCCTTTATCCTTTCGGTCTTTGAAGAGTTTGTTTCCAAATTTATTTGGGTTTGTTCAGATGTCCAATTTGAGATATGAGAGTTGTGAGCTTGCAAAGCATTGTAAAACATCTTATTCATTGAGTAATAAAAGAAGTAGTAGTTCTTTTGATATTGTGCATACCGATGTTTGGGGCCCGTATCACATCACTGCTATGGGGGGATACAGATATTTCTTGTTGTTTGTTGATGACTATACCCGTTTTTCTTGGGTTTACCTTATGCGTTCTCGATATGAGGTTCCTGCTTTGACTCAAATCTTTCATCAGATGATTTTAACCCAGTTTAGGGGTCAAAATCAAAATCTTCAGATCCGATAATGTGAAAGAATACTTTACCAACTCATTAGCCTCTTATTTGCTTGGTTATGGGATTATTCACCAGAGTACTTGTCCTTATACACCATAGCAGAATGGGGTTGCTAAGAGGAAGAATAGGCACATGTTGGAGGTGGCTAGAAGCATTATGTTTAATTCCAATGTGCCTATTCGTTTTTTGGGAGATGCTATTCTTATAGCAGTGTATCTCATTAATCGAGTTCCTTCACGGGTTCTTGACATGAAGCCTCCATTTACCCTTCTATACCCCGATAAAGAATTGTTTACTGTTCCTCTTAAAACCTTTGATTGCACTTGCTTTGTTCAGATTCTTGGACCTCATCGTTCCAAATTTGATCCCAAGGCCTCCAAATGTATTTTTCTCAATTATGCACAAACTCAAAATGGTTATTGTTGCTATGAACCTACCTCTGGGAGGAGATTTGTCTCTATGGATGTTACTTTCTTTGAGGATGTACCCTATTATCCTAGGGTTTCTCCTCAGAGGGAGAGTAGTGAGAGTGAGGTTAACTCATCAGAAGTTCCTTTACCTGTTCTATTGAGTGATGAGGGATGTAATGGGGAGGGTTGTCAGAGGTGTCGGGATTTAAGAGTCGATTATAGGCGGTGGAGGTAGGTTGATTTCAGTCATCGGCAGTCCAGGCCAGCCCTAGTCTGCGGATCCTGATCTAGGTACCATAGTCCCTTTATCAGATCCAAGTCCCACTGAGATACCTTCCACTGTTGCACCCTTACCTCCTTTGGATGACCTTGACCGCCCCATTGCAGTTTGTAAAGGCAAACGGTGTTGCACCACATCCACAACTCACTGTATTTCCCAGTTCTTGTCCTATGATTGACTGTCCCCCTCTTATAGGTCATTTCTCACATCCATTGCTGATACTCCTATTCCTAGAACAGTGTAGGAAGCCTTGTCAGTTCCTGAGTGAAAAGATGCAATGAAGGTTGAAATGGATGCTCTTCTAAGGAATAATACTTGGGAGCTAGTTGACCAGCCTAAAGGGAAGAAACTAGTTGGATGTAGATGGGTATTTACTATGAAACATAATGCTGATGGTTCCATTGAAAGGTATAAGGCCCAGTTAGTTGCAAAGGGATTTACTCAGACTTATGGTATAGACTACTTGGAGACCTTTGCTCCAGTAGCAAAGATGACCACTATTAGAGTTTTATTATCCCTTGCAGCTAGTTACTCTTGGCCCTTGTTCCAAATGGATGTTAAAAATGCCTTCCTCAATGGAGACTTATAGGAAGAAGTCTACATGCAGTTACCTCCTAGATTTTATGATGCAGAGACAGGATAGAAGGTTTGCTAGCTGAATAAAGCCTTGTATGGACTAAAGCAGTCCCCCAGAGCTTGGTTTGATAGATTCAGACAAGCCCTTGAAAAATTCGGCTATGTACAGGCCCGGTCAGACCATACATTGTTCATTAAGAGAGTGGACTCTTCCTTGACTTTGCTTGCTGTATATGGTGGATGATATTGTAGTGACAGGGGATGAAAACAGTGAGATTGAGTCTCTTAAACAACTCCTTCATCAAGAGTTTGAGGTGAAAGATCTGGGAGAGCTATGATACTTCTTGGGTATTGAGGTAGATAGATCTAAACATGGGATTTTTGTTTCTCAAAGAAAGTATGTTCTAGATCTATTGGAAGAAACTGGAAAGTTGGGTATTAAGCCTGCAGATACACCTATTGAACAAAATCACAAGACCAGTGCAGAGGATGGAGAGCTACTTGAAGATAAAGCTATGTTCCAACGGTTAGTTCGAAAACTCCTCTATCTTTGTCTCACACGATTGGATATCAGTTATGCAGTCAGCGTTGTCAGCCAGTATATGCACTCTCCTAGAACTACTCACCTCTTTGCAGTTGAGAGGATATTAGCATACTTGAAGAGGTGCCCAAGTAGAGGTATACTATTCAAGAATAATGATCACATGAAGATAGAGGTTTATACAGATGCTGATCGGGCTAGGAGTGTTGATGATAGAAGGTCTATCTCTAGATATTGTGTTTTTGTAGGAGTTAACCTTGTCTCTTGGAAGAGTAAGAAACAAAGTGTTGTTTCTCGTTCTAGTGTTGAAGCTGAATATAGATCTATGGCTAATGGTGTGGCTGAAGTCATTATTTGAGGAGTTGGGTATTTCTTATGAGAAGCCCTTAATGTTGTATTGTAATAATCAGGCTGCTATTTGTGAAAACCTTATTTAGTCCTAGGTTACAATAGAGAAGAAGGAGAAGAAGAAGAAAAAGAAGAAGAGGAGAAGAAGGGTTCGGCCAGTAGAGGAAAATCAGTCATCTCTCTAGTCGACCCACTTGTATTTATCTCCAATAACATAGTTACAAGAAAGACCATATTGTCCTTCATAAGTGATGGGACACATAACTTAAACTTAAATAAAACAGACCTTTCACTGTCAAATAGATAAACCCAAATGACCAAAATACCCTTGTTTTGTGTACTCTAACACTCCCCCTCAAGCTGGAGAGTATATGTCATATAGTCCCAGCTTGTCACAAATATAATCTACTCTGCCCCGAGACAATCCCTTTGTAAAGAGATTTGCCCACTAATTTCCTGAGCTCACATGAGATGTGAACAACAACTTGATTATCACAGTATAGTCTCATGGGTTTGTCAACCGAGAACCCCATCTCTTGTAGCAAGTTCCTTCAACCATACTAGTTCACATGTGGTATGAGCCATAGCTTTGTACTCAGCTTCTGCACTACTCCTTGCCACCACTGTCTGTTTCTTGCTCTTCCAAGTTACAAGATTGCCACCAAGGAAGGTACAATACCCTGTAGTTGATCTCCTGTCTGATATAGAACAGCCCAATCAACATCTGTATACCTGTTAAGACACAAATAAAGGGAATAGAGGGACAAGTGTACAAGAAAAGGCCACGTCAGCCTTTAAGTATGTAACTGACAGCCAACCACTAGAACAAACTGGACAAGTGGAGAGGCTGATATAACAGAATTGTAACGGAAGTGTTATAAATAAGGAAAGGAAGCCAGAAGAGGAGGTATTGATTTTGGGAATTCACTCACTCACTTTCTCTCTCTCTCTCTCTCTCTCTCTCTCTCTCTCTCTCTCTCTTTTCTCTCTCTCTCGTTAGGAGGCAGGCTTCCTCGAAAAGTCCTTGAATTAGGCAGTTACCTAACAAGTTGGTATCAGAGCCAAGATGCCGAGCACAAGGTCGTCCGCGATGGAGAACAGGGTTGACAACATGGAAGGAGAAATGCAAAGATTATCGACTGACGTCAAAGAAATAAAAGAAAGCTTCGCATCTGTAGAGAAGATGGGCCATATGGGCCGAATGGCCCATAGATTGTCATTTCATGTTATGTTATGTTTCTCTCTGTTGTGGGCCTTATTTTGGGCCCATACTCTGTAATGTTCTGTTTTTTGTATTTTCCTGCCCACTCAAGGGCCTCTCTGTAATTTGTCAAAGATTAACTTATTAATAAGATGTTTAGAGTGTTAGAGAGAGGTTATGTTCGAACCTCTTACTCTCTAACACTCGTTGCCGCCAGCTCTCTCTTCTCTTCCTCTCTTGTTTGTTTATTTTCTGGTTTGCATCTAATCTCAAACAGTTCCATACATCAAGTGGACTGTTTTTCAACTTGGTATCAGAGCGGGCCATTGCTTGGCGTGCCCCTCATGTGGTTATAATTCAGCCAACTGCATGAGGAGGTTCTAGGGCTGAAAGTTTACAGTCATCTGCCTGGTTCTTGGAGGTCATTGGAGGGTGCCCAAGTTTCTATACACTTGGAGAAGGGTTCGGTGACCAGGAAGAATCAGAGAGCAAGTTGTTTGGCCTGATTTGAAATCAGAGAAAAAGAATTTCGAAGTTATCTTAGAGAACAAGTGTTCGGCCTGGTTTATAGTTCAAACTAGAGACTCTCTTACCATAAGTTTTTTCTTAGTCCTTTGCTGGGTTATTTTTTGTTGTTTGGGAGGACTGTTAAAGCATTCAAAGCTCACCTCCATTCGGCCCACTGTTGTTGGACTGATTCTACTCAGAAATTTCTGGGTTGTTTTGGAAGTGCTATTCGGCTGATTATTGGACTGCCAAGCTGCTGAAACTGATCTAAACTAAGTGGTACTAGTCTCATCTTCATCCCAGCCTCTTCTTGGACCTATACTGAACACTTTGAAGTGGTTTCTTCTAGTTAACAGTAGGCTGTTAACTACTGCACATTGAGTGTTCGACAAAAGGTCTCTTAAGGACTGTGGCCTTTTTCCCTCTCTTTGGGACAACGGCTGTTGGGAACCTGAAATACCTTGTGATTGGAGGTTTGCTGGGTGTCCTTTGAAGGCTGAAACAGTATAGAAAGAACTACCACCGAACTAGACTGTCACAGTTATCAAGATTGAACTGATTCTGTGAGCTAGTTGTTGTTGCCTATTCAGCTCAAACTAAACTCATCAAGACCCCCAGTACTTTGGGAAACCTATTAAAAATCCTAATTGGAGCCTTTACATGATGGGTTTCTCAAGCCTTGAAAACAAGAATGCTGCTGAATATGGACAGATTTTGAGAACCCCAACCGATTCTATGCTGGCTGTAAATACAGTTAAGCTTGATGGGACCAACTACTTGGCTTGGTCACAATCAGTGAAAATCCATATTTGTAGCAAAGGAAAATGGGGTTTTATTTCTGGGAGCAAGAAAGCTCCTCCAGAGGATGATCCATCTTATGAAAGATGGGTGCAAGAAAACTACACAGTGATTGGGTGGCTTGTGAACTCAATGCAGCCACAGATTAGTCAGCATTATCTATGGATGAACTCGGCCAAAGAAATCTGGGATAGTGTTGCAGAAACTTACTCCCAGAAGTTGAATGTTGCCAGAGCCTACAAACTGAGAAGTGATGTGAAGAATCTAAGACAGGGGGAGAAGTCACTTGCAACATACTTCTCAACCCTAAAATCTCTACGGCAAGAGATTGATTTGATAGAGGCTGTGACATGGGATACCCCTAAGGATGCTGAAACATACAGGAAATTGGTTGAAAGGAATAGGGTCTTTGAGTTCTTGACAGGGCTGAATTCTGAATATGACATTACAAAGCAAAACATCTTATCCAAGGAAGATGTTTCATTGTCTCAAGCATATGCTTTGGTCAGTAGTGAAGAAAGTAGGAGGCAAGTGCAGGTTCAAGGAGTCAGTACCAATGATCATTTTGCAAATATGAGAATTAAACCCAAAGGGGTTACAGGAGCTCCCAGTGGCATAGGAAAGAAGGAAGTGGTGTGTGAATATTGTAAGAAGCCGAAACACACCAAGGACAAGTACTGGAAATTGCATTCCAATCTTGTTCCTATCAGATTCTAGAAGAAGAATGATAGTAGAAAGATAGAAAGTGCACATGCAGCCACAAGTACAGATACAGAGGTTGAGTATGCCAGTGCACAATTGGCAGCCATGAAAGCTGAATATGAAAAGTTTGGAAAGATGATCAGCCAACTTGAAGGTGTAACTTCATCATCCAACTCTTCTGGAAGTCCAACCACCACCGCATTTGCTCACTCAGGTATAAGGGCTTCTGCTAACTGTGCATCCACCTCAGGTAATCCCAAGACCCCTTGGATCATTGACTCAGGTGCTTCTGATCACATGACCAACCTTTCCACCTTGTTTGTGTCATATGAATTACATCCTGGTCGTGACAAAATCACCTTAGTTGATGGTTCTCTTGCCCCTATTTCTGGCAAGGGAACTGTCAAGCCTACAGACTCTTTACTCTTATCTTCCACTCTTCATGTACCTAAGTTGAATACCAACTTGTTATTTGTAAGTAGCTTGACCAAGTCATTGAATTGTTGTGTAACCTTTTTCCCTTCTCACTGTGTGTTTCAGGACCTGAAGTCTCGGAAGGTGATTGGGAGTGGCCATGAAGCGAATGGAATATACTTGCTCGACACCCCTGGTCAATGCTTTGATCATCCCAAGAATGTTGCTTTTGGTTCTACTTCTTCAGAGTCAGTCAGTCAATTTATGTTGAGTCATTGTCGGTTGGGTCATTTACCTTTTTTTGCTTTAAGTCATTTGTTTCCCAAACTGTTTAAGGGAGTCAGTGTGTCCAGTCTCAATTGTGAGTCATGTCAGTTGTCAAAGCATTGTAGAAAAAATTACCCTGTGAGCAATAAAAGATCTTCTTTTCCTTTTCATATTGTACACTCTGATGTGTGGGGGCCTTACCACTTATCCTCTATGGGGGGTTACAGATATTTTATCCTGTTTATTGATGACTTTTCTAGATTCACTTGGATATACTTAATGAAATCCCGAGATGAAGTCCTGAGACTTGTGAGGCAATTTCATGAGTTTGTTTTAACTCAATTTGATACCAGAATTAAGGTTTTCAGATCTGACAATGCAAAAGAGTATTTTGAGAAGAGTTTATCCTCTTATCTCTTTGGCATGAGGGTTATTCACCAAAGCTCCTGTGTTAGAACCCCTGAACAAAATGGAGTTGCTGAGAGGAAAAATAGACATATTGTTGAAGTTGCAAGGAGCCTTTTATTTGCCTCACATGTTCCCACAAGATTTTGGGGTGATGTTGTACTTACTGCTACCTATCTCATAAACCGTATGCCATCCAGGGTTTTAGGGTTTAAATCCCCCTTCAGTTTTCTTCATCCAGACAAGGATCTCTTCCCAATTCCTCTTCGTGTGTTTGGCTATACTTGTTATGTTCACATTCCAAGTGTGCAGATACATAAGTTTGAACCAAGTTGAAAAACAATTCACTTGATGTATGGAACTGTTTGAGATTTGATGCAAAACAAAAACTAAACAAACAAGAGAGGAAGAGAAGAGAGCTGGCGGCAATGAGTGTTAGAGAGTGAGACTTTCGAACTTAACCTCACTCTAACACTCTAAACATTTTATTAAGGTGTTAATCTTTGATAAATTACAGAGAGGCCCTTGAGTGGGCAGAAAAATACAAAAAACAGAACATTACAGAGTATGGGCCCAGAATAAGGCCCATAACAAAGAGAAACATAACATAACATGAAATGACAGTCTATGGGCCATTCGGCCCATCTCCTATACACTCCCCCTCAAGCTGAGCATAGATGTTAATCATGCCCAGCTTGCCAGTGTCATGTTGAAGTCTTGCCTTGGAAATGCCCTTGGTGAGAAAATCTGCGAATTGTCCTTCAGAAGTAATGAATGGAAGACACACTTCACCGGAGGAGACTCTTTCTCGAATAAAGTGTCGATCAACCTCAATATGTTTGGTTCGATTATGTTGTACTGGGTTGTGAGCAATGTTGATGGCAGCCTGATTATCACAGTACAACATCATGGGTTTGTCATGATCAATCCCAAGTTCTTCCATTAAGGACCTTAGCCACAACAATTCCTAGACTCCATGTGCCATGGCTTTATACTCTGCTTCTACGGAGGATCGGGCCACAACAGATTGTTTCTTACTCCTCCAAGAGACAACATTACCAACCACCAGACTGCAATACTCTGAAATAGATCTTCTATCATCAGTATTTCCAGCCCAATCAGCATCAGTATAGGCTTCAAGTTTCAGATGACCATGTTTGGTAAATAGAATTCCTTTTCCTGGAGAGCCTTTCAGATAGCACAAAATCCGTTCTGCTGCTGCTATATGAGTATCTCTAGGAGCATGCATGAACTGGCTAATGCAACTGACAGCATACGCAATATCTGGCCTAGTCATGCACAGGTATAGAAGTTTCCCAAGAAGTCTCTGAAAGATCCCTTTGTCTTCCAACAAAGTTCCATCCGATGCTGAAAATTTGTGACTCATATCAATGGGAGTTGCAGCTGGTCTTGCACCCAGTTTTCCAGTTTCAGACAACAAATCAAGGACATATTTCCTTTGGGAAATAAGAATCCCATCCTTGGATCTGGCAACTTCCATGCCAAGGAAGTATCTCAACTCCCCCAGATCCTTAATCTCAAATTCTGTACGGAGGAAAGACTTAAGGGTCAGAATGCTTGAGGCATCATCACCAGTCACTATAATGTCATCAACATACACAATGAGATACACTGCTAGAGATCCACTTTTCTTCACAAAAAGAGTATGATCTGACTGTGTCTGAACATAGCCGAATTTAACAAGTGCAGCTCTAAATCTCTCAAACCAGGCTCTAGAAGATTCTTTGAGGCCATAAAGAGATTTCTTCAGTTTACATACCTCTCCTTGCATATCTTTCCCATACATTCTTGGAGGAAGACACATGTAGACCTCCTCATGTAAGTCACCATTCAGAAATGCATTCTTTACATCTAACTGATAGAGAGGCCAATCAAAGTGAGCTGCCAGAGATAAAAGAACCTCACAAATGTCATCTTAGCAACAGGGGCAAAAGTCTCCAGATAGTTAATCCCATATGTCTGTGTATAGCCTTTTGCAACAAGTCTGGCCTTGTACCTCTCAATAGTTCCATCAGCCCTGTATTTAATGGTAAAAACCCACTTGCACCCAACTGGATCCTTCCCTTCAGGCAAATCCACCACCTCCCAAGTACCATTTGCATGTAGAGCATCCATTTCAGTCTTCATGGCATCTCTCCATTCTAGAATCCCAAGAGCTTCTGAGACAGACCTAGGAATGGGGTTAGAAGCAACAGAAGAGAGGTAGGCAAAGTATGAAGGAGAAAGCAGGTCATAGGAAAGGTGTTTGGAAATGCAGTGTGCAGTACACTTCCGCTTCCCTTTCCTAACAGCAATGGGGACATCAAGGTTTGGAATGGATGATTCCAAAGGAGCTGAAGCAGTACCTATTATCTCATCTGTGATTGGGAATGTATGAGCCTCATTTGTTGTAAGGGAAACTACTTGCTCATTCCTGGATCTCTGCCTTTGATACACTTTGGGATTATGGGTAGGACGAGGAGGTAAAGAAATAGGGGCATTAGGACAAGAGGTATGAAGTGATTGATCCTCCTTTGATTCATTTGGAGAGGATACAGGTTTGTCAAGAGACGCAACTGGGACAGGAAGAGGAAGAGCAAAAACTTGTGACAGACTCCCCCTGTGGACAATGTCCTTCTTGAGAGGAACCATAAAAAGGAGAAAGTTCATCAAAGGTAACACCCATAGAGACACGTCAGGTGCCAGTCTTTGGATCATAACAACAATAACCCTTTTGTATGGGGGAGTAACCAAGGAAGATGCATTTGTGGGCTTTCGGTTTAAACTTATGTCTCTACACACTTGGAATGTGAACATAGCAGGTACAGCCAAACACACGAAGAGGAATTGGGAAGAGATCCTTGTCTGGATGAAGAAAACTGAAGGGGGATTTAAACCCTAAAACCTTGGATGGCATACAGTTTATGAGATAGGTAGCAGTAAGTACAACATCACCCCAAAATCTTGTGGGAACATGTGAGGCAAACAAAAGGCTCCTTGCAACTTCAACGATATGTTTATTTTTTCTGTCAACAACTCCATTTTGTTCAGGGGTTCTAACACAGGAGCTTTGATGAATAACCCCCATGTCAGAGAGATACAAGGATAAACTCTTATCAAAATACTCTTTTGCATTGTCAAATTTGGAAACCTTAATTCTGGTATCAAATTGAGTTAAAACAAGCTCATGAAATTGCCTCACAAGTCTTGGGACTTCATCCTGGGATTTCATTAAGTATATCCAAGTGAATCTAGAAAAGTCATCAATAAACAGGATAAAATATCTATAACCCCCCATAGAGGATAAGTGGTAAGGCCCCCACACATCAGAGTGCACAATATGAAAAGGAAAAGATGATCTTTTATTGCTCACAGGGTAATTTTTTCTACAATGCTTTGACAATTGACAGGACTCACAATTGAGACTGGACACACTGACTCCCTTAAATAGTTTGGGAAACAAATGACTTAAAGCAGAAAAAGGTAAATGACCCAACCGACAATGACTCAACATAATTTGACTGATAGACTCTAGAAAAGTAGAACCAAAAGCAACATTCTTGGGATGATCAATGCATTGGCCAGGGGTGTCGAGCAAGTATATTCCATTCGCTTCATGGCCACTCCCAATCACCTTCTGAGACTTCAGGTCCTGAAACACACAGTGAGAAGGGAAAAATGTTACACAACAATTCAATGACTTGGTCAAGCTACTTATAGATAGAAAGTTGGTATTTAATTTAGGTACATGAAGAGTGGAAGATAAGAGTAAGGATCTGTAGCCTTGACAGTTCCCTTGCTAGAAATAGGGGCAAGAGAACCATCAGCTAAGGTGATTTTGTCACGGCCAGGAAGTAAATCATATGAAACAAACAAAGTGGAAAGGTTGGTCATGTGATCAGAAGCACCTGAGTCTATGATCCAAGGGGTTTTGAGATTACCTGAAGTGGATGCATGGTTAGCAGAAGCCCTTATACCTGAGTGAGCAAATGCGGTGGTGGCAGGACTTCCAGAAGGGTTGGATGATGAAGTTACACCTTCAAGTTGGTTGATCATCTTTCCAAACTTGAAGGTGTAACTTCATCATCCAACCCTTCTGGAAGTCCTGCCACCACCGCATTTGCTCACTCAGGTATTTCAGCTTTGATGGCTGCCAACTTTGCACTGGTAGACTCAACCTCTGTATCTGTGCTTGTGGCTGCATGTGCACTTCCTGTCTTTCTACTATCATTCTTCTTCTGGAATCTGATAGGAACAAGATGGGGATGCAATTTCCAGCACTTGTCCTTTGTGTGTTTCGACTTCTTACAATATTCACACACCACCTCCTTCTTTCCTGTGCCACTGTGAGCTCCTGTAACCCCCTTGGGTTTAATTTCCATATTTGCAAAATGATCATTGATACTGACTCCTTGAACCTGCACTTGCCTCCTACTTTCTTCACTGCTGACCAAAGCATATGCTTGTGACAATGAAACATCTTCCTTGGACAAGATGTTTTGCTTTGTAATGTCATATTCAGAGTTCAGCCCTGTCAAGAACTCAAAGACCCTATTCCTTTCAACCAATTTCCTATATGTTTCAGCATCCTTGGGGGTATCCCATGTCACTGCCTCTATCAAAACATATTCTTGCCATAGAGATTTCAGGGTTGAGAAGTATGCTGCAAGTGACTTCTCCCCCTGCCTTAGATTCTTCACATCAATTGTCAATTTGTAGGCTCTGGCAACATTCAACTTCTGGGAGTAAGTTTCTGCAACACTATCCCAGATTTCTTTAGCCGAGTTCATCCACAGATAATGTTGGCTAATCTGTGGCTGCATTGAGTTCACAAGCCACCCAATCACTGTGTAATTCTCCTGCACCCATTTCTCATAAGAGGAATCCTCCTCTGGGGGAGCTTTCTTGCTCCCAGAGATAAACCCCCACTTTCCTCTACTGCAAATATGAATTTTTACGGATTGTGACCAGGCCAAATTATTGGTTCCATCCAGTTTAACTGTAGTTACAGCCAACAAGGAATCGGTTGTAGTTCCCGAATTATGTCCATATTCAGCAGTGCTCTTGTTCTCAATTTCTGAGAAGTCCATTATGTAACAGCTTCAATTTGGGTTCGGCAAGCCTTCAAAAGTGACCTGATTTCAAAGAACTCAGATTGAGTTGAAACAATAGCAAACACAGCAACACACAAACTCAGTTCAGATCTGACATCCGTGAGAACCAAGTTCGGTGGCAGCACTTTCAAGGAGAAGAAACCCTGATTCAGCCTTCAAGGAACAATCAACAGGCCTCCAAACAATATGTATTCTTGGTTCCCAACAATAAATTCCCAAGGAGAACAAAAAATACAGTCCATAGTACCTAAGAGGACTTTTTACAAACACTATGTATGCAACAGTCAACACTTCACTGTTAACCAGCAGAAATCACTTCAAGAACACTCCATCTAGGTCCAGGAAGTAGCTGAACTAAAGTAGAGGCTTGTACCACTTAGTTTAGATCAGTTTTCAGCAGTTTGGAAGTCCAATAACAGCCGAACCACACTTCCAGAATAACCCAGAAATTTTTGAGTAGAATCAGTCCAGCAACAGTGGGCCGAATGGAGGTGTGCTTTGAATGTTTTAACAGTCCTCCCAAATAACAAAATAACTCAGCAAAGAACTGAGAAAACAACTTACAGTATCTCTGGTTTGAACTTCAAACCAGGCCGAACACTTTGCTCTCTGAGCTAGCTTCGAAACCCCTTTTCTCTGATTTCAAATCAGGCTGAAAAACTTTCTCTCTGATTCTTCTTGGTCACCGAACCCTTCTCCAAGTGTATAGAAACTTGGGCACCCTCCAATGACCTCCAAGAACCAGGCGAATGACTGTAAACATTCAGCCCTAGAACCTCCTCATGCAGTTGGCTGAACTAGAACCACATGAGGGACACGCCAAGCAATGACCCGCTCTGATACCAAGTTGAAAAACAGTTCACTTGATGTATGGAACAGTTTGAGATTAGATGCAAAACAGAAACTAAACAAACAAGAGAGGAAGAGAAGAGAGTTGGCGGCAATGGGTGTTAGAGAGTGAGAGTTTCGAACATAACCTCACTCTAACACTCTAAACATTTTATTAAGGTGTTAATCTTTGATAAATTACAGAGAGGCCCTTGAGTGGGCAGAAAAATACAAAAAACAGAACATTACAGAGTATGGGCCCAGAATAAGGCCCATAACAAAAAGAAACATAACATAACATGAAATGACAGTCTATGGGCCATTCGGCCCATCTCCTCTACAAACCAAAAGCCCACAAATGCATCTTCCTTTGTTACTCCCCCACAAAAAAGGGTTATTGTTGTTTTGATCCAAAGATTGGCAACCCGACATGTCTTTATGGATGTTACCTTTGATGAACTTTCTCCTTTTTATGGTTCCTCTCAGGAAGGACATTGTCAACAGGGGGAGAGTCTGTCACAAGTTTTTGCTCTTCCCCTTCCTATCCCAGTTGAGCCTCTTAACAAACCTGTATCCTCACCAAATGAATCAAAGGAGGATCAGCCACTTCATTCCTCTTGTCCTAGTGCTCCTATTTCTTTACCTCCTCGTCCTACCCATAATCCCAAAGTGTATCAAAGGCAGAGATCTAGGAATGAGCAAGTGGTTTCCCTTACAATAGATGAGGCTCATACACTCCCAATCACAGATGAGATAACAGGTACTGCTTCAGCTCCCTTGGAATCATCCTTCCCAGATCTTGATGTCCCCATTGCTGTTAGGAAAGGAAAGTGGAAGTGTACTGCACACTGCATTTCCAAACACCTTTCTTATGACCTACTTTCCCCCTTATACTGTGCCTACCTCTCTTCAGTTGCTTCTAACCCCATTCCTAGGTCTGTATCAGAAGCTCTTGGGATTCCAAAATGGAGAGATGCCATGCAGACTGAAATGGATGATCTACATGAAAATGGTACTTGGGAGGTGGTGGATTTGCCTGAAGGGAAGGATCCAATTGGGTGCAAGTGGGTTTTTACCATTAAATACAGGGCTGATGGGACTATTGAGAGGTACAAGGCCAGACTTGTTGCAAAAGGCTACACACAGACATATGGGATTGACTATCTGGAGACTTTTGCCCCTGTTGCTAAGATGACATTTGTGAGGGTTCTTTTATCTCTGGCAGCTCACTTTGATTGGCCTCTCTATCAGTTAGATGTAAAGAATGCATTTCTGAATGGTGACTTACATGAGGAGGTCTACATGTGTCTTCCTCCAGGAATGTATGGGAAAGATATGCAAGGAAAGGTATGTAAACTGAAGAAAATCTCTTTATGGCCTCAAACAATCTTCTAGAGCCTGGTTTGAGAGATTTGGAGCTGCACTTGTTAAATTCGGCTATGTTCAGACACAGTCAGATCATACTTTTTTTTGTGAAGAAAAGTGGATCTCTAGCAGTGTATCTCATTGTGTATGTTGATGACATTATAGTGACTGGTGATGATGCCTCAGGCATTCTGGCCCTTAAGTCTTTCCTCCGTACAGAATTTGAGATTAAGGATCTGGGGGAATTGAGATACTTCCTTGGCATAGAAGTTGCCAGATCCAGGGATGGGATTCTTATTTCCCAGAGGAAATATGTTCTTGATTTTTTGTCTGAAACTAGAAAAATGGGTGCAAGACCAGCTGCAACTCCCATTGATATGAGTCACAAACTTTCAGCTTCGGATGGAACTTTGTTGGAAGACAAAGGGGTCTTTCAGAGACTTCTTGGGAAGCTTCTATACCTGTGCATGACTAGGCCAGATATTGCGTATGCTGTCAGTTGCATTAGTCAGTTCATGCATGCTCCTAGAGATACCCATATGGCAGCAGCAGAACGGATTTTGTGCTATCTGAAAGGCTCTCCAGGAAAAGGAATTCTATTTGCCAAGCATGGTCATCTGAAACTTGAAGCCTATACTGATGCTGATTGGGCTGGAAATATTGATGATAGAAGATCTTATATCAGGGTATTGCAGTCTGGTGGCTGGTAATGTTGTCTCTTGGAGGAGTAAGAAACAATCAGTTGTGGCCCGATCCTTCGCAGAAGCAGAATATAGAGCCATGGCACATGGAGTCTCGGAAGTGTTGTGGCTAAGGTCCTTAATGGTAGAACTTGGGATTGATCATGACAAACCCATGATGTTGTACTGTGATAATCAGGCTGCCATCAACATTGCTCACAACCCGGTACAACATGATAGAACCAAACATATTGAGGTTGATAGACACTTTATTCGAGAAAGAGTCTCCTCCGGTGAAGTGTGTCTTCCATTCATTACTTCTGAAGGACAATTGGCAGATTTCCTCACCAAGGGCATTTCCAAGGCAAGGCTTCAACATGACACTAGCAAGCTGGGCATGATTAACATCTATGCTCAGCTTGAGGGGGAGTGTAGAGAAGATGGGCCGAATGGCCCATAGACTGTCATTTCATGTTATGTTATGTTTCTCTCTGTTGTGGGCCTTATTCTGGGCCCATACTCTGTAATGTTCTGTTTTTTGTATTTTCCTGCCCACTCAAGGGCCTCTCTGTAATTTGTCACAGATTAACTTATTAATAAGATGTTTAGAGTGTTAGAGAGAGGTTATGTTCGAACCTCTTACTCTCTAACACTCATTGCCGCCAGCTCTCTCTTCTCTTCCTCTCTTGTTTGTTTATTTTCTGGTTTGCATCTAATCTCAAACAGTTCCATACATCAAGTGGACTGTTTTTCAACTGCATCCTTGCTTGGGCGACTGGAACAGACACCACCAGTGCCGAATCGGGAAGGGCAGGAAGAACGCAGTGACACCAGTCATCGAAGCGGATCAAGAACGGCAAGAATCGAGTTTCTTGTCTTCGCAGGGGGGATCCCATGTCCTTGCTTCTGCGAACCGAAAGGTACTTCGATTACCACGTTATGCAGGGACCTGATTGTGTTCCACTAGCTTCCGCACATCTGGAAGGAGAGGCGATCATCTGGTACCAGTGGTACCGGTGACGTCACCCAAGAGCCACATGGGTGGACTTCACCGATGCCTTAACCATGAGATTTGGAGTCTCGGCTTTTGAAAACTATGACGAAAGCCTCGCTAAGCTACGACAGACCAGCTCCGTCCAAGATTATTAGATGGTGTTCGAAAGGTTAGCTGTGTGCGTCCAAGGGTGGCTAGAAAACGCACCGGTCGGTAGTTTTGTTGGTGGACTCAGGGAAGAATTGCGGCTGGAGGTTAAAGCCATGCAACCCACCACCGTTCTTGGTGCAGCAGCCTTAGCTCGACTCCATGAAGACAAATTGAATCGGGCAAGAAGGATTAATCGACCCTTGGGAGCTGCGATCAGACTAGGTATACCGAATCCAAAACCGGGTATCTTGGGTAAACCGGAGTCCAGACCAGGAATAGGAATCACAAGCAAGAAAAACAACTTTGGTTCAGGCCCCGGCTCAGCCAAGAGGTTAACCTGGGCTGAGATGCAAGCCCGACAAGAAAAGGGCCTTTGTTATGCATGTGGAGACAAATTCGGACTGGGCCATCGCTGTAAGATCCCGCAAGTATTCTTCCTTCAGCTCGAAACCGAAAACGTCGAGCAATCAGTAGACATTGACGAGCCAGTGGACAACCAAGAATGGGGGAAATGGACAAAGGAATATCCAGAAGTATCCTTGCAAGCTTTGACCGGTCTTGCCTCCTCTCAAACGGAGAGTAACCGGACTGGTACAAGGGTGCCATGTGTCGGTTCTTATAGACAGTGGCAGCACTCTCAATTTCATTACCCAAACATTGGTCAGACAACTAGGGATTCCGGTCCAACCATGTATAGCATTCCGGGTGCACGTAGCTAATGGGAGCAACCTAGTGTGCGACCGTACATGCACAGGATTAAAACTGAAGATACAAGGACACGAGTTCGAGGTAGATCTAGATCCCTTGGAAATCAGTGGAGCAGATGTAGTTCATGGAGTCCAATGGTTAAGGCAACTAGGGCCGGTGATATGTCACTGGGCCTATCTCACAATGGACTTTCAAGTGGGCAACTCACAGGTGCATATTCAAGGACAGATGTCCAAGGATCCAGGACCCATTAGTCTCGCCACCCTAAGAAAACAGGTAACAAACCCAGCCCACATCATTTTAATGCAGATAGACTCCCACGAGAACGGCCCAATTCTAGCCCAAGGAAGTAACTCCAGCAGATCCGAACATACAACTATAGCAGTTACTTCAGAAGTTTTCAGTGATCTTCCAAGAGCCTAAGGAACTACCACCGAGACGTGCCCATGATCATTGCATTCCATTGCTGCCCGGAACGACACCCACAAATGTAAGGCCCTATCGTTACCCTTATTTTCATAAACTAGAGATTGAGCGACAAGTGCAAGATATGCTTGATAGAAAAATTATACAACCCAGCCATAGCTCATTCTCCTCACCGGTATTACTTGTAAAAAAGAAGGATGGGACATGGCGGTTTTGTATAGACTATAGGGCCCTAAACAACATTACTGTGAAGGATCGATTCCCCATACCGGCAATCGATGAACTCGGCCGGGCCACATTATTCTCTAAACTAGACCTAAGATCGAGATATCATCAAATTCGGGCCCATGAGGGTGACATCCACAAGACCGCCTTTCGTACACACAAGGGGCATTATGAGTTTTTGGTCATATTGTTTGGGTTGATCAATGCCCCAGCTACATTCCAAGCACTTATGAATGACATATTTCGACCCCATTTGCGCAAATTTATACTCGTTTTTTTTTTTTTAATGATATACTTGTATATAGCAGCACTACATGGGACGAACACCTAGTACATCTATAAATCACCTTGGAACTACTAAGGACTCATAAACTCTTTGCAAAGGAGTCAAAGTGCGCATTTGGACAGACTCAAGTACACTACTTAGGGCGCGTAGTCGAAAACAGCATTGTAGCAGCAAACCCGGAAAAGATATCAAGCATGATAAGTTGGCCCCGACCTCAAAATGTTAAGGAATTACGGGGCTTATTGGGTCTAACACGGTACTACCGACGATTCATCAGAGGGTATGGACTGATTGCTGCCCCATTGACAAGTTTACTTAAGAAGAATGGTTTCTGCTGGACTAGGAGCCCAATAGGCCTTCGAGACGCTCAAAACAACTGTCTCGTCCCCACCGACGCTCACACTTCCAGACTTCTCAAAGGACTTCATCATTGAATGTGATGCGTCAAGCCAAGGAGTAGGTGCGGTCCTCATGCAAGAAGAAAGGTCACTGGTGTTTTTTAGCAAAGCATTGACAGCACAAAAATGGGTCAAGTCAATATACGAACGAGAATTGATAGCAATTGTTCTCGCAGTTCAGAGGTGGCGACCCTACCTTCTAGGGAGGAGGTTCATCATACGAACTGACCACCATAGCCTGAAATTTCTGTTGGAGCAGTCCGTATTATCCCCGGAACAGCAGTGATGGATAGCCAAATTACTCGGCTACGATTATGTCATTAAATACAAGGCAGGGCACACTAACAAGGTGGCAGATGCGCTGTCACGCCAACCACAACTATTTCCTTTATTTCTCACGGGCCCAACGTGTTCCATCATGACTCAGTTAAGGGAAGAAGTTGAAAGACACCCACAACTAAACAAGCTGTGTTCACAGGTCCAAGAGGACCCTACTAGCCACCCAGGGTACACAGTGGAGAATAACTTGCTGTTGTATGAACGTCGAATGGTGATACCACAGGATTCAGCTTCTTGAAGTGTTCCACTCATCACCAGCAGGAGGACACTCAGGGATTTTGCGCACTTACAAGAGACTACCCACCCAATTCCACTGGAAAGGCATGCGGAATTCGGTCCAAAAATTCATAGCCGAATGCGTCATTTGCCTGAAAAATAAGGTTGATACCCAGGCATGTGGAATTCGGTCCAAAAATTCATAGTCGAATGCATCATTTGCCAGAAAAATAAGGCTGATACCCAGTCTCCAGCAGGTCTGCTACAACCACTCCCAATTCCTACACAAGTGTGGGCGAATATATCCATGGACTTCATAACAGGGCTTCCCCTTTCCTATGGCAAATCCGTCATTCTCGTAGTTGTTGATAGATTCACCAAATACTGTCATTTTCTCCCTCTTTTCCACCCCTTTACAGCTTCAATGGTGGCTGAAATTTTTACTAAGGAGGCGGCACGACTGCATGGTACCCCTAACTCTATTGTCTCAGACCGCGACCCAATTTTTATGAGTCATTTCTGGGTAGAACTTTTGCGACTACAGGGAGTGAAACTCTTCAAATCTACCAGCTACCATCCTCAAACAGATGAGCAAACTGAGGTGGTCAACCGGAGTTTGGAAACCTATCTAAGGTGCTATGCAGGGGATAGGCCACATCAGTGGCTCAAGTGGCTTCATTGGGCGGAATGGTGGTACAATACCATGTATCGCAGTGCAGTAGGAATGACTCCCTTCCGGGCTCTATATGGACGAGACCCACCTCCCTACTCCCATATGAGAAAGGGTCTACAGCGGTAGCAGTAGTGGAAGACCAACTCCTCCAACGGAATAGGGTGTTACAAGATCTCAAATCCCACCTCCGTCGAGCCCAACAATGGATGGCAGACTCTTACAACAGAAAACATAGGCCTGTTCAGCACCAGATTGGGGAGCAAGTCTTCCTTAAACTACAACCATACAAGAAAGTTTCAGTAGCAGGCCACAGGTGGTACAAACTAAGCCCAAGGTACTTCGGCCCATTTTGAATTGTGGAACGCATTGGGTCTGTGGCATACAGGCTTGACCTTCCAGCAACATCAAAATTGCACCTTGTATTTCATGTATCTCTATTAAAGAAGTGGCCAAAAACAGGAGCAATAACAACAACCACCCCCCCATCATTCTCGGAAGATGGCCAAGTTCAAATTGAGCCCACCCAGATAACAGATTTCAGGTGGATATGCAAAGGGAATCACATCGAACTAGAGGCATTGGTGGTATGGTCAGGTCTCCCACTTGAAGATGCAACTTGGGAACCTTACTTGGAGTTACAGAATAGATTTCCACATCTTGACCTTGAGGGCAAACACCTGTATTGCACACTGCAGAACCACTCACACACCAAATACAAAAGCTGAAATCTCTCAGTCATTAAATCAAACACCTATACTGCACACTGCAGAACCATTCACACACCAAATACAAGGGCTGAAATCACTCAGCCATTAAACCAAACACTTACACTGCACTCTGCAGAACCAACTTGTACTCAGCTGAACACTCTTCACCCGAACCTGCTCTCTTCATACCATCGAATAGAGAGCTTCCTACCAATCACCACAAACAGCCACTGCACCACAAACTGGAGGCATGAAGGCCTCCTACAGAGAAAAACGACCACTCCTTTTCAACATTTCCCTTAATCTCCCAGTGGTTCTTGAGAAATCTGCAAAACCCTAGAGAGGAGGGCGATAAAAAAACTGGGTAAACCAGAATAAAAGAGCAAGACGAGCAGATCTGAACTTGTTACATGCGCTCTGATACCATGTGAAAACCTTATTTAGTCCTAGGTTACAGTAGAGAAGAAGGAGAAGAAGAAGAAGAAGAAGAAGAGGAGGAGAAGAAGAAGAAGGGTTCGGCCAGTAGAGGAAAATCAGTCCTCTCTCTAGTCGACCCACTTGTATTTATCTCCAAAACATAGTTATAAGAAAGACCATATTGTCCCTCATAAGTGATGGGACATAACTTAAACTTAAATAAAATAGACCTTTCACTCTCAAATAGATAAACCCAAATGACCAAAATACCCCTGTTTTGTGTACTCTAACACTATTAATATAGCTCATAATCCGGTACAGCATGATAGAACTAGCATATTGAAGTAGACCGACATTTTGTCAAAGAAAGGGTTTCATCTCAAGAAGTGTGTTTCCCGTATATTACCTCCAACATGCAGCTCGCAGATCTTCTCACCAAGGCTGTTCCAAGGAAGAAGTTAGAGGCAGACCTATGCAAGTTGGGAATGACAAATATCTATTTCCAACTTGAGGGGGAGTGTAGAGAACACTGATGTGGACCCCACTGATGTTGTCCCCACTGTGTTTGTATGGCAGCATATTTCTGTTAGTTATGTCATTGTTAGTTGGTAGTTATTTCAGTTTGTTATTTCAGCTTTATTATTAGTTTATTTGCCATGTAAGCAATAAGGGCAATTCAGCCCTTTTACAATTAGTCAACATATATAAATATTAAGAGTGGGTCGGCTGATGTTAAGACTGAACCCTCTCTTTTCAAATTCTCTTCATATGCTTCTTATCTTCTCTCCTCTCTCTTCTTCTCTTCTGCAATTTCTTCATTCTTTTTCTTTTGAATTCAAGACTGATAGTAGTCTTGATCGACTACTAGAAAGAATGAGTTAATTATGAAGCATGTCAAGTATCCCTAAAGTAGGCTGGAATATGCCACCTAACAGCATACTGACTCTTATTGATGAAAAACTAATTCTTGAATAAACTCTAGGTGTGTTTGGATTAAGGTGGAGCATAAAAAGGGTCAAAATGGAAAGGTGAACCCACCACTTTCCAGATTCTATGGTTTGGCTGTGAAAATATAAACCTGCAGAATCTGGAGAACAGCAGATTTTTAGCTACACTTCCATCATTTCAGTGGAAAATCAAATCCTTGGGGGGACTACTCATTCTAGAAGCCCCCAGTTTTTTCTTTCAGTCCCACCCCCACAAATCCAAAAAAAAAAAAAAACTTACGTTTTGGAAACATCACTGGTTATGCACTTTGGAAACATTACAATTTCCATTATTCAGTTTAATGATTTATGCCTGGTTTATATATTGCAAACTTACCTTCACTTTACAACCTTTTCTTTTCCAGGTGGTTCACTTTTTCTTTTTGATCGAAAGGTCTTGAGATACTTCAGAAAGGATGGTCATAACTGGCGGAAGAAAAAAGATGGGAAGACAGTAAAGGAAGCTCATGAGAAATTAAAGGTAGGTATTAGCAAGAAGAGTACTTTTGTTTGCTTTTTTCATGATTATGCATTTGGGATGTTTCTTTGGTATTACGTTTTGTAGGAACCCAATTTCGATTAAGGTCTTTGTCATTTCATTGAATGTTTATCATTGTGATGCAGTCTCCTTGATTTAAGGAAATATTTATGTTGATTAGTTAGTGTTTTTGAAATTTACAACTTTAGGCTGGAAGTGTTGATGTGCTACATTGCTACTATGCCCATGGTGAAGAGAATGAAAATTTTCAAAGACGAAGTTATTGGATGCTTGAAGAGTGAGTA
Organism: Nelumbo nucifera; assembly: GCF_055504915.1. Classification (NCBI taxonomy): domain Eukaryota; kingdom Viridiplantae; phylum Streptophyta; class Magnoliopsida; order Proteales; family Nelumbonaceae; genus Nelumbo; species Nelumbo nucifera. Next base: position 107,190,513 of record NC_142649.1, on the reverse strand, counting down.
TGCAACAAGTTCATATTTCAAATGTTATTTAAATGTTTAGTAATTCATTTCAAAATGTCAATGCATTTGCTTTACTGTTTACCTTTCAATGCATAACTTATTATATGCCAAAAAATATATTGGTTACATTACAAAAGAGAACTAAGGACATGTGGAAGTTGGTTTTGACTTAGCTGTGGCAGTTATTATTGTTAAAACATGAATTGCTACGTTATTTTATAAAAAAGAAATCATCTTTTTGGTTCTTTTAACTTTTTTCTGTTTAGTGAAGGGCTTTTGTTGTGTATCATCTGCACTATTTCTTATCTATCTGCCCATTTTTGTAGGGATTTTATGCACATTGTTCTTGTCCACTACCGAGAAGTCAAGGTTATCTTATTCTCTCTCTTGCCCACTACTGAGTCTCCATATTTTTTAGCTCTACTTCTGATTTTCAATTGACTCCATTAGTTACTTCAGTATATTGTATTTCTAAATTAATTTTATTTGGTTTTTAAAGTTAATTATGAGAACATATGAAAATCCATTGTTATATTTTTATTCAATTATTTCTCAAGTATTTATATGGCTGCAGATCAGAACTTGGTGAAATTTACAGATGTTTGGAGAACAGGAATAGGTAAAACCAATATTACATGAACACCTTAAATGGGAGTGAATGAGAGAATTATGAGGTAATTTTGGGAAAAATATGAACTGTCTAATTCAAAGAATTTCAGGTAGGGAAAGAATCTTAATATTGAATTGGGCAAAAGAGGATAAATAGAGAAACAAATTACAGGGTTGGATCAAGGACTATAAGTCTGTTGGTCTTGTTATCTCTTTACAAGGTGCTTTTATGAAAGGTAGACTTGTTTTGAAATTATCTTGTAGCCTGTGAATGTATAGATTCCAAAGCCAGGAATCTTAATATTGGATTGGACAAAAGAGGATAAATAGAGAAACAAATTACAGGGTTGGATCAAGGCCTATAAATCTGTTGCTCTTGTTATCTCTTTACAAGGTGCTTTTATGAAAGGTACACATGTTTTGAAATTATCTTGTGGCCTGTGAATATATAGATTCCAAAGCCAGGAAGGGAAATCCAACCTAACATGGAAAAGCTGATTTGGTGAAAGTTTATGAACATGTGGAACGAGGTTCTGTGGATCAAATGATGACTATGTAAAGAGACTGGGCCGAATGGGCCCTAACAGCTGCTTGTGTGATATCCTTTATTTTTATCTTTTATTTTATGTTGATAGGCCTCACTTAATGGGCCTGTTATTTGTTCTTGTTTTATTTTCTTTATGTAATTGCCAAGCTGGCTGCCCACTTAAGGGCATACTTGTCATCATTAATTTTTGGAGATTAATAAAATAGGGTTAGAGGAGAAGGGTGATTTATTCGACTTCTTCTTCTCTTACCTCTTCTCTTCGGACATACACAGCTCTTGCACTATTATTCAGATCTGATTTGCACTGTTAATTACTGATTTTAAACCTGATATTAGAAGACTGATTCACATCTTGGTATCAGAGCGGGTACAGTTCTTCTTTCTTCCTTTTTCTTCGTTCCTGTACACTCTAAAATCAAGAGAGTGTATGGAGAGATAGGTTCTCTATAGTATAGAGAATCACTTGCCCAGTTGGTAGATGGGTTTGGAGATTTAAGTTCTGGCCGAATTTTGCCAAGAAGTGATGCTGTTTTGCTGCTGCCCGAAACCCTAGCCAAATAGAGATTTTCGAGATTACTAGGAAAGGTGAAGCTTGGGTGTGGCGCTCTGTGCTTGGAAGGTGTCTTGTGACTGCTAAAGGAGGGCAGTTCAGGTTAGAAAGAGTTTGGGTCAGTCTGGTTGGTGCAGCACCATCTTCTCTCTTCCTCCCATCTGTTGGATGGAGCAAAACCCTAGTTTTTCAAGCACCCTATTTCTGGTTTGACTTCAAGTAAGTTTGCATAGTTAAAATTTCAGTTCTTTGATTTCCGTTTGATTAATGGAAACATACGGAAGTGAGTTCAAGCAGGTGCCGGTTTCTGGACCTGCTCTAGTATATTCCATTTTGACTGGTGTTACCACGATTAAGCTAGATGGGACGAACTATCTTGCCTGGGCACAGTCTATAAAAATTTATGTTTGTAGTAAAGGAAAACTCGGGTATATCACAGACAGTAAGGTGAAACCCGAAGAGACAGATCCTGAATTTGAGAGATGGATGCAAGAGAACTATACCGTTATAGGATGGTTAGTTAACTCTATGCAACCTCATATAAGCCAGAACTATCTCTGGATGTCTTCTGCTAAGGAGATATGGGACAGTGTAACTGAGGCTTATTCATAGAAACTGAATGTAGCCCGAGCGTACAAATTGAAAAGTGATGTGAAGAACCTGAGACAGGGGGAGAAGAGTGTAGCAATCTATTACTCTATACTAAAATCCCTATGGCAGGAAATTGATGTTATGGAAACTGTGGTATGGGAGAGTAAAAATTATGCTGAAATGTACAGAAAGCTGGTGGAGAGAAATAGGGTGTTCGAGTTTCTCACTGGACTCAACCCTGAGTTTGATATTATCAGACAGAATATTTTGACCAGAGATGAGGTTACTCTATCACAGGCATATGCCATGATAAGTAGTGAGGAAAGTAGACGACAAGTTCAGTTGCAGAGTCCACCTACAGAACACTTTGCACATGCAGGAATGAAATCTAAGGGGCCTACTAAAAAGGGGGAGCAGGTGTGTGAATATTGCAAGAAACCATGGCATACCAAGGACACCTGTTGGAAACTTCACTCTGGACTACTCCCTGAGAGGTTTAAGAACAATCCTAAGAAGGGCAGTCAAGCGGGAAAACTCAAGACTACTAATGCTGCTACAGTACCTAAAGGGGGAAGTAAGGAGAGTGAGAAAACATCAACCATTGAGCAGTTGGCTGCAATGAAGTTAGACTTTGAGAAGTATGGGAGGCTCCTAAATCACCTGGAATCTACAGTTTCTTCAGCCCACCCTTCCAACAGTACATCCTCTTCATTGGCTTTTGCTCACTCAGGTGCATATGCCTCAGCAAATCATGCTTCAGTTTCAGGTAATCATAAACTCCCTTGGATTATAGATTCCGATGCATCAGACCATATGACCAGCCTATCTAACCTTTTTGTTCATATCATCTCCTCTCTAGGAAAGAGAAAATATCCCTTGCCGATGGGTCACTTGCCCCTATCTCTGGTAAAGGAGATATAAAGACCTCTGACACCCTGTTCTTATCTTCTGTTCTCCATGTTCCTAAGCTTAACACAAACCTTTTATCTGTTAGTAGCTTAACAAAGTCCATGAACTGCAGCATAACCTTCTTTCCCACTCATTGTGTTTTTTAGGACCTGCAGTTCAGAGGACGATCGGGAGTGGCCATGAGGCGAACGGAATATACCTGCTAGACACACCAGATCAAGCCTTGGGACCACCTCATGGAGTTTCTTTAGAGTCAGTTGTGTCAGAGTCTGTTAACAAAATTTTGTTATGTCATTTTCGGTTTGGTCATTTGTCTTTTTCTGCTTGAAGTCATCTGTTCCCAGATATGTTTAAAGGAGTGCCTTTATCTAGTCTTCATTGTGAGTCATGTGAGCTAGCAAAGCATTGTAGACATTCCTATTCAATCAGTCATAAAAGATCTCTTTCTCCTTTCCATATTGTTCACTCTGATGTGTGGGGACCATATCACATGCCAACCATGGGGGGCTACAAGTATTTTATCATTTTTATTGATGATTATTCTCGTTATACTTGGATTTATCTCATGAAATCCCGGGATGAAGTACCAATTATTGTGAAAAATTTTCATGAACTCATCCTCACCCAGTTTAATACCTGTATCAAAATATTTCGCTCCAACAATGCTAAGGAGTATTTTGAGAAAACCCTCTCCACCTATCTTGAAACTTTTGGGGTTATCCATCAAAGTTCTTGTTCCTACACTCCACAACAAAACGGGGTGGCGGAAAGAAAGAACAGACATGTGGTTGAGGTTGCCAGATCCCTTTTATTTGCATCCCATGTTCCTGTAAGGTTTTGGGGAGATGTGTTCATACTGCTACCTACCTAATCAATCGTATGCCCTCTAGGGTCCTTGGCTTTAAAACCCCCTTTAGTCTTCTCTTCCCGGATGAGGATTTCTTTTCTCTCCCTCTCCGTGTATTTGGGAGTACTTGTTATGTGCATATTCATAGTCACCAAAGGCATAAATTTGAACCTAAGGCTCATAAGTGTGTGTTTCTGGGATATGCCTCTACACAAAAGGGTTATTGTTGTTTTGATCCAGTTCGTGGCACTCGCTTTGTATCTCGAGATGTCACCTTTGCAGAGTTGACTCCTTTCTTTAGTATTCCTCCTGAGGGGGAGACATCTGATGAACCCTTTGCTATGTCTCCAACTATTCCTCTTCCCATCCCTTGTGAGTCTGATCATGGGGTGTCCACCTCTTCCACTTGATCCACCCCTGATCCTCCTCTTGCTTCTGCTCCTACTCTCCAAAGGTGTTACCAAAGGCGGAGATTCAGATATATGCAGGTTGTTTCCACTCTTTCAGAAGAGCATCTTGCCACTCCTACAGTTCCTGAGGAAACAAGTCAGCCCTCTATCGACCTACCTTCGACCGTCCCTGACCTTGACTTTCCTATTGTTCTTCGCAAGGGCAAGCGGAAGTGTACAACCCATTGCATCTCCAAAGATTTATCTTACAACCTTCTCATTCCTTCCTACTACTCCTTTCTTGCTTCTGTTTCTTCACATGTGATACCCAGGTTTGTACCGGAAGCATTATCTCAACCTGAATGGAGGGATGCTATGATGACTGAACTTGAAGCATTATATAAGAACCATACCTGGGATATTGTGGACTTGCCGGAAGGGAAGGAACCAGTGGGGTGTAAATGGGTGTTTACCATTAAATATCACTCTGATGGCTCAGTTGAGAGGTATAAGGCTAGGTTGGTTGCCAAGGGTTACACCCAAATGTATGGCATTGACTATCTTGAGACCTTTGCTCCTGTAGCTAAGATGACTTCAGTCAGGGTCTTGCTTTCTCTAGCAGCTACCTTTGACTGGCCCCTGCACCAGTTTGATGTTAAAAATGCTTTCTTGAATGGAGATCTGTATGAAGAGGTCTATGTGTCTCTACCTCCAGGGGTGTATGGGAAAGAAATGAAAGGCAAGGTGCGGAAACTACACAAATCCATTTATGGTCTCAAACAATCTCCTCGGGCTTGATTTGAGAGATTTCGGGCTGTTCTTATCTCCTTTGGCTACATTCAAACAAATTTGATCATACATTGTTCTTGAAGAGAAATAACACTCTGGTGACCTTCTTGATTATTTATGTTGATGATATTGTGGTCACGGGTAATGACATTGAAGAGGCCAGGAAACTAAAAGGATTTCTCAATTCTGAATTTGAAATCAAAGACTTGGGAGACCTTCGGTATTTCTTGGGCATTGAAGTTGCTCGGTCTAAGGACGGTATTTTCATATCTCAACGCAAATATGTCTTTGATCTTCTTGCTAAAACTGGTAAACTTGGAGCTAAACCCATCTCCACTCCCATTGATCCTAATCATAAACTTTCTACCACAGATGGTGAACCTTTGTCTGATAAGGGAGTGTTTCAGAGACTGCTTAGGAAGTTGTTGTATCTTTGCACGACTTGGCCAGATATTTCCTATGCAGTAAGTGTTATTAGTCAGTTTATGCATTCGCCTAGAGATACTCATCTAGCTGTTGCGGAAAGGGTTTTGTGCTACTTGAAAGGTACTCCAGGGAAAGGTATTCTATTTACTAAGCATGGTTAGTAAAATCCAACTTCTCCACTTCTCTTCAAACCAAATCCTAGCTAACACCTCCTCTAGTAAACTCCACTCCACATGATCATAGGCCTTCTCTATATGAATTTTACACATGAAATTGAAGCTATGAGAATGAAATGAAATTGAAGAGATGCAAGTGAAAAATCCAACTTCTCCACTTCTCTTCAAACCTCATCCTAGCTAACACCTCCTCTAGTAAACTCCACTCCACATGATCATAGGCCTTCTCTATATGAATTTTACACATGAAATCCAAAACACTACTTCTAATTCTTGAGTCCACACATTTTCTTGCAATCAGCACCCCATTCAATATTTGTCTACCCTCCACATGCCATCTGAGTTGAACTAATAATTTCATGCATCACTAGCTTCAACTTTCAAGACAAAACTTCTGCAGTGATTTTATATGGGCTTGAAATCAAACAAATTGGGCAGAAATCCTTAATTCTTATCACTTCATGTTTCATGGGAATTAAAGAAATGAATAGCATTTGCTTGGACAGAATTTTACAAACCACATTGATTTGTAATATACTCTAAGAAGCCTTATAAAAGGCTATATTAAAACCATGCGTGCAGAGCCTATATTAAAACCATTTTACATACCTAATTCTTATCCCTAATTTCATGTATCATGTATTCTTTTAATATACTCTAAGAAACCTTATAAAAGGCTATATTAAAACCATTTGCGCCCAGAGCCTTATCACCCTTCATTCCCTTAACATCCCCCCCCCACCAAAAAAAAAAAAATCCTCTTCTTCAAACTTTCTTTCCAACCACTCCATAAAATCTTCATTTTTATTAAACTCCAACTCCCCCAAAAGACAGTTTCTGTTGTGAAGATTTATATAAATTCTTATAAAAGCCTCTAATCTCTTCAACTATCTATCTTTGATCATCCACCAATTTATCCCCCACTTTAATCTTATAATTCGGTCCCTTCTTCTTTCCTTTGTCATTATGTTAACTTGAATCTGATATCCTAAAAGGTTATTTAATGACCTATTCAATAAGCCCAAGTTCATCCTGTTTGGACATCTTTTGTGTTATAGACCAAACTATGAACAACATGCAGTTTCAATAGAACAGAGGAAAGACCATGGTCATTCAGATTCCTGTTGAGACAAGCAAAAGGTCTACCAACTGCTCATTTAGATGAATTCCTTGATCTGCAAATGAAAGGTTATTTTCCCATTCCAAGTACTGCTATTGATAAAAAAAACATGCAGTTTTTTGAAGAAATTTCTATTGTTAAAGTTATTTGCATCTTTAAATTAGAGTCTTATTAGTTCTGGGGCTTGTTTTGGTAGGAACTAGAAATTGGTTTAGAAATAGTTTTAATTTTTAATCATATCACGTTGGTAATTTTATGGGCAGCCTCCCATTCAAAAGGTTTAGATGGGGCAGGAGTTTCATGCCTTACCTCAGCAAGAAAGAGCCCAAACAAGGGTGCCAGCTGCACAGAAACTTCAAAGGTGGAAAGAAATGACCCATAGGCCATAGAGTCATCATCACCACCCATGCCTTAACCCAACTATATGGGATTGACTACATGAATCCTGTTTTGCCAATCTGTTCTATTTAAATCCATATCCACTGCTAAATAAATTACTAGTGCTTAAATCATTTCTTTCTACCACCCATGTCCGTTTTGGTCTACCCCTAGCTCTTCTAGCTCTTCAATGCGTAACAAACCACATTGAAAACATAGTCAATAGTCTTATCACTATCCCTTAAATTTTAGTGCTTAGAAATATATCTTCTAAAGCATTTATGACATTATTTTCTAATATCTGGTTATCTAATGTCTTTGCTCCATATTTCCAGGAACATGTGTGACTATATGTTCTGATTATCTAAATGTTTTTCTATTCTACAGGGAAGCAAAACAAGTTTTGGCCGCATGAAAGATACTGAAGAAGCTCTTCCTATTTATCAAAAGGGCAGTCCTGTTTCTTCCAGTTCTTTCACAAATCATACTCAAATGCCATCACAAACAATGGATACCATAAGCCTGAACAGCACCCAGGCATCAGAATATGAAGATGCTGAATCGGGTACATCTCTTATCTCTCTATTTCTACTTCAACATTCTTATATCATTTAATGGATGATGTAAGTATGCTTAGTGATCTAGGTTGGTCATAATTTACTTAATATGTTCACTATCAAAATCCTATGTTTCATTGCAAGTTTGCTGAAAATTGATATGGCAGATAATTACCAAGCAAGTTCCAGATACCACTCTTTTTTTGAGTCACAAGAATGTGAAGGCGGTGCTGTGATGAACAAGTTGGACACTGGCCTGTTGAACTCGTACTATCCAGTGGACTGTCAAAGTAAAAAAAGAAAAAAAAAACTTCCATTTATCTTCCCTCCTCCTCCTCCTCTTCTGGTGTATTTCTCATCTGTTACAGTCATATGGCATGACTTTTAACATGATAGTGTATTTGAAACTATTGCCAGATAATTATCAAGGAAAGAAACCAGCTGCTCCTGGACTGAATTTTGTCTTGCTTGCTCAAGAAAATATAGGTAGGGACCATAATGATGTTGGCTTTAGGCCAATGGCAGAACCCCAAAAACAGATTGACTTGGCATACTGGGAAAATGTCTTAGGAAATTGTAAAGCAGAATTTCAAGGTGCTGTTTTTCAACCATCAGTTTTTCCCTCACAATCTGTTACCATGGAGGTCATTGCCAAACAAGAAAATGTGATTCTCAGACAGCTTCCAACAGAAGAGTTTAAGCCAGAAATTGTGGGCCATGCAGATGGCCAAGAAAAATGGCAGGTAAATAATGTTCAGTATTAATGTAATATTGTAAGTCCTAAATCCTAGTGAAAGTCAATGTACCATAAGTAATATATCAGAGGAAAGGTTATCTTCTATTATGGGGAGACTAGTATTAGTAGACCTTCAAAGGTGTGAAGGTTTCTGGTGAGAAGAGGAGAAAGGGATATCATCTTCCGTCTCTCAACATAAACATTCAAAAATATTTAGAAAAATCATAGAGGGTTCCTAAGGGAAACGAAAATCTCAAGAAAAGACTAAAGATTTCATATTACAAAAGCACCATTACAACTAATTCATTTTCATTTCACCACATATTTGCTCCACAGGAAATATTGTTTTTACTAGTTTTAAAAAGTGTGTGATAAAAAAGACAAAATTGCAATCTGTTTGTTTTTCTTAATTGACACTATGTATTTTTACAATCTGTTTGTTTTCTTAATTGATAATGAAGGAGAATATATTATTAAAAGAAAAAAGGTATTAAAGTTGCAATCATTAAGTCCCCTGGAATAGGGAATTAGACTAAAAAATCCCTTTAAAAGAGGTCAGCAAGAACACTAAGTAGAGAAAATCTCCCATGAGCATGTTATCTACAAGGAAAAACTCTAGGGCATTTTTTTATTTTCTTTTTTTTATTGAGAGGCTAAAATATAGAATTTCATTAATCAAGAAAAACCCCTGAACAACTAGAGGCTGTACATTGGGAATATGCAAAAAAACTTCCAGGCAGAACTAAAAAACCAGCCCTTGATTGTTCACAAAAAGATTTTCATACACAAAAGATGAATTGTAGGTCATTCCTTTAAACAGTTAACTCCTCCCTACCCTTCCTGTACAATAATATCTGCCAAAGAATCAGTTGATTGAGATTCTTCTGAATGAGATGTAAAATTGTGTTAATATTCGACCAGATTACCTTCTGTAAACTTTCATTATATTGTATGCAACACTAGAGAGAAATTCTTCCTTTCCTCATAATCACTGATTCACTTTCTTTTGGGTTCTATTAAACTGGTGTGATCAGAATGCTTCTGAAGATAATTCTTCACACATATCCAAATGGCCTGTGGAGCAGAAGTTGCATGAGGATTCAGCATATGACCCCAAGGCCTTTCATTTGCATCTTGATCAGCAAGATGGACATCCTGTTCAAGATGACTTTCAAATACAGCCTTCTGGTGTGGGACTTGGCAGTGTTCTGAAATCAAATTCGGAGAGTGATCCAATTATGGTAGGGCATGCATACAATGCAAAACTGTCATTAGATTTCTCTCAAACAGAAGAAGGCTTGAAGAAACTTGACAGCTTCACCCGGTGGATGACCAAAGAACTTGGAGAAGTAGATGAATCTCATATGAAGTCCAGTTCTGGTGTTGACTGGAATTCTGTTGAAAGTGGAAATGGCGTTGAAAATTCTGGGATGTCCTCTCAAGTGCACTTGGATTCTTACTTATTGAGCCCTTCCATCTCCCAGGACCAGCTTTTCAGCATTATTGATTTCACACCAAACTGGGCCTACACCAACTCAGAAGCCAAGGTAATTGAATTTTCTTTTGATTGGTAACATCCTAGATTTTACTAAAAGAATTAATGAGTGATATAACACAAGAGGTAGTTGTGCTGTGCCATACACCCCAAAATACATTTAGGCTAGCTATAGCTGCCTAACCCCTAAGTTCTTCCACTTTAGCTTACATAAAGTCAAACTCTTGATTGATAGCCCACCAATACATCTGGTTTCTGGTCACACCTTGTCTTGCGAGTTATCAACTGATCTAAAGACCTATGTGAAGGTTGCCCTTAACTCCCTAGTTGCAATTTATCAACTGATCTAATTCCTTAGCTACTTGGATTTCTCATACTACACTCATCAAATTTTAACTTTAGAGTGTTGAAACACTTCTTGTCAAGGAGGATTCTTTTTTTTCACCTAATGAGCATACTTTACTAAAATGTTGTCAAGGAGGATTCTCTTAAATGTATATTTTAGCATGTCTATCTTCCCAAACTGTCCATAGAACCATGGCCCTGATGCATGTCCAAGTGAGGTTCACTATCTTTTCTGGAGGAGTGAACAGAGAATCCAAAAGGAGACTCTTTACTTCCCCTATTGGTGTCCACCTCCAACCAAATAGAGAGAAGAAAAGTTCTCAAATACCAGTGGTAAAAGGGCAAGGTATTACTAAATGGTACATACTCTCACATTTTGCCTTACATAGAAAGCAAAAATGCGGTGAGATGTACCAATTAGGTCTTCTCCTTTGAAGGACACTGCAAGTGTTAATGTTTAGGCAAACTAACTCTCAATAAAATGCTTTTATTTTTGCGGACAACTGGACCTTTCAATGCTACTTTCACTGGAAATTGGCCAAGGAAGGGGTGCCAAGTTATTTGAAATTAATCTTGCCATTTATTGAGTATTCCAAGTACTATTTTCGAGCTTTAGATACAATTGGTGTTCACCATTGCTTGGATAGCTATGGAGGTAATGGAATTGAAATTCTCAACTGCATTATGTTCTTTTTATTGAAGGAATGTATTATCTACACGTTTTAAACAGGTTCTAATTACTGGAAGATTCTTGAGGACTCATCAAAATGCAGCAAACTGCAAGTGGTCATGTATGTTTGGGGAGGTGGAAGTTCCAGCAGAGGTTTTAGCTGATGGTGTTCTCCGTTGCCATGCTCCACCACACACAGCTGGGAGGGTCCCTTTATATGTAACGTGCTCCAACAGGTTGGCTTGTAGTGAAGTGCGAGAATTTGAATACCGTGTCAGGCATAGACCTTACATGCCTGCTACAGATCCGTGTAGTGGCAGTACAAGTGAAATGGTTCTTCATGTACGTCTTGGAAAGATATTATCTCTGGGATCTTCCAGTCACCCAATCATTAGCAATGTTGGTGAGAGATCTCATCTAAGCAATAAAATCAGCTTATTAATGAAGGGAGATGATGATGAATGGCTCCATATGATAAAGCTTACCTCAGAGGAGGAGTTTTCCCCAGGTCAAGTAAAGGAGCAACTACTTCAAAAGCTATTGAAAGAAAAGTTGCATGCATGGCTTCTTCAAAAAGTAACTGAAGATGGAAAAGGCCCTAATGTATTAGACAGGGAAGGGCAAGGTGTGCTGCATTTAGCAGCTGCACTTGGTTATGACTGGGCCATAGCACCAACAGTAGCTGCAGGTGTCAGTATCAATTTCCGTGATGTGAATGGATGGACTGCACTTCACTGGGCAGCATATTGTGGCAGGTAGACATGATTCTTCTATTCTGTATGGTTTGGTTTTCTTACTAATAGTTTTGCATGTTCTATTCAATCTGTAGTATGTCATGACAATATGTATTTGTTTTTGGTGGTTTCTTCTTGCCTGAACTCTCTTTTATTCAGAGAACGCACAGTTGTTGCCCTTGTCACCCTTGGTGCAGCACCCGGAGCATTAACAGATCCAACTCCCAAATTTCCTTCAGGTAGAACCCCCGCCGACCTAGCTTCCAGCAATGGACACAAAGGGATTGCTGGTTACCTTGCAGAAGCTGCCTTGACCTCCCATCTTTCATCCATTACATTGAAGGATTCAAAGGATGGCAATGTCCTAGAAATACCTGGACTAGAAGCTATACAAACTGTTTCAGAAAGGAGTGCTGCTTCGGAATGTGATGGTGACCTGCCAGATGGGTTGTCACTTAAGGACTCACTAACTGCTGTCCGGAATGCAACTCAAGCTGCTGCACGTATACATCAAGTATTCAGGGTGCAGTCATTCCAAAGAAAGCAGTTAACTGAATACAGCAATGATAAATTCGGAATATCAGATGAGCATGCACTTTCACTCTTAGCTGTCAAGACACATCGAGCAGGACACCATGATGATCCTCTGCATTCTGCTGCAATACGAATACAGAACAAATTTCGTGGTTGGAAGGGGAGAAAAGAATTTTTGATAATTCGTCAAAGAATTGTTAAAATCCAGGTGCATTACTATTTAGTTCCATGGAAAAAAAAATTATATTTCATTTGCCCATGAGATTTACTTTCTTCTGTATTTATGACATTGTTGAGAAACCTTCCAGGAAGAAAAAAACATAATAATTTTGCTATTTTTCATTTTCTTTTGTATGATTTGTTTTTTAAAATTAGAAAAGAATTTACCAGAGAAGTTAAGGTCGTTCTTCTTCATAGTTGTTTTTTAAGTCCATTTTTTTGGGTTTCATAGTTCATTAACTTTCACATGTGGAAATAATTTCAAATCAAGTCAGACAGTTCACAAATTTTAACTTTCTTTATTTAATAGGCCCATGTGAGGGGGCACCAGGTGAGGAAGCGCTATAAGCGAATCATCTGGTCAGTAGGAATTGTAGAGAAAGTAATTCTTCGCTGGAGAAGGAAAGGGAGCGGTTTGCGTGGCTTCCGACCAGAAGCATCTATTGAGGGATCCAACACACAGAGTGGGTCGTCCAAAGAGGATGATTATGATTTCCTAAAAGAAGGTCGAAAGCAAACAGAGGAAAGATTGCAGAAAGCACTTGCTAGGGTGAAGTCCATGGTTCAGTATCCAGAAGCAAGAGATCAGTATCGTAGGCTGCTGAATGTTGTTACAGAATTTCAGGGAACAAAGGTACTTTGCTTTCTTAAGACTTTGCACTATACTTGTAGCAAAATCCTGTTCTTTTTGGAACAAGTTTTCCATTATTCAATGGATTGGAAATATGCACCATAAATAGGAAAAAAAAGTTGTCTATATTGAGGCATACACTATTTAAACAAGTAGTGCATTGAAGCTTTTTCAGGACTGGGTTCTAAACTTGAAGCTGGAAGTGAGAGCTTAACCCCATAATTTTCTATTCACTCTCAGAATTAAAGATTTTGCTCAGAGTAAGAAAAATATGATTTCTAAAACATCAACATTACTATTCATGATTGTCAATTGAAATATAGTGGTGTCAAAAAACAAACTGAAAATGCCTAATCTTTTTAGATAGTCTATTCTTAAAGCTGTGCTTGGTTTGAAAGAAAAGGAATCTTTCAAACCAAAACAGACTATATATACTGTTAGAATAGTTTACTTTACATTTATGTTTTTATTCTGCTTAGTTAGGGTCAGTTTGTTCTGTTTAAAATAGCTTTTTATCACTGTTTATGTACTGTAACTACAGCAGGGGCACAAGGGTCCTTTCCCTTTTCATTATGGTCACCCTATATATAATATTATAATCTGGCTCTGGTAGACTGAGTTCTGTTCGCCAAACAACTCTCTTCTCTTCTCCCTTCTCTCTTCTCTCTCTCTTTCCTTCTTGTTTCCTACTGTTCTTTCTCTGTTAAGATGGTATCAGAGCAGTTCTACTGGGTTTGAGAGCAGATTGAACAAGGTTTTTCCTCTTCATCTTGCTGTCTTCTCCAGACTGAGATAAAAAAAGCTGACCTACAACTGGGTACAAGTTTTCTATTTTTTTTTCTCTCTTATCTTGGTTGTGTACCAAGAGAAAACTCTATGAAGCAAGTCTGCTGAATGCTGTCAGAAAAATTGTGAGGTTCAGACCTCTTTTCTGTGGATTGTGTGATCCTGTACCTGGGAAGGGGATATCTGTAGGTCATGGATGACCTGTTATTTCCCAGTTTTGGTGTAATTACAATGTTATGAGGATCTCTCCTGGTGGTTAATGTGCTTAGATAATCTGGAAGATTGGTAGGCTGGAACTGTTAATTCTGTACAGGTCTGAAATCAATCTAAACATACCTTTTTTTGGAGAATTGGTGCTGGTCTGTGTTCAAATTGTGTCCAAACTGAAGTGTGTGCATGTGGATTGCTTCTCTGGTGTGTTTCTAGGACCTTTTTTTTGTGTCAGGAGGGATCCTAAGTTGTGTGTTGAAACTGAATAGTGAATTTAACCATGTCCTCTAAGAATTTGGCAACTTCTAGAGTTTTAGGAGGTCAAAACGGAATGAGTGGGGGGATGGATATGAGTTTCCCCATGGCTGTAATTCCCTTTGATGAACTAAACTACCTTGAGTGATCTAGGGGAATTAAACTCTATATTACTGCCAGGGAGAAAATATGGTATATTAATGATAAAGTGAATGAACCAAAGACTGGAAGTGCTAAACATGACAGGTGGAACCAAGAAAATAATATAGTGATGTCGTGGCTCTTGATTTCTATGCTGCCACAAGTAAGAACATTTATGTGGGCTGAAACATCTTGTGAAATATGGGAACAAGATAAATCTACCTATTCGAAGCAGAGGCACTATGCAAAGATATACCAATTGCAAGTTGAATCCTCCACTTGCAAGCAGGGGGAGAGAAATCTCTCAATGTACTACTCAGATCTGACATCAATCTGGAAGGAATTGGATCATTGTCAAAATGTAAATTGGAAGTGTGATGAAGATGCAAAGGCCTACAAGTCACTTGTCTCCCATCAACGAGTATTTGTTTTTCTTTTGGAGCTGAATCCTACATGAGTCTATTAGGGTACAAATCTTGGGAAGTAAGGATTTACCTTCAGTTCAGGAAGTTTATGCCTTGGTTCAATCTGAAGAGAGTAGAAGAAGTATGATGAATTGTGCAGAGGGGGAGACGGTTGCACTAGCAGTTCAAGGAGATACAAATTCAAATGTCGAAGGCTCTTTTAAGAAGGGTGACTCACAGAAGAGAGTGGATGACAAAGACAAGATTTGATGCACTCACTGTCAGAAGTTCAAGCACACTAGAGACCATGGTTTTAAAAGGCGACTAAGGCAAGGCGAGAGGCGCATGCCTCAAGGCAAGGCACCCAAATTTCGCCTAGCCTTGGTAGCCTCAGTCTCAGCTCAAGGGGCGTAAGCCTCAGTTTTAGTGAGTTGTAGGCCTTTGGCCTTTTGCCTCAATTTACATGAGGTGGTAGCCTCAAGTTAAAAGGGTTTTGGGTGGGGAAAACTTGATTTCATGATGGGTAATTTTGGAAAAAAATAAAAGAAAATGTGAAAGCCCCAAAAAATGTGGGTTTCCATCAACCAAAATTACTATTCCCCCTTTTTGGTTCAACCAAACTCAAGATTTCAAGAAGACTTCTCAGTTCTCACAAACCGAACTCAAGATTCAAGATCAAGAATATTGGAGGGAGGAAGACAAATTGAATCGTGCATACAGAGTATAGGTCCTCCTCCTCCTCCTTCTTCTTCTTCTTGAATCGTCAGTACTGTGTAGTGCATACAAGTCTTCTGCCGCCTCCTCCTCCTCCTTCTTCTCCTATATGAATCCAGATTCAATATTAAAATGCATTTCAATATTTCCTGAACTGAAATGCATACCAAAAATATATTGAATCTGGATCAATATTAATTTGTTATATTGTTAATTTGTTATTTACTTATTTATTAATTTGTTGTTTCAATGAACATGATAAGTGTTGTGATGATACATATTGCATACAATGAACATGATATTTTTATTTATTAATTTGACTACAGATTTGTTATTCTCATTTGAATGTTTCCTTATTTTTGTTGATTTATCCTTGGGTTATTTTCTATACAAATTTTGGCATGTTCAACTTGATTTGAACAATCAGTAATTGTTGAACAATACATTAAGTCACAAACAATTGTATAAACATCCAATTATTTTTTTTCATAATTTTTAAGTTTTTAATTTGAGGCTTATGCCTCGCCTCTTTAGCACCCAACCACCTTGCCTCTTTAGCACCCAACCACCTCGCCTCCGCCTTTAGCCTTTTAAAACCTTGCTAGAGATACATCCTAAATGGACTCAGGAATTGAATAAAAAATCAGCATTTGATCAGAGTAAGAAGTTAGCCCAATAGAATTAGAAGAAATATAACTCAGCAAATGTGGCATCTCAAGAGACTAGTCCCATGGTACCTCAAGAGCAGCACTCTGGTTCTAACCCCAAAGAAGATATTATCAACTCTGTTCTTGACTATATGGTAGGACACTTCTCTAGATGGATTATGGACCTACTCCTTCTACCTCCTTTGCGTCTACATCGGGTAATACTACCACTGCTTTCCATGTGTCATCTCATACATCTGATTCCCCCTGGATAATTGACTCTGGAGCCTCGTATCACATGACTAGTAAGTCAACATTATTTCAGGAATATAATCTCTTCTCTAGGAGAGACAAGGTGAGACTAGCTGATGGATCATTCTTCACCATAGCCGATCAAGTAACCATCTCCTTCCCTTTCGGTCTTACCCTCTTTAAAGTGTTGCATGTTCCTAAATTACCTATCAATTTACTTTCCATTAGTGGTATTACTCACTCCTTGAATTATTCAGTTACATTCTTTCCTTCTTCATCTGTGTTTCAGGATTTAGCCTTGGGAAAGACAATTGGTAGAGGAAGCATAGTGCATGGTATTTATGTGTTGGAGAATAAATCCAACCTTGTGGCTACAAAGTCCTTAAGTTCATCTAGTGAGAGTCATTCCTACTTATGGCATAGTTGTCTTGGTCATCTTTTTTTTGAGTCATTAAAATATCTGAATTTTCGTTTCAAATTGTTTATTCTGATGTATGGGGACATAGTACTTGCATACTATATCTTGATATGCTTACTTATGGCATAATTGTCTATTCATCAACCAGGTACACTCAACATACGACTCTCAACTCTTGGACTGAAGGACACACGACGATGTTTCCCAAACTGACATGACTCACATTGCAAAACTGACAAATGACTCAATGACGGAACCAAAATATTGAGAGCCTTGAGAGATGGATGTCCCAGTCGGCAATGCCATTGTAGAGGAGTAAGTGAAGTCTAAAGAGCAATTGAAGATCCACCACCGTCAAGATAATACAATCCACTAGCTTCATGCCCCCCACCAATATTCTTTCCCGTCTTGAGATCCTGAAAAACACAAGTGGAAGGAAAGAAGGTAACAAAACAGTTAAGAGCTTTGGTTATTTTACTAACAGACATAAGATTGAATGGAAACTTAGGTACATATAAAACAAATGATAAGGGTACAGAAGCCATGTCAACATTACCAACACCACAGATGAGAGATGAGGACCCATTGGCAAGTGTAACGGTTTGTGATGTGGAGGTTTCAGAAAGAGAAGAAAACACACCTGGAGTCCCGGTCATATGATCTAAGGCTCCAGAGTCAATAATCCAGGGAGAGGTTTTAGATGACATGCAAACAATACCTAAGTGGGAAAGTGTGGCAGTGGTATGCTGTGAAGTAGTTTGTAGGAACCGTTCATACTCATCCCGCGGTACACTCACCATCTCCCTCCCAAAAGTAGATGTAGATGGGAGAGGAGTACGGTCTGCCTGTTTATTGTCACTAATGTCAACCTCACCTGCTATAGTATGATTAGCCCATTTGGAAGGAGGGCCATGTAGGTCATAACAGAAATTCACTGTGTGTCCCTCCCTACCACAATGAGTACACTTCCTTGCAGAGTTATTCTTCCCTCTGCCACGGCCTCCCCCTGAGTCACCACCACCCCGACCAATCATGGAACTGTCACGGCCACCTCGGGAGGCATGTCCTCCCCCTCTTGTACTGTGTCCACCTCCTCTAGATATCACAAGTGCTGATCTATCAAACTGTGTGGGATTCTCTGTCTGTCCCAAAGAAATTCTGCGAAGCCGTGAGAATACTTCATCAAGTGTAGGAAGGGTGGAGCTCCCTAATATTTGGGCTCTAACTGGTTCATACTCCGATTTCAGCCCCACCAAGAATCTTGTAACATCTAGTTGTTCCCTTTGCTGTTGCTGAACTTTAATATCTTGAGTGAGGGGATGATAGACATTGAGTTCATTCCTTATATTCTTCATGTAGGCATAGTACTCTTCTAGTGTTTTGGTTCCTTGTTGTAAATCAAAGTACTCCTGATAAAGCTGATATACTCTTGTTGTGTTATCTTGTCCAGAATATAGCTTCTTAGCATGCTCCCATATATCCTTAGCCATATCAAGGAACATGAAGTTAGCATTAATTTTGGGCTCCATACTATTCCACAGCCAAGTCATGATTTGAGCATCTTCTTGTTCCCAATCATCAATCCCTGGAGAGTCAGCCGGTGACTTCTCATCTTTTACATGCTTCACTTTCCTCTTTGCCTTGAGAAAAACTTCCACAGATTTAGCCCATGGAACGTAGTTTTCCCCATTCAGTTTAATTGAGGTCATCTATACCCCTAGGTAGTCGGGGGAAACCACCACACTAGGTTTCTGATCATTGTACCCATCTCCTATTGCTGCCATTGTACTCTTTCACAGTTGCCTCTAACCTGACTACATCAGTTTGATATTTCAGCACCTATTGCAGCCCCTAAACACAACAGTGAGAGCCCACGCCTTGTTCTTATTCACACTACTGCTAACTTCACAAACCCATGAACCACATAAGCATCAATTTGGCACTCACTAATCACATGTAGGCCCTCTTACAATCACTCAATAAAAGTTGTGCACCACAAGCACCATAACACAGTCAAATCTGCTACACCCAGTTCAGACTTGTTTAACACATTTAAGAGGGCATTACACAACCACAAAGAGCTCGGCAAGGTCACTGCATTACACCTTACACCACTCGGCCACCTACAGCAGCCCTAACCCACTCAACCACTTATAGCAGCCCCTACACCATTCGGCTACTGTACACAACCCGTTCTAGGGCAACAATGAACCTAGTTCTCTAGGTTTTAATCAGTACTAACTGATTCTTGAAGGGTTTCTACCTAGAAATACTAGCAACACAAAAGGACTAGATAACCAACCTTCCTTTGAGAGTATCAACCAACCATTCACTGCTGAAATCACTTTCCTTGATGAAGAAGACTGTGCGCAGCAGAGATAAACAAGTTGTGATGTCTCAGACCTAGGGCGAACCAGTTCTCTCCATTAACTAACCAGAAATGAAGAAGAAGGTGTCACGAACACAGCTGAGATGCTTTACAAACTGAAGCAGGTCAGGAACCTCGCTCTGATACCATGTTTCGAATGCAGCTACAGTAACCCGAACCAGGAGAAAAGGAAGAAGAAGATGAAGAAGGAAAGAGAAAGAGAGAACAAGAGGGTTTAGTCGAAACTCATTGATTCACTATTTATTCGACCCCCTAATGTTTATTAGGTTCTAATAACACTTACAAAGACTAAACTGCCCCTACTTAAGTGTGGGGCAGAGTATCTCTAATAAAACTGCCACATAAGCAAGGTACTTAACAAACATGAGATGACTAAACTACCCCTGTTCGGCTCACTTTAGCACATCCTATCTCTCACATTGTGTCCTATAATCATATCTCACCCCAACTGTATTATTCAAAAAAAAATCATATCTTACCTTCATACCGTGTGTTCCTTTCCTAAGAATGTGGTAGAAGTTTTATCCAAACCTAAATGGACGACAAATGCAATTAAGGAAGAAATTAATGCCTTGCACAAAAATGGCACCTAAGAATTGGTGGATCTTGAAGGAAATGAACCAATGGGATGCAAGTGGGTGTTCACTATGAAGCATAGTGTTGATGGTATGATAGAAAGGTACAAAGCTAGATTGGTGGCAAAAGGGTTTATACAAGTATATGGAGTAGACTATGCATAGACCTTTGCTCCAGTAGCCAAGATTAACTTCATCAGTTGGACATTAAAAATGCATTCTTGAATGGTAACCTAGAGGAGGAGGTGTACATGATTCAACCTCCAGGTTTTTGTGCCAAAGGCAATGAGAAGAAGGTGTGTAGGTTAAAAAAATCATTATATGGGTTGAAACAATCACCTTGGGTCTGGTTTAGTAAGTTTCACTTAGCTATACATCAAATGGGATTCAGACAATGCCATCCAGATCATACTCTATTTATGAAGAAAGGTGAAAGAAAAATTGTAGCTTTAATTGTGTATATTGATGACATAGTGGTCATAGGAGACTGGAAGTTTGAAATACAGAAGCTGAAGAAATTCTTAGCCACTCAATTAGAGGTGAAAGATCTAGGCCCCTTACGTTATTTCATTGGGATTGAAGTGACCCTCTCTCAAAAGGGCATTTTTATTTCTCAAAGAAAATAAGTACTAGATCTATTAGAGGATACAGACAAGCTGGGAGACAGTCAGGGGGAGGTTATGAAAGATGTGAAGAAGTTCCAAAGACTTGTAGGGAGACTCTTATATTTGTCTATGACCAGGCCTGATATTGCCTATGCAGTGGGTCCTTAGTCAGTTCATGCATAATCCTAAGACAACTCACTTCGAAGCTACAGAAAGGATCCTTAAATACCTCAAGAAGTTCCAGAAACATGGGCATTTAGGTTGAAGTGTATATAGATGCTGATTGGGTAGGGGCAGTCGATGACAGAAAGTCTACCACTGGGCATTATACCTTTGTGGGAGGAAACTTAGCCATCTGGAGAAGTAAGAAGCAAAGTGTGTTGGCTAGGTCCAATTCTGAAGCGGAATATAGAGCTATGTCTCATGGAGTTGTTGAAATCATGTGGATAAAAAACCTGTTAGGTGAATTGGGTTTGCAGTTGAAAACCCCATGTCACTCTATTGTGACAATAAAGCTACTATCAACATTGTTGCTAACCCAGTCCTCCATGATAGAACAAAACATATTGAAGTGGACAAGCATTTTATTAGAGAAAAACTTGTCAGTGGAGAAGTGTGCACTCCATATGTCAACTCAGAAGAACAACTTGCAGACATCTTCACCAAGGGCCTTCATCACGTGCGGCATAATAATTTGTGTGACAAGTTGGGCATGATTGACATCTATGTCCAAACTTGAGGGGGAAGTGTTGGAATAGTTTACTTTACATTTATGTTTTTATTCTGCTTAGTTAGGGTTAGTTTGTTCTGTTTAAAATAGTTTTTTTATCACTGTTTTTGTACTTTAACTCCAGTAGGGGCACAAGGGTCTTTTCCCTTTTAATTATGGCCACCCTATATATAATATTATATTCTGGTGCCATTAGATTGAGTTCTGTTCGCCAAACAACTCTCTTCTCTTCTCCCTTCTCTCTTCTCTCTCTCTTTCCTTCTTGTTTCCTACTGTTCTTTCTCTGTTAAGACTATTCATATTGTCAACAATATAAAAATGCCTAGGCACAACAGTTGGGCTGTTCCATTCGACCTAGGTGACCAGGGTTCAAATCTTGGAAATAGCCTCTCTGTGTATCTGCAGGGGTAAGGCTCCATACATCTATCCCTCCCCAGACCCTGCATTGGTGGGAGCCTCATGCACTGGGCTGCCCTTTTATTCATGTTGTCAACAAACAACAATATTACTATCGTTCTAAACATTCAACACAAGTTCAATATTTGATTGCTTCGAAAAGACTCCTTTGGAAAGAATGGATTCACAGTCCTGTACCTAAGTCTGCCCCCAATCTTCAATGGAGATTTCAATACAATCTATTTATTTAGGCTGAGATAAATTGTCTGATCCATTCAGTCTTGACTCTTGAGTATGCAATGTAACTTTTTATGTCAACTCTTCATATCTGGTTTTCCAAAACTGGTGAAGATTCAATCTCTTCCTGAGCATCATCCACTACAACCATTTTAACCAGAGTAACTGACCCCACCATAGGGAGATTACTATTTCTTTCACCATTTGAAGACCTACATCAGATTGAACTTCCTGAGCTATCACTTCATCTCTTTTACTCCCAGTTCTTTCCTTCACTATCATGTCAGACTCTCGATCTATTGTCTCTTTTCTCACACTTGCAACTTCTGGCACTGTTGACAGATTTATACCTTCTTTATCCACATTATCCTTCTGAACCGATTGCCTTTCCTCTTGTAGCGTCAAAGCCTTTTCATCCAAAATATCATATTTGTTTTTATCATACTACTCACCCCCTCCTCAATAATATCTTCCTGCATCCCAGTGATGCCTGAAAGTTCACCATTTAACAATCCACCGCTCCCATTACTTTTCACAGGTTGTTCTTGTTCTGAAGGATTTCTTTGACAATCTCTTGGAGCAGCACGAGAGCCACTAGTCCACACTTAAACTTGTGGACTAGTGGCTCTCGTGCTTTCCACCTTCTAAGCATATCTCCTATAGGATCTTCAAACTTGGATCCCTCAAGGAGTATTGAGCTTCAATTTTCGTCTTTCCTTTTTCTTTGTCTGAAACCAGATTGGGGAGATATGGAGTTATAACCCATATGTAACTATCTGGATTGGTTTTGTCTCCGTCTCCACCATCCTTATCTTTTCTTGTTTCCATCCTTTGATCCTCCTCTCTCCCCAAGCACATGCTTTACTTTTCTTTTTATGATTCTCAACTACCTCAAACAAATAATACCCCTCAAGCATTCTATCACCACCCATTTCTCTCCCTCTAACCCTCCTACCAACCTCTCTACTTCAATAACCAAAGGACCCAATCTTATCTTTTCAATGGCTGTAGTTCATTCTCATGAGACCCTCACTTACCACTCCACTTTCTACCTGGTGTTCAGCCTCATTAAAATTCCCATTATTTATGTTCCCATAAGCAATTAAAGTTTGTCTCATTGAGACTGACACACCTGCCACCTCATAAAGTCCAGTATTATTGTTTCTGAAATACTCCTTGATGCCTGGAAGCTGTTGTCTTCAACATCTGCCACTGAGAACTGTAAGAAACTTGAACCTGTTTCGTCTTCATGTTCTGCAATATTAGCGCTTTCCTGATACCCAATAGATGGTTTCTATGACCCTACAAAATTCTTATCAACTACCAAATCTTCACCTTTAATTAGTAATCTAATATTGTAGATCTCCCACGTGATCAGGAGCTCAATAGTCTATCAGCTATCTCTTCACCAATAATTAGTAATCTAATAAAGTGTGGGGCTGGAACCCCACACACACTAATAGTCTATCAGCTATCTCTACACTCCCCCTCAGGTTGGTAGTAGATATTTGTCATACCCAACTTGCATAAATCTGTCTCCAACCTGATTTTTGTGACTGCTTTAGTAAAGATATCAGCTAGCTGCATGTCAAAGGTAACATAGGGAAGACACACTTCTTGAGATGCAACTTGCTCTCGGATAAAATGTCTGTCCACCTTGATATGTTTAGTCCTGTCATTGCCCATTAACTGCTGCTTGATTATCACAATATAGCACCAGAGGTTTTTCATAGTCAATTCCAAGTTCATCCAACAAAGATTTCAACCATAACACTTCTACAACATCATTGGCCATGGACCTGTATTCAGCTTCAGCATTGGAGCGAGCAACAACATTTTGTTTCTTGCTTCTCCAAGAAACAAGGTTCCCCTCTACAAATGCACAGTACCTAGAGATAGATCTTTTGTCATCAATCGATCCAGCCCAATCAGCATCTGTATACACCTCTATCTTCATGTGACCACTATTCTTGAAAAGTATGCCTCTCCCTGGGCATCTCTTCAAGTAAGCAAGTATCCTTTCCACCACAAGAAGGTGAGTGGTCCTAGGAGAATGCATGTACTGACTGACAACACTGACAGCATATGAAATGTTTGGTCGTGTTAGGCAGAGATGAAGTTTCCCTACCAACCTTTGATACATAGCCCTGTCCTCAAGAGGTTCTCCACCTTCTTTACTTATTTTATGATTCAACTCAATGGGTGTGTCAGTAGGCTTTACTCCTAACTTTCCAATTTCTTCCAATAAGTCAAGGGCATACTTTCTTTGAGAGATAAAAATGCCTTGCTTAGATCGAGCTACCTCAATTCCCAAGAAATAGCACAGTTCTCCCAAGTCCTTTACTTCAAATTCTTTGTGAAGATTCTACTTAAGAGCGTCTATCTCACTAATATCACTTCCCATCACCACAATGTCATACACATAGACAGCAAGTAAGCTCCGAGAACCCCCTATTTGCTAATGTTGCTCATTCATTCATTGCAATAAAACATCTTAAAAGGCAATGAAAGTTATAAAATCATTATTTTTTATGTGAGAAATAAGAATTTCAGACCCTAACATAGAGTTGTTCGGGCTTGCCTCGAGGGATGTGGTACAAAGGTGACTCATAGAATCAAGAATGCAATATGTTTTACATCACATTAACTACTTGAAGCAATGCAATTAAGGAAAAAAAGAGATTGTGGGTTTTACATGCTTGAAAATGCTTTATATGTTTGCTTTTATTTTTAAATTTTCATTTGAATACACTTTACATGTTATGTTTATGTATTTTAATTTTAGATAATAGGTTTTTTAAATCATTTATTTTAAAATTTAAGTTTATATTTTTTATTAACATTATGTTTAATATTTTTTTGCATTTTTTAAAAAAATGGCATTTTTTTTAATTTTCTCACTTTTTTTATTTTTTTAGCCTTTTTTTGTAATTTTGTGCCTCGCCTTGCACCTTGTGCTTTTAAAACACCGATCTCTACTTTCATCACTTCCTTCTATTCAAGTATCAGAAGAGCTTCTTGCACTGTTCTGGGTATAGGAATGATAGCAATAGATGCCATGAATGATCTGTAGGATTCTGAGAGACGATCATAAGAGAGAAACTAGGAGATACAATGAGCAGTAGATGAAGTACAACAACGCTTCCCTTTATGAATTGCAATTGGGAAATCAAGGTCATCTGAAGGAGGAGGCTGAGGCTCAATTGTGTTAGGTAAAGTATCTGCAATAGTGGGTGTAGTGCCTAGATATGAAGCTGTAGAAGGTGTTGGGATTGGCCTGGACTACTGAGAACGAGAATCAACCTACCCCCACCATTGTCTATGATACACTCTCAACTCCCTACAGTTCTGACAACCCTCTTCACGGCACTCCCCCTCAATAACTGGGATAGGTAATGGAACTTCTTCTGGGGCTGAAATCCCTTCTTCACGACTCTCCCCCTAAGGAGAAGCCCTATGATAATAGGGCATATCCTCAAAAAAGGTGACATCAATGGACACAAAACGCCTTCCTAAAATAGGCTCATAACAGCAATACCCCTTTTGATTTTGTGCATACCTAAGGAAAATACATTTAGCAGCTTTGGAATCAAATTTGGAGCGATGAGGTACAAGGATTTGAACAAAACAAGTACACCCAAAGGTTTTAAGGGGAATAGTGAACAAGTCCTTGTCTGGATACAAAAGGTTGAATGGTGTTTTCATGTCTAAAACCCATGAAGGAATTTGGTTAATAAGGTAAACAATAGTACGGATTGCATCCCCCCAGAAGCATACGGGAACATTAAAGTTGAGCAAAATGCTTTTGGCTACTTCCAAAATATGTTTGTTTTTTCTCTCAGCAACCCCATTCTGCTGAGGTCTACGGGGACAAGTGCTTTGATGAATAACTCCATGATCTAGGAGATATGATGCCAAGGGTTTTGCAAAGTACTCCTTGGCATTATCAGATCTGAGAGTTTTGATCTTGACTTCAAATTGGGCCAGTACCATCTGATGGAAAGCTTGGGTCAGAGAAGGGACGTCATCTCGAGAGTGCATAAGGTAAACCCACGAGAAACGGGTATAATCATCAACAAATAAGAAGTATCTGTATCCCCCTATAGTAAGAATATTATATGGCCCCCAAACATCTGTATGCACAATTTCAAAGGGAAGATTGCTTCTTTTATTGCTCAAAGAATAAGTTGATCTACAATGTTTTGCAAGTTCGCAACTTTCACACCTCAAACTAGACACTTGGACTGACTCGAACAAACTTGGAAACAGACTCTTCAAAAACCCAAAAGACAAATGATCTAATCTGTTATGCCAAAGCATAATCTGACCCAAAGACTGAGAAACAAACAATCTCCCAACTTCACTCTCCTTCCCCTGTGGATGCTCAAGCAGGTAAACTCCATTTATCTCACGGCCAATCCCAATCACCTTCCTCGTTTCTAGATCCTAAAATACACAACGGTCAGGAAAAAAGGTCACTAAACAGTTTTGATTCTTAGGGACATGCAAAATTGAGGACAAGGAGATGGCATCAAACAGTCTGATGTCTCCCTTGCCAAAAATAGGTACAAGAGAGCCATCAGCAATAGATACTGTCTCTGTCAGAGGATAAACAATAGGTGGTAAAGAATGTGGATAAACTAGTCATATGGTCAGAAGCACCTGAATCTATTACCCAAAAAGGTCTAGTATTACCTAGGGCTGAAGTATGATATGTTGTATAGCTCTTGTACCTAAGGAAGCAAAGGCTGAAGTACGATTGGCAAGAGTAGCAGCTGAAGACTGAGGTGATGACCCAGAAATACCAGCTTCATTCTCTAATTGTGTCAAGGCGACCCAGACAGCAGCTAGGGCATCTAGAGGTGTGGTTCTTGTATTGAAAGAACCAGATGAGGGTGCAACTTCCAACAAGTGTCCCTAGTATGTTTCGGTCTCTTACAATGATCACAAAACATTTCCTTGTTATCTTCCTTTATTTCCTTTTCCTGATCTCTCCCAAATTTCTGTTTTGTTGCGGCTAGGGCTGATTCCATGGATTGAAACTGTAACATCACCTTTCTCCTACTCTCTTCACTGTGCACTAGTGAATAGGCCTGAGACAATGTCACACTCTCCTTGGTAAGCAGTTGCTGTCTTACTATGTCAAATTCTGAATTCAGACCTGCTAGGAACTCAAAAGCTCTATTTGTTTCTGTTAAAGTGAGCCGAATAGGGGTAGTTTAGTCATCTTATGTTTGTTAAGTGATTTGCTTTTGTGGCAATTTTATTAGAGGCACTCTGCCCCACACTTAAGTAAGGGCAGTTTAGTCTTTGTAAATGTCATTAGAATCTAAATGACTATTAAGGGGGTCAACTAAATGGAACAACAATCAGATTTCGACATACCCTTCTTTTCCTTCTTCTTCTTCTCTTCTTCTTCCTCTTCTTCTTTCTTCTCTTCCTGGTTCGGGTTACTGTAGCAGCATTCGAAACATAGTATCAGAGCCATGTTCCTGACCTACTTCAGTTCGTAAAGCATCTCAGCAGTGTTCGTGACCCTTCTTTTGTTTCTGGTCAGTCAATAGAGAGAACTGGTTCGCCCTAGGTCTGAAACATCACAGCTCGTCTCTCTCTGCTACGCATAATCTTCTTCATCAAGAAAAGTGATTTCAGCAGTGAATGGTTGGTTGAGACTCTTAAAGGAAGGTTGGTTATCTCTTCTTGTGTTGCTGGTATTTCTGGGTAGAAACCCTTCAAGAATCTGTTAGTATTGATCAGAACCTAGAGAACTAGGTTCATTGTTGCCCTAGAACGGGCTGTGTACAGTAGCCGAATGGTGTAGGGGCTGCTGTAAGTTGTTGAGTGGTGTTAGGGCTGCTGTAAGTGGCCGAGTGGTGTAAGGTGTAATGCAGTGACCTAGCCGAGCTTCTTGTGGTTGTGTAATGCCCTCTTAAAAGGGTTAAACTAGTCTGAACTGGGTGTAACAGGTTTGACTATGTTGTGGTGCTTGTGGTGCACAATCTTTATTGAGTGGTTGTAAGAGGGCTTACATGTGATTAGTGAGTGTTAAATTGATGCTTATGTGGTTCGTGGTGTTGTGAAATCAGCAGTAGTGTGAATAAGAACAAGGCATGTGTACCCATTGTTGTATTTAGGGGCTGCTATAGGTGCTGGAACATCAAACTTTGAATAACAGCTGTCAGCTTATAGCTGAGAATTCAGGTTAGAGGCAACTATGAAAGAGTACAATGGCAGCAATAGGAGATGGGAATAATGATCAGAAACCTAGTGTGGTGATTTCCCCTGACTACCTAGGTGTACAGATGACCTCAATTAAACTGAATGGGGAGAACTATGTTCCATGGGCTAAATCAGTGGAAGTTTTCCTCAAGGCAAAGAGGAAAGTGAAGCACGTAAGAGAGGATAAACCATCGGATGACTCTCCAGGGTTTGATTGGGAACAAGAAGATGCTCAAATCATGACTTGGCTATGGAACAGTATGTAACCCAAAATTAGTGCCAACTTTATGTTTCTTGATACGGCTAAGGATATATGGGAACATGCTAAGAAGTTGTATTCTGAACAAGATAATACAACAAGAGTATATCAACTTTATCAGGAGTACTTTGATTTGCAAAAAGGAAACAAAACACTAGAAGAGTACTATGCTTGCATGAAGAATATAAGGAATGAACTCAATGTCTATCGTCCCCTCACTCCAGATATTAAAGTTCAGCAACAACAAAGGAAACAACTAGATGTTACAAGATTCTTGGTGGGGCTGAAATCAAAGTATGAACCAGTTAGATGTTACAAGATTCTTGGTGGGGCTGAAATCAGAGTATCATCCCCTCACTCCACCCTTCCTACACTTGAGGAAGTATTCTCACGGCTTCGCAGAATTTCTTTGGGACAGACAGAGAATCCCACACAGTCTGATAGATCAGCACTTGTGACATCTAGAGGAGGTGGACACAGTACAAGAGGGGGAGGACATGCCTCCCGATGAGGCCGTGGCAGTTCCATGATCGGCCGGGGTGGTCGTGACTCAGGGGGAGGCCGTGGTAGAGGGAAGAATAACTCTGCAAGGAAGTGTACTCATTGTGGTAGGGAAGGACACACAGTGAATTTCTATTATGACCTACATGGCCCTCCCTCTAAATGGGTTAATCATGCTATAGCAGGTGAGGTTGATATCAGTGATAGTAAACAGGCAGACCGAACTCCTCCCACATCTACATCTACTTCTGGGAGGGAGATGGTGAGTGTACCGCATGATGAGTATGAGCGGTTCCTTCAAACCACTTCACAGCATACCACTGCCACACTTGCCCACTCAAGTATTGCTTGCATGTCATCTAAAACATCTCCTTGGATTATTGACTCTGGAGCCTCTGATCACATGACTGGGACTCCAGGTGTGTTCTCTTCTCTTTCTGAAACCTCTACACCACAAATTGTTACACTCACCAATGTGTCCTCATGTCCCATTTATGGTGTTGGTAATGTTGACATGGCTTCTCTGTCCTTATCATCTATTTTATATGTACCTAAGTTTCCATTCAATCTTATGTCTGTTAGTAAAATAACCAAAGCTCTTAACTGTTTTGTTACCTTCTTTCCTTCCACTTGTGTCTTTAAGGATCTCACGACGGGGAAGAAGATTGGTGGGGGGCATGAAGCTGGTGGATTGTATTATCTTGACGGTGGTGGATCTTCAATTACTCTTCAGACTTCACTTACTCCTCTACAATGGCATTGCCGACTAGGACATCCATCTCTCAAGGCTCTCAAGATATTGGTTCCGTCTTTGAGTCATTTGTCAGTTTTGCAATGTGAGTCATGTCAGTTTGGGAAACATCGTCGTGTGTCCTTCAGTCCAAGAGTTGAGAGTCGTATGTTGAGTCATTTTTCTTTGGTTCATTCAGATGTTTGGGGTCCAATCAAAATAGAGTCTTATAATGGGTACAAGTATTTTGTCTCCTTTATTGATGATTGTTCAAGAATGACATGGATTTACTTAATGAAAGAAAGAAGTGAATTATTTTCCATTTTTCAAAAATTCCATGCTGAAATACGCACACAATTTGGTGTTCCAATCAAAGTTCTCCGTTCAGATAATGATCGTGAATACTTTCTTACTTCATTTCAACAGTATTTAAAACAACATGGTATTATTCATCAGACCTCATGTGCATTCACTCCTCAACAAAATGGGGTAGCTAAACGGAAGAACCGTCAACTTCTTGAAACTGCTCGGTCTATTCTTCATCACATGAATGTTCCTAAACGGTTTTGGAGTGATGCTGTACTCACTGCATGTTTTTTCATTAATCGGATGCCCTCTTTCATTCTTCGTGGTCAGTCCCCCTTCTCTATCTTGTTTCCCACTTTATCTCCATTTCCATTAACTCCTCGTGTCTTTGGTTGTGTGTGCTTTGTCCACAATCTGAGTTCTGGAATAGACAAGTTAGATGCACGCTCAATTAAATGTGTCTTCCTTGGCTACTCTCGGACTCAAAAAGGGTACAAGTGTTATAATCCCATTACCCGAAAGTGCTATGTCTGCCCTTATGTCACCTTTTTTGAGTCTGTCCCCTTCTTCTCAAGACCTAAAGCACCTTCGTCTCCACCCTTACTTCCTCTTCCTCTTCCTGTCAATGATCCAGTTCCAGATGCTGTTGTTGGAGTAGACTCATTACCTCATCCAGTGCAGATCACCACTGAACGACCACCGATCCGGCAAGTGTATACACGTCGAACGACACCGGCCCCTCCTCCAGCTTCTACCTCATCTGCGGATCCTCTCATGGCTCCTATTGCTGAACCTTCAGACCTTGACCTACCCATTGCCTTACAGAAAGGTAAACGCAGTTCTACCCTCCATCCCATTTTCAATTTTGTTTCATTATCTCGTTTTTCTATCTCACATCGCCAATTTGTTTCACTTTTGTCCTCTATTTCCATACCTAACAATGTCCAAGAAGCTCTTAGTTCACCTGGATGGCGGCAAGCAATGGAGAAGGAACTTTCTGTGAAAATTTGAGAGAAAAAATGAATTGATTGTATTGTCTTGGAAGGAGCATATACACAACTTTATATAGAATTACAGAACTAATTTACAGGGTGATAAAATAGGAAACTAACTTTTACTAAAAAACTAATTTCTATATCAGTGGGATTCTCCAATTAATATCCCATGATTCTAGGATATCCCATGATTCTAGGAAATTAAGTTTCCTAAACTGATGGACCTAAAATTATGGAGAATCAATCAGAGAGTCAATCTTCTACTTTCCAACACTCCCCCTCAAGCTGGTGAATATGCATCTTTCATTCCTAGCTTGGAGATAAGTCCTTGGAATGCCACACTGCAAAGCCCTTTTGTCAACACATCTGCCAGTTGACCATTCGTTGAGACGTATGGAGTGCAAATTAATCCGCTATCCAGCTTTTCCTTTATGAAATGCCTATTTATCTTAATGTGCTTTGTCCTGTCATGTTGGACGGGATTGTGAGCAATGTTAATAGCTGACTTGTTGTCACAGAATAATCTCATTGGACCTTCCCATCTGATCTTTAGGTCTTCCAAAATTATCTTGAGCCATTGTAATTCACATACTCCCTGAGCCATTGCCCTGAATTCTGCCTCCGCACTTGATCTAGCTACCACATTCTTCTTCTTACTCCTCCATGTCACAAGATTTCCTCCAAGGAATGTACAGTAACCTGTAGTGGACCGCCTATCCATGAGAGAGCCTGCATAATCTGCATTGGTGTATGCCTCTAGGGTTAATCCAGTATTTCTTTTAAACAAGATTCCTTTGCCAGGATTAGCCTTTAGGTAATGTAGTATCCTATAGACCGCCTGTAGGTGAACCTCTTTCGAGTTGTGCATAAACTGGCTAGCCACGCTCACGGCATATGCTATGTCTGGCCTTGTGTGGGCAAGATATATAAGTTTTCCTACTAATCTTTGGTACATTTCCCTATTCACGGCTAGATCTTCATTTGCTTCTCCCAATTTGTGATTTGGCTCAATCGGTGTGGAGGATGGTTTGCATGCTAACTTTCCTGTCTCTCTT
The DNA here is from genome assembly GCF_055504915.1 of Nelumbo nucifera. Lineage (NCBI taxonomy): Eukaryota > Viridiplantae > Streptophyta > Magnoliopsida > Proteales > Nelumbonaceae > Nelumbo > Nelumbo nucifera. The sequence goes on along the minus strand of NC_142649.1, from coordinate 107,158,437 downwards.
AAAAGATTTGTTACATATTTCTGTTGTGAGATAAAGATGCCTTCTCTGGAATGAGCTACTTCAATCCCTAGAAAATACTTCAATCTCCCAAGTTCTTTTATTTCGAATTCTTTGACTAGGCATCTTCTCAAGGCTTCCTTCTCCTTTTCATCATTTCCTGTCACAATTATGTCATCGACATATACCAGAAGAGCCGTGACTCCCCCTACATCTGAATGCTTTATAAAGAGTGTATGATCTCCCTGACTTTGTTTGTATCCGATGGCAAGCATAACTTTAGTAAATCTTCCAAACCACGCCCTAGGTGATTGCTTGAGACCATATAGTGCTTTTTTCAACCTGCAAACTTTATTTCCTTTTAGATTTCCTTTGAAGCCCGGAGGAATATCCATGTATATCTCCTCCTCTAAATTACCGTGAAGAAAAGCATTCTTTACATCAAATTGCTCCAAGTACCAGTCGAAGTTAGCTGCTAGTGACAACAAAATTCTTACCGTATTCATCTTAGCCACTGGAGCGAATGTCTCCTGATAGTCAACACCATAGGTTTGTGTATATCCCACGAGTCTTGCCTTGTATCTTTCTAGAGAGCCGTCTGACTTGTACTTTACTGTGAAAACCCACTTGCAGCCCACGGGTTTCTTTCCTAGTGGTAGGTCAACAATTTCCCATGTTTGATTCTTATCTAGAGCCTGCATCTCTTCTCTCATAGCATTTTTCCATTTCTCATCAGATAATGCCTCAGATAAAGTATTAGGAATATGAATGGTGTTTAGACTAACTAGGAAACTCCTATATGATGGTAAGAATTTTTTAAAGGACACAAAATTTGCTAAGGGATATAAGGGATGTTTAGTGCATTCTCTTGTGCCTTTCCTAAGGGCAATAGGAAGATCTTGGTCAGATGCTAATTCAGAAGAAATTCTGGAACTGTGTTTACCTCATTCTCAGGATTAGGAGTTGAATCTTGAACCTGCACAAGATTAGGATCCTGGTTTCTTCTTCTTGAATATACCTGCAATCTCATAGAGTCACAAAGTTCATCATTCTCTCTCATGGGTCTGGTATGAATGGGTGAAGAAGTTGGTTTGGTTTGAGGTGGTTCGATAGGTGCAGATACGATTGAACTGGTATAGATGCTGAGTTTGGGTGTTGAGAAACTGTAGGTAGACCAAGCGGGAACAATTCTCTGTCCTTATCTTCAATGAATGACAAAGACTCCCCCTGAAGATAAGGTTGAGTGAAATATGGTATTTTTTCTTCAAAAGTGACATCAATAGAGACAAAGAATTTTTTAGTAGGTGGGTGGTAACACTTATAACCCTTTTGGGTGGACGAATAACCCACAAAAATACACTTGATGGCTCTTGGATCTAACTTCCCTCTATTATGGGTATGAACATGGACAAAAGCAGTGCATCCAAAGATTCTTGGGGTGAGATTATTTGTTGTACGTAGATCGGGATAAAATTGAGAAAGTGTTTCCATTGGTGTTTTAAATCCCAAAACCCTTGAAGGTAATCGATTTATAATGTATGTGGCTGTAAGCACAGCTTCCCCCCAATAGGTTTTTGGAACATGCTGGTGGAAAAGTAAGGCTCGGGTTGCAGTTAGTAGATGACCATTCTTCCTTTCTGCTACTCCGTTTTGTTGTGAAGTATTAATGCAGGAGGATTCATGGATAATCCCTTCTTTTTGAAAATATGGGGATAAAGTTTGGTTGAAATAATCCCGTACATTATCCAATCTAAATCTTTTGATTCTGCCCCCAAACTGATTTTGGATCATGTTATGGAAATTTGGGAGTACACTACTTACATCTGATTTAGATTTAAGAAGAAAGATCCAAGAGACCCTAGTGCAATCATCAATAAAAGAGACGACCATCGTGAGCCAAACACATTTGGAACTGTGGAGGGTCCCCATATATCACTATGGATCAAAAAGAATGGGACTGAACTTCTCTTGTTACTGATTGGAAAGGGCACACGCTTGTGTTTTGCAAATTCACACACATCACAATGAAAATATTAAACACTCAATCCTTTAAACAAGGAGGGAAACATAGTTTTTAGAATTCCAAAAGATGGATGTCCTAGTCTAAAGTGATGAAGCCAAATGGTGTCTTTGTTGGATGATGAAAGGAATGACAGAGATAACTTATCCTGGACAATATTTGATTTGCATGATTCTTCAAGATACTAGAGTCCATTCTTCTCCTTAGCAAGTCCAATCCTCTTCCCTGAATCCTGGTCCTGAAATATATAGTAAGAAGGATAGAAAAGCACATTATAGTTCATGTCATGGGTGAGTTTTTTGATGGATATCAGGTTAGTGGACAATTTTGGAACATGAAGGACACTTTTTAGTGTAAGTGATGGATTAATATGGATATCCCCAAGGCCAGCTACGGTAGTAAGGGAACCGTCTGCAATGGCTATTTTTCGATTGCTTGGGCAGGGGGTGTAAGTGCTAAAATGTAGTGAGGAGTGAGTCATGTGATCTGTGGCTCCTGAGTCAATAACCCATAAATCCCTAATAGGTTCATCTGAGACATTTAGTCCGTGAGGAATAGAAAACTTACCTGAGATTGCAAGAGAGCCTGTACCACTAGGTTTCTCCAACGATCCCAGAAGCCCCTTTAACTTTTCGATCTCCTCCTTATTGAACTCGGTCTTGTCTGGAGGCTTTTCTTGGCTCGGCTGATTTGTGGTGAAGTTAGCTTGACTTCGACTCTTCTGTTGTCCTCCTCGGTAGCCCCATTCCCTATTCGATGGTTTACCATTCAGCTTCCAACACTTCTCTTTGGTGTGCCTTGGTTTCTTGCAATAGGTACACCAAAGAGACTCCTTGTTGTCCCGTGCAGAGGACAAATCTGTCTTCATTCCTTCCAGTATTTTCGGTTGTTCCATCCTTGTAGTCATGGCTGAACCTTCTAGTACTTGGGGTTCAAGCATAACCCCCCTACGGCTTTCTTCAGCACGAATCAGAGAAATAGTCTCATTTAGAGATGGTACCTCTTCTTTGCCGAGAATCTGGACCCTAACTTGATCAAATTCTGCGTTGAGTCCTGCAAGAAAGTCATAAACGCGATATTTTTCGATAAAACTCTTTAGGATTGCTGCATCCGCTGCACATTTAGTCTCAATGCACCGATAATGATCGAGTTCTTGCCACAGGTTCTGCAGTAAATTTGCATACTCGGTAACTGTCTTGCTGCCTTGTTTAGTTGCTCCAGTCTTGACTTTGATTTCGTACACTTGTGCTGCATCACGTGCTTTTGAATATGCTTGTCGGACGGCATCACAGATCTCTTTAGCCGTGGATAAAAACATACACGTGTCGCTGATTTCAGGGTTCATTGAATTCCATAACCATGACATGATCATGGAGTCAGCTTCGTCCCATGCATCAAATCTTGGATCTCCTTCCTTCGGTCCCGTCCCTAAGAGATGGCTAAGCTTTCCTTTTCCCTTTAAATATGTTCGAACAAACTGATACCACTTCAAATAATTTTTCCCGTTCAACCTATATGCTGCCTGAATGTTTTGCAAGTCGCCAGATGCTTGATGTGAGGAAACTTCTTCCGATTGTGCAGTAGTATTTGATACGGTGGCTTCTGACATATTGGGTGGGCTTCAAGAAAGAGAGAAAAAAACAGACAATGAAGGTCTGAAAAACTTAGTAAGGATTGGCGATGAAGGCCTAAAGAATCTTTCAGCCAATGTAAAAAAAAAAAAAGGTAACTGTAATGCTCCACCAAACTGAAGAGTGGATTGAAAACTGATCCAAATGAAACCAAAGGGATTCAGTAAATCTGCTCTGGGCAACACCAGATCTAAGATTTCAAACTGATCTGATGTCTCTACAAAGAGATCCAAGAAAAAAAGGATGAATCCAATGGCGCAACAGTCCAGAAGAAGCAAAAATGTAGAGTTCAGATCTGTAGCCGATCTCGAAGAAGAATCAAGGACACTCAAGAACCTCCCAAATACTGTTTGAGAGTTCTTGAACGCAACAGAGATGACCAAAGAGATACTATGTGTGGATTAGGTCGTAACCTGGCTCTGATACCATGTGAAAATTTGAGAGAAAAAATGAATTGATTGTATTGTCTTGGAAGGAGCATATACACAACTTTATATAGAATTACAGAGCTAATTTACAGGGTGATAAAATAGGAAACTAACTTTTCCTAAAAAACTAATTTCTATATCAGTGGGATTCTCCAATTAATATCCCATGATTCTAGGATATCCCATGATTCTAGGAAATTAAGTTTCCTAAACTGATGGACCTAAAATTATAGAGAATCAATCAGAGAGTTAATCTTCTACTTTCCAACACTTTCTGCTCTTCAGCATACTCAAACGTGGGAACTTACTACTCTCCCACCTGGTAAGCATGTTGTGGGTTGTAAATGGATGTATACTGTGAAATACTTGCCAGATGGTAGTGTGGAGCGTCTGAAGGCCAGACTTGTTGCTAAAGGTTACTCGCAGTTGTATGGAGCGGACTACATGGAGACATTCTCTCCGGTGGCTAAGATTGGCTCTATTCGTGTACTAATTTCCCTAGCAGTTATGTATGATTGGCCTCTGTTTCAGCTTGACATAAAAAATGCCTTCCTCCATGGTGATCTGGTGGAGGAGGTATATATGGAGCAACCACCTGGGTTTGTTGCTCAGGGGGAGGATGGTAAGGTGTGCAAACTGAAGAAGGCAATTTATGGGTTGAATCGCCACGTGCTTGGTTTGGGAAGTTCAACGAAGTGGTGAAGAGTTTTGGAATGAAGCAATGCCGGGTTGATCACTCAGTGTTCAGCTATGACTCAGAAGTTGGGAAGATCTTATTAGTGGTCTATGTGGATGATATTGTCATTACTGGCAGTGATAAATTGGGGATTGACAAACTAAAGGTATTTCTGCAAAATCATTTTCCAACAAAAGACCTTGGAACATTAAAGTATTTCTTGGGAATAGAAGTTGCCAGGTCAAAACAAGGTGTAAATCTATGCCAAAGAAAATATGTTCTTGATCTACTGGAAGAAACAGGACTGTTAGGTGCAAAACTAGCTGAGACACCTATGGAACCAAATGTTAAGTTGAGCAGTGATACAGGAGAAGTATTTGAAGATCCCGAAAGGTATAGACGACTAGTGGGGAAGCTGAAATATCTGACTATCACGAGACCCGACATCTTTTTTGCAGACAGTGTGGTGAGCCAATTCATGCAGAACCCTCGTATACCTCACTGGGATGCAATTCTTAGAATTGTAAGATATCTGAAAGGAGTTCCAGGCCGTGGACTATTGTATAAACCAGGAGGAAAACTTGAAGTAGTTGGGTATACAGATGCAGACTGGGCAGGCTCAGTGATTGACAGAAGATCTACTACAAGCTATTGCACATTTCTTGGAGGAAATCTTGTGACGTGGAAGAATAAAAAGCAGACGGTTGTGGCCAGAAGCAGTGCTGAAGCCGAGTATAGGGCCATGGCACACACTACCTGTGAATTAGTGTGGTTGAGGAATCTCCTACAAGAAATTGGGTTTCACATGGATAAACCTATGAGATTGTACTGTGACAATCAAGTTGCACTCCATATCTCATCTAATCCTGTCTTTCATGAGAGAACAAAGCACATAGAGGTTGATTGCCACTTTGTGAGGGAGAAGGCTCTTGCTGGAGAGATAAACACAGAACATGTGGGCTCGAATGATCAGTGGGCAGATTTGTTTACAAAAGCTCTAAGCTCAGGGAAAGTGAACTATCTATGTAACAAGCTGGGATTATATGACATATATTCTCCAGCTTGAGGGGGAGTGTTAAAGTGAGCCGAATAGGGGTAGTTTAGTCATCTTATGTTTGTTAAGTGATTTGCTTATGTGGCAGTTTTATTAGAGACACTCTACCCCACACTTAAGTAAGGGCAGTTTAGTCTTTGTAAATGTCATTAGAATCTAAATGACTATTAAGGGGGTCGACTGAATGGAACAACAATCAGATTTCGACAGACCCTTCTTCTTCTTCTCTTCTTCCTCTTCTTCTTTCTTCTCTTCCTGGTTCGGGTTACTGTAGCAGCATTCGAAACAGTTTCAATCAGCTTGTTATAAGTAGTTGCATCTCTCTGACTCTCCCATTCAATGGTTTCCAAATGGTCAATTTCATGCCATAAAGATTTCAAGGTGGCAAAGTAAACGGAGACTGGCTTCTCCCCTTGCTTGAAATTATTTATTTCACACTTCAGTTCATAAACCCTAGCAACATTAAGGGGTTGGGAGTAGATCTATTTCATATTATCCCAGATTTCCTTAGCTGTTTTTGCCCATAAATAATTTCGGTTAATGTGGGGCTGCATTAAATTGCACAACCATGTCATCACCAAATAGTTCTCTTGAACCCATTTGGTATGTAATGTGTCTTCTTTGGCTGGTTTCTTTATATCCCCAGTCACATGGCCTAGTTTACCTCTACCTCCAATAGCCATCATGGCTGATTGTGCCCATTCCAAGTAATTTGTTCCATCGAACCTAACAGTTATAATCTGAAAAGAACTTTCAGTCATGCTTCCAGCCCCCAAAAATCCTTCCCCTTGAGTCTTTAATTCACTTCCAACCTTCTCCATTTTAAAGAAGATGTTAACAGTCACTACTTTGATCAAAAAAAGGCTTGAACTCCTTTTATGCAAAAGAAACTTCCTTTTATGCAAAAAAGACTGTTGAATCAGAAATCACTCACAGCTGAGAATCACCACCAAGAAACACTCCTCAATCAAGAAGTATTACCCAGAAAACAATTTCAGATAACTAATAACTTCCAAGAAACACTCCTCAGTCGACAAGAATCACCCAGGAACCAAAATCAGATTACTGTAGTTGCCCAAGAACCAACCACAGTTAGAATAATTCTGGGAGCAAGAACTGACCGTGGTGGGGTTTCAAAAAACTCAGAGAAAATAACAGAGATAACAGAAATCTGTCAAAAGTTTGATCGCCACCTTCAATCTTCAGCTTAAGCCCTAATCTTTGACTTACCTAACCTCTCTGATCCTTCCTAGTCACTGGGCACTCTCCAAAGGTCATGTAATCCCTTGGGCACAATTCAAGACTCCAGTGATCCTCCAAGAATCAGGTGATGATGCAAAGCTTCAGATTCAGTAAGTTCTCATGTTGCCGACTGGATTAGGCTCACATGAGAGCCCTAAACTGTCCTAGCTTTGGCTCTGATACCAACTTGAAAAGATTAGACCAGAAAATAGTTGTTTTCCGATTCAATTCAGTAGAAAAAGAATAGAGAAAGGTCATGAATAGAAGAAAGAGAAGAAGAAAAAAGAAGAAAGGGTTCAGCAAAATTAATTCTCTAGCCACCCACTAAATCTTATTCATATTGTGATCTATTACAATGACTATAGTTACCTTAATACCCTTAAAAATAAAAGAAAACAAACAAGGCCCAACCGACCCAACTACCCTAACTGAAAAATAAATAGATAAACAGCAAATATAAAGTGTGGGGTTCCAGCTATCTCTACAATCTTGATAGAGCACATCCATGCAACATGATTATCCATCTGACCTCAAATAGTTGGGGTTGAGGCTCAGTTGAGTATTATTATATCTAAAGTCTTGTTTGAGAATAAGTTGGTAATTTCTGTGCTCATTGAAAATTGAAAATTTGGATTTTCTACTAGGAGAGTTTTCTATCTATACAAAATTTCATTTAATTCTTGAGAAAGGACAAGAAGCAATTGCAAGTGGTTGGAGACATTGAAAACCATCATCCTTTGCTGCACCCATGATAATCTGGACAAGTCTCTGATCCAAAGATGCACATTCACACAGATTCATAGACACCATGAACAAGTTAAAGATTTGAAACCTTTCCGGTGTGTACTTTTTAATTCTTTTGTAATTTCCTTTCAGGATGAATATGATAGGGTTTTAAATGGTTCAGAAGAAGCATGTGAAGGTGATGATGACTTAATTGACCTTGAAGCACTGTTGGATGATGACACTTTCATGGCTACGGCATGTTGAGCAAACCTCTGCAATGTTCTTAGCTCATGTAAAATTCGGTCTGCTTCTGCTGTATAATAATTTGCTGGTCCCTCATGTTTATAATATATAATTGTGTAATCTGATGTGTCCATATGATACCAAATTAATCCACTTAATCATCTGTTTGTTGTAAATGGGGTTGGCAGTAAGCACCAAAGCAGGCTTTGTCTTCTGTTTGTATGCATCTTTGTGATTTATTTTGTCAAACCAGTAATCGGTTATTTTTGTTTCGCACATACTGTAATAGAGAAACGTGATCTTCACGACCTTTGTTCAGGTTGGTCGATGTATTTGCCTGCAGCAGCAATGATGATTCTATTTGTATATATGACAATGCAGCCACCAGCCGGCAATGGATCGGTTGGAGAATGCACAATCCACTCAACCAAGAAATGGATAGGGTTCGCTGGGTGGTTGGACCGTTTGGCCCAGAAACGAGTTAGGTTCTAGGTTCCGTTTAAGATCCAACCACCATTGATTTGGTCAAAAAATCCGTTAATCTAACGGTTAAACCATTGAACCACTCAACCCAGAGACAGCAGTCACAATTTGATTTGAAAATAATTTAAAACAAAAAAAAGGTCATTTATGTCCCAAATAATCGAATCGACCAATATATCAGTTAGGGTATCTTTTCTCCTTTTTTCATCCTCCGACTCTCTCTTACTCCATCATGCACCTCTTTCTCTCTTCTCTCCTATCGTTCCTCAAAAGTCGCAAACAGCAGCTGTTTTAGTGGCAACCTTCTTGGGTGCCAGCGAGGCAGCGAACAAAATGACCTGCAACCACACTTATCTTGAGCGGCAACGGGAATCAGGGGGCGATCTGAAGGTATTTCTCAACTTTTCCTTCTATTTCTCATATTTCCCATCCAACAAAAGTTAGGTATTATTAGCTAATCCCTTTTATACGCGGAACGTGTATAAATTATTCGTTCCATTTCTTTTCGTATTGTCCGATACTGATTCGAAACAGCCTAATACGGCAATTTTAAATTTCTCTTTCATTAATTAGTCAAGGCAAATTTAAATTTGAATTTTAGTGCCTAATTCAAATTCTCTCATTAATTTGGTATAAAATCTTCAAATTTTTGCTATAGTAAGATTTGAACCTTGGTTGCTTGATTTTAACAACCATAAGTTCGCCAATGAGCCACACATTCGTTTGCTAAGATTATATGTATTTTTAATTTTAAGTAAATTTTCACTTTTCTTAATAAGTGACAAGTTTTTATTAATAAATGCCAGAATTAATTATTAAAATTTATATACTAATAAATATTAAGATTAATTATATTGGTTTTTGAAAATTAACATTCACATTTTATTTTTATTTTTTGTTTTTTTTACATTTTAGTTATTCCATCATTTTTCAACGGTTACTAATTGTGTCTCGATGTCACACTTTATATAAACCATAAATTATGGCTTTTTACATTTAAATGACTTATTTACAATCATATAAAATATGTAAATATAGTTAGTAATATATTTTTAAGATTTATTTGATTTTTTACCATATTTATGCATATCTTGATTTTCCGTCCGTATCCATACGTATCCAAAGCATATTCTGATACATCTCTTAAAATTATCTTTTTGATACACCTTGCATTTCCAATACTTTAAACCTTAGATTCAACTGTTGACCTGGAAACCAAAGGCAAGAGTGGTTTCATTTCCGGTCAGTTCTTAAAACCACACCGTGTAACCTATAATTGTTGGACAATTTAGGCCATTATTGGATTTTTGGGGGAATATTGGGGATGGAGCCCAATTGTACGAGTTTCTCCAATGTTCTCAATGTACAGCTGTAGTGAGGCATGGGCAGGTATCATTAGAAGATCCAAACTGCTCAATTCCACCTTTTTGGATCCAATTTTCTAACCTAATTAGGAGTTTGCATGGGCACACCACAAAGCGTGCCCACATCCCAAGGGTGTATAGGGAACATCACCCCCCATGACAAGTTTGAGAGATGTTCAATGCACATTGAGATGTGCATGTAGGGCATGTATGGGGTGCACTCTATGGAGCGCCAATCTGGACTCCCTCCTAAATAGTGGATTTGCCTTGAGTTTTTTGAACTTAGGTTTTTTGCACTCACTTTGGTGTGAGGCGTTGTGCACTTCCAATTAGATTTAACCATGTCATACTCCTCATGGTCATCTATTTCCGATACGTATCATATTGGAGCCTTCCCAATATGCCCCTACAGGGGGTGTTTCGGGTTGGCAAGTGGTTTACGGGGTGATCAGATTCAAAAAAAAATAACAAAAAAATAATAAAAAAGAGTACCAATGCAGGCCAATACGCCCTACCGGCGTATCACCCTGTATCGATACTTTGAACCTTGGTCAAGAGGTGTAAAACATTTTGCAAGAAAAAGGGTTTTCTCTTTACTATTTCATATTCTTCTTCTCTGATTTGCAGACTTCTCTTTCTTCTTCAAATTTCAATCAAGAGTGAAAGATTTTCAATAACTCATTTGATTTCATCAGCGTTCTCTTCTTCTTCTCACTTGAGGATTATGCTATGCACAAAGTTAAGAAATAAACCAGAACAGATAGATGGAAACTACATCTAAACCATCCATGTGCTTATGTGAATTAGATTCGTCAGTGATTCCTTAAAGAAGTTAGATTTATAAAATTTCATGCATCTTTTTTCTGAGAATGAATAATGATTATGAGAAAAATGTTTCCTTGGTTCTATATTGTAAACATTGTAAATATATTTGAATGCCAAGAAATTTCATGAACATAAATTTAATTGAACTCTGCCCCTAATGAAGAACAATATAACCCTACAAACCGTTTGTTAATGGTGTATGCTCATGACTAAAGTTTTGTTTGGTAATAATGGTTCTGAGAATAATCTCTTCTATTTGTTTTATTATCTTCTTCTATCTATCGAATTGTATAGTCAATTTTTTTTCATTATTTTAAGTTTCATAAAACGAATTTTATAGACAAAATGTCTCAAACGTTCCATTTAATTTAATCCGCACATGTGAAACAGGGACCATGCGAAGGGTGACATGGTCTGACTTTGATTAAAAGTGCACAACATCCCACACCAAAGCGAATGTAGGAAATCTAGGTTTGAGATTTTTGTGCTTTAACCCATTCATAATTTTTGCTGATGTGGTAGTTTTTATTATAAGTTAAAATGAATTAAATTGATATGCTCGAGGTAGGGATGTACATTCGGCCAGTTCAGTTCAGTTTAGTTAGAACCGAGGACTTAACTGACTTTTCGGTGCAACTATCTTCCCAACCAAACCAAACTAAATTACAGTTCAAAACCAAATTGATCATAGCCAAATTCAGTTTGGTTTGGTTGATTGGGCCTTGATTCCACATAATGGAAAAGAATTGAACATTCATCCTGATTCCACATATACAATTAATGAATAATTAATACTTAATAAGTGTTATTAATTAAAAGTTAGAATGGCCTCAAAGCCCAATGATTTTAATTAGTACTTTAGTTCTTTAAAATCTTTAGATAGTTTAATTAATTATTATTAATTAAAAATTAGAATAGGCCCAATGTCAATGAGGAATTGTCAAATTGGGCATTATTTACAAACAATTAATAATTAGTCTAGGTTTTAATGTTTTAATGGTTTAGAGTCTTTAGACAATTTAATTAACTATTATTAATTAAAAGTTAGAATATGCCCGCATTGGGAATTGCAGAATTGGCCATTGTGAAAGGTAACAATTATTAAATACTGAGCATTATATATTTACTATACTTAATTAAATACAACCACAAGTTCAATTTTCAGTTTGGTTCGGTTGAAAATCTCAACCAAACCAAATTGAAATCGACAATCAATTAAAGAAACCAAATCAAACCGATACTTGAATTAATCAAAATGAACTAGCTTACTTTGATTCGGTTTGGTTTTCAACTTATCATATGATTTTGAACACCCCTAACTTGAATGAGTTGGGATCTCTTGTCAATAAAGCATTTTCCAACATGATCCGATAGGCACATCTCACCATGAAATTGGGACCCAACATAAAATTGGAACCTGTCATGTAAGATGTGTGTTGTTAGATCATGTTGGAAGGGTGTTGGAGTGTGTATCGTACTTAAATCAAGTTTATATGTCTCACAACCATTCCGATCTCTCCCTTTGTGTGCATGACCAACTTGAGGAGCTTTTATTGGTAAAAAAGTTCCTATGCCACACATTAATATTGACAGTTATGGGTCCAACCTGCCCATTTAAGAGGCCTTTCATGGAGCAGCTTCTAGCCTTACAAGATCCCCACCACGTGAAAAGCATAGAAGCAATCACAGAAAGCCTAAGTATATGTTTGGCATCGATGCTGCAGATACAGCACCATTTTCTTTGCTGATGTGTGGGTTGGAAGCATCATTTTTTGAGAAAATTGTCTTTTTTTCTATTTGAAAAACATTGCTGACAGGTAGGACTTTTACTAAAACAACAGCAACACTTTCTATTTGGTACCAGTGCTCTATGTCTGTTTTTAGCACTGGTGTACCCATTATAGGAAATCAACGTCATTGCCATATCACGCTTTCGTTGGCAGCAACGAGCTGCAATCTGAGAAAACGTCAAATTCAGTATTGCTTCAAGCTACGCCTTCTCGATTTTCAAGGCATGACTTGAAGCACCATTTTTTATGAAAAAATGGATCCAAACAAATAGGCATTTACTGGAGCACCATTTTTTTTATTTGACGCTAATGTGTCACCATTTTTTGGAGCAATTGCATTGATGCGAAATAGACGCTAAATACATTTCCATTGAGCAAAAGAAATATAATAAAAATATTTTTAATAATTTATTCAAAACAACTCAATCAATCAAAATTGAAACCCTCCCAAACCGCTGTAATGATTATTTCCATTGGTTCGGGTCTGATACCATATTTCCATTAGTTCGATTCTGACACCCATAAGTTGTCATTTAAGGGTAGGGATGTAGGTAATAGATCGGGAGTGTATTTCCATTACCACAATGCAGAGACAATGGATAATATTATACATCCTTGAGATTGTTGGTTGAGTGAGATGTTAAAACTCTATTTGCACAAAATTACCCACCCAACCGACCTTGGCAGCTGTTGTTGTTTTATGGCCATCCAGTCCGTCACCTTCAAAGAAGATTATGGTTAGAGTTGCAAGAACTCCAGGAGAGTGTTAGACAACCTTGGCTCATTATAGAAGACATGAATGACATCTGCAAAATGACAGACCATAAATCCCTTAGTAATAACAAGCCTCATCTCTCCAAACATATGTAAAATTTCATCACTAATTTTCATCTGGTTGACTTAGACTTCACGGGACCCCTTCATATGTAAAATTTCATCACTAATTTTCATCTGGATAGAGCTCTAGCCGTTCCAACTTGGTGTCCACTCTTTCCAGATACTATGCTCCGACATTTCCCCATCACCAGCTCAGATCATGGAGCCATCTTGCTCAATACTGAGATAGTAGCTCCGCAGAGAAGTCCTCATTTCCATTTCATGCACTTTTAGATAGACCATCCACAATGGAAGCAAATTGTCCGAGATGTGTGGAGTCAGCATGTACAGGGCTCCCCGGCTCACAAAGTGTTGTCAAGCTCAAGTCCTGTAAAGCCACTCTCAAATCTTGGAACAAAAGCCACTTCGGCCAAATCCAAGATCATATCCGTAAGATGGCGGACCAAATCTCATCTCTCCAAATGTCTGACACAAATGATAACCTCCGAAATCAGCTTCAGTCACTCACAGGTCAATATCACTATTGGCGTCTAAAAGAACAGATGTGGAGAGTCAAATCACGGGAACCGTGGGGTGATAGAAACACTAAATACTTCTATCGACAAATCTTAGGAACTCTAAAAACAATTCAGTCTGGTTAAAATCCCCCATTGGTTCCTTGGACTTCCAACCGTACTGAAATTGCCCAAATATTTAAACAATCAATACTAGATGTTGGGAGTCAACAAGAAGCCTTTGACCCGAGTGTAATAGACATAGTCCCTATTCCTACCCTATCTTCATCACAAAAGGACTCTCTATTGGCCCCGCCCGCATTTGAAGAAATTTCGGTGGTAGTTTAACAATTGCACTCGACTCCAAGACCCAATGGGTTTACAGCTCATTTCTATCAGTATTCCTGGGAACTGATTGGCTCAAATGTCTTTGCTATGGTTTTAAAATTTTTTGATACTGAATTTTTGCCAAAAGAACTCAATGACAAAAATCTGGTTTTTGTGCCTAAAAATAAGCAATCGATAGATATCATATGTTACCAGCCCATCAGCCTATGCAATGTGTTGTACAAAATAATTACCAAGTGGATGGTCCTTAGTCTGCAGCCTGTGTTGCAGGAGCTGATATCTCCCTTCCAGTTGGGCTTCCTTAAGGAAAGGCAAATATCAGATAATATTCTTCGGGTAAAAGAAATCATGCACAAACTAAAGCTTCAAAAAAAAGGCAAGGGTTTCATTGCTTTAAAGTTAGATATGTCCAAGGCATTTGACAAAGTGGGAAGGAAGCTTTCTATACCATGTCCTACAAAAAATGGATGTTCCCATGAAGTAGTGCAACATGATATATCAGTGCACGTTGACTGCCACCTTCTCCATTAAAATTGTAGGTGAGGCTCATGATCATTTCAGCCTGCACTATGGGGTAAGGCAGGGAGGCCCCATCTCCCCCTACCTGTTCATCATAGGAATGAAAGTACTCACTCAACTCCTGAATCAAGCATTAGCCTCTAGACAGCTAGAGGGTATTCGAATCAGCCAAATGGTACCCCCATAACTCATCTTCTTTTTGTAGACGACTGCATTTTTTTCTACAAAACTGACATGGGACAGGTTAAATCTCTGGTTAATGTCCGAAATACTTTTGAAAGCATGTCGGGGCAAAAAATAAACAATTCAAAATCAATTATATCCTTTAGTAGAAATGTCCCACTGCATCACTGCAAATTCTTCTCTCACATTCTGCGAGTAAGGAAACAATTTACTGGTGCCAAATATCTAGGAGTTCCAATGGGAACAAACACACGGCTATGTTCTTCA
The DNA here is from genome assembly GCF_055504915.1 of Nelumbo nucifera. Taxonomy (NCBI): domain Eukaryota; kingdom Viridiplantae; phylum Streptophyta; class Magnoliopsida; order Proteales; family Nelumbonaceae; genus Nelumbo; species Nelumbo nucifera. The sequence continues at coordinate 107,143,310 of NC_142649.1, read as the reverse complement.
CACAAGGAGATTGTGGATAGGATATCTTCTAAGATAAATTCATGGAGCTCCAAACTGTTGGACAGTTTTTGTATGCCCTTAGCTTCAATCAGTTCTGATGTACTTTTGATATTTAATGTAAATAAATAAAGTACATGTTTGATTCATGTTGTATGGTATACTTTTGTGTAAGACCCTAAAACTGGACACTTAATGAGACTTGTGTTGGTTTTAAATATTCACAGCCGTTGGATAAGTCTAAGGAGATTTATCCTGCCAAGGCTAACACTGGTGTGCTGCCAACTGTTGGGGTGGTTTGTCTCAGCCGCCAAGGTAAGGCCCAAGGCACACGTATTGTAGGATTATTTGAACCCTTGAACCGGACCAGATTTCTAGTATTGCCCTATACCTTGGAGATTGATGGGAAAAATTGGAAAGTTACACCTAACCCCTAGACCCGATTATGATACTGCACTAGGTGTCGGATTGGGTTGTCTTTGATATGCCAATCAGTGAGATCCTTAGCAGGGGTCAAAACCTGGGTATGTTGGGACAGTCTGAGAATTCATCTGAGTGGGTGATCATAGTGACGGGATCAGCCCCATTGTCGGACAAAGGTAATGATCGGGGATGCACTCTCTCTGATAGAAACCAAACTACCGGCAGTTGATTTCAATCGTTGGAATTTTGTTTTGCAAAATTTTATATATGATATATAGATATGTATGGTTTCAAAATGTTTGCAAATGGTTTTAATTCCCAGGATCCATATGAGTAGAGAGTGCAGCACTGTTCCTTGCAGCCGAGGGAGAGGTCCTCTCTTGTCGGGCAGTGCTTGATCATTATGGGCTAAGAGGTTAAGTGTAAGGCCATTTAGGATAATACCTGATCGGCTAATCTTGCATCTGCCCACAGTCCCTGGGTTTTTATAAGATGGCTTGGCCCAGGGACCACTTAGTGTAAGTGTTGGGCCCATAGGGTCCATGTGATGGGCTCAGGGGGTTAATTGGGCTTTCCAATGAATTCGGCTAGGCCTTGTAACAGAGGCTGGGCCGAACCCATGTGGCTGATGTGTAGATCAATGCTTGGGTCCCACGCCATACAAAGAAGCCCAACTGGGCAGCAGTTTGGAAGACCATTGAGCACCTATTACTTAATGGGCCTAAAGCCCATTTCGATCAGGGCTGATTTGATCAGTCACTAAAAGGGGGAGGATCTGAGATTAGGATGAGCCCAAAAGCTTATCTAATCTGTATATAAGATTAAGAAGATTCCTAATTCAAATACAGATTTGGATAAGGGTAACTCCTGATATGATTATGAGGTTTTCTTAATCATTAAGCAAGTGGAGGAAACCCTAATTCGAATAACAAGAATTCAAACCCAAGGGATTTCGTAGAGAACACACCTGCATTCTGAAGATTAGATCTCAGAAACCCTAGAGGAGAAAAGCAGTTCGCCACTTTCTTCTCTAGTTCTCTTCTCCATCAGCTGCCGCCAACCACCACCAATTCGATTTCTCTGTGAAGGAAGATCAAGAAAGAGTTCTCGATATCAGTCTTTGCTAAAAGGCTGATTCAGTTCGGTGCTCATTGATTCCAAAGGATTCTTGTGAAGGATTCAGTGCGTAGGACGCACTCAGCTGGTTATGTTCCACAATTGTTGTGTCATCTTCAACAGGAGCAGATCTTGGTGTCTTCTTTGGGCGTGAACACCAACTTTGGGAGATATTATTTCTCTGGATCAAGTATAATCACTCCCTTCTCTTTTGGTTCAAATCTGGTCTAGTTTGGTTTAAGTAGGATCCTTGAATATGATTCTAAAATCAGGGAATACGATTCCCAATTGAAAGAAAAGTAGGAAATATTTGAAATTCGTCCACCCATTCCGCCACAGTTTTGGCATCCATACAATGGATCCTACCATTCCTTTCACAAATTACTATCACAAGCTGGTAGAACAACACTAGTAAAGTCGGTCCTTCAGTCTATGCCAATCTATATGATGGCAACATCAATCTTGCCAAAAGCAACGGCCTCCAAATTAGACAAAATGACAAAGTCATTCTGGTGGGGTGACAAAGATAAGGCGTCCAAGCACACCATATCATGAGCAAGCTATGCAAGCCAAAAGAAGGAGGCCTATGATTTAAAACTTATGGCATCATGAATCAAGCCATGTTCGAGAAACAAATATGGAGGCTTTTAACAGATAAGCAAGGGTTATGGAGCAAGCAAGTCAAGCGAAAGTACTTCCCTCATACCTCCTTTTTTGCATAAAAAAAAAAAAAAAGGAAGTCGTACATCTCAATGGTGGCAGCCAGCACACTAGCTACTACCATTATTGTGATCAAATCTACCGTGGTCCATCAAGGATGGGCAAGATGTCTCTGTCACTTCAGATCCTTGGGTCCCAACGCTGCCAGGTCACATACCATATTCAAATTCATCCTCAGTTCAGGCTAGGATGCGTGATCTAAAGGTGTTAGAGTTTGTTAATCCAGATGGCTCATGGTGTCTCCCAACACTCCAGCAATTCTTTTCGGCCTCCACCATCCAACATATTATGGCAACACATATAGAGCCAAGTCAGTTGGCTGATCTACCCATCTGGATAAATAACTCTTTTGGCCAATACACTGTTAAGTTGGCCTTTCATCTCTTCTCTTCATTGGGTGCATCAAGCTCGGCCACTCATTTTAAGTGGAAGCTCATTTGGAAGCGTAGAATTCCATACCAATTCCAAATCTTCCTCTGGAAGACCCTCTGGGATGGACTTCTCACAAAAAATAAGTGTCCTTGGTTACTAGGACCAGACAAACTCTGTACATTCTGCGACAGCCAGGAGGAGACTTCACACCACCTCTTTTTTCGATGCACATTTGCACAGGCTGTCTGGTGCGGAGCTCAGACTGGCTTAAACCCCTCTACAATTCCACAGTTACCCATCTACATCATTGTTCAAGAATGGTACAACTCACTGGCTCAAAACCCAGGGAAGCAACCAGCATTAATGAGTCTCAGTAAGTTTGCAATAATCATTTATTGCTTATGGGAAGCTAGAAACAAAAGGATATTTGAGAATGCTAGACAGGAGCCGATACAGGTGGTTAAGGCAGCAAGTTCCTTCATTTTTTAGTGAAAGTCGTCTACACAGTTATCATCTCAAGACCATCACGTGCACCGCAATAATCTGCCCATTATGTATTTTGATCTAGTTATAGGTCACGCAGGACGCGGATTCATCCTACAACAAGCCAATGAGCAATCCACCTATGCAGAAGGTAGACCATGTTGGGCCATCAGCAGCTATGACGCTGAAATACAAGCCCTTTTGATCGGGTTGCAAATGGCGCTTTCAAGAGGAACAAAGCTTCTTTTGGTCTATACAAACAGTATAGAGCTAGTTGACTTTGCTAATACTGATCGTGTTAAACATTGGATAGAACAGCTGCATAGGAGCTATCTAAGAAGATTAATATCCTCTTTTGAAGTTATATATTTTGTACAAATACCCTAGAAGCTACAATCAGGCAGCCCATACTTTTGCTTACATTTCCTGTAAGGGCCAACTAAAGGTATCTTATAGTAGCTCAGGCCCCAACCATGTAAGTTTTAATAAAATAAAAACTCTATTTGCACCAGTTTTCTAAACCTTATCAATGGGACTGTCGTCAGGTCAAAATCAAATCGAATTATGTCATATTCAATTCCACTCATTGGCAAATTGAATTGGAGTTTTAACTTCAAATTCCAATTGTACACTTACTGCCAACTGGCATAACATAGAGAGCCTTCAATCCCACGGGTTTCAACATCTTTTTAGGGCCCTGTGCGTAGGAATGGCAACGTGTGAGTTCACAGTTCTTGGGGATCGAATCCCTAAAACATTTTAACTAAAGGTTTTATTGAAAATTAGATTTAATTAAAATAAAAAATTAAATATAAATAATATTTAATATATAAATCGAAACAAGGTAAGATAATGGCCTCACTCGAGTTTGAATATGCTAACCACAACATATTGCTGGCCACGCGCATCCTGCCATATATTGAAATCATTGGTTATATTTTACATCACCAATGTTCCTGATGTACAACCAAATGTATGTGGTCAACAGAATTTGACGAGTTCAGATTTGTGCCCCACAATACATTCTCGTCGTGTATTGAAAATATCTCCCGATAATGACATCATTGATTTTGTTATTATCATCGGGAGATATTCCCAATACATGAAGGGGATGTGCTGTGGGACGTTGTGGGGCGCCCCCTTGTGGAGCTTAAATGTGAACTCAATCTGGACTCCTGCCAAAATACCAAGTCAATCCCATTCCTGATCCAATGGGGTTGGGAGGCTGGGTACCCGAGGATGGGGAAATTGCAATCCCCAGTTCCCCACCTATGTGTACATTTAATGGAGGTTAAACCATGAGCATGCCACATGCCATATTGCCATCAACCAACATCATAAAAATGTAACCAATTAAGTATATTTTCATCAAAATTCACAAGCCTATGTTTGGTTTGAAGGAAAAAATAGGGAAAGAAAGGGAAAGATAAGAAAACCTATACAAGGTTTGTAAAGGTTTTCCTAACTTTCCCTCCCTTTCCCTACATTTTTCTTCAAACCAAACATAGCATAAGGGTTTGATTGATCAAAACCTTTCCCCTTTTATCATAAAAATTAAATCACATATTTACTATTACTGGCATTATATTATATAAGAGTTTTCATTTTTACTCTTTCATCTTTGCTTCCACAAGTGCACCTACACTAAATGATTAAATGATTCTTAAAAATTTAATAAAAAAGTATGACTCTTTAATAAATGTACAAACAAATATAACATTAATTTATTGAATAAATTACACTTGAGAAGTAGTGACACTTTCAACCCTGATCTTTCTTTTGTAACCCTGTATTTCCAGTTCCAGCACTTTACCCCTAATTAATTAATAGGGTTAACGATAAAGTGAAATTATCAAATTGCCCATTGGAAATTCCGTGGGCTGATAGCAATAAATGATGAAATGAAACTATAAAAACATCCACTCTAAAGTATTTGAACGTGAACTCTTTGCCATGTGATCAACCACTCCTTCCAACACTTAAATGGGAAAAATCAACGCACCGAAACAACCAGCACCACATCACCTCGGATACCTCAAGAGTTGTAGGAGTGATCTTGTCTACCATCAGGGCGGATCCGTATATCCCAAGTGATCTCGGCAAATCGGCAATAACGTTGAAGCCGTAGCCGCCTGAGACATCGGTTCTACCCTGGACACCTCTGGATATCAGGTGACCCAGGCACAGTTCAGCACTCCGGCAGAATAATCCCAACCTGCCATGTCAGCATGGGGAATGTGTTTCTGAGCATTTAATGCCTCTGAGATTCTCGGAAACATGTCAAGCAATTGACGGAAACGGCAAGCGGCCCATCCGGATAACGCTCCCATGGGCCCCTAAGAATCTGGTCGCCAAGATCAATCACCTCCGAGAATCTTGGAAAGGCTTTGATCATCCCTTGATTCCGTAAAAAGGGGGCCTTCACCTTCACAAGGTATGCTCTCTGATAAGGTATTCTAGCTCTCTTTGCTAAGAGTTATTTTTCATATCGTCTAGCTCGACACTAACTTGACCTTTGGAGCTTCTTCGCCTAGGCTCACCACTCAGGCTCTTTAATGTCCTCTCTCTTGCAAGGCTTGTGCCATTCCTCGCTCTCACTCGAAGACTCGAGTAGATCGAGAGCACTATCAATTGGCGTCGCCTGTGGAAAACAATAGAAAAGTAATTCTCATCTCCCACCACTTTCAATACCAGTTCCCTTAATTGATCAACATGACTTCACACAATGGAAAGGACACTCAGACCAACGCCGTTGAAGCAACCCTCATCGACTCCTCGACAGTCCTAATAGGGGTTGACCCCCAACAATTCAAGTAATTGATGACTTTCGTGCAGGACATCGATCTCCGAATGAAGACATGGGAACATCGCGTGGCTGCTATGCAACAGCCCTCCATGCAAGCACCAACACAGAACCCTCAGTCGAACACTAACGGGCAAAACCCCAATAGCAGGGACCATCCCCAGAACCAGGACAAACAGGTTGCTGATGTGAGGGACCATGGCAAGCAAGTTGCCTCAAACGATGATCACCAACCTTCACGAGCTCATTCTCCAAGAAGTCATACACGAGCAGCTACGTGGAGGCAGTAGGACCCCACATATGTCATTGATAGTGCGAACAACACGACCTCACCTCGTGTGGAACAGCATGCCACCGCTACTCAACTGGCAAGCCATGCAGAGACCTCTAACGTCCCCGAACTTACTCGCACCTCTCCATTGTTCATCAAGATCACTGAGCCACGCCGAGGACTTTAAGACGTCGAACTTTGAAACCTACAATGGCATGACAGATCTTGTGGACCACGTAGAAAGCTTCTAGGCCCTCATGCTTCTTCAAGGGGCCACAAAGGCTAGTATTGTCTGGCCTTCCCCACCACAATCCGCTAGACAACTTGGATGTGGTATTTTGGGCTCTCTCCAGGCTCCATCACAAGTTGGAAGCAATTTTTTGACATGTTCATTTCTCACTTTAACACTAGCCAGAGATACAATAAGACTACAACAAGCTTGATATCTATCCAACTATGTTTTGGAGAGAGAGTATTTGGGAGTATGTGCACAGATTCAACCTAGAGTGCCTACACATCTGGGACCTCAACCCAACAGAGTCTCCCTAGCCAAGAATCCCCCGCAAAACATGAAAGGCTTCCTCGGTCGAGGACAAAAATACATGAACGTGGAAGATCTCATGGCGGATCGAGGGGACATGGCGAGGTGACCAGGGAGACGGGAAGAGGAAAAAACAAAGACGAGAACCAAGGGGAAAGCAGCAAAAGAGGATGATGTGAGCATAGGTCACCTAGAAGATCGAAGTCATTGGCCAAAAGGGCGCAAACTCCCCCAGCCAAGTATCATAGCTTTACAGAACTTAACATGAAGTGGGGAGAGATTCTCATGCAAATCAAGAAGGCGGAGTATCTGAAGTGGACACCTCACAAGAAGGGAAACCCAGAGAACAAGAACTAATGAAGGAAGATTTGGTCCGACCTCGCAAATCACGTCACGTGGCAAAAAACAAGTAGCTCAGCACTTAAAACAGCGTACCGAGGGTACAAACACCAAAAGGGAAGAGACTAGCAGTCCGAACTCCCTAGAAAGTGCCCGAACTCCCTAGAGCTCGAACTCCCTGCAAGGAGCCCGAACTCCCTAGAAAGTGCCCGAACTCCCTACTTAGAGCTCGAACTCCCTGCGAGGAGCCCGAACTCCCTGCAAGGTGCCCGAACTCCCTACTTAGAGCTCGAACTCCCTACAAGGAACCCGAACTCCCTGCAAGGTGCCCGAACTCCCCACTTAGTGCTCGAACTCCCTACGAGGAGCCCGAACTCTCCCTTTGGCCCCGAGTCGCACAAAGCAGAGGCTCGAACTGTCAGACAGTTTGGGTCCCCCCCCTTATCCGAACTCAAGACTTCGCCTCACGCACTGCTCCAGGCACTTCGCTTCTGAAGCATTGAACTGGACGAACCACACTATACCTGACACCGAAGGAGTCCGTATCCAGGGGCGGCGCACCTGACTGACTTGGGATCTGACGCTTGATGGCCGCATTTCAAACGGCCTCCTGCCACCGTCACCTGTCACCGCTACCTCCAGTTACAGAGACGGCTCCGACAAAAAGAACAGTGACGGTTCTGCCCCAGCAGAGGCGATGACGCCCGAACTGGCAGAAGCACGGAAATACTCATTCCCGACCTAACAGGAGTCTAGGAGTGAGTGCACGAGGTGGTTATAAAAGGCTCTCCACCCCCAAAGAGGAGGTATGCAAACTTTGTGCTATCTGGTTTTACCTTGCCTTTGAAGGATTCTAACTTAAGCTCCGGAGCCTTTACACCGGGTTCCCCCCGGAGCTTCCTCATCTCCTCCGTTTCAGGTTCTCTACTACCCAGTTCAGAGGCAAGGTCGTTGACAGCTAAGACCGGCCGGATTGCGCATCATCAATTGGCGCCGTCTGTGGGAAACGCTTCAAAAAAGCCTCCCTCCAAACTCTCATACCCCCTTTTCTTCTTCAAAAAACCCAACACTCATGGCCTCTTCCAGCAACGCCGGACGTGGCACGGAGACAAACACCACCGGGGAACAACTTCAAGTTCCTGTGGTGTGCGTTGGACAGTTCACCATCCCCCTTTCGGTGGATGGAATCCCCAGTTTGAATGCGCCACAAGCAGTGGCGCCCGTAAACCTTCCTGCCACAAGCATCCTCTTTCCTCCCCCTATTGAGACAACCTTTACTGAACCGACTGTCGTCCCCCTGGCAGCTAGCCAAAACCGGTTGGACGACCTGATGCAATGCATGCGGGCAATGCAACAGTTCCAGCAGACCAGCTTCACCAGCACCAAGTGCTGCACAACATCTCCCAGTATCACTATCAACAGCAGTTCCCCCAACTACCACTGAACCAACCACTACTTCCACCTCGCCACCCTGTTCCGAGGCCGGCCAAGGCCTCCCCGCAGGATGGACGCCCCCAACAAGGAAAGGCCTCCAGGCCTCAGAACCCCCCTAATAGCCAACCCTCGTCCCCAGGCTGAAGAGAGAAAAAAAATCATCCCCGCCTCGCAGCTCGCAGGCGGGTCGAGAACCTCGCCCGCGAGATCGGCACCTCGGCGCTCCAAGCCCGAGTTCCCGCTCACGGAAAATCGATTCGGCGCATTGGCAGCAGCAGACTACCAGCATTCTGGGCCCATCGAGCTCGGCAACACGAAGGCCAGCAGCGCCAGTACAAGGCCCACTCAACAGCGAAGGCGCCGGCGAAGTTGCCAAACCGCCACCTGTGTCCTGTCAGAGCTCAGAGGCAAAGAAGAGACAAGCTCGGACGAGGTAGGAGTTGCCCCGATTCTCTCAGTTCCTTCCCCCCTCGCATCAGAACTCCTGGCGGTCCCCTTGCCTAGAGATTTCAAGCTCCCACCTCTGGACAAGTATAACGGGTGCTTTGACCCCAACGACCACGTTGACGCTTTCCAGTCCCAAATCCACCTCGCCAGGGCCAGTGAATCGTGCATGTGCGTGGCCTTCACCACCACCCTCAGGGGGGTAGCCCGCACTTGGTACAGGAACCTGGCCCCCGGGTCGATAAAATGTTGGGCTCAGTTCGTGCAGGTCTTCACCGCACACTTTGTCACCAGCAAACGGTGCCCCAGAACAGAGGAAAGCATCTTCAGAGTAGTCCAAAGGGAAGGAGAATCCATACAGGGCTACATCAAGCGATTCAATGAAGCATGCTTGCAGATACCGCGGTTGGACCCCGCGGTGCAGCTCGCGGCCGCAAAAATAGGGGTAACGCACAAAGAATTCAAATGGCACATGGTAGCTAACCAGCCCGCAACCGTAGCCGAATTCCTCAAGCTCGCGGACAAGTTCATGAGGACAGAGGAAGAAATCAACCAACGAACCAAGGGTGGGAACGAGAAAAGAAAGAGGGAAGGCGAGCCCTCCAACCCAGTCGACAGGAAAAACCCAGCACGAGAGCCGAAGCCGAACCAGTCGTTCCGAGCTTCCCTAGCAGTTCGGACGGATTACACGCCATTGAACACAAGGCGGACCAAGATCTTAATGACAATCAAGGATGCCCCATACGTGAAGTGGCCACCTCGCCTAAAGGGAAATCCGAATGAAAGAAATAAGAATTTGTATTGTAGTTTCCATAGAGACCATGGTCATAGCAACGAGCAGTGTAATAATCTCCAGGACGAGATAGAGGGGCTCATCCGTCGCGGATACTTGAGAAACTTTGTACAGCACAACAATAATAACAATAAGGCAGGTCGGCCAGGGGAACACGAAAAGGATGCCCCCGAATCTAGCAGTAGACCTGCCGAACCGTTGCAGCGACAACCTCTGGAAGAGAGGCCAGTTTGGGGAACCATCCATGTAATTGTGGGGGGTTCAGTGGTAGCAGGGTGTACCTCGGCAGCAGCCCAGACTTCAGTTCGCGAAGCGGCCCTTGAGGAACGGAACCCCCCAAAGTGACCAAAGACCGAAGAACCAATCTTCTTCACGGAGGACGACGCGCGAGGGGTCCACTACCCCCACGATGACGCGCTTGTCATTAAACTAAGGATCAGCGACTTCGAGGTCAGATGCGTACTCGTAGATTCGGGTAGCTCGGCGGACATCCTTTTTAAATCAGCATTTGACCAGCTACAGTTATAGAAGAGCGAACTGAAGCCCGCAAACACTCCTCTGGTGGGTTTCAGCGAAGAGGAAGTCAGGCCCCTCGGAAAAATAACAGTACTTGTGGAAGTCGGCACACAGCCTTGTGCGGTCAGACTAAACCATGATTTCCTGATGGTCGCGACCCCCTCCCCATACAATGCCATAATAGGGCGGCCGATCACGCATATCCTACGGGCGGTGGTCTCCACCTACTATTCGGCCATGAAGTTCCCTACAGACTTCGGTGCGGGGGTAGTGCGGGGCGACCAGCTCGAGTCCCGCAAGTGTTATGTTGCCGCCCTGAAGGAAAAACCAAGGCAGCCGACGACCTCGAACTAGAGCGGCCTGCGGAGCAAGGCGAGGAATGAGCTTCGCCCACAGAGGAAACAGTCGCAATCCCGATTTCGGCTACGGATCTAGCTCGCACACTCCAGATCGGTGCTTCCGTCGAGGAGCCCCTACGAACCGAACTGGTGAGTTTTTACTTCAAAATTTAGATATTTTTGCATGGTCCGCGGCCAATATGCTCGGTATTAACCCTGGCCTTATAACTCACAAACTTAACACTGACCATGTAGTCAGACCCGTTAGACAGAAGAAACGCAACTTAGCCCCAGAACGCTGGAGGGCGGTCGACGAGGAGGTCGAGAAGCTCCTCGCAACAGACTTCATAAGGGAAGTCCATTACCCGAGCTGGGTAGCCAACCCTGTGCTGGTAAAAAAGGCGAACGGCAAGTGGCGCATGTGCGTCGACTACACCGACCTGAACCGAGCTTGCCCGAAAGATTGCTTCCCCCTCCCCAGAATTGACCGCCTAGTGGACACGACCTCGGGACATGAGTTGCTAAGCTTCCTAGACGCCTACTCAGGCTACAACCAAATCCGGATGGACCAGTCCGATGAGGAAAAAACCAGCTTCATAACCGAGTTCGGCCTGTATTGTTACAAGGTCATGCCCTTCGGATTAAAAAATGCCGGGGCGACCTTCCAAAGACTTGTAAATAGGCTATTTCGGCCCCTGATTGGCACGAAGATAGAGTGTTATGTAGACGACATGGTCGTCAAGACACAGTTTTCACAAGAATTAATACAAGACTTAGATTCGGTCTTCCAAATCCTACGTCAGTTTAGCATGAAATTGAACCCCAACAAATGTGTCTTTGGCATCACCTCGAGCAAATTCCTAGGCTACATTGTCAATCGGCGCGGTATTAAGGCCAACCCGGACAAGATAAAAGACATCCTAGATATGAGACCACCTCGGAAAGTAAAACAAGTTCAGAGGCTAAACGGCTGCTCTGAGCCGCTTCATGTCCAAATCAGCAGACCGCTGCCTACCTTTCTTCAAAGCAATCAAAGGCAAAGGGTTCGAGTGGACCCAAGACTGCCAGATCGCGTTTGACGAGCGAAAAGGTTACCTCGCCAGTGTGCCAACCTTAGCCCGGCCCGAGGAGGGCGAGGTCTTAGAACTGTACCTCTCGGCAAGCGACGAGGTGGTCAGTTCGGTACTAATAAAAGAAACAAACCGGGTCCAGCGACCCATATACTATGTTAGTAAAATTTTGCAGGGAGCGGAGATAAGGTACCCGCAAATAGAAAAGCTAGCGTACGCACTGGTGATAGCAGCTCGTAAACTCCACCCGTACTTCCAAGCTCACACCGTCATCGTCCTGACCGACAAACCTCTAAGACAAGTTTTACTCAAACCCGAGGTTTCCGGTCGACTGACGAAATGAGCCATCGAACTCAGCGAGTACGACCTCCAGTACAAGCCAAGAACTACTATTAAGGCCCAAGCTTTGGCAGACTTTATCGCCGAATGCACGTTTAGCCTCGAAGACCCTGAGCCGGTCGAGCCCGAGATCCCCACCTCGGAGCTCCCAAGCCAATAGAGTCTGAACCCCGTGAAGTAGCAGCCAGTATAGCATCTCTCCTGGTTAGACCAAACGCGAACTGGGATGAGGAGCCCTGGATCCTTCACGTAGATGGCTCGTCGAACCAGCAGGGCAGCGGGGCTGGAATAGTGCTACGCGGCCCGAGTGGAACAAAGTTGGAATACGCACTACGCTTTGAGTTCGCGGCATCCAACAACGAGGCGAAGTACGAGGCACTAATAGCCGGGCTGAACCTAGCGCACAAGGTCGGAGCAAAGCACGTAGTTGTCTACAGTGATTCCCAACTCGTGGTCAACCAAGTTACAGGAGAGTATGAAGCACGCAACCTCACTATGGTTGCATACTTGGCAAAAGTAAAGAAGGCCCTGCTCAACTTTCAGTCACACTTCATCAAGCAAATCCCGAGGTCAGAGAACACTGAGGCCGACGCCCTGTCCCGACTAGCCAGCACGAACCATAACACCATGAGAACCGTGTACATAGAGGACTTACCTCGGCCCAGCATTCTCAGTGGGCAGAAGAGGTCGCACCCGTCTCTGAAGCGGAGTCAAGCTGGATTGACCCACTCGCGAGCTTCCTGCTAGACGGAACCCTCCCTGCGGACTGCATTGCAGCCAAGAGGGTGCAGTGCCAAGCAGCCAAATACGTCATAATAGACGAACGGTTGTACCGACGATCCTACACGCTCCCCTACCTGCGATGCTTGTGCCCTGCCGAAGTCGAGCTCGTACTCCGCAACACTCATGAAGGCTTGTGCGGCGGACACTTGGGGGGCAGAGCCCTCGCTCAAAAAGCACTTCGACAAGGATACTACTGGCCAACAATGAAGACAGAGGCCGTCGAGCTCGTCAGAAAATGCGATAGTGTCAGAAGCATGCCAATATCCACCATCAGCCTGCTGCCGACCTCAAGTACCTCACCAGTCCATGGCCCTTCGCCCAATGGGGTATCGACCTTCTGCGGCCATTCCCACCAGCAACAGGCGGGAGAAAATTCCTAGTGGTGGCAGTAGACTACTTCACAAAGTGGATAGAAGCTGAACCTCTGGCAACAGTTACAGCCTGAAACATATAGAACTTCTTTTGGAAGAACATAGTATGTCGCTTCGGGCTACCTCGGGTACTGATCTCCGACAACGGCAAACAGTTCGAGGATATCAAGTTCCAAGAATGGTGCCAAAGTATGGGAATTAGTTAGAACTTCACGTCGGTCGCACACCCGCAGGCAAATGGCCAAACAGAAGTAATGAACAGAGCCATCCTCCGCGGACTGAAAGCACGACTAGACCGAGCTAAAGGGTTGTGGGCGGATGAGCTACCAAGTGTTCTATGGTCTCACCGAACCATGAAAAAAACCGCCACAGGAGAGACCCCCTTTAACCTCACCTACGGCACCGAGGCGGTAATCCCGGCGGAAATCGAAGTACCTACGCTGCGACTAGAAGCATACGACGAGCAGACAAACGAAGACGAGTTACGCACCAACCTCGACCTATTGGACGAGGTGAGAGACCTCGCGCACATCCGAACTGCGGCCTACCAGCAAAAGGTAGCTTGGTACTATAACGCGCGAGTAAAGAAGAGGAACTTCCGTGTCGGCGACCTGGTTCTCTGTAAGGTCATGGTACCCGAACCCGGCGTAGGAAAACTCGGACCAAATTGGGAAGGACCCTACCGAGTAAAGAAAGCACTCAGGGGGGGCATACGAGCTCAAAACCTTAGAGGGAAAACAAGTACCCTGAGCATGGAACATTGTCAACCTAAGGCGATACTACCTATAGACCGTCAAGCAAAGTGGATAAAATCACCACCAAAGCCTACGGGCTAGGATGCCGAGCTAACGAAGGAATCTCGGCACAACCAAGCAAAGAAAATAGGTCACGCGAGTGCGGTAACTCGGGCAGAAAATAGACCGGACGTACAGTCAATTCGGCAAATACGTTTAGTTCGGAAAATATGCTCAGTTCGGGAGAAAGAATAACCAGCACTTAAACAAGTCATTCCATTCCAAAAGTAGGGTAGTACAAAAAAAAAAGTTTACAAGCCAAGAGCTATTTCTTCATCATCAGAAGGCACTTCGACAAAACCCGAAGGCCCCGCCTCGCCCTCGGAGTCTGGCTCGGCGTCAGCAGCATTAGCCATCTCCTGAGTTATGCGCGAAGTGGATATGGCGCTAACATCGAGCTCGGGTACGTATTCCGGATCATCCACCGGCTTAGTTTAAAACCCCTCCTATATGAATCCACCATCAGATCATCAAAACCCGACAAAGTGATGTACTCATCGACGGCCTTCTTCTTGGCATCTTCGATACCTTGAGAAAAGATTTGCGTCCTCTCCTTGATGTCCTCCTGAAGATACTCGACCTGATGCTGCAGATCCAGCCTCAAGTCCGCCATGTGCTTCACCACCACTCCCATGGCCTCGGCATCTCTCTGAGACCTCGCCTGCCTGATCTGGGAAAAATGAGAAGTCTCTTCAGCAGCACAAGCAGCCTCCTCGGCAGCACGACGAGCCTCTTCGGCAGCTCGCGCCTGCCTCGAGCTCCTCTCCACCTGAGCTGCTAAGGCGTGAATAGAAGAATTCACCTACCAAAAGAGACCGAATGATCAAAAGAACCAACAAAACAAAAGCCAAAGAGCTCTAAAAAAGGAGAACACTTACCACCATGCCATGGGTAACGGCACGACAGGACACTTGATGCAGAGGGAGATCAGTCCACGCCGCGACCTCCTCGGGGAAGATAGCCTCTTTACTCTTTTGAAGAGCATGGGTCAGCATCAACACACTCCTGAAATCCCCCGGGGCCCCCGAGCCCAAGGGCCCAGCTCGCGTATGAGCAGACCCGGAGTAAGCAAGAGCACTAGAGTATGTAGGAGCCCCTGTGTATGTAGTCTCAGCATAAAGGCCCCCTGCCGGCTCCTACATCGGAGGGACCATCTTGGGCTCCCTGGGCGGATCTTCTGGCTGGTAGCCCGGCACTTCGGGCTCCGCATCCTGAGGCTTCTCGGTGCGAGTTCGCTTGGCAACCCACTTTCTCCTCTTCATACCTTGAAACAAGTACCCACCTCGGGTCCCTCGCGAATCCATCACACCTGCGAAAAGAAGTTCGCCATCAGTAAAAAGCAAGAAAGACGGCAAGATAAGAGTCTCTAAGTGAAGAACCTACCCGAGCTCAGGCCGGCCGCAATGAGCTTGGCCTCCATCATATATTGTTAACACTTCAGCCCAAGCTGCTCCCGGAATATCACGATCTCATCAGGACCGTGTTCCCAAGGAAAGCCACCCGAAGGTATGAAATAAGCATACTCCCCGGGCAAGTTATAGTAAGTAATGAGGGATTGGAGCCCCTCGGGCGTCATGGTCGAAGGGCCAAACTTGTCTAACATCCGACCCCGGTGAGAGGTGGACGCCAAACTACCCGAAGCGCCACGGCCTACGAGCTCGAACTCTTCCTCGAGCTCTACCTCCGGCTCGCTAGGGCTATCGGGGGATGCAACTTGGTTCGTAGAACCTGCATCAGACCCGCTGAAAGGACTATCTTCACCATCCGAGCTAGACATTGGGAGTGATGAGATCCAGGAAAGTACTCACCCAGACAAAAGCTGTAGACCACAGGAGCTCGGACGAACGGAAGACCTTGGGCGCGAACTGAAAAAACCTGGACGCGAACTGGATGCGAGCTGAAACTCAGACGCGAGCTCGAGAGAAATACAAAAGTGACAACAAATGGGGTCCCCCCCCCGCTATTTATGCTCACAGTGACCGAAAGGCAACGGCTTAGATCAAAGCCAATCCGACGGCCTACGGCCGCACTGACCGCACGTCCCCTGAGACCGAGACGTGATTGGCGCACGTCTTTCTGAAATTGACAGCGCCGGCGCACATCTTTTCAAAACTGACAGAACGCCAGCGCACGTCTCCTCAGAAAAAACGGCAACGGCACGTCTTTTTCAAATTTCAAAAAACGCCCGCTATCGCACCCCCAAGTGGCGCACCTTTTTTTTGAAATTTCGAAACAACGCATGCACCGCCACATCTATCTGCATTTAGATAGGCCGACGCGCTTCCCGCATAAATGGACGCTCGAAGAAGCCCAATAAACCCTGACAACGCACCTCGCGCCAGCAGAACCAAGATTCAAAGTGCAGGACAAATCTACCTGACACCTTGCGAACTCCCCGCGCTAGGGCAAGACCCTAAGCACGAGGAGTGGGGGGCAATTGATGAAGGAGATTTGGCCCGACCTCACAAATCACGTCACATGGCAAAAAACAAGTAGCTCAGCACTTAAAACAACGTACCGAGGGTACAAACGCCAAAGGGAAGAGACCAGCGGTTCGAACTCCCTAGAAAGTGCCCGAACTCCCTAGAGCTCTAACTCCCTGCAAGGAGCCCGAACTCCCTAGAAAGTGCCCAAACTCCCTACTTAGAGCTCGAACTCCCTGCGAGGTGCCCGAACTCCTTGCGAGGAGCCCGAACTCCCTGCAAGGTGCCCGAACTCCCTACTTAGAGATCGAACTCCCTACAAGGAACCCGAACTCCCCACTTAGTGGTCGAACTCCCTACGAGGAGCCTGAACTCACCCTTTGGCCCCGAGTTGCACAAAGCAGAGACCCGAACTGGCTCGTCCTATGACAGTTCGGGCCCCCCCCCCTTATCCGAACTCAAGACTTCGCCTCACGCACCGCTCCAGGCACTTCGCTTCCGGAGCATTGAACTGGACGAACCACGCCGTACCTGACACCGAAGGAGTCCGTATCCAGGGGCGGCGCACCTGGCTGACTTGGGATCTGACGCTTGACGGCCGCATTTCAAACGGCCTCCTGCCACCGTCACCTGTCACCGCTACCTCCAGTTACAGAGACGGCTCCGACAAAAAGGACAGTGACGGTTCTGCCCCAGCAGAGGCGATGACGCCCGAACTGGCAGAAGTACGGAAATACTCATTCCCGGCCTGACAGGAGTCTGGGAGTGAGTGCACGAGGTGGTTATAAAAGGCTCTCCACCCCCAAAGAGGAGGTATGCAAACTTTGTGCTATCTGGTTTTACCTTGCCTTTGAAGGATTCTAACTTAAGCTTCGGAGCCTTTACACCGGGTTCCCCCCGGAGCTTCCTCATCTCCTCCGTTTCAGGTTCTCTGCTACCTAGTTCAAAGGCAAGGTCGTTGACAGCTAAGACCGGCCGGATTGCGCATCATCAGGAACCAAGACAGGTATTGCCACTTCCATAAAGCAAAGGGTCATGACACCAAATACTGTCGAGATCTTAGAAATGAGATTGAAGAGTTAATCAGAAGGGGCTACCTAAAACAATTCATAAAGAAGGAAGAACATGAACCCGAGCAACCTAGGAACCAATGCAACGAGACAGATGACGAGGAGCAGATCGTAGGGGTGATAGCTAATAACTGGAGGTTTGATGGTGGTTGGTTGTAGTACCTCATCAAGAAAGAATTCAGAGTTGCATCATGAATATGAAAACCCTCCAAAGAAGTCAAGGTCTAAAGAGGCCATCTCCTTCACTGAAGATGATCTCCAGGGAGTATATTTCCCGCATGGCAATGCGTTGGTCGTAAAGCTTATCATCACCAAGTACGAGGTAAAATGCATATTTGTATACAGCAGGAGCTTGATCGATATCCTATTCGTGGAAGCCTTTAAGAAGATGAATGACCTTACCCCAACCGATGTGCCTCTAGTCGATTTTACTAGGGATGTTGTATGCCCCTTGCGCAAAATAAACTTGTTGGTTTCGTCAGGGACCACGACGAACAAGCAGAGGTTAAAACATGATTTCTTGATTGTTGATTCACCATTGCCCTACAATGCCATTGAAGGTTGCCCTTTGCTTCATGCTCTCCCTCAAGTGGTATCAACATACCACCTCGCAATGAAATTTCCAACCAAGCATGGGGTCGGCATAATGATAGGGGACCAACTCAAGTCCCAAAAGTGTTACGTGGTGGCCCTAAAAAGCAAGGGCAAACAACCTTTGGTTGTGGACATCAACCTCAACCCACTTGAGTAACCCAAGGAAGAGTGCGGAAAGCCTACCGAGTAGACAGTTTTGATTCCTCTCTTTCAGACTAAGCCAAAGAAGAAAGTGCAGGTCGGATCGGTCCTTCAGGGGGTCCAACATGCTGAGCGGGCCTGTGAAGCAAGGGAAAAGGAACTTTTCCACTAATCGGTGGAGGACCATAGACGATGAGGTCGGGAAGCTACTAAACGTCGGATTCATCAGAAATGTTGAGTACCTGAACTGGATTGCCAACATGGTACTTGTAAAAAAGGCGAACGGAAAGTGATGTATGTGCATAGATTACACTGACCTTAAAAGAGCTTGCCCCAAAGACTGCTTCCCACTTCCTCAGATAGATCAGCTAGTAGATGCCACCTTAGGGTTCAAATTGTTGAGCTTCATGGATGCCTACTCAGGCTATAAACAGATCTTGATGGACTTCACTGACCAAGAAAAAACTACTTTTGTAACCAAGACCAGCTTGTACTACTACATGGTCATGCCCTTCGGCCTTAAAACACTAGGGGCTAAATAAAATTTTTTCTGAGTTAATAGGAAATAAAGTTGAAGTGTACATTCATGATATGGTTGTACAAAGTCATTTTGCTAACTCTCTTACTTTCGACCTCATTGACGTCTTTAACATTTTAAGAAAATACTGATTAAAGCTAAATCCGAGCAAGTGTGTTTTTAGTGTCACCTTGGGTAAATTCTTAGGCTACATAATAACCTGACATCACATCAAGGCTAACTAGGAAAAATCCAAGTGATTTTGGACATGATAGCACCTCGGTCCATTAAGGAATTCTAGAGACTTACCGGTCGGGTTGCCACCCTCAATCGCTTCATGTCTAGGTTGGCAGGGTGATGCCTCCCTTTCTTTCAAGTAATAAAAAAAGCTCAGGACTTCCAATGGATGAAGGAGTGCCAAGCTATGTTTGAAGAACTTAAGCTCTACTTGAGCTCACTGTCATTATTAACAAAGTCAGAGCCAAGCGATGAGCTCATTTTGTACTTGCCTACTAGCGATGAAGTCATTAGTTCGGTGCTAGTCTGGATAGTTGACAAAGTATAGAGGCCTGAATATTATGTGAGCAGAGTCCTACATGCGGCTGAGACCCGATACCCCAACATCGAGAAGCTCACTATTGCACTCATCATCTCGGGCAGAAAGTTGCAACCTTACTTTTAGGCACACATCATCACCGTACTCACCGACCAATCGCTCTACCAAGTTCTATAGAAGCCCGAGGTATAAGGGCGGCTGACAAAATAGGAAATCAAGTTAAGTGAGTATGACATATGCTTTGAACCATGGCCAGCAATCAAAGCTCAAGCGTTGTTAGGCTTCATCTCAAAATGCACGTTCAGTACATCGACAACCAAGGACCTACTGCAAAGTGAAGAAGCATCCACCAACGTGGCATCGACCAACGAATATGGGGAAAAATCCTAGATCATCATTTTGCTCAAGCCGGATTAAGTAAGTCTTGAGTACGCCCTAAGATTTAAATTCCAACCATCCAATAACAAAGCAGAGTATGAAGCTTTAATAGCCATTTTGTCCTTAGCCAAAGAGATCGATATGAGAGATCTATAGATCTGCAACAACTCGTAGCTCGTTGTCAACTAGGTAAATAGGCACTATGAAGCATAGGAACCAGCGATGATCAAATATCTTACCAAGGTTAGTGAGCTCATTCGTCAATTTGATTCACTCTTCATCCATCACATACCGAGGTTATAGAATGCACATGTTGACGCACTTTCAAAGCTAGCCAGTGCCATAGATAATACAAGGAGGACGGTGCATATTGAAGACTTACCCCGACCTAGTATAAAGACAAACAACTGAAGAAGTCACCCCTATATAGGTTGCTGAATTGAGCTAAATAGACCCAATTTTTGAATACTTGTAGCATGGGGCAGGACCATTAAACAGGAATGTAGCTCAAAAGCTCATATGGAAATCGGCTTACTATGTGATAATTGGCAAGTAGTTGTACAGGAAATCCTTCACCCTCTTGTACCTGTGTTGCCTTTGGCCTACTGAAGCAGAACGTGTCCTTCATGAAATCCACATGGGACTATGTGGTGAACACTTAGGGGGCAAGGCCCTAGCATAAAATTCCCTCTAACAAGGTTACTATTGGCTGCAATGAAAGTTGATGCCATCAAGCTCGTCCAACGATGTGACAAATGCCAACACCATGCTAATATACCTCAGTAACTTGCTGCCAACCTGTGGCACCTCACTAGTCCTTGGCCTTTTGCATAGTGGGGAATAGATATCCTCGGCCCATTCCCCATGGTAATTGGTCAGAGTAGATTACTTCACCAAAAGGGTTGAAGTAGAGCCACTAACGACCATTACAGCTCGAAATGTGCAAAGTTTCTTCTAGAGAAACATTGTTTGTCAGTATGGACTACCTCGCTCACTGACCTCAGATAATGGTAAACAATTAAAAGAAATCAGGTTTCAGAATTGGTGTAATGAACTAGGGATTAAACAACACTTCACATTCATAGCCCACCCCCAAGCAAATGGGCTGGTTGAGGTGACGAACTGAGCTATTCTAAAGGGTTTGAAGGCTCAGCTAGCCCAAGTGAAGGGGAAGGGCTGCAAGTCAGGCTGGGTTAGGTCGAGTTGAGGCCAACCCTAACCCTAACCCAACCCGACCTTCAACCCAACCAGAGAGAATCAAAAGCTATTAAAGAAGTCTACTCAAGTCCTTACTAACAAAATAGCTTGGAAGAGCTTCCCTCTGAGCACCTGAGTGGGCTAGATGGTGAAGTCCTTGATGTTCTCGGGGAAGAGAATGCCCCTACTCATCTCAAGCACCACCAGGGGGTCCATAATCTGATTTGACATTGTCACTAACTACTCCGAAGCAAACTGAGGTGGTGGCATGTCGATGACTGGTGGAATTTCCACGTCTATGTTCACTCACTCGGGCTAATCTGCTCAAAGCTCGGCGTAGCCTCTGCGGCAACCATGTGATCAATTTGCATCAGTTTAACTGCCTCCTCCTTAAGAACGACAACGAGGTGGACTACCGACCCTCCTACTCACCGAAAGCACTCTGGGATGAATCTCCGACCTTCCTCTTTCTCACCTTCTTCTTAGCTCAATTGAGGATGCCCATGGTGTTGACACCACCCATTTCACTTGTGCACGCAAGAACATATCATGAGACAAAAAGACAAACATGACCAAGGAAAATACCTAAGTATCGGCAAACGACCAACCTTAAGGACTTAGCCCAGATCGAATAAGTGCCTTTTTGGTCAGGTAGTCGTCGACCCGTGCTTTCTTCTTGGTCAACCCCTTCGCTCGCTCCTGTAAAGCCTCGCTCAAGGTAACCTCCCCGGTATCCCTAATGGCCAACCTCCACTCAGTACTGAAGGACCACCCCTCCTTGGATATGAGGAAGAAGAACCTATTTTTCCACTCCGACACCTTGGATGAAAAACCGCCCAACAACTTACAGCCAGACTCATAAGAAAGAAAATAACTAT
This sequence comes from Nelumbo nucifera, assembly GCF_055504915.1. Lineage (NCBI taxonomy): Eukaryota > Viridiplantae > Streptophyta > Magnoliopsida > Proteales > Nelumbonaceae > Nelumbo > Nelumbo nucifera. The sequence continues at coordinate 107,121,609 of NC_142649.1, read as the reverse complement.
ACTTGTCGGTGGGGTTTTTCTTCAGGTGACAAAGGCAGGCAAAGGTGTTGAGGTCAAGATGAAACCCGAAGTGATGATAGAATGAGATGGCCCCTACTAAGATCCTTATAGAGTTCAGATGAAGTTGGAAAAGGGTAATGTTATAATAATTCAACACCTCAACTATTTTTGCCATGCTTCATTTTTGTCATGCTGCTACGGCATCTGGCCGTCAATGGGGAGCATACGTTCAAAATGGTCTGGGATCCTATACAAATCTATGAAGAACCCCACCTCCTCGGAAGTGAGCTTAGTCGGGCTGAACTCAGATTTTCTAGGTGGGCGTCGGGAGGTCAAGGCCCCTTATAGGAAACCCACCGCTCTTGGGCCGAGGACCCCTCCTTGACAAGGGGGTGCAATGGCCTTCCCCTTCGGATTCACTACCATACATTGAGAAAGGAGAGAAGAAGAAAAACTTACTGAAAATTTCTAGGGATGACCGACTCCGCAAGATTACCGACCAAATCGACGTGATTGAGCTCTTCGTTACTCAGCTCTTACATAAGGACAAGGGAATGGACCCCCCAAGGCCAACTATTTATAGCTGGAGGGCCCGATCCTCGACAATTGTGATCAACTTCATCTCATGGTCCAGATCAACTCGATGTTCCAGTTTTCGAGAATCCAAACAAGATTTAACAAATCGCTAGCATCCGTGATAGCCTAGTGAGGCATCGCGTTCACACATATATGAACGCAACCCTCCAAAAGTTTTCATTCAAGAGACCTCATTTGAACCATGGCTCACTTAGCCTCGGCTTCGTCTTGAAGAAAACAACTGATCAGAATTCCTTTTCACCAACCTACTCCCTTCGCCCAAACTCTTCCACATCAAGCTCGGGAGTGGGGGGAAATTGATGGTGGGAAAATCAATGCACCAAAAACCCGACACCACATCACCTCGGATACCTCGAGAATTGCGGGAGCAATCTCAGAAATCGTCTGTCATTAGAGCAGACTCGTATATCCCCAAGTGACCTTGGTAAATCGGCAACAATGTTTAAACCATAGCTGCTTGAGACATCGGTTCTACATCGGACACCTCAAGATATCAAGCGACTCATGCATAGATTAACACTTTGGCAGAATGACCCCAACCTGCCACGTCAACATGGGGAATGCATTTTCGAGCACTCAACTCCTCTGAGATCCTCGGGAACGTGCCGAGCAAGGAAATGGCAAGCGGCCCATCCGGATAACGCTCCCATGAGCCCCTTAGAATCCGTCGCCAAGACCAATCACCTCTGAAAATTTCGGAAGCGCCTTAATCATCCCCCTACTCTATAAAAGGGAGGGCATTCACCTTCGCAAGGTACGCTCTCTGATAAGGTATTCTAACTCTCTTTACTCTCTCTGCTCGGAGTTATTTCTCAGCCCATCTAGCCGGCACTAACTTGACCGTCAGAGCTTCCTCACCTGGGCTCACCACCCAAGCTCTCTGATGTCCTCTCTCTTGTAGGGCTTGTGCCATTCCTCACTCTCACTCGAAGACCCAAGTAGAATGAGCACCATCAACTTCCAAAGAGGGCATAAGGCATTTGTTGAGAGAAATTTTAAGAGATAAAGTTTTAATAAAAACCAAGTTAGAAGCGCAACTAGTCTTAAAAATAACATTTTGATACAAAGATCCTCCTCCATGTATGAATTCCAACATTTAGCCTTGCCCTTGCCTTCATCCTCAAATAATTACATGGAATATTTCCATGATGGGGTAGCCCATTCCCTCATCCACAAACCCCCAAGCCCTAGTAAAGGTAGGATTCAATTCCAAGTGTTAGCTGTAACTATTCGGAAATCTTACCGTTAGAGCCATTTATCACCTTTAGGGCTCTCAACAAACTTCAAAAGCTCAATTTGATTATCTTGGATATGGATGATCTATTTATATAATGTTTTAACTTTTTTTTATCAATTTGCATCTGATTAATAGTCGGATCAAATATGGATTTAATCTTATCCAATCCAATTATTTATAATATATTGATTTAGGGTTCAATCACAATATTGGAAAGACATGATTTAAAAAAAGAAAAAAAAAACTTGTGATCATTCAATCAAAATCAAAAAAAGGGGTAACCAGATTGGAGTTATTTAAGGGTTTGATTAGTCAAAGCTCTTCCCATATCATATCTTTCTAGCATCATACATTTTATATATAAAATTTATGTTAATATAATTCAAATACTATACTAGAAAGACATGATATCAGAAAAACTTGTAACTAATCAATATTTTAAGGGTTAATTACTTATATATACCTTGTATATTTAAGAAATTATTTAAAAGGTAAATTACATATAAGTACCCTATACTTTGGGAGTATTAACACTTAGGTACCTGAACTTTTGAATGCAACACTTAGGTACCCCGAATTTCAGAAATAGACACTTAGGTCTATTACTGTTAACTCAATTTACAGATTTTTGTAAAGTTACCGAAATGCCCATATTATTTTAAATTATTTAAATCACAAAATTTGGAAAAAGACAAAAATAACCCTGAGTGAAAATAGAATTCTATTCAATATGGGCACCACTGTTATGTAAGAGGAGAAGAATGAGAGAAGCCGTCTAAGAAGAATTCGTTGCCACTGCCTAAGAAGAAACTGTTCTCTCCGGTCAAGAAATAACTGTTGCCACCGCCTGAGAAGATACTATTGCTACCGCATGAATAAGAATCCATTGCCGCCGCCTAACAAGAAGATTAACCACCAATACCACCACCTAAGAAGAATCCATTTCCCCTTTTCGTGTTGCCTGGGAAGAAGAAAACCACATCATTGTTGACTGCAAACCGCAAACCCTATACAACATTGTTTGATTCTTGTTTTTTATATAGAGATGGTTTTCTTGAAACTGAATACAAAATTTTTTTCTCACACAGAAAGCAACATCTTGACGCTCGGGTTCCATTCTCTAAAGTGATTGTACCCCCTCTTAACCAACTTCTCTACTTCCATATTTTCCCTCTCTCATCTTTGTTACCTTTGTTTTGCTTGGATAAAAGAATCTCAAGTAAACTATTTGCAGAACAAATGGAACGAGTAATACAGAAAAAAAAAAAAAACAACTTTTAATCAACTTGGAGGTGGTCCTACGTTTTGGGGTGGGGGCCTTCAATGTCTTTTAGTGTTATTTTATGTGGGCATGAGTCCAAAATATAAACAAGTTGAAATCAGGAAAAGGGCAAGAGCAGCTACGTGCAAAAATTTCTGAGGGTACTCGTGTGAGAGTTGAAAATCAAAACATCTCCAGAGAACTGATTTGCTATGAAATGTTGCTCATGAAAAAAAAATGCATTAGACGAGAGTAATCAAAATATCTCCAAATAACTGATTTGCTATAAAATGTTGCTCAAGAAAGAAAATGAATTAGAAGAGAGGACTGATTTCCTGAATGCTTCTTCTAGGAAATCTAAGAAATATAGTTACACAGTAAGAAATCTGAAATCTAAGAATACTAATCACGTGAGAATGAATGAAATATGAGAATATGATTCACTTAAATGAGAATGATCTCAAAACTACAAATGAAAAAAGGGGTTATAAATTGGGGTTTATACATTAGAGGGGCAAAATGGTCCAAAAATACACGAAAGGGGTAACTTTGGTATTATAAAATGCTTAATTGACAAAATACTAACGAATGGACCTGTGTTTATTTCTAAAAATTTGGGGTACCTAAGTGTTGCATTCGAAAGTTCAGGATACCTAAGTGTTATTATCCCCAAAGTATAGGGTACTTATCTACAATTTACCTTTATTTAAATGCACCCTGAACTTTCAAAACCTATTTACATGTACCTTGTTGACCTTTTAAAAGGTTAAGTCTAATAGATAAATTATAAAAGGCAAACGTGTCCTTTACTATTTATTAAATTTTCAAAACATATCATATTCTTTATTTTTCTGAATAACATCTACAAAACCTTCAACCAATAGAACCCATTGTAACCCCCTTAGTAGAGTTGTTTGAAAACTTGCTTTGGTGCTGGAAAAGAGATGAAGTCTTCAGACTTTTATCTACAATACTTTTTTTTTTATTTTTTACGTCATCATAGACCAAATAGATTCTTGATATTATCGGTAAGTATCTCCTTGTTGGCCTCAATCCAGTATAAAGAAAAGAAGTTTCCTTTTCTTTATAGTTTCCTCTCTATGATTGTGATGATCCGAAAAAAAAAAAAACGGATGCACTTGTGTAAAATAGTGGGGGGAGAGATTTGAGATCTCTTATTTTTAGGGCTGTTCATAAGAATGCCCAACCCGACCAAACTGACCAACCCGGATCGATCTAATCTGAGTCGGTTGGGTTTTCATCAGTACCGGTCGGTTTTGGGTTAGGCAAATATATAAACCGATATATCGGGTCGGTTTCGGTTTCTTGTGTGAAAACCGAAACAAATTCGACCCGAACCGAACTAGTCTTCTACTAGTTCGGTAGTTCCTAGTTTGAGTAGTTTTCTACTTAACTATAAGTAGTCTTCTACTAGAACTAGAAGGCCCATTAGGCAATTACAATTAGAATAGTCAATCTATCATAGTTTCAAACTTTCTATAATCTTTTACACCAAATAGGCAACCCATTAGGCAATTACAATTAGAATTCAATTAGGTGTTTTTTTGTACAGGAGCAAAACCGAAACCGACCCAACCCGACTCAAACCGACCAGGTCGATTTGGCCTATCAGTGGGTCGGTTTCGGTTTCCACCTCAAGTAACCCGACCAGGTCGGGTCGGTTGGGAAAAACCCAATAAACCGACCCAATCCGACCCGTGAACACCCCTACTTACTTTGGTGTTTGAATAGAGATTAAGGGTGATTGCAAAAGTTTTGGGTTGCATGAGGCGGGGTGAGATATCTTATTTCGATTGGGCAATTTGAAGATTAATTGTGTTTTCAAAATGGAAAATCCAAAATCACTGTATTCAAAGCCCAAAATGTAGATATGAAACAATTAAACAGCATTCGTTTTCAAAACCCAAAACCTAAATTTAGTTATTAAAAATTAAATTAAAAAATTTAATATGGGTCTTACATCTTTGTAATTGGCAATCTAATCTATTTTAACCTATTTTATTTGAAATCCACTATGAATTTATGTTTTTTTAATTTGATTTAATATATTAAATGAGATCTTATTGGTAAACAATAATAGGGGTTACCCGAACTATGGGACTTTTTTGTGAACTGAACCGGTAGTACTGGTTTTTGGAAAACTGGTAATCGGAACCGAACCGAAACTAGTTGGTTAACCATTGGTTCAGTTTGTCATTTTTTTAGTTTTTATAGTATTTATTATAAAATATATATACATATATATATAATTATAAATATATATATATAATATTATATTTTAAATAATAAATAGTATATACTATATTATAAATATATATTTATATATAATGCATATTTATTAATTTATAATATATAAAATATATAATATACATAAATATATAAAAAATATATAGAAAAACATGTATACCAGTCGATTCAGTTAACCGTCGATTTTTTATATTGGTTAACTGAAACCGAACTGGTTCCTTTGGTTTTTTAAAAATACCGAATCAAAACCAAACCGACCAGTTCGGTTAACCGGTTTTTCAGTTTTTTTGCTCACCCCTAACAATAACCCACTTTATTTGGTATTTACTATTTATCTATTAAATCTATTTAGAGTTATTTATTTTTAAAAGTTAAATAAGGGTGCTTCCTAAAAGTTAAATCAAGTTTTTAATTAATAAAGCATTTTCTTTTTTTTTTTAAAAATCATTTAAAAACATACGTGGATTTATTGTAATCTTTTAATGGTGTATTTAATAGACTATGGATAAACTTGTGTTAAGCTAATAAAATAACTGTCTATTGAGAATGTTTATTAGGAGTGAAACTACCCACTTTTTGAATCCTATTTCTTGAATTAATAGGATGCCATGTGTATGAATGGTGGTAGTGGGCTATGGGTTTTAGCAACAACTTCTTAGAAAATGCCACATGTCTAGCTTTCTAGAAAAATGAAAAGGCCACATGTTTGAATGGTGGGGGGATGTAGCTTGGTAGTGGGCTATTGGCTTTAGTAGGAATTTTTCAAAAATTGTCACGTGTCTAACTTTCCAGAAAATGAGAATGCCACTTGTCTGAATGGTGGTAATGGGTTGTAGGTTCTAATAACTTCTCAAAAAATGCCGCATGTCTAGATTTCTAGAAAAATGAGAAGGCCATGTGTCTAAATGGTGTGGGTTGTAGACCGAAGACTTTATATATATATATATATATATATTGGTATTAGAGCAAAATCAGGTTCATTCATTCCAAGTTCATCTAGTTTATTTCTGTTTTGAGTTGACTACGTCTTGTGATTTGATTGTGTATGGCAATTTGACAGTTCCATTCTAAGTAGACCTAGCAATTGGGTTGGGTGGGTCAAGTTTGAGTTGGGTTAAGACACTTTGGGTAGATTGTGGGTTGGGCCAGCAACTACTAGACCCTAACCCTAAATGTTTGGGTTAGGGTTAACCTACAGGTCAATTCAGGTCATCCCTAAAAATATCTAAACTTTTAAAATAAAAAAATATCTAAATTAAAAGAATTAACCTTAAAATTCCAAATATAAAATAAAAATTTGAACATTCAATAATTCAAAGAATAAAGACTAAATAGTAAAGATTAAAGAGTGAAAATTTCTAATAATATAGAAATAGTCCCAATTGAACTTGACAATAATCCCAAAGTGGATAGGTCAGGTCATTCTCAAATTTATGTAACTAAACATAAGACCTTAACCTAGTGGTTTTTGGGTTGGGTCGGATGGATTTTTGAGTTGGATCAACTTTTTGCCATATCTATTTTCTAAGATAGTTTATAAAAGGAGAGAGAGGAAAAACAAGAGTAAAATTAGCTTTGACATTTTCTTTTAAGTTTGTTTTTGTGGTTTACTTAATGATTATCCTTTCTAACCAAAAAAAAGTAGGTTTTGAAAGTTAGGCATGTTTAAATAAGGGGTGTAAATGGATCAAATTTAAATGGAATATGGCAATATCTGAATTGAAATCCGATTAAAATTAATATTTGAATTCAATCAATTAATTATTTTGGATAATTAATAAATATTTTATTTATATAAAATATATAAATATATAAATCATTTATATAATTTAATTATTAAATATATAAATTATATTAAATATTTAAATATTTCATATATTATATATAAGAATAAAATAATCATTTGAATTTGAATATTTATTGAATTGAATAAAGTCATATATAAATTCGAATCCAATTAGCTATTCAATACAATGTTTTCAAACTCAGACCGGACTGAATGGTCGGACCAGAAAAACTAGGAATCAGTTACTTGATTAGTTTCGTTTTACACCAAAATCGCTATTTGGGCAAAAACCGTTGATTTGATCAATGAACCATTGACCTGGACAGTTGAACCGTCAAATTATTCGACCCAGAAATGATTTTTGGCCGTTTTTTATTTTTTAATTTTTTGTCAGAACGGACCACGGTCAAACTATTCAACCCGCGAACCGAACCCACAATGGATCCCTGTCCGGTCCGGTTTTAAAAACTTGATTCGATATATCCGAATTTGATATTCGATATTCGAAATTGAATTTTGGAATACCGTTGAAACCCCTACATTTAATTATTTTGTTGAGGGTATAAATGCATATGCCTCGCAACCTGACAACCACTATCTCTCTCGCTTTGCATTTATTAGTGTTGTGCTGGTGACGGGCGTTTTCAGCTAATCCGAAATGACAAATAACTCCCCATTATTAAAATTTGCAACAAGGTTTAATAGTGGATGGACTCCTGATGCTTTAATTGGCCGCCATGGCTCCCGCCTGCGATAGGACCGACGCCATTGTCGTTCGTTGCAGATGTGTTTCCAGAGAGAATGGTGGTTTCCATTGCGAGAATCACTCGACTTCCATTGACCAAACATGTCCCCAATGCGGCGCCAAATGTGATCCTTCTTCATCATCTTTATATTATCTTCTTAGCTCTGATTCGCGATCCCAGAAAGATCTGGAGAAGGTTTGGAGATGCATTTCCGCTGCTGCCAAGGGTTTTACCATCGGAGCTGGTCTCAAAGGCGGTCTTGCTGCCTTCGCGATCCTCGCTCGGCTGAGGAAGGGAACATTCTCTGCCTCTGCAAGGTGAAGAGGTTTTGTCAATTTTATATTTGGTTGCTGCCTGGAGGGGGCTTTGATTCGATTTCGCATTCCTTTTACTATTCAGGAAGGTGGGAACGGTTTCGAATCGCGAAGCGATTATTATAGCCGTTAAGGAGACTCTTAGATATGGTCTCTTCCTCGGCACCTTTGCGGGTACATTTGTTACTGTAGATGAGTGTATAGCTGCTTTGGGAGGACATCGTAGGTATGTTACCATTCTTCTCATGTGAATTTGTGTTGTTTGGATCCTTAAAGGCATATTTTTTGTCACGGGTATTTGGTGATTCGGTCTCATACTTATTTACTAGAGCTGAAGGGAATTTTAATGCTTTTTTTCTCACGCAGAGACTCAAAACTCTTGTTCTGATTCAGGACCGCAAGATGGAGGACACTGTTAGCAGGGGCGGTTGCTGGGCCTTCCTTACTTTTGACTGGACCAAACACACAGCATGCAAGCTTGGCAATTTACATCCTTATGCGAGCTGCCGTCCTAGCTTCTCGATGTGGAATGAAAAGTAAACGATTTGGACGCATTTGTAAACCTTTGACTTGGGCCCACGGGGACATTTTCCTTATGTGCCTCTCTTCTTCCCAAATCCTGTATGTGACCTTTCTGCACAGTAAGATGTCTTAATTTAATATCTTTTGGCTTCTACTGCCAGAATTTTATTTCTTAGTTTTTATATTGAATTTGTCCTGATTTGGTATTCTATATGTCCATCTTTGTGGCAACAACTAGTGATTTTCTAGTTTTATTTAAGAAAGTTATTTTTTATTATGAATCTACATAATTCACAGGGTAGGAATAAATTTTGCTTAATTTTTACATGCACGAAGAACAAGTGAAATTAGAAGCATTCCGTCCTCTTCTAAGTTCTAACGAATGGATCCTTTGCCAAACGTTTGCTAAATGAGACTCTTTAGACCATTCTCACCACAGAAAGAGAGAACAAAGTACTAGGAGTTATAGCAATAACCGACTCATCTTGATGTCTGTTGTCTCTAAAAGGACAATTTCATCCTTTTCACTGTCCTACTAAGAGGGGTAAAGCCTTGTTCACTCATTTAAGAAAGCTGACCCAGTAGTTGAAATGGTCAGTTGGCATCCCTCAGTCCCTCTCCTCTCCGTGGTATGGCTAGTGGACCTCGAGTGCATGCTCTGTTCCCCACCCCTGATACTCCTGTATTATATACTATGTAATACCAATAATAATAATAATAAGGTGGCTGGCCTGTTTGCAGTCCAATTTGACCTTATCTCAATTCTCAAGGTTACCCGGTCATCTATAATCGTCATCATAAAGGACTTTGTTGTAAAAGTTTTCAGGATGGCTTTACATATTTACTTAGCGAAGACACTAGTATTATCTCTTCTTATTACTTATAAAAAAATTCTCCTCTTATTGGTTGTAGCCTTAGGTGCTTGGTTTGTCAGTTGTTGTACTACAAGTTTGCAATATGCAAGCATGTGGTTCTGTTCTTGTGCTTGTATCACCCATTGTGAATCAAATGAAGAGAAAGTAAAGTCCCTTGAAATATTTGATTACTATTGTCTAAAGGAACTTCTCACATCTGCACTTTTTACTGAATATTTTCATTGATATGCATCTCATCCTTGCCATTAGATGGTGGAAATATTTGAATATGATTACCACATTGTAGTTTTTAATATGGTGCATCTAAAATCATGACCATGATGTCTTTATGATGTCGATTTTTGTGTATCTGCATGCTCCTTACAATCTATGCTACTTTGAAGGATCAATCAGCATAGAGATTCAAGTCTTAGATTATTGATCAACTCATTTTCTTTTGGCAGGTCTGCTTACATATTGAAGCAAGACAGCCTGCCTTCATCATACAGATCTTTTTTGAATAAACATGGTGGAAAGGATTCTGTTATTTTACAAGGAGTCAAAGAAATCGCAAGCAACATCCCCTTTACTAATTTGAAGGGGATAGAGAAGTATTACAGATCCCAGGGTGTGAACATAAAATTAGATCCTAAAATGAAAGTGCCATGTTTGGTATGCCTTCACAAATTTCTTGCTCCCTTTTTCTGTTTGTAACTGTGACCATTTTGTTGTGCTGAAACTTTTTTGTAAGAATTGTGGTTGTAAACTACCTCTCACTACTTTATGTATATGAATTTGATAGGATTACTTCATCATCATCATCCAAGCCTTATCCCAACCATAGGGGATTGGCCACATGAAACCTGTTTCACCATTCCATTCTGTTTAATGCCATATCCATTGTTAAATTATGAGCACTTATTCATTTCTTACTACTTTGACCCATGTCCTCTTTATTTACCCCTAGCCCTTCTAGCCCCTTCAACTTGAAACAAATCACTTCTTCTTATGGGTGCTATCAGTGGTCTTATTTGCACGTGAACAAACCATCTTATTCTACTTTCTCTTATTTTATCATCCATTGGAGTGGCTCCTAGGTTCCTTCAAATGGCTTAATTTCTGACTTCTAATTTGATAGGATTACATGATGATCCAAAAAATTTGATGGCCTCAATAGAAGTTTTTACCCTTATCCTATGTTAATGGATATTGATACAACTATTGGAATCCGACACAGATATGAGGTGTTAGACTCAGCAAGCCTGAAAACAAGTTGTGTGTGTGTGTGTGTAAACAAGTTATATATGTGTGTCTGTGTGTGTGTGTGTTATAAATAATGAGATAATTGTTGAAAAATAGAAAAAAATAAATGTATATGTGTAGATCAATGCAAACAACACCAAGCAAACATTTCAAGTATTCCAAATGTATCATTAAAAAATTGAGGTTCTTTAGTCACATCTGTCACATTACAGATGTGACAAATAGAAGAGACCCCTCAAATATTGTACAGTATCCGACCTATGTTAATGAATGTTGGTATTAGTATCCGAATCTGAAACAGATAAGAGGTGTTGGACTCAACAAGCCTGAGAAAATAAAATTTGGGGACTGCTGCTATACTTTAGTTTCAAGGTTACATTTTTTTAGTGATGTTATAAAAAATGAGACAATTGTTGAAAAAGAAATACAAAAACACTAAATCAATGTAGATGCATAAATCAATGCAAACAACACTGAGCAAACAAATCAAGTATTACAATTTTATTATTCATGTCCAAATGTTACCATAAGAGTTTGAGGTTCTTTAGTCACATTACAGATGTGCCATTTTTTCTTTTCAATTATAATAGCACTTGTTTTCTCTGGTTGATGGGTGGCAGTAACTTGGGTCCAGTTTCGTCCCCTTTAACCTCTGTGAACCAGCAGGGAGCAAAGTTCGATCAGCTACAGTGGATGAAACACCCCTCCTACTTCCAAGACAAACCCATTATGTGGTACTCCAGAAGCAAAGCAGATTGGAGAGATGATGTTGCGGATGAAGATTGGAGTAGCTTTGGTGATTCTGAAGATGTTAACTATTTAGAAGAGTGCTCAAGTTTTGGAAGGTTGGAAGGCACAGTCCAGGTATTTTTGGACAAAGAAGACGACATGTGCCTGGACTCTCTCAGTTTGAGGCGGAAAATATTAGTGGTACTTAGGTTGGTGATCTTTCTGGACAAAAAAAAAAAAAAAAGAATTGTAGGGAGTGACAGGGGAGCCAAGTTCTCTTGCGAAGCCTCTCATTTGCAAAGAGAAGATTACAGAGGTGCGATTTTGTTTTTTTGATCAATAACATCATCTTCATTAAATTAAGAGAAGAGAGGGAAAAGAATACAAAGGGAGATAAAATAACTTAGCTCCCCAAAAACAGAAAACACAGGGAATGCAAAGAAAAATTAAAAACTAGCCCAAAAAACAGCCTCCCTATTCACTCCTTGCTTGGCCAACCCTCCGCAAATGAGTTGGCACTCCTCTTCACCCAACTATACTGAATCTCAATGTCTCTACCCAGCCATAAGAACTGTTTTTTCTCATTGTTAAAGTTCCACAAACCACTGTCCTCTGTCTTCAACCAATTAACCACCACCTTCGAATCACCTTCCAGAATCAAGCGGCTAATATTTAATTCTTTTGCTCTTCGAATTCCTTCAAGCGCTGCAAGGATCTCAGCCCTAAGAGAGTTACCTTCTCCAATAGGGCCAGAGAATAAAGCAGTAACAATCCCTTCCTCATTCCTGAAGACTCCTCCAATCCCAGAAGGCGCTGGATTCCTTACACTGTTGCCATCAAAATTCAGCTTTATAAAGCCCGAGGGGGGAGGGGACCAGAACGGACAAAGAGTCCTCTTGCATCTAGCAGTGGAAGCAATCTCTTTCCAGTTTCTTAGCAAGTCATCCATAGGACAATCTGAAAACAACTCCAAAGATTTTAGCCAGTGGACAACTCTTAAAAGGATTTGATCTAACATATCGCTGCCCTAATACACCTCCACATAGTCTTCCCTCGCTTCTTAGGCCAACTGAAAAAAGAAGGATTACAGAGGTGCGGCTTCTATATAGGAGTGGTTTAAACAACTCCCACCAGTTGTAGTTGGGGTCTTTTAGTGATCAAGAAGGAAAGGAACTGGGCAAGCATGCTGCACTCTCACTCAGGATGACTGGGTGATGGATTTGCAGGGGAACCATTCAACCTTATTAGCAAATCCAATTGAAGGAACAAATCTAGTGTTGACTCAGACCGGGGCAAGCATGCTGCACTCTCACTCAGACAGGGCTGAATCAAATGGAGAGGGGAACCTTATTGCTGGAACAGGGAAACAATACCTCTTTGCCTATTATGCAAGCTCCTTCACACTCGGGTAGTCTCTGTAACTATGATGGTTAGTTTTGAGTACTGATTCCCCTTCCGTTGCCTTTGCAACTTACCATCTCCCATCGTTGTTCCTGGCATGCCTGCAGTTGTTCCTAAAGGGGGAGTGGATGGTGAAAGGGGAAATTCTGTAGGGGGTGTGTACCAAGAATTAGAGCTTTCCAAGACAATACAAGGGATTGGTGCGGAAAATAAAGGCCATTCTGGAAATGTTGGAAAGGGTAGGGAAGAAGTGAATCCACTGGAAATTCAGCTTCAAAGGGGTGTCAGCATGGAGAAGGAACCAAGTGTCTCAAATAATGGAAAGGAAAAAGAAATATGCCCTGATCAAGTAGGATGAGTAGGGGTTTCCAGATTGAAGATGACCCTGTGATTGATCTAGCAGTGGAAATGGGGCTAAAGGTGGATAATGCCAAGGAGCCAGAACCTACACCTAAGGTAGGTAAAGGGAAGGGGGAGGGGATGGGGAAGAAAGAAGGGAGGCATGTAGGTAGCCAGGGGTTGGGGATAAACATCAATTGAGATTATGAAGATCATTAGTTGGAATGTGAGGGGTTTAGGGAGTGCCACGAAGAGAAGAGTAATCATGGAATTGTTGAGGAAAGAAAAACCTGATTTAGTGCTGATTTAGGAGTCCAAAATCTAGGAGGTTGATAGCAAATGGATCAGAGGCTTTTGGGGAGAGAGGAAAATTAGGTGGAGCTTTGCCCCATCGTGGGGAGCTTAGGGGGCATCATAACAATCTGGAGAGATGAAACCGTGCAGTGCATCAAAGAGCTGGTGGGTAAACCCTTACAGAGAAAGAAATCTGTTTTGGGATGAGTTAGCAGACATCATAGGACTGTGGGAAGGACCGTGGTGTCTAGGGGGAGATTTTAACATAATTAGGTTTGTGGAAGAATCAAATGGGTGTAGGAGAAGGGCCACTACAAGCCTGAGAAAATTTTATGAGTTCATAGAGGCCTTTGAATTGAAAGATTTCTCTCTGGGGCAATTGAGATTTACTTTTTCCAATCTTTAGGCTAATCTGATATGTTCTAAACTCAACAGGTTTTTAGTGTCACAAGATTGGGAAGAGCATTGGGCAGACTTGCTAGGAAGAACTTTGCCTAGAATTACTTCAAACCATTGGCCGATATGCTTGTTTTAGAGGAAACCCGATGGAGGTATGATCCCTTTTAGATTTGAAAACATGTGGCTCACCCATCTGGAGTTGTTTAATAGGGTAAAGGAGTGGTGGGCTTCTCAGTTATAGCTTCCAAGATGGGAAGGCCAAAAGTTCTTGAAGAAGTTGCAGGTGCTCAAAGAGAAAACAAAAGAGTGGGATAAACGGAAATTCGGGAGACTGGAAGAAAAGGAAGCCAGTTTGATCTCTCAAATTGAGGAATTTGACAGGAAGGAGGTGGATGGTCCCATACCTGATAGTGACAGAGGTTTGAGGTGACCTTTGAAGAAGGGTTTAGTGGCTACCCTCTTAAGAGAGGAAATTTGTTGGAAACAAAAATCTAGAGAAAGATGGATTAAGAAGGAGATCGGAATACAAGATATTTTCATAGCATTGTGAAAGGCAAGAGGAGGAAGAGTGAAATTACTTCATTATGTGTGGGGACACTGAGATCACAGATCAAAGTGAGATAGCCAAAACATTTGTGAATCATTTTAGAGCAATCTTTCAAAGACCATTTAATGAGAGATGGTCAATTGAAGGTCTAGAATGGGAGGTGTTGAGAGAAGATCAAGTGGAGCTCCTGGAAAAAAGATTTGAGGAGGGGGAAATTAAGGAAGCAATTTTCTCAATGGACATATCTAAAGCTCTGGGTCCCGATGATTTTACATTGGCTTTCTATCAAGATTGTTGGGAGTTAATCCAAGCTGATTTGGCCAGAGTGCTCAATGAATTCCATAGTTGGGGTCAAATTAGCTTGGGAATGAACTCCACTTTCATAGCTTTGGTCCCTAAGAAACCAGGTGCCATCTATCCAAGGGATTTCCGACCTATCAGCCTAGTAACCAACATATACAAAACATTGCCAAGGTCTTATCCCTTAGGGTGAAAAAGGTACTCCCATCTCTGATTTCTTAGTTTCAAGGGGCCCTTCATTTAAGATAGTCAAATTGTGGATCAGATTTTAATTGCTAATGAGTATGTTGAGGCCCAAAAGAGATTAAGAAAGAAGGGAATTGTGGTTAAGTTGGAATTGGAGAAAGCCTATGATCTTGTGGATTGGAAGATTTTAATTAACATTTTGAGAAATTGTGGCTTTGGGGAGTTGTGGTGTAATTGGGTTAGAGGATGCTTGCAATCAAATCTATGATCTTGTGGATTGGACTTGAAGAAAGCCTATGATCTTGTGGATTGGACTTGAAGAAAGCCTATGATCTTGTGGATTGGAAGATTTTAATTAGCATCTCTGATTTCTTAGTTTTAAGGGGCCCTTCATTCAAGATAGGCAAATTGTGGATCAGATTTTAATTGCTAATGAGTGTGTTGAGGCCCAGAAGAGATTAAGAAAGAAGGGAATTATGGTTAAGTTGGACTAGGAGAAAGCCTATGGTCTTGTGGATTGGAAGATTTTAATTAACATTTTGAGAAATTGTGGCTTTGGGGAGTTGTGGTGTAAATGGGTCAGAGGATGCTTGCAATCAAGTCATTGCTTTTTTTTTTCTTATCAATAACCACATAATTCATTAAAATAGGAAAAAAGTTACAGAGAAGGGGAGTTAAAGATACTTAACTCCCCAGAAAAGTACAATCAAGTCATTGCTCAATACTTGTTAATGAGTCGGTGGTCGATTTTTTTGGAGGTACTTGAGGTCTTAGGCAAGGGACCCACTATCACCTTTCCTTTCACCTTGTTAGTTGAGGTTCTGAGTAGATTGATCTCTAGAGCCAATAGATTGCAGCTGATTAAAGGTGGTCAGTTGGGAGGGATAGAATTCTGGTCACACACTTGCAATTTGTTGATGATATGCTAGTCTTTTGTGACAGGGAATATAGAGATGGGGTGGGAAATTTGAAGATGATAGTGAATCTTTTTTGAGAGGGTATCCAACTTGAAGATTAACTGGAATAAAAGCTTATTGGTTGGCATTAATGTTCAAGAAGATGTGTTGGGATATATGGCTGATTCCTTGGGGTGTGAGAAAGGGGAGTGGTCACTCAAATACTTAGGATTTAGGTGACAACCCCAAATCACTCAGCTTTTGGAACCTAGTGGTGGAAAGGTTTAAGAAGTGATTAGCTGGATGGAAACACAATTATATTTCTCCGGGAGGGAGAATAACTTCAATTAAATCCATCTTAGCTAACCTTCCTATCTATTATATGTCGGTTTTCAAGATGCCCCAAGTTGTGGTGAAAAAAATTGAAAAGATTATGAGAGACTTTTTGTGGGAACCTGGGGAAGGGAAGAAATATCATTTGCTTAGTTGGGAGAAGGTGATAAAGTTAAAAGTAGAAGGGGATTGGGGATTGGAACTTTGATCTTCAAAAACTTGGCCCTGTTGAGTAAATAGCTATAGAGATTTCCGAAAGAAAGTCAAAGACTTTGGCATAAAGTGGTGGCAAGTGTCCATAGGCTATCAAACAATGGATGGGATGAATTGGTCTCGGGTCAGAAAATTAGGTTTTGGGAAGATATTTGGCTTGGGGAGTCCCCATTGAAGGAGATCTTTCCCTCCCTTTACACTCTTTTCAATCTCAAAGGTAGACCAGTGTCGGTGTTTTAAAAGCGCAAGGGCCAATTTGTGCCTAAGGCGCAAGGCAAGGCATTCACCTTTTTAAGCAAGGCGCAAAATTACAAAAAAAAGCTAAAAAAGTCAGAAAATTCAAAAACAAATGCCAAAAAATTAAAAAAAAATGCAAAAATTATTAAACATGATGTTAGTAAAAAATATAAACTTAGATTTTAAAATAAATGTTTTAAAAAACCTACTATGTAAAATTAAAATACATAAACATAACATGTAAAGCGTATTCAAATGAAAATTTAAAAATAAAAGCAAACATATAAAGCATTTTTAATCATGTAAAACCCACAATCTCGTTTTTTCCTTAATTGCATTGCTTCAAGTAGCTAACGTGATGTAAAACATATTGCATTCTTGATTCTATGAATCACCTTTGTACCACACCCCTCGAGGCAAGCCCGAACAAGTCTATGTTAGGGTCTGAAATTCTTATTTCTCACATAAAAACTAATGATTTTATAACTTTCATTGCCTTTTAAGAAGATATTTTATTGTAATGAATGAATGAGCAACATTAGCAAATAGGGGGTTCTCGGAGCTCTGGTCCCCGGCCTAGCCATTAGACTAAAAAAAAAAAAAAAGCAAAAAGCGCAAAATTTTAAAAAGGCGCACACCTGGGCTGAGGCGCAAGGTGCATCAGGCGTGCGCCTTTTGAAAGGGGTGCGCCTAGAACCTGGGCGAGGCTCATACCCCAAAATGCTCCTTGCCTGTGCGCCTAGGCGCGCCTTTTAAATCACTGACCAGTGTCAGAATTTATTAGTCCCTCTCTTTCCCCTCGAGTTGAACTGGAACTTGGGTTTCACTAGAAACCTTAGAGAATCTGAAATCCCCAATGTGTCTGCTTTGATTACATTGCTGAACTCTGTGGTTCTTGGGGATGGGGATGTGGTAGTAGGGTGTGGACGCTAAATCATGTTGGGCTCTTCACTTGTAACTCTTTGTTTAATTCACTTGTAGCCTCTTCATCTTCCCATCCTCCTTTCCCTGTTAAGGAAATCTGGTGTTCCCCTATTCCTCTTAGAGTCAATGCTTTCTGTTGGGAAGTGTATCACAACTACATTAACACATGTGATAAGCTCCAAAGGAAGAGACCAAATTGGTGTTTACCCCCAATTGGTGCTGCTTATGTAAGTTAAATGGTGAGACTGCACTTCATCTCTTAATCTCTTGTCCCTTTGTTGGCTTTATTTGGGATTGGTTTGCTTCACTTTTTGGTTGTAGATGGCTCCCTCCTATCAGCTTGGAAGGATTGTTTATCCCTTCTGTTAGAGCTAGCCGAATAAGGGTAGATTAGTCATTCTATTTCTGTTAAGTTATGTGCTTATGTGGCAGTTTTAATAGAGACTTCCTGTCCCATACTTAAGTGGGGGGCAGTTTAGTTTTTGTACAACTAATTAGAGGTAAATCCATATTAGGGTCGACTGATAGGGTTTATGCTATCAGATTTGACTGTTCTTCTTCTTCCTTCTTCTTCTTTCTCTCTTACTCTCTACTGGTTCGAACTACTTAAGCAGAGCTGTCAAAACATGGTATCAGAGCCATAAACGAACGAGAAGAAGGTTGCGACTTCAAGATTTCCTTCCTACGACTTCAAGTTCTCTCTCTTCTTTTTTTCTTCTTTGGGCTGCGAATCTGAGGTACACAATCTGATAGCTGCGACATCTGTTATTTATTTTATGTTTTAGGACTGCCGCAATCCCTATTACATGTATTAGGAAGGTGCGGCAACCCTAGGATATCAGCCTAATACTGCTGTCACCATGTGTGACAACACTAGTCGTGTGGTGGTGCTTGTGGTGTTTACCCTCTACTGAACAATTTCAAGAGGGTTTGTGTGTGGTTGCTTGAGTTGTTGCATTGCTGTCATGGTAACTACTATTTTTGGGTTGTCAGTAGTGGTGTGAACAGAAATTTTTTTTGTGTGTGGTTGCTTGAGTGTTGTGTTGTTGTAATGGTGCCTAATATTTCTGGGATGTCAGTAGTGGTGTGAACAGAACAAATTTGTGCTTAAAGAAGTGGCCGAATACCTCAGCCTAGTAGCTTTCATCAATGTTCTAATTTGGATGGTAGCCGAATCTGGTCAAAACATCCAGTTCTTAACCTTAATCTTAGTCTACATCAAGTTGTTGATTGTGACTAGTTGTGAGATTGTTATCAGTGTGCTGTAGTGTTGCCTTGACAGCAGTAGTTGGTTGGTGACTGAGAGTTCAGCATTAGAGATGGTAGTGGGGGACATAATGGCAGCAACATGAGATGGTTCTAGTGATCAGAAACCGAGTGTGATGATCCCCTCTGACTATTTGGGTGTGCAGATGACCTCCATTAAACTTAATGGTGACAGCAGTAGTTGGTTGGTGACTGAGAGTTCAGCATTAGAGATAGCAGTGGGGGACATAATGGCAGCAACATGAGATGGTTCTAGTGATCAGAAACCGAGTGTGATGATCCCCTCTGACTATTTGGGTGTGCAAATGACCTCCATTAAACTTAATGGTGAGAATTGTGTTCCATGGGCCAAGTCGGTGGAAGTTTTCCTTTAGGCAAAGAGGAAAGTGAAACACGTGAAGGAAGATAAACCATCAGCTGACTCTCCAGGGTTTGATGAT
Organism: Nelumbo nucifera; assembly: GCF_055504915.1. Taxonomy (NCBI): domain Eukaryota; kingdom Viridiplantae; phylum Streptophyta; class Magnoliopsida; order Proteales; family Nelumbonaceae; genus Nelumbo; species Nelumbo nucifera. The sequence goes on along the minus strand of NC_142649.1, from coordinate 107,102,257 downwards.
TGGGAATAGGAAGATGCCCAAATCATGACATTGTTATGGAATAGTATGGAACCCAAAATAAGTGCCAACTTTATGTTCTTAGATATAGCTAAGGACATATGGGAACATGCCAAGAAGCTTTATTCTGTGTAGGATAATACTACATGGGTATATCAACTCTATTAGGAGTATTTTGATCTGTAGCAAGGGAATAAAACCCTAGAAAAGTACTATGCCAGTATGAAGAACCCCGAAAATGAACTCAATGTCTCTCATCCCCTCACTCTAGATGTTAAGGTTCAACAACAACAGAGAGAGCTACTAGATGTCACTAGGTTCTTAGTGGGGTTGAAATCAGAATATGAACTAGTTAGGGCCCAAATATTGGAGGCTCTAATCTTCCTACACTTGAGGAAGTTTTTGCACGGCTTCGTAGGATTTCTTTGGGATTTACAGAGAATCCCACACAGTCTAACAGATCAGCATTTGTGATAGCCAGAGGAGGTGAACGTGGTACTAGAGGGGGAGGACATGTCTCCGGAGGAGGTCGTGGTGGTTCCGTATTTGGCCGTGGTGGTGGTCGTGACTCAGGGGGAGGCCGTGGTAAAGGAAAAAGTAGCTCTACAAGGAAGTGTACCCATTGTGGCAGGGACGGACATTCGGTGAATTTCTGTTATGATCTCCATGGCCCTCCTTCTACATGGGCTAATCATGCAGTAGCTGGTGGGGTTGATGTCAGTGATAACCAACAGTCAGATCTAACACCTTCCACATCTACATCTGTTTCCGGGAAGATGGTGAGTGTACCGCGTGATGAGTATGAGAGGTTTATTCAAGCTACTTCACAGCATACTACAACCACCCTTGCCCACTCAGGTATAGCTTGTCTGGCATCCAAACCCTCTCCATGGATTATTGACACTGGAGCCTCTGATCACATGGCTGGGACTCCAGGTGTGTTCTCTTCCCTCTCTGAAACTTTCACATCTCAAACTGTTACCCTTGCCAACGGTTCCTCTTCTCCCATCTGTGGTATTGGTAATGTTGACATGACTTCTCTTTTTTTATCATTTGTTCTATATGTCCCTAAGTTTCCATTCAATCTTATGTCTGTTAGTAAATTAACCAAGACTCTTAATTGCTCTATTACATTTTTCCCTTCCTTTTGTGTTTTTCAAGTTCTCAAGACAGGGAAGAAGATTGGTGGGGGGCATGAGGCTGGTGGATTGTATTACCTTGACGGTGGTGGATCGTCAGTTGCACTTCAGACTTCACTCACTCCTCTACAGTGGCATTGTCAACTGGGACATCCATCTCTCAAGGCACTCCTAGTTCCGTCATTGAGTCATTTGTTGTCTTTACAGTGTGAGTCGTGTTAGTATGGGAAACATCGTCGTGTTCCCTTCAGTCCTAGAGTTGAAAGTCGTATGTTGAGTCATTTTGCTTTGGTTCATTCAGATGTTTGGGGTCCGATTAAAATAGTCTTATAATGGTTACAAGTATTTTGTCACTTTTATTGATGATTGTTCAAGGATGATATGGATTTATTTAATGAAAGAAATGAGTGAATTATTTTCCATTTTTCAAAAATTCCATGCTGAAATATGTACACAATTTGGTGTTCCAATCAAAGTTCTTCGTTCAGATAACGGTCGTGAATACTTTCTTACTTCCTTTCAACAGTATTTAGAACAACATGTCATCATTCATCAAACTTCATATGCATCCACTCTTCAACAAAATGGGGTGGCTGAACGAAAGAACCGTCATCTCTTTGAAACTGCTCGGTCTATTCTTCGTCATATGAGTGTTCCTAAACGATTTTGGAGTGATGTTGTACTTACTGCGTGTTTCCTTATTAATCGGATGCCCTCCTTCACTCTTCATGGTCGGTCTCCCTTTCCATTAACACCCTGCATCTTTGGCTGTGTGTGCTTTGTTAACAATCTAAGTCCTAGGATAGACAAGCTGGATGCACACTCTATTAAGTATATCTTTCTTGGATACTCTTGGACTCAAAAAGGGTACAAGTGTTACAATCCCATTACTCGAAAGTGCTATGTCTGTCCTGATATCTCCACTTTTGCTTTCTCTTCCTCTTCTAGTCAGTGATCTCGTTCCGGTTGTTCCAGTTGGAGTTGACCCTTCACCTCCTCTAGTGCAGACCCCTACTGAACAACCACCGATCCGGCACGTGTATACTCATCGACAGACACCGGCTCCTCCAGCTTCTACCTTGTCTGCGGATCCTGTTGTTGCTCCTGTCTCAGAACCTTCAGGACTTGATCTTCCCATTGCTTTACAGAAAGGTAAACGTAGTTGTACCCTCCATCCCATTTCCAATTTTGTTTCAGTCTCTCGCCTTTCCGCTTCACATCGCTAGTTTGTTTCACTGTTGTCATCTATTTCTATACCTAAGAATGTCCAAGAGGCTCTTAGCTCACCTGGGTGGCGGCAGGCAATGGAGGATGAACTCTTTGCCCTTCAGCATACTCAAACGTGGGAGCTCACTACTCTTCCTCCCGGTAAGCATGTTGTGGGTTGTAAATGGGTGTATACTGTTAAATACTTGCTGGATGGTAGTGTGGAGCGTCTGAAGGCCAAACTTGTTGCTAAAGGTTATTCATAGTTGTATGGGGTGGACTATATGGAGACCTTCTCTCCAGTGGCTAAGATTGGCTCTGTCCGTGTCTTAATTTCCCTAACTGTTATGTATGATTGGCCCTTGTTTCAACTTGACATTAAAAATGCCTTCTTTCATGGTGACCTTATGGAGGAGGTATATATGGAGCAACCACCTGGGTTTGTTGCTTAGGGGGGGGAGGATGGTAAGGTGTGTAGATTGAAAAAGGCAATTTATGGGTTGAAACAATTGCCTCGTGCTTGGTTTGGGAAGTTTAGTGAAGTGGTGAAGAATTTTGGAATGAAAATGCCAGGTTGACCACTTAGTGTTCAACTATGATTCAGAAGCCGAAAAGATTTTACTAGTGGTCTATGTGGATGATATTGTCATAACTGGTAGTGACAAATTGGGGATCGATAAACTAAAGGTCTTTCTGCAAAACCATTTTCAAACAAAAGACCTTGGGACATTGAAGTATTTCTTGGGTATAGAAGTTGCTAGATCAAAACAAGGTGTAAACCTGTGCCCAAGAAAATATGTTCTTGATCTGCTAGATGAAACAGGACTGTTAGGTGCAAAACCGGTTGAAACTCCCATGGAGCCAAATGCTAAGTTGAGCAGTGATATAGGGGAAATATTTGATGATCCTGGAAGCTATAGACGGTTAGTGGGGAAGCTGAACTATTTGACTATCATGAGACCTGACATCTCCTTTGCAGTTAGTGTGGTGAGCCAATTTATGCAGAACCCTCGGACACCTCACTGGGATGCAATTCTCAGAATTGTAAGGTACCTAAAGGGAGCTCCAGGCCATGGGTTATTGTACAAACTAGGAGGAAGACTTTAATTGGATATACAGATGCAGATTGGGCAGGCTCTATGTTTGATAGAAGATCTACTACAGGTTATTGCACATTTCTTGGAGGAAATCTTGTGACATGGAAGAGTAAGAAACATACGGTTGTGGCAAGGAGCAGTGCTGAAGCCGAATACAGAGCCATGGCACACACTACATGTGAATTAGTATGGCTGAGGAATCTCCTACAAGAAATCGGGTTCTCCATGGATAGACCTATGAAATTGTACAGTGACAATCAAGCTGCACTCCACATCTCATCTAACCCTGTTTTTCATGAGAGAACAAAGCACATAGAGATTGATTGCCACTTTGTGAGGGAGAAGATCCTTACTGGAGAGAAGCACAGAACATGTGGGCTCAGGTGATCAATGGGCAGAATTGTTTACAAAAGGCTTAAGCTCAGGGAGAGTGAACTATATATGTAACAAGCTGGGATTATATGACATATTCTCCAGCTTGAGGGGGAGTGTTAGAGCTAGTCGAATAAGGGTAGATTAGTCATTCTATTTCTGTTAAGTTATGTGTTTATGTGGCAGTTTTAATAGAGACTTCCTGTCCCATACTTAAGTGGGGGGCAGTTTAGTCTTTGTACAACTAATTAGAGGTTAATCCATGTTAGGGTCAATTGATAGGGTTTATGCTATCAGATTCGACTGTTCTTCTTCTTCCTTCTTCTTCTTCTTTCTCTCTTACTCTCTACTGGTTCGAACTACTTAAACAGAGCTGTCAAAACACCTTCTAATTGCAGTTGTACAAATAAAAGAGGCAGACTAATGTGGAGATGTACCAGGGCAGCAGTGGTTTGGACAGTTTGGGAGGAAAGAAATTCAAGAATATTTGGGGATAAGGAGAGGAATAAGGAAGCCTTGATCGAGATCATAACCCTAAGGGTGGCTCATTGGGTTAAAACATTGGATCAGTTTTCAAACTTTCAGGTTGATGATTTCTTCATATCTTAGGGGGCTATAGTTGCTTCCTCTTCTAGAAGACAGATAGCAGCAATTGACTGGTCACCTCCACCAAGTGGCTGGTTGAAGCTGAATTTCGATGGGAGTTGGGTGGGCAATCCTAGCCCCTCCAGAATTGGAGTAATCAGAGATGAGGAAGGAAATGTACGTGCTTTCTTCTTAGGTCTACTTGAGCAAGGTGATGTGGCATCTACAGAATTCTTGGCAGGCAGTTTTTGGAGTTGAGAAAACCAAAGAATTGGGTGTTGAAAGATTAATTATTGAAGGCAACTCCAAAATAGTTGTGGATTGGCTAAAGAAGGGAGGAGTATCTTGGCATCTAAGAAATGTTATTTGGCATTTCAAATGGCTCTATAGGGGCATGTTTATTCAAGTTAATTCGGTTAGAAGATCTGCCAATAGCCTGACAGATGGTCTAGCTAAGCAAGGGGTACAGAGATAGACTATATTTTGGGTCAGCTGGTCAGCTGTAATATTTTTCGGGAGGGGGGTTAGATACTTGGTGTTTTCTGTTTTTTCCACGATGTCTTGTTTTTGTGCTTTCCTTTAAAATTAATAAAATCCTTTTATGAGTTATTGATAAAAAAAAACCCAAAGAAATGAAGATACAAGGAAAGAGGATGAGGTAACAAATTATCTCTTCCAGATATTTGAGCAACTTGGAGATCTTGGGGTTCCTTTTTATGTCTTCCGTTTCAGTTTGTTAGTTTTCCTTGGGTAATTTCACTTTTTTAGCTTTTTAAAAGCTAAAATGGAAGAGTTTCCTAGGCTATAAAGGATGGAAAGGTGTAAAGAATGAGTATATTATGGAAACTATAATTGTAGGAGTAAAACTTTGAAAGGAAGTCTTCAGGGCATTTGCAAAAGAAGAGGCCTTTTCAGTGTATTTCCCCGAATTGGTGCACTCTATGCAAATCTGATAGTGAATCTTGTTACCACTTACTAATTTTCTGTTCATTTACTATAGATATATATGGGATTGGTTTTTCTCTTTGTTTGGGTGTAGGTGGAATATGCCAATGGAGATAAAAATGTTGTTTGACTTATCTACCTTTGCTTTACCGAAGAAGAGGGGAAGAGTAATGTGGAGTTACACTAGAGCAGCAGTGGTGTGGGCCTTGTGGGAAGAGAGAAATGACAGAATCTTCCAAAAGAAAGAAAGGAGCAAACGACAAATTATGGAGTGTGTAATGACTAGGGTTATACATTGGCTACAAACATTGGAACTATTCAAAAATTTCACATTGATGATATTTGGAGGAATTGGCCTTTAGTGGCTGCTCAGTGCAGAAGGTTAAGGCAATGTTGACTTGGACACCTCCAATTGAAGGATTTCTGAAACTAAACTTCGATGGGAGTAGTCAAGGCAACCCAGGCCCAACTGGAATAGGAGGGGTCATCAGAGACAAGGAAGGGAATTTAAGAGCACTCTTCTCAGGATCGGTGGGGAATGGAGACTCCTTAAAGGCAGAATTGTACACAGCCCTACAAGGAGTACAGATTGCAAGAGAGTTAGGATTGGAAAATTTGGTGATAGAAGGGGACTCCAAGGTGGTGGTGGGTTGGCTAAAAAACCCAGATTCAGTGGTTTGGACTTACAGAAATGAAATGAAGAAATTCAAATGGATAACTCAGCAGATGAATGTAACTATACAATGGGTGGGGAGGGAGGCAAATGCTTTTGCTGATTCTCTAGCTAAACAAGGAGTAACTAGCACTTGTAACTTTATGATGTTTCTGTATTAATAAGTGAGGCTGCACCTCGCGCCTCATATTGGGATGCTTGTAACAGACTCTTTATCATTTGCTTCTAATGAAATCAATTGAATTTTTATCTATCAAAAAAAAGTCTTTGGGGTATTTAAAGAGAATATTAGAGATGTTTCGAATATCATTTCACAAAGGTGTCTGTTTTGAAGGGATGAGAGATCCATCGTATGGACACCCAAATCTTGCGGATAAGGTGGGCGAATTTCAAAAAAAAATTGTCTCCCTTTCAACTAGGAATCGAATTCCCTATTTAGAAAATCATATTTTCAATGATTAATCTTGAACCATAAACTGAACCAGATCAGAACCAAAAGGAGTAGGAGGGAGGTATACCTGATACAGAGAAATATTATCTCTCAACGAAGGTATTCACGCCCAAGGAAGGATCCAAAGACTGCTCCCACTGAAGATGGCGCAGTGTAGGATGGAGTAGAATCAGCAGTGTTCTTCTCCAAGAACTCTGTCCTTCACAAGAAACAACAGGATGGCACGTGAGCACAGCTTCCTATTAATTCTTTCTCAAAGAACTGAAGACAAGATCGAATCTTGCTTTCTCCCACAGAATTGGAGATCGAACTGGATGTCTGGCGGTTGCAGGAAGGAGGCGGCAAGAAAAATTTTTCGCAGGGATTGCAAAATCTTTCTTCTGGGATTTCAGCTCTGAAGAGAATGTGAGTATCTGTGTCTAAAGGCTGCCGCCCCCTCCTTTTGTAATCCTAAAAGATAAGCTCCTAATCCAATTAGGAGCTGCAGACATCCTTTTAGGTGATAAGGATAAACCCTTATCTTATCTGTAGATTAGATCAGCCTACTCCTAATCTCATTAGGAGGTTTCTAGATCTGAATCATATTCAGATCTGGACTCTCTGAGTGGATAGGGTTAAGACCCTATCCTATCTGCTGATCCATCTCAGAATTCGCCCATATTTAACTTATTAAATTAGTCCAGTTCGAAATGGGCTTTAGGCTCATTAAGCTTAAGTGCTCACTTAGCCTTCCTAACTACTGCCCAGTTGGGCTTCCTTGTATGGCGTGGGACCCAAGCATTGATCTACACATCAGCCACATGGGTTCGGCCCAACCTTTGTTACAAGGCCTGGCCGAATACACTGTTGTGGACAGTGCACCCCCTGAAACCCATCAAATGGGCTCTATGGGTCCTACACTTACCTTAAGTGGTCCTTGGGCCAAGCCACCTTGTAACACCCAAGGACTGTGGGCAAATGCAAGATTAGCCCATCAGGTATTATCCTCAATGGTCTTACACTTAACCTCTCAGCCCATAATGATCAAACACTGCCCGACAAGAGAGAACCTCTCCCTCGGCTGCAAGGAACAGTGTTGCACTCTCTGCTTATATGGATCTCGGGAATTAAAACCTTTTGCAAACATTTTAGAAACCATAATATATATACTTTTATATCTCATATAAAATATATACTTTGCAAAACAAATCTCAACGATTGAAATCGGCTGCCGGCAGTCTTGGTTTCCATCAGTGAGAGTGCATCCCCGATCATTACCTTTGTCCGACAAAGGGGCCGATCCTATCACTATGATCACCCACTGAGATGAATTCTCAGACTGTCCCAACATACCCAGGTTTTGACCCCCGCTAAGGATCTCGCTGATTGGTATATCAAAGACAGCCCAATCCGACACCTAGTATGGTATCATAATCGAGTCTAGGGGTCGGGTGTAACTTTCCAGTTTTGCCCATTAGTCTCCAAGGTCCAGGGCAATACTGGAAATCTGGTCCAGTTCAAAGATCCAATTAATCCTACACCGTATGTGCCTAGGGTCTCACCCTGGCAGCTGAGACAGGCCACCCCAACCGACTTGGTGGCACAACACTGTCAGCCTTATCAGGATAGGTCTCCCCAGACCGACCCACTGGCTGTGAACATTCTAAACTAACACGAGTCTCATTAAGTGTCCAGTTTAAGGGTATTACACAGAAACATACCAAGGGAACATGAATCAAATATGCACTTTTATTCATTTACAATAAACTCATAAGGTACATCATTCTGATTGAAACTAAGGGCATACAAAACTGTCCAACATGTTTCAAGATAATTCATGGATATTGTTCCTTTGTTTTAATTTTTTTTTCTTTCTTTTTTGTTAGGGTGGTGATGGAGATTTCAGTTATGGAACTACTGTTGGAAAACGTGGGGTTACTGGTTCAGATATGAAAATAGAATTGTATATATTCCTAGGATTGTGGAAGGATTGATTTAGAAAGTTTTTTCTTTCTATTTCTTTCTTTCTATTTTTGTACTTTCTATTTTCTCTTCTTTCTATTTTTTCTTCTTTCTGTTTTCTTTTCTTTCTATTTTTCTTTCTTTCTATTTATTGCAGCAACTTACTGTATAAATACGCCCATTGGCAATAAAATGAAACATATCAGTATTCTACCATTCCAAAACATGGTATCAGAGCTCTAGGTTTGTCAACCTTTAGATTTTTTCGGCCTTCATTACCAGTTTTTTGTGTTTTTCTCTTCTGGCCTTCAGTGTTGATCTGTAACCAGAAGTGTTCCTTTATTCTCCTTTCCTGCTGGCCTTATTTTTCCTCCATTAACAATGTCCGACATGACTGCAACAAGTTCTCCCGTCCAAACCGATGAAGGAGCAACAAATTCTCATCCTCACACTGGTGATTTGCAGAATATTCAGGCAACATATAGACTGAATGGCCAGAATTACTTGAAGTTGTCACAACTAGTGCGTACCTATTTGAAGGGAAAAGGAAAAATTAGTCACCTCCTTGGAATAGGACCAAGGTTGGGCGAGCCAAATTTTGATGCTTGGAACGAAGATGACTCCATGATTATGTCATGGTTGTGGAGTTCAATGACACCCGAGATTAGTGATACTTGTATGTTTGTTCCCTCTGCAAAGGCTATTTGGGATGCTGTCCGACAAACCTATTCCAAAGCCCATGATGCTGCTCGTGTCTATGAGGTCAAAGTGAAGACTGTGGCGGCCAAACAAGGGAGCAGGAGTGTTACAGAGTATGCAAATCTGCTGCAAAATTTATGGCATGAGCTTGATCATTATCGGGTTCTTGAGACAAAGTGCACAGATGATGCTGTGATCTTGAAGAATTTTATTGAAAGAGATAGGGTGTATGATTTTTTGGTCAGACTGAATGCTGAATTTGATCAGGTCCGAATACAAATTCTTGGCAAAGAAGAAGTGCCTCCATTGAATGAAGTCATATCCCTTGTCAGAGCTGAGGAAAGCCGTCGTGGAATCATGCTTGAGCCTAAAGATCCCGAAGGCTCAGCCATGGTGGCAAGGGGAGGAAGTTACAGTGGTTCAAAGGGTGAGAACAATCTGGCTCGTGACACAACCACCCGTGACTCTAACGATAACCTCTGGTGCACCTATTGCAAGAAGCCCAGACACACGAAAGATCGGTGCTGGAAACTTCATGGGAAACCTCCCACATCTAGCAAGGAATGGGGAAATCGAGGAGTTTCAAAAGGAGTTCAACAGGCCCATAATGTCTCCACAACCTCGCAGCAAGAACACTCAAGTCAGGGACCATTTAATGATGAAGAAATTGAAAGGCTAAGGTGCTTCCTGAAATCCTTGAAACCAGGAAGAGTTTCTACCTCTCTTGCTCTCTCAGGTGAGCCTTTATCTCTAGGATTACATGCCTCGGCTAGTGTTTTTCCATGGATTCTTGATTCTGGAGCTACTGACCACATGACACCCTCTTCACTACATTTTCTCACCTATACACCCGGTCCTAGTAATAGAAAATTCTCTGTTGCTGATGGTTCTTTCACCATAGTGGCAGGGATTGGGAATATTCAAATTACTCCATCCCTATTACTTAAAAATGTGCTTCATGTTCCTAAGTTATCCACTAGCTTTATCTCTATACATAAACTCACCCAGGATGTGAACTGCAATGTTGTGTTCTTCCCTTCTTACTGTGTATTTCAGGACCAGGTTTTGGGGAAGAAGATTGGACTTGCCAAGGAAAGAGATGGACTCTACTACCTTGAAGCAACCAGCAAATCATCTCACATTGTTATGCATGTCACACACGAGTCATTCTTATCTACCTCCAATAAAGATTTAATTTGGCGTCATCATTTCCGTTTTGGTCATCCTTCATTTCCTATTTTAAAAACAATGCTTCCTTCCTTGTTTAAAGGAATTGATGTTGAAACCTTTCATTGTGATGTTTGTGAACTTGCTAAGCACAAAAGGGTTTCTTTCCCAATCAGCAATAAAAGATCTTCAACTCCTTTTTATTTGATTCATTCGGATATATGGGGCTCTTCTCAAATTCCCAACATTACTGGTTCCAGATGGTTCGTCACCTTTATTGATGATTGCACTAGGGTCACATGGATTTTTCTTCTTAAGTCTAAATCTGATGTGGGTACGATTCTTCCCAACTTTCATAACATGGTCCAAACTCAGTTTGGTGTGAGAATTAAAAGGTTTCGATCTGATAATGCTACAGATTATTTTAATCAGAATTTGTCCCCATTTTTTCAGAAAGAAGGCATTGCGCATGAATCCTCCTGTGTTAACACTCCCCAACAGAATGGGGTAGCTGAGAGAAAAAATGGCCATCTTTTGCAAACCACCCGAGCCTTTCTCTTTCAAAATCAGGTGCCAAAACAATATTGGGAGGAAGCTGTCCTTACTGTTGCCTACACCATAAATAGACTACCATCTAAAGTTCTTGACAACCGAAGCCCAATACAAGTCCTTTTTCAATTTTACCCTGATATTCGAGCCTCAAATAATCTCACACCATGAATTTTCGGCTGCACTGTCTTTGTTCATGTCCATAATAAGGGAAAATTAGACCCACGAGAAAATTCTACACCCTAACTCAGAAAGGTTATAAATGTTATCATCCAGCCACCAGAAAATTCTACACCTCCATCGATGTCACATTTGAGGAAGGAAAATATTTTTTCACTCAACCTTATCTTCAGGGGGAGCCCTCATTAATGGAAGATAAGGCCTCGGATCTACTCTCCCTAGATGTATTACCCTCCTCACAGACATTCAATCGTCAAGAATCACATTCCTCTGAGCCCCACATTCTTGAGTCTCAACAAGAGTCAAACAACCCGACCATTGAACCAAATTCGGACACTGTTAACCCCACGAATGATGTGCATGATAATGTGAGATATATGCAGGTTTACTCTAGGAGGAAAAATCCAGATCCTCAACCTGTGCAAGTCCAAGATTCAACTCCTAATCCAGATCCTGAACCTACACCTTCACAGTCTGAATATGAGTATGACCTACCTATTGCACTGAGAAAAGGAACCAGAGAATGTACCAAACGCCCATTGTACCCTTTAGCCAAATATGTATCATTCCAAAGATTCTCTAAATCCCATAAAAGTTTTCTAGCCAGCCTTAACACCATTCCAATTCCTAATACTCTAGCCGAGGCACTTTATAATAAGGAGTGGAGAAAAGCCATGAGAGTGGAAATGGAGGCATTAGAAAAGAACAACACATGGGAAGTTGTGGATCTACCAAGAAACAAGAAGACGGTAGGTTGTAAATGGGTGTTCACAATTAAGTACAAATCTGATGGGTCATTAGAAAGGTACAAAGCACGCCTGGTAGCCAAGGGATATACACAGACTTATGGGGTAGATTATCAAGAGACTTTTGCCCCAGTAGCTAAAATGAATACAGTAAGGGTGTTACTGTCGTTGGCTGCTAACTATAATTGGGATTTGCAAACAGTTTGATATAAAAAATGCGTTTCTCCATGGTGATCTAGAAGAGGAGATATACATGGACATTCCACTGGGTTTTGGAGAAGGCATTAAAGGGAACAAAGTTTGTCGGTTGAAGAAAGCACTATACGGTCTCAAACAATCTCTGAGAGCATGGTTTGGAAGGTTTACGAAGGTAATGCTGAGTACAAGTTACAAGCAAAGTCAAGGTGACCACACATTGTTTATCAAACACACAGCCTCAGGGGGAGTTACTGTACTATTAGTCTATGTGGATGATATAATCGTTACTGGGAATGATAAAAAGGAGAAGGAAGCATTGAAAAACTGCCTTGCCAGAGAATTTGAGATAAAAGACTTGGGGAGACTAAAGTATTTTCTCGGAATTGAAGTTGCACATTCTATACAAGGCATCTTTATCTCTCAACAAAAGTATGCTGTTGATCTTTTGAGAGAAACAGGAAATATGGCATGTAAACTAGCTTCCACGCCTATAGATCCCAATCATAAACTTGGAGAAGCCAACAATAATGCAAGTGTAGACAAGGAGATGTTCCAAAGACTAGTTGGAAAACTCATTTATCTTGCACATACAAGACCGGATATTGCATATGCTGTAAGTGTAATAAGTCAGTTTATGCATAATCCTAAAGAAGTTCATCTACAGGCTGCTCATCGAATTCTGCACTATTTGAAAGCCAATCCAGGAAAAGGAATTTTATTTTGAAGAAATGGAGGACTGACTCTTGAAGCATATACAGATGCCAATTATGCAGGATCTCCAGTAGATAGACGGTCCACTTCTGGTTACTGTACCTTCTTAGGAGGAAACTTAGTCACTTGGAGGAGTAATAAGCAAAATGTAGTGGCTCGGTCAAGTGCAGAGGCAGAATTCAGGGCTATGGCACAAGGAGTGTGTGAATTACTCTGGTTGAAGATAATTTTAGAAGACCTAAAGATTCCACGAGAAGAGCCTATGAAACTATATTGTGACAACAAGTCAGCCATCAATATTGCTCACAATCCTGTTCAACATGACAGGACGAAGCACATCGAAATTGACCGACACTTTTTAAAAGAGAAACTGGACAACAAGTTGATTTGCACTCCCTATGTGTCTACAAAAGGACAACTGGCCGATGTACTTACTAAAGGGCTCAATAGTACAGACTTTCGGAAAATTATAGCCAAGCTGGGAATGGAGGATCTTTGTTCACCAGCTTGAGGGGGAGTGTTGGAAATCGTGGGGTTACTGGTTCAGATCTGAAAATAGAATTGTATATATTCCTAGGATTGTGGAAGGATTGATTTAGAAAGTTTTTTCTTTCTATTTTTGTACTTTCTATTTTCTCTTCTTTCTATTTTTTCTTCTTTTTGTTTTCTTTTCTTTCTATTTTTCTTTCTTTCTATTTATTGCAGCAGCTTACTGTATAAATACGCCCATTGGCAATAGAATGAAACATATCAGTATTCTACCATTCCAAAACAACTACAAAGTAATATAAAGGAATATCCATACTCATTGACATGATAATGAAAGACTGTGCAGGATATCTGTTGGTTTCTGTCTCGTTATATTCGTTTTCTTTTTCATGCACGTAAGATACTACCTATCACCCAATAATCTCCTTCCCATTTACTTCATATATTTCAGAAAGGCTTTCCTCATTTTTTTTTGTTGCAGGTATAACTTACCAGCTATTATGAAAATCCTTTTAAAGGCTTCCTTTCACATTGTCATGGAAGAGAGGAAAGTTAGTGTGGAGATGTACAAGTGCAGCAGTGTTGTGGGCAATCTGAGAAGATAGGAAGACTAGAATATTCCATGCCACAACATATACAAAGGAAGATGTCAGGGAAAGCATAATAATCAAGTTAGTGCGTTGGGTTAACACTATAAATTTTCACTCCTTTTCCATAAATGATATCCATAGGGACTAGCAAAGGCCATTACTTGGTATGATGGTAAAATCTCGGGCTGTTAAGCGTGAGAACACAGGTCCAAGTGTGAGAGTATCCACTTTGTGCAAAAAAAGAAAAAAAAAATCCAAATGTGAGGACTGTATCCAGTCTAGCAGTACGTGGAAAACTCATCCAAAGCAAGACAATCTCCTTTACTTCAATGGAACCCTCTATTTGGGTTCCGTAGGATTGGGGGATTCTACAAGAGCTGAAGTATGTGCAACACCATGAGAATTGAGGTTGAGCAGATCACTTCATGAGAAATTTAATTGTGGATGGGGAATTCTAAAGTGATAGTGCACTAGCTGAGAAAAGATAGTGAGAGCTTATGGAAATTATAGAAATGCTATGAGGGAAATAAGGCAGATGGAAAGGGATTTGACAATCACCTATTCATGGGTTAAAAGAACAACAAGCTTGTTGGCTAATGTGATGGTAAACAAAGGGTAAATAGGGCTCAAATGTTTTGAGGAGAACTTTTAAAATGATCTTTTATATCAAGAAAGAAAGGAATAGGTAGGGATAGCTAGTCTATATTTTGGGGTGCTTGATACTTATTGCACATATTCATTCTTTAAACATAATCAATAAAAATTAACCTCTTACCAATCAGAGAAAAGGGAATATCAAGAAAGTTAAAGGAAAAACAAGCATATAATCTTTAAACTTCGAGGGTGATAAGGTGTTGTGGTGTCTGATCCTTTGTGGTCCTCTATTAGATAGGATTTAAACAAATGCCTAAATTCCAGAAGCATTGTTTTTCTTTTTCATGTTTTTGTTCAAGATGCTCTCTCTGGATTGTTGATCGCCCCAGGTTTCTCAGGGATGGAGATGGAAGGGAAATAATGGGTGGTAATTGGCTGGAAGAGTGGAGGGGAAGATGGGCTTTGGTATTTATGGCACTTTATTTGAGAGGAGAGACTTTTGGCATTCAGGGTGAACATCTCCATGCTAGACCTGTCAATGAGCCAGCTAATTCTCCAGCTAGGATGGAGTAGGCAGAGATGTGATGTACAGGGGTCAGGCCCCTCCTTTGTAGATTTTTGTTTGTATAGGTTGGCTGAGTGGATCAGCCCATGATTTTTCTTTTTCTTTTTCATTTTCATGTTTCTGACTTTCTGGTTAGATACCCCTTCTTTTTTCTGCATTTTAATGAATTCCGATAGTAGCTAATAGAAAAAAAAGTCTCAACTCTCAAGGTTAGCCAAACAAATGGAAGAAATAAAATTATTGAGATGCATGGGATTATGGGATGATTCCAAATTATTGGATTTGTTAACTTGACCATGCAGAATTGGGTGCTGATAATACCATTTATACAAATAACTTTCCCTTCTTGGTATGGTGAATTGAGATCTTCAATTACTAATACTGTTCAAATATTTATGCAGATTGTACATGGAAATCAATCTTGTGCTGCACATGTTATCTCTTTTCTTGTTCAAGCTTATGGAAGAGCATTGCCAGTCTATCTTCCTGTATATTTCATTCCTGCACTAATAGTTCACCGTCAAGGCCTTCTGAAGAGGTATTAAATCTGTTTTGATATCCTTTTTGATATATACTATTCTCCAGTTGTTTCTATTTGCAGCAACTTAGTTGGATGGATTCCTATTACCTAGCTAAAATTCCTACTGTAAAACTTATATTAATGAAGAATTCAATATAAGTAAGCTTAAAAGGAAATCTAAGCAACCAGGTATGATGATATCTTCTGCATGGAAGATGGTTCTCCTTGTAGGGGTTACCTTTCTGTCTTGAGTGGTCCCTGGCATCAAGCTAGATACTGCGCATTCACTCAACTGGTTTAAAAACACTACGATCATCACAAGGGAATATCAATATGAAATCAACATAAGTATAGGATAAGGTGTTTACTAATAACTATTCAATGAGTATTCCTGTGAACTTTTCTTTGTTAGATATGTTATTGCTGGGGACTTTGGTACTGATCTTGGTTAGACCTCCTTTCGGCACTGAAACTATCTGCTCTTTTTCACTATTCATAGTTGAATGTACTTAAGTTTCCTAATCACATAGCCTAATCTTTTCTTCTGCCCCCCCCCCACCCCTTTTTTTCTGTTTTTAACGTGAAGTTTCTTCTTTTGCCAATATAAAAAGATAATGAGATAAAATTTGGATTGATATTTTGTTTGGAATGTGTTTCTGCTATTTTTCTTTTTTTTATTAGGGGTGCAACTTGAGTGGGCTTGGGTTGAGATTTTGTTAAATCTTGAAGGGTCCTGTCACAAGGGCCTGCTTGATGCGGTGTAAAATGTTCAACTCAGGTACCTGAGTTGCATCCCTATTTTAATTCATTGTACTTACTTAACTGTCCCTTTTCATGACATTGTTTTATCCCCTCTCATCTATATGCAGTCCTTATACAATTTTGGGGAAGGGTCTCCTTGGCACAGCAAGATCGAGCTTGTTCCTTTCTGTATATTGTACATCAGCCTGGTTAGCATTTCATTTTGCTTATAATGCTTTGATCCAGTTGCTATCTTACAATGGAATTCCTATAAATGGTTGTCTTCATGAATACAGGAAAATATATTAAATTTCTGCATTTTTTTGCTACTATTAAACTTCTGCAAATTGGAGTTTGTAATTTTGACAATTTCATTTTTCAATTATTAACTATATGAACTAAATAAATGTTATTTTTTCATTTAAATGAAGTCCTCTCATTTTTGCATTGCTGCAAGGCAAAATGAAACTAAATTTTGTTTTTAATAGAATTTCGAAATCTGGTATCCACAGCATAATCCCTTGAGCTCTATCCTTATGGAGCCAGTACTTACAGAAATATCTCACCCTTGTGTCATGTAAATGCTTTGTAATAAGAAAACCTACTTTATGTAAACACCAGTTTTCTATTAACTAATGAAGCTCCCTCCCAGTTTCAGGCTCTTTTTATGATATAAAAAAGAATGCCAAAGAAAGTAAAAGTACCAAATGATTAAATTATGGGTGCACAGACTTAAACCAGTGGAAGTTTGTAAGTAGGACTAGTCAAACTTGTATATCCAGGAGCCTTTTATACCTAACAAGTGATTAGATAGAGTTATTTTTTTAGCAGTAACAATCTCAAGAATTTTGTCAATAAAAATCAAAAGGAGACAATAAGAGAAAGATGGAAAGAAACATGTCCTTCCCTGCTAAAGAATTGTGCTCCAGTCCAATTCCCCCCAAAATAAAGGTTTTTGTTGGGATGCTGCTAAGCAAATCTTGAACACCTGTGTTAGACTCCAAAGGAAGTGTAAAAATTGGTCCCTTTCTCCCCATGTTTGTGTAATTTGATGGAAGAATGGGGAGAGTACCAACCATATTTTTTTTGCAGTGCCCCTATGCTTCAAAGATTTGGCATCATTTTTGCTCTTCGATGGGAGAAGTGTGGATAGCACCTTCTAATGTGGTGGACCTGTTTAAGCCACACTTTTTGATATACTCTACACAAAGAAAGAAAACTTGGTGGCAGTGTATGAGAGGGGCAGTGCTTTGGGGTTTGTGGTGTGAAAGGAATGGCAGGATCTGTGAAGAAAAATACAAGGAAGTGGAGGAGATGATTGAACTTACAACTGTAAGGGCTGATCACAGGGCTCAGATCAATAAAGATATCATTGGGATAAAGGTGAATGATCTGCTAAGGGGTGGGAACTTTATTGTGGATTTTAAAAGCAGGGTACAACAAAGGGTGGTGGATTGGAGCCTACCTGGAGAAGGAAGCTACAAATCAAACTTTGATGGGCGCTATCTTGGAAATCCTGGGACTTCTGGAGTGGGAGGACCGGAGGAGTGGTCAGAGGCTCTGGTGATAATGTGATTCTCAGCTACTCGGGACTGGCTGGTTTCAGAATCTCCTTGAGGGCAGAACTGTTAGCTTTAGTTCAAGGCATTAAACCAGTAGCTCAGCAGGGTTCTTGAATATAATAATTGAAGGGAATTGCTAAACTGTCATTAGATGGATGAATTCTCAGGATCAAGTTCCTTGGCAATTTAAAATGCTGGTGAGGTTGGATTTCTCCTTGGGTACCAGATTGAACATCTCATTCATTTTTTTTGGAGAAAAAGTAATGTATTAAAAGATGCAAAAAAGATATACAAAGGAGTGCAAATATGTTAGCTGATTCTTTGGCTAGGTTGGGGGTAGGAAAAGATTGTTTGGATTGTGGTTGCCCAGGCCTGGGCTGTAACTTATAATTTTTTCCTATCTTTTTTTCTTTGGTTATCTCTGCTGTATATTTTTTTTGGGATGTAGAGGATGTGTTGTACTTGGCCACCAACTTTGGCCCAAGGCTGTCACACGCCTCCTTGTACACCACAGCCTTATCCCGACTATATGGGGTTGGCTACATGAATCTTGTTTTGCCAGTCCATTGTTTGTAATGCCATATCCATTATTAAATAATTGTTGCTTAAATCATTTCTTACTACTTCTACCCATGTCCTTTTTGGTATACCTCTTGGCCCTTGCCCATCTAGCCCCTTCAACTTTGTAACAAATCACTTCTTCTTACAGGTGATGTTGATGGTCTTCCATGCAAATAGCCATCTTAGTCTACTTTGTCTCATTTTATTACCTATTGGAGCTTCACTACAAATGAGTTCATTTTTAATCGTATCCTTTTTAGTTTTTCCACTCATCCGTCTCAACATATTGTTCTTACCCAACACCCTGCTCCATACAAAAGGAGTCTCCACTAGAATCCTTGCGAACTGGTGAAGTTTTGCTTTCTTCTTGTTCGTAGGCGAGGTTGCGATTTCTTCAGTGCTGGCGACAAAAGGAGTTTCTGTGAGAGAGCTAGGAAAGGTAGAGGATCGGTTGGAGTTCTTGAATTGATGCTTGGTAGGTAGGTTTGTTTATTCTGACCCTGATATTAGGGACGTAGAGAAGTGGGTGAGTGGTAAATGGAGACATCTAAGCTTTTCGTTAGGTGAATGGGGGTTTCTATGCTCTTATTTAGTTTCAGATGGAAAGAAGATATGGAGAAAGCCCTAGTGGGCTAGTGAGAGAAAAGTTGGGATTAAAAAAGGTAACCTGAATTTTTTCCCAACGATGGATGCCATTTTTGCGGAAGTGTTTAGGTTCTATGAGATTTGTCTGGTTAGATGTTTATGGGGTTCCATTACACGCTTGGAGCATAGAAGTGTTTAGGGCAATAGAAAATGCCTATGGAATTTTTAAGAGGTTTGACTTTAGAAATAGGAGATGGGAGAACATCTAGTTCACAATGATTCTAGTGGAGACTGAAGATTTGAATTTGATTCCTACATTGCTGGATTTGTTCTGCGTGGATGGGATTTTTCAACTAAGGATAGTTGTTGCTGGAGAGGACCCTCTATTTTGGATTTAGGATCAAAAAGCTACTAGGGAGGCTCTGAAAGAGGATGGGGTGATAGAGCTAAGGAGGTTTGGTCATTTGTGGAAGTTAAAAATTTGCAGAGGAAGGTTGATAGGGGAGGTGAAGGGTCGAGAACAATGATGGATTGTGTTGCAAATTTAGTTTTTTAAGGACTGTGGATCAAAAAGGAAAAAAAGTTAGTGAGATTGGCTTAGTTCTAATTTTTGTTTGACCCAACCCTAGGTTGTCCCTAATGCAAACCCTATGATTACTTCAATGAGTAATTTTAATAGCTATTTTAAAGGGCTAAGGATGCAAAAGATCTTAGAGCAGACAAGAGTATTACAAGGGAACTGCCTATGGTACAGGGGATTACAAGTGTTTCGTGAGAAAGTACACCTATTCAGATGAAGGCAGCCTTGAACTTGTGCAAGAATGAGAAGAGGAAGAGAGGAGCTCTCTAACGGTAAAGGTGAAAGGAGGAAACTTGCAAGTAAAAAGCGGAGGATCTAAGGCTGGACAAATCTTGTCCAGTTTTGGAGTAATCGAGGTTGGTTCTAAGTGTGACTTCGAGGCGGGAAGGGAGAAAAAGAGGTAGAGTTGGCTGGATGGAAAAAACCATGTTGCAACTTGCAAGAGGTAAGTCTTTTTGAGCACCTTTTTTTTGAAGTAGAGGGTTGAAAAGGTAGATAAAGAAATGTGACCACTTCAGGAGGGAGAAAAAGAGGTAGAGTTGGCTGGATGGCTTATGTATTTGAAATCTCTTGTTTCCTTGTAAATTGGGCAACTCTTTAGTAAAAACAATTGTAAACTTACTTCAATTTAATTAATAAAGTTTATTTGCTGATAAATAAAGAGGTAGAGTTGGATGCTTCAGTGATTTTGGATCGAGAGGGGACACTAAGTAACCTTCCAACTCTCGGGGAAGATGTGGAAGACTCATTGACCTGTGAGGAAACAGAGAAACTCTTAGATGATAGGGTTCAATCTATTTCGATTGACTTTGTAGTTGCTAAAGGAGGTGGAGATAAATAAAGGACAGGAAATAAAGGTAAATTCTCGGCTGTTTCTTTTAAAGGGGGGAGAAAAGGACCTGACATTGGATAAAGTGGTAGACTTAGAAAGAGGATAGCAGCCAAACAATTCTCAGATTTCTAGAGCGGTTTTGGAAAACTCTTCAAGATTGGAAAGGACAGAGGAAAAGTCAGAGGAGTGGCTCTACCCTTTTACAATTGTTCCTGAATCTATAAAAGGGGGTGAAGATAAAGAAAGGAGAGGAAATATACGGAAAATGCCCGGATGAATCCTGCTCCAAGGTTTATATAAGGAAGAGAACTTATCGAAGAAGACCTTTAACAGAGGAAGAAAAAAATCCAGGATGATGATGGCTCTTTTGACGAAGCTGAGAATTTAAGCGAGTCAAGTGAGGAGGAAGCTTATATTGATGAAACCCACTGTATTGACAGGGCCACTGACTTGAATAAAGTGGCTGATGTGGCAGTGGATGTAGGTAAAGCCTTGGGTTTGTTAGTGTTGGGTGGTGAATCCTTTACAAGAAAGATGTTTCAAGAGTGGGAGGAAAGCTACAAGATGCCTGTAAGGGAGAATGTTGGAGATCTTCAAGAGTATCAACTGTTATCTGATGAGGGCCATAATGACTTGAGTACAACTAGACCGGAAGAAGTCGATATTGAAAAAGATGCTGCAGTGGTTGATGTTCAATTCTTTGAGAATAACACAGATTTGGAACTGGAAAGGATCAATGAGACGCCTTCTTGTTCGCTAGAGTTCAAGAAGAATGTTTTAGCAAGTAGAAGAATGTTTTGGTTTGAAAGGTTTTCACTAGACTAAAGGGGGCATTTGGCATTTGGCAAGTCTCCCCTGAAGTTTCTAACAATCATGAAAACCTCCCCTATAGTTTAACTTTAGCAAAAACCTCCTTTCTATTTTCAAAAAAATCAACAAAACCTCCCTTTCGTCAACAACCAAGACGAAAAACGTTAAACCGATGATATTTTCAAAATACCCATTTTACCCCTTCGATTGTGGCGCATGGCACAACCATGAGTTCTCTCTTTGCGGTGGCGATCCCTTCGTTTCTAGTCCCAATCGGCTCAATCATTTCTCCGGCGAGATCCCAACATCACTTAGGAGATTACCGGTGACGGTGAGCTTCGATCTAAGGCATAACAACCTCATCGGAGAAATCCCTTAGACTGGAACGTAGACAACTGGGATGAGCCTCCTAAATAAACAAATCAATCAAAGAAACAATGGACCTAGAAATTAAAAATGTAAGAATCAAGTTAATCGGATTTGGGCTAGCAATTGGACCGACCAGAAAGCGAAACCTCATTGTCACGACATCATATACGCACTAGCAAAATGGTACCTCTGCCTTTTGCATCCGAACACACCTCACAAACGATTGATATTGAACTATTCATCAGGATATGCTCTGTGACGCTTTCGTGCTCTGTATACGGATGTGGGTTCGTGTACGTGTTCGTCATAGACATCATGATCTTCTCTCTCATCCCCTGCAGCTTCTGTATTTGGTTCTCATATTCCACGTGCCCCAACCCCAGCATCCCTTGTCCTGCGGACAGACACTCCGACATTGCAGTTTGACTATAGAATGGCAATAACATGCTAGAATCCTGTCGAGAATAATTTTCTCTAGTGGAGGTATTTTCTCATGCAGGAAATTGATTGGTCGAGGCGGTAGGTAATTATCCCCTGTCCCTCTTCTCTCCCTCCTCGACCGCTTCATCATTGTGACGAAGAAGCAATCTTTGCCTTCAAGAATTGTAGAAAAAATCTACCTTGTCGGTAATCGGAATTCTACGGCGATTTCTCGGTGATGATTTTGATGGTTTCTGATGGATGAGAGAAATGGCGATCTACTGAGGAGGGATTCCGATTTTCTAACTAAAAAAGGATTAGAAATTCTTGAACTCCATAGATGGATGCACGTTGACGTTGTCGAGATCGATTTCGTGCTCCCCATCAAAGAAGATCATCGGGAAAGAAGCGATTGTGGAATTCTCTGTCATATTTACTAGATTCCCGACTAAATTTCGTTGCTCCGCCGACGGAACTCCAGGGGCAAGGAGTTTGGACGAATAAGAAGATACGAGAGCAGTTTTTAAATTGGAGAAAGGCACGAGGTTTCCTCTTTCAAAACTGAAAATGCATGAAGAAAGTGATGCCGGGGAGAGGCTCATCACAGTTGTCTGCGTTCTAGTCTGAGGGATTTCTCCGGTGAGGTTGTTATGCCTTAGATCGAAGCTCATCGTCACCTGCAATCTCCCAAGTGATGTCGGGATCTTGTCGGACAAATGGTTGAGCCGACTGGAACTAGAAACGAAGGGATCACCGCCGTAGAGAGAGAACTCACGGTTGTGCCATGCGTCGCAGCTGGAGGGATAAAATAGGTATTTTGAAAATATTATCGGTTTAACGTTTTTCGTCTTGGTCGTTGACGAAGGGAGGTTTTTGTTGATTTTTTTGAAAATAAAAGGGAGGTTTTTGCTAAAGTTAAACTATAGGGGAGGTTTTTATGATTGTCAGAAACTTCAGGGGAGGTTTTTGTATTTTACCCTAAAGGAATTAATGAGAGAATTTGAATTAGGCGCTAAGTTCATATTTAAATTTAAATTTGCCTTGGAATAATTGACTAATTAATGAAAGAGAAATCAGATTTAATACTACGACATTAATGAGAGATTCGATATTAAATATGGATTAACGAAATTAATTATGAACCGAATGTATCGGACTGCTTTAGGCCCGTATCAGCCGATACAGATCCGAAACAGCCTGATACGGGCTGATACACATTCCGCGTATTGGGTTCTTGTCAGAATGATATGTATAGGCCGATACAGCCCGATACATTGTGATATTTTGAACCTTGGTGCAGCTAACTCCTTGAGACTTGGGAGGATTTAAGAACTATTAAATTCTACCTTTAATACTTACAAAGGGAAATTTAATTAGAAAACAAAAACAACCAGATTCCGTTTATTCACTGTAGTCATTAAGGAAATTATGGAAATTTTTACTATAGATGCTGTTCTGAACAGAACAGAATGGCAAAACAGGATTCATGTTTTTCTTCTTTTTTTTTTTTCTTTTGATAAGCAAAACGGGATTCATGTTGCTGGCTCCACATGGTTGAGACAAGGCTTAGATGATGGTGATGATGCTACTCTAATTCTAATTGTTTCTCTTAATATTTCTAAGATAGAAGCAGAATTTTATGGGTAGGCGAACATTGTTTAAATGTTTGAAACATTGGAACATTTTAACTTTAAGCGTGACTTGTGAGGTCCTGTTCTTGTATTCTGATTTGTGTACTTTGCCTTGCCAATAATGTAACCAATTGACAAGAATGATACAAAGTTTTGGCAAGTTCTCCCATGATTAGAAGTTTGAACATTATATTGTGAAGTGGATGCTGGAAAAAGGGCTCAATTCTTTATTGATCAATAATAAAAGGCCCAAACTCTTGTTTTTAATGCTCAGAAGTACACTGCCAAGTGCCATCTATTTGGGTTTGGAAAAAATAAAACAATCAGCAATTGACCTTTTTTGTTCCAGGATGTGGACGTGCTTGCTCTTCAGAATTTTTAAGAGATGCAACATTCCAATGGTGGTGATGGGAACGGTACATAGGTTTTCCTTACTCCCTTGATCTGGCATGCCTGACCCTCTCTCTCTCTTTGAAAACTGAAATGTATTGCTTGCGTCTCTGTACAGTTTCCTCCAGGTCTGGCCTTGAGAATTGAGAAGAAAAGCAGAAGGATCGAAATCTCTCTCTATTGCTTTGCAAGAGCTATTGAGAGCTTCTTCACATGCATGGCAGATGCCGGTCTTTTGCCACCGGCGACTAAGCTGAAGAGAGCCGATGTGGTTATATTCAGTTTGTCAACAGCCATCATCATGCACTGTTACGCACAAGAAAGGGAAGTTTTCCGCTCCAAGTACTTGAATGTTCTCGATTGGGTGTTTGGCGTTCCTCCCGCCATATCTGAAACTCCACGTTGCAAAAACACTTGATATGGATGAGCAATGGCCCAATGGGTGTTTTCAAGGGGGAGATTTTGATTCTTATTTTTAACATGACAAAAGAGTTCCTATTTTTGTAAGTGGTTAATCTTATGCCAGTTTTAACACCAATAAATTGAATACTGGCTCAATTTTGGCTTTCAAAATTTTAAGTGGGTTAATCTTGTTCCCTAGATATCCTGAAATCTAAGCATAGCTCTATAAACGATTTGGTATCCAGGGTTTCCCCCTGAATTGATCAATGGCAAAAAGGATCCATAGGACATCGTTCGTCAAGGTGCCATTTGGCAAGTCTTTTTTGGAAAGATCTAACAACCCAAATGGTCAAAAGGCTTATTGAGTCTTTGGGGTCTTACCTTTAAGGCCCTCTTCGTTTTTCGGTAAATTATTTACCCAGGTAAACACACTTACCTAGGTAAGTGTTTCCCAGGAAAGACTTACCCGAGTAAATGCACTTATTTGGGTAAGTGTTTCCCAGGAAATATTTACCCAGGTAAGTGCATTTATTTATATTCTTTTATTTTCCATGTAAACAAGGCAATGACCATTTTAGCCATAAAAATTCATTATTAAAAGGCATTTTTGTCTCATTAAGTGTTGGTAATTTTCCTCCCCAGTGGAAATGTTTTTTACCTACCTAGGGGATGGGTATCACTTGGTCTCCACATAAATCTAATAAAAGAACATGGGTTTCTTGGTTCCCCCTCTCAAAATCCAAAAAAAGAACGCCCCCCAAAGATCAAGGCCGTTTGATAAGTATCCTGGTCTAGCGAGCTGTTAAAGGAAAGATTTTGGACGTTTTGGGCATCTACAAGCTTTTTGGGACGTGGGTCTTCTCATCTCTTATTTGTCAAATGGAAAAAGACCAAATTTTGGTCTTTAAATATTTGAACAGCCAGCCTGAAGACCACATGGAACAGAGGTTTTCCATTTATGTAGACAACATTTGTATTGAATTCACATTGAATATTATTAATAAATTAAATTAAAAATATCAAAATATAATATATTGTTAATAAAGTGAACTAAAAAATGATTTTGATATTGTATGTCAAGAATAAAATGAAATGAACACATCTTTAAGGCTTGAATCTATTAGGGATCAGTACCTTGTACTTTGGCTCGAGTGACAATTTGGTACCTAAACTTTAAAATGCAACAATCTAGTGCCGAACTTTCAAAATGTGACAATCCAGTACCCAAACTTCAAAAATGTGACAATCCAATACCTATCGTTAACTAGTCCGTTAATTAGCCATTAAGTGACATTTGAAAAGTAAAAAATGCCCTAAAAATTTCATCTAATTCTCTTTACCAACCATCCAAACATTGACAATAAAATGAACAGTCCCAAATTATAGATTCTTCTAAACAGTCACCAACTTTTTTGAATAGAAGATGGTAATGGTAATGGTAAAGTTACCCAAAGCATATGATAGGATAGAGTGGGAATTCCTCAAACAAGTAATGGTAAAATTAAGGTTTGGAAGAATCTGGATTGATTGGATAATGGAATGTGTTTCCTTTATCTCATACAAAATCCTAATCAATGGGGTCCCCAAATAAAACTATCTACCATAGTAGAGGCCTAAGACAAGGAGACCCCCTGTCTCCCTATTTCTTCCTATTAGTCTTAGAAGTTCTCTCTTCTCAATTGAATAGGTTGGTGAATGCTCAACAACTATCAGGAATCAAAATTAATCAAGATTGTCCTGTGATCTCTCATTTATTTTTTGCAAATGACAGCTACCTCTTTTCAAAAGCTGATTCAGCTGAAGGACAAGTTCTTTTGGAAACTATCAAAAAATATGAACAAGCTTTGGGTCAACAGGTAAACTTGTCAAAATCTGAGGTTTTCATTAGTGCAAATATGCACCCCAAATTGCAAAAATTGTTAGCTAGAACTTTGGGTATGAAGAAAGTTGAACATCCTTCAATCTACATACAGACATTGGGAAATCAAAGAAAACCTTATTTGGGCACTTAGTTGAAAGAGTGGAAAGCAAGAAGAAGGTTGGCAAGATCTTCTCCTCTCTCAAGCCGGGAAGCAAACATTAATTAAATCAGTGGTTAATGCCATTCCTGCTTACTCAATGTCATGCTTTTTGATCCCCAAAACTATTTGTAACCAACTGTCTAAATTGCAAAGAGAGTTTTGGTGGAATGATAAAAAAATCAAAAAGGAAGATTTATTGGGTCAGTTGGGCCACAACCTATAGGAATAAATTGGATGGGGGAAGAGGTTTTAGGGACCTCATTTTTTTAACCTTGCTCTCTTGGCAAAACAAGCTTGGAGACTATGTATAAATGAAGAGAGCTTCTGGATAAAGGTGATTAAAGAAAGATGCTTAAAAGGGAGAAATTTTCTAAATGATCCTTTGCCCTCTAGGAGCTCTTGGGGGTGGAAGAGTGTGTTGGCTGCTAAGGGGATTATAAAGAGAGGTGCATGCTGGTTAGTAAATATTGGTTCAAATATTACAATATGGGAAGACCCTTGGCTTCCAGACATCCCAGGTTTTAGAATTCAGGGCCCAAGAACCAAAAATGAAAACATCAGGGTAATTAAAGACTTAATGACTGCTTAGGAGAGAACTTGGAATGAGAGTCTAATAAGAAACAACTTCAGTGAGGTGATAGCAAGTCATATCCTCAGAATTCCTTTAGCAATAGGTGAGTGGAAAGACATGTTAAACTGGACCTTGAGTAAAAATGAAAAATTTATAGTAAGGTCTGCATATTTCACAGCTAAACAGAGAGAGCAGGAAATTTCAAATAATCAAGTAAGCAGTAGAAAAGCAGTATCTTTCGATAAAAACCACTGGAAAGCTCTTTGGAAACTGAACATTGATCCCAAAATTAAAATTTTCTTGTGGAAATCTTGTTGGAATGCTCCAGCAGTAAAAGAAAATCTGAGGAAGAAGTTCATAGGAGATTCAGACTTATGCCCAATTTGCTAGAAAGAGAGTGAGTCAATAATTCACTTCCTTTTATTGTGTGATCATGCAAAAGCAGTCTGGTTTTGCGAGTTCTCTTAATTTGAAATCTGATACCTCAGATCTTTTGAGTCCTTTGGGACATGGTTTAAATGGTGGATTGAAGTATGCAAAAATCAAAGTGGTAAAGAAAACAATATGTTGTCTATCTCAGCAATAATCTTATGGTCAGTTTGGAAAAGCATAAATGCTTTTATATTTGAGAATGTTTCAGTTAATCATGTTGCATCTCTAATGATTATTAACAGGATGATAAATGAGAGGAGATTGACTTCCCAACAAGGATGGCAACATTATTCTCCAGTTCCTAATCAGAGGTCGAAGTCCTTTTTTTGGTCTCCCCCAAGAGCTGGAGTCCTGAAGATAAATGTTGATAGAAGTTTTGTTTCAAAAGGTAAGGCAGGTTTTGGTGTGGCTATTCGTGATCCTGAAGGTAAAGTGGTGGCAGCTCTTTTTGGCAATTGTACAGTGAGCTCACCCATTCAAGTTGAAGCTTTTGCAGCCGTACAGGCGTTAAAGACAATTTCTGTTTTTGATGGTTTCAATTTCTGCCTGGAAAGTGACTGTTTAAATTTAGTGAATGCGATCAACAAAGGTGTTTTGGAGCTGGCTTAGGATGCAGTCTTTCTAGCTAGTCCAGGACTTTTTAAATGTTATTAAGGGAAGGAAGTTTCTAGTCTCTTTTGTACATAGGGAATCAAATAGATTGGCCCATACCCTTGCTGTAAAAGGGTTAAATGAATCTGGATTGTATTTTCAGGAGCTAACCCTGGGTAGGGGTGTCCATGAAAAATCGAAAAATTGAATCAAACCGAGAAAACTGAACTGCAAAATACGGTTAATTGAATCGATCGATTCGGAATTTTTGAAAAATCGAAAGACTAGTTTGGTTTTTGATTAACTTACAAAAAAACAGATGGTTAATCGAATCGACCGATATATATTTATATGTATATTATATATATTTTTTAATATATGTCACATATTTTCTATATATTATGTATAAATATATACTTATATTATATTTATAATAATCTATTGATAAATATATTATATATTTTTAAAATATTTATAATATATTATATATCATTTATTATTTATAATATAATATTATACATATATTTATATAATATATATTATAAATATAAAAAACTAAAAAATTAAAAAATCGAACCGATCAAAAACTGAAACCAGTAGATCGGTTAATCGATGATACCGGTTCGGTTAACCGTGGACACCCCGAGCCCTGGGTGATTACAGGAGCTACCCGTGAAAGACTTTTTCTGTTCTGAAATTTAAATGCATTTTTTACCAAAAAGAAAAAATTGATGTTTGACAAACATATTAAATTTTCTAATTGAAATAATTTACTTATACATTTGGGGAGATAACTTTTGACGTCTATTTATTAGCAACAAAAGGTAACTCTTTTGTAGAACATCTTTTGCAAGGTAATATCACAAAAGGGCGGTAAAACATGAGGTGCATCCGCCGTATGGGAAAATGCGTTTGATGCATTTTTTATGACAAAACTGCCCCTCTTCCTCTTTTTTTGCAAAATGTATCGAAAACCCAAAGAAATCTCTCCGCCTTTCTCTTCCTGTTAATCGACTGAAGCTTTTGAAACCCCATTGTTCTTCTTCCTAAAGAAATGAAAAACTATAAAAAAATCTTAGTCCTCTCTCCAAAATTGAAAATAAACCCTATTATAGCCTTTATTCTTCGTATGAAACCCTGTTCATCTTTTTGTTGCTAATAAACTCCGGCAGCTGCAATCCAAGAGCTTCTTCCCAAGAAGCTCCCGATGGTGAATTTTTCGATGTTAGCCTTGCTCATGACGTAAAAACCTGCCCAGTTTTTGTTGCTCGAGACATCAGCCTTGGCCACGCGAAGGCCGGTGATGCTGCCGTAACAGCCAAGAAAGTATAGCATTACACGACCGACGTCACCGTGCAGGGCGAGCTCGCTCGCCAGGTTCCTGGTAATCTGATTTCGCTGGAGGAGACAGACGATGTGGGTGATGTACTGATATATCCTACTGGTCTCCCCCATTCCTTGATGCAGGCAAGGCTTGCTTCCAGCGCCATCTCCAGTACTGCTGGTTTGCTATTTCGAGCCTTTGCTTGATCGTTGGTGAGCCCTCTGTTGTCAGTTCTGGGTACTTGTCTAAGATCTCCTTGGAGCAGCAGCCACCGCCTGAGAGATGGTCTTGTTATTAACAGACCCATCTGCTGCCACCACAGCACCAGCTCGTAAAGCTGCACTGGGTGATTGAAGAAGCTTCCGATTTGCAGCAGAAACCCATGTCGGGAAGCCATCAGAAAGCAACCGGCGATTACCACCTTCATTAATGAACAGAGCAAAGTATATTTCCTAATTTCTAAGAACAGTCCAGAGTAGGAGGTTTTTAACGGAGAGGGTAATTTTGTCTTATGATATAAATTCAATGTATGTGTCATACGATGAATACACGTCATATATCAGATGCCTTAAAGCTGATATTTTCAAAGGATCATACCTTTGAATGACCAATCAGCATAGATCAGAATTTTATAATCCCATAATACAGGGGGAATGCATCCTAATGTGATTTATAGGAGGGAGAGGGGCTAGAATTCAAAATTCTGGGTCTTTTCGTACTTTTCCGTAAACTTTTGTAGTTAAAATGACACTTTTATACATACATTTTTCCTGGTTGAAATCACACTCACAAGTCACATCAACAAACTTGTATAGATCAAATCAAAATGCAACGGCACCGCAACGCCACGATACCGACCACCCACTTATTAGTCACTTACATTTCATTCAAACGGTGAAGAGGCCTATGACATCAGCAGCAGCAGAAAGAAATCATGCACATGCAGTTCGTGTGGTGTGCTTCCAGTTTATTCATCCTTTATCATCTTCATTTTACTCTCTCTGTCACGCAAACACTACGACCATTTCCTCTCTTTATAGTTTCAACTTTTAGGATTAAGGTTTAGGTTAGGGCTTTCCTTTTTCGGCACCGGCATCCGTGATCCGTGATGATGAACGACGCTGTTCTCCGATCTTCGCTCCTTTACCTGGGCATCATAGTACTGTTAATCGGGATATTCACTTACTCCTTCAAGAAGATGATGGTCACTTACTTCTTCGGCCTCTTCGCCATTTCTGGAGTGCTTCTTCCCGATTGGGAGTTCTTTGACCGCGATTTCTCTCAGTGGTTCTGCCCAGTAACCATCGAGCATGGAGCAGACTCCAGTTCTCCTCAGATATCCAGATCAACCGGGTAAGATTTCTCCTTTACTCTTTTAGGCCTGAGGTTCTCTACTGTTTTCGTCTCCGAACTCTTATTGATAGATCTGAACTGAAGGTTCGGTCTTTGAGAGTTCTGGAACGTGTTCTTCCTGCCTGTTCTAACTTCTAAGAATTCAGTTTTGAGTGTTCTGGAGTCGTATTGAACCCAGCAGATTCCTTTCATCAGTTTTTCGCTGATAAAGGCTCGATTTGTTTACCGTGCAAATTTCATTTGTATTAGTGTGAATGCATAGGGGTGCAAATAGGCTCTTTTAAATTTGGTTTACTTTTCTTTTAGATTTGACTGTGTTTTAGGTTAAGATTATATTTTTGGGAATGGTGTAAGAAGCAAGATGACGTGGTTCCCATATTATACAAGAGAATTGATGTATGTAGACTGTCAATGAGTGAAAAAAAATGAGAATGAGACAAAAAGTACAAATGGTACAAATTATAATTACAAACAATTTGATGCAAAATTAAACCGGGTGTAAAATTTGCATCTGATTCAGATTTACACATAAATATACTGTAAATAATAGAGTCCACATTAAGGCCTTCTGTGTTGTGTACGACTAGTGTAATTGTAGTTTTTTTTTATAAAATAGTGGAGTTGTAGGTGGTTAAAAGCATTTCTCTCTCCTGAATCTGATTTGTTTGTTAATTTGCAGCAGGTTCAAGATCTACCCATTGAGGCTGGCTTTGTATGCAATAGTTTATGGATTTGGTCTGTACAAGTGGTGGGTGTATGTATCCAACTAGCTAAGCCACTTTCCATCTCTCTCTCTCTAGACTTCATGTTTTCCATAAATTGCTAAGCTGTATTATCGTTAAGTAGTCTCTGGCAATTCTTTTTAAAGCCTTGATGGAGCTGCTTAACCGGTCATGAAACATGATCGTGAATGTCAAGTTTCAACTCTCACCCACTTGGCCACTAGTGTGCCTTTAGACAGGCACTGAGGCACATAGTGTCTGCAGTAGGGGTTTTATTTTTTTTGTTCTAAACTACAATTGATGAGTTAAAAGACTAACTAGACAACTATAAACTGTTACATAGTTAATTTATAAACTAAAATAAGATTGGTCATAACTTATAAATCAATGTCTCCACATGCTTACACATGCATTTCCCGACGGGAATCCGGTTACAACAACCAATCACAATTCCCTAGGTCAAACCACAACAGCACTGGACCTTGCTTAATAGATCAAAATTGTTTACCTTAACTAGTTACATTAGCCTCCGATTGGCTAAAGGTAACGCTGGTGGAGTTGCCGTTCAAGCGGTGAGGAAAATAATGGAGAGAGAGGTGGGGAAGTAGGAAAATAAATGGGTTATGGTGGCTTGGAAGTGAAGCCAAGTATCAGAATTATATGGTAAAGACGTCTGAAAATCAATACCTAACATTCCTAAAAAAGATCTGGATCAGGTCAAACCGTCAACCATTGCCACGCTCTACTCAGAAAGATCTTACCTGCAATGAAGTAAACTTATTCATACATCATACAAGTATATTCCACAGTCCACACACACACCAAAAATGAAAAAAAAAAAAAACGTAAAATTACAAATACTAGGAGGGAGAGAAGAAGTTAGTACAGGAAAAGATTACATCAGTCCTCCCCACGGGAAAAAATAACCATTCAAATAGAATGAAGACTTGAAACAGAAAGGTTGACCAATGCAAATGCTGCTATTATGCTACCAAAAAAGAAAATGATTTCAGTGTCAAGTATTTATTGATCAGGCTCATGTCGACTTCTCTGCTTCTTTTTCTGCTGCCTCCTCCTCTTGCAATTTCTTGAGAGATGGGGGTGGCCTGACAATAATGCTTTTCTTCCATTGCCGGTCAAGCTTCCTTGACAACCTCTTGTTGATACCCTCTTCAATCTCTCTTTCCCTTCTTACCGTAAGCATGCGGGCAATCTGTGCTTAGAGAAAGTGTTGATCCTTTAGAGGATATTTAGGTGAAAAAGATACTAATCTCATCATCATCTACGCCTGTGCCAACTATTTTGGGTCAGCTACATAAACCCTGTTTCCGCATTTCATATTTATTGTTAAATTATGTCCAATCATTTCTTATTATTTCAAATCATGTCCTTTTGGCTGTTATCTCTTCTACTCCCTCTTCAACTTTATAACAGATCAGTTTTTTTTTTTTTGTGGAAATAACTTGAGCAAGCTGGACCAGGTTTAAGATCAATCCAGGCCCAACCCTGACACCTAGGCCTAGGCTTGAGCACGGACTGAGCCCAATCTAAGCATGGACCAAACTAATTTTGATACCCAGATTGAGCTTGGGTCGGTATTAGGCTCAGGTTGGTCAGTTAGGCTCAAGTAGGCCTATTAGGCCCAAGATATTCAAAAATATTTCACACCATTAGGTAGGAATATATCTCAAGCTGGTTTAGGCTGTTTGAGTTGGATCAGGGTCAGGCTAGGATTGGACCAAGCTTGATATGGGCTCAGGCTACCCAAGAGAAGGACAGACAAGGTTCAAATTATCAGTATCTAAGAGTAGATAAATTAAGATATACATGATTATGCTAGGGAAGCTCAATTAAATCCCAAAAATACATCAATGACACTAAATCTAAAATCTACAATGGTCAAAAATAAGGTATATATACACATAACATATTTTAATGGTACCAGGATACACTTATTAAATGTTGGGAAATGGTAGAAGAATTAAAGTATGGCTTACATAGGAAGAATGACTAATTTCAATTATCAACCTTTTTTTAAATTTTCTAGTTGATATAGTATTAATAAAAAAAGTTGATAAAATGGCTTAAAAAGTTAAAATTTAAAGCATATTTTATTTTATCAAATTGTAGTAGTATATAGCCTAGTAGAAGGATTCGTTCTATTACATCTGGGTGACCTGGGTATGAGTCTTAGTACCGGCATTTATAGAATTTTTAGCAGAATGAATTAATAAAATAGTAATTGGGGAGTTTAGAGCTAATAACTTAATAAAGGAAGTTGAGTTTTTTTAATTGTTTAATGTTGGAAATTAATAACATTGGTTTTTAACAGTTACCAATGCCTTAAACCTTGGGGGAAGGGGGGGAAGAGGCTTGTAATAGTGAATCAGGATGGAGTTTTGATCTCAAAACAAATTAAATTGATCTTTGATACCAGAAGAAGGGCTCAAACCTTGAATTTAGCAGTTAATACTTAACAGTAAACCCTAACCGAGTTACCTCAAGATTTAACAGGAGATCCAAGGATAGAGGTAAACAAATATACTAGATTGTATAATGGTGACTAAACATGTGACAGAAAGGACGATAGTGACATAAAGAAGAGGAAATTGAAAATTGTCCACAGAGTGTTGCTACTGAATCAAACAAGCCCAACAATGTCCACACCTATTTTCCTTTCTTTTTTCTTTTCTAATAGTGAGCCAGAATGGAGTCCTGATCTCAAAACAAAATTAAGTAATCTTTGATACCAGAGGAGGGGTTTGAACCTTGAATCTAGCAGTTACTGAATAACAAACCTTAGGCAACTTATTCATTGTGCTCAATCTTGGTTGAGTTTAAGAGCATCAGTTGTTCTTTCAAGGGCACCATATAGAAATGCTTTATATATTCTTTGAGAGAAGTTTCATGGGAGCTGTTGAATATATGCTTATATGCAGCATCTACATTCCTAATATTAGATCTAAGTATATGTGACAGTCAGCCCTACTACCCTGTCTCTACTTGAAGAACACTTCAGAAGCCATGATCACATCAACAAGAAGGCCACCAGTGAAAGACAAAACAAGATATCTGTTTTCCAATTTGACACAGACAATTTGCAAATTTCATAGGCTAAAAAGGGGCCAGTACCCAATTTTGGTTCCAGTTATCTTGGGTCTTGCAAGGGGTGAACTGGATACATACCTAACCATTGGTGCTTTTGCAAGAAGTGATCACTCTAAAACTCAAACCCACATTCTCTTGATTATCAGCCCAAGTTTTTACCACTGCATCAAGTAAATGCCCATTTTAGTCTAGAGGCCATTGCTTGTTTCTCGACTCTTCAGTGAACTCTATTCGCAATGACAAAGCCATTGAAGATCAGCCCTACAAAAATGACATAAAAAACAGAAGGCAGCAGGTTTATTCAAACCTGAGGAGATAATGTCACTGCCTTCCCGTCCCTTATGCAGAAGAGGTTCCTGAAAGAATCGTAACAATGGCATTCTTAAATGGAACCTCAGACAAACAAATTTCAAGTATGAACCCAAAACCAAGAGCATCTTTCATCAGAAAGACTGCAAATATCATACAACATATTAATCCTCTCAGATTTTGCCAGATACTTTCCTTCTTTTTCTTTTTCATGTAAGCACCTTTAACCATCAAACACCCTTTCAGAAGGAGAGCTCACACAGTTACACCATAAGTCCGCACCCTTTACACAGTCCCTTTTTTATTCTTATTTGTTTTACTTTCTCCACCTTTTCCTTTCACTTTAGTTTTTCATAAGAGGCAGCATTCTGCTAATTAGAAAACAAAACAAAACAAAACAAAATAAGCCCACTTTCCCATTAAGAAACTGACATCCACTCAACCCCTTCCCCCAGCCGAGATAAACAATCAAGCCAAAATGAAAATTTTATGAGCAAAAAGGAAGCATCTTTTTTTCTTTTAGGCTATGTTTGGTTTGAAGGAAAAGGCAGGGAAAGGAAGGGAAAGACAGGGAAACCAATACAAGGTTTGTAAAGGTTTCCCTACCTTTCCTTTCTTTTCCCTACATTTTTTTTATCAATAACAATTTCACTAATTCACCAAAGAGGTTACATAACGAAGACAAACAAACTTATCTTCCAAGTACAATCAAGAAAACAAAAGAATGGGTAGAGACAAAAAATTACAACTTAGCCCAAAACATTGAATCCCTTTCTGCCCCTTGTGTAGCTAAACCATCAGCTAGAGAATTGGCTGATCTTTTGACCCAAGACATTTTAACTTCCATCTCCTGCACCAGCCACTTAAATTTCCTCCTCTGATTACTGTACCTCCATAAACCATTGTTTTCTACATTCAGCCACCCTATCACCACCTCTGAATCCCCTTCAATTAAGAGTTGTCTGATGTTCATCTCCTTGGCTTTCTGGACTCCTTCCATAACTGCAAAGATCTCAGCTCTAAGGGAGTCACCCACTCCAATTGGGTTTGAGAACAAGGCAAAAATGACCCCATTCTCATCCCTAAAGACACCCCCAATCCCCGATTGTCCAGGGTTCCCCCTACTACTCCCATCAAAATTTAATTTCATGAACCCAGCAGGTGGAGGTGTCCAAGACACACTCATTACTGACTTGGTCTGTGTGCACTTTGCTATTTCACCCCACTTCCTCAACATGTCATCCATTGTGTAACATGTGAATAGTTCCAAAGATTTCAGCCACTTTGCTATTTCACCCCACTGTACTTTAGTTCTTCCACCCCTCTCTCAGCCGCTAAGAATATCCTGAAGTTTCTTTCTTCCCATATTGTCCAACATATTGCAGCCCTCAAACCTCTTCACATAGTCCTTCCCCTTTTCCTACGCCACCTGAAAACAGAAGGGGAAAAAAGGCCCTGCAGATCTGATGGAGGGTTCCATCTACACCCAAAGAGGGAAAAAGCCCATTCCCAAATTGACCTCACAAAATGGCATTACACCAGTAGGTGAAAACCAGTCTCCCCATCTGCTTTACATAGAACACACCAATGGGGTGACAAGCAAGTATTGGGTTGCTTCTTTTGGAGTAGATCACCAGTGTTGAATCTTTCCAAATAGGCTTCCCAACAAAAACTACCAATCCTAGGAGGGATTTCTCTGCACCAAACCTCATCAACAGGGAAAGAGGGGGTTACAGGACTGGTGGACTGGCTTAGGACTTTGAAAAAGGAAGCACAAGAAAAGAAGCCAGTGGGGGTAGGGGTCCAAATTCTAGAATCCGCCCTTGTGGGGACTAAGACAACATTATCAAGAAGTTCAAGAAGGCTCAAAATATTAGCAAAGTCTGAATCCCTCAAGGCCCTTCTGAGACCCAAATTCCACCCAAGCCTAGAATTGGAAGAGGACGGAGTAATGAAGGATGAAACTGGCTCATTTTTAAGATCAGGTAGAGCATACAAAGAAGGAAACCGATCCTTTAGAGGGGCATTCCCCACCCAAGTTTGTTCCAAGAATTTTATGGAGTTACCGGAATCCAGATTATACCTGATATTGGGGGAGAATACTGGAAGCAGATCGTGAATGGCTTTCCAAGTAAAAAAGCTTGTGGTCCTAGCTTTGATTCCAGCATCCCAACCATTGTGCTCCAGCCCATGTATACTTGCCACTATTCTAGCCCATAGCTTCTCCTTCTCCAAGGGGAACCTCCACAACCACTTCCCTAGAAGAGCCATATTCCTTCTTCTAACATTCTCGAGCCCCAAACCACCACAAATTTTACTCTTGGACACTACCTCCAAGCTGACTCTATGATCCCTCTTCTCCTCTCGCGGATCCCACAAGAAGTCTCTCATCAACTTCTCCAACTTGTTAGATACCTTCACTGGGATTTTGAACACAGACAGGAAGTAAATGGGTAAATTAGCAAGTGTGGCCTTAATCAGTGTAACTCTTCCACCAAGAGAGAGGTAATTCTTTTTTCCAAGAGACCAATCTTTTTTCAAACCTTTCCACCATCGGGTTCCAAAAGCTCTCCCTCATATGGGTTGTCACCTAATGGTAACCCTAAGTAATTCAATGGCCACCCTGACACTTCACACCCCAACACTTCTGCACTCTCCATGATCTCTCCCTCCTCCATATTCACCCCTGCTACACAACTTTTCCCAAAGTTCAGCTTCAAGTTAGACATTTGCTCAAACAGTTGTATCACCAACTTCAAGTTCCTGATAAAGCTCACACTGCCACCTTCACAGAATAGAATCGTGTCATCAGCAAATTGTAAGTGAGTGAGGGGGGTTTCCATCCTCCCGACTCTCCAACCTCTAATGAGACCCCTCGAGTTTGCTCTGTGAATCAATTTCCCCAGGACCTCCGCAATTAGTATGAACAAGAAAGGAAAGAGAGGGTCTCCTTGTCTTATACCCCTACTGGCTGGAAAGAACTCTACCACTGTCCCATTCACTAGCACTGAATAATGACAATTCCGAACACAGCCCATGATCCAATTGCACCATCTACCACCAAACCCAAATTTGATCAAAACTTTCCTCAAGAATTCCTAGTTCACCAAGTCATAAGCCTTTTCCAAGTCCAACTTACAGACCACTCCCTTCTTTTTATCCTTCTTAAAGTTCTCCACACTCTCATTAGCAATTAAGATTTGATTAGTGATTTGTCTTCCACTCACAAAAGCTCCTTGATTTTGTGCGATGATGTCTGGCAAAACCTCCTTCAACCTCAGTGACAACACCTTAGCAATGATCTTGTATAGGCTATTTACCAAGCTAATTGGCCTAAAGTCCTTCGGGTGGGAGGCATCTTTCTTTTTTGAAACCATAGCTATAAATATAGAGTTCACACTCGGATTGATAATTCCTCTCTTGAAAAACTCCTCAAACACTAGCAAAAGATCATCTTTCAAAATATCCCAACAATCCTGATAAAAAGCCATTGTAAACCCATCCGGCCCTAGAGCTTTTGTTCTATCCATAGAAAACATAGCATCCTTAATCTCGTCCAAATCAAATCTTCTTTCCAACCTTCTCCTGTTCTCCCTACATCTGGCCAATTCAAATCTTCTTTCCACACAAGCCCCAGTTATCTCCTCTTGTTGTGTTAACTCAACTCCACCTACTACCAATTTGGAGATAAAGTTCCTCCTTCTCCTTCCATCCGCCAAGGAGTGAAAATACCTAGTGTTTCTGCCTCCCTCCTGCAACCATTTACACCGAGATTTTTGCCTCCAGCTTGTTTTCTCCTTATGCAGGCAATCCTCTAACTGTCTTCTCAAGCCTCTCCTGAGTTCCTTATCTTCCTCTCCAAATTCTCCCCTTTCTTCTTTAGAGTCAATGTTTTCAAGTTGGTCTATCAGCGTTTTCTTTCTTTCTTCTAACCTCCCAAACTCCAAAAGATTCCACTCCTTGACCTTTGCTTTCACAAATTATAGTTTCTTATGGAATCTTATCCCCTCCCAATCCACCATTGGGTTACAGTCATACCACCACTCCCTTACTTTATTGGTAAACCCTGGGTGGAGTAACCACATGTTTTCAAATCTAAATGGGGTGGGTCCTCCACTCTTTCTTTCCTCCTTACAAATCACTATGGGCCAATGATCCGAGGTCACCCTTGGGAGAGCTCTAGAAGCCAAATTTCCCCAATGTTCTTCCCAATCCAAAGAGAACATGAATCTATCCAACTTAGAGCAGACGGAACTAGATTGGAGACTTGACCATGTAAATGTTTTGTGGGCTAAAGGAATCTCTTTAAGCTCAAAGGCATCCACAAACTTGTTAAACTTCCACATGCTTTTTGTCACCCTTTGATTAATTTTATTGGTTTCCTCCGAGTATCTGATCACATTAAAGTCCCCACCCACACACCATGGCCCATCCCACAATCCTCTAACATCAGCCAATTCCTCCCACAACTCCTTTCTCTCTCTGTAGTCATTTGGTCCATATACATTTGTGAGCACCCATACATAACCATCCTCTTGCTGCTTAAACTTCATGGAAACCGAATACTTCCCAATCAGCTCCTCCAGGCCTTCAACCACATCCCTCTTCCACATTGTTACAATCCCCCCCGAAGCACCCCACGAAGGAGCAACCACCCAACTAATCCCCCTGGATTTCCATACACTCCTTGCCCAACTATTATTAAACTCCATTCTCTTGGACTCCTGTAACAGAACAATATTTGGGTCATACCTCCTTATCACCTCTTTTATTGTTGCTCTTTTTCTTGCACTCCCTATTCCCCTTACGTTCCAACTAAGTATCTTCATTTCCACTTCTTTCTTGACTCCCTCTCTACCTACCCACTACTTTCCCCCTTTTCTTCTATCTCTTGTTGCCTCGAACTTCTCATCCCCTTCTACATCTCTTTTCAGTCTCTCTACTTCACTCAACTTCCTCTTCTTTGTTTTTATCTCCTTCCTCTTTTGTAGACCTTCTTTCAGCACATTCAGATCTTCCAGCCTACACCCCATCTTCCCCACAAATTCAGCTATCATGTCCTCTTTCACCGAATCCTCCACCCCTATCCTTCCTGCACTTTCCCCTCCAACTCTGCCCCCCACCCTTCCCTCCTCACCTCTGGTCCCACCCCTCTTCTCTCCTCTCCAACCATCCCCCTCTCCTGTTACCTGCCTCCAGCCATGTTCTCTCCCCACATTCCTCTCCCACTCTACCCTCTTTCCTTTCCTTCCTCTCCACTGACCCCTCCCCTCTTCCTCCTCCCCATCCCTCCTCCAAGTCAGAATTCCTTCAACTTCACTAAACACTCTTTCAATGATTTTCCACACTTTTTCGTTCCTATACAACCCACCTTCTAGCTTGGTTGCATATTCATGGGCTACAGTACATGGCATTGGGACGGAATTTGGAACCAAAGATACAAGAGACACATTAGTAGCACAAACTGAATTCACTTTGTTACCTAGGAATGATGGAAAGGTTGGAAAAGGACTGTTCCCAACCTCCCTCTCTTGTTCCAAAGGTTGGTAAACGTCTATCTCCCTGAGTTGGTTGGAAAGTACTTATGTCCTTTGGTCACTCTGGTGATCTCTCCTCTCTACCCCTAAATCACCCCTAGGAGGTGTGTTCCTTCTCTTCTTCAGGTTCTCCCGATTTGCCCCTTCTGTTGTACCTTGCACACTCTGGAGTCTTGGAGATGAATTAGTCTGGTTACAACCTTCACCCTGAAATAAGCTTGCAATATTCCACCCATCCATGTCACCTCCGACATAGCCACCTTCGTCGTTTACACTGCCCACGCTGGTACCATCATCTGAGCTTTCGTCCAAATCTTCATCTTCCTCACTGCATTGCACCCAGCCTTCATCCGCCTCTTCCCTCTCTTCTACTCTTTCCCTTGCATATCTTGGATTCGGCCTGTCTGAGGAGCGTTGCAGGGGGCTAACCTCCTCACAGTTCCGGCGGGGGACCCACTGAAAGTTCCCCTTCTCCAACTTCCGCTGATGCGAGCGTCCCCCATCCATTCTCGCCATTTGGGACAAAGATAGACCAAGTTCACTGTCTAGTAATGGTCTGTGTTGTGTCTCCTTACCCCGACCCACGCGACAACTTAAGTTATCACGTGGGTCATTCGAAAAAGACCTGTGTTCGGTATTAGGCCTGCCCGACCCGCCCACGTGACCACTTAAGTTGTCATGTGGGCCCTTAAATGAGTGGCCCGGTTCACTTTCCAACCCACCCACGTGACTTTTTAAGTTGTCGCATGGCTCCTTCCAAATTTGTCCCGATTTAATCTTCAGCCCGCCCGACCCACCCACTACCTTCACCGGCTCGGACCAAGCCATTCTGCTCCCAGAAGCAATCTACTTATTTGTCACGTCAGCATAAGATGAAGAGCTTGGCCTAATTTTGTTTAATTCAAACCCATTTGAATTAATTTCCTTAAATAGGTTCCATGTCGTTTGGTTTTCCCCAACCGACACAGTAACCCCAGATTTAACCTTCATCTGCTCCACCTTTTCACCGCCCTCCCTCTTCCCTCCACATGTCCACCACCCTGCCATCTCATCATCTTCAACCTTAGGACCTCCTTCCCACCACGACCATTCGACTTCTGAAGCCACCCACACCTTGTACCAGGCTTCATCCGAACAGATATCAAAGAACCTCAACAAGTTCTTGTGTCTAACACCAGCAACCCATAACTTCACTGCACTCAGGTTACACCTATCAGCCTTCACTAAAATACCTTCCAGGCTCTGCACTATATACTCAAGAACAGGGTCCCGCCATAGGTGAAATGGAAGGCCTATTAGCTTCAGCCAAACACACCCATCTTGAACTTTGACTTCATTGCAGATTGGGCTCCAGTTCTGAACCTATATCAAACCTCCATCCACCACAACTGCTTTGAAGCTTAGTTCCTGGTTGCCTACATCAAGCATGGATTTCGTCTCCGCAAAAGGGAACAGCATCGCTTCATTCCCAGCACCTATCTCTCCTGCAACTGTACTCAGAACCTTCTTCCAATCTGTCACCCCTTTAACAGCCACTAACACCATTCTTTTCTTCCATTCCTCCTTCCCCACTCCTACCAATATTCTTCAATGAATAGAAGAGCAAGCAACCACCATTTCAGGACTCAAATGGCCTTGCACTTCTACACTCCCAGAGGTACCAATGGATGTTGCCTCCTC
This sequence comes from Nelumbo nucifera, assembly GCF_055504915.1. NCBI lineage: Eukaryota > Viridiplantae > Streptophyta > Magnoliopsida > Proteales > Nelumbonaceae > Nelumbo > Nelumbo nucifera. The sequence goes on along the minus strand of NC_142649.1, from coordinate 107,060,312 downwards.
CTGAGTTTTTTGACTCTGGTCTTCAAGCTTTTGGCCAGTTGCCTTCCCTCCATCCACTCCCTTCTCTTCCGAAGCTACAAGGTAAGACTGCAGCACCTGCACAAAAGCCATCCACCCTTTCTGCAATCTCCCTTCTGGCACACAAAGCATTTGTTTTCCATTTGTTCCAAAAAACTCCACCACAGTGACGAACCACCCCTTCTTGTTTCTATTCAGTTCTGTTACATATCTCTTGCCTGGAACTGACATGGAGTTTTTCCAACCATTCACCTTACCAGAGTTGATAGCCCCATCTACGAAACCTTTCATCCATGCTATAACCTCCTTTGACACCAACACTGTCGCCCTGTTATTCTCTCTGATTTTCAGTACAACCTTGCCTTTGGTCCTTTCCTCTTCGAACTTGAATTGGCTTCGATCAACACCTCAGACCTCCATCTTCCTACTGCTCTGAATCCTCTCTCGCCCTCCATTCTGATCTCTTCAAACCATACATAGCCTTAGGGAAAAAATCAAAGCAACAACTTAAACAATGGATATCCCATTCCCATCCTCAAAAAAAGCTCAAAACTCAAAAGGGGATCAAGAATTTATGAGAGAAAAAACAACAAAAATGGAAAGAAATATGATTAGATAATTCTTGTGAGCTCTTGCAACTCCCAAAAGGCCAAACTAACTAATTGTAAATTGAGAATCAAAAATCCTTTCCAAAGCATGCTCGACTGCATGCTTCTGGTATTCAAATGAATCAAAACCTGAAAGTAAGGTGAGAAAATCTAAACTGCCTTTACATATCTAAATCACACCAGTATGACTGTGCCAATGTTTTTATATCCAAATAAATTCAATTCTTCGTGGTGCACGACTTCCTTCTAGTCACATTGAGTCATGGGTTTCCAACAACATAAACACGAAAAAGTTCAGATGTCAAAACTCAAACGACCCATGTCTCTACATCATTTTCCTAGAACATTCTCTACAAGTTGCTTTAAGATTTAGTAGTTCAAAAAGAACTTGTCAATTAATGTAGCAGCAATCCAAAGCCCTTGCGTTTTAACTATTCAACGAGAATGTCAAAAATCGAATAAGGAACACTAAAAAGCGGAAGCTTTGGAAATTCTTACTCTTTTTCGCATTCGACGGAACTCGCTGGATTTGAACTCGTTACGGACTGATTTCTGCAATCGAAGCATGAAGAGTTCACCTTTGAGATCGACGATCTCTTCGTTAAATTCCTCGGTGGTCTTAGCTCGGATCTCCTTCATTTCTTCCTCTCTTTTCGCCATCATTACCACAGACGAAGCAGGGTTTCGCAAAGACGACGAATAGGGCATGCGAATAGGCAAAGCATGCTGAATTCGGATACCATGGAAGGAAGAGGATTTAGCGTTCGTAGAGATGGATTTTGAAGAGCAACAGAAAACGCTCGAAGGTGAAGCTGCCGAGAGGCTCAACATCTTCGCTCTCTCTCTCTCTCGTTCTCTCGTTCTCTCGTCCGTCGTTCGCGGGCGTTCGCCCACCCGGTTGGTGTGCGAGAGTACCTGAGTGGTAAGTAAGTTTGGATAAGGGTAAATTTCAAATCAGTACCATGTACATGTAATTTAGGGTAGTCAGACTTTGGTACCCGAACGGCGAACGCGTGCCATACTGCCGTTACAGACTTATGTCAACTCTTAAAAACTGCCATTTAGTTCAAAATCGTTAGCCGATGTTAAGTGGCATGTGAAAGGATAAAAACATCCTTCGGTGCAATTTAATTTTTTTAGGGTAAAATACAAAAATCTTCCCTGAGTTTTCTGACAATCTTATAAATCTTCCCTGTGTTTTGATATGAACAAAATCCTCCCTTATATAGTTTTGAAAAACTGTGCATATACCTCCCTCTTATTAGCTTTTCTGACAGAAAACCCTAACGTAATACATTAATTTTCTTAAAATATCACATTTACCCTTAAAGTGGTAACCGAAGCAAACCAATCTCCTCCCCTGTTTTTTCCACTTCTCTGTCTTAATTGAGCTAACCAATCGTCTCTCATTTTTTATCCTTTTGCTCTATTTTATTTATTTTTCACATTTTCTTAATTTTTCGTCTCTTTTATTCTTCTTCTCTCTCTTTCTTTTTCATTCTATTTCTTTCCTAATTTTTTCTTTTCATTTTCTGGTTTTTTTTTTCAGGTGATAGGCAAATAGGAACCACAGTCTAGAGACTTCGTGGAAATGCCTGTTAAATGGTTCTAAGTGATTCCTTTTACTATTTAAGTAATTTAACAGTTTTTTTCAAAACTATTTAATCTACCCAAAAGGCATCAACCGTACTAAATTCATCTTTATAATGCGTTCATATGATGTGTGTGACAGTACTCCAAGTGTTCAAAGAAATTCCTAAAATGATCTCAAATCATAAAATAAAAACAAAATTCAAAGTTCTATTAATTATTAAGCGCCAACCTATTTCTCTCAATCTTACCTGGATTGTTTTATTAAATTTAACATGAACAAAGTCAAAGACATTGCCTTCCACACAGATTGATCCCCAAGAGCAAAAATCTTGACAAACTAGAGAAATCAAACATGGAATCTAAATTAAGATTATCAACTGCCTTGAAATCTTGTTGAAACCTACTTTAATGTTGCTAGTGAATTTGTGGAGATATTTTTGTTTCAAAGAGAAGCTTGCTCTTTTCTTGTTGAACTTGATGTAGAAGTATACATCTCATAAAGAGGAGGATGATACTTGGTATTATTTAAGGGTATTTTAGTAAATTTTTCTTTTAAGTTAACAGACTTTAATGGAAGTGAGGTATTTATAACTTTTTTCAAAACTATGGGGAGAATTCTGTTAAAATTAAAACATAGGGGAAGTTTATAAGATTGTCAAAAAACTCAGGGGAGGTTTTTATATTTTACCCTTATTTTATCTACTACTACGAGTGTAAACGGTATTCGATAATTGGATTCAGAATTCAATATCCAACGTAATTGAATGGAATTCAAATGGTTCAATAAATTGAATGGTAGAATTCGAATTTATACATTTTACCGATTAATTTATCAAATTCAAATTCGAATTCGTATTGATCCGAATCAATAAAAATTTGAATAAATTATATACATTTAATATATATTAATAAATATAATAAAATATAAAGGTTAAAGTCATAAAGAGGAATCATGTAGAGTCCATCAGAAAAAAGGTTGGCACCTACAATTATATCCCCTGCTATCATTCTCGCTAAACCTCTCCTCTCTCTCTCTCGTCCAGTTGTCCTTTCCTCTCCCACTTTTATTTTATTTTATTTCTACAATTATATCACCTGTTGTCATTCTCGATAAACCCCCTCCCATCTCCTCTCTCTCTCATCCAGTCTTCCTTTCCTCTCCCGTTTTTATTTTATTTTTGATATAAACCAAAAACCAATTTCCTCTCCCGCTTTTAATTTCTTCTTCCTCCTTTTCTCTTTCTCTCTCTCCCTTCATCTTTTCTATTCGCACTAGTCGCACTCCTCTTCTCTTCCTCTCCCTCTATTTTTTTGTTCCCAATCTTTGCAAGCTACGAGCACCTACGACAACATCAGTGATAGTAGTCGAGTATCGGTCATCGGCCACTACCATCTCTTTCACTGCTGCTCAACACCTCAAGGCCCTCAACTGTCCAGCATCACTGGCCAGCACTGCTCACTACCATTGTAATCGCACCATCGGGAACCCACGATTGCCGCCATCACACACTCACACAGACTTGGCCCATCGTCGGGAACCCACAACTACCGTTGTCAATCTCCTGCCTCTTTTCTCAAGCTAATCACTTGTTTTTCTTTGCAAACTCAGTCTAGGCCTCATATCGGTCGAATTTGAATCGAATCTAATATTCAATTTAACAATCAAATACGAAATTGAATTTAAATATTCGATATCTGTCAGATATCAAATTGAATTTGAATATTGTTTTTTATAATTGGTTTCAAATTCGAATCTAGCCTGATTCAATTTGAATTCAATCCGTTTACAGGCCTACTCCTACATAAACTAACTTAACCAAAACTCATCTAACTAAAAGTTTAAAAGAGAGTAAAGAAAGAAAAAAATACTGAAATTCAAAGAGAGAAAAAACATCAAATGGCAAGCTTGTGTTTTTAACTCGTAGTTGACCTGGCCGTTCAAACCGTTTGAACCATCACCCGATTAAGATTTCGAGTCTTATTCAGTTAAGATCTGTCAGATTGTCAAAAACTGTTGACTTGGTTAAGAACTGTTCAACCCGATTAGTTCAATGGTTGACCCGTTTGACTCGATCATCAGGTCATGGGCTGCACACGCAATTTAAGCAAACTTTCGGAGGCCATAACTTTGCACTTCGATGTCTAATTGGTGTGGTTTTTTTTATTTTAGGTAACTTTTCGAGATCTATGCGTACCGCTATTTTTGCAAAAAAAAACCTTTTTTGGCCTCAAATTGCAATTTTTTAAAAAATTAAAAACTAAGTTAAAATATAAATTAAATATAAAAGTACATATAACATATCTAAAACATATTTATACATTATTTATTGATAAAATATATATTTGTACACACATGTACACTAGTAAATGAGCGTGTGCATTACACATGGCAATTTTAGATAATATTATTATTTCCCATATGTGGATGTAGTGTATTGTGGATAGTAGATCCAAATTCTTCTTATTGTTCACTCTATATCTATCTATCTATCTATCTATATATATATATATATATATATATATATATTAAAAATGGTCCTGCCATGTCAGCATGTCTCTCCTTTGAGAGAAGCTATTTATCTATTTTCTCCTTTTTTTTGAATTTTTTATTTTTTTTAATTCCATGTCATTTTTTAAACAACCAATGAGAAGCACTTTCTCAATAACCTAAATAATCTCTTATCCTAAAATTACTCCTAATCTACCTCCCCCATTATCCCCCACTTTCTCCAAAATTATCTCTAATTCCTATTTATCTTCTAAATTATCTCTAATTCCTATTTATCTCCAAAATTATCTATAATTTAGTAGAGAGTTTCTCTCCTAAATTATCTCTAATTCCTATTTATCCTCTCCCCTACTCTTTATCTATATCTATCCAAAGAAAGTTTGAATTAAAAAAATTAAGAATTATTTAAATATTCTAACAAAATTATAAAATAACTTTAAAATATTTATTAAAAACACAAAAAATGATTTTATATTTTACAAAATAAATCACGAAATTATGTAATAAAAATTTAAATTATCAATTTAATTTTTTTAAAATATTTAATAATATATAATAGCTTTAAATAAATAAAATTTAAATAACAAAAAATTTTAAACATTTTATAGATTATTTAAATATTTAAATAACTAGATTTTAAATAGTTAAAATAACGAAATTATGTAATAAATTTAAAAAATTTCTTCAAAGTAGAAAAATAATAGTTAAATTAATAATAATTTAATATATTACAAATTTAATAATGAAATTATGTAATCATAGTATAAATTATGATTTTATGGATAATTAAATTCAATAAACAATTAAGATTTTAAGTATTTAAATAACTAAATATTTTAAATAACAAAATATTTAACATAACTAGATTTTAAATAGTTAAAATAAAAAAGTTCAATAATTATTGGATATTAAATTACTATTGTTGAAACTTTTAAATTTAATTTATTGTACTTATTGTATTTATTGTGCTTATGTTCTAAGCTATTGATTAATATTTAGTAGAGATTAAACTATTATTCTAGATTATACTATTTATTGACTAAGTTAATATTTTTTTAGTACTTATTGTAGTTTTCGTTATATATATTTTTTCAATAACTGTGTATTTTTACTATAAATTTTCAATAATTATTGGAGACTAAACTATTGTTATTTATTAGAGATAAGACTATTAATTTAGCTGAAATTATGAGTGTTCATGAGTTGGTTCAGTGCGGTCGTAGACTATTTGGTTAACCAAATTGACCTGATCAAGTTAGGGAGTTGGTTAGCTGAAACTGACTATTGGTTTGGTTAGTCTATTCAAAAGATTTAAACTTAAAAATTTAATTTAATTTTAAAAATTATAATGTGATTGTTAAATAATAAATTTTAAAATTAAATTTATGATATAAAATATTTTAGACTAAGAAATATGGGAAAATTCTCACTTTTTCATATTAAAAATTGTATTTAAAATATAAAATATTAATATATATCCATGGTTAGGTCATTGGATTTTGGTTAGTTCACAAATGGCTAAAGTGGAACTGATCCAACTTGGTTGAATTGGGAAATTTTTGAGCCAAAGCCAACCTAAAATACTAGAAGACCGACCAACTCGGGTTGAGTTAATTGGGTTGGTTGGTTTCATCAGTTTGATAAATAAACCTAACTGAAATTAATTATTGTTATTTTTGTATTATAAAAAATTTATTAAAAGTAGTATATAAAATATGAATAATTATTAATTATTTAAAAAGTTAAAATATAAAACAATTGTATACTCTTATGTGTTTCTATTAGGGTCATTTATTAGAACACACTTTTAGGGATGACAATTTCCCCATCCCCAATGGGGACCTGACTTCCCTGACCCAATGGGGTTGAGGATGGGGATTGTTTTGGCGAGGCGGGGGCGGGGATGAGGATTAATAGGAAATCCCGATCGAGGTCGAGGTTGGGGATGGGGATTGAGGTCCGATTGAATGGAAATTTATTAAATCTTTCAATTAACAATAATAGAAATTTACCATGTGGTTGATACTCAATATATCATTTTGATCATTTCTATCATCAAATTGAATATTGGGTTGTTGGGGATAGTATTTTCAAAACTAGATCAAACCAAAAAATTGGGAACAAGACACCGTTTCACCTCAAAACCACTTTTTGTCAAAAAACTGTTTATTTGGTTAGTGAATTTAAGACTCAGGCGGTCGAACCATCAACCTGGATAGTAGTTTTTGTCCTTTTTTGTTTTACTAATTTTGTTGTCAAAGCGGGTCATTCGTTCGGACCATTCGACCCCAGAACAGTTCCCTATCCGGTTCAATTTTAAAAACCTTGGACGGGGAGCGGGTGCCTTGCCTTGAGCTTGGCTTGGTGTGCGGCATGGCCTAGCCTAAGGCCCAGCCCATAGACCAGCCCAACCCATGGCATGGCACGGGCTCGTGTAGGCTCGGGCCATGGGCCATGCCAAACCGACCCCCAAAATAGGACTAGATCTCATATTGTGGTCTGATCCATTTGCACTCTACCTTCTCTCATTTCTCCTTACCGCTTTCTCCTTTCTCCCTTACCCCTTCCTAGCCCTTCCATGTAGTCACATGACAACCATCTCTTCTAGTTCTAGGGTCCTATTCCAACTCTTTCTCTCTCTCTCTCTCTCTCTATCTATCTACCTATCTATCTAATGCTCCCAACCACTTAGCTAACCCCTTCCTAAAATGTCTCCTAAACTCTTTCTCTCTCCCACCTAAAATTCCTCCTAAAATACCTCTTAATCTATATTGCATGAGTTTGGATCTCCTACCCACAAGAACCCTGCCCACGTCTACCCACAACACACTACCCCCCATGAATTGGGAACATCTCCCCTTGCATAATACTATGCAGAGGATGAGATGTTCTCCATGTGTGGCTGCGATAATTAAAAAATTTCAGTAATTTTAAGTAAAAAATTAATTTAATAAATATAAATTTATTTTTTATATTTTCATTACTTTTGATATTTACTATATTTTTTAGCAATAATTAGTGATTTTGGTAATTTAATTTAGTGAAAGCTAAATTATAAAAATTCCAATTATTAAAATAAATAATTGGAAAGTTTTAATAATTTCCTTAAGTATTGGATACTACATTTATAATTACCATAATTATTAAAACTGTATTTATGGGTTTGGAGGATGACCCCTTGGGTAGGAATGGCAATGTACGCGTTCGGGGCAAGGATCATACTCCCCTTTCCCCAACCTTGAGGTTTAAATTAATCCTTGTCTCTAACTCCAATCCCCATGATGAAAAAATTTAGCTTGCTTCCCGAGTCCCCGTTAGAGATAGGTTCCCCATCGGGGGGACATGAATCCCCAAATTTTTTAATTAAAAGCTTGTTTTCAAATAGGTATTTATTTAAAATAAAGGAAAAATTAAAATGCAAAAAATATTTTAAATATATTTATATATTTTGATATATATAATATAGATAATATTATATATTTAATATATATAATTGGGGTCGGGGCAAGGTGTGGACCTCACTCCCCATCCTCGTCCCCAATCGGGTATTCTTATTAATCCCATTCCCACCCTATCCTTGCTAAGGCAATCTCTATCCCCATTAGGGGTGGCCACAAGTCGACCTTCTCACGAGCTATTTGAGCTCAACTTGTGAAAAAGCTCGGCTCGGCTCCATTTAAATGATCTTCAAGCCGAGCTTGAGCTTGATATATAGGCTCGTTTGCTAGTCATGCCGAGCTCGAGCCCAATGAAGCTCGGGTCGTGAGGCTCACGAGCCTAGTATAATAAATAAATATTTTTTTATTATATACATATATATTATAAATATTTTTTATTATATATAATATTTTTATTTTTTATATATAATAATAAACAATTTTTGTAATTCTTATAGTTTTGTATATAAAATAAAAATGTTTTATATGTATATTTTTTATTTTTATATGTATAATAATAATATTTTTTATAATTCTTAATTTTTTGTAAGTAAAATAAAAAATATTTTTATATGTATAATTTTTATTTTTTAGAAAAATATATGGCTTCAGTCGAGCTCGAGAAGAGCCAAGCTTGAACTTGTGAGCTTTGAACCAAGCCGAGCTTGAGCTCAAGTCTCTAGCTCAAATTGAACTTGAGCTTGAGCTCGAACCTAACATAGTTTCAGCGAGCCGAGCTTGAATAACAAAATATTCGGCTTGGCTCAGCTCGAATCCACCCCTAATCCCCATCTTCGCCTAGTTGGGGAGGTCAAGTGCTCGACGATGATGGGGAAAATTGCCATCCCTATCCCTAGGCTGTATAGCCTCATAGAGCAATAAGTTTTAAGCCTAACAAGCCCTAACATCTTTTTCTTGTGCACCACAGAGGAGTTTGCTAGTGTATATATCTATATATATAGATATAGATAGATAGATAGATAGATAGATAGATAGATAGATAGATATGTATTTATATATGAATGTGTATAGCTGGGCCGGGCTTGGGTTGGGACAAGGTTGGATCAAGTTTGGACTACCTAAGGGCTAGGTAATAAAAAATCTCAAAGTCTTGGGCCCAAGTCTATTCAGAAAATAGAAAATCCAAGCTTAACTCATGTAAAATTTCAGGTTGGATCGGTTTGAGCTTTGGTTAGGCCCACCCAAGTTGACGGTCTTAGAGTTTTTAATAGGGGGGCAATTCTACTCAAACAAAATACTTTTCCAACATGATCTATGTTTGCACATTTTAGCATGAGATTGGGACCCACCATAAAACTGGGACCTACGGGTGGATTGGATTAAGACAATAGGTAGCCACGTGTCATTTGTCATACAATTAACCGGTGAGGGTCGGAATAAATGTGATATATTCGCATTTTTTGTTTTGATGGCAAAATGCGATATATTAGCTAGCATTAGGATTTAGGAGGACGATTGTTTTTTCTGTTTCCAACATTTTTCTCACAGTTTCTGTCTTTCTGATATATTTCGCTCTCTGCCTCTGTACTCTTTTTTCTCCCGGTATTCAATGTAAATCTTTCCCCTGCATCTCTCGTACAAACACATACACAGACTACTCTCTTCTCATCTTCATTATTCCCTCTGCATATACTCCTGTCAAAGCCCTAACACACACACACAGACAGAGACAGACAGAGAGAGAGAGGGAGGCTTTGAATCTGATCGTCCATGGAGAGTGAATTTCAGGGCTGAAGGAAGGAGAGGACGGCTGGTTTCTGGTAGATGGTCTAATGGGTGCTGCGGGTTCCAAACTCGAGAAAGCTCTTGGTGATCAGTTCCCTGAAGGCGAGAGGTACTTCGGACTCGAGAATTTCGGCAACACTTGCTACTGTAACAGCGTTTTGCAGGTTCCTGCCATTCCATGTTAATCTCCTATTCGTTTGGTTGCACCTATCTGGTTTGCTTTGTAGGTTTCGTCCTTGTTAGATTTACGAGGTTTAATCTCGTTTCATCATGTGACTCGTTGTGGAGTTATTAATTAATTAATTTATGCATTTCAGAAGTTCGTTATATAAATTAGTATTTGATCTCTGGAGAATTTCCAAATTAGTAATCATTCTTCTGCTCCGTGTGTTTGAAAGCTTTGTAATTATAACTTGCTTAATTTGCGTTTCGTAATGCTGTATTGACATGATTAGTTGACTGTGAGAGAGATTTGTTGAAATTTAGTGCTTTTCAGTACTTATGTGTTTATTTTTCTGGTCTCTATACTTTTATGGTTTTTTGTGCTTTTGAGGTTTTGTTTTGCCACCTGTTTACCGAAATGGTAGAATGTATTCTTTGGTCCCAATGTTTTAGAACTGGAAAAATCTGAAATGCCTTAGTTTTACCTTTAAGATGAAGATCTAGATGGTTACATTTTTTTTCTTCTGTTCAGATAAATGTTTCTATTGTGATAATACATCTTCATCTGCTTTGAGAAAGAATATAATGCCGAGAGAGGATTTGTGCACCTGATCCCCAACCCGATAGTTGGGATTAAGGTTTTGTGTTGTAGGAATACCAAAGTGAAGTTTCTTTCTTTCTTTCTTTCCTTTCTTTTTTATACTGTAGATATAGAGTAAACCACAGCTTTGGAATTCAGAGTAAAGTCTTCCATGGTTTCCCCACAACTGAAGCTAATATTATGGATTTTATGGACTGAATTACCAAGGAAACTGAGGGATCAACATTGGGTAATGGCCTTAATTACTAAGGAAAAGGTCTGCAGGAAAAACTTTATAAAGAAATTAATAAGTTATAAGGTTTATGGTTAAAATGTGTGTGTGTGTGTGTGGGGGGGGGGTGGTAGCTGCACATGTTGAAGGATTTGAAAATGGAAAAAAGAAAGAAGAAGAACTAGGGTTTGAAGCACTTATAAAAAAGATCTAGGCTTTAAGATGCCTGAGTGTAAGACCAGAGGCTGGCTTTAAATTTTAAGAGTGTGTACTTCATGTATGGGAGGAAATATTTGGATTTGTCAGTATTTTTGACTAGCACTATAGCTTCTTTGAATTTCTTAATTATTTCACAATTCAGTCTTGTGAGTTGCAGTTGTCTATTTAAACATATTTTTATTTATCATGGTGGTTATTAAGATTAAAATGATTTGTAAATACAATCTGGATATTCAGTGGACCAACTGGAGCAGCAGACTTCACAAATGTTGAGGTGATGACACTCCTTTTTGGCCGTGAAGGAGTATCACTAAAAAACTCTTCTCTTTTGATAAAAGGTGATTCTGCAAATGTTATTAGATGGGTCAAGGGGTATGCGGGAAGTCCTTGGGGACTGTCCTTAATGCTAAATGAAATACAACTATATTTCAGCTCCAATGTTAAATGTCATGTAATAGATTTATATATATATATTTGATTTCTTTTGAAGGGCTACACAACAGGGGGTAGCCCATTCCCCAACCCAGGTGCAGGTGGGATTCGATCCCAAGTCTCCACTATGACCAGCAGGAGACCTTACCAACCAGTTGATTGGCACCTTGCCATGTGATAGATTTATATGGACCATAATAGGATCACATTGTCATGGATGAGCTAGCTAGAATGGGACTAATAGGACAGAAATGTTTAGTGGGCCTTCACAAAACAAAATGAAGTGAGTCAATTGAGAGAGAGAGTGTGTGTGTCTCTCTCAATTGATTCACTTCATTTTGTTTTGATGTGCATCCAATACTCTTTTTTGTAACAATTTCTTTCCTTCTTTACTAATCATATCTTTATTGTCACTTCCCCCAACTAATGTAGGGGTTGTAGATAGAAAGCAAGGTTGATGGATACCCTTACTTCAAAATCCAACAAAGTATGTATCGAATTTAGGGGAAAATCCAGAGAGTAGTTGCTGGTTTTCTTCTAGTATCAGTGAACTACTATAAAATAACAGAGGAAAGGAGAAATTACATGTTTTTCTAACTCTGATTTCAAGAGGAGGAAAAAATGAAAAACTGTAGAGAAGAACAAAAATTGCTTCCTTCAATTCTACTGTTCTGCCAAGTTTACATGTATATATAGAATTCTTCAAAGCTTTTACTGAATAGAAATTTGGCAATTACTAAAACTGCACCAGACTCCTTATTAGAATCCTAGAAACCCCTAAGAATAGAAAGAAAATAGAAACCAATCAAATAGTAATTAACTTAATCACTTAACCTAATATTTGCCTAAACAAATAGGGAATTATTAATTGTAGACCTAAAAAATAGAAAACTTACCACAGCAAATAATAGTTCACTTGAAAACATAAAAAATAGAAATTATGGATTTAGATTTTAGAAACTGCTGTCAGCTTCCAAATCTGGATGCTGCCATTGGTTCATCCTTCTCCTCACATATGTTTTAGTAACTTTGGGATGCTCAAATCTCTCCAGAAATTGATTTTCTGTATACTCTATTGCTATAGAAGGCTGAACCACATCACTGAACCATCCAAACAGAAAAAGAAGAAAAGAAGGAAAAGAGAACTGTAGCATCAATATATATATATATGTATATATATAATATATATATTATCCAGCATATTTATTTTATTTATTTTTTTTGCGGGGTGGGGAGGGCTCTTTGGAGTCAGTATAACCGTACAAGGAATGTTCAATGGGTTATGATTGAATGTTTCTTCCACTCAAAATATTTCTCTACCATGTGGACTTAAGATTATGGGTCATAGCTTCTTCTGTGTTTCATTTTATATTTTACTTTGAGACCTGTTTCCTGAGTTGTTTTCATATATGGTTATTTTGTATGCAGGCCCTTTATTTTTGTGTTCCATTTCGGGAGCAGTTACTAGAATACTATTCAAATAATAAAAATCAGGGGGATGCAGAAGAGAATCTTTTAACATGCTTGGCAGACTTATTCACGCAGGTAACAACTCTGTTAGAAACCATTGGGCTGCATTTGATGTTGCATAGCTTGTGTGACCTTTACTCCTTGATCTCAATCCAACTAGAAACTGCTATTTGGTTGCAAGTTCATTAGATTTTCTTTTCCAAATATGCAGATACTATATATTTTGTAGCATTTGATATTGTCACTGCAATCAAATTATATAAGTAGAAGATCAAGACTGTAATCAGTCTTGAATCCTAATAGGTTTTAGGTTTACAAAACAGAAGAAGAATGAGAGAAAGGAGAGAGAATAGAAGAGAAACAGGAGAACACAAGTGGTTGAAAGGAGGGACAGATTCTAACTGATCTGCCGCCGCCACTTTCTTATTATTTATAGGTTATGTTTAGTACATAATGGAAAGGACACATCTGCCCTTAGTACTTACATAATAAATAAAGTAAATAAAAGCTGAAATAAATAACAATTGAATTAACAAACTGACTCAAACTGACACTACTATAACTGAAACAAATAACTACACATGCTGTCCTACAAACACAGTGGGGACCACTGCAGTGGGGCCCACATCAGTGTTCTCTACACTCCCCCTCAAGTTGGGAGTAGATATCTATCATTCCCAACTTGGATAGGTCTGTCTCTAACTTCTTCTTTGGTACAACCTTGGTGAGGATATCCGCGAGCTGCATATTAGATGTGATGTACGGAAGACACTTTTTGTGCTGTGACCCTTTCTCGCACAAAATGTCGATCAACTTCGATATGTTTAGTTCTGTCATGCTGCACTGGGTTGTGGGCTATATTAATAGCTGTCTGATTATCACAATACAACATTAAGGGCTTTTCATAGTCAATACCCAACTCTTCAAGTAGTGACCTCAGCCATAAGATTTCAGCCACTCCATTAGCCATTGACCTGTATTCCGCTTCAGCACTGGAGCGGGAAACAACACTCTGCTTCTTACTCCTCCAAGAGACAATGTTACCTCCCACAAGGGCACAATATCCAGAGGTGGACCTTCTGTCATCAACACTCCCAGCCCAATCGGCATCTGTATAGACTTCCACCCTCATGTGATTATTGTTCTTGAGCAGTATACCTCTACCCGGGCATCTCTTCAAGTATGCTAATATTCTCTCTGCCGCAAGAAGATGAGAAGTTCTAGGGGAGTGCATGTACTGGCTAAAAACACTAACTGCATAGCTGATATCCGGCCGAGTGAGGTAGAGATATAGGAGCTTTCCAACCAACCGTTGGAACATAACTTTGTCTTCAAGAGGCTCCCCGCTCTCTGCACTAATCTTGTGATTTTGTTCGATGGGTGTATCAGCTGGCTTAACACCCAACTTTCCAGTTTCCGCCAACGGATCTAGAACATATTTTCTCTGAGAGATAAAAATCCCCTGCTTGGATCTAGCAACCTCAATACCCAAAAAGTACCGTAGTGCACCAAGATCTTTCACCTCAAACTCTTGATGAAGGAGCTGTTTGAGGGACTCAATCTCATGACTGTCATTTCCTGTCACCACAATATCATCAACATATACTGCAAGTAGTGTCAGAGAGGACTCCACCCTCTTGATGGTGTATGATCTGACTGGGCCTGTACATAACCAAACTTTCCAAGGGCTAATCTGAACCTATCAAACCAGGCTCTAGGTGACTGCTTCAAACCATACAATGCCTTGTTCCGTCGGCAAACCTTCTTACCTGTCTCTGTATCATAGAATCCAGGAGGCAATTGCATGTAAACCTCTTCTTGTAAGTTTCCATTCAGAAAGGCATTTTTAACATCCATCTGAAACAGGGGTCAAGAATGATTTGCTGCAAGGTCTCCAAGTAGTCTATACCATAAGTCTGAGTGAACCCCTTTGCAACCAGCCGGGCTTTGTACCTTTCAATAGAGCCATCAACATTATGCTTCACAGTGAACACCCATCTGCACCCCACCGGTTTCTTTCCTTTTGGTGGGTCAACCAGTGCCCAAGTATTATTCTTCAATAGGGCATCCATTTCGACTTGCATCTTTCCATTCTGGAACTGATAAGGCTTTTTGCACTATTCTTGGAATAGGGACATCGGCAATGGAAGTGAGATAGGACCGGTAAGATGGAGACAGACGATCATAGGATGAGAACTGTGAGATGCTGTGAGCTGTAGAAGTGGTGCAATGTCGTTTCCCTTTGCGAATGGCAATAGGGAGATCAAGGTCATCCACAAGAGAGGAAGTGGCAACAGTGAGAGGTATCTCAGTAGGCTCTGGATCTGGAGCTGGCCGGGACTGCCGATGACTAGGATCAACCTGCCTGCATCGCCTGTGATAGACTCTCAACTCCGGCTCCCTCTGATCACCCTCACCACTACAGCCTTCATTATCCAGTGGAATAGGTAAAGGAACAGCCCCACTCAACACAACCCCACTTCTACCAGCCCCACTTCCACTCTCACTGCTCTCCCCCTGAGGAAAGAAACTCAAAACAGCCCCACTCTCACTGCTCTTTCCCTGAGGAGAAACCCTAGGATAATAGGGTGTCTCCTCAAAGAAGGTGACATCCATGGAGACAAACTGTTTCCCTGAAACTGGATCATAGCAGCAATAACCCTTTTGAGTTTGTGCATAACCAAGGAAAATGCATTTGGAGGCCTTGGGTTCAAACTTGGAATGATGAGGCCCGAGAAGCTGAATGAAACAGGTACAACCAAAGGTTTTAAGGGGAACAATGAACAACTCCTCGTCTGGGTATAGAAGGGAAAAGGGGGTTCTCATATCAAGAACCCGGGAAGGAACTCGATTAATGAGATAAACTGCCGTGAGGATAGCATCACCCCAGAAGCGAATATGTACATTGGAGGTAAACATAATGCTTCTAGCCACCTCCAAGATATGCCTATTCTTCCTTTCGGCAACGTCGTTCTGCTGTGGTGTATAAGGGCAAGTGCTCTGGTGAATAACTCCATGGCTAAGAAGGTAGGAGGTCAATGGCTGAGCAAAGTATTCCTTTGCATTATCAGATCTAAGGACTTTGATTTTGGTCCCAAACTGAGTGAGAACCATCTGATGGAAGTTTTGGGTCAGAGCAGGAACCTCATCCCGAGAATGCATAAGATAGACCCAAGAAAAACGGGTATGGTCATCAACAAACAGTAGAAAATATCTATACCCACCCATAGAAGAGATATGATATGGCCCCCAAACATCAGTATGCACAATATCAAAAGAGGAATTACTCCTTTTATTACTTAAAGAATAAGAGGTTCTACAATGTTTGGCAAACTCACAACTCTCACACCTTAACTTTGATAACTCAACAGACTCAAATAAAGCAGGAAACAAACTCTTCAAAGACTTAAAAGATAAATGACCTAATCGGTTATGCCAAAGCATTAATCGAACTCACAGACTGGGAAACAAAAGACTTCTTATCCACTGACTCCTCCCGACGAGAACTCTCTCCAAGCAGATAGATCCCGTTCGTCTCACGGCCAATCCCAATCACCTTCCTCGTCTCCAAATCCTGAAAAACACATCGGTCAAGGAAAAAGGTTACTGAACAGTTCATGTGTTTGGTAATACTACTAACTGAAAGCAGGTTAGTATTGAGCTTAGGAATGTGCAAGACAGAAGATAAAGAGATAGTATCCGATAGCTTGATGTCCCCCTTGCCCGAAATGGGAACAAGAGAGCCATCAGCAATGGATACTCTATCTCGGCCAGAGGACAAGTGATAAGAAGTGAACAAAGATGGCAAGCTAGTCATATGGTCAGATGCACCTGAATCTATTACCCAACAGTGGTCAGTATTACCTGGAGCTAAAGCATGGTAAGTTGAGGCTCGAGTACCTGAATGTGCAAATGCAGATGTGGTAGGAGCTGATGGTGACTGAGATGGCTGAGCTGAACTCCCAACTTCCTTTTCCAACTGTATGAGGGCAGCCCGAACAGCAGCTAAAGTCTCTAGGGATGTGCTTGATGAGGATGCTGAATCAGTGTTCACTGCCACATGAGCATTACCCTTCTTATTTCTTAGTTTTGATGGGACCAAGTGAGGATGTGGCTTCCAACAAGTATCTTTTGTGTGCTTGGGTTTCTTGCAATGTTCACATACCAGATCCCGTTTATCTTCCTTCTTCTGGTCCCTTTCTGAGTCACCCCCTAGCTTAGGTTTAATAGCTGTCAAGGCTGGGAAAGAGGGCTGAGGCTGCATCATGACTTTCCTCTTGGTCTCTTCACTATGCATCAGGGAGTATGCTTGAGAAAGGGTCACAATATCTCTTGTCAATATCTGTTGTCGCACAATGTCATAATCTGAATTCAAACCAGCTAGAAACTCAAATACCCTATTCGTCTCGACTTGCTTTCTGTGAGTCTGTGCATCTTTGGGACTCTCCCATTCAAGGGTCTCTAGATGGTCAATCTCATGCCACAAGGATTTCAAGGTAGAGAAGTAGACAGAAACTGGCTTCTCTCCTTGTTTAAGGCTGTTCACCTCACACTTCAGTTCATAGGCTCTGGCAACATTAAGGGGTTGGGAATAGGTTTCTTTCACAACATCCTATATCTCTTTGGCTGTCTTTGCCCACAAGTAATTTCGGCTGATATGTGGCTACATAGAATTACATAGCCATGCCATAACCAAATAGTTTTCTTGAACCCACTTGGTGTATGTTGGGTCCTCCTTGGAAGGTTCTTTCACATCTCCCAAGAGGTAACTCAGTTTTCCCCTTCCTCCAATAGCCATCATGGCTGATTGAGCCCACTTCAAATAATTTGACCCATCAAATCTCATAGTTGTAATCTGAAACCCGGTTTCAGATACACTACCATAACTGTGGTTTCCAAAACTACTTTCTCCCTGACCCTTAAACTCCATCTTTGATCAAGATTCAGTGGCTACAAACTGTTAGAGCCACTATACTAGAAAACAGAGTCAAACAAGCAGGTCTGAAATCTGATCCGAAACCAACACAAATCTGATCTGATCTGAAATCTGATATGATCCGAAATCTGATCTGAAACCAACCGCCTATCACAGTATATGCAAGGAATCAACTTAAATCTGATCTGAAATCAATCGGCATGCACAGTACCAGGAAGCCTGTCAATCTGAGATGCTATTTTTTGAAATCACTACTGTGGGGCCCACTGCTGCGAGAGGAAAATTAGGGTTTCAACTGTAGGTCTAAAATAAGTGCTCAGCTGCACTCTCCAAGCAGTCCGCACAAGTGGGACTTGTCGTAGGGCAATATGAAACCCTAAAAACTAATCACCTCTGAGAGGGGGGGGGGGGTAAGTCAAACCCTAGAAACAAACTTAAACACAGTTCGGCAAGTCAAACCCTAGAAACAAACTTGAACACAGTTCGGTCCCTCCTTCTAGATAGGTCCAACCTATCTCGACTGATTGCAGTCTCTGAAACTCAATAAAAAAACTTATTTATGTACTTCGGTTTGCTGTCTTCTAGGGTTACCTGAACCCTAACCTTCGCTGCTTCTTCCTGATTACCACCTCTCTGCAAGCCGCGGCAAGTCTTCAACTGCTGCGAACCTCTCCTGGTAATCTCCAAGATTCAGTCACCGAATACTTCTTCAAAGCTTCCAGCCCTAGCTAGTCCTCATGTGGTCGGCTGGACTAGACACACATGAGAAGCCCTAGATAGGCTCTGATACCAAGTAGAAGATCAAGACTGTAATCAGTCTTGAATCCTAATAGGTTTTAGGTTTACAAAACAGAAGAAGAATGAGAGAAAGGAGAGAGAATAGAAGAGAAACAGGAGAACACAAGTGGTTGAAAGGAGGGACAGATTCTAACTGATCTGCCGCCGCCACTTTCTTATTATTTATAGGTTATGTTTAGTACATAATGGAAAGGACACATCTGCCCTTAGTACTTACATAATAAATAAAGTAAATAAAAGCTGAAATAAATAACAACTGAATTAACAAACTGACTCAAACTGACACTACTATAACTGAAACAAATAACTACACATGCTGTCCTACGAACACAGTGGGGCCCACATCAGTGTTCTCTACAATATATAAACAGAAATTGATTGCTGTGCTTGCTCATGTTGCAAGTTGTAAGTTCTTCACAAATTTAATAGGGAATATAGGCTTAACTTTTTTTTTTTTTTTGCAAAGGATTCTTTCTTTTTCTTCATTAGTAATGATAATTGATAAATAATATAATCAGTAGAAGAAAAGGTATTTTTTTGGAGTTCTGTGATTTCACTGTTTTTTGTTCCTCTTTTATGTCCTGACTGTTTCTTGTTTATATGTTACTACTGGTTTGGCTTAAATTGTCATTTATGTGAACCAGTGTATATCTTTGATGGCCTTTACATGATCATACATGTCAAAATATTTATATAATCACATTATTCCCTTGTAGGGAACTGGACATAGAACTTTGGTTTGTTATCAATAAAAAAGTGGCTATTCAGGCTATATATGTGACAAATCTTTTAGACTGGGTTTGATTCCAGATTTGAGGTGGATTTGGATTCAAAATTAAGAGTTTCAGATGTTTGATGAATTTGCTCTTCCAGAAATTAGAATTGAATTATAATGAGAATTCCAATCAAATTCCAGGAATCAAGTTTTAAATTATAACATGGGCCAACAATATTTAATGGTGGTGACATTATTTACAGTTCCAATTGTAATTGAAGGAAGTTGCTTGACTGACTGAAGTTTCAAAAGCTTTCTTCATCTTGAACATCTTCAGCACATTCCTTTGTTACTTTGTAGCAGGTACCAGTGGCAAGTGTCACAAGTTGATGGTTAGAATAAAACTAGTGCTTTTGAGTAAGAATGTGAACAATGCTATACATATTGCTCTGTTGCTATTGGTGATCCATTGGAAAGGGGCAATAAAACTAGTGCTTTTCTTATGCATAATTTGTGCTGCTTGTTCAAATAGATATTTGTACTTGGGGCTGCTGATATGATAGCACAGATACACTTCAAGATATGGAATGTCAAGGAAAAAATCTGTGTTCTTGAAGTTCTATAAATAAATTTTGCATGCTTTCTAATATTTTTATGTTTTCTCAATTTCCTCAGATTTTCCAGATATTTGAACAAAATTTATGAAATTTCCCCATTTGCACATGGCAAAGTGCTTAACAAACCAAAACTTTGTACTACCATGCTTTTAGAAAAATGATTTAACCATTGTAGAGATTTCATTTTGAAACTGATGAGCTGAATCATTCTTTGATTCAAGGCATTCATGGTCTAAGTATTGCAAATGGCTGGGGCATGGGATTTTGTAGATATTTGATGCGGCCTCTTTTCCTCTAATTCATCAGGTATGGGGGAGGGAATAATGCTGGTTTCTAGAAGTATCTCTGCTGGGGAGGCTCTTTATGTGTAAACTTTTCTCATCTGCTCACCTTCTTAAGCTATTCTATTGCTCACCTGAAGCCTTCTTTGATTCAAAGCACTCATTGCCTAAGTGCAAATGACTGGGGCATGAGATTATGTATATATTTGATGTACTGCCTCTTTTCCTCTAATTCATCAGGTGTTATCCTTGGGAGGGACTAATGTTAGATTCTAGAAGGATCTCTGCGGGGGAGGCTCTTTATGTATAAAATTTTCTCATCTCTATACTATGCCGACCTTTATAAGACATCCTATTGCTCAATTTGTCTCTTAGGGTTAACCTTGATTTTGGAAGGGGCCTTAGGGATCATAAATCCTCTAAATTGGTTTATTTATTTCACTATCTTGAAAGAGTGTTTCTTGATCCTTCAGCTGGATGGGTAAGATTAGATGTGTGGTCAATTGAATTCCATGGTCTTTTCTCTTCCTCCTTTCTTGAGCTTTTTGCTCTCTTCTTTCTCTTTAGAATCCCTTTTTGGCAAAGGCAGTCTTGTTGGGACCCACCCCAAAAATATGGCTGTGTTTGGAGGGGGGTGGGAGGTAGTTGGAAAAGTTGGCCCTAATGGACAATTTGGCAGATAATTGGGAACTGGGTGGAGGGGGTAGTCATTGCATTATCCACCTAAGCAATGGAAAAAACAATGTAAAACTGATTCTCATATTCCATATGGCTCAGTTTTTGGAGCCAAATAACAGAATGTGGAAAGTAGTGGATCTACTTTCCACTCCTGTCTACCTTGTCCATTTTCATTCAAGTCCAAACATGGCTTAACTCTTAAGAGTTTTCTGTTTGGAGTTGGTATGCATGAAAATCAAAACTTGTGAGCTGATTTTGCATTTTACCTCTTTAGCCTCTTTCCCCATGGATGTCCCTTTGTAGGGCTAAGGATGAAACCACCCTTTCACTTGCTAGCTCTTGTTCAATTTATGTTGAAGATTTGGGGCACTTTTTTAATTTATCTGGTGTTCGGTATGTTGAGTCTGTGTTTAGATCTCAGAACTGGATGTATCTGTAGTTTGTAGTGGCTCTAGGCAGCCTCTAATGGCCTAGGCTCCTTTGTACTGGTTCTTGATTTAATAAAATACCTTACCTTTTCCAAAAAAAAAAGACATTATGAGCTTGTGTGAGCATTCTCTTGTCTCCCTTAATACCATTAGATAGATTAGGGAAGATTATGCAGAGATGAAGGCTGTTATGTCTATGGTCGGTGTGGAAAGAGCAGAAAACAGAGTCTTCTTAGATGGGAAAAAAAAGGTTTTTGTAGGTTTTGATTGACCTCATTGTTATTGCTTCATTGGATTTACACTGTAGAGGAAACAATAGATTTTCTATAGATTATGCGGTGGAGGGTGCCGGGATGGGGTTTTATTGGCTTCTTCCTTAGTCTCCACTTTCCAGCACTATGTGATCTCAGGCTTGGTTTCATCCTCAAGTAGTCAAGCTTAATTTTGCTGGCTGTTCCTTGTGGAATCTATAGCCTTCTGGTATTGGAGTCATTTTAAGGATTTATCAAGGGGAGGTATTGTTCTTTATTAAGAGGGTCCTCAGTTGATTGTGCTTTGTGTTTCTCCCAAGCTCAGGTGGAGGGAGATTCCTTGGTGATGATTTAAGGATGAGTTATTGGGGTGAGCCATGAGCATATCCACATCTTATTAGGGAGCCTCAGTCTTTGGCTTCTTAATGGAGCATCTTGCTTACTGAATCAGTAGATTGGTTAATGAGTTAGTTGGTTCTTTAGCCCCAGTTTAGCTTGGTCCTTCTGAAAAGGACATGAGTGTCTTGGGGAGCTGATAGGTCATTGTGCAGTTTTTACGGTTGTTTTCCCCCTTTTGTTTTGTGGTCTTTTGTGTCTCATTTTCCTTCTTAGTAATAAAGTTTCTGCTTAATCTATGCTCCTAGTAGAAAAGGATGAGTTGAGCATCAAATTCATGCTAGTTTGGTGATTTCTCTGGGTCTTACAAGCTTATATGGAATAGCTGCAGATGTACATCCCTGAAATAAAATTGTAAAAAAGCAAAGGTGGTTTGTGAATTTATTATTGCCTTTGTACATCAAGCAAACATAGGAAGAGATATTCTACATAATAATTTCAGATGATGTTAAATAAGTTACATTTTATATGGGGCTGTCCATGCAGAAGCCTAACATTTATAAAGAGACCACAGGCTTACAAAAGTTTCGCAAGGAAAGGACTTGGTCAAATTGGGAGCAATCCAATATTCTTAAAGGATAACGTGGGCCTGGAAGGCTGGAACAGAAGAGAGAAAAAGATGAGCAGAGAAAAACCTCCAGACTTGAGTCCATAGTTGTCAAGGTGATGCCTAGGTGACAAGGCGTCCTTTGAGGCTCGCCTTGCCTAATCGCCAAGCAGTTTTTTACTTCCTACTATAAAATACTTTTTTGTTCATTCTTTTTTGGGATTATAATTATAAAATAAACATTATTAAACTAAAATAATCATTTTGTGTGTTTATATACTAATTTCTTTTTATTGTTTTCTTATTTATTAGGGTTTAATCAACACAGCATTGCTAAATCCTTTATTGAACCCTCAAAGAATTCAAAACCTGAACCAATAAGTAAGGAAGAACTTAAAATTTTATCTAGTCAGCACATTTTATTCTTCCATATATTCTTCTACTTCTTCTACTACTACTACTACTACTACTACTACTACTACTACTACTACTACTACCATTACTTTTTCTTTTCTTCTTTTCCTATAGCAAAAATAAGGGTTCATCCCCTATATTTTTTGAATTTTATTTTTCTCCTTTTACTTCTCATCTACTACTACTACTACTACTACCATTACTTTTTCTTTTCGTCTTTTCCTATAGCAAAAATAAGGGTTCATCCCCTATATTTTTTGAATTTTATTTTTCTCCTTTTACTTCTCATGAATATGTTGATTTTCTATACTTCAATATGAACTTTATACTTTTCTTATGAAAATTATGAATAGTTATTAAGGAAATATGGTTATGGTACCTAGGGAACTACCCTAGGATCTATATTTTCAACATAAAAAAATCCATTGCCTAGGTGACAAGGTGCCCCCCTGTCGCCTAGCCTCGCCTTGGCGTCTTGAAAACTATGCTTGAGTCCCACAAGAAACTATGGTTTTCTATCCATCAAAATAAAAAACTATGATTTTCTTGTGTGGGGTGCATGTGGATTCGCTAGGACCTGCAGAGTGCAGACCAAGCCACCCTGCTAGGGCTTGAAAAAAATTTGATATACAACCCTAAAATCTCTCATCCATGTGAGACATGATCAATTTCTCCCAAAAGCTTGGGTTCTGTGGATAGTTCTGTAAATTCTGCCAGCTTTCAAATTTGGGTTTATTTTTGAAATTTAGTGCTTCTATAGGTATCAATCTCTTGTTTAAGCATTTTAGAATCTTTAGAAATATTAGGAAGTGTTCAGTAGTTTTCTAGTGGTATTGAGAAGTCATCTTGGATCTTACATTATTTGTCTTAAAGTTGCTGCTTTATTATCTTCTTTTGGTAGGAAACAAGGGCTGGCAAATCCAACCAATTCATCATCATCATCCAAGTGTTATCCCAACTATATGGGGTTGGCTACATGAATCCTGTTGTACCATTCTGTTATGTTTAAAGCCACGAATCCAACCAATTAAGTCTATAAATATGCTTCTCATTTATTTGGCTAGTGAAGAGTTTTGGATATGAAATAAGATTTTAGATAGTGGTTTTTCTTGTGAGATGTGGCCCCTCTCTCTCTCTCTCTCCTGAAGGAACAATTTGTCTCTCTCTTCTCTATTCTCTCCTCTTATATTCTACTCTCCTATTATTCTAGTTTCTATGACTTTCTATGCTGCAATCCCCAATTTCTTGTAAAATCATCACTCCTTTATTCTCTAGTTTCTTTGTGCTATTACTTATCAAAAAAAATTGTGCTATTACTTATTCTCTAGTTGCTGTTTAAATTTTCCATTTCTTCTATTCTTCTAAATTCCAGATATGAAATCTTTCTATTTTCCCTTTCTTTTACCCTATATCAGATTCCTACCCACCATGCGAGATCTATGGAATTTTTTCCCTTCCTGTCCTATACAAAAGAAATTTGGGGAAAACATGCCATCAGGCCCTTGGAACCAAACCTTCAATTGTCCTCAATAGGGTGGGGAAGGGGGAGAAAAGCCTCTTTCAAAGGTTCAACCGTTGAAGAACAACAAGCAATGTTTGATCTAACTCGAGTACTTGACATCTCTAAGAAACTGTAAGGCAAAAAAGAAACACAATTAAACCTAGCCAGCAGGAGAAGCCTGGCACCACCATCAAATAGTAAGATTTTTGTAAAAGGAAAATTTGGTATTGATAAATTTCCCCAATTTGTTGAGTTTTTCAATGTCATTTTTCTGCTTAATGATTAATCTGTAGTTCAAGTGGGCTAATTGCTAGTTTAGCAGTTTGGTTTGCCACAGTTTGTAGGTGCTTAATTCAGTTCTAGGACCTCTATTGTTCATGGAGGCCTGCATGATTTCTTCTAGCAATTGTTATATCAAGGTTTCTTCCAGCATCTCTGGTGGAGCAATTGTGATGAAAAGGAGTTCAAAAGGGATGACCACTTAATGATGATTTTGCATGGATGCCCTTCATCAAACCAAAAAAAATCAGATTTTCGGAAGAATGAACTCATTATTAAGATGCATGGACAAGCTTCATGTTAAATGCCATGCTAAATGGGCATCCCCCACTATAGGGTTGTGCTCTCCAACTTTTGGTCTTCATTAAATTAAACTTTGGCTGATGCAGCATTGGCAACCCAGAAAATTTAGGTGAAAGAGCCTTTAGGGCTACTCATCAAGGAGAAATTCTATTGGTCAACTTGATGGGAAGAGGCATTAGGGGTTCCATTTGGGATGAATTATTGAACTCTATATTGGGTTCTGATTTGCCGCTCAGTAGGCTATTGCAACCTAGGCTTTTTTAGAATCAGAACCAGAAAAGCATTACATGGTGTAATGGTAAAATCTCAGGCCATCAAGCATGAGAATGTGGGTCAAGTCTGAGAGCGGCCACTTTGTGCAAAAAAAGCCAAAGGTTAGGACTGTATCCAGTCCACCCCTCCCAAGGCCCCAGATAGCTGGAATGGTGGAACCAACATTGGGTAATGGCCTTTTTTAACCAGAAAAGCATTGGAATCACCACTGCTTAAGGGTGAAGGAATTAGCACCTTCAGTTGTTAGAATCACTCCAACAGTAGCAGTAGGGGAAATCACACTTGCATGAACCACTATAGGCAAAGAGGGGAGAGTTGGCCATTCCTTTTCCTTTGTTTTCATACTCTAAAACAAACTAAGAAACACTATTTCTAACTGATTAGGAAGAGGATGCAAATCCTAGTTGACTCAGGACTATGAATAAGACAAATCCTACTTGACTTAGGACTATGACTTTTATTTACTAACATGACTTTTGACTTGACAAAAAAAAAAAAAACTCCATCCAGTTGGATTAAGGGTCTGCTTTGGGACCTGGATGAATTCCTGGTAAAATGCATAATCCCTAATACAATTGGATTCAATTCCTACTGTTACTAGGAATACTAATTCTTAATGCTATTAGAAAAACTATCAAAAACTCAAATAATCAGAGTGTCATCATCATTGTGATTTAAGCCTTGCCACAACTATATAGGGCCAGCTACATGAATCCGGTTTTGCTGTTCCATTCTGTTCAGTGCCATATATTGTTAGATTATGGCTTTATGAGCCCTTAAATCATTTCTTACTACCTCACCCATACCCTTTTTGATCTGCCCCTAGTTCAAACAATCAGAAAATAACTACAAAAAGTTGACTATCCTAACTACAAAAAATATATAGAAAATTCAGAAAATCCCAGGTTTGACTTGTTAGATTCTGCATCACTTTCATTTTTAAGTATCTATTGGATGGATGATAGAAGTCTACCCAGGTCCTTGGCAGGTATGACACTTTACATAGAAAGCAAAATCTTTTGCCACCACTATGAACTTTTGTTTATATCAAGATTCAAGATTAGCCAAAACATTGACAATTCCACTTGTTAGGGAGGGGGTGACAGGATCTATTTTGGGGGTCTTGGGCTAGGGGATATATTTTTGTATTGGGACTTCATTTGTTATTTGTTGGGGGAGAGTAGCTTGGTGATGTTAATAATCCCTTTTAATTTTGCTCTTATCAATTAGTTAAAAGAATCACCATGCTAAGTAGACATGATTGGGGGACCATTATATAATATGGTTGTTCTTGATGCTACTTCAATGCAGATCAGTTCACAGAAGAAGAAAACAGGTGTCATTGCTCCAAAGCGTTTTGTTCAGAGAGTGAAGAAACAAAATGAACTCTTCCGCAGCTACATGCACCAGGTAAATGCCTAACATTGAGGTATGTCTTTATCCATATTAATATGGGGCTGGTTGTAGTAGCCCATGACAACTTGGTAGCAGGATTGCATGCCCTAGATCTCTGGATAAACCAAGTGAAATGTAAATCATTATTGATCAACTATGATCGCCAAGGAGGGTCATTGTGGTGAGGTGATGTGGTTACTTTAACATTGTAATTGTCATCATGAGCAATGGTTAGTAAACCACTCAACCAAACTGACCTCTACTAAGCCTTGTCCCAACTATATGGCATCCTTTGGTTGCACTGCAATTTCATTTGCATTTGTGCAGAAGTATGGGAGTAGAAGTGAGTTCAGTGCATATTCTGGTTTACTCTTGTCATAGGTTTTACTTTGTTTTGTTTGTTAGCAGTATTGGTGAAGTAAAATAAAACCTGAAGCAAAGTAAACCTAAGCAAAGCAAACCACGATTTGTTCTCTTCTCGTTGACATTTCCATGCATTTGTACTAGTACAAATAAAATTTCAGTACAAACAAGCAGATCCTATGTAGTTGGCTAACATGAATCCTGTTCTGCCATCCCACTCTGTTCAATATTATATCTAGAATTTGATTCAAATTTAAGCCAGAGAATTCTAGATGCATATTTTATTATTTATGCATATAGGTTTCGGTCATATATATTGCCCCTTTAATGCAATTGTACAAATAATATATTAATATAGGTAACTTTATTAGTGAGTCTGATTATATTTATTAATGCCGAGGAAAAAAGAAGTGAGTAGCAGCTTAAAGCTGTCTATCTAACAGAAAACAGAATTAGAAAACATAAATATTTAAAATTAGTCCCCAGTTCTGTCATCCCAAATGAGATTTGTCTCTTTATAAATTAGTACACATAATATAGGTTCCCCTATCCATATGATTTGGGCAACAGAAAAGGTTCACTCAACAAGTCTAGATTATTTAGATACTATGCTACTTATCAATGATTTGAATTCTCTAATTAAGTACTTTAGCTTTGTAAGTTCAAGAAATGTTAGGCCACCTTTTTAACTCCTAATGAGTGTCTTTATTTGGAAAATTGGGGTTGAGTGGTTTTGTTTTGGCTCAAGAATTCAAGGGCTGGCCTAGTAGAAGAGGACAAATTGATTGATGATCATTAGATCAAGTGATGTATTGTGCTTGCTGATCTGATTGTTATTCTTGTCTTCTATGACATGATTACTTGCATTCAGCTTACCATTGGGGTTAACAGAGTAAGACAATTGGGTTATCACATATGTTTTGCACAATTTCTTTCATTGGACCTATGACTATAAATTGCACTGGAGGAGCAAAATTCATGAGAAAGATAGGGAGCGGGAAGGCATAGAGGATGAAGATTTTCCATTTAATGAGGTTGTTCAGGTCAAGAGGAAAATTGATTTGAAAATAGTGGTGGATACAGGAGTTCAAATGATTCAGAAATTGGGTTTTTCTTCTTTAGGTGGGGAGGAATTTGCAAGAGAAATATTTCTGGAGTTGGAAGAGATTTTCCATTAAAGACGCCCAAGGTGGACCTCTGGATCTATTCTTTTTTTTGAAGATAAAATAAAAAATTATTAAAGAAAAAAAGAAAGTACAAGAAAGGTGACCAACAGTCACTGGAGAGAAGCAAAAATATGACATAACAAACTCCACCCAACACTGCATACAATTCCAAACACTATGGACTACCTACAACTCTGAAACTTAGGGATAATATTTCCACTCAGCCCCAAACAAACCTTACAAAAATTACAGCCTCACACTAGTAAACTTAACATAACCAACCTTTAGACATTACCAAACTCCACTGAAACAAAAAGACCAACTTCATTACTTGGCTCTTTCCAGTGCTTGAGTGGGAGCTTCACTTCTGGTGCTACTTCTTTGATTTTTTCACCTTTTTGATGGGACACATCCCAAAAAGGCCTCCTTTCAGTCATAGTTGTCAAGGTGATGCCTAAGCGACTAGGCGGTTTTACAGTGTCGCCTCACCCAAACGCCCATAGTTTTACCTGAATAAAGCAAGTAGATTTCTGTTCTACTGTAATTCAGAAAAGAGAAGGAAAGAAAAGAAGAGTAGAGGAGAAGAAGAAGAAGAGAAGAGAAGAGAGAAGAGAGAAGAGAGAAGAGAGAAGAGAGAAGAGAGAAGAAAGAAGAAAGGGGAAGAAAGGGGTTCAGTTGATGATCCCTGCCGCCCCATACACTTTTTTATTTATAGTTTTGGTTCCTTACAAGAATAGGAAACAAAACATAAAGTCCTAGTCCTAATAATAAAACAAAACTTAAAAAGGATAAACATAACATGGATAAGGATAAGGCCAGCCGGCCCAATTTTAAAAGAAATTAAAAACAACTAGATGTGGGTATGGTGGGTATGGAACCACACATACTAGAGCTTGAGTGTGGGTATGGAACCCCAAGCTCGTGGCTTACTAACTATTTCTACACTCCCCCTCAAGTTGGGAGTAGATATTTGTCATGCCCAACTTGCGTAAATCTGTCTCCAATTTGATTTTTGTGACTGCTTTGGTGAAAAGATCAGTTAACTACATGTCTGAGGCAATGCAAGGAAGGCATACTTGAGATGTGACTCGCTCTCGATAAAATGTCTGTCAACCTCGATTTGCTTAGTCCTGTCATGCTGTATTGGGTTGTGGGCAATATTAATTGCAGCTTGATTATTGCAATACAGCATTAGAGGCTTCTCATAATCAATTTCCAACTCATTAAACAATGATCTCAGCCATAACACTTCTGCAACACCATTGGCCATGGATCTGTATTCTACTTCTACACTGGAGCGAGCAACAACATTCTGTTTCTTGCTTCTCCAGGAAACAAGATTCCCCCCTACAAATGCACAATATCCAGAGGTGGACCTCCTGTCATTAACACATCTAGCCCAATCCGCATCTGTATACACTTATATTTTCATGTGACCATTATTCTTGAAGAGTATACCTCTCCCTGGACACCTCTTTAAGTAAGAAAGAATCATTTCTACTGCAAGGAGGTGGGTGGTCCTAGGAGAATGCATGTATTGACTGACAACACTGACAACATAAGAAATATCTGTCTGAGTTAGGTTGAGATAAAGAAGTTTCCCAACCAGCCTTTGGTACATAGCCCTGTTCTCAAGAAGTTCTCCACTTTTTGCACTTATTTTATGGTTAAGCTCAATAGGAGTGTCAGCATGTTTTACTCCTAACTTTCCAGCTTCTTCCAATAAGTCTAGAACATACTTCCTTTGAGAGATAAAAATGCCATTCTTAGATCGAGCTATCTCAATTCCTAGGAAATAGTGTAATTTCCCTAGGTCTTTCACTTCAAATTCTTTGTGAAGATGCTGTTTAAGAGTTTCAATTTCACTAATGTCACTCCCTATTATCACAATGTCATCTACATAGACTGCAAGTAGAGTTAGGAAATGATCTGTCTTCTTAAAGAAGAGAGTGTGATCTGACTGAGCTTGTATCTATCCAAATTTGTCCAAAGCTAGTCTAAACCTATCAAACCAAGCTCTTGGAGATTGTTTCAGCCCGTACAAGGCCTTCTTCAAAAGGCAAACTTTATTTCCTGCTTCTGTACTATAAAAGCCAGGGGTAATTCCATGTATACTTCTTCTTGCAAGTCTCCGTTGAGGAAGGTATTCTTAACATCCAGTTGAAATAGTGGCCATGAGAAGTTTGCAGCAATGGATAGAACTTTGATAGTGTTCATTTTTGCAATAGGTGCAAATGTTTCTCTATAGTCTATGCCATAAGTTTGTGTGAATCCTTTTGCAACCAATCTAGCCTTATACCTCTCTACAGTACCATCAGCATTATATTTCACAGAAAACATCCATCTGCATCCAACATATTTCTTCCCTTCAAGTTGGTTAACTAGTTCCCATGTATTGTTCTTGACAAGGGCATCCATCTCTACTTGCATTGCTTCCTTCCATTCAGGTATCAAAAGGGCTTCTTGTACTTTTCTGGGTATAGGAATAGCAGCAATAGATGCCAATTAAGATCTGTAGGATTCTGAGAGACAAATATAGGAAAGGAACTTGGAGATGCAATGGGCAGTGGATGAGGTGCAACGGCGCTTCCCTTTAAGAATAGCAATTGGAAGATCAAGGTCATCTGACGGTGGAGGCTGAACATTTGTAGTAGTGGGATCAATAGTGGGAGCAGTAGTAGTGTCTGGATCTAGGACTGTAGAAGATGTTGGAATTGACCTGGATTGCTGTTGAGTACGAGAATCAACCTACCTCCACCACTTTCTGTGATACACCCTCAACTCTCTGCATTTTTGACAACCCTCCTCACAACTCTCCCCCTTAGTAACTGGGACAGATAAAGGAATTTTTGGGGCTGGAACTGAAATCCCTTCCTCACTATTCTCCCCCTGAGGAGAAGCCCTATGATAGTAGGGCATATCCTAAAAAAAAGTGACATCCATGGACACAACACTTCCCTGAAACAAGCTCATAACAACAATATCCCTTTTGATTTTGTGCATACCCAAGGAAAATACATTTAGTAGCTTTGGGATGAAACTTGGAGCGATGAGGTCCAAGGATTTGAACAAAACAAGTACACCCAAAAGTTTTGAGGGGAATAGTGAATAGGTCCTTATCTGGATATAGGAAATTGAACGGGGTTTGCATGTTTAGAACCCGTGAAGGAACCCTGTTAATAAGGTACATGGCTGTACGGATTGCATCCCCCTAGAAGTGTATGGGAACATTAGAGTTGAGCATGATGCTTTTGGCTACCTCTAAGAAATGCCTGTTTTTTTCTCTCAGCAACCCTGTTTTGCTGAGGTGTACGAGGACAGGTTCTCTGATGAATGACCCCATGATTAAGGAGACAGGATGCCAAGGGTTTTGGTAAGTATTCCTTGGCATTATCAGATCTAAGAGTTTTGATCTTGGTTTCAAACTAGGTTAGAACCATCTGGTGGAAAGCCTGGGTTAGAGAAGGGACCTCATCTCGAGAGTGCATAAGGTAAACCCATGAAAAGCGGGTATAATCATCAACAAATAATAAGAAATAACTGTACCCCCCATGGTGGGAGTATGATATGGCCCCCAAACATCGGTATGCACAATTTGAAAAGGAGGGTTGCTCAAAGGATAAGATGATCTATTGTGTTTTGCAAGCTCACAACTTTCACACTTTAAACTTGACACTTCTACTGACTCAAATAAGTTTGGAAAAAGACCTTTCAAAGACCCAAAAGATAAATGACCTAAGTGGTTGTGCCAAAGCATAATCTTACTACAAGACTGAGAGACAAACAATTTCCCTACTTCACTCTGCTCTCCCTGTGAATGTTCAAGCAGGTAGACTCCATTCATCTCATGGCCAATCCCAATCACCTTCTTCGTTTCCAGATCTTGAAAAACACAACGATCAGGGAAAAAGGTTATTGAACAATTTTTATTTTTAGTCATACTACTAACTGAAAGTAAGTTAGCACTAAGCTTGGGAACATGCAAAACTGAGGATAGGGTGATGGCATCAGACAATCTGATGCCTCCCTTGCTAGAAATTGGTACAAGGGAGCTATTAGCAATAGAAACTTTGTCTCTCCCAGAGGATAAACAATAGGTGCTAAACAAAGTAGATAAGTTGGTTATATGGTCTAAAGCACCTGAATCTATTACCCAGAAAGGTCTAGTATTACCTAGGACAGAAGCATGATATGCAGTAGCTCTTGTACCTGTATGTGCAAGGGCTGAAATAGGCTGAGCAGGTGTAGTAGCTGAAAACTGAGATGTAGATCCACAAATGCCAGCTTCTTTTTCTAGCTGTGTCAGTGCAGCTTGGAAGCTGCTAAGGCATCCAAGGATGTGGTCCTTGTGCTGGAAGAGGATGTACTGTCAATAGTAGTTGCTGTATTAGCACTTCCCTTCTTGTTTCTAAGTTTAGCAGGCATTAGGTGAGGATGCAACTTCCAACAGATGTTCGTAGTGTGTTTGGGCTTCTTGTAATGATCATAAAAAATATCTCTTTTGTCCTCCTTAACTTCCCTTTCCTTTTCCCCTCAAACCTTGAATTTTGTTGCTGCCAAGGCTTCTTCTGTGGGCTGAAAAGATAGCATTACCTTCCTCCTACTCTCTTCACTGTGGACTAATGAGTAGGCCTGAGATAGAGTCACACTCTCCCTAGTGAGAAGTTGTTGTCTTGTAATATCAAAATCTGAATTTAGACCGGCTAAGAACTCAAAAACCCTATTTGTTTCAATCAGTTTTCTATATGTTGCTGTGTCCTTCTGGCTTTTCCATTCAATAGTTTCCAAGTGATCAATTTCATGCCAAAGGGATTTTAGAGTAGTAAAATATACTGAGACTGGCTCCTCTCCTTGCTTGAGGTTTTTCACCTTACATTTCAGCTCATAAGCTCTAGCAACATTGAGGGGTTGGGAATAGGTCTCGTTCATGCTGTCCCAAATCTCCTTGGCTGTTTTTGCCCAGAGATAGTTTCGGCTGATGTGGGGCTGTATAGAGTTGCATAGCCAGGTCATCACCAAGTAGTTCTCTTGAACCCATCTTGGATGAGATATATCCTCCTTGGCTGGTTCTTTTGTGTCTCCGGTTACATACCCTAATTTCCCTCTGCCCCCAATGGCCATCATTGCTGATTGGGCCCACTCCAAGTAATTTGTTCCATCAAACCTAACAGTTGTAATCTGGAACGAATTTTCAGTCATGTTACCAGTCTCAAAACCTTCCCCTTGTGTTTTCACCTCACTTCCAACTTTTTCCATACTATGTAGATTGCAAATAGGTCACAAAACTCCAAGAAGAAGACTATTTTTTTTTTTGCTGAAACACTTAGAGAGAGAGAAAAGCAGTCCAGAAATTGATCTCAGCAAAGAATAGGTGCCTAGAACTTAATTTCAGTCGGCAGTTTCTTCTTAAAACTGTAACTTCAGTAAAAACCAAAACCCTAATTCAATATCAATAAAGAACAGATCCTGATTCCTCAAAAAGAGATCGAAGGGTTTAATGCCAAGGAGACAACAGCAAGGTATTCTCAGATATTGAAAAACAGCAAGGTATTCGCAGATTTATTATGCTGCTGCTAAAAAGAATTCTTGATAACTTCTATCTAAGGTCGAATTAGCTTAAAGGTTGTACTTTTCTCAGAAAAAGAACTCTTTGGTTTGAAACCCTGATTATCCACTTCAGAAAAAAGAACTCTGATCGTCCACTTAGGTTTGAAACCCTAACCTTGATCGAACCTGAATTCTTTCTCAGAAAAAGAATTCTGATTGTCCACTTAGGTTTGAAACCCTAGCCTTGATCGAATCTGATCTCTGATTCTTCATGGTCACCGGGTAATTCTCCAAGAATCTTTCTTGGGCAGTCTTAAGCACTCCAGTAACCTCCAAGAACCAGGCAACTTCTGCAGAAGCCTTGATCTAATGGATTCTCATGTAGCCGACCAGATCAGGCTTACATGAAAAACCTAGTTTTTCTCGTCAATTGCTCTGATACCAACTTGAATAAAGCAAGTAGATTTCTGTTCTACTGTAATTCAGAAAAGAAAAGGGAAGAAAAGAAGAGTAGAGGAGAAGAAGAGAAGGGAAGAGAGGAGAAGAGAGAAGAAAGGGGTTCGATTGATGATCTCTGCCGCCCCATACACTTTTTTATTTATAGTTTTGGTTCCTTACAAGAATAGGAAATAAAACATAAAATCCTAGTTCTAATAATAAAACAAAACATAAAAAGGATAAACATAATATGGATAAGGATAAGGCCAGCCGGCCCAATTTTAAAAGAAATTAAAAACAACTAGATGTTGGTATGGAACCACACATACTAGAGCCTGAGTGTGGGTATGGAACCCCACACTCGTGGCTTACTAACTATTTCTACAGTTTTGTATACTAGGCGACCATCCAGAGACTTAGACGGGCGCCTAAATCCAGCTTCAGTGCTCCTTTTTTTTTCGAAAAAACAGGGGCTTCTTCTCTTCCAGCCCAGCTTCAGTTCTTTTTTTCTTCGAGAAAACAGGGGCTCCGCCCCTATACTCCTCCTCCTCTTCCAGCCCAGATTCAATACTTTTTTTTTTTTTGAAAAAACAGGGTCTCCACCCCTATTCTCACTTCTTCTTCCAGCCCAGATTCAATGCTTTTTTTTTTTTTTTTGAAAAAACAGGGGCTCCGCCCTTCTTCTTCTTCTTCTTCTTCTTCTTCCCTTCCTTGTTACTGGCTTCCTGCACTTATTATTTTTAACAGCTGAATCTACTCTACTCCCTACCTAGTTCTCAAACTTACAAAATAGTTTATGTCAGATTCCATCGCCTAGGCGACTAGGGTGCCCCATGGTCGCCTAGCCTTGCCTAGTCGCCTTGACAACTATGTTTTCAGTCTTGCAAAAATCCTGTCAATTCTCATTACTTGCATTAATTCTCTCCAATTCTAACACTGCATTCTTCTCAAAAGTCTGGTCTGCACCCCTCTCATCTTCTTCTTTATCCACATCTTCTTCAACTATAGATGAACTAAGACTCTTTTGAAGCTCCTCTGCCCCTAACAGTTCTTCCTCGCGACTATCCTCCTTGAACTCTCTAATATACTTACTTGCAAACTCCTCACCCTCCTAGAAAGATAACCCCAAGATCTTACTAACTTCCACTTCTTTGTTAACCACCATGTCCAATTCAACTGAACTATTCACTGTATGAGTTTCATACAAATCTATACCATCTTCTGCATTTCTTCTCTTGCCTCTTCTCCTTGCTCTTCCAACTCACTCTCAACATTATCATTAAGAGGTCTTGTTCTGTAGCTTCTTTTTCTTTTATGAATCTTAGTAGCAAACGACCCAATCCCATAATCTGCCACCCTAGTTGCAGCTTCCCCTATTAGAACCTCCACTTTCTGGGGATGGCTCAGACACCTCCTTTGATCCAAATACATAAACATAACATGTAAAGTGTATTCAAAGGAAAAATTTAAAAATAAAATCAAACATATAAAACATTTTCAAGCATGTAAAACCCACGATCCCTTTTTTTCCTAAATTGCATTACTTCAAAATTTCAAATGGCTAGTGGTGTAAAATATATTGCATTCCTGATTCTACGAGTCGCCTTTGTATCAATCCCTTCAAGGCAAGCCCAAACAAGTCCATGTTAGGGTCTTAAATTCTTAATCCACACTTAAAAAATAATGATTTTATAATTTTAATTGTCTTTTAAGAAAATATTTTACTATGATGAATGAATGAACAACAATAGAAAATAGGGGGAGCCCCTAGCCCAGCCTCTAGGTTAAAGAAAAGCACAAAAATTTAAAAAGGCACACACCTGGGCTGAGGCAGAAGGCGCATCAGGTGCACACCTAGGTGCACCAGCCATGCACCTTTTTTTTTGAAAAGGTAAAGTAAAATTTTATTAATCAAAGGAGAAATACAAGTATATCTGCTCACTGTACAAACATCTGTACAAATGAACAAAACTTTAGGAATCCTTAAAAAAATGTTTACTGCCACACAAGAAGCCAGAACCCTAAAATGTGCCTCGCTTGTGCACCTAGGTGTGCCTCAGGCGCACCTTTTAAATCACTGCCATTATTACCCACAACCTCCTTTTCTCTAGAAAGATTTTTTTTGATAAGCAAGAAGGGGAAAATATTCAGCAAAAACCAAATTGCACACGAAAAGTACAGACAAAAAAGTGTACAATGATGGGCCTCCCAAGAGGCCATCCACAGATGACAACAGAGAAAAAATAAAATACAACAAAGCGAAAACAGTACTGATTACAAATTACACATATAGCAGCTGGTCCTGGGCATCTCAAAATTACACAAGATTTCCCAACCCGGCCTTAGCCAGAGAATCAGCCAACATATTGGCATTTCTAGGCACCCATTTGAATGAGGCGTTCAAATCAGCACTTAGAGCTTGACCATTCTGACTAAAGGTCTGAACTTCCAAGGAATTTGCTCTTGCCTTGTCATCTGGGTAAAACCATTTGACAGTCACCTTCAACTTCCACATTCCATAACTCCTGCCTAACTAACAACTTCAAATCCTGAACCAAGGCCAAAAGTTCAGCGTTGGAAGAATTTTCCTGTCCCATCGGGCCTGAAAAGCTTAGTATGACTAGTGATTTAAAAGGTGTGCCTAGGTGCACAGGCAAGGCGCATTTTAGGGTATGCGCCTCACCTAGGTCCTAGGCACACCCCTTTCATGCGCCTTGTGCCTTAGTCCAGGCGTGTACCTTTTTAATTTTCTAAGCTTTTTGTTTCTTTTTTGAGCCTAACCCCTTATTTGCTAATGTTATTCATTCATTCATTTTAATAAAATATCTTCTTAAAAGGCAATTAAAGTTATAAAATCATTATTTTTTATGTGGGAAATAAGAATTTAAGACCCTAACATGAACTTGTTCAGGCTTGCCTCGAGGGGCATGGTACAAAGGCGACTCATAGAATCAAGAAGGCAATATGTTTTGCATCACATTAGCTACTTGAAATAATGCAATTGAGAAAAAAAAGAGATTGTGGGTTTTACATGCTTGAAAATGCTTTATATGTTTGCTTTTATTTTTAAATTTTCATTTGAATACGCTTTACGTGTTATGTTTATGTATTTTAATTTTAGATAATAGGTTTTTAAAACATTTATTTTAAAATTTAAGTTTATATTTTTTATTAACATTATGTTTAATATTTTTTGAATTTCTTTTTTTTTTGCATTTTTTTAAATTTTGCTCCTTGCTTCAAAAAGGCGCATGCTTCGACTTGTGCCTTGCGCCTCAGGCACAAATTGGCCCTTGTGCTTTTAAAACACCAAGTATGATACTGCCCTCATGGTCTCTAACAACTCCTCCCACTGCTGAGGGCCCTGGGTTTCCAAGGCTGCAACCGTCAAAATTGAGTTTGAGCACCTCTAGATAGGGGGGGGGGGTACCATTACCAATCTACCATCCTTTGTTGTTGAGTATGCTGAAACTAAGTGTTAAACTTATACTTGCCTCTAACACTGTTCCTTCTGCTGATGACTCAATAGATTTCCTTAAGATGTCTTCAATTAACTCTCTTTCCACACCAAAATCTTTTCTTCCAATCTTGGTCAACGTCTCCTCTCCAGACCTCCTTCTTGGACTTCTTTGAAATTGACTTGGTTCCTTTCTTTCAGGGGTTTAAGAGAAGCATTAGTTATTCTTTTATTTGAACCAGCCCAACTAACTTCCTTTTTGGATCTTATAATAAATCTTGGGAGGAATTTTCAACAGAAGTATTTCTGAAACTGAAAGAGAAAGAGAATGTCTTGGAGAGGTTGAAGAAATCCAAGGTGAACCTGGGGATCTATTGAACATTAGTGGTCCTTTTCAAAGAGAAGGGAGAGGGGATGGGTTTAAGATTGAAAATGAAGTTAATGGGAATGTTGGTGTTGGGGGGTGAGGAGTTCAAGGAGGTAGAGCATCTTCGGGTGGGGGAAGTGTAGCTTTTAGTAATGGGACAATCCAGGGAAGAGAGTAGTGAATTATGGGAACTGATGAGTTGGGGAATGCAAGAAACCAATAAAGGGCAGAGATGAATAATCTGAATTGAATGAAGCTATTTTGTGAAAACTGATTGATTTGTCAGTAATCAGTTGCTGAAAATAGTTTGTTTTAGATTAGTTGTTTCTTGGCTTTTATGCTTGTTGCTATCATTAAATAAGTTGCTGGGTTTGGGGCTGGCATTTAAGGGTTCTTGGTTGATTCTGAGTGCTGTCTCAGCACTCTCCAGCTGTAACTTTTTTTTTTTCATTTTAACAAAATTTGTTATTTTATTATGAAAATAAAACTGTTTTTGGCAGATGTACACACTGACAAATAATTGGTGGAGAAGATAAATGCACTTAAAATGAAATATCTTAGAGTTATATTCATGTTTTCTTTTTTGATTGCTTCTTTTTATTTGTATGCTTTTTTCTTCTTTAACATATTATTACATGCTTCATAGATGGATCTCTTGGAAATCTCTTTTGAAAGAGTATGTTGTGATTGAGTAGTTTGGGTGTTGTATAAATAACTCCATGGTTCCATATCTCATTTAACCTTTGAGACAAAACATCTTGCTTTCCTTGTAGGATGCACATGAATTTCTGAACTTTCTGCTAAATGAACTTGTTGATATACTGGAGAAAGAGTCTCATGCTGCAAGAAGTTCTCCACAAACTTCATCACCATCAGAGAAGACTGCAAATGGGCTAAAGAGTGCTCAGGCTAATGGTTTTCAAAAGGAGCCGCTAGTAACCTGGGTTCACAAAAATTTTCAGGTGAATTGACTGAGCTGATCTCTGTTCTCCAATTTATGCATGATAACTGTTTCTCTTTTGCTTTTTCTTAAAGAATTGTGTTGTTGATGGCTTTACAAATGCAGGGTATACTGACTAATGAGACGAGATGCCTACGATGTGAGACGGTAACAGCAAGGGATGAAACTTTTCTGGACTTGAGCCTTGACATAGAACAGAACAGTTCAATCACAAGCTGTCTTAAAAATTTCAGTTCTACAGAGACTTTGAATGCTGAGGACAAATTCTTCTGTGACAAGTGCTGCAGGTGCTCTTTGCTGCTTTGATCCTTATTTGTTGCAATATAGCATTAAGAGCATCCTCCCTATTAAAGTATGTGAAATTAGGTTTTCTCTATTATATTTGTTTTGCTTAAAACAAAATATTTACCATTGAATATACTCTTTGCCCCACCTACTTTAGATGCTAAGCACATGCTAGCAATTCTTATCCACCCTTTGTAGTTTCTCCCTACTAGCTCTTTTAGGACAAAATGTTCATATCGAGTTATCCTTGGTGTCTCACTCTATGCGAGTAAAATTTTTGGCCTAGGAGATTTAAATAGGACCTGTCAAATGATGGTTGCGTTGCAGCTTTCATGCAGGTTGTTGTGTACAGAATGGTTAAGAAGAACTACATTTTATTTTATTTTTTTTAAAGAGAAGTCCTATGCACTTGCATTCATTGTTTTCAGACCACCAATATTGGATTATGTTACTTTCTAATGCAGTTTGCAGGAAGCACAGAAGCGGATGAAGATAAAAAAGCCACCTCACATCTTGGTTATCCATCTGAAACGCTTCAAGTATATTGAGCAACTTGGCCGGTACAAGAAACTATCTTACCGTGTTGTGTTTCCATTAGAACTGAAACTGAGTAATACCGTGGAAGAAGCAGATTCTGAGTATTCACTATTTGCGGTTGTTGTCCATGTTGGAAGTGGACCAAACCATGGGCATTATGTCAGCCTTGTGAAGAGCCACAACCACTGGTTATTCTTTGATGATGAGAATGTGGAGATGATGGATGAGTCTGCTGTTCAAACGTTCTTTGGGTCAGCACAGGAGTATTCTAGTAACACAGATCATGGGTACATCCTGTTCTACGAGAGCCAAGCTGCTGTTACTATCAAGAGTTGAGGGGATTATTTTTATGGTGAGCTTTTCAGTTATGGGTAGCATGTATATGCTATCCTTTTTAAATCATTTCTTGTTTTCACAGTTTTCTCCATTTCCCCTTTTATATAACCTGTGGGAAGAGCTCTCGGATATCAGTGAGATGAGATGACATGTTGAAGTAATATTCAGGTGGCTGCCATGTACAGTGGACGGTGGAAGCACACTGT
Source organism: Nelumbo nucifera (assembly GCF_055504915.1). Lineage (NCBI taxonomy): Eukaryota > Viridiplantae > Streptophyta > Magnoliopsida > Proteales > Nelumbonaceae > Nelumbo > Nelumbo nucifera. The sequence goes on along the minus strand of NC_142649.1, from coordinate 107,019,831 downwards.
CCTTTGGTGCGTTTTGACAATAACAAAGTGTAAATGATGAATGAGACGGTCTGTATTCTTCACTGTCGAGAATATTTGATTTATAATAGAATTATAGAAATGCATTGTAGTTGTACCGTTGCATCGCTCTGCTCATCTTTTATGGAGACTTTATTTAGGGTGTTATGTATTCGATGCAGTAGGCTGCTGGGTCTAGGATATAGAGAGTTGGCTACAGCAGCCTTTCAGGGGTCTGGTACTTGGATGGTATAGGCTCTTGGGGTTGATTTATTTGGTTGGCTCAAATTGATTAAAATCTCGTTTCTTGGATGGCTGAAATTGATTCACCAAGACCCCACTTTGAAGGCCTGGGTCTTTGGGTTACTTGGTACATCAGTTAGGAGACTTAGATTTGATATATAGCACTTGAAGGACAGAGATTGCTGGACCGATATAGGATATAACATTGATGGGCTATATATTAGTTCCATCTACCATGCCCTAGATTAGTTGAAACCTTTGTATATCAATTGGATTTTCAAGATTAGTTGACTGGCTTTGAACTCCACGTATGATCTAATGTTTTAAAAGAATTTGATTTGAAATATTTTTTTGATAGTGTTGATAGAAATAGTAAGCAAAGGGCATTTAAGGGTTTTATCAAATGGTTAATTGAAATATCTCTAGGTATGACAATGTGGTGGGTTTGGGGAGGGTTGTGTAAATTCTAAACCCTCCCCAGCTCTCCAAACCACCTAATCTGCACCCTCCCCACAACTATTGTCTTGTTATTTTTTTTTATTAGTAAACATGTATTTTATTAAAATTCAGATTGTAAACAGTTTATACAACTAGGTGATGGGACTATTGATCCCCCTTAATCACTCTATTCTATCTCTCATTATAGTGCAGCCCAGAATAATTGCTGTCTCAATGCTCTCTGTTTTGCTAAATTGTTAGTTAGCCCATTTGCACTTCTTCGGACTCATTTAAATTCAGCCTCAACGTTCTTTGCAATATTCTCCACTTCCCTAATCAAATGTTTAAACATCCATGGGATATAACTGTTGTTTGGTAAGGTAAATAACAGCCATACCCCTTATCATATTCCTTGGTAAGGTAAACACTTGCGATATGCTGTAGAAAAGAAGGCCATACATTTGCCTTTCTCACGTGTGCTCGTTGTGTAAGGAAAGTGGTGAGACCCTTTCTCATTTAATGATATCTTGTTCTTTTGTGACTCGAATTTGGGAATTCTTTTGTACTCTCTTTGGCTACAAGTGGGTATCCCCTCAAGATGTAGCAGTACTCTTCAACCATGAATTCTTGAGACAACAAAAGAAAAGAGGAATGGTAATGTGGAAAGCAACAAAAACATCAATTTGCTGGGTAATATGGGAAGAGAGGAACAACAAAATTTTATTGGAAAAAAGTAGAACAGAGGAAGTTATTGATAGTATCAAGCTGAAAGTAGTCCATTGGGTAAAACTCTTGGACAGCTTTCAAGTCTTCTCAATCACAAACATTCTAAGAACATAGTCCGAAGTAGCACACTCTTCGAGAGTAAGAGATAAAGTAAGGCTGGAGTGGAAACCACCAAAAGGCAATAAAGTAAAACTGAATTTTGATGGGAGCTCCTTTGGCAATCCGGGCATCTCAAGAATAGGAGTATTAAGAAATTTTGAAAGGCGGATATTGGGTATGGTTTCATGACCAATTGGCACAAAAAACTCATTGAAGGTTGAACTATTGACATTACCAGTTTACTACAAGGGTTAAAGCTAGGCAAACAGGTAGGATACAAACATGTTGAAGTGAAGGGGAATCAAAAGTAGTAATTTCATGGGCAGCAAACAACAATCATACCCCATGGACGTTTAAACATGTGATTAAGGAAGTGGAGAATATTGCAAAGGAGGTTGAGGCTGAATTTAAATGTATCAGAAGAAGTGCAAATGGACTAGCTAATGGTTTAGCAAAACATGGGGCTTTTGTTGCTTGCCACATTACCATCCCTCTTTTCTTTTATTGTCTCAAGAATTTATAGTTGAAGAGTATTGCCACATCTTGAGGGGGAACCCACCTGCAACCAAGGAGAGTGCAAAAGAATTCTCAAATTCGAGTCACAAAAGAACATGATATCATTAAATGAGAAAGGGTCTCACCACTTTCCTTACACAACGAGCACACATGAGGAGAAAGGCAAATGTATGGCCTTCTTTTCTACAACATATTGGAAGTGTTTACCTTACTAAGGAATATTTCCTAGCCGAAGGCTTGGATCTTCGGGGGAATAGGCTTGCATCAAATTTTTTTCACAGGGAAATCCCCACTTAGGAGGTTGGGGGAAGCAAGTACTTGGAAGAAAGAGGAGCAAGAAAAGAGGTCATCTGAGAGCCTACCCAAATTCTAGAGTCTTCCAATGATGGGTCCAAGTGGATTTGCCCTGGGAGGTCCAGCAATCGGATTAAAGACTCACACTCATTTTCCCTTAGTCCCCATCTAAATCCCAAATTTCAGTTCACACCGTTTGGACATGGTGTTCCCGACATGGATATAGCTTCCCCCTTGAGGTAAGATAGCGCAAAGAGATTAGGAAATTAGTCTTTAAGTGGGATTTCCCCTACCTATAGTTCTTCTTAAAACAAAATTTTATTACTTTGTCTCACATCATACCGGATGGAATTGAGGAAAGTAGGGTAGATTTCATGAATTACTTTCCAAGGAGAAGATGAAGAACTGTGAGGGAAAACTTTTGCATTTCAGCCATTTTCATCCACCCCATGAATACTCTCAATCACTTTGTGCCATAGTCTGTCGCCCTCAAAGGGAAACCTCCAAAGCCACTTACAGATCAGAGTTGTGTTTCTTAAAAGGGATGTTCCCAATTCCTAAACCCCCTTTGTTCCTTAGGTTTGCTAACCTATTCCCACTTAATCAAATGGTCATTCCTTTGCTCTCCTAGGTCCCAAAGGAAATCTCTCATATACTTCTCTAAGCACCTTGCTACCTTAGAAGGGATTCTAAAGGTTGAAAGGAAATAGGTGGGGAGGTTTGCCAGAGTGGCTCTAATCAAGGTTATTCTTCCACCCAAAGAAATATAATTCCTCTTCCAAATGGCTAACTTCCTATCAAACCTTTCTAAAGCTGGTTTTTAGAACCCAACTGACTTGGGATTTCCTCTTAAGGGTAGACCTAAGTAACGAATAGGCCAGCTTCTGATCTCGCACCCCAAGATCTCTGCAAATCTTATTAGTTCTCCTTCCTCCAAATTAACCCCTACAATTCCACTTTTGGTATAATTTATCCTTAGTCCTGTCACTCCCACAAAATTATTCAGCAGCACCTTCAAATTTTCCACCACTTCCTCATTATTTCCTTTATAAAAAAAAGATAGTGTCATATGAAAATTGGAGATGGGTAACATTCTCCTGATTTCTACCTACCCTCTAACCTCTAATAAGGCTTTGAGCATTAGCTTTTGCCACCACTCTACTTAACACTTCTGCCACTAGGATAAATAAGAATGGGGATAGGGGATCACCTTGCTTAATTCCTCTCCTAGCTGAGAAGAAGTCCTTTGTTGTACCATTGATTAAGATTGAGTAATGAGCTGAACTTAAACATCCTTTAATCCAAGACCTCCATCTAGCTCCAAATTCTAGTCTTTCTAATATTTTTAGGACTTCCCAATTAACCAAGTCATAGGCTTTTCGTAGATCTACTTTACAAACCAGCCCATTTTCTCTACCCTTTCTTTTTTCCACAACGCATCCATTAGCCACCAAACAAAATAATATGAACAAACATTAACGGTTTAAATATGTAGAAAATACATGAACTATCAATTATTTTTTATATAAGATTCAAAACATTATTAAATTCAACACATAATACATAAGTTCATAAATAGGTTAATTGTTAGCATTAGAGGTATTTTAGTAAATTCATTATATGTGGGTGGGGGAAGGTTGAATTTAGTCTAATATCATACCCTACCCATATTCATACATGTTTTAAAATCTCAAAACTTCCCGTTGACCTAGGTTGTTGAACTGTCAACTCATTCGACCCAGACAACAGTTTTTGATCATTTTTTTTTTATTTTAGTTATTTTTATTTTTTAAGTTAAAATGGGCCATCCATTTGAATTGGACAGTTAAACCGGTGGCCAAAGCAGTTCCACTTCCGAGTCAATTTTTAAAACGTTGTTAGTTGTTATGGATTCATTTATGGATATTTTTTAAATACTTGCAAATTTGGCAGAAAAGGTCAAACTCTGAGCACTAATATTTGTTTTCTAGCACGGTTTTCAACTGTTACAGTTATGGTTTCTTAGATTTTGGGAGCAACAGATGCACTTTCAAAAGAATCAGAGTGCCTTCACTATTTCAGAACCTGATCAATGGTTATAGTGGATGTTCTGGAAACAAACATGTGCAGTTAATAAGAAAAATAAAAAAGTATGGCAATTCAGTTCCATGCTTCAAGCTTAAAATACTAAATTTGAAGGAGAACAACTGCCTCGGAGAACACAAATTCCCAAAGATATGTATATCTTGGGTGGTAAATGTAACAATAGCAGATAAGTTGAACTTGAAACAAGGAACCCAATATCGAAAAATGGTTGAAGTTTATTTAAATACAGATGTTACTCCTGAATGCAACTCCAAATATCAGACAGACGGATTGATTAACCACCTCAGTATAAATCAATTTCAAAATTAAGGTTATTTTAATGTTGATCAATCATTTTACTTAGTGCTGTCAGCAGACTCCAAAAATCCGATAACAATCTGACATTTGATTGGATTATATCGGATTTGAATGTTAAAATGTGTATCCGTTTAATAGGAATGGATGCAGATTTGGTCCCATCCGATTCAATAAAAATCCAAATCTGATTATAGATTCTATAATACAAAGCAGAATCAGATGCCGGATTTAGAACTTCAATAATTGAATCTGACTCTAATCCAACCTGATTACAGCCCTACTTCTGCTTCTCTGTAAAAAATAAAAATGACTTAACCTCGTATTTGACCAGTAACAAAAGAAAAATAAAGCAAATAAACTACTTAATTAATATGGTTTGACATCTATGTGTTTGACTAATTCGGTGATTAAACTATAATTCCCATTTTCTATCTTGAAAACTTGATGTGGTGGTGTCATTGCTAATGCGAGTAGAGGCCCCTCTCAAATTTTCATAAGAAAAAAACACTCTTTCTCTCTCTCTCTCTCAAAAAAAAAAAGAAAAAAAGAAAAACTAGTGTAGTAGTTGGTAGCTTAAACAATGAATTGGTGCGGTACAGATGCTCGCAATTTTAATTAATTGCCCGTGTTATATATATATAAAATTAAAAATTTTAACAAAGAAATATTTAGAAAGCGTATGATGTTGGCTATAACAGTTGAGAAAAATACAATACCAGCGTAGGTCATACATTGGTAAATCATTGTGAAGATACAAGTGGAGTTGCGACCTTCCTTGGTGAAATAATTAATTTACTGAGATCCATAGCAAACTTATTTTAATTAATTTCTACTCTTTGTCAATTTGTTGTTAAAATCTCAAATTGAGGACCCTTGAGTCCAAATTAATGTCATAGTATCCTTCAATTTTAGAAGGAATTGACCCTTAATGGTGGCACGTAGTCTTCTTCAGAAGGGGAAACAGGAGGAAGCTTTCGATGTGTAACTAACGTTGAAATGAGAAAAATACGATCAAATTAATAATAATAGATGTTGTAGCTAAGTGTCAAAGTTGTTGGGTTTTATTATTAGTCACAAATACAATCAGTCTACTTTTTTTTTTCTTCAACCTTCAGTGCGCTGCTTGTATGTAGCTAGAGGTTTCCTCTTTCCTGCATTTTTTTAACACATTACTAAAAGATTCATGTATGTCGTGGGTGTCTTCATCATGTACTAAAAAGTCTTGATCACAAACTTTCGAAACTATGGCCATGTTTGGGAGTACTTAAAAATAAGTGTTTATGTTAAAAATAAGGGTTTATTTTTTAATTCTGAATTTCCAACTTTTTTTTAAGTGTTTATACAGTAAGCACTTATTCAACTTTTTTTCTGCCAAAATTATTTCTAGTTGAATTTTAAAATGCCACTTATAAATTACCCCTAGTTGAATTTTATAAAAGTATTTTCATAAAAGTACTTTTATAAAAGTATTTTCATAAAAGTACCTTCATAATAGTGTTTTTATAAAAGTAATTTAATAAAAATACTTTCATAAGGGTATATTTTGAAAATTAAAAAAAAAATAAAAGACAAAATAGTCACAAATGCTTATTTAAGTGTTTATTGGAGAAAAATACTACCAAATGTCTAATATGAAATAAGCGCTTATGTTTTAAAATAAGCAATTAAAAAAATTGGATGACAAATACAAATAAGTGCTTATTCAAATAAGCACTTGATTTTAAAAAGACTTGCTTTTAATTTAAACACTTCCAAACATGGCGTACGTCCCTCCAATTTGTAGAGGTTTATCTTATCACCAAACTATATATATATATATATATATATATATATTTTTTTTTTTTTTTAATTTTTTCTACTGATAGAGTAGGGAAGGAAGGATGGTTGATAATTGTTGATGGCGGAGGCTTTAGTGGAATGTTTTAATCTGATTGGTTGAAATTGAGATATAATGTATCACAAATATTCATTTTTGCAATATCATAAACTTGACAAAACGAAAGGAAATAAAGAGAAAAACTTTTGGACAATTAATCCATCTCTTATAAAGGACTATCCAAAATTTGTGTCCGTTGATGGTGGGGAGAGGGGCTGTTAATCGGCTTGTTAGCTAGATAAAGTAGATTTGATTTACTAATCGGATGCCACTTGGTCCAATCAAATGGACGGTCTTGATTCAAATAGATGGAACATCAACTGTTGACAATTGTTAATTGCTTTTTTAAACCTATAGTTTTGAAGGTTCGGTTTATAATTTAGCAAGTATTAATAATATAGGGTGTAAGTAGGCAGCCTTTGTAGTTTGTACTACCACATTATATATATATATATATACAAATGCATAGTACAAGCATTAATTATCAAATATATATCGTAATAGTCCAAACTCACAGTCAAATTAAGATACAGGGATATTCTTTAGAAAGGGTGCAATATATTTATTTGGTGTCTGAAGCCTGCAGGAGGTATCAAATCGAAGTACAAATACAATAATCTTTGGATGACCAAAGATGCCCATAAAATAAGAGTACCTGAGCTTTATTAGCAATGACGTGAAGGAACAAAAGAAGATTCCTAAAACCCAATTGGAAGCCACAGAGATCATGGCTTTTATACATAAAAATCTTGTTAAAAGTTAGTTAAAACCACTCAGGAAAACCCAAGTGTCCAAGAGTCTCCAATCATATATTAATTGTTGTTTTTGGCTAATCAATTCTTGATTAAACCCTCTTTTTTGAAATGTGATTGCTTCTGTTACGTTGTCCTCCATGTGTATGTCCTTTGGTTTGTTTGAATGAAGCAAGAGTACTGGGAGAGGAAGTAGAGCTAAATTAATCATGAAACCAGACAATATTAATTGCTTCCACTATTAGCTAGATTCTTTTTGTTTCTAATTTGAATGGCTGATGTGATACTTCAAATCTTAAATAAATAATAGTGTGATCAGTTTGAGAATATTGAGCTGATGAATCAGGCAGGGTTTGCAAGTAAGACGGGATCTGTTCTTCACAAATAGGCGCCTCACATGCACATCCACCGTGCATTGGGAACATCTCCCGTGAATAATAACTAATATTCACCGCCAATGCATGGTACAATGTGCATGTGAGGAGCAGATCCGGTCTCAGTTTTTGTTAGCTATATGTCAAACAATGAAGCAGGACGTACTACGTCTCTGTACGTACCTAAATAAAAGTTAAAGCACCACGTACGCCTAGCTGTGCCATTGCACAACTGGTCGATGTCAACACACCTAACTATACCGACTGGGTGTGGTTGGACTCAAACGCAACAAATTAAAGAAATGTAACTTGATCTCTCCCTCTCTCTCACTCTCTCTCACTCTCTCTCTCTCTCTCTCTATATATATAAAGCTTATAGTTCTAGCTTTCCTCCTTTGCTATTTTCAAAAGCATACTAATTGGATCACTCATGATTGAAAACAAAAGCGGTTCCTATTATTTTGGTGCAGAGAAGAAGAGACTAAGAAGCAAAAAAAGCTATATATATATATTGACATACATATGTTTGTCAATAAAATGGTTGGTTGGGCCAACTCACTCCATCTGCCATCAGTGCCATGTATTAAAGAACTGCAACCTACGCTGTAATTCATGCATGCACTTACGTCGTATGCAAATTAAATTATAAATATAAACGTATAGGTAGTTGAATTATATATATATGTATATTCCCAGCAAGCTTAAGGGCGACGTGTTCCTAATTAACAAATGGGACATCACAAGTAGTCTCATTTTAAAAATGCAATATTTCCTAATTTATATCACATTGCTTTAATTATCTAAACTGGGTCTTAAATATTACAGCATTTTTATATATGATTCAAGTTGATTATGTCTCATATTAAATAAATATTACTAATTTACTTGTTTCGATTATATATGCTGTCTTATATACTTCTGTAGAAAAGAAAGAATCGAAATTAACTGACCTGATAATATCTGGTGGAAGAATGACAAAATAACAGCAAGCAATTTTCAGTTTTGGCTTGGCGAAGGGAGAAAGGTGAAGGTGGGGTGAATTCTGGCTCGCTATCTGGGAAATACTTCCACAGAATTTTCCCGTGTAGTTTAACTAATTGAGTAGATAAGTACCGGCCTCTAGTTTTAACTATATAGTAGTTTTACTTTTTCAAAGATTATGAGAATAGTAAATAATATGTTTCTAAAATTTTTTTTATATTTCTATGTCTATAAAAATAATTTTTATTTGTCACTTATTTTTGCTTAATATGATGAATATATAATGTTAGAGATATGTCTAAATTCTTTCTATAATTTTTTTTTCTGTTTTTATACCTTTGTGTGTTTTTATCTTTTTAACTATTATTATTTAATAATAAGGTTGAATTATTGACTCACCATCAAACTGGAAAATAACTCCAATTTTGGGTTAGTTTTAAAATTGTATTTACTCCTATAATCAACAAAAAACAATTATTCTTTGTCACACTTATTTTTCCTTAATATAGTTAATTAATATAGGATTCAATGAAATAATGAGAGTTAATGCCCTAAATATATAAGATATAATGAGAGGGAATTGAATGAAGAGAAATGTAATAGTTCAAATTACACTTGGTGCCCTCACAATTATAGTGAAACCAAATTCATAAATCATATATAGAATTGTTCTAGTTAAGAAAAGAATTCAATGGATGTTAATGGAAATTAATACCTTAAATATAAGATTTAATGAAAGGCATTTGAATGGGGAGAAAAATGGTTGCTCAAATTACATATTTCTGCACTTGAATTAGAGAGGGACCAAATTCAAAAATTGGAGTATTTTAGTCAAATAAAAGTTCCACACTATCATGGGCACTTTTAATAGTACTATAGATATAGATGTCAATGGGTCAGGTCTACCCCATAAAACTGAACTGATTGAATCGTATTGTGGTTTTTGTCCTGATTAATAATTGGGTTGGACTGGCCGGTTATTATTGTTCTAAACCTATTAAGAACCAAACTAGAATATATGGTTTTATTTAGGAAGAAAACAAGAATGTATAGTTAATAATATATAAATTAAAGGTCTTTTGTTTTTTTTTTTGTGTAATTTTTATTGTATTTTATATCTAAGAGGATAAAAGCACTTTGTTTTATCAACATATAAGCAGTTTATTACATGTTATCATTTTTATTGAAGTTATATTATCAAAAAATAAAGTTCCAAGTTGTCAATGTAATTGGTAATTATAGATAACCGGGTCAGGCTTGATATCCCGATTAAGAATTGATTTGGGACTGGTCCACCTATCCCAAATTAAACCTGACCCATTCAGAGCTCAAAGTAGTGTTTTTGAACCATTGTTGACTCGGATGGTTGGACCGTTCAGCCCGAAAACCATCCAGGAAATTGATTCTACTTCATGCTTAACCCATTCATGGGCCAAATCCCATTGACTTGTCAGAGAATGGCTGACCTGGGCGATTGAATCGTCAACCCATCTATCTCAGACAGTGGTTCACGGGTACAACAAAAAGAGAGAAAAACGATCTTAGATTTGAGACAAAAACGATATCTGATCTGGGATCTAGATACAACAGAGAAGAAGAAGAAGAAGAAGAAGAAGAAGATTGCATAGGTTGGAGACTTGAGATAAATTAGATGTCAGATCTGCGTTTCTATTGTTAGTTTGTCACCATAGTCGTCGTTGCTATTGCCATCATCATCGCCGGTGAAGGTTGAATCCTCCTCTTCCTCTTCCTTCTTCTTCCTTCCTTCCCTCTTTCCCTCCTTCCTTTGCTTTTTCTTTTTTTTCTTCTTCATTTCTTTTCTTCTTTTTTCTTTCTTTCTCAGCCGATAGCCACATCCTCTTTCTCATAAAAACTATAAGAGACTAGTACCAACATTTTCCCTAATAATATAAACCATCTAAATTGTTTGACCCGGATGGTAAAACCTCTGGCCCAAAAACCAGTGGCCACAACAATTCCGTTTCCGGGTCGGTTTTTAAAACTTTGTCTCAAAGAATTTAATTAATTGATCATCTACTTAGTCATTATTCACTAAAAGTCAAATTAAACAATAAATCATTTAGTTTAGTTGCTTCAACGGTTATCAAAAAGTCCCTTTAACGCAAGGTTTTTAAAATTGAACTGGACAATGAACCGGTCAGGGGTCCGGTTCCTGGGTCAAATGGTCTGACCATTTGAACCAAAAGGATGTCCCATTCTGAAAAATTAAAAAAAAAATAAAAAACAATCAAAACTGTTGAACGATTTGAGTGGTTCAACCGCCCGGGTCAGCAGTTTGTTAACCAAATCAATGTTTTTTTGACAAAATTCCGATTTTGAGGAAAAACAGAACTAGTCACCTGATCGGTTCTCGGTTTTTTCAATCCAACCCTCTAGTTCGGTCCGATTTTGAAAACCATACTTTAACGTTACTTTTTGCATGTTTATTGACGAAAGGGAACTACTAAAACAAGCAATCAACCTCTTTCAATACCCCCAGATGGAGAGATCAATGGGGAAATTAAAGGCCCTTTCTAAGTATATATGCGTTTTAGACGGTTCTTGGGTTATTATTGATGTGGCCACATTATATGGCCCTAGGGCAGAGCAGGATCACTCATATGGAAGCTCCTTAATACTACACAGTGCTCAATTTGAAGTTGTCAAATCATCCTTAACTTCATCAATCCGTTTCCACAAGATTTCAATCAACAGAAATTGTTGAACTTGGCCAATTTAACTTAGGTTTCTCACGTGCAAACTGTTAATCAGAAAAAAATTATCTGTTACAACAAGTTCATACAAGGGATTTTTGTACTGCAATCCATCTCATTTGCAGCCCCTCGTAGTCTATTAGTAGCCCCCTTATAAATCGCATCTTGCCTATAAATTTGGCATCAATCTATGGTCAAGATTCAGTCCACCCTTAAAGTGGAGTTCTAGATTTATAGGAGTAGATTGAACTGTAAAAATCCCTAAGTTCAAAGGGGCTAAAAAATAAAACTAAGGGCAGACTAACAATTATAGGGAAAATCTATGATGCAGGAAATATATGGTATGGAATATCTTTTCCATATCATAGTTGAACCCATAATTATAATGATTTGAGTGGAAGTAATAAGAATTGATTTAAATGACTGTAATTTAACCATGGATGTAGATACTAGGGGTGGCAATGTTTTACCCAACCTGCTGAACTCGCCCAACCCACCCGGTATCTAACCCACTCAACCTACCCATTTACATGGCGGGTTGTGTGATCAACCCATTACCCAATTCACCCATTTAAATGGGTTGATTTGTGAATAACCATTGGGCTAACCATTATGGACATATAAGTATTAATTCCTTAGCATTTTTTTTAATTTTCTTGATTTGAATTAAATAATTTATAATTAATGCATTAATTTTCTATTAATAATTGACTAAATTTAGGTTTGTCTTGAATCAATACACTTCACCCAACATAAATTCAAATCAATTTGACTTGAGTCTGGACCAATTCAACACGGTCTGACCCGATCTAGCATATACTGATTTGGGTTGACCCAAATCCGAAATAGATCCCGGGTGGGATGGTCCGGTGCTGTTTGCTCTGTCTGATTTGGGCTGTCTGGTTCAACCAATATTCACACACTCCGACCCGACCCGGTACAAGTCGATTAGAATCCAAAATGGTTTTGGGCGGGATGATTCGACCTCTGTGTGCTTTGCCCGATCTGGACCGTCCATTCGACCAATATCCACACGATCCCACTTGAATCTTTATCAACCCGATTTAGCTACATTGACCCGGTTCGGTCAGCCGGTCCACTCCCGAACCTGTGCACAAACCTGATATAGTCTGGTCCGGTCTGACTGGGTTGATCCAGATTTAAACAGTTCAACCACCCTTGAATCCAAGTGGTTTAAGTGGTTCGGTCAAACACAGAATCCGAACATAGTCAAATGGCTTTGCCGCTTGAGTAAAAATAACATGCATGTAATATGATTTGAACCTTCACCACTTATGTAAATAATAACTACAATAACCACCAAGCTACAACCAACTTATTTGTTAAGAAAGAGAAAGTTTGTTTTTTAAGTCTATAAATATAAGATTAATGGGTTTGGGCGGATTAGATTGGGTTAAAGTGAATTTGGTTTGAATCCAACCATTTAATTTTATATAACTGGATCATTAATGGATTGGCGGATTAGATGGATTGAATTGAAACTCAACACAAACCAAATCCAACACAATCCACCCAATTGTCACCCCTAATACCATTGAAGAGAAGGAAATGACAAAACATGATTCATATAGTTATGACTAAATGATGCCATATAGTTGGGGCAAGGTTTAGATGATGATGATAAAATTTAAGGCTGCGTTGTTTTGTAATGTAAAACGTTAATTCGGTTTTGTTGACATCTAGATGTAATGTAAAACGTCATTATCAGTTCGGTTTTATCGGTACTTGAAAGGAGATGAAGTTTATACTGTAAATCGATGTACTATTATTACAGTTCAGAAAATTTCAAACGGTATGATGTGAAACTCCATCGGTGGAGTTATACATCGATGAGGTTTACAAAGCAAACAAAAACAGCCTATAATGGAGTAATGGGATTTCCTTCTACTCCATTTTGGCTAATTGAAAGGGATGCATGGCATAGACTATATAGGAGACCAACCAAAATCGGTCATTGATCTTGATTGGCAGCTGTGGGCAGCCAGCCAATTAACGTTAATCAAATGATGAAATGAAACTTATTGGTGGGCCGGCAGCAAATATTGAAGGAAGAATACAATTCATAGTTCATTAATTACTTCTGTTAGGGTGATAGTATACACAGAATTAGTTGTATTAATTAAGATAATGAAGGGTATTTGGGAACAAATCAGATTTCTTACCCACACTCTTCCCACGAGAACCCTATTCATGTTTATCGCAGTCACAGATAGAGGATATTTCATCCTCTGTATAGTATTATGTAGAGGGAGATGTTCTCAATTCACGGGGGGTAGTGTGTTATGGGCAGACATGGGCAGGGGATCCGGACTCAGAGAAAGTAATGCTAGTAATACCGTTAGGAATGGAAGAGGACATGCATGAAACTTGGGAATAAATTAAAGCTTCGTTTGGATTTAGTGTAAAATGTCATCAGTGTAAAAGTACACTAATGATATTTTACACAAAAAGCTGCATTGGGAATCGGTGTAAAAATACATTGATGACATTTTGCACCGAACAAGAAAGTGACCGTTGCTTTTTTGAAAATAATGATGGGTGGAAGAGTGTAAAGTTTTACACCAATGTAAAACTTTAGAGGTGATGAGGTCACCTATTATCAGCGTAAAACTATACTCCATCCAAATGCAGGCCAAACTGAACCAGAGTGTAGTTTTACGTCGATAATAATTACACTCTCGTTTCAAATGAATACAAAACCAAACCAATGTAAAATTTACATCGCATCAAAATGCAGTCGAACCGTATAATAGGTGACCGCGGTGACCGCTACATTTTAAAAACCGTGATAAAAATGTGTAAAGTTTTACATCGATAAAATTGATGTAGTATTTACATTGATTATCGATATAAAATTTTATGTTTGATGAGGTTTTACATTGATTCACGACGTAAAACTCCACTCCTTCCAAATGCCAATAAATCTAAACCTGAGTGGAGTTTTACATCGATCTTCATTTGCACTCCTTCCAAACACCAACAAAACCGAGTTACATCGTTATTGATTTATTATCCATTCCAAACGCAGCCTAAAAAAGATAAAAGAGCTTATAAGAAAATGTTATATATGAAAACGTGCATGAGTCACTTTCAAGCGATAGTAAATTATTAATTATAATATTTATAATCTATCTATCTATAGAGACAAAACAAGTAGGAGCTCGAGGCCTTCGCCCGTGTATAAATAGAATAGTTGTTCCCCAGTTGGGCTGAGGTAAGGGGAAGCCGGAGCAAATTCAACAAAAAAAAAGTTACAGAAATGGGAAGGTCTCCGCGTTGTGATCAAAGTGGTCTCAGGAAAGGTCCATGGACACCAGAAGAAGACGAAAAGCTTGTCCTACACGTCCAAACACATGGTCACTCAAATTGGAGAGCCCTCCCTAAACTTGCAGGTTCAAATATATATATATATATATATATATATACACAAACAAACTCATCTCTCTCATTCTCTCTCTGCTTGTTTGTCTGAGTATTTGGTTGCTTTTGCAGGACTTAACAGATGTGGGAAGAGCTGTAGATTAAGATGGGAAAACTACCTGAAGCCTGATATCAAGAGAGGGGAATTTTCACATGAAGAAGAGGAGACGATTCTAAATCTCCATTTCATTCTTGGGAACAAGTAATTTAATTTGATTTTCCGATGTATGTATGTATGTGTTACTAGTGTTTCAACTTAACTATTATCTCAAACTACTACTTGGTTTAATTTGTTTACAAGGTGGTCCGTAATTGCCAAGCATCTCCCAGGCCGTACCGACAATGAGATCAAGAATTTTTGGAACACTCGCCTAAAGAAGAAGCTGATAAAGATGGGTTTCGACCCCATCACCCACCAATCTCGAACTCGCATCCTCTCCAGCCTACCCCAGCTGATACCAGTAGAAGCTTATCAGTTGGCTAGGCTTATTAGTTGTCTACCACAGCTGATAGAGAGCTCGATTTCTTACAACAATGAAAACCCAGTTCTGAGTTCATCTCAGTCGGCCGGGAATCCTATCTCAATAAGCCCAAACTCTATTGGAATTGCCACAACTCAGTCAGTTCCTGCAGATTCAATATTCCGTTTATTCTCTCATTTGCCAGACCTGCAACTGCCATATTGCAATCTGCAAACACCTGAGATTACTGTAACCAGTCAAGGAGAAAGCTCGCTTCATGGGTATCCAGGCCGGGTTTCTGCTTCTTCTCTGCCTCCTCTTCCGCCACCAGTCAGCGAGATCATGATCAGCAACCCCAGTGTCGACGGATGTAGCTATGAAGGAGGATCTCCTTCATTTTGCCCTGATCAGCTTCCTCTTGATGACCCTTTCTTCCATGAAGTGCTTAGTTTTAAACAAATGTAAGAGGTTGGAACGGAGTTGGTACCAAGGATATTAATATTATCAGGGTAAATGACTCGTTTACCCAAAATATTATATATATATATATATATATATATATGGAAAATAGTGTTAATGTGTGATCATAAATATATCATATGTAAATATTAATTATAACAACATGAATACATGCATGATGCATCATTTAGGCAGAAAGAGTGACATTCCTACATGAATTTTACCATTCACTTAAAAGGCTTATTTGCAATATTCACTGCCTTGTATTAATTACTTACTTCCCCATGCATGGTCCTTCACTGAGCCTTCAAATCTGTAGGATTTAAACAGCGTTTGGTGATAAATTGCTTTTCCTTGTTTCAATAAATTAAAATGCTTTCGAAACTGAGGTGGTATGAATATATAAAGTCATAAGCAACGCCTATCATATATACCTATATACACAATAATACATGCGTTGCCGCGTGGAAAAAATAATAGCACTTCTATGGGTAAGTTTCATATGAAAACTAACACTTAAACCACGATTACAAGGTGGGAGCATGGCTGTTATGGACTGAGGGATTGTAACATCTGACCAATCCAGTGAATCTCTTATCTAATGGACGGTCTTGATGCAGTGAGTGTTAGATTCATCTTATCTGATCTTTGTTCGACCCCACAGTACGTTCATATCGACCATGTATATGTTTCACTTTGTTTTGGTGGTTCTTCCAATAGCCGTTCCACAATGAAATGAATGTCCTCAAAAACTAAAGCAATAGCAAGATGAATACGGGGCATTTTGCCTTTTGGCTCCCAACTAAATTGCCACGTGGAAAAGTTCTATACTATGCTTTGCAACACAATTTGTATGCCATAGGTAAAATTTTTTTGCACATCCAAAGGTTAAGACCAACATGAGTTTGTTTGTTTTTTTTCTTTTATTCGGTCTAGCCCCAAAGTTTGTTCCAAGTCGAGAGGTGGTCATGTTTAATTTTATTAATAATTTGAAAAATGCTGAATGTTTTAAAAACTAAAATATATTTCATTCAATCAAGAAATTTGTATAAATATATAGAAATGAAGAATCGATAACAGTACCAAAAAAGAAAAAAGAAAGCCCATAAATAATTTCTTAAAAAGATACATATCTATTAGAGAGATACTAACAAACGGCGAGGTACAAGATAAGAATCACCAATAAAGAAACATCAATTCAATGCATCTCCATCAATGGAGAGAAAAGACAGGAGGAGAAACATCAATCCAATACATCTCCATCAATCGAGAGAAAAGACAGGGGCGTTCAAAAGGAAAGGACAAAGTGTCAGAAATAACATGATCGGAGAAAGCCGCAAAAGACGACAAAGCCCCAAATTAACTGGACCCGTTACCAACAATGGAACTTGTTGGAACTGCATCTGCCACCAAGAAATTGCAACCGCCACTAAGAACTGCAATCGGCGGTGGAAAATAGTTGGGATACAGCCATGAACGATAAACCAAAGCACCGCCCAACACAAAATCAATGAAGAGTCAGCCCCTTATACCAAAATCCCTGCACAAAAGAAGTAAAGAAAAACCAAAAAGGATAAATGGGTGAGAGGGAAAAACGATGGCGGATGGAAGAAGGGTGAAGAACTGAAACGATGGAACGGAATAATTAAGAGAGAGAGGAGAAGAAAAAACGAGAAGGACTAGAGAGGGAGAAAGGAGGAAGAAAAGAAAAGAAAAGGGAGAGGGAGGGGACCCCCTAAGGGGAGCCACCCAGTGGACCGATGGCGGAAGAAGAAAGATGAAAGGTGGACAATGAGAAGAAACTCGAGAAAACCTCGAGAGAGAGAAGAAACCTCTGGAAACCCCAGAGAGGCAGAGACAAAACCTTCCTTCGGTAACTGAAATGTTGGGCCTTAGCCCTTTAAAAGCTGGATACAAGTGGCGGATCCTTATAACTCGACTACAATTGAGAAAGCCCAAAAATGTCTAGATCCTGAGATTGAACAAATGGGTTTTGACCATAATATTAACCTAATGCTCCTGACAAACATGGCTATCGTCTAGTGTCACTCCTTACCTGATAATTACTGGGGTAATTGCTAAATGCTAATTAATTCATAGTTGTGTTAATTGCAAGGGATGCAAATTGGGTGTCTGATTTTAAGAATTTCCACTGAATTGGGCTGGACTGGGCCTTTAATAATAACAAATGTTCCACTGAGACCTGCCCACCCAAACTACACCAAGACCTTGGTAAGAACTACAGCCAGAAAAGGGATTACCTTGATGATCTCGGCCAATTCCTCCTCCCTTGCTGAAACCTGGGTCTTCCTTCATAGCCCCATTGACAAATTTCAATGAAATCCATCCTTGTTCTTGTCAATCTTGTAACGATTAGGGTCATTGACATTTGACAGATGGGTTTAATAGGAGCTTTAATTTTAGGAACGGAAAGAGCTACTCTTTGGAGAGGAATTTCTGTCTTCTATGAGGTGACCATGGGCCGGGCCCGGGATTAGCCTGTCTGGCAATGACCGCCCCTATCCGTTGGGCTCAGATTGGGCCAGGTCAATCTTGGATCAAGATCCTAAGTTCTGAGAACTTTACAAAGAAAACAAGACTCAAATTCCGTCTGTTTACCTTATAATACAAGCATTGAATATATTAGATCGGTTCCTTTTGAAATAAAAAGCAGTCACTGATGATAAAGAGAGTCGTAGTTGCAATACTAAAGCAACCTTTTGGGCTGATATTTTGCCAATGAGAGTCTCGTTGTGAACCCTCGTAATACAACGCCTAGGCAACCTAGTGGAGCAGCCATTATACAGGGAAAATTTTTCTTATATAGTAAACTTGTCTGTAATCACCTTTGATTCATTTCAT
Source organism: Nelumbo nucifera (assembly GCF_055504915.1). Classification (NCBI taxonomy): domain Eukaryota; kingdom Viridiplantae; phylum Streptophyta; class Magnoliopsida; order Proteales; family Nelumbonaceae; genus Nelumbo; species Nelumbo nucifera. Next base: position 107,001,216 of record NC_142649.1, on the reverse strand, counting down.
TTGCTGTTTAGATACTTGCACAAGCATGTAAATCAAAAAGATAAAAAAAAACCCATAAGCATAGACAATTTCATATCAGTTCAATCTGAAAACACAGATACCTGAATATTCTTGGTCAAGAAATTAATCAAATAAAGGAAATGTTAGACCGTTTTCAGTGGTAGAGGCAAAACTTCTCAGGTTAGGTACTCAAATTCTAAACTAATCCTGCAAGCGGTTTTATATTATCTATTCTTGTTTCAAATCGTACTTAAGATAAAGACAAATTGACTCATGTTTCACTCTAACATTTAAAAACATGAAGTAATGAAAATATTAGATTTAAAGGGTATCATATCTGCTGTTGTGCTATTTTAAAGAACGACTAGCTAGTATGAAATATTCAAACTTTGTTCCCAGATTTCCATCCCAATGATGGCACTTCATCCTTTTAGGCCCTAATTGGTTGAACCTTTCATTGAACTCTAAGACTTCTAACAAAGTGTTGTACTTTCTTCACTGAAATGTACCCCAGATTTTGTGGTAACTAGATTTCCTAAAATATCATATGGAACCATTTTATTTGGAGTCTGGACAAAGATACATTGAATCAAATGAAATGAAAGCTAGCATATCATTTAATTGGTTGACAGTCCAGTCATGTCTTGTAATAAAATTGGTTCTCTATCAAATGGGGAGGTTTTATCTATAGGATCTTTCTTTAGGTTATGTTTGGTTGGAAGGAAAAAGGTTTTCCTACCTTTCCCTTTCTTTCCCTACTTTTTTCTTCAAACCAGACACAACCTTAGTGTTGCATCGATCAAAGGAAGAAGTTTATTCATCTATTACAAAACATGCAAGAAAAGAGAAAACTTACTGCAGGTTCAAAAAATCAACTGGCATTCTCGCTAAGGCCCAAAATGAATATCTCAAAACTCCCTTTTTTTCCCTTGTTGGAAGGTTTCTTTTTTCTTTTTATTTTGGGATATTGTCTAAAACTCACCATGACGTTTTAGCATTTTTCTTAAATTCACCATGACTTTTCATAACCTCCAGAAGCCCCTTGTTAGTGAGTTTCATTGTCCAAAATTCAACTTCTGTTAAGATTTCCATTAGATCACTATTAGTGGTTCTTAATAGTTCTCCACGTAAAAATTTAAATACTTTACATGACCAAACTACCATTGAATGATCAATCAACCTTATTAAATATTTTATGCCAAAATTATCTCTAACTGCCATGGACTTGGGCTTGGGCTTGGGTTAGAGGTAGTTTGATCATATAAAATACTCAAAGTCTTCTATGGACAACTTCCATTATTAATCACTATCGGTGAATTAATAGAAATCTAATAGAAGGTGAGTTTTAAACAATAATATCCCTTTTCTTTAATTGGGGATCCATTAATATCAACTAAGGAATATGCCAATCTTCTTTTTCTTGGAAAACCAGAACACTGATACTTTTGAATGATGAGTGATGACATTCTTACCAGAGAAACTATGGGTTGTAAAGAGCTTTGGAGTTTGGAGAAGAAGAGAGCTGTTGGAGGCGTGGAGCTTGGAGTTGGAGAAGAACACGACGAGAAAATTTAGGGCGAGCCAATCTATTTTTCTGTAAAATTACAGAAGTGTCCATCTTCACTTCGCACGTGGAACATGGGCATGTGTTCGTTATTTTAAAATTACCGTGGCGAGAATTGTAAGAAGCAAGAATCATGATTCTGAGAAGTGTATTTTTTTTCACTTTCAGAATCTTGCCTCCGGAACCAGTTTCTCATCCGATTTCGAATGAGAAACACTTTATATTTTCATTTTCTCATCTTAAGAATCGAAAGAATCACCAGAAGTGATGCCAAACATAGCCTTAATTGACTACCATTAACTGGGCTGTTTTTTTTCTTCTTTGGGACTTCTTTTTCTTCTTCCGATTGGAGATGGAATTAGAGGTGTAAAGTGGGTCGTGTCCCCTGCGGGTGGCTTGTGCAAAGTGTAGGCCACGCCGTGCTTGTCTGCGAGCCATAACGGGTCGTGCCACCCTCCCCGGTGAAAAATTTGGGGGTCGGTCTGACACAGCACAGCCCGCAGGTGGCCTGCGCAAAATGCAGGCCGTGCTGTGCTGGCCTACGGGCCATGACGGGCCGTGCTGTCCTCCCCAGTGAAAAAAATTGGGAGTCAACCCGGCACGACACATGGCTCAAGTCCGTGCGGGCCCGTGTTGTGTCGTATCATGCTGTGGGCCTGGGCCGAGCTAGGCTACAGGTTGGGCCGTGGGCTTGGGCCGTGCTAGGCTAGGCCACAGGGTAGGCCTTAGAACTAGGCCAAACCGGGCTAGACTACTTTTTTTTTGAAAGTTTTGATTTCTTTTCTAAGTAAAAGTGTAAAACTAAAATATTTAACTTTCTTTTGAGCTTTGAGAACTATTTGAAAAATTAAGAAATGAGAAATGAAAAATCTAACACATAAATGAAAAAGAATACTTAACCAAATAAGAATGATGGAATAACAAATTGGAAGAAAAATAAGAATTTTATTTCATTTAAATTTGAATGTTACAAATACAAAGCATGCAATGGTTGGATACTTGGATGAATGAAATATGAAAATGGAATAAATTAATAAAATATAAAAAATACAATATAGTTACAATTTTAAAATACAAAATTACATTGTTAAAAAATAGCAAATAAATTAAATAAAATTTACAATAATTTGAAAAAAAAAATAAAAAAAATCTATACAACTAGTCAACTATTGTTCATGAATCATGACTTTCATCATCTGCTTCAGGTGAAATATTCGGTGTAGTATCATGCCCTCCTTTGTCTTGTAATCTATCTTCTGCATCTAGTCAATCCTTAAAGCAGATGTGCATCTCTATACTTTTATCATTCATGTAGCTTCTCTTGTTGTCCAACACCCTGGTACTTGCACTAAAACAAGACTCCAGTGGAACTGTAGACACCAGAGGGGTTAGTAGATTATGTGCCATGGCAGCGAGAACTAGATAATTCTTTGAATGTTCACTCCAGCAAGCCAAAATATCAAAATTATTGGTTCCCTCACCTAAACTACAAAAATTTGCTTGTAAATAAAAATTAAGTTCAATAAATGAACTTGTTGTAGAAGTATCAGATTTTTGCCCTCTACTTAATAAATAAAAAAGTTTTTCTCTTCTACTACTGGACTCAAGATTAGAAATAGAAAATGTTGTACAAGTTGTAGGATTATTTCCTATTGCTTCATATTCATATAAACTGTACATTTCAAATAATAAATTATTAATTTCTTCTTCTTTTTTTTTATTTCCAATTTCAATATTCACATTTTCACAATATGTTTCAAGTAAAATATCTAAACCATCTTTCCTAATCCTAGGATCTAATATTGTAGCTAAGCAATAAAGGGGAGAAATGTTCTCCCAATATTTTTAAATTTATTTTCCATTATTTCAACAATACATTTAAATTGTTGATTATTTTTATATTTTGCAAAACAATCATTAATCATCATTAATTGATAAGGTAAATTACAACTAGTTAGATAATAAATACCTGATAATTCATTAGTTGCATCATAAAAATGTTTAAAATGTCTTCTACAAACTACCATTTCCTAGTCTTTCTCAAATATAATATCATTAGACATTTTTGCTTTATAAAAATCAGTAATAATTTGTTTATGAGAAATACAACTTTCTAACATAGCATAAGTAGAATTCCATATATGTTTAATATCTAATATATAATGTTTATATTTTAAGCCATAATTTTGACACAAATATTTAAATTCTTGTTTTCTTGCCCCTAATACAACTTCTAATTTTAGAAATATGAGTAGAGATAATATTTAAAGCATCTTGAATACATAAATTTAAGATGTGACATGGACATCTGATATGAAATAATTTACCATTTAAACATGGTTTTAATTAAGATTTTAAAATATTTATTGTAGAACCATTATTGCTGGTATTATGAAAACCAATAGAAAATAATTTATTTTCAATTCCATAAGCATGTAAAGTATTTAAAATGCTTGTAGCAATAGCTGGGCCAATATGTGGCCATTCAAGCTTAGTAAAACTTATTTTTTTTTAATTTAAAAGCCAATTTTCATCAATAAAATGGCCAGTAATACAAATATAACTTATGTTAAATTTAGAAGTCCAAACATTAGAAGTAATTGCAATTTTGGAATTAAGATTTGATAATAAATAAATTAAATTTTGTTTATAGGAATAAAAAAATTTTAAAGCATTTGATCTAATATAGTATTCTTAGAAATTTTTTTATATTGTGGATCTATAAATTTATGTAACCATTTTTCTAGTTTAGTATTTTCAGCTAACAAAAATGGTTGTTCTGCATGTACAATGTATTTTTCTAATTCTTGTTTCATTTTTTCTTGTGAATATTTAAATATACCAAAAACTCCCCTCCCAATTTGTGCTTATGTTGTTTCTGTCTCTTTTTCTTCTTTTTCTTCCTTCTCCTGTGTGAGCAAATGTCTACTCAAATGGCCACTACCACCCTTGCTATAATAGCTAAAGTTTTCTCTACATTTTTGGCAAATTGCTTTTTTTCCCTTCCCCTTAACATCCTCTACTTTAAATATTTTCCAAATCGGGGTACTCAACTTAGATGCCCTCTTTTTCTTTCCCTAGTATCAGTACCAAGGGTGTAAGTTCCATCAATATGAATAGCATCAGTGCTAACACTATCATGATGTGACCAAATATCTTCACTAGTGAATATATTGGGGAATTGGTTTTGAGAAGAGCTGGCCATTTTTTTTTAAATTCTAAAAAAATAAAATTAATTTAATTGGACTTACCTGGATTGCCGGTTTAGAATCCCAACTTTATTTCAATGGTTAAAGCCTTTCAACGTCCAAGCCTCTCAAATTGTTAACTTGAGATACTTGAGCTAGTTGAGAAAGCCTTCTTCTTGTTGAAACTCCAATAAAGTTGAGAATTGGAGAATCAACTAATCAACCAATCATACTATCAGATTTCACTTAGATTGCAGAGAATGTACGAGAGAGAGAGAAGAGATTAAGAGAATTATTGAATTGGTATAATGAGAATGGTGGAGGATAGGGCTATTTATAGGAATTGAAAATAATTCAATTGCCCAAAATACCCTAAAAACTAGTTGCTTTTTAGTTGTTGGGAGGGGTATTTTGGTTGTTGCAAAGTTATTTATAACTTTACCCTAAAAGCCCCCCTAAACAAGTTGTTATATAGTTGTTGGGGGGGGGCATTTGTGTCATTTTTCTCCCCTCCATAATCAAAATACATAAATACCCCCTATATATGTAAAAAACTCCCCCAAAAGCTGAAACTAGCCGTTGGGGCGGGGGGTCCCCTAACGGCTAGTTTTTGGATGGGCCAAGCGTGACCCTCTACGGGCCTTGTGGGCCGTGCCGTTCTGGCTTGTGACTGCGTGCACAGTTGTGCTGTGTCGTGCCAGCCTGTGGACTACGAACCCCTAGCTCAACACGACACGGACCATCGTGTCGGGCCTAGCACGGCTCATAGGTTATCGTACTGTGCCGGGCCAGGCTAGTCCAAATTCGTGTCGGGTTGCAGGCAGCACGGCTTGATTTATACCTCTAGATGGAATGCTTACTCTCAAACTGACTTTGTTTTTGTGCTACTACCAACCAGAGTCTGGATTTCCTACCCACGGGAACCTTGCCCACGTTTATCATAGCCACACATGGAGAACATCTCATCCTCTACATGGTATTATGCAAGGGGAGATGTTCCCAATTCACGGGGGTAGTGTATTATGGGTGGGCGTGGGCAGACTACAAATAGGCGGTAGATTGGGTGAATGAGCAAAAAAAGTCTGATTTTCTCATGTGGCAGCAATTGCAAATGAATGATGAATTTGATTCAATATCGGTGGCTCTCATTAAAAATTTGAGGAGGTATAAGTATTTAACTGCAACTTGAAGGGAGGTTCAAGTGTTTTGCTCTTCTTTTATTGTTAAGGTGTAAAATGCGTCGACAGCAGGATTCGAACCTGCGCAGGTAAAAGAACCCAAAAGATTTCGAGCCCTTCTCCTTAACCACTCGGACATATCGACACCCGTTATTAATTTCTATTATGGTTAACTAACCTTTTGAGTTTCGCCACACCAGGAGCAAGATGTTCTAGTATGGCTATGGTCAGCAAATGGGTATTTATATTTTTTGGAGGGCTTCATATGATCATATGGTTTACATGGGTTACCATATTGGGCCAATCATGATACACCATGTCAACCTCTGAACACCTGGGCTTCAGCTGATGTAGCCGCTGTTCTATGGTGGATTCCGAATGTTTTTCGACCTTTCTGTCGTATCATAATCTCCCACAAGCAAATTTCAGCCTAACAATCTTTCGTGGCGCAGAAAAATTCCCATGAAAAATCCATCTTCTAATACCCCCCTATCTAAACACTAATACCTTCCTTGTATTGACATCAATTTTTTTTATTACTGTTTGCCAACTGTAATGTGAAATTACAACTTATTAGGTGAGAGTAAGTGAAAGTTTTTCCAACAACAAAGCTTTCGTTGAACATATATCTTATGTCAGGGGGTTTGAAATTTCAATAGCTAGCTATTATTAGCTTGGGGAAAGGTCTAGCTAGGACATGATGGCTGTGGACCTGTGGTGGGGTAGTGAACTGGACTGGAGCGTAATTCAAACACGGATACGGATAAACTTAACACATGGCAATTCGGATCGGCACCCGATTAAGTGAGGTAAGTTTAGAAATTAAATAAGAGCAACCCTAGCAGGCAATGTGTAATGCATCATCCAAACTAACTATTAGGCTGGACCCAAAAAACCTACTAATCAGCCTAGAATGCAAATGGATTTGATAGACAAGACTTAGATCCAAACTCAATAAATTTAATCTTTATTACGTTGGATTTAGATTTGAATGCAGAGATTATATATTATATTATTAATAAATTAAATTAAAATAACATGACTTACATGAAACTTATAATTAATAAATAATCTTTGACCCTTTAATAATATATATATATATATATATATATATATATATATATATATATATATATATATAAACACATTTTGAGAATATATATTAATTTCTCATTAATTTAAAATAGTTAAGGAATATAAGTAGATAATAACAAGAAAATGCAACATGCAATGGGTTGACTTCCACGTATTGTTAGTCGTTGAGATGAGTTAAAAAATCGTCTAGAATGCTACTTGTAATACTAGGCCAATCATGACACACCACGTCAGTTTCATACGTCTGGGGCACACATAATCAGTTTGATGTGGCATAATGTGATTGGCAATGTGAGAGTTTTATATTTTACCTTTGCAGGTGCATGGATTACTGTTGGGAAGGCAAAGGGAGGAAATATATGAAGCCTTTATTACAGTAGGGACCATGCATGGGATGTTTGGTTGGAGGAATAGATGTATGCCTACTCCCATTTATTTATTTATTTTTTTTGTTACATCAATTAATTGATTTCCAAATTGTGTGATTCGTGTGAAAAATGAAAAAAAAAGTCCTATTCCTCAACAATTGAGGTGATTTTTAAATTGATTTTTTATATGGCAGTGATCCATACATTTAGGCTCAGTTTGGAAGGAGTACAAATGCGAATATGTAGAGTGCAAAACCTTATATTTTGCATTATTTCGTATGTATTTGTACAATATATATTTACATTTATATTCTTTCAAACCTTATATTTATATTTGTATTCTTCTCAATCTGAGTAAGGTTAAAAATATAAATATATGTACAATGCAAATGCAGGTTTAGAAAAAATGGTGTTACACTATGCATTCCTTGGAAATTGAGCCTAGAAAATGGTTTTCAACCTTTTCATAAATAAAAAAATCTCCAACCAAATTGCCTAAACAAATCATTGTCTGCAAGAATATTGGGCCATGGAGTTCTCTAAACAACTTCTCTAATGGATCAATATCTTTGCTCTTTTTTTTTTTATGGATAAAACTAAATTATTTATATTAACTACCAACCGAAAAGTTTAATTAATACAATGTCCTTCAAAAAACATAGGAGGTCTATAGCCTTTTGGGCTATCATAATATCATATGAGCTGCCAGATAGCTAACATAAACGAATGTATGTAACAGTAAATTTATGTAAATATATAACTTTCATTCGATAGAATAAGCAAGACATCATCTATAATATTTGAAATTAGTGACCTAAAAACAGTAGTAATTACGTTGCGTTGAATGCACTCACAGTGACAGGCGGCTAGCTTGAGTAGATTTATATATTTTAATGTAGAAGAACTTACATGTACGAATTAAAGCCGCTTCTGGGTTTGGTATAATATGTCTGCAGCCCAGCTGGTTTTGATGTATTAGTTTCAAGGTTCAGTGAGTTGTTCCTATAGCCCAGGAGAATAAAATTAATATTGCCAGCTGGCACCAATTTTGTACACACCTCGTTGATGATCAATGTGGGTCTGTTTGGAAGATGCATGCATTACAGATCAAGTTAAAACCGGTCAGGTTCTGGGTGGGTTGAATTGACGAGTGAGTTCTATATAATAATATGGAAGTTGTACATAGTCACTTACATGAACACTAATTGCAATGATGTGGATTTGATTGAGAATAATATTTCAAAGGAAACAAACATTCAAATAAAGAATGGATGACAGTAGCCCCTCCAACGGCCAGGATTCATCCCACCGCCCAGATTTCTGGGGTGGACTGAACAATAAAAACTTCATTTAAAGCATAGTTGGAAAGTCGATAAGAAAAAACAAGGGTTATCAGTTACTTGCCCTCAAGGAATTGTGAAGTCTATGTTTATTCAAAAACCATCAAGGAACTGTACATTATCACAGAAAGAAATTAATTTTCTGAGGAAAACTCAAATAACTGCATAGTAATTGTATCAAACTTAAAGACTCAAGTAAGAGAGGTATTTACAATATATAAGTTGTAACTCTCCATTTGTAGGAGCAGTCAATAAAAATATTACAACAATATCTTGACTGATATCTTTGAACAGATATGAATATCCATGATCGAATAGGGAGATCAGCAGGTTGATCGATGTATAATATATTTCTTGATCTAGAATTCATCAATATGAAACTAAACAAATATTTAATAGATAATATATGGATTGTCATCAATGCTAGCTTTTGCCTAATATATAGACAATTGAACTATAATTCTCATTTACCCCTCATCCTCAAGCTTGTAACTTGTAAGCTTGTGGTGGTGATGTCATTGCCAGTGAGAGTTGAGCACCAAAGGTCGATCTAAGACGCAGTTGTTGATGGCTGAAACAATAACTAATTAGGTATGGTACATACAAGCATTCGCATTTTTTTTTTAATTATATATACTTGATTAATTAAAAATCGTTATCAATACAAATTAAGGACAAGATATTGAACAATCCCAAGATGTTAGTTATAACAGTTGAGAAAAATAGTGTAGAGATCAAGTGAAAGTCATTATCGTTTAAAACTAATCATTCTATTATTTAATCCTTCTTAGTGAATGGATTGAAGGGGTTATTTTATAGATGTCAAAGGAAAATTAATTAAAACCTTTTTTTTTCCTAATTCCCCCATTTTATTATTGAAAACCCTAATGGGGAACCTAGGCATCAGAGACTTTGGACCACGATGCCCTCGAGCCAGCTGAAAGGGGAAGGCCATCATCCGTTTTCAACGCGTAATTATCATTGAAATGTTAAGGATTAGATAAAATTAATTATTATTACTATTAGATTATGGTGATCCTAAATCAAGTTATAACAATTATACATTTGGGTTGTTGGTTGGTTAGTACTCAGTAGGCGAAAAAGGATTCTCAAGTCTAACAGGTGTAATATAATTACTTGTTTTTCATACTTCAGTGGGCTGTTCAAAGCGGTTTTGGAGTTGTTTGATTATTCATTTCATCATGGTGTCACTATCTTCATCTTGTACTACAAAATCGCCATTGCCTGTTACTATTAGTTATCAGAAAACAAAAACAGCTTCTTCTTCTTTTATATTATTATTATTATTATTATTATTATTATTATTATTATTATTATTATTATGTGTTATAATAATCTAAGACCAAAAGTAGGAACATTGTGCCCCTTAACACGGATGGTGTCTCTTGTTGCGCTGCATATGAACCCTGACATGAAAAAGGCCTAAATGCATTTGCTCCATATACGTTAATTAACCTAATTCTTTCTGCCTCCCACGCACGAGCTTAGAGTCTACCTACCCTATCTTTTTTCTCTAATTCTTTTATTCAAATACTTTGTGAGGTTGGGGGGCTTTAGGCATTTTTATTTCTTCTGGTGTTATGCCTTCACTTAAGGGGCGTTCTTTTTTTGGATTTTGAGAGGGGGGAAAGTTGGCCAATGGGATTTTGATTCCCATTGACCAAGAATTCCATGTTTTTTTTTTCAGATTTTTGCGAGGACCAGGTAAAGTTTATTTTCCTATGTATCACTTACCTAGGGTAAATAACTGTCCCACCTAGGGGTAAAGTTGTCAACACTTGAATGAGACAAAAATACCCCTTTTAACAATGAATTTTTATGGTTAAAATGGTCATTGCCTTATTTACATGAGAAATAAAAGAACATGCGTAAATACACTTACCCGGGTAAGTGTTTCCCAGAAAAAAATTACCCAGGTAACTGCATTTACCTGGGTAAGTAAGTTACCGAAAAACGAACGGGGCCTTAGAAGAAGATGGTACCGTGGTAGGCAGCAAGTTTTTAAAATCGGACTGGACAGGGAACTAGAGACTGATCCCCAGGTCGAATGGTACGATAGTCTGTTTTGAATGGATAATCCGTTTTGACTTAAAAAAAATAAAAAAGTGGCCAAAAACCATTGTTCAAATCAATGATTCAATTGCCCAGATCTATGGATCATTGATGAAATCAATGGTTTTTGGCCAAAAAATGGTTTTAGAGTGAAATAGAATTGGTTACCTGACCAATTCTTGATTTTTCTGATCCAACCATCCGATCTAGTCCAATTTTAAAAACCATTATAGGCAGTGATGGGTCAAGCTCTTGCATTGGATGGTTTGTTTGTCTTTTGTGGCTTGGGTTGTGATTTGGGTTCAAGTTTCTTGGATCTCTTGGAGTTAATTGGGTTGGGATCCGGTTCCTTTTTGTAGCAAGTCTAACTAAAGCATGAAGAAAATATTAGTTTCTTTTTACTAGACATTATTTTTAACCTGATCTTTTCATGGAATGTATCTCCATGGGCAGTTCAACAAGGACCGGATCCTCCTCATGCAAGCTACGAGGTGATAAATTGTCATGTTGCATATTACACAAGGATCCGGACCACCCAGATTGTCTCATCTAAAAATCATCTTGATGGATCGACTCCAGCCAAACTATCTATTTAATGCTCATTTGGCAGTATTACAATCTCCCTACTGATTCAAAGAATCAACCCCATTTAATTGTAGATTGATTTAGGAATATTTGGCTGACTTATGGATCTTGACAAGTGGCATTGGTTGGATGTACCCAGGCCGTTCATCACCAACCACTGTCAATCGCCTTCACTTGCTCTCATATGTTCCTCTTCTAAGGCAATTCCAACTATAAAAAGGGGCTCTCACATTGAGATAAACACTCTCTAGAACTTAAGCTATACATTTCCTCTCTTGCTTGGTCTGACCTCTCACAACCCTTTGCTAACTTGACTGTTGGAGTCTTCGCCCCTGGGATAACTCCTGGGGCTTCTGACATATTCTTTCTCTCAATAGGTTGGATCCATCGGCCTTGGATTCTAGAAATTATGTTGTTGCCCTTGGCTCCATATTTGGTAGCAACAATTGGCGCCATCTATGGGAACGTCTTCAAAACTTTCCCTTAAGAAAAAACAAACCTAATTTAATCAACTAGTGTCCCTAAAATGGATACAAGCAGGATCCCGTCCCTGATGTTTGGAACTTAGTCATGATTGACCCGTTTGAGCCGGTCCTAAACAGGTTGGACAACTTGGCCCAGCGATTGGGCGATATAGGGTGTCCAACAGGAAGCCACTCACAAGGTGGCTGTCCCGTCTGAAGCCATGGACAATGCAGAGAGCAATCTACCCGTATTCCGCTAAGCCAGCACTTGGGTGGCCCAGAGAGAGTCGATACCTCGGAGTTAGACAACAATAGTTGATGGGCTGGAAAACCCCATTTCAAGACCCCTCAGCTCCCTAGTCGAGGGGCCGACCCCGTGGGGTCCCACACCGAGCACAAGAATCTCAGACATCAACACTATCGCGCGACAACTAATTGGGACAACGATGGGCACTCGAGCCACTATAGTTCCCCTCCAAGGGTGGGAGGCTGGCACCACGCCTCTCCCCCACCAGTTTTCGACCTTCGTGACCTCCTCAATGATTGTCGTGCCTGCAAGTAGACCTGTTCATGGGCCGGGCTCGGGCCGGGCTTTGACTCTTTATTAATAGAAAAATGTTAGGCCCGGGCCCGAGCCCGACCCTGATAAAAAGTCCGAAGCCCGAGCCCGAGCCCGAAGCCCGACCTAATAAAAGAAATTCGAATTTTTCCCTATTCAAATAGACATTATCTATTTTAATTCAGATGTTTTTTCCCCTATTTAAATGAACAATGGGCCTACAAGTGAATCAACAACCTTCTCAAATCAAAAAATTTATTCAAATGGACATCGCATAGTGTTTTTACTTAGGTTTAACTATAGGTCGGGCCGGGCCGGGCTCGGGCCTGGCTATTTTGGCAAAGCCCGAGCCCGAGTTGAATTTTATGCGGGCTGGGCTTTTTGGCCCGAGGTTAAGCCCGCGGGCCAAAAAGCCTGTTCAAGCCCGTCCGGGGGTCGGGCCGGGCCAGGCCGGCCCATGAACAGGTCTACTTGCAAGGCTCAAGACGTGTCGGCGTCTGAGCACTCCGGGAACGGGGTCGGCCCATCCTGCATTAGAGAGAACCAGGACCAGGCCGAAGCAACTATGTTATATATCGACTAGCACCACAAAGATATTTAGGCATAGACTGGCACCATTTAGGACCAGCTTTAGTAAGTAAAGGAGGGCCGATGTGACACCACCAATTGCCCCGCCTCATCCAACCGAATGGAGGCATTCATAGATTCTATCCTCTCTGAGCCCGTCTTGCCAAATTCCAAGGCGCCGGCATTGGAGACCTACGACGGGAGTACAAACCCTGAAGACAACCTAGAAAGCTTCCGAGCCCTCATGCTCCTACACGAATACTCTGGTGTCTTCATGTTCCGGGCCTTCCAAGCCACATTCAAGGGAGGAGTGCACCAATGGTTCTCTACACTACCTCCACACTCCATCGGCTCTTGGGAACAATCCATCTTCCTAGGTCACTTTATGAGCAGTCGATGGTGTCAGAAAATCGTCATCTCCCTGATGTTTGTCAAGTAGAAGTGCGGGGATAGCCTTTAGGCATATATGAAGAGGTTCAAGTAGGAAGAACTTGAGGTGAAGGACCTCGGCCCCTCGACCTCCATGCACGCGACCATCAGTGGCCTTTAACCTAGACCCCTTGGCTAGTCCATTTCTAAGACTCTGCCCAAGACTAAAGCTGAGTTCTTGAAGAAGGTTTAAAAATACATCGCAACCGAAAGGGTCGAAGCCAACAAACACCTCCAAGAATTGGAAGCCAACAAAGATGACGGTTCCACCAACTAGGCCACCCGAGGCCTAGTGACAAGAAGAGGAAGGAAAAGGATGGCTGCGATGACGGTCCCACCAACAAAGGGGGAGAGAAGAAGCCACCGACCCTTTCCTTTAGTAAGTACATGCCGCTAAACTCCTCATGAATACACACATTGATGTAAGTAGGGAAGAAAGAATTCCTGAAATGGTTGGCTAAGTTGAAGAGGTACCCAAGAAGGAGGAACCCCAAGAAGTACTGCAAGTACCACTATGGCACCGACCACGACACCGAAGACTACTATGAGCTCAAGAACAAGGTCGAGTCCCTCATCCGCCACGACACTTAAAGGATTTTGTTGAAGGCGATGCTCCAGTGTCATCCTCGTAGTAGCCAAAGGCCGAGCCCCGCAATCATCGCCCCCTCGCTGGAGTTATTGAAGTCATAGCTGGAGGGTCGGCCTCGGGGGGAGCATCTACCTCCTCGGAAGACTTCATTTCCTTCTCAGACGATGACCTATGGGGGGTAACTGTGCCCCACGATGATGCGTTGGTGGTGTCAATGACCATCATCAACTACATAGTGAAAAGATCCTCATAGACAATGGACTGACTCTAGCCTGTTGACATGCCACTTGTCAACTTCTATAGAGTAGCTATCAGACCCAATGGAAAAATAACCCTTTCGATCACCGTAGGGGCTAAACCTTGGCACGTTACACGGATGATTGAGTTCTTGGTCGTGATGATAAGATCACCTTACAATGCCATCACAGGGAGGCTGACCCTTCACGCATTCAAGGCGGTCATCTCATCTTATCACCTCACCATGAAGTTCCCCACAAAGCATGGTGTAGGGATGGTGAGGGTAAACCAATAAGTTGCTAGACAATGCTACGTTACGGCACTAAAAGGCAAGAACAAGGAAACCCTACCACTAGAGGGGCTAGACTTTAGGGACGAACTATCCAGGTGAGGCCATCTAGTCGAAGACCTCATCACGGTTCCCTTGGATGAGGCTGAGCCCAAGAAAATGGTACGAGTCGGGTCTCGCCTCCCTTAGGGCATAGGACATATTTTCCGAACTGGTAAGCTTTCTCAAAGCCAATACTGACGTGTTTGCTTGGTCCGCCATTGATATGTAAGGAATTGACCCCTCGGTCATTACTCATAGGCTGAGCGTGGACCGAGTTGTAGGCCGGTTCGGCAAAAGAAGAGGATCTTTGCATTAGAGTGCTGGAAAGCCATCAGAGAGGAAGTGGACAAGTTACTTAGTGCCGACTTCATAAGAGAGGTACACTACCCCAAATGGCTAACTAAAGTGGTCATGGTTAAAAAATCTAATGGGAAATGGCACATATGCATTGACTTCACGAATCTCAACAAGGCCTACCCCAAAGACAACTTTCCTTTGCTGAGGATTGATCACTTCATCAATGCACCACCGGGTACAAGCTACTAAGCTTCATAGATGCTTTCTCCAGATACAACCAGATAAAGATCATTTGTTCGATGAGGAAAAGACCTCATTCATCGTCGAGCACAACACCTACTACTACAAGGTGACGCCTTCTTGATTGAAGAACGTCGAAGCAACTTACCAAAGACTAGTGAACATGATTTTCATAGAGCATATGGGAAGGAATGTCAATGACATGGTTGTGAAGAGTCTTAGGGCTAGCCAACACATCTTAGACCTCGGCAAGATATTTGGGGTACTAAGAATGTATAACATGAAGCTGAACCCCAACAAATGCGCCTTTGGGGTCACCTTGGAAAAATTCTTGGGTTTTGTAGTCACCCAATGAGGCATATAGGCCAGCCTTGAGAAGATACAATCCATACTGGACACGGAGCCCCCTCAGTCAATCAAAGAAACCTAGAGGCTCATCGGCCGAGTCACGACCCTGAATCGATTCATGTCAAAGTCGGTCGACCAATGCATACACTTCTTCCGAGCCATCAAGAAGTTGAAGGATTTCCAATGGATTGAAGATTTCTATAAAGCCTTTGAGGAGTTAAAGTCCTACCTCACGTCACCATCATTGCTCACGAGGCCCCTTCTAGGAGAAACCTTATTCATGTACCTCTCGATAGGGGATGAGATATTTAGATCGGTGATGGTTTGGAAAGACAAGGGAGTTCAGAGGCCAATATATTACATCATCAAGGTCCTCCACAAGGACGAGACTAGGTACCTAAAATTAAAGAAAATAGCCTTTGCGCTAGTGATCTTGGCTAGGAAACTGAGGGCTTACCTTCAATTCCATAACATATCGATGCTGATCAACTAGCCCCTTAAGTCTATGCTTTCAAAGCCCAAGACCTCGGGTCGGCTAACCAAGTGGGCCATTGAATTGTCGGAGTTCAACCTACACTATCAGCCAAGGCCTATAATAAAGGCGCAAGCATTGGGAGACTTCTTGGTTGAGTGCACCTTTATCCACGAACACAGCTACACCCCCGAGAATGAGGAGGAGCAATTGCTGACCTGGACCTTGTTTGTAGATAGATCCTCCAATGCCAAGGGAAGTAGAGCTAGCCTCATACTTCTCACCCCAGATAATAACGAGCTTGAATGTGCACTACGGTTTGGTTTCTTGCTTCTAACAATGAAGCTGAGTATGAGGGCTTGCTTGCCAGCCTCCATCTTGCAAAAGACCTCAGAGGCAAGCACATTAAGGTCTTCAGCAATTCACAATTGGTTGTGAACCAGGTGAATTAAGAGTATGTGGTCAGAGAGCCAAACATGGCTAGATACTTGAACAAAGTCCGAGAGCTAACCAGCCACTTCCAACACTTCGTTCTGCACCAGGTCCTACGAACCGAGAACATACGAGCCAATGCCCTATCAAAACTTGCAAGCTATTCAGGGTTG
Organism: Nelumbo nucifera; assembly: GCF_055504915.1. Lineage (NCBI taxonomy): Eukaryota > Viridiplantae > Streptophyta > Magnoliopsida > Proteales > Nelumbonaceae > Nelumbo > Nelumbo nucifera. The sequence continues at coordinate 106,984,687 of NC_142649.1, read as the reverse complement.
GCCCTCGGCCGCACTATACACATCAAGAGCTTGACACATTTCAGCATTTAACAGAAGCAAGTGCACCCCATCCAAGCTGTGCCTTGTTGGATGGATCCCGTTCTCGCCTACTTGCAACATGAGTAGCTACCATCCGACAGGAATAAGGCAAGGAGAGTCCGACGGTAGTTGGCATGGTATGCCATACTTGAAGGCAAGTTGTACAAAAGATCCTTTACCCTGCCTTATTTGTGGGCGTGGCCTTAGCACAAAAAGCATTTACGCAAGGATACTTTTGGCTGACCATCCAAAAAGACGCTATTGAGTTGGTATAGAAGTGCGGCCGATGCCAAAGGCACTCCAACATCCTCCATTGGCCTGCGACGACCCTCTTGGCCCTCAGCATCCCTTGGCCCTTCGCAAAATGGAGAATAGATCTCTTTGGGGCTTTCCCCTGACCATTGGAAACAAGAGATACCTTATCGTGGCAGTAGACTACTTTACTAAGTGGGTCGAAGTCGAGTCCTTGGCAACTATTACGGCCAAGACAATTTAAAGCTTCTTCTAGAAAAATTTCATTTGTCGATTTGGCATCCCATCCATGCTAGTTACCGACAACGGCCAATAGTTCAACGACTCTAAGTTCAGAGATTGGTGTGGAAGCCTAGGGATAAGGTAGCAGTACACCTCAATCGGCTACCCTCAAACTAATGGGATAGCCAAAGTCACCAATAGGACAATCCTATTGAGTGGACGAACTGTACAACATTCTTTGAGCATATTAGACGACATATGGGACAAAGGCTGTCATCCTAACAAAGAGTGTCCAACCGACACTTCGAACCGAGGCATACCAGGAAGCCAAGAACAGTGACGAGTAAAGTAACAACCTCGACCTATTGGAAGGTGTTCGAGAGCAAGCCCAAATCAAGGTCGCAGCATACCAACAAAGAGTTGCAAGATACTACAACTCCTGAGTCAGAGAGTATCACTTCAAGGAAGGCAACTTCGTCCTCAGAAAAGTCATGGTTACTGAGTTTGGTGTCGAAAAGCTTGGCCCAAACTGGGAAGGGCCCTACAGAATCAAGCAAGTAGTAGGACATGACACCTTTCGGTTGGAGTATATGGGTGGAAGACCTATACCTCGTACATGGAACTTTGAAAATCTTCAGATGTAGCATCAATAGCAGTGTAATTACTTTAGTGGAAAATTGTAAATTAAAAGTGCAAGTTCCTTTCACATCGAATCTTTCTTTGTGTAAACATTCTCGTCCCCTCCAGCTGGTAGGACCCCTTGGTTGGCCGACCATAGTATACAACCTTTCTTAAGGTTATATGCTTGGACCAGATGGTGGCCCCCTCTACCGATTAACCGTAGCATACGACCTTCCTTAAGGTTATACGCTCGGACCAGACGTTGGCCCAAGGCATACGACACTTTGCAAGTCATATGCCTAGTTGCCTTTTTGACCTTCTGTAACTAAGGCAAGAGCTTCTAGGACATCGGCAACTATTGATTAGGCCACAACCCTAGCCTCGGCCTCAAAAACCCTTAAAGAAGCAATTCTTTGGAGGCCAAAGAACCAATGTTGACCAATTACTTAATAAAAAGCATAGTGAACAATACACTAAGTAAAAGACACTTCCCCACTAAGGCAACCACTCGTGACCTCGGCCACAAAGCCCTTGCGTAATGATGCGTTGAGCATGATGTCGACCTCGACCACAATCACCTCTTTCTTTTTCGCTAAGAAAAGGAGTCCTAAGACTTTGATAGCTATTATTGAGTGGCTTGTGGTGTTGGCATCGGCCTAAAAAACTCTAATACAAAATGTCCTCTCGAAAGACTAAGTAAAGAACACTTTTGCAATAAAGAATTACTTTATTAAAGGATGGCACATTTTTTTACAAAGATGCCTTTTTGGGGGGAGACATTGGCCCCTTGCACAAAAAAGAAGAAGAAAGAAGAAATGAATAACATATTTTGGCAAGAAACTTAAGTTCCATTTACTCAAGTGTCTTTATGAAAAGAAAGGCCTCTTATGGGGGAGGTGTCAACCCCTTACAAAAAAGGAAGAAGGAAAAATATATAAGTCTGAAGGGTATGCATGCCCAAACAAAAGAAGACAAGAAAATAGTTTACTGGCCCCCTCCAGTTTGAGCGGCGGTCTGGGCAGTGACGTCGACAGTAGTGTTGACGGTTGGGTTCTCGTCCATCTTGAGTATATCTACTATTTGTTGAGCTTCAGTAGAAAACGGATTCAGCTGACCAACGTTAAAGCTCGAAAGGATCTTTATCACTTGAGCCTTGTAGTTATCGAAGCCCTCTAAGTAAGCTTGGGAGGCAAAGGTGGTCAAGTCTGTCTCATGCTCCTCCGAGGTCTTGTACTTTTTGACCGTCTTTGCGGCCGACTCCTTTAGCTGCTGCTCCATTGATGCCAAAGAGGACTTTAGCACCTTCATGAGCTACTTGTTATTTGCCACCTCGACCTTGACTTTCTTGCAATGGTCATGCTCACCGTGCGCCCGACCCTTGGCCACCTCCCAACTGGATTGTGCCTTGGTTGTCTGCTACTTTAGGTGCTTAATCTCCTCTTGTGCCTACCAAAGCTGTTGGATCAGCACCTTGACCTTATCGCAAAGGTCGGCCAAGCAAGAGACCATTTGCACATGAAAAAGGAAAATTGTCAGCCACATAACACCAAGAAGACCTCGATGACAGAACAGACTCAAAGAAGTGTGCGCATTCATCAGCGGCCTTGTTTAATAGTGTGTCCCAAACCAAATCCACTAAATGCTGCATCTAGGACTAGCAGTCCCTAGGAAGAACTATGTTGACCGCTAGCTGCCGGATGACGTTAGCAACCAAGGCACCATCTGATGTGACCTTCGGGCTGGCACTGCTCACGCAGGTCAAGTCTTTTGGCTTGAGGGTCTCGAGCTGTTTATGCAGGGTGCTTTTGTGCCAGTGTCTTCAAAAAATTCTTTCTAGAATCCTTAGTATTCCCATTGATAGAAATTCCCCCAATATTTAGGGGCCCCTGTGATTAACGGTAGGGTCACTAAGTACACTTTTAAAAGCCCAAATGAAAAAAAAATTCTTGCAAAACTTTCAAGTTGGAAAAAAAATTCACTCTCGCTTGTTGGGAGATTAACTTTGATCGGTTCCACTATAAGTGTGATGCCCCAATTCATTATGAGGTCCTTCAAGATTTCTATTAATGTCACTAATGAAATTAATAGGATTCAGAAATGTTTCCCTTGGACTAATTCAGAAGGTAAGAAACCAATTCACCTCATCAGTTGGTGAAGGGTTTGTATGGAAAATCCTTTCTGAACAATATAATCTATGTGTAAGAATTATTAAGGATAAAAATATGAAAAAGGATGAATTTTGGAATGTAAAATCCAAGAAAGGTATTTCTTGGCTTGGAGAGGAGTTCTATCATCTAAGAATATTATTAAAAAAGGGAATTGGTTGGATTGTCGGAAATGGAGAAGATATCAGTTTTTGGAAAGATAAATGGGCATAGAAAAGCCCCGCTGCATATGAAATTTGTTATAGAAATGATATTATAAACTCTAACTTGAGAGTTGCGGATGTTATTGACCTTGAAAGGGAAAGGGGGTGTTGGAGGGAGAATCTAATCTGGAATTTAGTTCTCACTCGGGCCTGGCTCTTAATAATTAAAAACGATCATCCCCTCTCATTCGATTAAGGACAAATTGATATGGAGTCTCAATCCAGATACAAAATCTGCCTATTTGTTCCCCCACTAGTTTAAATGATAACCAAAACCGGATTTGTTGGAGGATATGGTGTCCACCGAAATTACAAACATTTTATATATATTAATACGAAAGGAGAGACTTAATTACTGTCATTACCGATTATAATACTGTTATCTATTTATTTTAACCCGATTTTAATAATTACTGATTATTATAGTATTTTAATAAATATATAATTAGTGATTATAATTAATAATTACTGTTATTATAAATATTTAATAAATAGATATTTACTTTAATTTTATTTTATAAATACTGTTAATAAATTTAGTAATTATTGTTATATTAAAATAATAAAAAATGTTATTAAAAGTATTGTTATTGATTATTTAATAAAATATTTATAATTACTGACTATTACTGATAAATACTGTTTATTTAATTTAATTTTGGTAATTATTAATTTAATGAGTATTGTTAATAAATCCTATTCATAAATTTAATAATTACTATTATATTAAAAATAAATAAATAATATTATTAAAACTATATCATTACTGATTATTTAATAAAATATTATAATTACTTACTATTATTGATAAATTTTGTTAATAATTAAATATTTAATAAATAATGTTAACAAAAATCAGCAAAAATAATGTTTGTCCTTTTTCTTATTGAATTTCTTTGGTTTAAATTTTTGGGTTTTGTGCTTTGAAGATTGTTTCATAATATTAGTTAAAAATGTTATTTGCATTTAGCTTAATGAATTGATTCAAGGTTCTAAATATCGACATGGGCCTATATGCCCTGTGTTGGTGCTTTTTTTATGTTTTACTTATTTTTTTCGAAATCGGTTCAAAGGGACCGGTTTAAGGCCTGGTTACGCTCTAAACTAGTGGCTGACCCGGTACAACCCCTGTAGGGGCGTATCAGGAAGCCACCAACACGATACGTATCGGCCAATACGGGCCGATATGTGCCGATACTTTGAACCTTGAATTGCTTTGGTTTACATTTATAGGTTTTGTGCTTTGAAGATTGTTACATATTGTAAATTAAAAATATTGCTATTTGATTTTTTTTTTTTGAAATTTGATAACTGTTATACCTAAAATTATCAAATAATGTAACAATAACAATTGTCAAATAATTATAAAAATGATCAAATATAAATTAAAAGAAATTACCATTATTAGACATAAATTACCAATATTTATAAAAAAATTACTAAAAATAAATCAAAAGAAATTATCAAAAATTAATAGACTTTAGGATAATAATTACTTGAAATTATCAAATAATATAATCCTAAATACATTAAAATAATTTGCCAAAAATTATCATAAATTAGTAGAAATGTCCAAAAATATCCACTAAATTTCATAAAATCGATAAATTACTATAATTTACCAATAAACTATCATATAATAAATATAATACATTAGTATATATTTACCAAGAAATTAGTATATAATAGAAATTACCAGAAATTTGTAGAAATTATATAATAGAACCAATTTCCACTAATTGACCAATAAACTATCATATAATAAGTATATATTGACCAAGAATTCTCATAAATTAGTATAATAGAAATTACCAAAAATTAGTAGAACTTAGCCAAAAAATAACAATTAATTTCCATAAAATATTATATTTACCAAGAATTATCATAAATTATTATATAATAGAAATTACCAGAAATTAGTAGAACTTAGGAAAAAATAACCACTAATTTCCATAAAACATGATAAAATAGATGAAATTAGTATAACCATTAAATTCCAGAAAGTAGTAGAACTTAGGATGATAGTTACTTCAAATTTTCAAGTAATATGAACCTAAATAGATTACAATTATTTGTCAAAACTTGCATTTCATTTTCCCATGCATTGTACGCGTCCCCGCTAGTTTTACTATTGAATTATATGCTCCCCTCCAAACTCAACTTAGGGAAGAAAAGGGCTTCCCATTAATATTTCTTGCAGTTTTTGTGGAGAACAAGAGGTTACAGATCACATTTTCCTAAGATGTGAAATGGCAAAATAAATTTGGCGTTTGGTTTACCCTGAGATTAAAAGCCCCTCTACCATTGTCAATAGTATTTGGGAGTGGTGGGTAGTTTTTGAATGGGGACCAAGTCAGTGCTAAGAACCAAATTCTGGAAGAAAAATGCTTTCATTCTTTGGCCAATCTAGAGGAACAGAAATCAGAAAACATTTTCCAACTCTTCCAGTCCTCCCCCTTTGATCATCGACAGAGCTTTGGTGTTTTTTTTTTTTTTTTCAGAATTCTGGAACAGCAGCAAGAGTAAGCAAAGTGAAAATTATAACAAGTCATGGAGACAAGTTTTCTGGCAATGCCCCTAAAAGGGATTTGTTAAAATTAATTTCGATGCCTCATGCATGGGAGGTCGATGTTCTGTTGCAAGTATCTCTCGGGACCATTTGGGTAATGTTTTGGACATTAAAGGGTATAAATTGGGTCGCACCACCATCAACGTGGTAGAAGCATGGATGGCATGGGAAGTGTACAATTTCGCTCTGAACTTCAAAGATTCCCCATCATCATTGAAAAAGACTCAAAGCTGGTCATCTCTTGCCTTCAACAAACCATAACCCTCCGTAGCGGTTAAGGAGTTTAGTTTCAAGATGTGTGGAGCTCAAGGGGGGCGCCACCTTGAATCTTGTTAGATATGAAGGGCAAATAATATATATCACATAAACCCTTCGTTGAAGAAGAATGTTGGGAATATAGGCATAAGTTATCCATTTGTCAGTGGCTTCTACTTTTGGATGAATGTGTTGTATGAAATAATAGATAGAGAAAACATTAAATAAAGATTGAATGCTGAAGTCCCCAGTTCTATTTTACCAAAAAAGAAAAAAAAAAAAAACGTCCTCATCAGTTCTAGATGTATTGGGTAGAAACCCATTAATGCAAGAAAATTAGTTCTTTAGTTGAAACTAAAACCAAGATTAAATCCATCCAGATACAATCTTTGGATGATCTCATATAATGTGCCTCAGATTCAATCTAGACCATACAATAGCTGGCATGGTCTGACGAACTTTAACATTTTAGTATGAAAATTAGGTCTGAAGCATCTTGAAATAATTAATTTATTACGTTATTATCCTACGAATTATAAAAAAAAATCAAAACAGAAAGAAAACAAAAAGACAGAAATTACACAAATTCTGGCTTTAATTCCTTAAGTCAAAGAGTTATTTCAACTGTAATTTTTAGAATAAAGATTACAGTTGCTAATAACAGCATTAGGTCAATCTAATGTTGTCAAATACCAATAATTAGGCTCAATTAGTAAATTATTTACCCGGGTAAATGTAATTACCTGGGTAAATTTTTCCTGGGACACATTTACCTTTACCTGGGTAAGTGTGCTTATCTATGTTCTTTTACTTTTTAGGTAAATAAGACAATGACCATTTTAACCATAAAAATCTATTATTGAAAATGGCATTTCTATCCCATTCAAATGTTGGCATAGGAAAGTTATTTACCCACCTAGCAGATGGATATTACTTTCCTAGGTAAATAATACCTAACCAGGAAAATAAACTTTTCCGAGTCCCCACATAAAGCTGAAAAAGAAGAACATGAGATTTTATGTTGCTAGAAATGATATTTAATTAATCTTATTTCTTCAAATGTTTAGATTTGGAGAGGGAGAGAGAGATATGTAAAACAGGGGCTCAGTACTTTGGCCTTAGGCCGTCCTATTGCTCTCATGTTAGACTTTTGGACCCTAAAATCTTTTGTTCAGTTTTTGGAGCAAAACTAAACTTGTCCAGGGCAGCAAATGAGGCAAGAAAGAGAGATAGGTGGAGTAAAACGAAAGCATCATTTTCCATCCTCTCCAGTCTCTTTGACAATCTGTGGCTGATGATACGACCCTTTAATATGAACTTAGGTTTGACACACAGCCCAAACAAGTAATGTACAAGTACTGTACTCCATAACTGTTGAAGCCTTAATGGTAGGACACAAATTAAATTATGACCTTGATTTTGAGACAAACAAACAAACCATACTTAAGTGTGTTCTTTCTAGCTGCCATTGCACAATTAATGTGCCAACTAATCTATAGTATAAGAACCTAAGCAGATCAACTGGTCGAACGGGATAAAATTAGTAGCTTGCCTTCAATAAGTTTTCCTTAGGGCTGCACTTCTGGTTCTTGTTCTTCTTTGTGTAGTAGCTAAAGGCCCTAAACCACATTCTTTTATTACTTTTTTATATCAAATATTTTTGGATTATTTATATATTGATATTGTTTTGGCCTCATGCTTTTGAAAACAGCTTTTGTTTTTGCTTTAGAAAGTGAAGATGAGGTTATATTTCACTAGTTAAACAGGTTTCCAGTTATTTTGTCGCCGCAAACAAGAGAAAGAGAAAGAAAAAGAAGAAGAAATCATTAATTACCAACAAAACCTCATTTGTCAGGTAGGTCGACTTCGTTTTGGCCAACTACTTGGTCTAACAGGTTGGTCCAACCTAGGTTTTTATTGAAGATATAAATGTTAAGAATATCATTTTTTTCTTCTTTTCTTTTTTTTTTTTTGGTTTTTGCTTCACAAGAATATCTCTCTTAATCTATGTAAGTGTTTTGAAAACTAGAAGAGCATTAGCATATGATAAGAAAGAAAGAAATAAAGAAATTACTATTTTTAGATAAAAAAACAAAAACATTTCGAGCACTTGTTTCATATATTGGGTTTTTATTCTTTGATCAAGAACAAATCATCTTTTTGTAGAAACATTTGGCTTCATTGTTTGGCACGTCATGATAAATGGAAGGCATTACACGCTTCACTAGTCATGATATATTAAACTTTTTGTCATTTTCATATAAATAAATCATTTCTTAATAATTTATACATCCTGAACACTTTATGTACATATAACTCATAGGAAACAAAAAATGGTTCCCACTGTTTGTAATGCATAGCATATAAAATTATAAATAAGTGCCGACAGCCAAAATAAATTCTAGGGTTTGAAAGGGTCTAAACAATAATAACAAATATGTTAAAATGCCAATTTTTTAGATACAATCCATGATATTTTCCAATTTTGCAGTTGATAATTGTGTTCATCATGGTTTTGAAAATTGGATCAGCTGACCCGGGAACCGGTTAGGTAATCAGTTCTGTTTCATCCTAAAACTTTTTTTAGTCAAAACCGTTGGTTTGGTCAGTGATATGTTTACCTGGATGGTCGAACCACTGACCCAGATAATGATTTTTGATCAATTTTTTGTTTTATTTATTTTTTAAGTAGTGAGAACGAGTTGTCTATTTTAACTGGATGATCAGACCGATCAACCTGGGAACCAGTTCTCAGAACGTTTCTGTGTCCAGTCCGGTTTTTAATTAAAACCTTAGTGTTTTACCTGGCAAAGTTTTTCTCACTATTCATTCCTTCTTGCCACGTTGTAAGAAATATAATTTTGTTGATCCTCTGTCCATGACAAGGATTGAACAATGTTTAATTGTATATTGAATATTGGGAGAGAAGTAGTGCAATATATAAAGTGGACTAAGAGGCAAATGTCAACAAGGGATCTGTTCATGTGGCTATTCCACAGGGTTTCACATAATAAAGTTGACAGATTTGGCTTATATACATATTCTCTTCCACTGTGATGGGACAAGGAAAGTCCATTAATAAATTAACAATTGGGAAAGAACAAGTCATCAATGAACGGATTTTGACCCTTTTCAATTTTCTTGGGTGAATTTAAGAAGAATGTCTTGGTGTGTGTGTGTGTGCTTCAAAAGTGGTGGAGATTTGGGGAGTTCGCTGAACCAACTTCTTCTCTAGTTAACAAGCAACCGTGGCCGAGTGGGTCGCATCCCTTGATGTCTCTGTCTCTATCCAACCACAGAGACTTTTCTTCTCGATGAGTTCCAGCAATATTTTATTTATTTATTATTTATTTCTACCATTTTTCCACAACTCCCATGGATATATATGTCACGGCAACTAGAACTTCAAAGTAATAATATCCTTTATTTGATCAAACTACTCACCCATTACATTAGGGTCCATTTGGTTGGTAGTGAGAATCTGAATCACAACCTGTGGGAATTGAAATTGAAATGTTCTATTCTTATAGATTGTTTGATTGATAGGAACTGAAATCAACTGTAATGAAATTTTATTTTCAAAGGAAAGGGAGAGGGAGGGAATGATCATTCCTTTAAATGGAGGAATATCATTCCAAAAATAGAAATGAAATTTTGATTCTGTCCAACCAAACAGTTGAAATGAGAATAGACTATTCGGATTCCAATTTTAGTCTTACGAATCAAATAGGCTTTAATTTATATGCTTGGCCTTTAATACAATGTATCTCTCTTTTTTACTGGGTCTCTTGCAATCTATGCATGATTTGGGCAATTAAAAATCAGATAATCACAGCATTGTAAGCATGTTCAATGAACACTTAGAAAATTTTTTTGACACCTAATCAGCCTACACATGAAAAAAAAAATTAAAAGTCAAAATATTTATTAAATGCTCATAAAACGTACTTAATAGTTAATATATTGTGCCTAGTGAATCAGGTGCATGATTTTGGGGGTCATCTTCAGTTTCAATTTGCTTCCTGTTTTGTTGTCAAATTGTATCGAATTGAAAGTGTCTTCTCAGTATAAGACGTCGTGAATTTCTGCTCAGCCAATGAGAGCTGTAGTTGGTTGGGGTGGGAAGCCTGTCATTTACACGTGGAAGGAGACATGGCTAGCTTTCAAGATTCTCTCTCTCTGGATTAAAATAATTTACAGCTAAGGGAGGCATTACCGGATGGCACCGGGTTATTTCCAACCCATCCATATATGGTGTGATGGACTCGTACGTTGGTCGGGTCAACCAAGTTGGCAGGATTGCTGTCTGGTTGTTGAAAGTAGTTTATGAGACCAAAACCTAATACAAGGATAATAATACCATCGTATGTATATATGTTTTCTTCATGAGTCATGGCTTCTTTTAATGTTATTCCCAGTCGGGTCAACACACACGGGTTATATAAATAAAATGGGTTGACTGATAATGATAACAAGAATCTAACCTTGTAAGAATTACCCATGAGGCCATGGCCAGGGTTCGTGGCGTCTCTAGATCTTCTCTTCTCTTCTCGATTATTTGTTAGCTTGTTATTTTGGTAGACAAAAATTATTAACACGTAAGTCTATGGCAGCCATGCAATCGGTGACGAAAATTGCGTGCATACTGCAGGTTCTTCTGATCAGCAGTAACTTGCCACGTGTTCTTGATGTAAACTTGTATCAAAGTTTTGTTTTTTTAAATGGATTGCCTGCAACTGTTAAACGTGAAAGACTCTTCTTGTCCCGCCTTTCCTCGTATTACCAATCTTGTCCCATTAATTCCGAGTTAAATGGCAGCAGATAGATCATGTGGTGGCAAGTAAGGGTGTCAATGGACCAGTTTTGGATTGGATCCCGTTCAGTCAAAAATCAATTTAAATGAATTGGATGGACCAATAAGACATATTGAATTAGACCAATCCAGTCCAAAATATTTATTAGATTAGATTAGATTGAACTTGATTGTCTGTAACAAATTTTTATTGGATTGGATTGGATTAAGCCAATATCTGATCCATTAATATAAGATAAGAATGTATGTGCCAATAGACCAGTTTTGGGTTGAAACCAATTTAAATCAAAATGAATTTGAACAGATTGGATGGTCCAGATATTGAATTGAATCGGTCCAAATTGGTCCAAAACACTCAGTGGATTGGATTGGACCGGATCCATTTTATAATGAACTCACATCGAATGGATCGGATTGGACCAAATCCAGTCCAATTGACACCCCTAGTGGCAAGGATAAAAGAATAAGATCTTTGTCTCTTTGATGCACAACTCCCTCCCTTATAGGTGACTTGTGACCAATAATGCAGTATAAAATGAAAAGTCTGGATTTGACAGACTACGTACAGCTCACCGATGAAGATATTGTGAAAATACAGTAACACCCCATGCTTTAAAGTTGATTAATCAACGGATGATGGATCCGAATAAATCAATTGGGCCTCCTTCTAAGTGGGTCCACAGAGGATGCATTGTCAATGGATGGATTGGAACAAATCAATGGGGTCTCTAGAGATTTCCCTCTTGTACCTATACCACTACTACCATCATTGTCATTCTGGTCTGCCTTATCCCACTTTATAATTAGGTTGCTAGAGGAATTAATCCATTGTCCATTTCCATAATTAAAATTTGAAGGTAGAAGGTGGCGTAACTGTAAATTAAAGGAAGATAGTCTGAAGCAGCGAGGACAAGGAAATTAATAGTGATAGAAATGGAAGAGGACATGAATGTCATTGGGAGAGAGAAAAGAGAGAAAAGGTGAAATTGAAGTTGCAGCCAAATGTGTGGCCACGTAGGTCACTTTCAACTGAATTAAATAAAGAGAAGAACAAGGGAGACGCGTGTATATAAGTAGAATCTGTAGCTTGCTTAAGGGAGGGGGAGCGAATTCAAACCAGAAATTAGAAACAGAGATCATATGGGGAGGTCTCCTTGTTGTGATGATAACGGTCTTAAGAAAGGCCCCTGGACTCCTGAAGAAGACCAGAAACTTATCCAGTACATTCAGAAACATGGCCATGGAAGTTGGCGATCTCTCCCTAAACTTGCAGGTCTCTCTCTCTCTCTCTCTCTCTCTCTCTCTCTCTATCTCTATCTCTATCTATCTATCTCAATCTCTGCCCGTCTTAAAGGTGTTTGATTATTGTTCTTGCAGGTCTGAAGAGATGTGGGAAGAGCTGTAGATTAAGATGGACAAATTACCTGAGGCCTGACATCAAGAGAGGGAAATTTTCACAAGAAGAAGAGCAGACAATTCTGCATCTCCATTCCATTCTTGGCAACAAGTAATTTCGTTAGCCTCTATCCTGAAATGCTACACTTTCTCTCTGTATATTATTATTTCATCTAATTATCTTAATTTGAATTTGATCTAAAGGTGGTCAGCAATTGCAACCCATCTCCCGGGCCGGACTGACAATGAAATTAAGAATTTCTGGAACACCCACCTAAAAAAGAAGCTGATACAGATGGGTTTCGACCCAATGACCCACCGACCTCGAACTGATATGTTCTCAAACCTCCCCCAGCTGCTAGCTCTGGCTAACCTTAGAGAGCTTATGAATTACCATCCATGGGAGGAAGATGCTGTGAGACTACAATCAGAAGCTTTTCGAGTAGCTAAGCTTCAATATTGTCAATACCTTCTTCAGACGGCAGCTTCGATGACTTCCAGCTCTTTTTCAAACAACCTGAGCAGCATGGCAAACGTGGATGCCTTCAATCTATTGAACTCAATTTCTTCAATTAAAGACAGACCATCAGGTTTGAGTTTACCCCAGTTGGAGAATTCCACCCTATCATCTCTTGGAATCGCTACTAGTCAAGCAGTCCATGATTCAGTCCATTTCCCAGCTCATTTGCCAAACCTGCAACCAGCTGCATGCAGTTTCCAAACGCCTTTCAACAGTGAGATAGCCCAAGGTTCTGATTATACAGGATTCAGCCAAGCAGAAAGCTCGCCTCAATCTCCATCAGTCGTTCCACCCTCTCCCTCTCCTCCTCCTCCTCCTCCTCCTCCTCCTCCACCTCCATCTGCTCTATGTGCAACCGAGACTACAGTCAGCAACCTGGGTGACGCCTGCAGCACCTCTAGCTATGGAGGAGCTCCGTTTTGGGCTGAGCTGCTTCTTGATGAATCTTTTATTCAGGAAATTGGTTAGTTTTACAGATTGTGTGAAATGTTTGATGCTACACCATCCCCTTTACTGTGTCTTTTGTTATTATAAATATTGTAAATACACAATCCATCACCCATACAGAAAATAATCAAACTCTCATACGTTGATGATTTTGTACATAGAGATTAATTCTACTGTTCTGGATTGTTTGCATTATTCTAATGGGGGGTGTGAAGAGAATTGACGAAGATAGTCATGTCAAATAAGTGACGCAGAAAAAAATCAAGAATTGTAATTATAAGCAGGCCCCAGTAGTTAAAATAAAAACATAGGAGTGTCAGTTTCCTCACTAGCTACGATAATAATAATTAATAAAATAAATTCAATGAGAACAAAATAAAAAAATAATAATAACAGCGATGGCCTCATTCAATCGAGACAGGTTGGGAATTGGGGCTGTTTCAATTTTATAAACAAGAATCTGTACAACTAACATGGGTGAAAGAAAGAAATTAAAGATAAAAAAACGGAGAGAAAAGAATCAAGACCCAATTTCCTTGAAGAGTAGGTGAGATGAGACTAATTGCTTTTCTAACAAGGGATTGACTACTAATCATGGTTTTTAAAAACGAACCGGTGATCGAACCGGTCAGGGTCCGATTACCGGTTTGAATGGTCCGACCGTTTGACTTGAATGGCCGGCCCATTCTAACAAAAAATAAAATAATTTTAAAAATTAAAAAAAGATTAAAACTATTCGAACAGTTCAAATAGTTAATCGGCCGGTTCAACGATTTGTTGACCAAAATCAACAGTTTTGGAAGAAAACGAAACCAGTCAGGTAACCAATTCTCAGTTTTTCCGGTCCGACTGTCCGGTCCAGTCCGGTTTTGACCCGATAAACTCATTAACCAAATGTTTTCTTCTCATTTAAACATATTCTATGACATGCATCTTCAATCCATTATGATTAATGGAGTAAGCTTCTAAATTTAGGGTTATGGTGGAAAATAATGATTTAAGTCAAGTAGGTCATTCTTGTCAAAGAAAGGAAGAAAATATGATATCTGATATGGGTAGGTATCCACTCCTATCAAATTCTAATTTAAAGGAGAGGGGGAAAAAGAGAAGATTCATTACCTAATCCGGACCCATCTGTTTTGGATAGTACACAAAGTTTCTTAGGTCATGCATTCCACATATACAACGTCTTTGAAACGATGGCTGCGAGTGGCTAGGGTGCTTGGTTATGTTGCTTTAAATAATTAATCTAGTCTTCAAATTTTCAATCTTTAATTTGGATCTCTTCATTCTTGAATAGCTTATGGGAGTATTTTTTTTCTGTTTTTGGTAATATTTATTGGTAGTTTAATGTAAATCTAATTGGTAGATCAACAAAAACCTTTTTTCCTTGAGGTTATGTTTGGTTTGAAGGAAAATGTATCAAAACCTATATAAGATTTGTTATAAACATGGTTTTTAAAATCGATCCGGAGACTGAACCGGTCAGGGGTCTGGTTATCGGGTCGAACAGTTTGACTGTTCGAACCGAATGCTCGGCTTGTTTTGACAAAAAAAAAAAACATTTAAAACCATTCAAACAGTTAACTGCCTGGTTCAGCAGTTCATTGACCATGATTATAAAGGTTTTCTTGTTTTTCCTTTCCTTTCTCTACTTTTTCCTTCAAGCCAAACATAACTTCAATTATGAGGTAAGATTCTTTTCGAAATTATTTGAATTATGAGAGAGAGAGAGAGAACTGCGTTATCAGTAAATAACATTGATTTTTGGGACCGATGATTATTCCTTTGCTGAGATTTTTCAAAAAGCAGTGATTTTTAAAATCATTATTTTTTAAGAAATTAACTGGATAAATTGTTTCTTTGGTACCATTTGCTTGACATATTAACCGATTTCCGGTTATGAATTTGTTTGGTAGTGATCAACTATATCTCTTATTCTTATTAAGTGCTACATCATCCAAAAATAATCAAAATCGGCCTGAAAAGAAAAATCATCGAATTTGCTGATTTTTTTCAGCTCGATTTTAATAATCATTTTTTGATAGATTTAATCAAATACCAAAATAATTAACAAATTTTTAATTACTGATGTGGCTCTCACATGAGGTCGATTTATGAGAAATCAGCATCTATCCCAAACACCACCCTAATCTCTGAAATATTATACTCCGTTTTACCTATGTATATGCGCTAAATGGGAGTCCGGAATTAGCCGAACCAACCTTTGGCACTACATCAAATTAATGCATCTAGAAACCATATTAGTCTACACAAAATAATGTGTCCCGCAAAGAGAGTTCTAGTGAAGGCCTAATGCTGTCAAACCATTTAAGGATTATTAATGAAGTTGAATTGGTATATTATTTTTTTATTTTTTTTGGGAAAAAAGTTATACTTTTACTCTTTCATTTAGGTTATGTTTGATTTGAAGGAAAAAGTAAAGAAAGGAGGGGAAAGAATTTAATAAACACACGATTAAAGATTTAAACCAAACACACCATTAAGGATTTAAGAAACAAGCATCTGAGAGTGAGTAATTATTTTGGTCTTTGATACAAAACCTGTTAGCACAAAGGTTGATGATCATTAAGACTCCATTTGAGAAGAGTGGAAATACAAATATCAACAATGCAAAATCTTATATATAATATTTCTGAACCTTGTATTTATACCGAATATATTTATATTTACACTCTATTCAAACTGAGCTAAACAATTTTCCTAGTTTCAGAAGGCTGGCTTAGTGGTTTGTATATTAAAAACAAAACAACATATTAATTCAACTGTGGATTGAGAAACACAGACAGCTAATTATTACTACTTTGAGAATGATTCTATAATATAAATACATTAGTCTACCTATGACTGCATAAAGGTTGAAATAGACGACTCACAGGAGGTTCAAACTGTGCAACTAGTAGAGTAAAAAAATTGTCAAGAGAGCAAGACCCAGAAGGTCACTGATTCATCGGCTCAACTGTCCCGTCCGGTGGCCAAGTCTGACATCATTGCTAGTACCATATATTAAATGCTAACAAATGAAATTGACGATTATTGAACAATGTCTGATTTATGAGGCTAATTCCTCCCTCTAGTTATTTGGTTTGGTAATGCTGTGATAATCATAGCCATCGGAGTCAATGTTTTGACGATTATTAGAGTTACATAACAAATGTAGGGTCCAGAACAGCGAAAAAACGCATTCAACAAATGTAGGGCATTGAAATTAATTACGACATGAGGCTTAAACCATGAAAGATTGGTGTGGATCATTTTTCAACTTCGATGATTTCTTTGGAGCAGGTACGCAGTGGGATCATTTGTTTGTGATGAATTTTTTCTTTAATAAGTAGAAACTTCACTTCCATGTTCCAAGTTTGCGGTTCAAAAGGCTGTAGGATCTTTCAACGTGGCAAAAAATAGGTGGGGTCATGACTCATGTAGGAAAGCTTAAGCTTTAACAGAACAACCCCATTAAGCTCAACTCTGACTTAGGGCCTGTTGGTTACCACTTATCTCTTAATGCTGAAGAGATCATGTGCACTTTTAAGAGGTTTTCCCAGCTTTCGTTTGCTCAAAATCTTCAAACCTCTGAATTTGTACTAGTCTGTGCTGATATCCTATCAATTATTTGGCATTATAAATTTAATTCCAGTTTTATCCCTCTTTATATTTGTATTCTATTTTCTACAACACACCCATCTTCCACACCAGTCACAAGGGTACCCATTTCAGGTGATCCATGTGGAGTATTGGTTTTTAATAATAATTTTATTTAATTTAGTTTAAGAGTGGATTATTAAATAAACTAATTATTTTAATATATAAAAACAATTTTATAATTTGAAATAGTTATTTTAATAATTACAATAACCATTTCAGTCATTATTTATTACTTAACTAGTTAAATAAATTAATAATTATTGAAATATATTAATGCTTAACCATAGAAATAATAATTTCATAATTATCTAAATAATATCATTAAAAACTCTTAACTATTTTAATAATTAATATGATTATATTAATTTTTAATAAATTAAACATTCATACAAATATTAAAAATAAATAATTTATTTTTATTTATTTAATAATTAACTATTAAAATAACTAATTTAGTAAATATTATAAATTAAAATAAATATTTTTAATATTTTATTATATATGAATGATTATTTTATTATATTTTCAATTATTTAGTAATTATTTATTTATTTATTTATTAATAAATAATTAATAAAGTATTACATAGTAAATATCTCTTAATAAATAATTATTAATTAATCTAATAATTTTATCAATTCCACTAATTATTTTATATTCATTTAATTAATTGTAAATTAATTTGTTAAATAGTTAAACAAAATTTTCATATCCAAGGCTAAAATGGCCATTTGTTGCTTTTCAGAATTCAGCATTCAGATTTAAGAACAAAATTCTCTACATTCAAACTTTGGAGCCGAAAAAAGTTCACCAACTCCAATACACCTCTTAAAGTAATTATTACAATTTCAGAGACATTAAGACAATCAAACCTTAGAATTTAGTGCAAACGAACAAACTCTTATACAGTGGGAGTTATTGGCTTTGTTTGACCATTCCCATAGCTTTCTTGATTGACGTGAAGAAAAATCAAAATACCATATATGATATATGGTTAATATTTACTTGCATATGTGCATAGGACGTACACTTGCACTAAGATATTATACTTGATCCCTCAGCAAAATATCATACATGATCCCTATACTCGTAAGTTATACATAAACACTTGAATTAATATGTTTCTATATATATAAATATATATATATATATATATATATATATATATAAGGATACATGTGTATATGTGCATATATTTATACATGTATAAACATATGTATATGAACAAATATATACCTATGTGCATATAAACATGACACAATTTACATATTAATATTTCCAAATTTTAAGCTTAGTTGGGAAAGAATTCAATGCAAAAACTTATATATGGTATTTTTCTAAACCTTGTATTTACATTGTGCATATATTTATATTTGTACACTACAACTTTACTCAATGGTACCTTCAAGGTATTTAAATTCTTAATTCCTGGACAGGGTTCATTATCCAGCTGGCCCAGAATGTTGACTAGCCCAATCTGGATTTTGGAGCCCAATAAATAAGACCGTCTAGGCTGGTTGAATTGTCACACAACAATAAACCAATAAGGCCAGAGGCCCATAGCAAATTTTCCTTCTAATCTAGCATTACTAAATTTGTAATTATTTTAAAACAATTAACTCCTTACGCTGTGTTTGCTTGTAGTGTAAATTTATTTGCACTAGTACAAATGCATAGGAGTGCAAATGTAAAAAATGCAAATTCTTGTTTAGTTTTGTTTTGGATTTTACTTTATTCTGCTTCATGTCTTAATTTACTTCATGTGTATTGTAATCAAACAAAAATAAGCTAAAATTTAAAACAAAAATAAGTCAGAATTTACATTCAAATAATTTGCACTGTCATGGTTTTGCATCAGTGTAAATTTATTTGCATTGCAACCAAACACAGCCTTAGGTTCAGTTTAAGAGTACAAATACAAATTTGTAGAGTGCAAAACTTTATATTTTATGTTATTTTGTATGTATTTGCACTGTACATATCTGTATCTGTACTCCTCCAAACTGAGCCTGATGTGAATACAAATATGTACAGTACAAAATATTGTATTTTGTGTTTCAAAACTTATATTTGCACTGTAGATATTTGTATTTGTACTCATCCATTCAGTACAAATATAAATAAGTGTTTATAAATTATGTTTGAGTACAAATATAAATATGTACAGTACAAAACCTTGTATATTATATTTGTAAACTAACTTTGCATTTGCATTGAACATATTTTATTTATACTCTTCCCAAACTAAGCACTAATCACATAAGCCAGGATCGATCTCTCCCAAATTTCCAGTGGGGGATGGCCTTGGGCTTTAAGATTAGGGGGCCGTGTGACACACAATTGCAGTTTTGATGTTTAAGAGTAGGGGCCGATATGGGAGAGGCATAAATAGAGCAACTTGAGTCTTGAGCTAAGCAGAACTTTAGTTTGGTCTTCATGGCTTAACTTATGGAAAGCTGAGGAGCAAGCAAGCTTTCGTATTTCTTAGTCAGCGTTCTTGGTGGGCTTTGGGTCCAGAGAGCCCAAAAGCCATGTGGGATATAATTCCCAAATGGGCAATAAGAAATAGGATGTTAACAAGTTTTATTCGATCCGCGCAATTCAACAATAAGGATCATCAGACTCTGACAAAGTTCATTTCTAATTATTAATTGGTTTGCAAAACTCAGGCTAGCTAGCTAGCTTCCTGTTATTGTTTGAAACTTTTAAATTTGAACACAAAATAAGCTGTGGAGAGTGGATACAATACAACAAGACTATCAGATCTCAATTAGGTATCAACAACTTGTGATTCTCTCTTGCCGTAGTGGAAGGCTTTCCGTCTGTCTTCAGTACTATGCTTTTCTAATGAATGTGGAGAGTTCCTCCATCCCTTCTTGCCCTCCTAACCATGGAGATGAGGAACTACTTAAACATCTGTCGAGTCTGTGGCTGCCTCGCTCATCTGTTCCGATCAAAGCAACGGATAACGACTTACTTCCTAGAGAAGAATGGAGCAGAACATTAGTCTTCAAAGTTCTTACTAATCGAAGCTACAGAGTGGCAGGACTCAGGGAGATGATTTGTAAATCATGGAAACTTGAAAATGGTGACATTATGGATTTGGTCCTCAATCGTATTTAGTTAAATTCCCAAGCAGCTTTGAAAGAGATCAAATCATGGAAAAAGGACCCTGGCTCTTTGAAAACGATCTTTTTATCACTCAAAAAGGGGATCCTAACTTCAGACCAATCGACTATCCTCTTGATCAGGCAAGCTTCTGGATTCATCTTACAGGTTTACCTATCGGATATCTGAACATCAATGCTGTAAAGAAGATTGCCTCAGCTCTGGGAAAACCATTGGAACCTGCAAGCAAAAGCATTTCCAAATGGTGCAAATACGCCAGAATAAGATTCAAATCAATGTCAACGATCCAATTCGACAAGAGGTCCCATTTACGCTTCTGAATGGTGATACGATCCTGATTAAAGTCCAATATGAAAGACTACCACGCCATTGCAAATTTTGTGGTTTAGTGGGACATGAAGATCTCTCCTGTCGAACAAAGCACAAGCTGCTGGAGGCTCTAGATCGATGCACTTCGGAAGAAGGAAAAAGATGAATTCAAAACCTTCTGTTTGACTTCATTACACTGGAAATCAGAGCATCTCCCATCAACAAATCACATTTACCAAGAGGAAAGGATGACGAACCTGTTGGGGAATGTGACAGTGGTGAATCATCTCATACTTCACAAGGTTCATTACTAGCAAAATCGATGGAGTTGGCCGGCGGTAATGGTCTGTTAATTGATTCCAGCAAGGAAAATGGAGATGGCGGATTTCGGGCAGATTCTTTTGGATGTGAACCCGCCAAATCAGGCAAGTTCCCATCCCATAACTCTCCCGCTTCAGCCATTAATGCTGCTCATCATTCAAATTCTCAAATTGATGCCCCACGTTCTGATCCGTTACACAATGAGATGAATGTCTTGTGGAGATTTATTGATTCACCACCAACATTCACGGAGCCTCCCCATCGAACTTCCATCTCGGATGACACAATTCAACCAATAGCGGTTACTCAAGCAGCAAATACGATGAAGAATCAAGAGCCTCTGAACGTAATCCCATCACTGCCTTCTTTGATGGATGGCGGATTTACTACCAATCCGTTGGTTAGTATATCCGCCAAATCAGGCAAGTCTTCTAAATTCACTCCCTGTAATAATGTGGCTACAAATCCAGACATGTCACCTAATACATCTGATTGGCATCCTTTTGATTCCACAACGGAGCAAACGCCGATGGCTGTTGATGATCACCCTAATACATTTGATTGTTGCACAAAGAAAAGAAAGAGTTGCTTTGAAGATTTAGCTAATTCAACCCCAGGGCGTGCCAGACTCGAAAGACAAGCAAGGAACATTAACACCAATGACTCCGATTCTTCTAACATTCACACTGTGGTGGCAGGGCTCAAACTGCCATCACGGTCGCCATGAAAATCCTCAGTTGCAATTGTCAGGGAGGGGGGAGTCACCTGATAGTTCTTTATCTCAATAGACTCCTATTAAAACACCATCCGGACATTTTTTTTTTATCTCTAAAACAAAGAACAACTTGAATAAGTCCAAAGTGATTCTTCGACATCTTCATAAATACCATGTTGAAGTTATTCCTACAATTGGTAGATTTGGAGGTTTGTGGTTTGGTTTATAGACCACTCAATTTACTGCACTGTAAAGAACAGACCACAATGCCTTGAATGGTGATGAAGGGAAATTTGGCCCGGCCTCGCAATCACCCGACACGTGGCAAAAGCAAGCAACTCGGGGCAGCAGAGCGCCCAAAACGAGCACCGAGAGTAACAAAGTCCAAACTCACTACTGAGCCTGAACTCCACCAGACTGGATTCCCTACTAGGAGTCCGAACTCCCTACCAAGAACCCGAGCTCCCTACTCGGAGTCCGAACTCCCTACCAAGAACCCGAGCTCCCTACTCGGAGTCCGAACTGTCTCGGGTCCTAAGCCTCACAAAGCCATGACCCGTGCTGGCCCATGGCAGCTCGGAACACTCCCCAAACCGAACTCAAGACATCTCACTCGCCACTCCAGCACTTCGCTTCCGAAACACCAGACTGACCAAACGTACCTGACACCGAGGACGTCCGTATCCAAGGGCGACGCACTTGACTGATTTGGGATCTGACGCCTGACAGCCGCACTTCAAACGGCCTCCTGCCACCGCCACCTGCCACCGTCGTCACCAGCCGCAGAGACGGCTCCAACAAATGGAGCGGTGGCGGTTCTGTCCGGCCAGAGGGGATGACATCCGAACTGGCAGGAGCTCAGAGATAATCATGCCCGATCTGACAGAAGCCTGGAAGTGAGTGCGCGAGGTGGTTATAAAAGGCTCCCTACCCCCCAAGAACGAGGTATGCTAACTTTGCGCTATCTGGCTTATCTTGCCTTTGAAAGATTCTAACTTGACCTTCGGAGCCCTTACGTCGGGTTCTCCCCGGAGCTTCTTCATCCCCTCCGTTTCAGGTCCCCTGCCACTCAGTTCAGAGGCAAGATCGTTGACAGCTAAGACCGGTCGGATTGTGCATCATCAATTGGCGCCGTCTGTGGGAACGCTTCAAAAGGCCTCCCTCCAAACTCTCATACCCCTTTCTTCTTCTTTGAAAAACTCAACACTCATGGCCTCTTCCAGCAACGCCAGACGCGGCACGGAGACAAACACCACCGGGGAACAGCCTCAAGTTCCCGTGGTGTGCGTTGGGCAGTTCACCATCCCCCTCTCGGTGGACGGAATTCCCAATCTGAATACGCCACAAGCAGTGGTGCCTGTAAACCTTCCTGCCACAAACATCCCCTTTCCTCCCCCCATCGAGACTACCTTCGTTGAACCGACCGCCGTCCCCCTGGCAGCTAGCCAAAACCGGTTGGACGACCTGATGTAGTGCATGCGGGCAATGCAAGCCCAGATGCAACAGTTCCAGCAACACCAACTTCACCAGCACCAAGTGTTGCACAACCTCTCCCAGTACCACTATCAACAGCAGTTCCCCCAACTGCCACCGAACCAACCACTACTTCCACCTCGCCACCCTGCTCCGAAGCCGGTCAAGGCCTCTCCGCAGGATGGGCTTCCCCACCAAGGAAGGGCCTCCAGGCCCCAGAACCCCCCTAACAGCCAGGCCTCGTCCCCAGGCCGAAGAGAGAGAAAAGTCATCCCCGCCTCGCAGCTCGTAGGCGGGTCGGGAACCTCGCCCACGAGATCGACACCTCGGGGCTACAAACCAGAGTTCCCACTCACGGAAAACCGATTCGGCGCACTGGCAGCAGCGGACTACCAGCATTCCGGGCCCATCGAGCTCGGCAACACGGAGGCCAGCAGCGCCAGTACAAGGCCCACTCAACAGCGAAGGCGCCGGCGAAGTCGACGAACCGCCACCTGTGTTCTGTCAGAACTTAGAGGCAAAGGCAAGACGAGCTCGGACGAGGTAGGAGTTGCCCCGATTCTCTCAGTTCCTTCCCCCCTCGCATCAGAACTCCTGGCAGTCCCCTTGCCCAGAGATTTCAACCTCTAAACAAGTATGACGGGTCCTTCGACCCCAACGACCACGTTGACGCTTTCCAGTCCCAAATGCACCTCGCCAGAGCCAGCGAATCATGCATGTGCGTGGCTTTCACCACCACCCTCTGGGGGGTAGCCCACACTTGGTACAGGAATCTGGCCCCCGGGTCGATAAAGTGCTGGGCTCAGTTCGTGTAGGTCTTCACTGCACACTTTGTCACCAGCAAACAGTGCCCCAGAGCAGAGGAAAGCGTCTTCGGGGTAGTCCAAAGGGAAGGAGAACCCATACGGGGCTACATCAAACGATTCAATGAAGCATGCTTACAGATACCGCGGTTAGACCCCGCGGTGCAGCTCGTGACAGCGAAAAGAGGGGTGATGCACAAAGAATTCAAATGGCACATGGTAGCTAACCAGCCCGCGACCGTGGCCGAATTTCTCAAGCTCGCGGACAAGTTCATGAGGACGGAGGAAGAAATCAACCAACAAACCGAGGGCGGAAACGAGAAAAAAAAGAGGGATGGCGAGCCCTCTAACTCAGTCGACCGGAAAAACCCGGCCCGGGACCCAAAACCGAACCAGTCGTTCCGAGCTCCCCTACCAGTTCGGACGGATTATACGCCACTGAACACAAGGTGGACCGAGATCTTAATGACGATCAAGGATGCCCCGTACGTGAAATGGCCACCTCGCCTAAAGGGAAATCCGAACGAAAGAAACAAGAATTTGTATTGTAGTTTCCATAGGGACCATAGTCACAGTACCGAGTAGTGCAATAATCTCCGAGACAAAATAGAGGGGATCATCCGTTGCGGATACTTGAGAAACTTTGTACAGCACAACAATAACAATAAGGTTGATCGGCCAGACGAGCACGAAAAGGACGCCCCTGAATCTAGTAGCAGGCCTGCCGAACTGTTGCAGCGACAACCTCCGGTAGAGAGGCCAATTCAGGGAACCATCCATGTAATTGTGGGAGGTTCGGTGGTAGCAGGGTGTACCTTGGCAGCAGCCCGAACTTCAGTTCGCGAAGCGGTCCTCGAGGAGCAGAACCCTCCGAAAAGGCCAAAGACCGAAGAACCAATCCTCTTCACGGAAGACGACGCGCGAGGAGTTCGCTACCCCCACGATGACGCGCTTGTCATTAAACTAAGGATCAGCGACTTCGAGGTCAGACGCATACTCATAGATTCGGGCAGCTCGGCAGACATCCTCTTCAAATCAGCGTTTGATCAGCTACAGCTGTGGAGGAGCGAACTGAAGCCCGCAAACACTCCCCTGGTGGGCTTCAGCGGAGAGGAAGTCAGGCCCCTCGGAAAAATAACGGTACTTGTGGAAGTCGGCACGTGGCCTTGTGCGGTCAGACTCAACCACGACTTCTTGGTGGTCGCGACCCCCTCCCCATACAATGCCATAATAGGGCGGCCAATCACGCATATCCTATGAGCGGTGGTCTCCACCTACTATTTGGCCATGAAGTTCCCTACGGACTTCAGTGTGGGGGTAGTGCGGGGCGACCAGCTCGAGTCCCGCAAGTGTTACGTTGCTGCCCTAAAGGGAAAGACCAAGGCAGCCGGCGACCTCGATCTGGAGCGGCCCGTGGAACAAGGCGAGGAACGAGCCTCGCCCACAGAAGAAACAGTCGCGATTCCAACCTCGCCTACGGACCCAGCTCGCACACTCCAGATCGGTGCTTTTGTCAAAGAACCCCTACGGACCGAACTGGTGAGTTTTTTACTTCTAAATTTAGATATTTTTGCATGGTTCGCGGCTGATATGCCCGGTATTGACCCTGGCCTTATAACTCACAAACTTAACACTGACCCTCTAGTCAGACCCATTAGACAAAAGAAACGGAACTTAGCCCCAGAACGCTTGAAGGCGGTCGACGAGGAAATCGAGAAGCTCCTCGCGGCAGACTTCATAAGGGAAGTCCATTACCCGAGCTGGGTGGCCAACCCTGTGCTGGTGAAAAAGGCGAACGGCAAGTGGCGCATGTGCGTCGACTACACCGACCTGAACCGAGCTTGCCCGAAAGACTGCTTCCCCCTCCCCAGGATCGACCGCCTAGTGGAAGCGACCTCGGGACATGAATTGCTAAGCTTCCTGGATGCCTACTCAGGCTACAACCAAATCCGGATGGACCAGTCCGACGAGGAAAAAACCAGCTTCATAACCGAGTTCGGTCTGTACTATTACAAGGTCATGCCCTTCGGATTAAAAAATGCCAGGGCGACCTTCCAAAGACTTGTAAATAGGCTGTTTTTGCCCCTGATTGGCACGAAGATAGAGTGTTATGTAGACGACATGGTCGTCAAGACACGGTTTTCACAAGAACTAATAAAAGACTTGGATTCTGTCTTCCAAATCCTGCGTCAGTTTAGCATGAAATTGAACCCCAACAAATGTGTCTTTAGCATCACCTCGGGCAAATTCCTAGGCTACGTTGTCAATCGGCACGGTATCGAGGCCAACCCGGACAAGATAAAAGTCATCCTACATATGAGACCACCTGGGAAAGTAAAAGAAGTTCAGAGGCTAAACGGCTGCATAGCCGCTCTAAGCCGCTTCATGTCCAAGTTAGCAGATCGCTGCTTACCCTTCTTCAAAGCAATCAAAGGCAAAGGGTTCGAGTGGACCCAAGACTGCCAGCTCGCGTTTGACGAGCTAAAAGGTTACCTCGCCAGTGTGCCAACCTTAGCTCGGCCCAAGGAAGGCGAAGTCTTAGAACTGTACCTCTCGGCTAGCGACGAGGTGGTCAGTTCGGTACTAGTAAAGGAAGCAGACCGGGTCCAACGGCCCATATATTATGTTAGTAAAATCTTGCAGGGAGCAGAGACAAAGTACCCGCAGATAGAAAAGCTAGCGTATGCACTGGTGATAGCAGCATGGAAACTCCGCCCATATTTCCAGGCTCACACTGTCATCGTCCTGACCGACAAACCTCTGAGACAAGTTTTACTCAAACCCGAGGTTTCCGGTCGATTGACGAAGTGGGCCATCGAACTCAGCGAGTACGATCTCCAGTACAAGCCAAGAACTGCCATTAAGGCCCAAGCCTTGGCAGATTTTATCGTAGAATGCACGTTTAGCCTCGAAGCCCCTGAGCCGGTCGAGCCCGAGATCCCCAGTTCGAGCGAGCTCGGAGCTCCCAAGCCAAACGAGTCCGAACCCCGTGAAGTAGCAGCCAGTGTAGCATCCCTCCTGGTTAGACCAAGCGCGATTGGGATGAGGAGCCCTGGATCCTTCACGTAGATGGCTCCTCGAACCAGCAAAGCAGCGGGACTGGAATAGTGCTACGCGGCCCGAGCGAAACAAAGTTGGAATACGCACTACGCTTTGAGTTCGCGGCATCCAACAACGAGGCAGAGTACGAGACACTAATAGCCGGGCTAAACCTAGCGCACAAAGTTGGAGCAAAGCACATAGTTATCTGCAGTGATTCCCAGCTCGTGGTCAACCAAGTTATAGGCGAATATGAAGCGCGCGAGCTCACAATGGTTGCATACTTGGCAAAGGTAAAGGAGGCTCTGCTCAACTTCCAGTCACACTTCATCAAGCAAATCCCGAGGTCAGAGAACACTGAGGCCGACGCCCTATCCCGACTAGCTAGCACGAGCCACAACGCCATGAGAACCGTGTACGTAGACGACTTACCTCGGCCCAGCATTCTCGGTGGGGCAGAAGGGGTCGCTCCCGTCACTGAAGCAGAGCCGAGCTGGATCGACCCACTCACGAGCTTCCTGCTAGACGGAACCCTCCCCGCAGACCGCAACGCAGCCAAGAGGGTGCAGCCCCAGGCAGCCAAATACGTCATGATAGACGAACGGTTATACTGACGATCCTACACGCTCCCCTACCTGTGATGCTTGCGCCCAGCCAAAGCCGGGCTGGTACTTCGTGACACTCCTGAAGGCTTGTGCGGCGGACACCTGGGGGGTAGAGCCCTCGCCCAAAAAGCACTTCAACAAGGATACTACTGGCCAACGATGAAGACAGAGGCAATCGAGCTCGTCAGAAAATGCACAAGTGTCAGAAACATGCCAATATCCACCATCAGCCCGCTGCGACCTCAAATACCTCACTAGTCCGTGGCCCTTCGCCCAATGGGGCATCGACCTCCTGGGGCCATTCTCACCAGCGACAGGCGGGAGAAAATTCCTAGTGGTGGCAGTAGATTACTTCACAAAGTGGATAGAAGCTGAACCCCTGGCAATAGTTACAGCCCGAAACATACAGAACTTCTTTTGGAAGAACATTGTATGTCGCTTCAGGCTACCTCGGGTACTGATCTCCGACAACGGCAAACAGTTCGAGGATATCAAGTTCCAAGAATGGTGCCAAAGTATGGTAATTAGTCAGAACTTCACGTCGGTTGCACACCCGCAGGCAAATGGCCAAACAGAAGTAATGAACAGAGCCATCCTCCGTGGACTGAAAGCACGATTAGACCGAGCCAAAGGTTTGTGGGCAGATGAACTACCAAGTGTTCTATGGGTTCACCGAACCACGGAAAAAACCGCCACAAGAGAGACCCCCTTTAACCTCACCTACGGCACCGAGGCGGTGATCCCGACGGAAATCGAAGTACCTACGCTGCGACTAGAAGCATACGACGAACAGACAAACGAGGGTGAGTTACGCACCAACCTCGACCTACTGGACGAAGTGAGAAACCTCGCGCACATCTGAACTGCGGCCTACCAGCAAAAGGTGGCTCGGTACTATAACGCCAGAGTAAAGAAGAGGAACTTCTGCGTCGGCGACCTGGTTCTCCGTAAGATCATGGTGCCCGAACCCGGCATAGGGAAACTTGGACCAAATTGGGAAGGACCCTACAGAGTAAAGAAAGCACTCGAGGGGGGGCATACGAGCTCGAAACCCTAGAAGGAAAACAAGTACCCCGAGCATGGAACGTCGTCAACTTAAGAAGATACTACCTATAAACCACCAAGGCAAGTACCCCGAAGCCAAGGTAAAAAACGAACTAAAGGACCGAAATGGTCAGTTCGGCAAAAAACGCAGCTCGAAGACAGGACAACCAGCACTTAAACAAAAAAGCCATTTCATTTCAAATAAAGGTGTACATTCAAAAAAAAAAGACACTTTTACAAGTCAGGGGCTACTTCATCATTATCAGAAGCCACTTCGACAACACCCGAAGGACCTGCCTCCTCCTCGGAGTCCGGTTCGGCATCCGCAGCATTAGCCATCTCTTAAGTAATGCGCGAAGTAGATATGGCACTGGTATCGAGCTCGTGGTACGTATTCTGGATCATCCACCGGCTTAGCTTGAAACCCCTCCTGTAGGAGTCCACCATCAGATCATCGAAATCCGACGAAGCAATATAATCACTGACAACTTTTTTCTTCGCGTCTTCGATGCCTTGAGAGATCTAAGTCCTCTCCCTGATATCCTCCTGAAGATACTCGACCTGATGCTGCAAGTCCAGCTTCAATTCCGCCATATGCTTCACCACCACTCCCATGGCCTCAGCATCTCTCTAAGACCTCGCCTGCCTAGACCGCGCGAGGCGAGCAGCCTCCTCGGCAGCTCGCACCTGCCTCGAGCACCTCTCCACCTGGTTCGCTAAGGCGTGAATAGAAGAGTTCACCTACCAAAAGGAAACAAGGGATCAAAGGAACGAATAGAAGAAAAAGGCCGAAGAACTCTAAAGAAGGGAGATCACTTACCACCATGGCATGGGTAACGGCACGGCAGGCCACTTGGTGCAGAGGGAGCTTGGTCCACGCCGCGACTTCCTCGGGAAACATGGCCTCCTTACTCCTTTGAAGAGCGTGAATAGGCGACAACACACTCCTGAAGTCCCCCGGGGCCTCCGAGCCCGACGACCCAGCTCGCGTATGGGCAGACTCGGAGTAAGCAGGAGCCCCCGTGTGAGTAGTTTTGGCATAAGGAGCCCCCGCCGGCTCCTGCATAGGAGGAACCATCTCGGGCTCCATAGGCTGATCCTCCGTCGGGTAGTCCGGTGCCTCGGGCTCCACACCCTGGGGTGGCTCGGTGCGAGCTCGCTTAGCCACCCGTTTTCTCCTCTTCATGCCCTGGAACAAGTGCCCACCTCGAGTCCCTCGAGAGTCCATCATACCTGCGAAAAGGAGTTCGGCATCAGTAAAACAAGTAAAAGAAGAGCAAGACAGGATCGCTAGGGGAAGAACCTACCCGAACTCAGGCCAGCAGCAATAAGCTTGGCCTCCGTCAGATACCGTTGACACTCCAGCCCAAGCCACGCCCATTGCCGAAGGCCCTTCGCCGTCTCTTTATCGAGTGTGACACCGGAGTCGGGAGCGGCCATCCCCCAGCCGGTCTGAAACGGCCACCCCAGCGCACTTCGCACCCTGAAATAGTCCCGCTTCCACGCCGGGACCTTATTAGGGAGTCCGTGTAAGAGCTTGAAGCCTGGGCGAGGAGACAAGTAGTATGCCCGCCTATGCCCAAGAAGGGGACCCGCTTGCTTTTTCAGCATTAAATTAGAGGAAAAAATCTCCAAATCCAAAGGAAAGTTCTCGTCACAGAATAAGGAGATCATCCCCACTAAATTCCTAATGGAGTTCGGGTGAAGCTGGCCGACCGTCACACCGAAGTGGTTTAGAACCTCGACGAGAAGAGGATGGAAAGGCAGTCGCAGCCCCGCAGCGAGCTGCTCCTGGAAAATCACGATCTCATCAGGACCGTGTTCCCAAGGGAAGCTACCCGTAGGTATGAAGTAGGCGTACTCCCCGGGAAAGTTGTAGTAGTCTATGAGGGATTGAAGTCCCTCTGGCATCATAGTCGAAGGGCTGAACTGATATAAAGCCCGGCCACGACGGGAGGTGGATGCCGACCTACCCGAGGCACCTCGGCCTGTAGGTTCAACCTCTTCCTCAGGACCTACATCGGGCTCACTTGAACTACTAGGGGACGCAAATTGGTTCGTAGAACTTGCATCAGACCCGCTTGAACTGTCTGAACCCTCCGAACTAGACATCAGGGAGTGGAACAGGATTCCAAGAGCACTCACCTAGGAAGAAGATTGAAGTAGACCACGAAAGCTCGAACAAGCAAAAGGAACCTGGGACGCGAGCTGAAGAGCTTAGACGCGAACTGAAACTTAGGCGCGAGCTCAAGAGGCACAGTAAGGACTGGCCCCCCCCCGCTATTTATATCCACAGCGGCCGGAAAGCGACGACCCAAATCGAAGCCAATTCAACGGCCCACAGCCGCGCTGACCGCACGTCTTCCGAAACCGACCAGCGCACGTCTTTCCGAAACTGACGAGGCGTCGCGCATGTCCTGTCAGAGATGACGGGGCATCAGCACGCATCTTCTCGAAACTGACAGGGTGTTAGCGCACGTCTCCTCGCAATAAAAGCATATGCAGCATGACTCCCGAACGGTTACCGTCACGTCTCCCAAACGCGCGCCTTTTTTGAAAATCAAATTGAAGCGAACGCCCTTAGTACGGGTCAAAATCCTCCTGCTACCTTACGAACTCACCGCGCCAAGACAGGACCCTTGTCGCAGGGAGTGGGGGGCAATTGATGAAGGGAAATTTGGCCCGGCCTCGCAATCACCCGACACGTGGCAAAAGCAAGCAACTCGGGGCAGCAGAGCGCCCAAAACGAGCACCGAAAGTAACAAAGTCCAAGCTCACTACTGAGCCCGAACTCCACCAGACCGGATTCCCTACTAAGAGCCCGAGCTCCCTGCTAAGAACCCGAGCTCCCTACTAGGAGTCTGAACTCCCTACCAAGAACCCGAGCTCCCTACTAGGAGTCCGAACTCCCTACCAAGAACCCAAGCTCCCTACTGGGAGTCCGAACTATCTCGGATCCTAAGCCTCACAAAGCCGTGACCCAAGCTGGCCCATGGCAGCTCGGAACACTCCCCAAACCGAACTCAAGACATCTCGCTCGCCACTCCAGCACTTCGCTTCCGAAACACCAGACTAACCAAACGTACCTGACACCGAGGACGTCCGTATCCAAGGGCGGCGCACCTGACTGATTTGGGATCTAACGCCCGACATCCGCACTTCAAACGGCCTCCTGCCACCGCCACCTGCCACCATCGTCACCAGCCGCAGAGACGGCTCCAACAAAAGGAGCAGTGGCGGTTCTGTCCGGCCAGAGGGGATGACATCCGAACTGGCAAGAGCTCAGAGATAATCATGCCCGATCTGACAGAAGCCTAGAAGTGAGTGCGTGAGGTGGTTATAAAAGGTTCCCTACCCCCCAAGAACGAGGTATGCTAACTTTGCGCTATCTGGCTTATCTTGCCTTTGAAAGATTCTAACTTGAGCTTCGGAGCCCTTACGCCGGGTTCTCCCCGGAGCTTCTTCATCCCCTCTGTTTCAGGTCCCCTGCCACTCAATTCAGAGGCAAGATCGTTGACAGCTTAGACCGACCGGATTGTGCATCATCAAATGGGATTTGCTCTACTTCTATGTGCATCCCTCTCTCAGTGCTCGATCTCACTTTATTGACGAACTAAAGTCCTTTCATGAAAATTCAACTCGGCCTTGGTGTGTTTGCGGAGATCTTAATCTTTTTGTTTCTAGTAATGAAAAACAAGGGGGCTGTGCAGTTACAAGGGGTGAGACAAGTCTTTTTATCACAAGCCATGAATGTGTGCAATCTTATTTACTTAGGCTCATCAGGCCTTCCTTTTACATGGACTAACAGAAGAGAGGATTCCCATATTGTTTGCAAGAGACTTGATAGATTCCTGGCCAATCAAGACTGGATTCTTGAATTCCCCCATGCTCATGTTTGAAACCTGGCCTCTTGTGGAAGTGATCACCACTCTATTTTGTTAAGCACTAAATGTAGAAGGCAAAATTATGTCCAATTTCGAAGAACTGAAGAAGCTTGGACCCAGGAACCCAATTTTTCGGATGCCCTGTATGCCTCGTCGGATAACTCAAATGGAGCTCTCCATTCCAAACTGAAATCTACTATTGACAAAATTTGGATTTGGGGTTAGCAGGTAACTGGAAACATAAGGAAAAATATTGCAAATGTAGAACATAGGTTATTGCAATGCCAATCCAATTTGCTTAATTTAGAGGCTCGTCTTGAAGAGAAAAAAACTTAAGCAAGAACTCGAGACTTGGCTGATTCATGAAGAATCTTACTGGAAACAAAGAGCTCGCTTGGACTGGACTCTCAAAGGAGATAGGTGCACAAAATTTTTCCACATTATAGCAACCAATAGGAAAAGGAGAAATGGAATTCATTGCATCCGCCGAATTAATGGGTCATGGACAACAAGTGAACAAGAAATTGTCTCAATTTTAAATGAGCATTTCAAATAGCTCTTTCAATCATCCAACCCTAATTTGAGTGAATTGAACCTTCCTGACATGAGTTACTCTCTAACTGAGCAAGACCATCTCTTATTATTGAGCCCCCGAGTGAAGAAGAAGTCAAAACTGCTTTGTTTAATATTAGGCCATGGAAGGCTCCAAGCCCCGATGGGATCCATGCAATTGTTTTGCAAAAGGGCTGTCACTTTATGGGAACAGACATAACTCATTGGGTTCAACAAGTATTTAGAAACCTAGAAGAAATTGCCGAGGTAAATTCTACTTTTTTATGTTTGATTCCCAAGACATATTCAATTAAAAAAATCATAACCAATCGTTTGAAGAACATTCTCCCAAATCTGATTTCCCCAGTTCAGAGTGCCTTCACATTGGGAAGAAATATTGCAAATAATACTATTATCACTCAAGAAGTAATTCACTCAATGAGGAAATTGAAGGGTTGTAATGTATATTTCTTACTTAAACTCGACCTCTCAAAGGCCTATGATAGGATGGAATGGTTTTTCTTGTTAAATGTTCTCCATCACTTCTTCTTCTCTGATGAATTTTGCAATCTGATTCATTATTGCTTATCTACTGCAAGCATCTCGGTTCTGTGTAATGGAAAGCTTGGTGATTCATTCTCCCCTACGAGAGGTTTGAGATAGGGGTGTCCTTTATCACCCTATTATTCATAATATGCACTGAGATTCTATCTTGTTTGTTGGAAAAGAAGATGCAGTAAGGGCTGATTCATGGTTTCAAATTTGGAAACTCTGGTGTTTGACTCTCGCTCATTTTATTTGCAGATGACCTCATTTTTTTTGGCAAATGTAACAACAGAGAAGTCTCTCACATTCTACAAGTGTTACATCCATTTTGCAATTGGTCAAGTCAGAAAATCAACTTTCAGAAGTCATCAATTTTTTTTAGCTCCAATACCCAATGCCGAGTTAGAATCAGAAGTGCACACCTTTTTGGAGTCAGAGAGATACCTGGGCAGCACTCTTTTCCTAAGCCACTCGAAGACTCGAGAATGGCAATATTTGGTGGACAGACTTAAATCAAGACTATCAGGGTGGAAGAAGAAGACATTATCACACATGGGCAGAACGGTTCTTATCAAATCCACCCTTCAATCCATGCCGCAGAACATAATGCAAAATTATCTCCTTCCGAAAACCATTTGTACGGCCTTGAACAATGTGTGTAGGGATTTTTGGTGGACTGATTCTAACAAATCTGGTCTTCATCTTAAATCCTGGGATCTTTTTCTATCACCAAAAGATCTTGGGGGTTTGGGAATCCGTGATGCTATGCTTAAAAATCAAGCTTTGATTGTTAAACTAGGATGGCGGTTCCTCACTTCAGCCAACTCACTGTGGGCTCATGTCCTTCATGCCAAATATCTAACAAGTTCTTCATTTTGGTGTGCAAAGCAAAAATCTTGCAACTCCTAGATTTGGAATGGCATTCTTAAATGCAAGGAATTCCTTGAAAAGGGTTGTCATTGGGTAATCGGTGATGGTTGAGCTGTGGATGCAATGAATGACCCATGGTTACCATTCAAACCCCAATGCCTGAATTCATAATCTCCCAGGAGAAAGATAAGAGTTGCGGAACTCATTGACCAAGACACTATGACATGGCGAAGGGAGGTAATTCACAATTTATTTGACTCCCGCACAGCACAGGAAATATGTGGAATTCATCTTCCTATCTCACCCTCAGATTTGCAAGACAAACTCATATGAAAACTCACTCCCCATGGTCGGTATGCTATGGCTTCTGGATACCTTCTATTGGCATCTTCTCGGGCCTGTTGTTCTCAGGCACATATTATTTCTAATAATTTCACTTGGCGAGACTTCTGGAAACTAAAAGGTATTCCTGCAAAATTTCATATATTCATTTGGCGCACCATTCATAATATGCTTCCCACTAGAACTCGACTGAGAAAAATTTGCAAACACATTGACGCGCTTTGTCCTTTTTGTATGTCCAAATATGAAACAGTGGATCACATTTTCCTGTATTGCCCAGTTGCTTTAGTGGTGTGGTTTGGTTCTTGTTTGGGTCTCCATATTTCTAAATATCCCAATAAAACATTATCAGACTGGATAGCTGATTGGAGCCACCTGAATGATAGTGAGGAGTCTGCAAATAACATGATTTGGCGATGCATCTCAATTATATGGACCATCTGGAAGGCTCGAAATGAGTTAATTTTTAACCAAAGCATTTGGAGCCCTAAAATGATGATCAACAAAGCAAACTCTTTTTTCCTAACCCAAAGTCTTCTTAATTTTCAGAATTCAGATGCAAACCCTCAAATTGCATCTTCCCGATCTTTGCGAAACCTTTGGTTTAAGCCATGATCGGGATTCCTGAAACTTAATTTTGATGGTGCCAATTCAAACTCTAAGTTGGGTATTGGTCTGAGTCTGATTGTTCGAGATGAGAAAGGAGAAGTAATGGTGGCTTGGGCGATTCCTATTGAGGCCAATTCGGCACCTACCACTGAAGCATTAGCGCTCTTTGAAGGCATCAAACTAGACTTGCAACTGGATCTCAATTCGATTGTTTTTGAAGATGATGCAAAAATTCTTATTGGTTCTCTATTGGAGGTCAACCCAAATCCTCCTTAGAGCCTTCTTGTGCTCTTATCTTCCTGCAAGAATCTGCTTAATCGCCTTTCTAATTATTCAGTTACATTCACTCCCAGATCATGTACCAAGGCAGCCCACAAACTTGAAAATTTTGCACAGTCTTGCTCACCACCTAAAACGTGGTCTTCTTGTCCAGAATTCTTGAAAGATATTTGTAACTCAGATGTAACTGATAGTTTCTTTGAATGAATTGGCCCTCGGGCTTTATCAAAAAAAAAAAAAAAAAGTATCAACAAGAGCTTAATTTCTTCATTAGTTCTGTCTAAATCTAAATCTAAATCTAAGTTGATATCATTTCATAGTTCCTGAGTGATCATTTCACCGTTCTCGAGTGATCTGATAATTATATTAATTGGAAGAAAGTTAAAATTTGTTTGCGAAGGTTATATATATATATATATAAAACATTGTTGTCTTTGTAAACAAAGGCAAAAGGATTAAATGGTTGGAAACTTGGGCTACTTGGGCTATCAAAACAATAGACCATGTTTTTTAAAATCATGTGGTTGACACACACCATTTAGGTAGGGATGTTTGGTATAGCTTTGTTGCTCTCTACCGGCCGTTGGCATTTAGACCTCAACGCATGGTTCAAATTGTTGATACTATGGTTCAGTTTGTATAAACACATATATGTACAGTACAAATATATATAAAATACAAGGTTTTACATTTTATATATTTGTATTTGTACTCCTTCCAAATTGAGTCTACGGTTTTCAAAAATTAATGGCCTACTATAGTTTGCAATGAATTAGCCCATGGGCTTTCTCAAAAAAAAAAAAACAATTAATTGATACTACTAGTCCCCCTGTATTTCCTCAATGGGTTTTACTTTCAT
Organism: Nelumbo nucifera; assembly: GCF_055504915.1. NCBI lineage: Eukaryota > Viridiplantae > Streptophyta > Magnoliopsida > Proteales > Nelumbonaceae > Nelumbo > Nelumbo nucifera. The sequence goes on along the minus strand of NC_142649.1, from coordinate 106,948,141 downwards.
CTCTCTAATTAAAGTAAAAGGTTTCTTTACCAAACAAACTGTGATTTCGGGAGAAATTAATACAGAAACTACCTTTCCTTATTTTGAAAAATCTTGGTTTATGACTGCAAGGAAGGGTGAAAAACTGAAAACACAAGCGGCTTTTGCAACCAAACAGGTTTATGATTTCCACAAAGAGTAGAAAATACAAGCAGTTTTTACAACCAAACAGATTTATATGACTGCAATAGAAACATAAGGACGATAGGGTGTAGTATTGGCATTTGGAGGTTGAAATTCCTCAAGCTAAAATCGAAACATACCAAACACCCACTTAAGCGTGACAAAATCTGCAGGAATCAGGATCATCTCCTTTAATTATATTCTTGTCACTTCCATGTCTTAGTCGGGGAAAATGTGGGCTTTTTTGGAATTGTTTGACAAGTCTTTTTAGGTAGATCTTTCAACAGCCCGCCAATAGGTAAATAGAAACACTGGACTTTTTGGGGTTTGTCTTTAAAAATAAAGATTTTTTGGTTCACATCGTGATCGATCCACCGATTGTTAAAAACAGCTGAAAATGCTATTTTCAGCACAAAAAAAAAAAGAAAATCAAAAGCATCATTTGAAGATTCCCAATTTTCAGTTTTTTCGGTCTTTCCATGCACATGTCTTTGGGTCTTTTGGTCTACACGATACCAAATGAGAAAAGACCAAATAGACCAAAGGTGTCTGTTAAATGAATTTGCCTTTAGACTTAAAAAAAATAAACTACGTACAAATTAAATACTAGAAAATAAATCTTTATCTCCAACATATTAGAAAAATATCTAGATTCACCAATTAGGTACAAGCAATCCCATTACAGCAAAATGTTCCCTCCTGAGACAAAGGTGGACCATCATGGTATGATCTTCACATGAATTGGATTTTCTGCTTCCTATCCTCAACAAATGCTCCCAAAATTATTAGATTGTAAGTGTGTGGCGGATAGATTCCGGGTTTGATATTGGAGCTGCTTGGAGGGACCAATATCTCAAATGTTCAGATCCTGTACGTTCTCCGGGTCTAATTCAGCGCAGACCAAACTTAAAATCAAGGTTCAAAATATTGATAGAGGTCGATACACGAGATGGGGGGAATCGGCCTGTATGAAGGCTGTTGTTATTCTTTTTAGTTTTTTGTTTCAAAGTGATGATTCAGGAGATCGGTTTAAGGCCCGTCTATCCCTGAAATAGGTGGGACCCTAAAAAATTAAGTATTGAAATATATCGGAGGGTCACCGATACGATATGTATTGATTGATATGCCCCGATACAGTGCGATAAATTAACTAGTGTAAAACGCATTTTGTGGGATATACTGGAGACAAAGTTTTCTCGGCATGACAGAGGTTTGGAAATTTTTGCCTAACCTGTAGACTCAAAAACATGGTAAAATTAAAAATTTCTTCTCGGTAAGTTCTTGTGGATTTGTAAAGAGAATTCTACATGGTAGCTCTTTGTCTTGATCTCAATACAATCACAGCACCATAGAGCTAGTGGTATATAACTGATTTTTCTATTCTCCTTAACTTATTCCCATCTCACTCCCTATTCCTGTGCATTTCTCCTCTCATCTGGATAGTTACGGCTTACGAGATCTTGTTCTGGCTTTGGTAGGTGTTATACCCTCCCTCCCCCCATCCCCCTCCCCTTCTGAGTTATTTCCTCACACCGATCAATGAGATAATTCAACATCAAGGGTGATCAAGAAATAATAAAGTCCCATCAAAGTTAGACTACAATCTGAGTCGACCTTGATGTTCAATCTAATTTGTGGATGAAGGATGCTTTTTTTTTTAATTGAGTTTAAGGCCATGTTTGGGAGTATTTAAAAATAAATGCTTATTTGGGCCGATCCTACACCATTAAGCATTTATTGGTGTTTGGGAAATAAGTCTAAAATAAGTGTTTATTTTAAAAAATAAGGACTTTTTTTAAGTCCAAATTTACAGCTTTTTTTAAGTGCTTATACAATAAGCACTTCTTCAATTTTTTCTTCCAAAATTATCCCTAGTTCAATTTTAAAATACCACTTATAAAACTATCCCTAGTTGAATTTTATAAAAGTACTTTCGTAAAAATGCTTTTATTAAAGTGCTTTCATAAAAGTATTTTCGTAAAAGTGCTTTCGTTATAAAAGTACTTTTATAAAACTGCTTTCATAAAATTTGAAAGAAAATAAAGGACAAAATAATCACAAATGCTTATTTAAGTGCTTATTGGAGAAAAAGACTACCAAACTCCCAATATGAATAAGCACTTGAAAAAGTTGGGTGCCAAATGCAAATAAGTGTTTATTCGAATAGGCACTTGTTTTTAAACACTTATTTTTAACATAAGCACTCCCAAACATGGCCCTACTCTAAATCTAGCATCCATTTGATGTGGTATCATCTCATTAGTTGGTATGACTGTATGAGGAAATACTCTTATAGATATATTGATCAAACTCATTTGTTAAAAGTATGAAAAAAAAGGTGGAATATCCAAATTAATGTAAAAAGTTGGAGACAACAATAAGCATCACAAATAACAAAAACTAATGTAACATTTATTTGATGATAACTTTTAGATATGATATTACTAAGAGAGCAAAAGTGCAAAACTATAACACAAAATTTAGGAGGATAATCAACTACAATACCTTTTTCTTTTTAATCAACTACAATGCTATGGGATAAGCAAAAATGCACTGAAGAAATCAAGATTTAGCTAATTTGCTGGTTGGGATGCATATGTGAATAGACATGTTCATAGTTGAAAGGGATAAAAGAGGCAAGGGACTTATATAAAAGGTTGGCTCACAACCTAATAGCTTAAGCTTTTATGTTAAAGGTGGTACCCAATTCTTGTATGTAAATTCTGCAACCTTAAAACAACAAAACTAATTTTCGCCTCTTGATTTTTTTGTTAAAGATACAAAGTATGCAATTTGTGGATACTTGTTTTGAATTTGAAGTATGCACATTTTGTAAAGACTAGTAAGTGTGTACGTGCTTTTTACGTAACAATTTTGATGATGATGATGATAGTAAATGATAATGTTTCCAAAATTTTCTACAATTTTATTCATGTTTATCACACTTATTTTTGTTTAATATGATAAATATAAGAGATGTGCCTAGGTGTCTTTTATATTTTTTTGCATTTTGTATATATTTTTTGTTTTCATTATTTTTAATTTTTATTGTTATTTAATTATGACATCAAGGGTTTACACATTTAACCTAAAGGGTTGAATTGTTGATTTGCTACCAAGTAAGAAAACAACTCTATTTTGGGTTGATTTTAAATTTATATTTTATTTCTATCGTCAATGAAAATAATATTTTTTGGCATGCTTATTTTTTTAATATGATCAATTAGTATAAGAGTCAATGAAATAATGGCCCTAAATATAAGACTTAATGAGAGGGAACTAAATGAAGAGAAAAGTAGTAGTTCAAATTACATTTTATGTCCTTACAATTGGAGAGACCAAATTCAGAAATAGGGGTATTCTAGCCAAGAATAGGATTCAATGAATGCTATTCCTTAAGGCTATGTTTGGTTTGAAGGAAAAGGTAGGGAAAGGAAGGGAAAGGTAAGAAAACCTTTACAAACCTTGTATAAGTTTATCTGTCTTTCCCTACCTTTTCCTTCAAACCAAACATAGCATAAATATAAGATTTAATGAGAATGATTTGAATGAGGAGAAAAGTAATAGTTCAAATTACATTTCTGTCCTAACAATGAGAAAGAGAGAGAGAGATCAAATTGAGAAATTGGGGTATTTTAGTCAAGCAAAAAATTCCACTCTCATTCACACCTTTAATAGTAGTATAGATGTGGTCTTAAATTTTCTATTCATAAATGTTGTTCATTTGGTTTATTGTATCAATTAAGGCTTTTTTTAATTAAAATACAAATTTGCCTCCATGATAGCTCAAGATCAATGGGTAAATTCTGTCTAGCGAAAATTCTAAAAAATAAGACCCGTTCACACTTATATAAATAGTATAGATAGATATAGATTTTCAACCATAATAATGAATCACTTTCTAAGGATGAATAACAAGTACCATTTAATTGGAGAAAAGATCTATACATTAATCAATCTTAATGAGAATTGGGCTGTCATGGTTGGACTATAACCTAGATTGTAAAATTAACTTAAACTAAGAATGTCCCATCAAACAATTAGCATAGATTAACTAGTATTAACTATTTCGATTCCACACCAACAATATAAAAACAAAGTAAATTTTGAGTAATGGTAAACCTAATTGCATGTGCTTAGAGCATCTAGACTAATGGAGGCATCAATTATGTGTCTAGGAGGCATAAGCTATGCATTTCAGCAAACCATGTGAACATATGGGCCTATAGGACATTGGAAAAACTCAAAATTTTTTCTATAAAGTCACATGTACAATATGCTCTGTCCCCACCCTCAGTCCCTACTAATTCGTACCATGTAATACCCAAAAAAAATTGCAATCTTTTAGAATTACCTGTAACTATAAGTGCATGGAGAACAGGGTTTCACTTCACTAGTTTAATTACTATGGTTGTGTTTGGTACCATTGGTGTTTTGACCTGTATTAGTATGAGTTAAAATGTCATTATTTTGGTACCATTTGGTGAGAAATATGTGTTTTTCATCTACATCAACACCAAGCCAATGCCACACATTAGTCAAAGTGTTTGGCTCTTATCACATAGGAGGCCAATGCCAATCTTAAACTCTTAAGCCCTAAATCTTAAATCCTAAACCCTAATCCTAAGTCTTAAACCACAATTCCTACAATCTAAACTCTAAGGTTGTGTTTGGTACCATTGCTACTTCTACTTGCAATGTTCTTTGTTGATCAATACAAATTTTATGAGAAATTGTCTTGTCACATCACATTAGATAACCACTTTCACTAAAAATTATATGCATGGGATTAGGTGTTTCCATTTATAGAAGAAACACTAAATTTGATGCTTCCTAGCAAAGATACAATGGTACCCAATGTTCTATTGATAACTCAAAGCATTTGGGGTAGAGAAAATATATATTCTCATAAAATTTGTATTGATTAACCTAAAATGTAGTGGCAATGGTACCAAACACAACATAAATCTTAAACCATAAACTCTATACTGATCTACACTCTAAATCCTTAAATCATAAATCCTAAACCCCTAAACCCTAAAATTAGTGTTTAAATGACTATGGTAGGATGCATGCCCTCCAACATGATAGAAGCCAAGTATTTTTCCAAAACAAGAAACCCAAATTTATCTTGACCAAACAAAAGATTGACCATTAAATTCAAAATGCCTAAGTGGTGCTGGTGTAACAGTGTTTTAAATAGAAACAAATACAGTGCCAAACATCCCCTACATCACGATAAAATACATGCTCACCTTCGTTTGCATATTCAGTACAGTTTGATTCAGATTTGACATGACAGTTGAACGGGTAGAATGGTGTGTCCAAATGGTGGCATTGGAGTCTTGGGTTTTTGATAGTTTTTAGTAAGATGTAAACTATATGGGGCAGGTATTAGTAAAATGCAAACAATAGGCTAGGTATTAATAAAACCGTGAAAATATAGGCGTGTTTTAGTAAATGACCCTTAAAAACAATAGGCTATTGTGTTACTCGTATCAATTTTAGATGCATAAAACAAAGAGCTAAAGTTAGAAAAAAAATCGAAAGAAAGTAAATTTTAAATTTTGATCCATATTGATTCCCCTAAACTATTTTTTGATATTAAACAACTTTGTTGTGGTTAGGGATACAACAAGTAGTTTTTGGACCTCTTAAATATCCATCCGTACTTGATTTCAACTACTTATGGACTCCTTGTGAGGAGATTGGATCTGATCCCAACACGCGATCCTAACAATTCACAGGGTTCCCTCGTTGCAATGGATGTTGGGACCATGAGTTGGACCTATATCTAGATTCCTTTGCAAGTTGTTCTTTAAGAGCCAAACCGGATCTGTTGTTAGCAAAAACATGTTGACAAACTTTTAACACGGCAATTGAGCCACTTATGGGGAATGTACTGCAACCATAGATGGTCATATCAAAGGTGAAGAAGTGGGTAAGAGGAGGGGCTTGTAATTGGTGAATGAGGGGTCATTTTCTAACATCATATTCTAAGAGAAAATTCAAGTATGAAGTGTCGCTTTCTATCAAACCATTATAATGAATTTTGATTCAATTAGGACTCTTGGAGCTCTTTGATAATGACTGTAGAGTTACTTGTTAATAATTAAATTATAAAATATTCAGGGTATACACAACCTGAGCCCACCAATGTTGCAGCCTTACAATCTATAATAATAAATATAAATGCAAATCATGTATTATAAAATATCAAAAAAAATGAAAAATTTGTATTGTTAGAAGGGTTTTGACTAATCAATCTGCCTTAGTGAATTTTGATAAATATCACCACATCATGTTTATGATACCAGTTCATTGGTTACATTTCTTTTTTCTCGCACTAGTAGTCAAATCCCAAAATAAATGTTGAAACTTTGGTTCAGATTTTAAGTCTGAAATAGATGAAATATTAGGTTGAGATCGTGACAGGAAGACCAACCTGTCAACGTAATGATAGAGAAAAGCAATAAATATGGCCTTCCCAACAAGAGTATTGAGAATTTCAAATTAAAGCTTTACAAGGAGAGTTGTGATATTTTTTTGGACAAATTTCTTAAATTACCCTTATGGTTTAGCTAATTGACCAATTTTACCCTTACTGCTTACATATTGTCTTAAGTACCCCTACTGTTTCTAACAATTGATATCGTGATTAAGCACTAACAGAAAAAAAAATGAAATATCGAACTTAATCTCCACTATTGCTCAAATTTTTAAAATAAAACCTAATTGATAAAAAATTTCAAGAACCTTCACAAATTCTCCCTCGTCATGCATTTGTCATAACTCACTATTGCCACCGCCATCGTCGTTACTACATCCCCAAAAGGCTCAAATTTCTCAACATTTCCAGTCCACTTAAGGTGGAGAAGTTCAAATCGCCACTCAAGTTAGCAATACCAATGACAAAGATGAAGATACATTCCTCTCCAAAAGGTTATAGTCATGGATATTCAACGCTTTTAGGAATTGTGTTCATTTGTTGTCGCATTGTTTCCCACAAAAGGATATAGTTATCATTTTGTTTTTTTAACCTCTGTTACTAATGCTACATTCGCTACAACAACCATGAACTGTGTCCACGAGAAAGAGATCCATGCGATCTACTTTTGGGAATGGAAGAAAGAACACAACGATGAAATTTCATATTAAAAATGAATGTATTGTAAATAATAAAATGGGATCCAATAGAGAAAAAGCTTTGCTCTGCTCTTTTAGCATTAGTCCATAGATAAAAGAAAATGGAGTAGAGAGCATAGAAAGTCCTCATGGGGTGAACAAATCATAGTGATCATTTTGATGCTTCTTTATTTCTTTCTGCTTTGAGTCTATGGTCCTTTTTATAGAGCCTCCTCTCAATTGCTTCTCAATGCAGATTCATAATTCAACACAAATTAGGTCTCTTAGTCTTTATCTCAGTTGAATTCCTATCTCTTCTGCACTGCTAACTACTACACCCGAAACTTGTAGCTCGAATTTCACTTGATTGGTGGTGGAATTAGGTTGAGTGATAAACACAAGAGCTGTAGCCCTGTCTTTTAGCTTTAATTATCCGTTTGAATCACCTCAATCTGAGTTGTAGGGAAACTATATCAAAATAGTTATGCCCAAAATAGGGAAAGTTATGCCCAAAATAGGGAAACTATATCAAAATAGAAAATTTCCCGATTTTTGTGCATACATATCAAATCCGATTTCAATGGATTCTCTCCTTCATGGCTACATCATGGAGCATCATTGCTGCATGGTCCTTCCTCTATGATTACCTTGATCAAGTAAATCAAACTTCTCTTTAAAATTGCATAATTAAGCTCCAAATCATCTTGCAAGACAATTTCATCATAATTAGTGCAATACCATGCTAATTCCAAAAATATTATTACCAAAATCATCAAGTTAGAGGTATGAAAATATGTACAAATATAGACTTATCAGCAAACATCTCCTTTGCATCTTGCTAAAATCTCATGAACGGAAGAAAAAAACGACTATGCTATAAGGTTCAACAGTCATCTTCTCTATGACATGCTATCAGGTTCAACAGTCATCTTCTCTGTAACATGCTATCAGGTTCAACAGTCATCTTCTCTGTGATATGCTTGCTTTTTCTAGAAGCCCTTTCCGGGAGAGTACATCCACCAGGCAGTCATAGTGCTTGATTATGGGTTAAAGAACATACACTCGATCGACTCATGCAAGCAAAACATCTATAAGCATGATAGAAGCCATAGAGCAAGCCACCATGACTGCATGCCATTAACATGACCATAAAAGTAATTATGTCAAGCTAAATCCTAAAATACCATGAAATTGACACATTGATCAGATTCTCATCAATGTATCATGCTTCTCCATGTCCATTTAGTGATTTAGTTCATCAATGGAGGTGCTACTATTTAGCTCTTAGTCTCAGTGCTCTAAGATTTTTATGACAAAAGGGTATTTTAGGGATTTATGAAAAATATATCAATCACGTGATGCCACATTTGAACGTACGGTTTATGGTGGAGAGTTAATAGTAGGGGAGGTTTTAGACAATTGTCAGAAATAGTAGGGATACTTTAAAACAATATGTAAACAGTAAATGTGAGTCAGTCAATTAGCTAAACCATAAGGGTAGTTTAAGAAATTTGCCATTTTTCGGGAATTGATCTAAACATAATATTTTCATCTATACCATTATAACTAATGTAAATCATAAAAGTTAAATTTGATTATATAATTTCAACTTGTATCTTTAATTCTTTACCATTTACTTGAACACGTTCTCGTTACACTAGTATTAAAAAGAAGAAAAGTACACAGCTCATTGAAAATCTTCATTGGATGGGATTGATATCCTCAGCCTATAAAGAATGCACGATTGTGAGTGTAGCTACTTCCTTTTCCTTATGCAATTTTCCTTTTTGTGTCTAGAAATCACAACAAAGTTGCTTAATTATAAAATTGCACAACATGCTTGTCACATTGAAAACATTCTTTTACTCATTATTTCATTGTATATAGAATTCAATCATCGATGTATTTTGATGCTTTTAAATTGTGTTTCAAAAAGAAATAAAGAATGCTAATAAGTCTATATTTATACATATTTTCATACTTCTAACTTGATGATTTTGATAATAATGTTTTTTGAATTTAGTATGGTGTTGCACTAATTATGATGAAATTGTCTTGCAAGGTGATTTGGAGCTTAATTGTGAAATTTTAAGGAAGAATTTGATTTAATTGATCAAGACAATCATAGAGAAAAGTCAATGCAGCAATGATGTTCCATGATGTAGCTATGAAGGAGAGAATCCATTAAAATCAGATTTGATATGCATGCACAAAAAAGGGAAGTTTCCCGTTTTGATATAATTCCCATATTTTGGGCATAACTTTCTGCCTATAACTCGGATTGAGGTAATTCAAACGGTTAATTAAAGCTAAGAGATAGGGCAACAACTCTTATGTTTATCACACACCCAATTTGAGCTACAAGTTTCGGGTCTGACAGTTGGCAATGCAGAAGAGATAGGAATTCAACTTTGATAAAGACTAAGAGACCTAATTTGTGTTGAATCAGGAGTCTGTGTTGAGATTTATGCAGAAGAGATAGGAATTCAATTTGTGTTGAATCAGGAGTATGAATCGGGTCTAACAGTTTGCATGAGGAATTTTTATTGTTGTGCTTAATGCTTTAAAAAAATTGGCTAATCTTTTAATGATTCGATGATGTATGCATGATTTACCAAAGGATTGTTATGAATTAGATCCCTAAGCAATAAAAATCGCATGCTAGACTATGATATTGAAAGATGATTAGCTCATGTGTGGGAATCAAGGAAGCTTATTGAGTCAAATCTCCTTCTACGATTAGAAGTTTCCAAAGAACTTAATGCTTATTTTTCCTTTTGACAACCACTTAGAAATTTGATGGTAGAATTGGATTCATAAAGGATTAATATGACTTGAGAAAGTTTATTAATTAATTTAGGGAAATCCACCATCACATGCAAATAACTTTAATATACTTAGGGTAATTTCGTTCATGAGTTGGATTAAATAAGTAATTATATAACCTTTAGGGCTGTACACGGGTCGGGTTGGGTCGGTTTACTGGGGTTTTCCCAACCGACCCGACCTGGTCGTGTTACCTGAGGTGGAAACCAAAACCGACCCATTGATAGGCAAAACCGAATTGATCGGTTTGAGTCGGGTTGGGTTGGTTTGGGTCGGTTTCGGTTTTGCTCCTATAGTCAAACCTTTTTCTAAAACTTGTCTCACCTTTGGTCCAGTGTCAACCTTACTAACCCCTGTTCCACTCAAAAAGCTTTTGTATTCAATAAGACAAAAGACAAAATTGTTTTATAGAAGACAAAAATTATCAATATTCAATATTCAATAAGACAAAAGTTAGAAGACAAAAGACAAAAGTTATCAATATTCAATAAGACAATAAAATAGAAAGTCAAATTGTTTTATAGAAAGAAGGCTGGAACATTTATATTTAAAGAAACTTTCTAAAATCTAATCTAGGTAAAAGATGACACCTAATTCTAATTGTAATTGCCTAATGGATTGCCTATTTGGTGTAAAAGACTATAGAAACTAGGATAGATACAATTTAGTTAAGTAGGAACTAGAAGATATGTTCTAGTTCTAGTAGAAGACTAGTTAAATAGGAAACTAGGAACTACCGAACTAGTAGAAGACTAGTTAAGTAGGAAGATTAGTTCGGTTCGGTTTCGGGTCTGTTTCGATTTTTACACAAGAAAATCGAAACCGACCCGATATTTCGGTTTATAAATTTTCCCAACCCAAAACCGACCGGTGCTGATGAAAATCTGGCCGACTCGGGTTGGGTCGGTCCGGGTTGGTCGGTTTGGTCAGGTTGGGCCTTCTTATGAACAGCCCTAATAACCTTGATTAAATGAAATCTAAACCCTAGCTGCATTCATTCATTGGTTCAGTTTTAGAATTGCATTAATTCTTCTTAGTTTTTTATTCATTCAATTAATTCACGAGTTCAACTTAGGTTAGTTTAAAATTGATTTGGTACTGTGATTTAGTCTCTGTGGGATTAACACTCATCTCATCATTATACGCACATTTGACTAAAGCACACTTGCCTGAATTAACTATGCATAAATTACACAACAAATGCATTGATAAACCTATAATACTTATGGGCGCACTCTATTGTCTCTTTATCAAGAAAAAAAAAGATCATTTACTTAGACACTCCTTATAGTTTCACATATTTACTAAAACCTTACCCTCTAGTTTATATATTATAATTAAAACACCCTCTATAGTTTGCAACTACTTAACTTAATAAACCTTCGCCAAGAACCTTTCCCTATTTTTATTTAGGAATGGTCGTGTGACCTTTTAAAATGAGTTAAGAATGTGAAAAAGCATGCATTTGGTTTCTTTTATTCCAAAACCTCCCCTAATAGTTATCACATCGTGTGCATTCAAAACCTTCACTAAACCAAGTTATAATGGGGGGAGGGTTTTTTCTAAAACTTTCGACCCATGCCCTTTCACATTTTCCCTCCTTTTAAGAGATCACATGACCTTTTTCAAGAAGGAAACATAAATGATTGTTGATAGAAGGTTGATTAAGTAAAGTAGTAGAAAATAATGGGGTACTTTAATAATACGCAAATTAGTGAGTAGATTTTGGTAAATATATGAAAATATAGGGGCTGTCCAAATAAATGACCCTAAAAAGACCTTCGTATGGTATAGCTGGAGTTGTCCACAACTCCACATATTATTAATCATCCATGAATACCTACCACAAGCTCAGAGACCTTTAATTGCAAACTCTCTTTGTCCCTATAGAGGGTATTGCTTTGCAACTTGCAAGGTGGGCCGTGGGCATCAAATGAAAAGCTTAAAATTTAAATCTGGTGAAAATTTGAGAAAGCCCCAAATATACTTTCATTCAACCAAGAAATCAAACCTGAAGCCCTTCCAAACAGGCCCTTTGTTTCATGAATTAAGACAAGAGAAATAAGCTAAAACAAACACGTGCTTTAATGAATTTGTTATTTCTAATCAAAAGGAAAAATTTCATATTTTACTCCATTAGACTGTATTTAGCATTCCTTATTTTAAGGACTTATCTCTTTTTTGCATTTAAAAACTCAATATTGACATCTTAATTATAAAAAGAAAATAAGTCCATAAAATAAGGAATGCCAAATGCAACCTAAAAGAGGATGGAGTATAACAGAAAACAAAGTATATATAAACCCTTTAGGTACTAAGCATGCTTGGTGCAATTTTTTTTTTTTTTTGGTTCTAGACTAGAGTTGTTTGAATTTAAATTAATGGAGTCTAATATTAACTATCAATGCTTAATTAGGCTAATTAAACACAAATTAGGATTCATGGCTTTGACCTCTGTGCGTGGTTATTAGATGTTCCATGGGGGTATTCACCACCTACCTAGCTATGACCAAAACACTTGATTATCGATCTTAATAAGAAGACATGCAGTTTAAAGCTTAGAACCAAGAAGCCAAAGAATGGGATATAATCTAATTATTCTAAGTCCAAATACGACTCATTAACAATGAATCCAATGGTTGGTAAAATGAGAGAGAGATATCACACTTCTATTATTAGGGGATTTTATTCTGGTTCGCTTCTCACACCAATTTCACTACACTTACAACTGCACATCTGGCCCATACTTGTATGTTATTTTTTATGGGAGATGTTTCCAATATACAATTGCAATGTGTTGTAAAGGTCTGAGAAGCAAATCTAAATTCTTCTAGAGATGCAATTTGGGTTGGGTTAGTCCAAACCAAACACAATTTGGGTGATGTTAGTTTCCTTTTTTAATTAAAAAGTTTAGTGGGAAGGAGGGGGTTAATAAGGTTACCCAACTGATTAGTCATTACCTTTATGATACTGATTTTTTTCGAAGCCCACCTTTATGATTGTGGTGCATTGGCCGTTAGTAACAACAACTTTTTTTTTTTTAGGTTGTATTTGATTGCGGTGTAAATCCGAATCGATGTAAAATTCCACTGTTTGTTCATATTTATATGCATTTGTTTCCAATGTAAAAGTGGGCTGGTGTAAAACTCCACACCTGATCCACTTTTTAGACATTTGTTTTCAATATAAAGTTTACATTGAAAATCGATGTAAAACATTTAATCAACTGACTTTTCCATCATAAATCGATGTAAATGATACATCGCTCTTATCGTCGTATATTTACATCAACTCTCACATCAAAAATCCCCTAATCGTCCATTCATATTTTAAACCAATCGACTTACTTTTCAATCTGGGATTTTTCTACCACAATCAAACACAGCCTTAAGCCAGCTTTTTAATGTATTACAACTACATTACACTTTTTTGTAGTTCTGATCTTAATTAGTCCTAAATTTAAGAGGTGAGAACATTTTTCAAAAAAAAAAGAAAGGGTAAATTGTGGAAACTTCCCCTTAAGTTTTTAATTATTGCAGAAATCCTTGAAGTTTGGTAATTGAAATCACCTCCCTTGAACTTTTTAATATAGTTGCAAGTAGATCCCCTCTATTATAATCCTCTAACAAGAGGAATGAAAATGTCTAAAATACCCATATATTTACTTTTGATCAAAATGTGTATTTTCCAAATTTTCTCATCATATCAATTATTACTCCAAACCCTTTGGATCACTTTTTTGAAATTGATTTATTTTCCAAATTTATCTTTCATATAAATCGCTCAAAGGAAAGGGAAGACTGCAATTTTAAGCTCTCTCTTATTTTTTCTGTTGTTTGTAAAGTTTGTAATTTTTTTCTGTAGAAATCAGCCTAATAATAATTGCATAGGTATATTTTGGACACTTTTTTGTCTCTTGTTAGAAGATTCAAACAAAGGGGGTCTATTTGCAACTGTCATAAAATTCAGGAAAGATGAATACAATTATCAAACTTTAAGGAAGATTTCAACAGTTATAATTGCCCAAAAAGAATTAGCTAACCTGAACTCAATCTGGACCCACTCGATCCCAACCCAATCTAATCTGGCCTAACTTGCACCCTATGAGAGTCCCAGCAATTGCTGGCTGCATCTACTTGGAGGGGCAGCTATTAGGTCCCCGTTGGTTGAGCCACTTATGATTTGACATGGTTAAATTTGTTGCCATGTGGAAGGCCCGGTCCATTCATATTGAAGGTTGTTACCTAAATCAGGCCACCTGTAAAATCTGAGTCCATTTCAAAAATTGGCACACCGTCCAAAACTTGGTCTGTCGTTGCAAAATTACAGTGGAGAAAACACATCACTAACCGAAGAGGTGGACTCTCCTAGAAATTTCAATATTTTCATCGTTATTAGTTGCAGTGTAATCGAAATCAGAATCAAGATCTTTTAGAATTAAAATCCGAATGGTCTATTTTCATAATTTATTTTTATCATACAGAAATCAGAATTGGAATTGAAATTAGTTGAAATGGGATTTCATTTTGAAGGGGAATACATTACATCAGAAATGAGAATGAAATTCTAATTCTACCCGACCAAACAGTTGGGCTATTCGGATTCCAGGCCCCTATTCTTGCAAACCAAATGGGTCTTAGACCAGATTGGATGGTCAGGCCATGAAAACTAAGATCATATTAGATTCGTTGTCTGGGTCGGTTTAAATCAAGCTCGAGCTTGATATATATAGGCTCATTTGCTAATCGAGCCAAACTTGAGCCCAATAAACTCAACTTATGAGACTTGTAAGCTTAATCGAGCCTAGTATAATAAATAAATAATTTTGTATTATATACATACATACATACATACATACATACACATATATATACATATACATATAAATATATAAATATATATAATAAATCATTTTTATTATATATAATAATATTTTTATTTTTTATGTATAATAGTAAATAATTTTTATAATTCTTATTTTTTGTATATAAAATAAAAACATTTTTATATGTATATTTTTTATTTTTTATATGTATAATAATAAATAATTTTTATAATTCTTAATATTTTGCATGTAAAATAAAAAATATTTTTAAATATATTTATAATTTTTTTTGAGAAAAAAACTTGGCTTGTACTTGAGCTTGAACTTGCAAGATTTGAACCGAGCCAAGCTCAAGTCTCTAGCTCAAATTGAGCTCAAGCCTAACACAATTTCAGTGAGTTGAACTCGAATAGCCAAGTATTTGGCTCGAATCCACCCCTAGGAACATCTACCCAAGAGTGACGAAGGAGATGTTCCCGATAACGGTTGGTATATGCTATGGGGCACCCTCTATGGGGCGTAGATGTGAATTCCCTAATGTACTGCTGCAATGGCTGGTTGGGATAGTGTTGGGAGTGTTTGATTAGTAGCAAATCTCTACCCCATTTGACACTAGAGATCGGATTTGCTCATCACAGAGCATGCCTCACACCAACCCCACGATGCATTTCAAACATGGATGGAGAACATTTGATGGGCTTGATATTCATGGGTAGTTCCCAATGCATAGATGCGATGCGTTGTTAGGTTGGTGTGAGGTGCGCTCTATGAAGCGCAAATCCAAATTTGTGACACCAACATTAAATGATGTTCATGGGGAGATGTTCCCAATACATAGTGTGATGTGACTGTGAGGTCGGTGTGAGGAGTGCTTTGTGTGGAGTAAATCCCAATTCAAGTTCAATAGAGGTGTAAACCAGGTCATGCTAGGTTGTCACAACACGACCTATGGGTGGTTCACGACAAGGATTGTGCTTCCCTCCCTTGGGATACTTCAAGAGGTCAACTCAGCATGACTCAAGTCCATGCAGGCCCATGCCATGTCACGGGCCAAGCCTTGGGTTAAACCGGGCCGCAGACTGGGCCAAGCCATGAGAGGATATTTAAAAAAATTGAAACAAATAATAAAGAATTTAAGTAAATTAACAAAATAGAAAAATTAAAAAAATGTCTTAAAATTTTATTTTATATGAATTTTGATGTATACTGATGAAGGGAAATTTGGCCCGACCTCGCGATCACCCGACACGTGGCAAAGACAAGCAGCTCGAGACAGTAGAGCACCCAAAGCGAATATCGGAAGCAAGTCCAAGCTCACTACCAAACCCGAACTCCAGACCGTTGTACTTAGTCCGAGCTCCTTGTTGAGAGCGAGCTCCCTGTTAAGGGTTCGAGCTCCTTATTTAGAGCGAGCTCCCTACTAGGAGCCCGAGCTCCTTGTTAAGAGCGAGCTCCCTGTTAGGTCCGAGCTCCCTAAGAACCCGAGCTCCCCAAGTCCGAGCTCCCTACTAGGAGCCCAAGCTCCTTGTTAAGAGCGAGCTCCCTGTTAAAGGTCCGAGCTCCCTAAGAACCCGAGCTCCCTACTAGGAGCCCGAGCTCCCTGTTTAGAGCAAGCTCCCTGTTAAGGGTCCGAGCTCCCTATTAAGAACAAGCTCCCTACTGGGAGTCCGAGCTCCCTATTAAGAGCGAGCTCCCTACTAGGAGCCCGAGCTCCCTGTTTAGAGCAAGCTCCCTGTTAAGGGTCCGAGCTCCCTATTAAGAACAAGCTCCCTACTGGGAGTCCGAGCTCCCTATTAAGAGCGAGCTCCCTACTATGAGCCCGAGCTCTCTGTTAAGAGCGAGCTCCCTATTAAGAGCGAGCTCCCTACTGAGAACCCGAGCTCCCTGCAAGGAGCCCAAACTATACTGGGCCCCAAGCCTCACAAAGCTGACCCGAGCTGGCCCACGGCAGCTCGGAACACTCCAAACCTAACTCAAGACACCTCGCTCGCCACTCCAACACTTCACTTCCAAAGCACCAGGCCAGCCAAACGTACCCGACACCAAGGACGTCCGTATCCAAGGGCGACGCGCCTGACTGATTTGGGATCTGACGCCTGACAGCCGCATTTCAAACGGCTTCCTGCCACCGCCACCTGCAACCGTCGTCACTAGCCATAGAGACGGCTCCGACAAAAGGAACAGTGGCGGTTCTGTCCGGCCAGAGGAAATGACACCCGAACTGGTAGGAGTTCAGAAGTAATCATGCCCAACCTGACGGAGGCCTGGAAGTGAGTGCGCGAGGTGGTTATAAAAGGCTTCTACCCCCCCAGGAACGAGGTATGCTAACTTTCGCGCTATCTGGTTTATCTTGCCTTTGAAGGATTCTAACTTGAGCTTCAGAGCCCTTACGCCGGGTTCTCCCCGGAGCTTCTCTTCTCCTTCCGTTTCAGGTCCCTGTTACTCAGTTCAGAGGCAAGATCATCGACAGCTAAGACCGGCCAGATTGTGCATCATCACATACAATTGTTTATATATGCAATAATAAAATGAAATAATATAATAAAATTATATATATATTAATATATTATATATTTTATATTATTATTATATATAATATATGTATAAATAAGGGTTCGACTATGATATGAAAAAGATATAATAACTGAAAAACGTCTGACTAGAATTATAAATGTGATAGCCAATGAGATGTTATTTATCAAAATTAATAGGTGGGTTTTGTTTGATCAAAACTCTTTGGATGTCATCTCTTTCCCGCATCATAGTTTTTTCCGTATAAATATTTATAGGTCGTGGGCGGCAAGGTCCAATCTATCGTACCGTATCCGACACGGCGCGTGTGTCGTCGGGCCCGATTTATGGATCGTCAATCGGATGCAAGAGCATCAGAGAGGAGTAGAAATTCTCCACAAAACTAGTAAAATCGGTAAAAAAAATTCAACCCGCCTTTCACAAAATTCCAATTTGAGGAAGGTTGTGGCAGGATGTTTTGTCGCGTTGGATAAGGAAAAGAAAAACGGAGAGAGAAAAAAGAGAGCTGTCAGTCTATCGGCTGTGGCTGCAAGTTGCCCATCTATCACATTGGTATGGCCCTCCTTCCTTGTCCCCATCAATGATTAAAGATTAACCATTACTCTTCTCTTAAATGTTTAGAAGAAGATGACTTCCTCTAATCTATCTTCTAGAAAGAGTTAAGTTGTAATGAAAGCAACGGATAAGAACACAGCTAGTCTTGACAACTCTTGTAATCCCCTACCCAATTTTCTTTATGCACGAAAAATCAAAGGATCTGGAGTATATGAATTGAGAAGTCCGATGCAACTGGGTTTTATTTGCCATCATTTTCTTGATATGAAGTAAGAATTGAAAAAATTAAACAGAGAGATAGATGATATTTCATTGAGAGATTTGAGTTGTGTTTTGGATTGGTTGTTGGATAGATGTCAGGTGGCCGGTGCAGCATAGTTTGGTTCAGGAGGGATCTGAGGATCGAGGATAACCCTGCTCTTGCTGCTGGTGTGAGGGCAGGGGCTGTGATCGCAGTGTTCATATGGGCACCCGAGGAAGAGGGTCATTATTATCCTGGCAGGGTCTCAAGATGGTGGCTCAAGCAGACCTTGGCTCACCTTGATATTACCTTGAGGAGTCTGGGTACATCTCTTGTCACGAAGAGGTCTACTAATAGTGTCTCTTCTCTCATAGAGGTTGTCAAATCCACTGGTGCTACTCAGCTCTTCTTCAATGACCTCTATGGTAAGTTTCTTTCTACTTTCCTCTCTGTTTTTCTTTGTAATCACTTTTTCTTTCAACATTCTCTCTGAGATTGCCAGTTGCCCGTAACTTGTATTAATTAATATGCTTGTATTGTTAATTTTTGGGAAGTGTTATGATATTATATTTAATTTTTTCAATTAATGCGAAAAGTGTTCAAATAGTGCTTGTGATGTTTACAGTAAATGGTCTTCTATAATGATTTTTTTTCTTTCCTTCTTTTCTTTTTATATACAACAGAGTGCTGTTACTCATTATTATAGAATTATTTGATGTCTGGGATGCGTGTCTTTTGAGCTTCTTTTTTCATGTCTTTCCTATGTTGGTTCCCATCTTTTCTTCTTCTATCATGTTTCCCGAGTGGCTACCCATATCACCTATTTATTTGTGATTTTGCAGTATACTACTTATGGAAGTAGAGCGTCGATAACTTTGTAACCTGTTTTGTTGAGTAGAAGTTCAAATGTAAGAGAACTTCATTTCTGTGTTGCAGATCCCTTGTCACTTGTTAGGGACCACCAAGCAAAGGAGGTGCTGTCCGCTCAAGGCATAACTGTCCGTTCCTTCAATGCAGATTTGCTCTATGAGCCATGGGAGATTACAGATGTGGATGGTCGCCCATTCGCCACCTTCGTGGATTTCTGGAATAAGTGCCTTAGCATGCCTTATGATCCAGCAGCACCCCTGCTCCCTCCTAAAAAGATAATTTCAGGTTTGGTTTCCTCCAGGCCTACTACTTAGTCTTTCATTTTATAGCAAGTCCTAAACATTGTAGGTTAAATTGGATTAATTATAATGTTGTTTAGTATGTCTAATACTTAAAAGTTTTGTTTATCTTGTTATCAATTGTCAAGTTGGGTTTGTACTGTGGCATGGGAATAAACTTTAGAACATAAAGGTTACCCAATCTTCCTATATTTGTCAAATTCAAGAAAGATGAAAGAGTAAGAGTGGTGAGGGGCAGGAGCTGTCAAAGGAATGCTTAGCATATATGGAGATTACAGTAAGAAATGCTCAACAGTGAAGATAAAGCACATTCTGAGAAGATTGAAATTCTATTAATTATAAACGGTGTTGCTCACTAGCTGTAAACCAACCTTTTTTTAGCACCTATATTGCACCCTTTTTATACCACAAGGTGGTTCAGAATTTAGGACATACAAAAGTATATTTATGATTTTTACTATTTCCTTTTATTTTTTGGCTTCATTTTGCGCTTAGACCCAGTTAGTTGATTAACCAACTGTACATTATGAAAGATATTATATTAGAAAAAGGCAATTAGCATATACTTCCATTGGTGGAGTCCAGCTTCGGTCAGGGCAAAGCCCGTTCCAACAACCTTTACAGCCTTACGTTGGGAATATCTCCATACTTAGGTGATTTATTTCATGGGAGATATTCCCAATGCAAGGTTGTGAGGGGCTGTTCGAACGGTGTGGTTATTGAGTTCTAGATGTGGAAACCACCCATTTCCATTGTCTAGAATTGCCACTGAACTTTGGATTGATTAAGAAAATGGGTTTCCAAGGCCAGGTCTCTATTGTGAAGTCAGCCAAGACAGTAAATGCACCCCCCCCCCCAAAAAAAAAGGTCCAACTTTTCCCATCATGCATATTCTGTAAATAGCATCCACAGAATCTTTTTCTTTTTATGTATGTGTGTGTGATTTTTAGTGGTTCTCTTCTTAACTTGATTGTCAACTCTAATGTGGTTAATCCAGTCCTTTTTTTAATCAAAATCTCCATAATCTACTCTATGGTCAGAGGAATACAATAAAACAAATTCTAATATGTTTTGTTTGTATATATAAATGTTTTGTGTACTACTTTATCAGTGTATAATACAGTTTGTTTTTAGTTGTTATTCTTTGAACAACTACTTTTGTGCATACAGCTTACATTCAACTGTGCCTTGCAATCTTTCAGGTGATTTATCAAGATGCCCTTCAGACACTCTAGTGTTTGAGGATGAATCAGAGAAAGGAAGCAATGCACTTCTTGCTCGCGCATGGTCACCTGGATGGAGCAGTGCTGATAAGGCTCTAACCAACTTCATAAATGGACCATTGGTTGAGTACTCTGTAAACCGTAAGAAGGCTGATAGTGCTACAACGTCATTTCTCTCACCACATTTACATTTTGGGGAGGTGAGTGTGCGGAAAGTCTTCAATCTAGTCCGAATCAAACAGGTCATATGGGCCAATGAGGGGAACAAAACAGGTGAAGAGAGTGTCAACTTGTTTCTCAAGTCTATCGGTCTTAGGGAGTATTCGAGATACACGAGTTTTAACCATCCTTGCAGTCATGAAAGGCCTCTTCTTGGACACCTTAAGTTCTTCCCTTGGGTGGTTGATGAGAACTATTTCAAGGCATGGAGGCAAGGTCGAACTGGTTATCCTTTGGTTGATGCTGGCATGAGAGAGCTTTGGGCCACTGGTTGGTTACATGATCGAATACGAGTTGTGGTAGCTAGTTTTTTTGTGAAGGTCTTACAGCTGCCATGGAGATGGGGGATGAAGTATTTCTGGGATACCTTGTTGGATGCAGATTTAGAGAGTGATGCTCTTGGTTGGCAATATATATCTGGGACTCTGCCTGATGGTCGGGAGTTGGACCACATAGATAACCCACAGGTGCAGATGAATTGTCTTTCAAGATTCTAGCTCAGTTTGGTTCCCTTTTTGGTTTGGCTAATGTTCCATGGCCTTCTGGAGAAGCACTAACACATGAATGCACATGATCTCTACTAACTACTTTATGTGGCAACAAAAAGGAAAAAGAGAATGGGATTTAAAAAAAAAAAAGCTGAGTTGTCTTGGGCAAAGGGGCTTGTCTGCCTTGTTGTTGACTACATGCTAGGATGTCTTTTTTCTTCTGGATATGGCTTGTGGGAGAAAAATATTTATGATAGACAAGCCCTTTACAAGTAGACACTATGGCGTTACTCATTTGATCCAAGCCTATGATACCCAAATATGGATATTGACATGGGTACAGGATATGGGGATATAACTCTCAATTTCCTTTACTCCCAATGAATATGGGTACTGGTACCCCTTATATTATATGCTTGTAGAATGTTTTTGTATCTGGTCCTTGAAGCTGTCTTTCTTAGGACCTTTTTTTTCTTGAATAAAAGGATAGTGACAGTGGAGTTTCAGGCAGACTCTGTCTAGATATTTTCTTGCCAAATTTAATTAGAACTGCCCATGCAGTATCTGGTGTCAACTGTCTACTTTGGTACATATCGTGCCCGATACCAGTAAACTAGGTATGTGAAGGTTTTTGGGTATCATAGGTCCAATCATATCGTTACCTTCTTGGTTGATGGACTATGGTTTAGATATCAGAGTTCACCTTGTTGTTATTAGACACATGGGAACTCTGTCCTTTATTTTCATTGGCTAGCTTTCCATTTTAGTTTTGTAACAGAGCAATATCCTATGCTTATGTTAAATTGGACTATATACCTTCCATGTGGTAGCCTGCTGAGTAATGTGCCTATTGATGATGAGTGTAGGCCTTAGGTAAGAATAGATAAGAGTTTGTGTGGAAAGATTCAGCTATAATGCATTTGCCATCTGCACCTACATTATAGGTGTGGGAAATACTTGTACCAGGAAATTTTGTGCAGCATGGTAAACAAGGACATGCCTGCAAAAGAGTCAGCCACTCAAATGAATTATAACTGGATGGTTATAACCATAAACCATCCAATACAAAAAGCCCATTTATGGACAATTGTGTTTTTCTTTTTATTGAGTACTGGTACTCAAATAATGTCATAGATTGGATTCTTTGTTTATAAAAAAAAAAAAAGGAAGAAAAAGAATAATGGATGTCAAGGAAATACAGCTTAGGCTCTTCTTTTTGTTGAATGAAATTCCATAATTATAAAGGCCATTCTCCAATGTTGGTCTCAGCTATCTGTGGTCTTGGGAGGGGTAGACTGGATACGTTCCCAACCTTTGGCATTTTTTTTTGCACTAAAGTGGCCTCTTTCAGACTTGGACCAGCATTCTCATGCTTGCCAGCCCAAGGTTTTACCATTATACCAAGCAATGGCCCCTGCATTCCATGATTATGATATCCTAAATTTTTATTTTCTTTGTTCTTCTACTCATACTATGTATGGAAATAGTTTCTCATTTGGCAAGGCATTAAAGACACTGTTAAATAATAGAAATCATGCAAATTCCAGTGCCCAACTGGGTTACATGATTTGTCTGCTTAATCTTTTTTTTTGTACATTGACTTGATTAATTTCTGCTTTCTCATATTTATTTCTTGGTCTTTAACAGTTTGAAGGTTACAAATTTGACCCAAAAGGTGAATATGTACGACGGTGGCTTCCTGAACTTTCTAGGCTACCTACTGAATGGATACACCACCCATGGGATGCACCAGAATCTGTACTTCAAGCTGCTGGGGTGGAATTGGGCTCTAACTATCCACTACCCATTATAGGAATAGATGCAGCAAAATCTAGACTGCAGGAAGCTATTTTGGAGATGTGGCAGCGTGAAGCAGCTTCGAGAGCTGCAGCTGAGAATGGAACAGAGGAAGGACTTGGGGACTCTTCTGGTTCACATCGATTTGCCTTCCCTCAATATGTGCAAATGGAGGTGGAACGTGAGCCCATCAGGAACAACCCAGCAACCATGATTCAACGATACGAGGATCAGATGGTCCCTAGCATGACTTCATTTCTAAGAGTTGAAGAGGAGGAATCTTCTGTGGATTTCAGATACCTGCCTGGGGATAGCAGACCAGAAGTACCAGCAAATTTAGATTTAGGTTTGGACTCAAGGAGAGAAACATCAAATCAAGGTGGTTCACAAATTGTTAGGTACAATGACACATTTCCACTGTTTAATGCTACGCGAGGGCTACAAGATGTTGAAGACTCCACAGAATCTTCAAGTAGCAATAGTGGTAGAAAAGGGAGAGATGGGGGCCTAGTTCCAGTTTGGTCTCCTTCAGCTCCCTCCGCTTCTAGTTCTAGCTATTCAGAGCGGTTTGTGGGCGAAAATAGTGGTCTTGGAAGAAGCTGATCTTATATGCAGAGGCATCTCAGTCCCACCAACTAGTGAATTGGAGGCAGCTTTTGCAAACTTGGTAACAAATTAACTCCTGAGTATTCAATTGGACTAGGATAGGCCCCTGTTAATTGTTTTGGTGTTTCTTGCAATTCTATGTGATCCAATTTAATTAATTGTTTGGGCTAATGATTTAAAAACCCTGAGCTGTAGGAGTTATGTTTCTGATACCCAGAACTCTTAACTGTTTTGAATAGTTCTGATGCTAAATACATTCCACTACTGAGAATCTTGAAATACTTTCTGATATTTGATTTTAGCATTTCTTTATTTCTCTATACATGATTTCCCCTGGAAGCCCCCCAATTTTTTCTGGTGTAAAATCGTTTAGCTACATGTCTTTTGGTGTCACGTTTTTAAAGATAAATTTGTTCAATATATCTTAGAATTTATTTACATTAATTATTTTCACATCATTTAGCTTAAAACTTTTGAGGATCTCTCCAATAAAACCCCTGAGCATGATTGAAAAGAGGAAGGGGTTGCCCTTCTACAACTACAACAAGATCTTGGTAAATTACAAAATTGTTTTTTGGATTCTTCATAAACGTATCTGATTCATACCTTGCTAACAGATAAAACATTTACAAACTGCAGGACAAGAAACTGGGAGGCAGATAATGCTGTGCTACCTAATACCATAGGCTAGTCTACTGATGGACCAACTCCTAATTTACAATGTTCTCCATATCTTTCTCCTTCTTCTTCTCTGCAGTTCGACCTCCAACCAAAATGTCTGCAATACAAAGTTGATACTGGGGATCTAAGTCATCCAATTCATTGTCCCCTTTTTTTTTCTTTTCCTGTTTGTATCATATATTAGCTCTGTTGTATAGTTATTGGTATTCTCCTAAGGAAAGAAGAGTGCTACCAAGGTGTGGTATATAATAAAACCATGTTGTTGCCTCGTTTTTTATGAAGAAGGCAGGTACACTTGCTACCATCCATTTCCAAGTGATCTGGGGCCTCTTGCTCTATACTTGGTTTTTTTTTCACGTCACATAACTAACTTGTGTAGGATTTTGATAACTTGATTCAATTATGCGATGACAAGATTGAGGGTTTGCAGTGTAGCATCCAGTCTGATATCTTGTATCCTGGTAAACTGCACAAAAAACCTATGCACCCTAACAAATTCGTTTCTCCTTAGTGATGCTGTCCATCACAGGCTTACTCTTGTTAGCTCAGTAATTAAAGATTTCACTTTTAATGCTTAAAAGTTGACAGAAAAGTTTATTTTCTGACGGTAGAAAAAGAAAACCATAAGAGTCTATGGATGATCTATCAAACCAATGGATTCATCAACAATTTGTTTCTTAATCTGGCTCTTCTTTCTTATACACTACTGGGTTATTTATCTTATTTTGTTGATGATTCATTTCATGGGAGATTACCGATGACCCAGGTTGTGTTTGATACCATTACTGTTTCTACTTGAAACGTTTTGGGCTGATCAGTATAAATTGGTGAAAAATGTGTTGTCACATCACATTTGAGAGTCACTTAGAAAAATGCATATGTGAGGCTGATCATGTTAAAATGTCAAATTGGCATTTCTGAAGAGCAATTTGTATTGGTCAACACAAAATGCTTCAGGTAGAAAAAAGAAAAAAAAAAACTCTTAACCAATTTATATCAAACAACCCAAAATGTTTCAAGTAAAAACAGCAATAGTACCAAACACAACCATGTATCTGAAAAATCTCTTAACCAATTTGCATCGAACAACCCAAAATGTTTCAGGAAAAACAGCAATAGTACCAATACAACCCCCGTGTTGGCATCCCTCCAAAATTGGGAAGCATGAGATCATATGCACCCTGCTCTGCCCCCCACCCCTGATTTTACGGGCAGGCATTGGTGTATAGCTCTGCAATGGAATTCAGAAATCTGCATTGAGCCTGTCTGTACTTTTCCGAAAAAAAATATGGTAGATTTTATATTATTTTCAATTTTGTATTTTTTAATTGTTAATGTGTTTTTTTTTTATAATTTGATGTATTGTTTGTTGACATTTTTGCAATAAAAAATAAAGATGAACAGCAAGAGAAAAAATAACATATCAGGTATCATCTGGCTATGGACCAGGCTTTTCCTGGATTTCATTTTTAGGCTCATGAATAATGTAAGTCAGCCTGGCTTAAGCAGGATTTCATTGGTGGTTTGTCAATTGGGACCAATTGTTGAATGTCTTTATCGCTTTAAACTGATCTATGGCAGAAGCCGCAGAACTAAAATTCTAATTTTACCAAAATTAGAATGATGACAATCATAAATAAGAGAGAAGTAATTTCGCACAATTTGTTAAGAACTTTTCCTCAATTTTCTATTAATAAGTAAGGAGATAGAAAACAAGTTGAAATATTTTCTTTAATTCCTCAAGAGGCCTTGTAGATTCTAAACATTCTATGGACCACAATGGTTTGGATCAGTTAAGTAGAATATTCTTTTGTATCAATTCTATAAATAGAGACCAGCTTTTTGCACATGCTCGTTCACTGATATTACTTAATAGGAATGCACACCTTTTACGTTTTCTGCAGGCCCAAGAAGCAGTGATGCACAAAAGGAGTACAAAAAGCAGGTCAAATTCACTAGGAGTGCAAAGAACCCCTCTTACCCCCCATCCTCACCCAAAAAAAAAGGGTGCAAAGAGCCCCAAAAGAAAGATTGTTTTTTCTGGGTAGAAGTTGGACCATGAATTCAAGGGTTCTAAAAAGTTGAAAAAAGTATGCAACTGTACCATGGCTTATCCTTGCATTACTGTCTGTCACTTTTCTTTCTGGGACCTCATGTTGGCGTATGTGACCCGACCTGAGGTGCATAAAGGAAAGTCAATGTAGCATTGTTCATTTGATATTTTAGTTCTGAATTATTTGATTCGATGTTCTCTCTATGTCAATGTCCTCTTTCTAGTTTTTATGGCCAAAAATCAACTTGAACAGAAATGTCATTTCAATCCTTTGATAGGATAGACGAAAAGTAGTAGTTGAAAAATAGTTCTACTTTTCTACAAACAAACGAATGCCCTCAACGAGTTGAGATTAAGTAGACCTGTTCATAGCCGGATAGTTCAACGGGCCGGACCGGGGCCCAATCTGTATTGGACATAATTTTAAAACCACAGGTTCAGGCTCAATCAGCTATCCGTCTCCGGCCTGGTCCATTTTTTGCCAGGCTTGAACATAATTTTAAACCCACGTGCTCAGGCTCAGCCAACTCAGGCCCGGGCTTTTGACGCCTGACTAAACCTGAACCCGGCCCAATAATATTAATATTTTATATATTTCTTTGTTTCACTTATCTTTTCTAAAACCATAGAAAGATCTTTCAATATTTTTAACTTTAAATTCATTTAATATATATATAAATCAGGTCCCCAGCAAAGTCTCTCTCTTTCTCTCTCTAAAAACACAAGACTGACAATTTCTAGTTAATCCACCATGTGAAATCCAACAGTGCACAAAACAAATAAAAAAAAAAGAGGAATTACGAATCCTCATCCCATAAGAAAGAAATAAGAATGCATGGTTAAATTCCGAGGAAGTATGATAATAACTGCTGCAGTGCAAGGTGCCCATTGTCCACTGAACTCCATTCTCAGAGAAACAATCAACAAATCTGTTGTACACAGCACACAGGGCAGAGGGTACACTGCACTGCAGATATGAGATAATTCCATCCCACCACTGACCACCGTAGATAGATTATAGATTAGCCAACTGCATTCACAAGACTATCTTCACTCTTGAGCTGCTTAAACCAAGCAACCAGCCCCTGCTTTTCAAATATGCATGTTATATGTCAACCACCTTATAATTAATCGCTGTTAAATGCTTTTTCTTTTCCAAGGGAATAGACATAATACTACATGATTTAATTATATGGAATAGACATAATATTACTCTCTTTGAGTCTTGATGCAAGCCAAACCATGCCAAAAGAGTTTCCAGCAAATGAGAGCTATAGAGGGAGAGGGATGGCATTGAATTGATGACTGCTAGCATCTTCGTTTCACTCAATGGGATGATACTGATCAGAAACAGAAACACGCCTGGGGGGAAGCTTCCGAAGGATGAAGAGCACCAGAGAAGATGGAACTATCTCAACCAACTGAACGCAGCCCAAAATAACAATTTAGAGATTGAAATGAATCAGCATTCAAGAAGAAAAAGATGGCACTAGTTCTCGTTAAAATAGACCATGTATTTGCCACTATCTGTGTCTCGCTTTTTAATTTCTATTACATAACAGAACTTATTTTCAACAAGGCACCAGTGGTCTAGTGGTAGAATAGTACCCTGCCACGGTACAGACCCGGGTTCGATTCCCGGTTGGTGCATTTTTGTTTCTTTTATTTTTTATTTTTTTAACTATTACCCACTTGGTATTAGTAAGATGGAGTACTCCCTTTTCTAACACCTCCCAATGCATGATGCATCATAAATATTGCACCCATACAGATAAATGCCACATAAAGATTAAAAGACCATCAATCAGATTGAGATTACCGTGTAATAAACAAAATTGAGGAGGGGATGGTTCAAGACATCAATGTCAGCATGCTTGTCAAATGCAGATAAAGCAACCTACAAGACAAACCCATGAAGATTTTTGGGTCTACACTCTACAAAAGTTTCATTCATAGATGTAAAAATCATGAAAAGAAAGCCAACTTACCACAAAGCATCTTATCAAGAAACATGTGCAACAAATCCCAGTTACAGAAGCAACCTACCAGGAAGATGGGTTTAACAATCAAACTGTATACCATAAAACAGAATGAAATGAAACAACAAAGATGGGATGGAGTATCATTGTTCTTAAATTATAGCAATTTTATTATGATATGGTTGTGGGTTATGATTTATGAAGCAAAAGTAGGGGGATGTTGATAAGTGGAAGAGTGCAAGGAAAAAGAAGAGCATAATCCTAGGGATCCATAGGGTTGAATTATGAATACAATAATAGAAGCAGTACAGGAAATTGCTCTCTCTCTCTCTCTCTGGACATTGAGGAATATCACTTGGAAACTGGTCTGATTCTATGTCTTTGTTTTTTGTTTGAAGCACCTTCTAGGAGTAGTGGAGTACATTCAGTTCTACTGAAGATGTCTAATTCACATTTCACTGGGATTTCCCCGTTGGGTTTGGTCATTTCAGGTTAAATTAAAAAATAAATAAATAAATGAAATCCTTTTAAGTAAAACAATAAAGAGTATTATATGGCGCTTAAAACAATTGTCAAAACACAAAGGACCTATGGCTATGGCAATTACTTGACTGCCATATCCACAACAATGATGGCACAAGTAGTAGATTTACATGTTCTGATTCTCTAACAACAAATACAGTTCTATTAATCATTTCTCACACTTCCTGGATAAAGGTAAAACAAAATTCAAATATGCACACCCAGTTTACAAACCTCATATAGCTTTTTTTGACGTCCTCTAGATTCAATTGGGAAGCGCCTCAGCATGAAGAATAACCTGAAAGGCATTAAGACAATTTCAAACATACATATCATTACATGGAAAAGAAACTTAGAAATTTCTTCTTCTTTTCTCCAGTTAGGATTGTGCTGACATGAAAAGCAAAAGAAAATAAGAAAGAGAAAGAAAAAGAAGGGAAAAGGAGGAGAAACAGTAGAGAGAAAGATGGAAAGACATAGAGGGAAAACAATCAAGAGAAGTCCTTCAAATCTTCAATCTCTTGAGAGTCGACCCAAAGATATTTTCTCATTCATTGAGAGTCAAAATTACAACTACGTCCCCAGTTACATAAGCTGAAGATAGGAGAGAAGAAATAAAATGAAAAAAGACAAATCTTCCCGTGCCGACTAAGACTAACAAGGATCATTTATTACCTTCCACCATATATCAAGAATCCAAGAGCAGCAAAGAAAGAAATAACTGCAATAGAGAAGTTGGTTCAGCAACACCATTGTCTAAACTTCTACTTTCTTATAATTAATGTTTCAATGGAAAAGGGATCTATCATTATATCTTACAGCAGAGTACCAAGTTAAATATCTTCATCCAGAAAAATGTAAGATCATCAACTTTTCATGTACTAAGAGGCCACTTTAGTACACAAAAAAAAAAAGTTCTAGAAAAGAATTTTGGCAATAATGATTTTGAAACAAAAGAAAAAAAGAAAATTAGCAATAATGACCTGAAAAGAAGAGTTTAGCAACTGCCACTGCAATGGGCTTCTGACTTGGTCTTAGATATATCCAGATGCATACCTATCACAAAAGATAAACTAATAAAAGTGACTACAGGAAAAGCAACCTAGTGAAACCTTAAAATCAATGTGGCTTTTATCAAGTTCATAGATCAAAAGGTTTCATCCCATACCTGTACAAAGTACATAACTCCATTAACAATAAAATACACAGGTCTAAGTTTATTTGTGGGAAGGCTTCTAGCCTGGACTCAAAAATATCAAAATACCATCCCATTAATATCAATTTCCCAAACCCAAACAGATAAATTATGAAGTAGAGATCATGATATTGAGAATAGAAGTACCTGGTGATATATCTCTGCCCAGAACAAGACAAGCAATGTGTATGTTGAGAAAAATAGAAGTCCAGGGATATCCAGAAGTATCATCTCAAATATCTGTACTAAAATTAAATTCTGTGATAGTACACTAGCAAAAACAAGGGAATCAGTTAAACAACTATTTGTAAAGGAGACAGTTGATGTTGGAAAACCCTAAACCTATACCAGAAAAAGAGAACCTTTCTTCTGTATTGTCCAGTCCAAACTGCAGAGGTGAATTTCATAAGAAGTTTACAGACATAAGCTGACAAATGGTAAAAACACCTGGGTGCATTTGCAGCAGTATGCATTCATGTACAGGTTGAACTACATCAGACCTCTAAGCTTGGAACTTACGGACCTCTTGAAACTATGATCTTGCACCAGCATAATATTACCTTGATGCATTCTGTTTTAAACATGCAAGGGCCATTCACAATTGGAATCATTTACTGGGAAGTCCACACATTTTCATATATTTGTTCCTCAATATATGTTTGTGAAAACAAAAATTCTTTAGTATACCATATGAAGGTCATTCAAGCAGAAATAAATGTGCATGACTTTGCAAATCTGGCATGAGCAGAATGCCAGAATCCCTGCTAAAGAAACCTTATTAGAACAACCCTAGCGGATTGTTACAATTAGGTTTTCCTCCCCTAATCTAGCTATGATCTGGATGGTATCTCATGCAGGATTTATGAGAACAAGACTTTTGGAGAATACTCCTTCAGGTCAAGAATAGCTCAACTTAGGTGGTCAACAATCACAACTAAGAATTTGAGTTTTCTCATTTGTGACAATAGAATGATTGCTAGTCTGCAGTTCTGCTATCATAAGAATAGACTCGGAGGCTTATCTTTTAAGAATTGCATGCCGGTACAAATATAAACAATCCAGTAAGGTTTCTAATCTAATGCCCAATTTTATGGCTCTTAGAAGTACCTATTAGGCTTTCTCTAACACTAAAAGCTTAGGTTTCTAATCTTATGCTCAATGTTATTCCCAGTTGGATAACACTCAAAATGGTAAAATTGCATGGTATAAGCTCAAGAACGGCTATTGAATATGCAGTTTCAGCTAGTTTTCAGAAATTGCAGGGGTTTATATATAAAATTAAAATTAAACGAAGGAATCTGAACATCAATTCTTTTGGAAGAATTTACCATATTCTTATATCAATTTTTTGTATGTGATGCTCATATAACATGAAAAACATTACTGACTTAAGGAGGTGACCCAGGAGAGGCACTGCTTATGTGGCTTCTTAGAATCAATCAGAAAACATATGAAGTAACAGATGAGCAAGCTCATATACTTGATTCCAATTATGAATATTTGGCATAATAAGGGAAAGAGATACTGTAAATAGAGTACTACAGTGCTAACTGCAATAACCCATCAAACCATTTATGGTCTATTGATAGGTCCAAAACAGATCAGAGCCTGTTCTTGCACTTTGTATATAACATGCATCCCCAACTCTAACAAGATTTGCACCTCTTTCTTATCTGCTCCCTCACTACTTTGATAGGTTGGAATGTCTGTTATCTCCTGTATCGTGAATGTTTCATCAACCCTCTGTTCTCAGAATTTTCACTTTATTAATCATCGCATTTTCATGAGCATCTGCTAAACTAAATGTAATGTTTTCTGATATATCACTTTAACTTATAAATCCTATCTTCTCCAGTCAATTAGATTATGATAGCATAACATATATTATCATTGAACAACTGATTGCTGCTTCCCTTGGGATCTTTCCATCTTTAGAATAGAAAAACTTTAAACTTCAAAGTTATGAAATACATATTCTTCAGATAGATAACACCAAAGACAGGTTAGCCATCTAAGACCAAGAAGCTTACTTTTGGCCTGAGGAAAAACACTTTCTTGTAGAGTCCAAAGAGTATAGCACGCACTGTCAACATGCAATTTAGCCTTAGAAAGCATGGAAGAAAACAAACTCAACATTTAGGCTGAGTTTGGAAGGAGTAAAAATGCAAATATGTAGAGTGCAAAACCATATATTTTGTATGTATTTACGCTGTACATATTTGCATTTGTACTGCTTCCAAACTGAGCCTTAATGCAGTATACAGTATTAAATTCAGTCTCTTACACCCATTCACAACAAAATTCATCAAGTGGAAGGCCTTTTGTGTTGTCCAACCATATCCTGGTACTCTCATCTGAATCCGGGTAAGCTGAACCTGTAAATCACAGACCCAAATAATTTTCATGTCAATGATGCAGGACAAGAAATGAACAAAAATAAAAAAGGATATATGATTGGCTTTGGTGAATTAGAAACAAAGAAGACATTTGCATTATGATCCTAACCCAGGTGCAAGAAAAAATGACAGCTTATAAACAATTTAATTGGGAATAAACAGCAAGGTTAAGAACATGCCCTCTAACCGATTGAAGGTAATATTTTAAGGGACCCCAATAAATAGTCAGTGCAGTTCAAACTAATTTCTAAGCTCTTAAATGAGAAATAAAAGTATGCATTGTTGAAATGACTGCAGTTAAATAACCCTCTAAAACATTTAGGGCCTGTTTGGTTGTCATTCCCTCCCCCTCCCTTGGGAATGAAATCCCATTCCAGCTTTTATTCCAATTCCCATTCTGGTTCCTCTCTGAACTAAACAGACTATGGTAATAGATCATTCCAATTCCAAAGGATTTTGGTTCCAATTCCGACTGTGAAGCAAACGGGCCCTTAATATCAGCTAGGTGAAGACTGATAAGGAAGCAATATAAAGTATAATCTTGCAAAGAGAAAAGTCTGCTTCAAGTTTATCCATAGGTGATTCTCCACCAGAAGAAAAAAGAAAGAAAGGATGAAAGAAAGAAGAAATCAACAGTGGGTGCAACTAAAAGATACCAACAAATCTTAACTAAGCATGTTGTGGTTTAACATTTACAATTTTGAATGTAAACTCTGGCATTCTCCAACTAGTGTTTATCTCAAGGATCAAGTCACATTCACATTTGGTTGGGCTTAATAGGGCGTGTTCATCACTATATATGATTTTTTTTTATAGGTATGTGTATGATTTTTTTTAAAACAAAATACAACTGCTACATCAGCAAAAGCATAATCTATGCCGATGGTAGCTATTGTTTTTGTTTAAAAAAAAAATCATACATATTGGCAAACACCCTCTGAGTAAGCCACTACTCTGATGCCATAATTCAATATCTCTTTTGAAGAAAAGGTGATCAAACAAGAAAAAGAAGAAATATACAAATCACTATTTCATTTAAATGACTTATTTACTTTTTTTAATTACTAAGTTACAGTAAGCTTGAACTTGAATAGGTCTCTGCAATTTAAAGTTTTCAGTGGAAATCGAATAGATGTATAGATTGCTTAAATAATTAAGTAATCATTTCAATAAAATACCTAGAGTTGACATTATGGAAAGAATTCACCTCGGAAGTTTTAAGAAGAGTTCAAAAGCTAAGAAAACTCCAAAATAGAGTTTTTCTTTCTACATGAAAGACACATACATAATGTATAATGGTGGTTTCTGGTTATTGTTCAGATGCTAAAAACAAGATGTCGGTAATACATCATGGAATAAATATGCAGTTCAACCTCAATTCTGTCATTTCCTTAAAGATAGAGAGATTATGGTGGCATTTGGTATCATTTCCGGTGTCCCAGAAACCAAAAAAACAACTATTTCTGCTCTCCTAACAATCAGAAACAGTATTTTGATGGAACTTCACCAAAATGCCGACTGAATTTGTGATCATTTTGGCACTACAACAAAGTTACTGTCATTATTTTACATAATTAAAAATCAAAAAGCAACTTCAAACCACTGGAAATTTTTCTTAGGTTTTGTTTGCAGTGCAAGTCTGAACTAGTTACAAATTTTGCACCAGTTCAGTTTTGTATCTGTTAGTTTATAATTATGATTTGCATTCCTACCTTATACCAAATTTGTACGTCTCATCTGCATCTGCACTCACTGGCGATGCGAATTTTGCATCCCAAAAGCTGATGCAAAATTTGCATCACCTTTATCCTACATCAATTCTCTCTCGTATAAAGTGGGGAAGACATCATCTTGCTTCCTACCTCACTTCCAAACAAATAACCCTCGTCTACCTCAAAAAAAAAAAAAAAAAAAGGCCCCTTCTTGGTATTTCTTGATTCGCATAAAGCCTTAAGTAACTACTAGCTAGCTACCACTACTACTACACTGTAATACGACCAGGGAAGAACATAGCTCTTGCGAAACAGAGCTGTATCATCCTTTATTTCTTGCAAAATATTGACTCTTCCTATGTCATCTCAGCTCTAGAAAAGTTTCTGGAAGATGATTAGTAAACCATTTCCTTCATACAAGAATGAATTCTCAACTCCTACATATTTATATATTTATAATTTCAACTTTTCAAGCTCAAGCAAGTGTTCACAAATAAAACAATCATATTTCCAAATCTATCTGGTCACCAAGAGATTAGAGCATCTATCGCCTCTCAGTTTCTGCATATAGTACTAAAGCTTCTATCACGGTATATATATATATATATATATAGTACCAACCCAGTACTTAAGCTTCCCCAAATCTGATTCATACATCATCTCCTGGTCATCTTAATTAATACGATCGACCCTTGACAATAATAAACATGAAACATTCAAAAATTCCACAAGACAATCTCAAAGAAATAGGAAGAAACATAGAAGAAATTACCAAGGCGACGAAGGCAACAAGGGCGTATAAAGCGCAGAGAGTGTAGAAAAAGCCTTCCTGTCGCTGTTTGGAGTTGTCATTCTCATTCGTCCACCAGTCGAACGAATATGGGACTACTTCTCTGTAATTCCACATTCCGTTCTTGAAGACGAAGCGTTCGATTCGCACCAGCGACGCCATTAACAAATCTAAGTAGCTAGTGTGAGCATTAAAGTGAACAACTGAAAGTTCAGATGTTATTTCTACCAAAAATAAGTGCAGATGTTACATGTAATAATACAAGAAAGAGTGAACGACAGGACACGTAGAGACGAGAGTGTGGACACATGCAGCAGACAAGTTGCCACGTTTTGGGTAACGACGGGTGTTCCGACGTCGTGGCATGTCCGGCCGTCAATTGCTTCGCCTCTGCAGGCTCTGCTCTGCTTGTTAACGGATAAGCTCTATCTTGCTGTTAATCACAAAACCGGCGCCGGGACTCGTGCCATGCATGCAGAATCCATACCGGCGTCGGGACTCGTGCCATGCAAATAAATTGAAGGCCGGTGATCCCATGACCAATTTATACTTCATAGTTCCGGTTAGCTCAATATCTAACCCGGCCCACTATTAGGGGTGCGAGTCGGGCCGGGTTAGACCGGAACCTCAACCAATCCAAAGTATTTTGGGATTGGGTTATATCGGGCTGGATTCGGGTTGGCCATGAGTTTATTGCATTAACCGGCCACGAGTTGAGCTTGAGCTTAATAAAATTCGACTTGTGAGGATTACAAGGCTAATCAAGTATATATACATAGAGTGTCATCTGGGCAACTGAAGGAGACCCTTGACTCCACACATCAGCTACTAGGGAGACTTTGGCTCAGCATTCAGTAGCTGAGGGAGAGCTGCAATTAAAAGTAGCCAAGTTCAAACTTCCAAATTGTTTACTCGAACCGAACTCAAGTTCAAGTTTTTAATTCAAATCAAGCTCGAACCTGATAATTTACTAGCAAGCCGAGCTTGAATAGCCAAGTATTCGACTCTATTTAAATCCACTCCTAACCACAAAACACGCACACACAAATGCATTGCATGTGCGGATGTGCCCCCGACTAGAAAAATAGAATATGTAAATAAATAAACCTACTTCAAAGAGGAAATTATATATGTATCTATCACATGCTTTGTTATACTCGTTTGGCTTGTATAAGCGCAATTATATCATGCTTAACTGATTCCTATTTCATTTGAACACTAAGAATCATCCGTTGTTTTTGTTTGTACATTCTAATCCAGGAAGCTCTTTAAATCATGAAGCAAGGGAAAAAAAAACTGTTTTATCTCACTTAAATTTGAAAAAGCAGCAAAGTCGGATATCTGAAATCATGAATGGGTGATGATTTGAATGGTTCAACCATTTGAATTAAATGTAAATTGTAAATACTGTCCAAAAAAATAATATGAAGAGTGTTTTTTTTCTTCCTTTGGCAATTCTTGTCAAAAGATTTTAAGAATCAAGATGGATCATCAAATAGATATCAACTAAAACTACGACCCTATTCAGGTGTTGCAATTTCTAACCCAACCCTTGTGACCCATCCGACTAGAGTGCAACTTGGGTGAGGTTTTGGGAATTAATTTGTTAAGTTTTTAATGGGCCCAAGCCCTAATTCAAGCCCGATGTAATTGAATCTTCAAATTGGGCAATCCAATTTGCAACCCTTTATCCACAACCCAACATGGGAAAAGTCTTACGGTGCCGCCTACCTCAATTTATTATTTCGATAGAGGTTTTAACCAAATTTCTCATATTCTTGCTCATCATGCTTTTTAAATATTTGAATCCAAACGTTGGGTGGATAATGCCTCTGTGAATTTCTAAATAACTATTCAAGGGCATGCTCTCTTTCGTGTATTAAAACTAGATTTATTAGTTAATTGAAATTGTTGTCGGGGCTTTAATAGAAAAAGAGAAAAAAGAAAGAAAGTAAAAAGAAATCCAATTCACTTATCACCTAATTAAAATTACCTGTTTAGTAGGCCATGGAACCAACCATAATGTTTCACACCGGTCGTAGAATACTTGAGGCTTAGGGGTGTTCGTTATACAGTCCAGTCCGCTAAACCAAACCAAACTGAAATTTCAGGTTTGGGTCAGTCTAAACGTAGAAATTGGTTTGGTTCAATTTGGGATTCTTCTAAATTATGGTTTATTGTTTTGGTTTGGTTTCCTATATTTGAAAATGAAACTGATGAGGAGTGATTTAACCCTCCAGTGACATGGCAACATGTGGCACCCAGGAATCGTCACATGACACCTCAACGTCATGTAGGCAATGACTTTAAAAGAACTTTGAACATATCGCATCTGCCTTATTCCCCTCGACCCCACCTTGACAGACCGACCTACAAACACCCCAGAACTGGTCAGCTCGGTGTAAGAGGCAATCTCTTTCGCCAACCTGATCGGCGTCCATCTGGTGACCTGCACGTCGTAACAGGGCGACCTCTATCACGAGTGAATTATCATCTCCAACTCCTTCGGAATCACATTGCCTCATCGACAGAGCTAACTCCCATCCCGCCCACTTTGGAGATAACCAAATAAGCGATAGAATTCGTCTCCAAAAGTGAAAGCACCTCCGAACCAAACGAACCAGTGATCTTGGAAGTGCTACGTAAAGCCCACAGTAACCCGTGCCTATATAAAGGCATCTCATTTCTCAAAAAAGGTACACGTGATTTAGCTCGCTTGCTTTCTAGCTTTCACAACAATTCTTCACTGACTTAATCATCCGAGTGTCCACCTGGGTATTCTGATACTATTCTCTTGCAGCTCGACTAGGTGACTTCACCGGCTCGACATCTGAGTTGTCCTCCAACAAGGAGCACCAAACCATGCAACATCACAAACCAAAGTACCAAAGTATAAATTATAGATTGAAACCACTCCAAACCGTATGTAGCCATATATGTTGTTTGTGCTTTTTAATTGGATTAAGCCCAATAGAATGGCCAAACCATATTAGAAATTCTTTAAACTGTACCAAACCAGATCATGATTCACGAATACCCCTGATAATACCCACAACCATTCAACATCTCTTTAGCATAAATGGCTGGCATGAAATGTTATCATTAGTTCCATAACCTGTTTCACAGACATTGCGTTTAACTAATCCAGATTATACAAATCGGTCCACATAAGATCATGTCTCCCCTCTCAAAGCACATCCAACACCAAAATCTCCAAGGATGCGTTAAGATCAGCGATGAAAGAAATTCTTCATCACCTGTCCTTTGTTTTAAGGGTTCCTGCTCCTGTCCAACAATCCATGGCTGTCTATACGTACAGAAACTCTTAAATTTTTCCTGAATTTTTAAATAAAACAAAATTGAATAAAGGAAAACTTTTGAAATGTTGTAAAGAAATATTGAGCTACAGTTTGATGAAAAAGGCTCTAAGATCCAAATTGAAGTGTAACATCATTCTATCTCTCCCTTATAAGAAATTTCTTTTTTTTTTTTCTTTTAGGCTGTGTTTGGTTTAAAGGAAAAAGTAAGAAAAGGAAGAAAGATGTAAAATACCTTTACAAAATTTGTATAGGTTTCCCTACTTTTTCCCTCAATACAGATTTGGCCCCAGTGGTGTTCAACCCATATTTTGCTACAACAGTATACTAATCCTGCGCTGCACTGAAACAAGTAAATCAAAGCCTTTGATTTGCTGTCATGGCCCAACCTTAGATGAGAGGGGGGGCACTGTAATAGATCCAAGACCACATGATTTGATTTTATATTTTAGCCCTGTGCGTAGCAAAAGTGAACTCAGTGGTGTTAGGGTAACAAAGATGCACATGCACATGGGGCACTGGTAACCTGTGTTTCCATGGTTTTAAACTGAACCTAACTAAGTTACAAATAGGAACACACCAGCATTTCATATAGATAGGATGTGGTTATCATGTATACGAAACGAAACACTGACATGTACATTCTTGATTGGTTCTATATATAGCTTGCTGTACATGCCTTTGTTTGTATAGCTTATCCTGTTACTTTCAAGCCCATGCCTCCTCAAATGGAGGGATGCCAATTGAGCCATTAGACTACATGGTTATTGGCGTGTTTGTACTACAAGTCAACAACTGTGAAATGGGCCCTTTCGTCACCAACACACCAACATACATGGCAGGAAAGAACAGATTTACTAGACAAGAAATCCAGCAAAGAAATCTCCTTGCAAAAAGCATAAAAGTCAAAGTGATCCAAGAATCTTCCATGTGCCTATTCAGTTTGCAGCTTTTTTGTCACCTTCTTCAGCGGTAAATTTTCAGCCCCTTCCACATGACATGACAGAAGAAAATTTGTTTTCTTTTTTTGGCATTCTCTTAAACCAAAGGTTCAATAATTTATGAGACCTTCCAAACAACCCCAAATTTAAGTACTTTTGTATTACAAATTTTTATTAGGACCCAAATAAGATTTACATTGGCATTCTATTTCTATATATGGTAAAACCACAAGAGAAGGACGAGGAAAGGCTAAAAGTATCCATTTTACCTTGTATGCCTGAACTTGCATATCAGATGTTTCGACAGCATATAATTTTTTTTTTAAGACAAAATCCCAAATGTCATTTATTTCCTATATTGACACGTTCCCAATATGATATAGGGCATATCGTATTAAAATTTCGATCATTGGGATGAAATCTATTTTAATATTCTTTATTGAGTTAGAAACTCCATAATTTTTTAATTAGAAGAAAATTTTCCATTATTCATCCAATAAAAAAGTTAGAACAACATTTTATTGAAAACAAAGGAATAGGAAATATGGAAAGAAATACCTTAGTTTGGATAACAAGGAAAGTTATTAATGCAGATAGGAAGGTAAATTTTCTCTCTGAATTATTTTATTTTCTCTCCTAAAAAGGTAGAGAAAGCAGAGGAAAACAATAGACAGTGAGAAAAGTAAAAGTGGCCCCAGTCCCCACTAAAAGCAAATATTTGTTTTATTTTCTTTTTTTTTTTTCATTCTTTAGTACATTATTTTGTTTTCTCTTATTTTCTTTGCAACCAAACATATAGCTTAATTCAACTTCTTGCCTTTCAAAAACATACTATGGGATAATTAGGGTAGTCAGTGGTCTTTTATCTAGACTACAATCTTAGCATAGGTTATAGGTACTTTAAACAGAATGTCTGTCTTATCTTATATAGAACAGATTTGCTAGTGAAACCATTAAGGTGTGTTTGATTTGAAAGAAAAGCTTAGACTTGTATAAATTTTCTTATCTTTTCTTTCAAACCAAACACGGCATCAACGAAAAACCTCTAATTGACCAAACCTTTAGGCTGTATTTAGTCACCTTCCCATACCTTTTTTTTTCAACCCAAACACAGCCGTATTCAACCTTTAATTCCAATTTCTAAGTTCTCATCAATTGTATAACCGCGTAAACTGACGTATTACGACCGGCCACATAAAACATTTTGGCCTTTTGGAATGAATTTTGGATGGGGCAAAGATTCACACGTAATACTGTCTTCCCATTTTCCAAATGGCTCTGTCAATGGAAAATTTGCTTAACAGTCCAACAACCAACCTGG
This sequence comes from Nelumbo nucifera, assembly GCF_055504915.1. Taxonomy (NCBI): domain Eukaryota; kingdom Viridiplantae; phylum Streptophyta; class Magnoliopsida; order Proteales; family Nelumbonaceae; genus Nelumbo; species Nelumbo nucifera. Next base: position 106,907,466 of record NC_142649.1, on the reverse strand, counting down.
ATGCTTCTACTTCTACATGTGCCCCACAACGTCCCACAGCATATCCCGCCGTGTATTTAAAATATCTCCAAATGATGATATCATTATTTCTGATATTATCATTGAGAGATGTTTCTAATATAAGGCGGAAATGTGTTTTAAAACGTTTTGGGGCACAATCTTGTGGTGGGCTGATTTGATCTCTTTTTCTCATTCTCAAAACTTGTGTGGAATACCCTTATGATCAGATATGCATATTCGGTGAGCATTCCGACTAAGCATTCAGCTCTCCCATATATACATATCCCCAACCTATGCTTGAAATGATTCAAAGAAGCTATCAGAATATTTATTCAGCACTTAATTAGTGCATTTACAAGGGTGTACTTACTGGTACCAGATCCAATCTCAGCCACAAGTTTTTAGTTGACCGGTTCTTAAAAATGTTGACTTGGTTAAACTTAAAACATTTTAAACTTGAAGTTGTAATATGGAGATCACATCAGTGTCCGCACCCTACATGCACATCTCAGCATGTATTGGGAATATCTCCCCTATTTGTAATAGAAAATGTAATACACGGTTGGCACACCCTGTCGGGTGCCAATGTGAACTCGCTAATATGTGTCATATTCTCCATTATTATTATTATTATTTTGAAGCCGTTCAATATTTATTGTTTTAAGCTTATTTTCCGTGACTTTAATTAAAAGATATTTTAGAATCATTTTCATTTTCTTAATTTTTTCACATATTTTACTTGAAGCAATCAACTTTGACCCAGTCACCAAAACAGTTCTTTTGAATAAGTGCGACAATGTTGCTTATAATCTCATTCCTCTGCATTATCCCGAAGATGTTACATGTTTTCAATCTAAATCTGGTGAAAATGAGTATAGTTTTGGTTAATGGCCCATTGGTTCAAAAAACCTTATTACCAATTTAATATAGTCCAAATTAGTGCTTTAATACTCAAAAATTCAACTGATTTGGCTTCTGTCCGGTCAAGAAAATGATAGAAAACAATGTTTGACTCTTACAAAAGAATGAGGAAAAGGACTTTGTATAAATTATCCTGTCAAAGTTTTTCCATGAGTGGAATAGGCTTTACTTTTTTAAGTCTTTTATTACCAAATCTTCATGTCAGCTATAGTCCCTTGGATCGAGGATAGAGGATTTTTCTCCATTCCTCTTGCTTTGATAATGCTCTATCACTTTCACTTAAAATTTTTAATGCTAAAACCTTCCATCTTTACAACTTCAACATTGAAGCTAATTTTACCAAGGGGTGTTAACAATGTTGTTTTTGACAATCTTCTTGTTGAACACTCCCTTAGTTGGTAAGTTTTCTGACATGTTGTAGTGGAGACTTGGAATCAAATCCTGTTGTGGGATTATTGGGTATTGGGGACGGGCTACCCCCATTGTGTACCCCATGAAAGAAAAGAAAACGAAAAAAAAGAAAGAAAAGAAACAAACCGTATCAAGGTAAATCAGATAAAGTTTGTACCAGTACAATATAAATTGAAAATTTTAACTGGATCGAATTCAAATTCAAATTCGATTGGATAAAGTTTGCAACCCCATATACAAGGGTGTGAGATTTGGTGAAAATTAAACAACCTATACTGCAGAAAGAAATGAATAGGACAAGAACCCCAATCCATTTGTAAGTAGTTATCTTATTGAGAACATTCAAACAGGGCCTATTTTTTTTTTTTTTTCTTGCAGACTGTAATGTTATGTGGGTAAGCCAATTTAGCAGAGTTGGACAAAGTGGATTGCCAGTTCAAACCTAACCTAAATAATTGCATGTACAATGGGCTTATTGGATGCCACGCTTAGTGTACCAATTGCTCAGAATTGTGTGAGAACATTTTTGGATTTATCCCTCACACATGCATATGATTTATTTCAATGAAGTTCAGGTATGTTGGATTTTCCTGTGTGTACTATCGTTTTCATTTTCAATAATGGCGATGGCCTTGCTGCATAGTCAAACATATGTAGAGTTGGAGCAATCTGTACACTGTACTAAAGTTTAGTGTAGCTTATGTAGCATATTTAGAGTAATGGATTTCAAGATCCCCGTACAGCAATAATTGTTCTCCCACAAGATCTGTGGTGATCACTGAGGGAGAAATTTGGACCCAGATAATTAAAAACCCAAACCAAAACCAGATTGCACTGGTGTAAATTTTGGATCAGGTTGGATTTACATAATCAGTTTATCTAAGTTCATTTTGTTAATCAATTTTTAGCTTCTTTCAATAAATTGGTGGAGTTTCATGATCCAAAAGAACAACACATGGGAGAAAGCTACAACCTTCATGTAATAGCATTTAAATTTGCTATCTACTCTTTTTTTGGGCAATTTTGCTATGTACTTTGGGGGCAAAATTAAGACAAATTAAGTTTACGGTCACCACCAGGTCCACCACGAAGCAAAATAGGAAAAGTGTACAATGAAAAGTAAATAGACAATTATCTTAATTTAACTTGCAACAAATGTGTAAATACATTTTATTTGGGATAAAATTAAACAAAATTTTGAATTTGAGGAAAACCAATTTTTATACTAATAAATAATATAATAATTAAGGTACGATACATATAGGCCCATCAGTTCAGTGGTCCTGGTCAACCCTACAAACCTGAATTGGTACGGCCCCATTACAGGTGTGAATATACATTTTGGGCCCTAATTATAATACGGGTGCCATTGATTTCACCAGTTTAAGTGGCTCTCCAATTCCAATGTTTTTTTCTTAAAATATTTGTGAAAATAAAGCAATTCAAATATGAGATTGGGCATGTGTTTACTCTCTTATTTTATAATTTTCCCTTCATTAATTTTTTTTAGCATATGACCATACTATAAATCCATCTCTCTCCTAATTTGCTTTCAATTCCTAAAACTTGTACCTTATTTTACTTTATAACTTTTTTTTTCTTTATGAAATTTTCTTAATGAACATATTCAACCTAAAAGCTTAAGCTGTTAGGTGAGGTCCCTAAATAGGTTTTCGTTCTCTAACATGTCCCCTTCAGTGAGGGCCTATTAGGGTTGAAGAATGAATAAGTACAGGCCCATCCATACCTTGCTTAGAAATTTAATCAATTATAATGGGACAATGACAATTGAACACTAGACCACTTGCTCTTTCTCTCCCATCCCTAATAACCACCCTCTTATGTCATTTTTTTTTTTTTACTTTTATTTTTTGCTATTCATGTCATTGTTGTGCACCTTGCATGAGCTCTCCTACTATGTGTGTGTGTATGTGTGTGATAGTAGGGATTAGGGAGATAACTATATGGTTCTCCTTACGATTTTTTTTATATTTTTCAAAAAATTGTAAAATTTAATTTGCACGTGATATCAAGCATGTGCTCCCTCCCTCTCACTTTTTTTTCTTGTTCATCTTTCATTCGTAGCATATAATCAATCACTACACTACATCTCTCTCCTAATTTGCTTCCAAACCCTAAAACTCTTATTTTCTCTTTTCCACCCAAAAAACTATCCTCTCACTTTGGGTTTTTTTATTTAATTTTTTTCTTCATGTTGTCATTTACACATGCATAGCTCTCTTATTAGTATGCATGTAAGGTACCTCCTATTTGAAAAATGGGTACAATATAAAGACATTATATTGGTAATAGGGGTACCCTTATATTCATGCTTTGTGGTTGAAGTTGAGACAATATTGGAATTTTGGTTTTGACAACTCTTGAACTTTGCAAAAAGACCACTTTTGACTCTAAATATTCAAAAGAACCATTTTATGGTGAAAAGGCCATTTTAAGGTAAAAGCATACAATGTTAAGGATGTTGTTGACAATTCTACTAAACAAATAATAAAATAATAATGCCTACTGATGTGGTACTACTGAAGTAAAAAAAAATGAAAATTTACACATGGGTCCCACTTAAAAATTCTCACATGTTCACATGTAATCAAGAATAAAACAAAAATAATATTTTTATTTAATAATTAATTATAATGAACTATTAATAAAACAAAAAATAATAATATGGCTTTTTCAACCTAAAAGTAATTTTAAGGAAAAAATAATAGGGCTCTCTCTCTCTCTCTCTCTCTCTCTATCTATCTATCTATCTATCTATCTATCTTCTTCTTCTTCTTCTTCTTCTTCTTTCTTTCTTTCTTTCTTTCATTCTTCTTCTTCTTCCTCTATTGTCTCCTTCATCGTAACCATTTAGACAATCCCCTTTGTCATGAACACATACAGTGATCTTGTTTAGTTTCTTTGTACTCATCACCACAGTTGCAAGAACTACTATACTTTCCGAACCCACCACCCAAACCATTTACTATTGCATTTCCATCATTGATAAAATTATGCATAATACTTATTTTTGTTCAATATAATGAATGTATAATATTATACATGGACCCAATATTATATATATATATATGTAGCATCAAATGTGTGTCCAAATTGTTCTCTAATTTTTCTTTATTTTTGTGATTTTTTGTTTTTATTTTAAAAATTTTATTATTTGACTATGACACCATTTAATTTCATTTCAAGGTTTATTTTAGATTTGTAATTCCATTTTCATCGTTAATAAAAATATTTATTACATTTCATACTTAATTTTATTTAGTATAATGAATATATAATATTATATATATGCTCAATTCCATTTTCTTGTATTTTTATATATTATTTATTTTGTTTTTTTATTATTTGATTATGGCATTATTGGTTAACCCATTTGACCCAAATGGTTGTATTGCTTACCCACCACCGGGAGGGAAGAAAATGGTTTTATTTTGAAATTATTTATTTTTATACTATTAAAATCAATGTTGTGGTTAATTAATAAAATTTAATGACGAAAAAATATATCTTAAATATAGGATTTAATGAGAGAATATACCTTAGATATGAGACTTAATGAGAGGGAATAGGAAAATAATTTTATTTCCAATTGGTTTTAAATTTTATATTCTATTTCCATCATTAATAAAAGTATTTCTTATTTATCATACTTATTCTTGTCTAATATGATGAAATATATGATATTAAAGATATTCCCAAATTTTTCTTTAATTTCTATATTTTTTGCATTTTATCAAGTTTTAATCTTTTTTATTATTTATCTGTGGCAACAATGCCACATGGCTTGGCCTATTTGACCCAAAATTGTTTAATTTCTTACTACTACATAAAAATACTGCTTTTCCAAGTCAATTTCAAAAGTACAACTTTTATGTTATTAGAATTATTTATGTATGGATTTAATTAGTGGAATTTAGTAATTAAAAGAAACAAAAATGCCTTAAATGTATGGTTAAATGAGGGTGAATGAGAGTTAATACCTTATATGAAATTTAATAAGAGGGAATTGAATGCAATGAATAGTAGAATTTAAATTACGTTTTCTGCCCTCATAGATAGGGACCCTATTTCAAAAAAGGGGTATTTTAGTCCAAAAAATTTTAGAAATCTTAGACTATATTCATACTTTTTATAATAGTATAAAATATAATATAATATAATATAATAATATAAGATAAGATGGTGATGATGGTATTTGAGATGAGATATCAGTAAATTCAAGCAAAATAGCCCTGCAGTTGGCGATGATGGTATGATAGCATTAATTCATCAAGGAATCACAGCAGTGTGATCCAACGTGAGAAACACTCTTTTGCACGTCTCCTTCAATAACACAAATGATGATAACCCCAACTCAAGAGCTATCTAGAAGCTTTACCCCCCACCCCACCCCACCACCACTTCATCCGCTATCAACGGTACAATTTTAATGGAGCATTTTCCCCGAGGCTTAGTTTGGAAAGAGGACAAATACAAATAAGTACATACAAAATACAAAGTTTTGCACTCTACATATTTGTATATGTACTCTTTCCAAACTGAGCCAAAGGAAATAGGTTTATTATTAATGTGGATGGGCAAAACTGTTCTTAGGAAATAGGATAGAACTAACTACCTCTTGCTAAATTTTACAGTATGAAAGGAAATAAGAGAAACAGAGAGTTGGAGAAAAGTTCTTATGGCTCCATTTGGAAGGAGTACAAATACAAATGTATAGAGCGCAAAACCTTGTATTTTGTATGTATTTATACTGTGCATATTTGTATTTATACTCCTTCCAAAGTGAGCCTATGGAATTTCACAAATTTTTATAAGAACTTTCCCCCAACTTTCTGTTTCTCTCTTGTTTCTGCCAAACCAAGCATATAGATTTCTTTCTGTGTTTTCTCATATCCTTTTCTTCTTGGTCTTCCCACATCCCATTTACATTCTGTAAAGATGGGTTGTGTCAGGTTCAAGGTCCACTAGTATTCATCAACAACAAGCAGATGTCCAGAACAGAGTAGGCTAATTATTAACTACTTTTGTAAGTCATGGTATCCCTAACCAACAGTAAATGAGCTAAAGAAAAGCAGGACAGTGGGGAATCGAGTCAAAGAATGCCACTTATATTCATTATTATCCCTAACCAATAGTAAAAGAAAAGACACTGCTTTGATGTGCACTGTTGTCATATATCAGAACAGAACAGTTCTGTAATGCATACATTGTCTATGGTTAGTTAGTGACCTAGTATGGAAATTTATAGTTAAGCCTCTTATACTGGATGTAATGAAAGAAAGTTACTGGTGTAATTATCCAATTGTCCTCCTTCTGAATGAGTACTGAAAACATGATTAGCAATTCCAAGAAGAACAACAATAGATGCCCATTACTAAATGCTTGGTCATCCAATTGACAATATGAATTTGGACAATTTACTATGAGCATCTTAGTGTGAATCCTGTACTAAAATTCCAATGGGAATTTGTCTGCTAAACCAGTCAAGATGCAAAGCTCTATCCTTGAAAGGGCAATTTTTTCCAAGAATGGATGCCATTGTCTTAATTATTATGTGGCGATAGGTAGTTTGGATGTATTGATAAGAATATGCAACCATATATATATATGTATATACCCTTTTCAATTTTAGGCCCCGTTTGGTTCACAGGAATAGGGGTTTGGAATCGAAATCGGAATGGGCTATTCTGATTCCAACTGTTTGGTTGGGCAGAATCGGAATCTCATTCCCATTCCTGCTGGAATGGCATTCCCTGCCCCTCCCTTGGGAATGAAATCCCATTCCTGCTGATTCCAATTCCCATTCCCATTCCATTCTGAACCAAACAAACTATGGGAATAGACCATTCCAATTCCAATTCCGACTGCAAACCAAATGGACCCTCAGATGTCATAACTCTGTTACTTTGCTCTATGCTTTTTCATCAACCAGTGAAATGCCCACCACTCCTCGGATAGAAAGCGTAGAAGGCATTCCATTCTTAGGTATAAGAGATTCTTTTGTGGTATTCAATCAACATAACATCAAGTTGAAGAGTTGGGGGCAAATTGAAAAGTACTTGGATAGAAGTAGTAAGAAATGATTTATGTGACCATAATTTGTCGATTAATGTGGCACTAAACAGAGCGAATGGCGAAAACAAGATACAATCCTCACAGACTTGACCAACTTTTGTAGCCTGAAATAGTAAAATATGTATGTTTGCTTATACACAAAGCCTACCTTGCTCCTTTTTATTTGTGAGAGAAGTTGGTTGGCTAGACTATGACAAGTCAGTAAGGACAAGATATAAAATTCCTATCTAGCCAACCAACTTGGTGGGAATAAAGCACTTGGGTAATTTGAGGAACTCCTTTGGGTGGACATTCTCTTTTCTATTTTATGCAAAACTTGGTAGGAATGTAATGCTCTAAAATGGAAGAGACTTTATAATAAATCTGTAAATAGCAATTGATTAACCACCATGAAAGCAAAGGAATCGACAGGGTAACCAAAACAAATGCAGTTGATAGTAGATACCAAGGTCTAAAATTAACAGAAAAGAAAATTGGTTTAACACTGGATGGGGGAGTAGTAGACGAGTAGTCCCCCACCAAACCTCCCTCAAACCTGGTGAAGGCTGGATAAAATTCCAAGTCTCAGCTACAACCACCCAGAGACTTTTCTGGCAAGCTTCAGCTCATTCATATGATAGATAAACCATGATTGATGGAGCTCACCAGTGCATCACTCATCCAAAATTCTGAAACTGAATAATCTTATCCTCTCTCAGATCAATTACTTGGGCTATGTTTAGTTTGAAGGAGAAAATAGGGAAAACCTATACAAGATTTGTAAACGTTTTCTTACTTTTCCTTTCCTTTCCCCACCTTTTCCTTCAAACCAAACATAACCTTGGCTTCTGATTCTAACGAGATTGGTGTTGTGAGGGGAATCATCAAAATGCACACGCGCGTAGGACTTGCACACAAAAATCTAAAGTTATTGGGTTATGGGACTCTCTTCATACACTACTGACTACTCATATGTAAATCCCAACAATTGGTCCACCCAGAAAATAGCCCAGTAGTTGAGCAGGCCGGGTTCATTACAAGCCAAATACAGTATTCTATGAATTGTTAGAGAAGACGCTCGAACTTTGCCAAATTATCCATCCAGTTAAAGTTTTGGCTCCTTCCACAAGCACTACACTGAAGAATACATAATCATCAAATTTGACTATCAACTTGAGAGAAGTTTTCAAGCCTCAATCATATGTTACTTTTTTTTTTTTTTTTTCTGGATTTATTGTCCATGCCAAACAGTACGGAGTGTTTTCTTTCTTGTCGCAGCACAAAATTCAGAGGGTCATTAGCAAGTCTGTCAACTGGTCAGATCTCGACCAGCTCTGGGTTGACCCTACCCAAAACCGACAACAAAAACATACGGACCTGAGACCTCATCGCATTCCCAACCCTATTGCTAATCGGGTTTCAATGGGTCGGACCATATGACCCGATTATAACTAACAAACTTTTAGCCGGTTAATCAGTTTGGGTCTTAATTGGACTGGGACATGTAAAATCAATCCCCACCTCTCTATTACAATGAAAACCCGTTGACCCGGAATTACCTAGAAAGGCTGTGTTTGATTGCAGTGCAAATTTATTTTAATTGATGTAAAATTATAGTATTGCAAATTCTGATTTATTTTTATTTCAAATTTTATCTTATTTTGTTTGATTGTAATACAAATAAAATAAAATAAGATTACCTAAAGCAGAATATAATAAAACCCAAAACAAAATTAAATTAAAATTGCATTTTTTTTTCATTTGCACTCCCATGCATCTATACGAGTGCAAACAAAACAGGAGAAAAGGCTGAAACCAAAATAAATCGCCCAGATTATTTGCATTCTCATACTTTTGCATCAGTACAAATGAAATTTCAATGCAAAACAACAAGCCTTGAGATAAAAAGGGTTGACTACCAGAAAGATGAACATAAGTGATTGGCAGGAGAAAGTGATTTGGGCAAATCCCCTTCTTTCAACTGTGCACACCCCAATAACGAAAGTACAAAAGTGACCCTATATATAACTTACTACCATTATTTAGCTGTTGTGTTTTGACCTGACCAGATGTGTCCAATCAGACTAAAGAGTTAAAAAAGAGCTACAACCTACAATCAAACTCAAAATAAATAGGGTATAAGAACGTAAAGAGGACAAAAAAGACATTATAATTTAGCATTTGTTTGTTCTTTCACATCTAGCGGGTCAATTAGTCAACCAAAAGTCAACTGGGTAGGAATTAAAAAGTGACAAAACAAGAAGGGAACAATTAAAGGGTAATTTGGACATGTAAAAAAATTGAGGGTTAGATGTCGTATTTATGGCAGTAAGTAGGGGTTTTTTTCCTTTAAGTAAAAAAAGAAAGAGGAAGCTCCCTTCTCTCTTCTTTTTGCAGTCGAGTTGGAACAGAGAGGTACAGTTTGTGAATGAATAATCAAAAATAATAATTGAAGGAGGAGAAAGAGAGAGGCGGTACAGACTACAGACAGCAAAGTCAACAGGAAAGAAGTCTGCCCTTGTGGCAGCTTTTTTATTTTTTTCTCTTCTGCACTGGCGAGGAACACAACAAAACGGTTACAAATTCGGAAAAATAAACACCAACACCAGCGATTCCTCTCATACTTGTATTAGTTTATTATCTCTTTCGTATTCGTCTTCCCAGAGTAGAAAGTTTTTACATGTTGATTCTCGCTTTCCCTCTTTTCTTTTTCTTTTATTTTCAATTATTGTTTATATTACTTGTGCGATCGAAGAACAAGAAGAACTTCAACAGCATGGATAGCCCAAGTCCTCTCTGCCCTTGCACTCGCTTTCGATTCTGAAACAAGGAGATTGGTGCCAGATCGGTAAGAGAAATTCCGAGGTACCCAAGTCGCTTATTTCTTTATTTTTTTTCCTTTAATTCTGTGTTTTGGGGTGGTCCATGTGGGGTTTTGCGCTTGTTTTTATTGGTGGGTTATTGTTTTCATGATGGGATTTCTGGTTTTGATGATGCAGTTTATGAAATTCTGGTCGAAATCGTTGTTTTTCTCAGTGGGTTCTGCCTAAAATTTCCATTTGAGAATATAAGAATAGATAGATGTTGAGAATTTGGTGGAAGAAGTAGAGGTGGTGCAGGTTTATATGGATAGGTTGTGCTGCTTTTATGATGCCTATTCTGAGGTCAGTAGAATTACCCCTTTTATTATCTCTGTGATTCTTAGCTATTTCTGTAGTAATTACCTTGCTTGGTAGTCTCTGAAAAAGCATGAAAGCCATTTAAATTTGGGGTGCCCTCAAACACTGCCGTGTAGAATTGATTGGAAAAGTAGTAGCTGCAGATAGTTTTTGTGTTCGCATTTCAACTTATTTTCTGGTTCGATGCTCTGAGCTAAGTTGTTATTTTGCCGCTGGTTATTGAGGGGAAATGTTCATTCAGAAATTGCTTCGGTTGTTTGTTTTCTTTTGTTGGGAAACTCCTGATTTTAGGGGGCATGGTTAACTTCTTTTCTATCCCTATAATTTGGGTCTCCTCTAATGGATTTTTTTTTTTTATTGCGTTCAGCAGTTTTCTGGTTTCAGTAATTGGCATCCTAGCAGACTTCTGAGCTGATTAATGTGTCAAACTGAAACCAAGACTATATCTTAGCTAGAATTTCCTATTACCTTTGCTTTGGTTTAATTTTAGTTTCTGCTTTTTTTATCACGTAGAGAATCAGTTTCTACATGATTTATATTGGCCTCTTGCCCATATGAAAAGTTCTGGAAATTGCTCCTCTTGTTTTCCTTAAATAATCTTAAGAAAATAAGCATCTCTATGTATAGTTTCTAGTTCTTATTAGTTTAATGTTAGTAGTTTACCAAAAACAAAAGAGTTTAACGTTAGTATTGTATCTTTAGCTTGTAGGAGTGCGTTCCTCATGTGGCTCCGGTAAGGGGAGAAGCCATCGAGGTCCAATCAAGTATGGATTCAGCCTCGTGAAAGGTAAAGCAAATCATCCCATGGAGGATTATCATGTTGCCAAGTTTGTCCAGGTTAAGGGTCGTGAACTTGGATTATTTGCTATTTATGATGGCCATTTGGGAGATAGTGTGCCTGCATATTTACAGAAGCATTTGTTTGCCAATATTCTAAAGGAGGTGTGTTGTTTATTTGAGATGAAAGTATTATGATTTTATGCTTGAGACTTTAGCTATTTAACTTTAATTATGATACTTACCTGAAAAGGTGCAGTCTAATGCCATTTGTTTCATCATTCCAGGAAGAATTTTGGACTGACCCCAGTAGATCCATTTCAAAAGCCTATGAGAGGACTGACGAAGCAATTCTTTCCCACAGTCCCGATCTGGGACGAGGTGGATCAACCGCAGTTACTGCAATACTTATAAATGGTCAGAAGTTATGGATAGCCAATGTTGGAGATTCACGGGCAGTTCTTTCAAGAGGGGGACAGGCAATACAGATGAGTACTGATCATGAGCCTAACACTGAACGAGGAAGCATAGAGGATCGAGGTGGATTTGTCTCAAACATGCCAGGTTACCCAAGTTAACCTTTGCTTTATTCCTAAAATTTGCCTTTGTGCAAAGATTTCTTCTAAATGGGTTAATTTATTTCAAATGCAATAGTCTATAATTCTATATCAAATGTGGATGTCAAGCTAGTATTCAAAAAGAAAAAAAATAATAATTTATCTATCTTTAAGCATAGGTATCCAACTAACGAGGTATTCTTTATGTAAAAATGACTGCTTATGGAAACACCTCAAGTTTCTTAATATTTGAGAATGTTTTAGAAATTTCTGCCTGTGATCCATTAATTATGCATTTGTCATTATGTTTTATGGCAGTTCCTGTTGAGTTTCATTGTACACAACTCTCCTATCTTATTGATAACCTTTAGTCTTAGTTCTTATTTTCCTCAGTGATATAATGGTATTTCAGTTCCAAAATCCCTTTGTTGTGTGCTGCAAAATATTCCTTTTCCAAGAAATTTGTCAAATTAAAATTTGAAATTTCATGTGTATGTGTATGTCTGTAAATTACTAGACTAAAGTGATCTAGCAGGAAGTCAATATAACCCATGGATCATTGCTAAAGGAGTGTTCTTAGAAGTTTTTTTGTCAGACTAAAAGTGAATTAGAATATTATATATCATTAATAAATTAAATTAAAATGACCAAATATTATATTTTATTGATAAAATGAATTAGAGGCTACTTAGATATTATATATTATTAATAAAATGAATAAAAATAACTTCGATGAGACTTGAACTTATAAGCCATTAATGAAAGCATGACATTTAAACAAAACCCTTTTATCAATAAATATATGTTTTTTATAGATATATGCATATATATTATTAATATTATTTTGACAAAAGGTAAAATATAATATATTTTCATTATGCCAAAAAACTCATGTACAACAGAAGAATGTACATTGGGACATATACAAAAAAATTGCTTTGAATATCACTGCTTTACATGAAAAGAAAATCTTAATTAGGGATGGCAATTTTCCCCATTTCCCCGATCCTCGCGGGGACCTGTTCCGAATGAGGAGGGGATGGGGAAACTTTCATCCCCATTGGCATGGATGGGGAGAGCACTCCCTGCCCCACGGGGACCTCGATCCCCGCTAATATATATGTATATATGTACGCATACGTCTATGTATGTATGTATGTATATTAATATTTTTAAAAATATGGTTAAATATGTTTGAATATATTTGAATATTTTTCAATAGGATTGTAATTTTTAATTATTTTGTTTTAAATTTTTTAAATAAAATAAAAACAAAAACAAAATAGTTGACATTATAAAAAATCACGGGGAGTGGGAATCCCCGTGGGGATGGGGATGGGGATAACCTTGTCCCCACTGGTGGGGACGGGGATGGGGATTTTTATGGGGACGGAGATGGGGAGTGGCTCCCCATCGCCGCCCTGCCCTGTTGCCATTCCTAATCTGAATCAGGAAAATTTCTGTAAGATCTCCCTTTAAATTCATCAAACCTACCTGCCCAAGATAGCAACATTCTTATGATCTTGTTAGTGAGTAACACATCTTCCATAACATTATTTACAAAAATATGAGCATTCCTTTCACCCCTACTCAAGTTCCCCAAACGCCATGCATCCAGAGGCTCCTTAACAGACCCTGACAGGCACATTTGAGAGCCAAACAGCCAAACATCCTTGACCAAATATGGAATGCAAATTTACAGTGGATAAATATATTATTGGCAGAACCCAGGCAGCTGTCAAAAAAAAAAAAAAAAACACTGATTGGAGTATCAACTTCTATGCGTCTTTTTAGCAGGTTTTCAGAAGTGAGACATTTGTTCTGAATTACCACCGAATAGAGAAAATAGGTCTTGGAAGGCACTTTTGAACACCACACTTTAGCTCCTAGGTCCTAGGAAGGTGTTGTCACCGTCCAGGGATTATTTCTGATAAAAGGATACCACATAAAATTTCTTTGAGGGATTCCATCCCAAATCCTCCTGTCAGTCTGATTTCTGTTTATTTTTGCATGTTTAAGATCAGCATTAGCTCCAAAACAGAATCCATTTTCCAGTCATTTAGGCTTCTCCTAAAACAGGGTCCCACACAACCAAGCGATCCACCTCTTAGTAGCTTTATTTCATTGACGTTTCTTTGTTTAGAGATAAATCAAATAAAACAGGAAATGCTTCTTTCAGCGGTGTCCCTAGACACCATTTATCCCTCCAGAAACTATATCTCCATTCTCTACCTCATAACTGATACCTTCTTTAAATATTTGGTATGATTTTTCAATCCCTTTCCAAAGTGAACATCTGAGAAAGATGTTTGCCTTTGCCCATCCCAAATCCCAACTCCTATTCCCGGAACCATACTTAGTGTCATCAATCACCCTCCCCCACAGGCTGCTGTCCTCCCCCATAACTCCAAAACCACTTCCCTAAGAGAGCCAAATTAGCTTTACTAGACTCCTTAGCCCAAGACCCCCCTCGGAGAGCAAACTATTTTCCACTCAACTGTGTGAAATTTGAACTCTCTCCACCCCTTCCACAGAAATTTATGTTTTTTTTTTCTCATTCTTTTGCAATGTTAACTGGGATTGGGAAAAGAGATTACATTTAGGTTGGCAGGCATGATAGCACAAATACTAGTTCCCAAATTGCTTTTGAGCAGCATGCAACCCCAAATACTTGGTTGACAAGCTCCCCACCTTACATTTTTTTTGATGAATGCTCCCCACCTTACATTACTAATATTGCTGGGCTCAGATCTTAATTGGATTTGGCTGGATCCAGATTTGATCCAATTATAAATGGATCTGATTTTTGAAATCCAAATCCGGTTTAATTAAATTGAATTTCAAACTCAGACTTGGATAATCGAATACCATCAACGGCCCTAGACCTTGATGGCGAAGGCTTGAAGGAATGAGGTGTTTGTAGGGACTGGGCAAGTCAGCATAACAGCAGACTGAAAGGTGGAAGGTGTTATGGACGCACGCAATCATAGGCAGCAGCACGCACCATCCGGCAGCAGCACTAGAGAGGGGCCCACACGACAGCTCAGCAGGGTGGGCCCACACTTATCTTGCCACAACAGCCCTGCTCGCCAACTCGCCGCCAGCTGCATTATCCCTCATCCCTTATCCTTATCTTATCTTATCTTCTTAATAAGAGTTCTGTTTGCCACCAAAAGTAGGAGTTGTGTTACCATTAGAAGTAGGTAATTTATTTAGAAGTAGGAGTTGAGTTTGATATGGATTACCCTAGCCTAGCCGAATCCAACAAGGAATCCCCTTTCGTAATCTCTTATTTAAGGAGCTATGAGTTGAAATAAAGGCATTCAGTTTTTCGACCAAGAAAGGTGTAAGGAGAGTTTGGGTGATCTCTTGGACAAATCACCCACTCGATTGCCACAATAGGGTCTGTACGCAAGGGGAAGGGCAAGGGAAAGCAGGAGTCTCTCCCGGTGGACCGACCCGTGATGAGATCCTACGCCCGGGCTCATAACATTCTGTATCAGAGGCTACCATCATGGGGGAACAGGAGCCGCTGTCTTCCAGGGTCCACGAACTGGAACACAAACTCGCCGCCAGCTGCATTATCCCTCATCCCTTATCCTTATCTTATCTTATCTTCTTAGTAAGAGTTCTGTTTGCCACCAAAAGTAGGAGTTGTGTTACCATTAAAAGTAGGTAATTTATTTAGAAGTAGGAGTTGAGTTTGATATGGATTACCCTAGCCTAGCCGAATCCAACAAGGAATCCCCTTTCGTAATCTCTTATTTAAGGAGCTATGAGTTGAAATAAAGGCATTCAGTTTTTCGACCAAGAAAGGTGTAAGGAGAGTTTGGGTGATCTCTTGGACAAATCACCCACTCGATTGCCACAATAGGGTCTGTACGCAAGGGGAAGGGCAAGGAAAAGCAGGAGTCTCTCCCGGTGGACCGACCCGTGACGAGATCCTACGCCCAGGCCCATAACATTCTGTATCAGAGCCTACCATCATGGGGGAACAGGAGCCGCTGTCTTCCAGGGTCCACGAACTGGAACACAAACTTGCAGAGACCAGCATGGAAGTTCGTGAGGTCAAAGACGATGTCCGGGAGCTTCGACGTTTGCTGGAGACGTTCTTATCCAATAAAGAATGAAATTCAGAAGGAACCGCCACCAGCAACAGCCGCAGGCCGGACTGGGTAGAAACGTCCGACGAACATCAGATCGCTGCCCCGACTACCGCTGTTATCCCCAAATACAGTCGGCTAGAATTTCCGTCCTACAACGGCACTGGAGACCCACTGGGATGGTTGTATCGCTGCGAGCAGTTCTTCCACAACCAGCGCACCGATAACAGAGACAAGGTCAGTCTGGCCGCTTTCCTCCTCACAGAAGAGGCACAACTCTGGTTCTACCGTCTAGAACAGGAAGAACCCGGGCTTAGCTGAGAACAATTTAAATCCTATTGCCTCCTCCGGTTTGGACCCCCGCTGACAAGTAATCCGCTGGGCGAATTAATCAACCTCAAACAAACCGAAACTGTGGCGGATTATCAATGCCAGTTCCAAACCCTTCTCGCCAGAGCAGCCTCGGTACGCCCAGACCAGCAAGTCGACATGTTTACAGCAGGGTTAGTGCAACCCCTAAGAGTGGACGTCGAGATGCAACACCCTCCTAATCTAGTCACAGCTATGAACCTCGCACGTGCCTTTGAAAGGAAGATGCAACTCTCTCACGGGAACCTCAGCATAGGATGGCCGGCATCAACATGGACACCTTCGAAGACAACAGGAGTGACACCCTCTTCGATCACCAGCAGAGAACAAAGGCTTCCTACGGGGTAACCCCTCCAGATCAGCATCAAGCATAGGAAGTAGCAGGACTGCACCCCCATTAGGTGGCTGACCCGAGCCGAGATGGCGGAACGGCGCGCAAGGGGGCAGTGCTTCAACTGCAATGATCTATACTCCGCTGGGCACAAATGCAAGAAGTTGTTCTGTCTTCAGGTAGAGGAACCCGAAGAGGACGAGGATGAACCTGCAACATCAGAACCAGAGATCTCCCTCCACGCCATCACGGGGATCAAAACTTCCCAAACCATGCAACTGTGGGCGTTGATAGCAGGACAGCCAGTCCGTATTCTAGTAGACTCCAGAAGCACTCACAACTTCGTCAGTGAACAAGCTGCCCGCCAGTTAAATTTACCCATAGAAATCAGACCGCAGTTACAGGTAGTCGTGACCAACGGGGAAAGAGTTCACAGCCCCGGTATCTTCAAGGACACCGAAATTCAGGTCGGATCAGAGTCCTTTCGTGCTGATTTATTCGTACTCTCCTTGGACGAATTTGACATCGGCCTGGGGGTCAAGTGGCTGATCACGTTAGGGCCCATCCTTTGGGATTTCAGCGCCCTAACAATGGCTTTCCACCTGGATGGGAAACCGGTTACATGGCAAGGAACCAGAATAAGAACAAAGGCGCAGCTGCATACACTCTAGGGTGAGGTCTCACGCGCAACAGATATGGAAAGGCTCCTTACGGATTTCTCTGCAGTATTCAAGGAGCCCAAGGGGCTTCCCCCTTCCAGAGCCTGCGACCACCGAATCCCTCTGATAACTGGATCTGATCCCGTTGTTGTCCGGCCCTACCGCTACCCACATCGGCAGAAAGATGAAATAGAGAGGTAGTGCGCAGACATGTTACAGCAAGGGATCATCCGCCCCAGCCGCTCCCCCTTCTCCTCTCCAGTTCTTTTGGTACCCAAGCAAGACAGGACTTGGAGATTCTGTGTAGACTACAGGGAGCTTAACAGCCAGACGGTCAAGGATAAATTTCCTATCCCCATCGTAGAAGAGTTGTTGGACGAGCTCCATGGCACGCAGTATTTCTCCAAACTAGACCTCCGATCAGGATACTTCCAGGTTCGAATGACTCCAGAAGATATAGAGAAAACGGCCTTCAGAACACACCATGGCCACTTCGAATTTCTGGTCATGCCTTTCGGTCTTGGCAACGCTCCTTCCACGTTCTAGGCCCTGATGAACGAGGTGTTTCACTCCCATCTCCGCAGATTTGTCTTGGTATTCTTCGACGACATCCTAGTCTATAGCAAATCGTGGGTAGAGCACGTGCAGCATCTGCGGATCGTTCTTGAACTCCTGCAACAACATCAACTATTCCTCAAGCGATCAAAATGCTCCTTTGGGGAACGCAGGGTCCTTTACTTAGGACATGTGATCAGCGGTCAAGGGGTCACTGTGGATGACTCCAAGATTCAGGCCATCAAGGAATGGCCCAGACCGCAATCCACCAAGGCTCTCCGCGGTTTCCTAGGGCTGACAGGCTACTACCGCAAGTTCGTTCACAATTACGGACTGCTGGCGGCCCCACTAACAAATCTGCTCAAGAAAAACACCTTCCTCTGGGACGGTACCGCTGATGCAACCTTTGTAAAATTAAGAGAAGCCCTCTCCTCCACACCGGTTCTACAATTGCCAAACTTTGATCTTGACTTCACAGTGGAGTGCGATGCATCCGGCACCGGCATAGGTGCCATACTACAGCAGCAAGGGCATCCGATCGCCTTCTTCAGCCGCAAGCTGGCCGATCGCCACCTTAAGTTGCCCGCCTACGAACGTGAACTTATTGGACTAGCTAAGGCAGTGCAGCACTGGAGGCCGTACTTGTGGGGGAGAACCTTCATAGTCAAACGGACCACTACAGCCTCGAGTATCTGTTGGAACAACGGCTCACCACCTCGCCGCAGCAGCATTGGGTCAGCAAACTTCTTGGGTTCGACTTCCGGGTAGACTACAAGGCAGGGGCCTTGAACCGTGCCGCAGATGTCTTGTCCTGCCAAGAAGAAGATATACTCCTCCATGCAATCTCACAGCCCCGAGCCTCCCTGTTGGAAGACATTCAGAACGGACTGCTACAATCACCCGAATGGAACGATTTGATCAAGAGAATACAAGCCAGAACGACCAACCCAAATTGGTCCGTGCACGACGGTTTGGCACTATACAAGGGACGAATTTATCTCCCGACCGACTGCCCCTTAATTCCCTCCGTTATCTCCAGCATACACAACGCCACGCATGAGGGTATCCAGAAAGCATTGCACCGCATCCATGTGGATTTCCACTGGCAGGGTATGAAGGCTTCGGTACGGGACTTCATCCAGAGCTGTTTGATGTGCCAGCAGCAGAAGTGGGAAAACTTGCACCCAGCAGGCTTTCTCCAACCTCTCTCACTCCCCACTCAGATCTGGGCAGATATTTCCATGGACTTCATCGAAGGCTTACCCAAGGTTGGAGGGAAATCGATGATATTTGTGGTGGTGTACCGCTTCTCCAAGTATGCTCACTTCCTTCCCTTATCTCACCCCTACAGCACGGTTTCAGTCACCCACACCTTCTTCGCCCACATCTTTTGATTGCACGGGCTACCCGAATCCATTGTAAGTGACAGGGACCCGATCTTTACCAGTGCCTTCTGGAAGGAGCTCTTCCGACTGTAGGGAACAAACCTGGCCTTCTCCTCCGCTTACCATCCACAGACTGACGGCCAAACAGAGGTGGTGAACCGAACAATAGAGATGTACCTCCGCTGCCTTGTGGGAGACCAGTCCAGACGTTGGGTGGAGTGCCTTCCATGGGCCGAATACTGTTACAACACATCCTACCACTCCTCCCTTGGCATGACTCCCTTCCGGGTGGTGTATGGCCAAGACCCTCCCCGTCTTTTATCTTACGAACCCGGTTCAACACGATTGGAAGAAGTGGATCGCAGCCTCCAAGATCGCGATGCCCTCCTGGCCGAAGTCTCCTTACGCTTGCAGCAGGCACAGGCGCACATGAAGCACGCCTATGATCAGCACCACCGTGAAGTCACCTTTGAGCCAGGATAGTTCGTTTGGCTGAAGCTCCAACCCTATCGGCAGCTCTCCCTCAGGCGTAAAGTCCCCCCTAAGCTAGCCTCCAAATTCTACGGGCCCTTCAAGGTTCTACGGCAGACCGGGAAAGTTGCCTATCAGCTCGAGCTATCGGAGCACAGCAGAATCCATGACATCTTCCATGTGTCCCTACTGAAGCCTTTTACAGGGACTCCCCCTGATCAGGTGCCTTCCCTACCCCCTCTAAAGGACGGCAGACCCATCCTCCAACCTTGAGCTCTTGTCCGGTCACGCATCAATCAGGGTACCTTTGAGGTACTAGTGGAATGGGATGGACTACCATCAGCTGAGGCCACCTGGATTCCCTGGATCGATCTTCACAACGCCTACCCAGATCTCGAGCTTGAGGACATGCTCGTTGTCCAGGAGGGGTGTGATGTTATGGACACACGCAATCATAGGCAGCAGCACACACAGCAGCACGCACCATCCGGCAGCAGCACTTAGGAGATGCACGCACCATCCGGCAGCAGCACTAGAGAGGGGCCCACACGACAGCTCAGCAGGGTGGGCCCACACTTATCTTGCCACAACAGCTCTGCTCGCCAACTCGCCGCCAGTTGCATTATCCCTCATCCCTTATCCTTATCTTATCTTATCTTATCTTCTTAGTAAGAGTTCTGTTTGCCACCAAAAGTAGGAGTTGTGTTACCATTAGAAGTAGGTAATTTATTTAGAAGTAGGAGTTGAGTTTGATATGGATTACCCTAGCCTAGCCGAATCCAACAAGGAATTCCCTTTTGTAATCTCCTATTTAAGGAGCTATGAGTTGAAATAAAGGCATTCAGTTTTTCGACCAAGAAAGGTGTAAGGAGAGTTTGGGTGATCTCTTGGACAAATCACCCACTCGGTTGCCACAATAGGGTCTGTACGCAAGGGGAAGGGCAAGGGAAAGCAGGAGTCTCTCCCGGTGGATTGACCCGTGACGAGATCCTATGCCCGGGCCCATAACAGAAGGTACCTACTGACAAGGGCTTAATGCTTTCTTTGAGCATAGGTCAAGGTAGGTTCCAAGTTGGGCAGGGACATGTCAAGGGCTGCTTGTCCCTTGACATGCTCTCTTCTTAAGGAGTCCACACATTGGTCACCATGCCCAACTCTAGATCATTTTTGGAGAAAGTATGACATGGCTAGAGTTGATAGTTCGGCAGTTGGAGAACTTGGATCCACACTATGGGACATTTGGGGGCTGCATGAGCACCGTTACCACTGATACAAGTTCCTTCACCTATCCTCAGTTTTGTTTACTCCACTGTTTTAAAAGGTATGCCTAGGCTTATAAGCAAGGTCCATTTCATGGGATGTGTCTCTGAAAAGCAAAAACTACCAAAGAAACTTGATTGACAAATGGAATGCAACAAAAAGAATCTCTACTTCAATACCCTATCAAAGAAACATGGAGCTAGGAATAGGTAGGTCCTTTATTTCCTTTTTTAAGTTATTTGTTGATTAGGAATGTGTGTGTGTGTGTGTGTGTGAATGAAGATAACATCATCCCTTGGAGAGAGATACAGATGAATTATCATCAAACTGAATGAAGATTTTCCCTATGTATGCTATGTGGTAATTATTAGAGCTTGTTTTTTCTTCTGATAAATGAAAGAAAATTTTATTAATACCAAGAGAGCATTACAAGCAACCCTTGGAGAGGCATGAGCTGCGACCTCTCCCAACATAGAAATTAGAAATAAAAAACTGAAAGTACAAATTACAACTAGACCCAATACAATTGATCCCTATTTGCCTCTTTCTTGGTCAAGTAATCAGCCACAGTATTACCCAACCTTCCCATCCATTGTTAACCACTTGAACTTCTTGATTTCATCCCTGTAAAAGTAGCACCAAGTGATAGACTTTGGATCCTTCAACCACCCCACTACCACCTTAGAATCAAAATTTCCACACTTAGCTCATTTGCAATCTAGGTTCCTTGTATAGAAACAAGTAAGTCAACCCTTATAGAATATCCTACTCCCATAGGACCCAAGAATAAAGCCATAACAATTCCATCCTTCTCTCTATGAACCCCTCTAATTCCAAAAGAACCACATTACCTTGACTACTCCCATCAAAATTCAGCTTCATATATCCTTCAAGAGAAGGTGTCCAAACCAAATTTATCCCATCCTTCTTAGAGGAGCTACTTGCCACAAGTAACCAATTCCTTCAAATATCATCAAAGGAGAAAAAGTGATACATATTCAAGGTCTTTAACCAATGTATTACCCTAGTCATCACACAATCCTTGATTTCTTGTTATCTTTTCTTCCTTTTGTTGAAATATTCTTGCATTTCTTTCTTCTCAAATGGTCCAAATCACTGCTGCTCTCGCACAACGTTACCCTTACCCTTTCCTTAGGACAAGCAAAGGTAGACAAGTCAAATAGCATATTTACTATTGTTGGCAAAATCCACCTGCACCAAAACAAAGAGAAAAACCACTCCCAAATATCTGCAACAAAGGGACAAGAGATAAATAAGTGGTAACAACCCTCTTCATTAGATTTACGAAGTACACACCAGTTTGAAGAGATACACAAAAAAGGTCTTCTCTTCTGTAAATTATCGGAAGTGCTTACTTTTCCCATAAAGTACTTCCCAGCAAAACACATTGGTTTTAAGAGAGATAGGCCTACACCAAAACTCCTTGAAGGGGAAAGTCTAAGGAGTTGAAGACTAACAAAGGAACTTAAAAAGGAGGCATAAGAAAAGGAGCCTTTAGGGTGGGGAATCCAAACTCATCTATCTAGTTTAGGGGGTTCCAAACAAACATTACCAAGAGTAAGCAAAATCCCAACCACTGAAGCAGACTCCTCACCACTCAACCTTTTACGAAACCCAAAATCCCAACTCAAATTATTAGAGCTTGTTTTAAGATTCCTCTTTTGATAAATGAAGAATTGTATTATTATGGAAAAGAGAGCCAACTAAGCCCGGTTACAAGGATGACATGGTTGAAGGTATAGGACTTGTAAAAATATGTAACTCATGTAGTTGGAAAGATAATTTCAAAATATCATTCCAATGAAAAGTGTTAAACAACATAAAATAGCTCTGATACCATGTCAACCAACATAAGATAGAATAGTAACTCAAGGAGGAAACAAGAAAAAGAAATAGAGAAATACCAAGGTTTAACGTGGTTCGACTTGGTAGCCTACATCCATGGGAGGAGAGGAAACACATCCACTATGAGAACAAGAGATACATCTCTCTCTCTCACCTCACTCCCTAATCTCATACAACCACTTGTTTAAATAAGCAAAAGACCAAAATACATCAAAATTACACATAAGCCCATTTTCTAACATAAATACATATAGGTCACTTATCAATATTATAAATACAACCAAATTCAGTCAACACACCCCCTCAAACTCAAGGTGGGAAAACCAGATTGAGTTTGCCAGTAAGGATGCTGAAACAACCTCCATGAAAATAGGTTTTCTATTGAAGCAACAGCCATGAACCTTGAGATGTTGAAGGGACCTCTGAAGCAATAGTTCACCGATACACCAAGGGAGCTTCACACATTCACCAACAAAGTTATCACCACACCACAAATCATTACCAACTCACAAACATCCATAACTCGAGGCATCACAACCTCTTTTCCAACTCATTAAACAACACCATCTCGTAAACAACCACAACTCGAGGCATCAAAGCCCCTTTTCCAACTCACAAACCCACCACCAACAAACAACCACAACTTGAGGCATCACAACCTCTTTTCCAACTCACAAAATCACAAACAACCACAACTTGAGGCGTCAAAGCCCCTTTTCTAACTCACTAACTCACAAGCAACCACAACTTGAGGCATCAAAGTCCCTTTTTCAACTCACAAAACCATCATCAACTCTCAAACAACCACTACTTGAAGCATCACAACCTGTTTTCCAACTCACCAACTCACAAGCAACCACAACTTGAGGCATCAAAGCCTCTTTTCTAACTCACGAAACGTCGAAACCACCACCAACTCACAAAGAACTTCAATCTAAGACTAGTAGATGACATCAATAGTCAATTACTACATGGAGAGATTTCATAGTAGTCAACTACTATCAGTATCCTGCTCCTAGTAGTCAACTACTACACAGATTTCATAGTAGTCAACTACTACTTCAACTGAACATGAAATAGCAGTAACCAGAACACCTTCACAGCTCACAAAATCACTTTTCACAACACTATTAAACTCTTCACAACAACCAGAACACCTTCACAACAACCGGAACACTTTCACAGCATCCAGAACACCTTCGTAGCAACTGGAACACCTTCGCAACAACCGGAACACCCACTCTGATACCATGTTAAACAATATAAAATAGCTCTGATACCATGTCAACCAACATAAAATAGAATAGCAACTCAAGGAGGAAACAAGAAAAAGAAATAGAGAAACACCAAGGTTTAATGTGGTTCGGCTTGATAGCCTACATCCACAGGAGGAAAGGAAACATATCCACTATGAGAACAAGAGATACAACTCTCTCTCTCTCTCTCTCACGCACACACACACTCTTACTCTCTTCCTCACTTCCTAATCGCACACATCCACTTGTTTAAATAAGCAAAAAATCGAAATACATCAGAATTACACATAAGCCCCTTTTCTAACATAAATACATATAGGTCCCCATAACTTATCAATATTACAAATACAACCAAATACAATATATCTCTTAACAAAAAGGATCATTACCCAAATATTGATCCCAATTATCCAGGACCTTGGGAGAGTGGACTGGATAGGGATGTAATCTTTGGCATTCTTTTTTGCAGAAAGTGGCTGCTCTCAGAGTCCAACCTACTTTCTCATGCTTGTTAGTCTTGAGAGTTTATCATTGGACCAAACAATGACCCCTGAAAAGATAATACCACTCCAATCTAAGCAAAAATTTTAAAACATTAGATATCTAAATAGCAATAGAATGGATGCCCAGAAGAAGATGGCCCTTTCAATTTTTGCAATAATCCTCCCGTCCTGTTGAATATACAAGGTAAGATTTCTCAGTTCATATTCCCTTTTTAATCTTTTCTTCCAGTTATTGAGCCTTTTTTCTGGGTTTCCTTCTTTGCTTGGTTTTATTAATGAATTTTCAAAATTTAGAAGAGCAAATTTTAGAATTTGAAAAATCCAATTCCTTGTTGGGTCAATAAAATTCTTATGGAGTACTGCCTCAATTATATCAGTAAAATTAAGTTTGTGTGTGACTGGTGTTGTGGAGAGTGGAGTCTGGATTTCCAGTTCTAGACACAGGTGCAAATATTTCAATGGCTGAAGTGATAATCTTGATTGTGAAGCTGGTGGAGCTTGGCTACTTTGCATACTGTACTCTCTGAACTACAACCATGGGTTCATGTTCAAATTATAGCTTATGCACTCCAAAAACAAATACATAAGCAGTAATTTGGCTTTGGTTTTATCCAAATTAATTGCATGAAATTAGTTGGTTCGTATGGGAATCTGATACATTAATCTTGATGGTTCGTAATTTTATGGTAGTCATAAACCTCACATCTATTGGCATCTTAAATTAGGGGATGTCCCAAGAGTGAACGGCCAGTTAGCAGTTTCTCGTGCTTTTGGAGACAAGAGTCTTAAATCACACTTGCGATCAGATCCTGACATACAAAATGCAGACATTGATTCTGATACTGATCTTCTCATCCTTGCAAGTGATGGTCTATGGAAGGTTTGACGTCTTGATTTTTTACCATTCTCCAGTATTATTTATATTTATGTGTGGAATATCTTTATGCATCTTTTGTTATTTATACAGGTTGTGGCCAATCAGGAGGCAGTTGATATTGCAAGAAAAATCAAGGACCCACAGAAAGCAGCCAAGCAACTAACAGCTGAAGCAATAAATAGAGATAGTAAAGATGATATATCCTGTATCGTTGTTCGATTTAGTTGGTAAAGCATGAAGGTGCAATTTATCCTTAGCTGCTGCTTTGCATATCTTAGGAATCTCCATTAGTGGAATGCCAATCTATAGACGACACCAGCCATGAGACTTGTGCCTCAGTGGGGTGGTCCTCACAGTATCCAGCAGAATTACGAAATTACTCTGAACAAAGGTTATATTGCTTCGCTTCCCGCTGTAAATTTTTTTCTTTTTTTTTTTCCTTTTCCTAGGTTGTGGGCTTTGATATTGTTTGATTTCTTCAACATTTATTAGCAATCTGTTGTACACCATCAGTTTTTCCTTCTCTTTTTTATTCTAATTTCTATTTCCATGAAATCCATGATGCAATATAGTGGACAGACGGATTATTTGTGATAATTAATGGAAAGTCTGGTTTTGTTGTTCATGATGAGGATATTGATATGCTGCCTATATGCTCCATCCATACGGAGAAAATCATTGGTAGACCTCAATGAGCATCTCTCAAGACTAACACCAACTTCTTTTGACGTTTAATTGCAGCACATTGAAGCCAATTACAGAATCATCCATTAGGGAAAACAAAAACCCGTCATAAGATATGATAGGTTTTAAGCACCATTTAGGTCCGTTTAGTTTGCGAGAATAGGGGTCCAGAACCAATTGTTTGGTTGGACAGAATTGGAATCTCATTCCCATTTCCAGTGGAATAGCATTCTCCCATTTGAGAGAATGGCCATTCCCTCTCCCTCTCCAAGGAATGAGAATCCATTCCAGCCAATTCTGATTCCGATTTCAATTCCAGACTAAACCAAACAGGTGAAGGGAATAGACCATTCCAATTTTGATTCCAATTCTTAATCTGACTGTAAACCAAATGGACCTTTAATAATGAGCCCCCTCCCCCCACCCCATCCCAACCCACCCTCTCTCCCTTTCTTAAATTGACTGAATGATCATTTCTAGGTGATGGCTATTAACATTAGACATATTGAGTTATTAAAAAACCCACTCAGGTTTTTTTTTGTGTTATTTATTTATTTATTTTTGTGACTCTTACAAGAGTTGGTTTATGCAAGTAGATCTCATACCATGTTTAACTTATTCATAGTTTACTATAAAAATTGTTCAAGTTAAATACTAGGAAAATTACTGATAAGAGGAATTTTAAAATTTCACTAGGGAATGTGGAATACATTCTTGAAAAAAAATTACTGACGGGCACTTCTAAATTTTCATTACAATCAAGGAATGTGAAACAGCATTTTTACAAAAAAATTCCTTTAACTAAAACTTGGCACAGGAAATTGAAACCGCGTCTGCATCTGCTGGCGAATTAGGTCAAGTACAAGGTTTACAAATACTGTTTGATGTTGCACCAAACGTATTTACATTTGTACAGTGCCAAAAATGTGGTTTGTGTTAGATTTGGGATAGTGAGCATAACTTTAGGAATAAGGAGAATTAGGTCAAGTACAAATATGTTCCTTCCTTATATGGCTCAATTTGGGAAGAGTATAAAACAAATATGTGAACTACAAATATAAGATTTACAAATGCAATTATAAGGTTTTCTACTATACATATTTGTATTTGCACTCTTTCCAAATTGAGCCCAATGCAAATACAAGGTTTAGTAATACCATATATGAGGTTTTGCACTGTACATATTTGTATTTGTATTCTTCCCCAATTAAGGCTAAGTTGTGAAATGCTTAAGCACTTATTTTGGGGTTAGGACCATACCAATAAGCACTTATTTGTGTTTGAAAAATAAACCCAAAAAAAACTCTTATTTGAGAAGCCCAATTTTTAGTTTATTTTTAAGTGCTTATTTCCTTTTTGGCTTATCTTGGCCGATCACATCATTTTATAAATACCTATATTACCCCTGTCACCAAATGCTCATAAGTACTTATTAGAATAAGCACTTGTTTTTCAAATAAGCACTCTCAAACTTGGTTTAAGCCTTATAATTATTAGGCTATTAAATACTATATATATATATATATATATATATATATATATATTTGTACTTGCACTCTTTCCAAATTAAGTCTCATAATTATTAGTCTCAGCTTGCCAAAAATACAAACACAAATATGTACAATACAAATACAAGATTTAGAAATATCATATGTAAGGTTTTGCATTGTACATTTGCTTTCGCACTCCTTCCAAATTGAGCCTTATGTAGAGTGCTGATACATAAAAACGTTGCTCTTGTTATTTAGGTAAAGTATACTAGTAGCACAAATTGTAGCAGAAAAGAAAACATTATCTAGTGTCTAGGTGTCTGGAGGATTCAATTAAAGGTTCTATCTCCCATGGGCTTTGTATCCCCTGGTCATTCATTAAGGTTATGCTTTTAATTACATCAACAACTAGTTTTGCCAGAAGATCCATCTATAAATAATACATTGATTTATTCAGACTTAATTCTTAATTCACTGCGAAGAGATCGAATTCACATCTGCGCCCCACATGCACATCTGAGCGTGCATTGAGAACATCTCCCGTGGGGCGCGCTCTGTGGGGTGTAGATGAATCAAGAGTATTGTCAAATGTTAATGTAATTTTATTTTTAACGATACCTAAGAAAAGTTATTTTGAGAATTTTGTCATGTATTTATTGGGCCACCCAAGTTGGGCTGGGGCATATATTTTTAAGTTCATGTTGGGTTTCTCGCATTGAGTCTCTGGTTGGGTTGGGTAAGGTTGAGATACCCTTACCTCAACTTGGGCTTGGGTTGACCTTAACTTGTTCCAACCTGGTCGGAGTAGCCCCGCTCTGAGAATTAAGAATATTTTAATTTGTCCATGTATCAACCAGTGATTGAACACTTTCAATCACTGAATAAGTTCAAATAAAACCCCTGGGGAAGGGGGGAGGTATTGGTATTTAACCAAAACCCCAAGGGCGATGCCATAGTGGTGTGGTACACATAGTTTAGTTGGGTGTTCTCAATCCGAGTCTGATCCGGCCCAAGCCATAATTTTATGTGGGTTGGGCTTGGATTTTTAGCTCTCGAGCTAGGCCTAGGCCCTTTCATTTCATGGGTTGGGCCCAGGCCTAAGGTACCTTAGGTATTCCAAACCTGGTCAGTCCAATCCGACCTTTATCCTAACCTAAGTTCAAACTGACTGTATATATTCAAATATACACAAGCATGCATATTTATATATACATATACATACTTTTGCATAAATGTATGCATGCAAACATTTATATTAAATTTTAGAGCGATCAATCTCAATCCAACCCAAGTACATCAAATTTCAAGACAATTTGAAAATATTAGAATTGACCTCAGGACTCGGTCCAGACTCGGATCTTAAACCCAAATCTTAAGGTTAGACCTAGGCCTAGCAAAACCCACTGACTTGCATCCCTACTATTTAGTGGGGGTTGGTGGATTGGTGGTGGGCCTGGTAGCAATGCATGCACAAGCCCACTGGCACCTGCAGTGTGGTGAGCCTGTGTCCTATAGGTAGAGGGCCAATTGACCTATTTTAGGATCTATAGTGAATCTATATGCTAATGCTTGACTTTCCACTAGGGCCAATAATTACATCTGAATATTATAATAGTATCATATAATGTGAAATATTGACAAATGGTGGTTGTGCAAACATTTTAATCTTTAAATCTAATCCTTTGATTAGATCATTTAAAACGTATAGGAGAAGAATTCAAAATATGAGTGCCTCTTCATCTTTTCGCCCTTTTATCTTTAATTGCACATGTGAATGGCATGTGATTTTAATAAAATTTGTTGATTTTAATGAAATTAATAGAAATAATAGAACAAATTAAAAATTAATATTCGTTTAAAAATTATTACAGAATTATCTAATAATAATAAAATTTAAAAATAAGAAAATAAGAAAAATAGTACAAAACGACACAAACTGATTTATTTCAAAGTTTGATTACATTAATTTAAATCCCTTCAACATTAAACATTAATAAATTGAGGTTTGGTTGGATTCAGATCGGCTCAGCTTACTTGGGAATATTATAGTGCTTTGCTTAAAGCCTATCCACTACATGTGCACGACAGCACGAGTCCCAATTAATTTTATATTATATAAATTAGAAAATAAATTTTATAAATATATTATTTATCATATTATATAATTAATATTACACATTTATCAATCTATCTATTTATCTTTATGCATATACACAGTATATAACAAGACAGTCCATGTCACCTTGATTCTCCTTGCTCCTTTACCCCAATCCTACATTCTCCTTGACTCTCTTCTCCCCCTTCCCACCACTCCCAATTTGCCATCTCAGCACCTTCTCTCTTCATTCCTCTCCCTTTCCATTGGGTTCTCTCTCTCTCCCCATAACTCACGTCTCTCACTTTCGATGTTTCTTATATATTCATGGCATCTTCCATTATTGTTGAATAATTTATTCTTAAATAATTCATTAGTTATGAAAATTATTAAAATTTTTGGAAAATATTCTACCAAAAATTATGAAATAATTATTTCATAAGCAATCCATTATTTAATAAATATTAAATAATTTAATAATCTACCAAAAATTAATAAACAATCCATTATTTAATAATTTTTGGTTATTAATAAATGTTCAAAATTTCAACGTTTAGTGTAATTTACATTAAATTGTAATTTAATAATTTTTATGACAATAATTTATTGATAAAAGATATTACTAATTATCATAATTTACTAATTTCTATAAAATCAATAATTATAGTTAACAATTATCAAATAATTTAAGGAAACTTTCTAAACTAATAATTCATAATTATTTTTTAAATAAGTAATTAAAAAACTAAGAAACTAATCTATGAAAAAAATATTCTTCAAAACTATTTAGATAATAATCCATTATTATTATTATTCAACTAAATAATTATTAAAAATTTACAAAAATTAAATTAGGAAATTAAAAATAATGTAATTTACCATAATTACATTAATTTACTATAATTATATTTACTTTGATTAATAATAAATAATTTACATTAATTTATTGTTATTGTAAATACTTAATTTACTATACATTACTACTAATCAATAGCAATTTCAACAATTTTTTGAAAAATTATCATAAAATATTGTTAGTTAATTAGTTATAGAAATTTATTAAAATTGTAGGGATGGCAATTTTCCTTGAAAAATAGGGGCCCTACCCTACCCCACCCCGAACGGGGCAAATTTTCTCAAGTCTTAAACAAAGACGAGACAAAGACGGGGTGGGGACAAGAAAAATATTTTTGCCCCAAATTAGGGATGGGGTTTGCATATAATTCCCCAAACCCAATGGTAAATTAGTAAAATATTCACAGATTTAATATTGGTTTTTAAAACATCTCTAAGTTTTTCTCATATTCTTATAATTCTAGGATCCCATAATTTCATTTATAAAAGACCCCCAAATTGTCATAGTCCAATTCCTAAATTAAATACCCCAAAATCCCTATAATCCTATATATAAAATATCCATAAATTATTTTTTTTTAGGTGGTTGCCTCAGGGTGGGGAAAATTTGGGGATTCCACATCCCGATGGGGAATAGGTGCCTCGCCCTGAACCTGCCCTGCCACTGGGGTTAGGGTGGGGATGGAGTAGACTATCTTGACTTACAGGGGCGAGGGACAAGGAGGGGTGCCCCATTTCGTGCATCGCACGGACCCCCACTATCTATCTATCTATCTATCTATCTATCTATCTATCTATATAGCAAGACAGTCCACGTCACCATGCCTCTCCTTGCTCCAAACGGAACGAGATTTGCTCCTTACACATGGGCACCTCACAGGCACATCCACCGTGCATTGGGAACATCTCCCATGAATAATAACTTATAAGTACGGGAGATGTTCCCAATGCATGGTAGGATGTCCGTGAGGTCAGTGTGAGGCGCCTTGTGTGAGGAGCAAATCCGGTCTCGCTCCAAACCCCCTTCCTAATTTCTTACTTTTTTGAATTTTTTATTTTGTTAATTCCACATAATTACCCATTGAACCAATAAGGAAATAGCATAGGCTTAACTATTTCAAACAACCATAAAGAAAGAAGAATTTGCTTTTCTAATGTTTAGCCAAGTGGCACCACTTTCCCTCGCTTTCTCCTAAATTCTCTATAATTCCTATTTATCTCCTAAATTATCTCTAACTCCTATTTATCTCTTAAACTATCTCTAATTTAGTAGAGAGATTCCCTCCTAAACTATCTCTAAATCCTATTTATCCTCTCCTCCACTTTTTATTTACATCTATCTAAAGAAAGTTTCAATTAAAAAAGTTTAGAATTATTTAAATAATACAACAAAATTATATAATAACTATAAAATATGTATTCAAAATACAAAAATTAATTATAATAGATTTAATAATATTCATATTATTAATAATTCTATATTTTTACAAAATTCATCATGAAATTATGTAGTAACAATATAAATTATAATTTTATGAATTATTCAATTTAAATGTTATTCAAATAATAAAACTTTAACATTAATAAATAAAACATTATTTAAATATTTCAATAAGTAAATATCTTAAATAAAAAAAAACATTAAAAATGGTGAAATAATTATATAATAAAATATTTAATATTGCATAATGACATTAAAATAAATAAAATTCAAATGGTAAAAATTTTAAAAATTTTATATGTTATTTAAATATTTACATAATGAAATATTTGACATGACCAAATTTTAAATAGTTAAAATAAGGAAATTATGTAATAAAATTACTAATTATAATTTTGCAAATTATAAAATTCAGTAAATAATTAATATTTTAAAATTTTAAATAACAATATTGTTTAAATAACTAAATAATATTGTAAATAACTAATTTCACTTTTATCAATTAATAATTGTAGAAAATAACTTTAAAAATTAATATTTATCAGTAATAATTTTACAATAATAGTATATATTCATTATATATTTATATATAATAAAGTTAATATTTATTTTATCATTTGTTGATCGATGGGTGCAATTCACCAAACCAAAAGGCAGGTGGTAGAAATAACTCGTGCAAGCTCCCAGCAGTTTTGTAAACGTGAGTTAATACCACTCCATGGATCATAAAAAAAATTAAAAAAAAATAATGTTCCAGCCATCACCAATTAACAATAATCTATAAATCTCCCTTTAGTACAGATCGATCTAACACTTAGGTTATGTTTGGTTTGAAGGAAAATGCATGCATGGAAAGGTAGGGAAACCTTTACAAACCTTGTAGGAATGGCAACAGGATGGGGCGGTGCACCCCCCTCCCCGTCCCCACCCCATAGTCAAGAGATTTTGCCCCGTCCCCAGTGGCAGGGCGGGTTCAGGGCGGGGCATCCATTCCCTGTCGGAGATGGGGAATCCCCAAATTTTCTCCGCTCCAAGGCAACTACTTGAAAATTATCTATTTTATGGACAATTTACACATAGGATACAGGAATTTGGGGGTATTTTAGGAATTGAATTATAATACTTTAGGGATAATTCAAAAATAGAATTATGGGATCCTAGTTTTAAGAATTTAGGAAAAACTTAGAGATATTTTAAATATCAATATTAAACCTAGAGATATTTTACTAATTTACCTTTGGGTTCGGGGAATTATATACAAAACCCCTCCCTGCCCTGTCCCCGGTTTAGGGAAAAAATATTTTCCCCATCCCTGCTCCATCCCTATTTAGGGTCAGAGAAAACCCACCCCATTCGGGGTGGGGTGTGGTGGGGCGGGGTGGGGCCCCGGTTTTATGGGAGAAATTGCCATCCCTAAAACCTTGTACAGGTTTTCCTATCTTTTCCTTCCTTTCCCTACCTTTTCCTTCAAACCAAACATGGCCTTAGTAAACTTTTCTAGGTATACGATGCCCCTGTCCTAGGTTTCACTTTCCAGAAATTTCCACCTTCTAGATATTTGACAAATATGTTTGTCCAGATGGAACTTTTATGTGTGATAAAATGCGAAGCCGTTTTAGTAAACAGTGCTTTGTTACAAGCACATCCAAGCTGAGACAAGCCCAAGTTTCTCCCCACGACTGATTGGGCATGGTTTGGCTTTCATTAATCCAACTTAGTTATGACCCATTTACTTTGAATGGTATACTAAAATTTGTTTATAATTAATAATTTTATTTTATTTTATTATAACTCATACCAAAATTAATTAATTATTTTTGTGGTTAATTAAAAATTCCCGAACAATGTTATTATTTTTAGTAATTAATAATTTTTATTTTATTAATATTTTTAGGATTAATTACTAATATTTTAAACAATTTACTAATAGTTTACCAACATTAATTAATTATTTTCATGATTAATTACAAAATACCAAAATTCACTTAAAATCTATTATTTATATCCATGATTTATTAAGAATTACCAAAATATATTACTTTTTTTAGTAATTAATATTAGTGATATATTACCAAAATTAATTAAGTACCAATAATAATTAAATTTTTTATTAATACTAAAATTTAAAAATTAATAATTGTTTTCATGAATAATTAAATTAATTATTTTTATTACTATTTTAATATTAGGATTAAAATATATTACCAAAGTTTAATACCAAAATATATTACTATTTTTAATAATTAATGTTAGTGACATATTACCAACAAATTAATTAATTACCAATAATAATTAATTATGTTATTACTTTTTAATAATTCATAATATTAGTTATATTAACTAATAATATTACTGAATATTACTATTAACAATAGTAATATTTTTTACAAAAAAATTATAAGATTTATTAATTCATAATTAAGAATTATTAACGATAATTATAGATTTATTCGTATTTTTTTTAAATATTAATTATAACATTTAAAAATCATTATTAATTATTTTTGTAAATACTTAAAAATACCTTAAAGTATTATTGTTTTTTGTAATTAATATTATTGTTAATAACTATAAATTAAAATTAGTGCTGTTAATTACTAGCAGGAACCTAACTCGAGCCCAACCCAACTCAACCAAAGCTTTTGCACAAGTTGGGCTTGAGTTTTTGAACTTTAAGTTGGGCTTAAGTCAAAAAACTCAAGGCTAACCTAAACTCAGGATGGGCTTGGGTTAAGGCATCAAGTTGTTCGAGCTCGATCCAACCCATTTGAGCTCATGTCAACATTTTATGATAGACTGAGCTATATAGCTCAATACACCCAAGCCCAAGTCTAGTTCAAGATGTTAGGTTAAGCTCGAGTTGAGCCTAAGTTGGTAACCACGAGCTTAACCTTGGGTTGTTAAACTTGGGTTCGGGTTAGTAAATTACCAATAATTATTGTCATTCTATTTTTGTTATATATAAATAAATTATCAATAATTACTAAAAATTACCAATAATTTTTCTCTTACCAACCTAGCCTTAACCTGAGCTTTAACCCAACATCTTGGGTTGGGCTTAGGATTGGATGTGTTGAGCTTTGTGGCCAAATTTCTAAGTAGAATATATTGATAATATGCAGATATGTATATCACAAAATGTTGGGTGTGCTCAAATTGATCAAATCGAGTTCGGGCTACCCATGCCCTCAACTCAAGCTCAACCTGAATTTAAGTTAAACTTCAATTTTTAGGCCTAAGTTTAGCTTGAAGTTTGAAAACTCAAGCCCAACCTATGCAAAATCTTTGGTTGAGTTGGGTCAGGCTCGGGTTAGGCATACTCAATTTGCATCTTAACTCCTTTTGCCTCAAGTTATTTTAACAGAGCATGTGCATTGCACAGGTCCCCACTAGTATATACTAAAGTAGAACATATCAGATGGGAAACGGGATCTTCTCCTCACACGAGGCGCCTCACATGCACACCCACCGTGCAATGGGAACATCTCCCGTGAATAATAACTTCGAAGTACGAGAGATATTCCCAATGCATGGTACGATGTGCATGTGAGGTGCGAGTGAGGCGCCCTGCGTGAGGAGCAGATCCGATCTCATCAGATGGCCTCTCTTTGCTCCATTACCCCAATGGATAAATTCTACAAGGGGGGCTCAAAATTACCTTTAGAAGCCCATGGAGTTGCCACCTCTGCAAGGCTTATCTCCCTTTTTCCTCTCCTATTTTTAGGAAACTAATTATCCCCCGCTTTCTCCTAAATTATCTCTAACTATTTCTAATTCCTATTTATCTCTTAAATTATCTCTAATTCCTATTTATACTCACCCCACTTTTCATCTATATCTATCTAAATAAAGTTTCAATTAAAAAGTTTAACAATTATTTAAATATTATAATGAAATTAATTAATAATTTTAAAATATTTATTAAAAACACATAAAATAATTATAATAGATTTTATAATATTCATATTATTAATAATTTTATATTTTTATTAAATTCATAATGAAATTATATAATAACAATATAAATTATAATTTTATGGATTATTCAATTCAATAACTAAATAATATTTTAAAAATAAAAATATAAAATTATTTAAATATTATTCAAAATATTAAAATTAGAAAATAAAACATTATGTAAATATCCAATAACTAAATATTTTAAATAACAAAATTTTAAAAATAGCTAAATAATTGCATAACAAAATATTTAATATTATGTAATAACTTTAAAAGAAATAATATTTAAATAACCAAAAAATAAATATTTTACATATTACTGAAATATTTAACATAACTAAATTTTAAATAGTTAAAATAGCAAAATTATGTTATAAATTTAAAAAATTTCTCAAGAGTAGAAAAATAATTATACTAGATTTCATAATATTTGAATTAATAATAATTTTATATTTTACAAAGTTAACAACGAAATTATGTAATAATAGTATAAATAATAATTTTATTGATTATTAAATTTAATAAATAATTAATATTATAAAATTTAAATATTAGTATTATTTAAATAATTAACTAATATTGTAAATAACTATTGTTAAATACTTTAAATATCAAAAAATTAATAACTAAATCATATTTTATATGTTATTTCAAAAACAAAAGATAGATTAAATAATTAAATCATGATATAACTTTAAAAGAATAACTAAATATAAATAAATAATAAATAATTGTTAAATAATTTAAATATCAAAAAATTTAATACTAAACCATACTTTAAACATTATTTAAAAAACAAAACAAAATAGATTAAATAATGAAATTATGTAATAACTTTATAAATTTATCAAAGAGATAAAATTAATTATAATAGATTTAATAATATTTTATAATAAGAATATAAAATATAAATAATTAAAAAAATTATTGAAATAGTGAAAGTAGATTAAATAACTTAAAGGTATTGAAGCTTTATTTGTTATTTATTGTAATGTCATTATAAGTTTTCAATAATTATTGGAGATTAAACTATTGTTTTTTGTTAGAGATTAGATTATCAATTCAACTGAAATTAGGAGTGTTCACTAGTTCAACTCAGTTGTAGATTGTTTGGCCAACCAAACCAATCTGGTGAGGTTGAGGAGTTGGTCACTCAAAACTAACCAACTCTGTGAAAACCGACCAACTCAAGTTGCACCGATCTATGTTTTAAAAACCAACCTAGAGTTTGACCCGCATTTGCATCTGGGTCACGGTCACCAGTTCAACTGTCCTGGTCAAACGGGTTAGACCATTCCACATCAGCACTCTATCTATTTAAATAAATATGTATTTATATACATATATAAATGGGCATATATGTACATGTGTGTAAATACATATTTTATTAATAAATAATTGATAATTATTGATGAAGGGAAATTTGGCCCGACCTCGCGATCGCCCGACACGTGGCAAAGGCAAGCAGCTCGGGACAGTAGAGCACCCAAAGCGAACATCGGAAGCAAGTCCAAACTCACTACCAAGCCCGAACTCCAGACCGCTGTACTTAGTCCGAGCTCCTTGTTAAGAGCGAGCTCCCTGTCAAAGGTCCGAGCTCCCTAAAACCCGAGCTCCCTAAATCTGAGCTCCCTGATTAACAGCGAGCTCCCTGTCAAAGGTCCGAGCTCCCTAAATCCGAGCTCCCTACTAGGAGCCCGAGCTCCCTGATTAAGAGCGAGCACCCTGTCAAAGGTCCGAGATCGGTACTAGGAGCCCGAGCTCCCTAAGAACCCGAGCTCCCTACTAGGAGCCCGAGCTCCCTGTTAAGAGTGAGCTCCCTGTTAAGGGTCCGAGCTCCCCAAGTAAGAACCCGAGCTCCCTAAAAACCGAGCTCCCTATTAAGAACGAACTCCCTACTGGGAGTCCGAGCTCGCTATTAAGAGTGAGCTCCCTACTGAGAACCCAAGCTCCCTGCAAGGAGCACGAACTATACTGGGCCCCAAGCCTCACAAAGCTGACCCGAGCTGACCCGTGGCAGCTCGGAACACTCCAAACCGAACTCAAGGCACCTCGCTCGCCACTCCAACACTTCACTTCCAAAGCACCAGGCCAACCAAACATACCCGACACCAAGGACGTCCTTATCCAAGGGCGACGTACCTGACTGATTTGGGATCTGACGCCTGACAGCCGCATTTCAAACGGCTTCCTGCCACCGCCACCTGCAACCGTCATCGCTAGCCGCAGAGACGGCTCCGACAAAAGGAACAGTGGCGGTTCTGTCTGACCAGAGGAAATGACACCCGAACTGGCAGGAGTTCAGAAGTAATCATGCCCGACCTGACGGAGGCCTGGAAGTGAGTGTGCGAGGTGGTTATAAAAGGCTTCTACCCCCCAAGGACGAGGTATGCTAACTTTCGCGCTATCTGGTTATTCTTGCCTTTGAAGGATTCTAACTTGAGCTTCGGAGCCCTTATGCCGGGTTCTCCCCGGAGCTTCTCCTCCTCCCGTTTCAGGTGCCTGTTACTCAGTTCAGAGGCAAGATCATCGACAGCTAAGACCGGCCAGATTGTGCATCATCAATTGGCGCCGTCTGTGGGAAACGCTTCAAAAAGCCTCCCTCCAAAACTTTCATACCCTTTCCTTCTTCTCTGAAAAACTCATTACTCATGGCCTCATCCAGCAACGCCGGACGCGGCACAGAGACAAACACCACCGGGGAACAGCTCCAAGTTCCCGTGGTGTGTGTTGGGCAGTTCACCATCCCCCTCACGGTGGATGGAATCCCCAATCTAACTACGCCGCAAGCAGTGGCACCTGTAAGCCTACCTTCCGCAAACATCCCCTTCTCTCTTCCCATCGAGACTACCTTCACTGAACCAACCGCCATCCCCCTGGCAGCTAGCCAAAATCGGTTGGACGACTTAATGCAATGCATGCGGGCAATGCAAGCCCAGATGCAGCAGTTCCAGCAACACCAGCTTCACCAGCACCAAGTGTTGCACAACCTCTCCCAATACCACTATCAGCAGCAGTTCCCCCAACTGACACCGAACCAACCACTACTTCCACCTCGCCACCCTGCCTCGAAGCCAGTAAAAGCCTCTCTGCAGGATGGGCGCCTCCACCAAGGAAAGGCCTCCAGGCCTCAGAACCCCCCAAACAGCCAGGCCTCGTCCCAAGGCCGGAGAGAAAGAAAAGTCATCCCCGCCTCGCGGCTCGCAGGCGGATCAGGAACCTCGCCCGCGAGGTCAGCACCTTGGGTCTCCAAACCGGAGTCCCCACTGGTGGGAAACCGATTCGGCGCACTGGCAACAGCGGACTACCAGCACTCCGAGCCCATCGAGCTCGGCAACACGGAGGCCAACAGTGCCAGTACAAGGCCCACTCAGCAGCGAAGGCGCCGTCGAAGTCGACGAACTGCCACCCGCGTCCTATCCGAGCTCAGAGGCAAAGGCGAGACGAGCTCGGACGAGGTAGGAGTCGCCCCAATTCTCTCAGTTCCTTCCCCCTCGCCTCAGAACTCCTGGCAGTCCCCTTGCCCAGAGATTTCAAGCTCCCACCCCTGGACAAGTATGACGGCTCCTTCGACCCCAACGACCACGTGGACGATTTCCAGTCCCAAATGCACCTCGCCAGAGCCAGCAAATCATGCATGTGCGTGGCCTTCACCACCACCCTCAAGGGGGTAGCCCGCACTTGGTACAGGAACCTGGCCCCCGGATCGATAAAGTGCTGGGCTCAGTTCGTGCAGGTCTTCACTGCACACTTTGTCACCAGCAAACGGTGCCCCAGAGCAGAGGAAAACATCTTCGGAGTAGTCCAAAGGGAAGGAGAACCCATACGGGGCTACATCAAACGATTCAACGAGGCATGCTTACAGATACCTCGGTTAGACCCCGCGGTGCAGCTCGCCGCAGCAAAAAGAGGGGTGACGCACAAGGAGTTCAAGTGGCACATGGTAGCTAACCAGCCCGCGACCGTGGCCGAGTTCCTCAAGCTCGCGGACATGTTCATGAGGACGGAGGAGGAAATCAACCAAAGAACCGAGGGCGGAAACGAGAAAAGAAAGAGGGACGGCGAGCCCTCTAACTCGGCCGACCGAAAAAACCCGGCCCGGGACCCAAAACCGAACCAGTCGTTCCGAGCTCCCCTGCCAGCTCGGACGGATTACACGCCACTGAACACGAGGCGGACCGAGATCCTAATGACGATCAAGGATGCCCCCTTCGTGAAATGGCCACCTCGCCTAAAGGGAAATCCGAACGAAAGAAACAAGAATTTGTATTGTAGTTTCCATAGGGACCACGGTCACAGTACCGAGCAATGTAATAACCTCCGAGACGAGATAGAGGGGCTCATCCATCGCGGATACTTAAGAAACTTTGTACAGCACAACAATAATAGCAATAAAGCGGATCAGCCAGGCGAACACTTAAAAGACGCCCCGGAGACTAGCAGCAGGCCTGCTGAACCGATGCAGCGACAGCCTCCGGCAGAAAGGCCAGTTCGGGGAACCATCCATGTAATTGTGGGAGGTTCAGTGGTGGCGGGGTGCACATCAGCGGCAGCTCGGACCTCAGTTCGCGAAGCGGTCCTCGAGGAGCGGAACCCCCCGAAGAGGCCGAAGACCGAGGAGCCGATCCTCTTCATAGAAGACGACGCGCGGGGAGTTCGCTACCCCCACGATGACGCACTTGTCATTAAACTCAGGATCAGCGACTTCGAAGTTAGGCGCGTGCTCGTAGATTCAGGCAGCTCGGCGGACATTCTATTCAAGTCGGCATTTGATCGGCTACAGCTGCCAAGGAGCGAACTAAAACCAGCAAGCACTCCCCTGGTGGGCTTCAGCGGGGAGGAAGTCAGGCCCCTTGGAAAGATAACGGTGCCCGTGGAAGTCGGCACGTGGCCTTGTGCGGTCAGACTCAACCACGATTTTCTGGTGGTCACGGCCGTCTCCCCATACAACGCCATAATAGGACGGCCAATCACGCATATCCTGCGGGCGGTGGTCTCTACCTACTATTTGGCAATGAAGTTCCCTACGGACTTCGGTGTGGGGGTAGTGCGGGGCGACCAGCTCGAGTCCCGCAAGTGCTACGTCGCCGCCCTAAAGGGCAAGTCCAAGCCGGCCGGCGACCTCGATCTGGAGCGGCCTACGGAGCAAGGGGAAGAACGAGCCTCGCCAACAGAAGAAACAGTCGCGATCCCAACCTCACCTACAGACCCAGCTCGCGCACTCCAGATTGGTGCTTCTGTCAAGGAACCCCTACGGACCGAACTGGTAAGTTTTTTACTCCAAAGTTTAGATATTTTTGCATGGTCTGCGGCCGATATGCCCGGTATTGACCTTAGTCTTATAACTCACAAACTTAACACTAACCCTTTAGTCAGACCCGTTAGACAGAAGAAACGGAACTTAGCCCCGGAGCGCTGGAAAGCGGTCGACGAGGAAGTCGAAAAGCTCCACGCAACAGACTTCGTAAGGGAAGTCCATTACCCGAGCTGGGTGGCCAACCCTGTGCTGGTGAAAAAGGCGAACGACAAGTGGCGCATGTGCGTCGACTACACCGACCTGAACCGAGCTTGCCCGAAAGACTGCTTCCCCCTTCCTAGGATCGACTGCCTAGTGGACGCGACCTCGGGACATGAATTGCTAAGCTTCCTAGATGCCTACTCAGGCTACAACCAAATCCGGATGGACCAGTCCGACGAGGAAAAAACCAGCTTCATAACCGAGTTCGGTCTATACTGTTACAAGGTCATGCCCTTCGGGTTAAAAAACGCCGGGGCGACCTTCCAAAGACTTGGAAATAGGCTGTTTCGGCCCCTGATCGGCACAAAGATAGAATGCTATGTAGACGACATGGTCGTCAAAACACAGTTTTCACAAGAATTAATACAAGACTTAGATTCTGTCTTCGAAATCCTGCGTCAGTATAACATGAAATTAAACCCCAACAAATGTGTCTTTGGCGTCACCTCAGGCAAGTTCCTGGGCTACGTTGTCAATCGACGTGGCATCGAGGCCAACCCAGACAAAATACAAGCCATCCTAGATCTGAGACCACCTTGGAAAATAAAAGAAGTCCAAAGGCTAAACGGTCGCATAGCCGCCCTAAGCCGCTTCATGTCCAAGTCGGCAGATCGCTGCCTACCCTTCTTCAAAGCAATCAAAGGCAAAGGGTTCGAATGGACCCAAGACTGTCAGCTCGCGTTTGGCGAGCTAAAAGGCTACCTCGCCAATGTGCCAACCTTAGCTCGGCCCGAGGAAGGCGAAGTCTTAGAGCTGTACCTCTTGGCTAGCGACGAGGTGGTCAGTTCGGTACTAGTAAAGGAGGCAGACCGGGTCCAACGACCCATATATTATGTTAGTAAAATCTTGCAGGGAGCAGAGACAAGGTACCC
Source organism: Nelumbo nucifera (assembly GCF_055504915.1). NCBI lineage: Eukaryota > Viridiplantae > Streptophyta > Magnoliopsida > Proteales > Nelumbonaceae > Nelumbo > Nelumbo nucifera. Next base: position 106,864,996 of record NC_142649.1, on the reverse strand, counting down.
GCAGATAGAAAAGCTAGCGTATGCCCTGGAGGTAGCAGCACGGAAACTCCGCCCGTACTTCCAGGCCCACACCGTCATCGTCCTGACCGACAAACCTCTGAGGCAAGTTTTACTCAAACCCGAGGTTTCCGGCCGGCTGACGAAGTGGTCCATCAAACTCAGTGAGTATGATCTCCAGTACAAGCCAAGAACTGCCATCAAGGCCCAAGCCTTGGCAGATTTTATCGCAGAGTGCACGTTCAACCCCGAAGCCCCTGAGCTGGTCGAGCCCGAGGTCCCCAGTTCGGGCGAACTCGGAGCTCCCAAGCCAAACGAGTCCGAACCCCGTGAAGTAGCAGCCAGCGTGGCTTCCCTCCTGGTTAGACCAAGCGCGAACTGGGATGAGGAGCCCTGGATCCTTCACGTAGATGGCTCCTCAAACCAACAAGGCAGCGGGGCTGGAATAGTGCTATGCAGCCCGGGCAGAACAAAACTGGAATACGCACTACGCTTTGAGTTCGCGGCATCCAACAACGAGGCGGAGTACGAGACACTGATAGCCGGGCTAAACCTAGCGCGCAAGGTCGGAGCAAAGCACATGGTTATCTGCAGTGATTCCCAGCTCGTGGTCAACCAAGTTACAGGCGAGTATGAAGCACGCGAACTCACTATGATTGCGTACTTAGCAAAAGTAAAGGAAGCTCTGCTCAACTTCCAATCACACTTCATCAAGAAAATCCCGAGGTCAAAGAACGCTGAGGCTGACGCCCTGTCCCGACTAGCTAGCACGGTGGGGCAGAAGAGGTCGCTTCCGTCACCGAAGCGGAGCCGAGCTGGATCGACCCACTCGCGAGCTTCCTGTTAGACGGAACCCTCCCCGCGGACCACAACACAGCCAAGAGGGTGCAGCGCCAAGCAGCCAAATACGTCATAATAGATGAACGGTTGTACCGACGATCCTACACGCTCCCCTATCTGCGATGCTTGCGCCCAGCCGAAGCCGAGCTGGTACTCCGCGACATCCATGAAGGCTTGTGTGGCGGACACCTGGGGGGCAGAGCCCTCGCCCAAAAGGCAGTTCGACAAGGATACTACTGGCCAACGATGAAGACAGAGGCAATCGAGCTCGTCAGAAAATGTAGCAAGTGTTAGAAGCATGCCAGCATCCACCATCAGCCCGCTGCCGACCTCAAATACCTCACCAGTCCATGGCCCTTCGCCTAATGGGGCATCGACCTCCTAGGGCCATTCCCACCAGCGGCAGGCGAGAGAAAATTCCTAGTGGTGGCAGTAGATTATTTCACAAAGTGGATAGAAGCCAAACCCCTGGCAATAGTTACAGCCCGAAACATACAAAACTTCTTTTGGAAGAACATCGTATGTCGCTTCGGGCTACCTCGGGTACTGATCTCCGACAATGGCAAACAGTTCGAAGACATCAAGTTCCAAGAATGGTGCCGAAGTATGGGAATTAGTCAGAACTTCACATCGGTCGCACACCCGCAGGCAAATGGCCAAACAGAAGTAATGAACAGAGCCATCATCCGCGAACTGAAAGCGCGATTGGACCGAGCCAAAGGTTTGTGGGCAGATGAACTACCAAGTGTTTTATGGGCACACCGAACCACGGAAAAGACCACCATGGGTGAGATCCCTTTTAACCTCACCTATGGCACCGAAGCAGTCATCCCAGCGGAAATCGAAATGCCTACGTTGCGACTAGAAGCGTACGACGAACAGACAAACGAGGGCGAGTTACGCACCAACCTCGACCTACTGGATGAAGTGAGAGACCTCGCGCACATCCGAACTGCGGCTTACCAACAAAAGGTAGCTCGGTACTACAACGCGCGAGTAAAAAAGAGGAACTTCCGCGTCGGCGACCTGGTTCTCCGTAAGGTCATGGTGCCCGAACCCGGCGTAGGGAAACTTGGACCGAACTGGGAAGGACCCTACGGAGTAATGAAAGCACTCAGTGGGGGAGCGTACGAGCTCGGAACCCTAGAAGGGAAACAAGTACCCCGAGCATGGAACGTTGTCAACTTGAGAAGGTACTATCTATAGGCCACCAAGGCAAGTACGCCGAAGTCATTTCATAAAACGAACTGAAGGACCGAAATGGTCAGTTCGGCAAAAAATATATAGCTCGAAGACACCAGTACATGAACAAAAAGACATTTCATTTCAAAACAGATGTGTACATATAAAAAAAAAGGACACATTTCATTTCACAAGCCCGGGGCTACTTCATCGTTATCAGAAGCCTCTCTGACAACGCCCGAAGGACTTGCCTCCCCCTCGGAGTCTGGTTCGGCATCCGCAGCATTAGCCATCTCCGGAGTGATGCGCGAAGTGGATATGGCGCTGGTATCGAGGTCGGGGTACGTATTCCGGATCATCCACCGACTTAGCTTGAAACCCCTCCTGTAGGAGTCTACCATCAGGTCATCGAAATCCGGCAAAGCAATGTAATCGCTGACAGCCTTCTTCTTCGCGTCTTCGATGCCTTGAGAGAAGATCTGAGTCCTCTCCCTGATATCCTCCTAAAGATACTCGACCTGGTGCTCCAAGTCCAGCTTCATTTCCGCCATGCGCTGCACCACCACCCCCATGGCCTCGGCATCCCTCTGAGACCTCGCCTGCCTAGACTGCGCACGGCGAGCAGCAGCACGAGCATTCTCCTCGGCAGCTCGCGCCTGCCGCGAGCATTTCTCCACCTGGTTCGCCAAGGCGTGAATGGAGGAGTTCACCTATCAAAGGAAAACGAGATCAGAGAAACGAATAAAAGAATAGAAGCCGAGCTCTAAAGAAAGGATCACTTACCACCATGGCATGAGTAACGGCACGGCAGGCCACTTGGTGCAGAGGGAGCTCGGTCCATGCCGCAACTTCCTCAGGAAACATCGCCTCCTTACTCCGTTGAAGAGCATGAACAGGCGATAGCACGCTCCTGAAGTCCCTCGGGGCCTCCGAGCCCGACGGCCCAACTCGCATATGAGCGGACTCGGAATAGGCGGGAGCCCCCGTGTGTGTGGTTTCGGCATAAGGAGCCCCCGCCGGCCCCTGCACAGGAGGAACCATCTCGGGCTCCGCAGCTCGGGATGGCTCGGCGCGAGCTCGCTTGGCCACCCGCTTTCTCCTCTTCATGCCCTCGAACAAGTGCCCACCTTGGGTCCCTCGAGAATCCATTGTACCTGCGAAAAGGAGTTCAGCATCAGTAAGACGTAAAAGAAGAGCAAGACAAGATCACTAGGGAAAGAACCTACCCGAACTCAGGCCCGCAGTAATAAACTTGGCCTCCGTCAGATACCATTGGCAATCCAGCCCAAGCCGCGCCCATTGCCGGAGGCCCTTCGCCGTCTCCTCATCAAGTGTGATGCCGGAATCAGGAGCGGCCACCCCCCAGCCGGTCTGAAACGGCCACCCCACCGCACTCCGCACCCCGAAATAGTCTCGCTTCCACGCCGGGACCTTATTGGGGAGTCCGTGTAAGAGCTTGAAGCCCGGGCGAGGGGACAGGTAGTATGCCCGCCTACGCCCAGGAAGGGGACCCACTTGCTTTTTCAGCATTAAGATAGAAGAAAAAATCTCCAAATCCAGAGGGAAGTTCTCGTCGCAAAATAAAGAGATCGTTCCCACTAAGTTCCTAATAGAGTTCGGGTGAAGCTGGCCAACCGTCACACCGAAGTGGTTTAGGACCTCGACAAGAAGAGGGTGGAAGGGCAGCCGCAGCCCCGCGGCGAGCTGTTCCCGGAAAATCACCATCTCATCCGGACCGTGTTCCCAAGGAAAGCTGCCCGTAGGGATAAAGTAACCGTACTCACTGGGCAAATTATAGTAGTCTACGAGGGTTAGAAGTTCCTCAAGCGTCATAGTCGAAGGGCCGAACTGATCTACAACCCGGCCACAACGGGAGGTGGATGCCGACCTACCCGAAGCACCTCGGGTGGTAGGCCCGACCCCTTCCTCAAGACCTACATCGGGCTCACTTGACCGTGGGACGCAAACTGGTTCGTAGAACCCACATCAGACCCGCTTGAACAGTCTGAACCCTCCAAACCAGGCATCGTGAAACGGAACGGGATTCCAAAAAGACTCACCCGGGAAGAAGACTGAAGCAGACCGCGAGAACTCGAACAAGCAAGAAGACCTGGGACGCGAGCTGAAACTTAAGGCGCGAGCTCAAGATGTACAACAGTAGCAAGGACGGGTCCCCCCCCCCCCCCCGCGCACTATTTATATCCACAGCGTACGGAAAGCGACGGCCCAGATCGAAGCCAATCCAACGGCCCACAGCCGCGCTAAGCCGCACGTCTTCCAAGACCAATCGGCGCACGTCTTTCCGAAACTGACGAAACGTCACGCACGTCTTGTCAAAGGACAGGTGTCGGCACGCGTCTTCCCGAAACTGACGGGGTAACGGCACACGTCTCCTCGCAATAAAAGCGTCTGCAGCGCAACTCCCGAACAACTGCCGTCACGACTCCCAAACGCGCGCCCTTTTTTGAAAATCAAATTAGAGCAAGCGCGCTCAGCACGGACCAAAACCCTCCTGCTACCTTGCAAACTCCCCGCGCCAAGATGGAACCGTTGTCGCAGGGAGTGGGGGGCAATTGATGAAGGGAAATTTGGCTCGACCTCGCGATCGCCCGACACGTGGCAAAGGTAAGCAGCTCAGGACAGTAGAGCACCCAAAGCGAACATCGGAAGCAAGTCCAAACTCACTACCAAGCCCGAACTCCAGACCGCTGTACTTAGTCCGAGCTCCTTGTTAAGAGCGAGCTCCCTGTCAAAGGTCCGAGCTCCCTAAAACCCAAGCTCCCTAAATCCAAGCTCCCTGATTAAGAGCGAGCTCCCTGTCAAAGGTCCAAGCTCCCTAAATCTGAGCTCCCTACTAGGAGCCTGAGCTCCCTGATTAAGAGCGAGCTCCCTGTCAAAGGTCCGAGCTCGGTACTAGGAGCCCGAGCTCCCTAAGAACCCGAGCTCCCTAAATCCGAGCTCCCTACTAGGAGCCCGAGCTCCCTGTTAAGAGTGAGCTCCCTGTTAAGGGTCCGAGCTCCCCAAGTAAGAACCCGAGCTCCCTAAAAACCGAGCTCCCTATTAAGAACGAACTCCCTACTGGGAGTCCGAGCTCGCTATTAAGAGCGAGCTCCCTACTGAGAACCCGAGCTCCCTGTAAGGAGCACGAACTATACTGGGCCCCAAGCCTCACAAAGCTGACCCGAGCTGACCCGTGGCAGCTCGGAACACTCCAAACACTTCACTTCCAAAGCACCAGGCCAGCCAAACGTACCCGACACCAAGGACGTCTTTATCCAAGGGCGATGTACCTGACTGATTTGAGATCTGACGCCTGACAGCCGCATTTCAAACGGCTTCCTGCCACCGCCACCTGCAACCGTCGTCACTAGCCGCAGAGATGGCTCCGACAAAAGGAACAGTGGCGGTTCTGTCCGATCAGAGGAAATGACACCCGAACTGGCAGGAGTTCAGAAGTAATCATGCCCGACCTGACGGAGGCCTGGAAGTGAGTGCGCGAGGTGGTTATAAAAGGCTTCTACGCCCCCAGGGACGAGGTATGCTAACTTTCGCGCTATCTGGTTATTCTTGCCTTTGAAGGATTCTAACTTGAGCTTCAGATCCCTTACGCCGGGTTCTCCCCGGAGCTTCTCCTCCTCCCGTTTCAGGTCCCTGTTACTCAGTTCAGAGGCAAGATCATCAACAGTTAAGACCGGCCAGATTGTGCATCATCAATTATGTTTTACATATAATATATGTATTATTTTATATTTTATTTATATTTTTAATTCAGTTTTAATTTTTTTGTTCATAAAAAATGTTAAGAGTTGTGATTTGAGGACAAAAAAGGGTGTTTTTTTTTGCAAAAAAAATAGAAGGGCAAGACACCCATAGAACCTTAGGATGCATAGATCTTGAAATGTTACCCAAAATAAAAGAAAAAAAGGTCACCTCAATTGGAAGAGTGCAAAGTTATGGCCTCAAAAAGTTTGCACATGCATTAAGTATGCAACTTGTAATCAAGTGACTAGGTCGAACAAGTCAACAGTTGAACCCTCCAAGTCGGGTGGTTTTTTACCAAGTCAACAGTTTTGACTGAAAGGCGAGTTTCAATAGAATCAAACCCGGAATCAAGGTCGGTGACAGTTTGAACAGTTCAACCAATCAAGTCAATGGCAAGTTGAAAACATTGGTATCAATTTGGGTCGCTTTCAATTTGGTTAGTCGATTCAAAAGATTTAAACTTAAAATATTAAATTACATTTAAAAATAAAATGATATTAAAAGAATAAATTTAAAAATTTAAGTTTACAATATAAAGTATTTTAGACTAAGAAATATGTGAATTTTCCCACTTTCGTATATTAAACAATTATATTTGAAATAGAAAATATTAATATATATTTATAATTGGGTCGGTTCGATTTTGATCAGTTTACAAATGGCCAAAACAAAACTAACCTAACTTAGTCAAGTTGGGAAATTGTTGAACCGAAGCTGACTAGAAATACTAGAAAGTAACCAACTTGGATCGAGTTGAGTCAATGTTGGCAATTTCATCATTGGATGAACATCCCTAGATGAAATTAATTATTATTATTATTATTATTATTTTTGCATTTATAAATAATTATTAATTATTTAAAAAATAAATTATAAAATAATTATATACTCTTATATATTTCTATTATTTAACTTTTGCATAACAATCCCCTAATATATATTTAAGAGATAAATAAAGTACAATCCACCTCACAAATCTAAAATTGCAGCCCCCCCTAATCTACTAGTAACCCCCTTAAAACTGCTGGACTTAGCATCAATGCACGGTGAGTATTCAGTCCACCCCCTAGACATCTTAGTTCCACCGTAGGGGTGGACCGAACGGCCCCATGGTTACATGGTTAAACTTTCGAAATCTTTTGCGTTTGTAGACAGTATTTTCCGTCAATAATTCCTAAACCCTAGGCTTTTGCTTTTCTAGGGTTTCTGTTTTATCGCATGTCTCCAAACTCCAAAGGGAGGCTTTTCTAGGGTTTCTGGGTTTCCACCTCCCGGTCTGCGTATTATATATCCCTCTAAATCCATTTATTTGAAGCGCCGCGATGGTTCCTTTGCAATCTCGACAGTGCTCTATCGACTACCGATTCGATATTTCTCCTAACTTCTAAACATCTTCCGGTTGGGTGATCGTCTGTAAGCTTAACAAATGGTGGTTTTCTCTTCTGTGCTTTGATGTGTGCATTATATATTTTTTTTCGTTGGTTTGTATATTTAAGTTAGTCTACAAGACAACACCGCCTCTCCTTTCGGCTGCAAGAGCTGAGATCAATCGATCGATTTCTTGATGGCTTTGTTCTGGAGGCGTATATTTATCCCAGAGTTTGGGTACTTTTTCGTCCATGAGTTGCTGTTTTGCTTCTCTGGAATTCCCTTCTCTGGTATATTCCGATTACTAATCTCTTTCAAGGATTTGCTTATTTTAGAACGCAAAAGAAGAGAAGAAAATTTAGCTCGTATGGCTAGATTTGTTCCTCCAAGTTTTGATGTACAGAATGAGAAACATTAGTTGCTATTTTCTTCTTGACTCTCGATGGTTCTATCGCCTAATCTATTAACTGCATCTGTATCCCAGATGGACCTTGTGTCTTCCAAGATGGCAGATTTAACATATTTCTGATTTGAGTCTGAAAGTCTGCAAATTCTTTCGTACTTTATGAAAAACAGACAAACCAAAGAGAATGAGCACCGTCTTTGTGCTTGTGAATGTGGAATTCAAGCTGATGTCCAAGTTGGAAACCATATCAAGCATGATTGATCTATATTACAGATAAGAATGAGTCCATGTTTGAATCAATTATAAACAGGTTGAATTCAGGTTATTGGTACGGTGAACAATTGAATCTGTAAAAAACTTTAGTTTATCTTGGTTTCAATAGAAAACAAGAGAGAAAGGGAAAGATGAGGGAACGCTGAAATTTGTGAAATTCATTGATAGTTTTTCCACAATTTTCTATTTCTCTCTTAATTTCCGTGCATTACCAACAAATAAACTTCTAAACTGATACTAATAATATGAATCACAAACCATTCACTCCATCTTTAATAAAATTTGCTAAAAATAGGTTCAAGTTTGACATTTAAACCAACTTGTCAATTTTATGTGGACATATGCATATTCATACTACCTTTATCGGACTCAAATTTTAAGATGTGTTATCGCTATGTGATAAACAGATCTGAATTCATCCAGATTTGATCTGAATATTATTTTATTATTTCGTTGAGTTTTGAACTGGGGTTTGTATAATCGAGTATTGTTAATAATATTTGGTGAGAGAAAAAAAGCATGAAATTAATAAATCATCTTATTTCTACCAAAAAAAAGATGAGATTATCTTTTATTACCAAATTGGATAAATTACAGGGATCTACTTTGGAGGTGTTATATTCGGCCCGATGTATTATTTGTTTTTTTTCAGTCCCTTGTAAAGTGAACGAGGAATTAGCTGATTGTTCATACATCAGTTTTATATGAAAAAAAAAATAGTCAGGGATATTCATTTTAATCTTATATTTTGGGATTTTTGCCTGTGATCTCTGAACTTTGTGAAAAAGTTTGGGATTGTTCTATTTTTTTAAATTTGAGAGGTCAATTTAGATTTTAGATTAAGCTGAAAAGACTATTGTTAAACCAAAAAAAAATACATGGTGTTAATCCAAAAAAATACATGAAAAATTACAAGTGGGCAACTAAATAAAATAAAAATTATTTAATTAATAGGTTTCACTTGAAATTTCATTTTTTAAGAGAATATAGATTGGCGGATGCCCCCCCCCCCTCTCTCTCTCTCTCGCTTCTTCTTCTTTAAATCATTTAACCCAATCGGTTAATTTGGATATTCGATATAATATATTATAAATATAAATATCTAATATAATTAGTTGGTTTAATTTATCAGATTTTTGGTAAAGAAAAAAATTAAAACAATTCTCTCATGGTATCCTATCAAACATGAATTTTTGCAATTTCTCCATCCTTTTGTTTTATATAAAATCTAATTTTTGACATTTTCGAGGCTGAGTGAGACATTTATCAATATCATTTCTTTGGGGCTTACTAAAGCTGAGAACCCTGCTGTAATTTCTGTAATTTCTTTGGGACTTTGGATTAATTGAACGGGATGACTGTTGAGCAGGCTGTGAAATTAATGATGAGGTTTCATGTTAAATTCATGAGCCCCCCTATAAAAATTACAGAACAAAGGTATTTTCACATGAAATCTTATCATTGGTTTCACAGCCATCACATTTAGTTAATGGATGCTCTTCTATTTGGGGTGATGTCAAAAGTAAACCCTACTACCACATGTCATCTTAGCTCTTAGCTCTGTGCACCCACTGGGTGGGGTACAAGTGTCCCTCTGGGTTGCATAGTGGGAGTTCGGATCATTTATAACAGGTCCCGCTTTTATGGTGGGTCATAGTCTCATGGTGAGAAGTCCTGATCTCCTGTCCACGATTACCCACAACATACTATTCCCGTGGATTGGAAGCATTTCCCCCTGCATAACACTATGTATGAGGATGAAATATTCTACATGTGTAACTGTGATGTTAAGTGGGTAGACGTGGATAGAGTTTGTGTGAACAGGAGATCCAGACTCGTTGGGATGTGGTTGGTAGAAGATCCTGTCTCGGATGGTGGATATATACGATTACTTGGTGCTGTACTATTTCAACTGCTTATTTGGCCTTACTATCCTGCTGATGTGGCAAAGATGAGCTACTCGATCTCCACCGATTTTACATGTGTCCTTGCAAGGTGGTGTAATTATCAGACCACCCCTTGCTAAAATACACAAAACACCCTTCACATGTAAACATTGACCCAATCAACCTTGACGTTGCCATGTCACCAACAATGTGGAGCCATGACCTCCCACCATCTTCAAGCGTTTACAATAGTTCTGATTCTTGTGAAAGACAAAAGGAGATGTAGTAATTTGGTTTATTAAAGTGTTAACAATTAAGAGTTGGTCCACCACACCAATGTCTACTCATGCTTCCCAAGAGCCGTCTTTGACCATCTCTTGTGAATTTTGTCCGCAGATGAGCAGAGTGACCATTCAGGCTTCAGCATTCAGAGCAGTTGTGTTACTGATATATTTGAAATAGTATAAAATAGTTTTGACGAGTAAAGCAAACTCTCTGGTGCATAGCTGGAAACAAACTCTCTGGAAGGGGCTTGTGGAAACAACATGGAAGTGCAGTCAATATTTTATATATTTTTCTTTCTTTTGTGGGATGTGGACGGAGTCATCACTCTGATCATTGGAATTATATTATTTGTTGACAATTCATAAATATTATTATATAAATTAGAAACCAAGTTTGTAGGTTTTATTTGTTGAAAAATCGTCCCCGTAGCCCATTGATCAACGGTAATAATATGGAAAATAAATATGCAAAGAATTTAGCGGAAAATTGGGTTCATAGAAGGTGAAATGATTGATTTGTTTTTTTATTTTTCTTTAGGCTCAGTTTGGATGTATAAACATAAATATATAGAGTGTAAATACATATAAAATTATACAAAATATAAAGTTTTATACTATATATTCGTATTTGTATTACTTCCAAACTAAGCCTTAAAAACAATTTTTTTTTTAACTCACACACACACACATATATATATTTTCAGAGTAAAATTTTAACGTCGGTTTGCATTTGTACACGTTTGTTTTCAGTGTAAATATGAATCGGTTTAAAAACTTCACCCTCAATCTGTATTTTTATGCGTTTATTTTCAATGTAAATTGATATAAACTTTCCCATCGGTTGACTTTTTTTTATCAATTATCATATTAAAAAAACTCCAATAATCCACTAAAATTTTAAACGCATCAATTGAATTTCACGTCGATGAAATTTCCACTAAAATTAAACACAGGCTAGAAAAACAAGACCACACAGATTCTGTAAATTCTTGCTTCAGATATATTGTACTGTTTCTTTCATTTTCTCACTCAATATTTGAGAAGGCTAGATGGGTTCTTGTATTATCCATTTACCTAGTTCACGCCTGATTGAAGAAATCCAACCGGAAGTTGTGGTATCGAGAAGCAACAGCCATTTGGATCAAAATTCTTTTATGTGTGGGCATTCTACATACATTATATATAAATATAAGCTCAGATCGAAAAGAAATGTAAAGACAAATTTGTACTCTCATTCCTTGCTTTGAATATGTTTTTGTAGATACTATCACATGGTTTTCTTATCTGAACCAAAGGCTTGCTTTGACCGAGACATTTGCCCTCTTAGCTGGCTTCCATGTATATTCTCAATAATTGGGTAAATTTTATACAAGTAACTTTTAAGGCATACAAAACGTAAGTGTAAGATGAAGTATATGCAACATGTAAATGCAAATTTTATAAAATTATGAATATAAGTCTGGTTTGATTTTGTATTGATTAGTCTTATATTGTGTTTAGTTGTAATGGGTACAAATGTGAATGTCAAGATTAAAATTTATCTATTTTATATTGACCAACCTCGAATGCAAAGTTTGCTTTCATTTTTTGGAAGTAAAAATTGTTCAAATCTTAAATGCAAAAATGTTAAAAGAATTAAAAAAAAAAAGCAAAATTGCCTTCATTCCTTCATTTTCATTACAAACATATATTCTTACGAAACAACCCCAAAACCTTTGTGATGAGGGCGGATTTGGCCCTCCAATGACATTATGACACTTGGCACCTCATGACAACTAGGTGCAGCTTCTTGACACCAAACAGCTCGTCCCTTACAAGCAGCTTGCCACAGGAAGTTCGCCACTTACAGGCAGCTCGCCATGGGCAGCTCACCATCATACAGCCTGCCACCTTACGGGCAGTTCGCTTCCGAGTAGCTCGGCACCTCACAGGCAGCTTGCCACTAGGCAGCTCGCCACCAAGCAGCTCGCCAATATGTGACAACCCCTAGGACCTCACCACCGTACCCCACTTTTTACAGGATTGAGACTTGTAACGGCTATATTATCTCACCCACTCCCTGATTCAGACGGATGTGAGCAACCTTATCAGTTGGTGGCTTTATCCCCACCTAACACGAAAACAGGTCCCATCACAGCGGGAATCCAGGAACTGCTCCACCAAACCCACGAGGACTCCAGTATATAAAGACCTCACCCCCCAGGGAAGAAAAAGAGAGAAGATGATAATCTCTGCCCTCTAGCTCTCCCATTCTCTAAAATCATTTTCAGCTCACAACTAAGTACTGACTTAGCCATCGGAGTGACCTCATCGGGTAAATACTCCCGGGTTCTCTGATTCAGTTCTTACAGGTTCCTTAGTTCCCGCCGTTTACAAAGATGAGCAGATCATCTCCTGCAGGGAGGATGGGTTCCTCAGTTCCCGCCGTCTACAAAGAGAAGCAGATCATCTCCTATAGGGAACAACTGGGTTGCACTACACTAGGGAGCTCCACTTCAGCCTCTGAGTCATCGGCCACTTGGGAGCAGACGAGATGACGAGGTACTTAGCCAAAAATTTGATACGTGACCAGAAACCGTAACATCACTTTGAATGTAGTGTTGTGTTTTCTATATATTTGGTTTTGCGTCCACAAATTGTAGTCTCGTGCTATTACTTCGATCACTTTTGGCATTGAAATCAAACCAAGTCAAGCCAAATTTTGGCATGTCTTGGCTCCGCTCAACTAAAATACTATCATATTTGAGTTGAGCTCGAGCTTGATTCAGATTATATTTTTCAGTTTAAGTTTGATTCAATTAAATATTTGATGAGTTTGAGTTTGTCTCAGAAACTCGAAAATAAATATATTTTTATATTATATATGACATATTTTTTACAATATATAGTATATTCTTATATTATATATAGAATATAATAATATATTTTGCATAAGATATATTATAAAATGTATTTTTATATTTCTATAATATATACACATTATGTATGTTTTAATTGAGCCAAGCTCACGAGCTTTTGAACTGAACTTTTTAAGTTTTTATTGGTCGAGCTCAAGTTCAAACTTACCCCAAGATTCAAACTCGATTTGAGCTTGGTTAGAATTGAACTCAAGCCCGAACTATTCGATTAGGGCTTGATTTGATTGCAAAATATGTCGAATAATACTTTATAAATTTAAATTATTTTCTTTTTATCAAACAAATAATACTTTACATTATTTCTTTTATTTACTAATTTTCCCTATTACTCTAACGTTGTTCTTATTATTTATAGTTGGAAAAAAGGGTTGTCAATGGTCTAGATCAACTTTATATCAAACTTGACCCTATTAATCTATTAGACGAATACAAATCCACTACCAACTAAACACTCTAACATGTCCCACCTGGCCACTATAGCCACACATAATTTGGAACATCTTCCCATGAATGACAAGGGAGATATTCCCAATGTACAATTGTAGAGGGGCTCAACAAAATATTTTTCCAATATGATTTATATTCACACATCTTCTCATGAAACTAGGACGCACCATGGTGAGATGTGTGTGGATACAAATCAAACGTGTGGGGAAAATATTTTATTGTAAGCAAGGTTGCATAGGCCTATTGGTATAATACCCACTAAAAAAGGTTTGGGGTGGGGTACCCCCTCCTCGTCCCCACCCCGTAGTCAAGATACTTTGCCCCGTTCCTGGTGGCGGGGTGGGTTCGGGGCGAGGCATCCACTCCTGGTTGGGGATGGGGAATTCCTGAATTTTTTTTGTTCTAAGGCAATTATTTAAAAATTATCTATTTTATAGACAACTTACACATAGGATATAGGAATTTGGGGGTATTCTAGAAATTCAATTATAATACTTTAGAGGTAATTCAAAAATAGAATTATGGGATCCTAGGATTTTTAGAATTTAGGGAAAACCTTAGAGATATTTTAAATATCAATATTAAAGCTAGAAATATTTTACTAATTTACCTTCGAGTTCAGGGTAGGTTTAGGGAAATATATACAAAACATGTCCCCACCTCGTCCCCGGTTCAGGGAAAAAATATTTTCCCCGTTCCTGTTTAGGGTTGAGGAAAACTTGCCCCATTCGGAGTGGGGTGGGGTGAGCCCCAATTTTATGGGGGAAATTGTCATCCCTAAGTTTGGATTTGTATCAAAATTTGAGTTATAACATAGGGTCTTAATTGTTTGTTCCAAGTTCCAACCCTATTAAAACCAAAATTAAACGGAGAGAAAAAGAGAGGGAAGGATAGAAAGGGAGATTTTAGGATTTGAATGGGGACTATGAGGCCGTTTGGCAAGTCTTTTTAGAAAATTTTTATAGAAATTCTAACAGTAAAAAGATGATGTGAGTTTTTGCTTCAAAATCTTAGCAGTTTGAAGACCGTTTGGTTAAGACGCATCCTTCAGTTTAAAAACGAATTGAAAAAAAGGTGAAAAACTCCACTTAGAATTTTATGAAAATAGTCCAAAATTTCCATATCTTCACTATTACGACTTTCCACAATTAGATGTTTTCCCAACCAAACGGAATAAGACCAAAACGCATGCTGTCATAGATGCGAAAAGACACGCCAAATATATCTTTATACACTTTTGTTAATACCCAATCCAATTAAAGGGTTAAAGCCTTATTTTATTTTTGTGGCTGCATTAGAAGCTTCGATATAAGATAATACAAAAGTCGGTGTTTACTTTATATGAAGTCCAAACGACGATAATCATAATTATTCCGCCTCATGCGGATGGGGGATGTGCTCCTCACATATGAGCGCCTCACAGTTAGATCCACCTTGCATTGGAAATATCACCCGTGAATAAAATTTATAAATAGAAAACATATGCACGGTAGGATATGCATATGAAGCGAGTGTGAGGAGCAGATTCGATTTTCATGTTCATATTATCCATGTGGGAACGCTCATGCTAAAATTAGAATCCCATTTAGTCCTTGTAAGATTGTGCTTTTTCACTGTCCTTTTCTAAATGGGAGATATTCCTAATATATCGATGAAAAAGGCTTCGTGAGTATTGAATGCTGTCTCCTAAAATTATATAATAGTGTGTGCATGTGAGCCTTAACGGACCAGGAATTAAGATGTTGTTGGCTCAGAAATTTTAGATTAATTCTAAATAATGGGTGTGCCATCGGGTTTTGAAAATGTTTTCCGTTATAAATAAATAGTTTCCACGTGATCAGGAAGTATATTAATGAGTCCCACTTATTGTTAAAACCATTATTATTATAGTAGTAATAAGTGGAGGCAGAATTAATAAAACTTACAAGCATATATAAAACAACTTATAATATTAGCCTATATGGTATCCTTTTTGCTCTTCTGTTTTCACCACCAGCAAAGAATAAGTGGGAAAGTCACAACTTCTTCTTCTCTCACTAAATTTGATATGGGTTCGAATTTTAGCTTGTAAATTCAAACATGCAAGTTCAATTAGTTTTTTGTACTTTTAAACAAGAAAATATAGGTCAAATTGAACTCGAACTGAACTGAACTGAACTCAATTTAGTCAAACCGAATTTGAATAATAAAATAGAATTCAAATTGAAATCGAACTCGAATTCAAATATAAAATTATTATAGTCGAATCAAATCAAGACATGATAAAATTCAGTTCAATTGTACCCATAGTTACAAAGTCTCTAAATAGCTAGTAGAAAAAAAAAAAATTAAATTATTGTTTTTCATATGAGATCCGTGAAAAAGGCTTTTCTACTTTTCAGATATCCAACTTCATTTTTATTTAATTTAATGCCACCTTAATGCTACAAGCTGAAGATGTCATCTTATTAGGAGAAAACCTGCCCAAAGCCAAAAAAAAAAAAAAAAACCTCTTTGAATCTTTGGGTATTGAACTCAAACTTACCCAAACATGGACAAGATTGCTTTAAGCTACTATTTTGATTTTGAAGACCGAAGAAGTAATGCTGAGGAAACTCCTCTGTAAGCCAAGAGAGTTCACATGATTTCTTTGTCAAAACTCAAAAAAACAACTTTTTGTTTTCTTTTCATAATTAATTGGCATTTTATAAACAAAAAACTCACGTGATTTCGTTGTCAAAACTCAGAACAACCTTTTGTCTTCTTTGTATAATTGACATTTTATAAACAAAGATTCCCTTTGATTTCATAAAAGTTTGAGCAATTCAATGACTTTTTTTTTTTTAATTTTTGCCTCTAAGAGCAACTTTATATAATAATAACTGTATACAAATAAATTCCTTAAAAAAACATTTTAAGTATATTGTTATTTATTTATACTAATTAGGTCATGTTTGGAAATGATTATGTTAAAAATAAGTGCTCTCTTTCTCTTTTTCTCCGTTTGATTGCATGTGCCCGGGAGCTAGCAAATGTAAAATGAAGTGTTTGGTGGGTCAAGTCTCTGGTCTCTAGAACCATAAGGAGAGCCCCAGATGTCAGCTCCAAGGGAAGGGGTGCATGACACACGCTTCCTTCAATTTTCTTCTTTTCTTTTTGTTTTGTTTGTTTATAAACATGTCATCCACCAATTCTGAGCTCCGGTATTAGCCACAACAATATGCTTGATTCCGACCGGTATTTTCTTCACTCTCCCGGCGGCTGCTCGGCCGGAGGACATGAAATAGCGGCTGCAGAGGCTAATCTTTCCTGTGTCTCAACAGGGCACGGGGTTGGTTTCCAGATGATCCCTTTCTCCAGTGGGGATCCTCGAATCCCTCTTTTCAATCTCTCCTTGCTTCGCCAGAAGATGGACTCGCTTCAAGAATTCCTATCTGATTCGGTCAAACGGAACACCTTTATTGGGAAGAATAAGATGGATATGGTTTCCACCGAGATCTCCTCTGCCATTCAGCACGTCATTGTAAACGGCGCGGCTTTACTCGCCTGTTACCAGCACCAGCCGCCTGACCACAATCTTGCTTCTTCTCAAGTACTAGAACCCTCGGGTGTTCGCCCGATGGCCGGAAGAGTTCCATTCCAGCCGGATCCCTTGGCTCCGGGGAGTTCTCTTGCCACCTCCTCAAAAGCATCTGATTCGAGCTACTTGATCGCTGGAAAGGTTCATCCCAAGACCCAGCCCATTACCGTAGAAACGATGAAAGGTTCGAGGTCCAATTTGACCCCGGGAACGCTACCCACTAATCCTGATCTTGAAACCCCGATGACGATTTCTTTGGGTTCGGAAGAGATGACAAGTACAAAATTTTCGCCGGCGATCTCCGACGAGGGGATCAAAACTGAGATCGATGATGAAGGAGGTGAAATTGTCGAAATAGATGCGGTGGAACTACTGGCGGAGCACATCCACATCTGTGATATCTGCGGTAAGGGATTCAAACGAGATGCCAATCTTCGTATGCACATGCGCGCTCACGGTGATCAGTTCAAGACGCCGGAGGCCCTGGCAAAGCCCGACAGATTGGCCGGAGTAAAACGGAAGATACGTTTCTCTTGCCCCTTCGTGGGCTGCAACCGGAACAAATCTCACAAGAAATTCCGACCCTTGAAGTCGGCCATCTGCGTGAAGAATCATTTCAAAAGAAGCCATTGCCCAAAGATGTATTCCTGCAACCGCTGCAATAAGAAGAGCTTTTCCGTCGTGGCCGATCTCAAGAGCCACCTGAAGCACTGCGGCGAGCCCAAGTGGCGTTGCACGTGTGGCACGAGCTTCTCTAGAAAGGATAAGCTCTTCGGGCATATGGCACTGTTTGAAGGTCACATGCCCGCTGTTGTTGCAGAAGCGTACGAGGAATCGAAGGAGGCAGTAGTAATGGATGATGACGAAGATTTAGAAGATGCCGAGGAGGAAGGAGAAGAATATGAAGAAACCCAATTGAGAGAAGGCGATGCTGCAGCTAGTTGCTCGGGGTATGATTTATTCGAGGATCTGTTAGATGGGTTTGTGCCTACCGACGATGATAGTTTCAAAGATGTTCTAGGATCTCCTAGTTTAGTTGCAGGAATGGATGATATATTTCAAATTTAACATTCAGTAACATATCCCTTCCGACTCCTCAGTTCTCTGTTTTTGTAGTATATCCTTTCCAATAATGTAAAAAGAAGATAATTATTATTCCTATTAATTTCTGTTGGCAATCTCTTTTAGCTTTCCAGTGATCTACTTACTATTCTGTTGCTTTTTTTTTTTTGATAGACTACTACTCTGCTGCTATTACTTCTTATTTATCTATTCTTTTCCTTTCTATATTTTTTTCTTCCCCCTTTTTTATGGTTCTGAGTTGCAGCAATAAGTCATCAGTTATCATATGAAATTTCAGTTTTGAAAAATTTTCGATGATCTTATTTCTTTGGATGAATTTGAATGGCAACTCAGCAATTCACATAGAGATTTTTTAGCTTGTGGGTTGGGTTGTAACAGGACAATTCTTTTCCGTAGAAAGTTTCATTTGTTAAGCTGTTGCTTATTGTATCAATATTTTAGCTAAAGATTCAGGGCTCCATGATGAAGGAATAAGGAAAGTAGGAAACAATATTCTCAGTGGTGGAGGCGTGGAGCTAGAGGTTTTCCAACTGACTGTAGAAGGTAGGGAAATCCTTTAGTTGGTTGGGTGGGAGCCCCTGAATTATATACTCATGGATTGAAGTATATCTTTTTCTCTGCTACATCAAAATCCTGGGGCCTTCGCATCAAGTCTGTTATGTTTCTTGAAGTAAAAATTGGCAGCAATGCCTGGTTAATTTTATGCTTTGGGTGCGGTTGTGGTAAGTGTATAAATTTCTTGAAAAGAAGGTAAATATCCAAGCCACTATCATCTCTTGATTCTCTTCTCCCTCTTTGCCAAAAATAAAAGGGATAAATAAACTGTACATTGAGTCGACTATTTGCAGTCGTTATATTGCCGTGTGTCACTGAACATTTTGAGAATCCGGCCACGGATATTTTTCTTGCGTAGTTTGGATTTTGTTGACTTGAAACTAGAGGTGTAAATCGGCGCGGCCCGGCCCGGCACGGCACGACGGCTAACGGGCCGTGCCAGGCCCAGCAAGGTCTGTGCTGTGCTGGGCCGGGGGTTCAAGGCCCATGGGCCAGCATGGCATGGCAGCACGTGCTGTGCCGCCCGCGGCCCGTGGCACTCTGCATGAAGCATGGCCCGCCATGCCCGTAATGGGCCGGGCTTGGCCTGCCCAGGAATATAGCTGTTGGGCCTCCTTCTCAAAGGGCCCAACGGCTAGTTTCAGCTTTTGGGGGGGTGGGGGGGGGGTAGCTATAACAGCCATATTAGGGGGGTATTTCTATATTTTGTTTATGGGGTTGAAAAAATAACATAAATGCCCCCAATAGCTATATAACAATTAGTTTAATGGGGGTATTTTGGGTAAAGTTATAAGTAACTTTACCATGACCAAAATACCCTTTCCAATAACTAAATAACAGATAGTTTTTTGGGTATTTTGGGTAATTAAATTATGTTTAATTCTTATAAATAGCCCTATCCTCCACCATTCTCATTACATCAATTCAACAATTCTCTTAATTCTCTCTCTCTCTCATACTCTCATACATTCACAATTATCTGTAATCTGAGAAATTCTGATTAACTGATTGTCTAATTCTACATTTTCCAATTCTCAAGTCTCAACTTTATCGAAGTTTCAACTTTCAATAAGAAGAAGGCTTGTTCAACCAGTTAAGTATCTCAATTCGGGAGGCTTTGACGTTGAAAGGCTTCAACCGTTGAAATCAAGTTGGAATTTTGAATCGGCAATCCGGGCAAGTCAAATTAGATTAATTTTTATCTTTTTAGAATTAAAAAAAAGCCATGGTCGGCCTTTCTCAAAACCGATTCCCCAACATGTTCACTATGGATGACATTCAATCACATCATGATAGTATTAGTGTTAGCATTGATGCCGATGCATTTGATGTCGATGGAAGTGGAACTTTCATCCCCGGTAGTAGTGATACTAGGGGAAAAAGTAGGGCTTTTAAGCTGAGTAGCTCGGTTTGAAAAGTTTTCAAAGTAGATGAGATATTGAGGGGAAGGGAAAAATGGTTGTTTGCCAAAAATGTAGGAAAAAATTTAATTATTGTAGCAAGGGTGGTACGGATTATTTGAACAGACATCTGCTCACACATGAGCGAAATGAAGATGAAGGAAGAGAAACAACCCAAACACAGAATGGGAGGGGGACTAGTTTTGGTACTTTTAGATATTCACAAGAAAAAATGAGACAAAAACTTACCAAGTATATTGTACATGCAGAACAACCATTTATGTTAGCTGAAGATCCAAAACTAGAAAAATGGTTGCATAGTTCTGTAAACCCACAATATAAAAAAGTTTATAGGAATACTATAAGAACTGATGCTTTAAAAATTTTTTATTCATGTAAACAAAATTTAATTTCTTCGTTAGCAAATCTTAATTCTAAAGTTGTAATTACTTCGGATGTTTGGACATCCAAATTTAATATTAGTTATATTTGTGTTATTGGCCATTTCATTGATGAAAATTGGCTTTTGAATAAAAGAATTTTAAGTTTTACTAGGCTTGAATGGCCACATAGTGGCCAAGCTATTGTTGCAAGTATTTTAATTACTTTGCATGCCTATGGAATAGAAAACAAATCTCAATTAAAACCATGCTTAAATGGTAAATTATTTCATATTAGATGTGCATGTCACATCTTAAATTTATGTATTCAAAATGCCTTGAATATTATTTCAAATCATATTTCAAAAATTAGAAATTGTATTATATATATAAAAAGTTCAGGGGCAAGAAAACAAGAATTTAAATATTTATGATAAAATTATGGTTTAAAATATAAACATTTTATATTAGATGTAAAGCATAGTTGGAATTCTACCTATGCTATGTTAGAAAGTTGTATATCTCATAAACAAATTCTTTCTGATTTTTATAATTTAAAAATGTCTAATGATATGGTTTTTTAGGAAGACTGGGAAATGGCAGTCTGAATAAGAGATTTTTTAAAACATTTTTATGATGTAATAAATGAATTATCTAGAATTTATTATCCAACTAGTTGTAATTTACCGTATGAATTAATGGTAATTAGTGATTGTTTTGCCAAATATAAAAATAATCCATAATTTCAATGTATTATTGAAATTATGGAAAATAAATTTAAAAAATATTGGGAGAACATTTCTCCCCTATATTGTTTAGCTATAATATTAGACCCTAGGATTAGAAAAGATGGTTTAGATATTTTACTTGAAACATATTATGAAAATATGAATATTGATATAGGAAATAAAAAAGAAGAAATTAATAATTTATTATTTAAAATGTATCGTTTGTATGAATATGAAATTGTAGGAAATATTCCTATAACTTGTTCATCATCTTCTTCTTCTCCTTCTGACTTTGAGCCCAGTAGTAGAAGAGAAAAGCTTTTTTATTTAATAAGTAGAAGGCAGAAATCTGCTAGTTCTACAATAAGTTCATTTATTGAACTTAATTTTTATTTGCAAGCAATTTTTTTTAATTTAGGTGAAGTATCAAATAATTTTTATATTTTAGCCTAGTGGGGTGAACACTTGAAAAATTATCCAGCTCTCGTTGCCATGTTACGTGATCTACTAATCCCTCCAGTTTTTACAGTTCCATCAAAGTCTTGTTTTAGTGCAGGTACTAGGGTGTGGATGACAAAAGAAGATGCATGAACGATGAGAACATAAAGATGTGCATCTGCTTCAAGGATTGACTAGATGCCAAAGATAGATTACAAGACGAGGGAGGGCATGATACAACATCGGACATTTCACCTGAAGCAGATGATGAAAGTCATGAATGATGATTCATGAATTTGACTACTTGTAGAATTTTTCATTTTTTTCAATTTATTTGATATATATATATATATATATTTTAATTTTATAATAATGTGATTTTGTATTTTCAATTTGTAACCATTTTGTATTTTTTATATTTTATTAATTTATTCCATTTTTATATTTCATTCATCCAACTATGCAATTATCCAATCATTGTATTTGTAATTCACTAATTTGTACCATTCAAATTTAAATGAAATAAAATCCCTATTTTTCTTTCAATTTGTTATTCCGTCGTTCTTATTTCAATTTGGTTAAGTATTTTTTTTCATTTCTGTATTAAATAATTTAGATTTTTCATTTCTTTATTTTTTAAATAGTTCATAATTCCCAAAGTTCATAGGAATGTTAAATATTTTAGTTTTACAATTTTACTTAGAAAAGAAATCAAAATTTTCAAAAAAGAAAATAAAAAATAAAATAAACAATGTAGCCCGGTTCGGCCTAGGCCCAAGGTCCGCCCTGTGGCCTAGCCTGATACGATCCAAGCCCATGGTACGGCCTACAGCCTGGCTCGGCCCAGACCCGCATATCAGCATGGCACGACATGAACCCACTTGGTCCTAGACCGTGGGCCGTACTAGGCCGACCCCCAAAATTTCCACCGGAGAACATAACACGACACGGTCCACTTTAGACCTCTACTTGAAACCTGTCCACTTTACACCTCTACTTGAAACCTTTAAACCTGGTGGTGATACATAGTTTCCGTCCGACATAAGAAAATAATTCCCATTATTGACAAATCCAGTAGTTGAGCAGTTAACAATCATTCAATTTCAATTTGTGCCTTTTCTTTTTATCCCATTCCATTTCAGGTTTCAATCATATAGAAATGCTTTGTCTAATGGACAGCTATGAGGTCTCCGTCGCTGGTATGGATTTTCTGCATAAGCTGGGTCAAGGGTGTGGCGGAGGATCGATCAGGTTGTAGGCTTTAATTGGTTGAGAAATCGGCTCTTAACCTACCATCTTTTCATCTCCACTTTCCACGTGGCAAATTTCAGCCTCGGTCCTCTCCTTTTGGTAAAGCATCTAATAGTTTATAAAAACAAGAATCTACACAGGCGTGGCTCTGCATCCTATTCTCTCAGGTTTTGTTTGGTTAATTTGAAGAGATGAGGGAAAGTTGGCAAGGTTTCTTGTGAAATTCCTTCAACAACATCGATTTTCAATATAAACTTTACATTGGAAACAAATGTCGAAAAAATCAGACCGAGTATAAAGTCTTCCACTGGTCTAATTTTACACGGAAAATAAATGCTTACAAATGCGAACCGACACAGCATTATTAATCATTTTCTTCAACTTGCAAATTTTGGAACTTTTAGGCTTGAACACTCTCTACTCCCTCACATGACTCTGTTGAGTATTGCAAATTTTGTAACTTTTAACACTCTCTACTCCGTCGTATGAATCTTTGTGTTGAGTAACTAGGAAATTTCTTTCTACATGATTATGCTTGATCATGGATAATTAAACAACATTTTGCCACTTGTCTACTTTTCTTTTGGTGGTGATGATGGGGTGTTAGGTAATTCTTTTCTTTTTAAAATTTCATTCAACTGCAACAATATATTGTTCCAATTGCACCACGTAAAGAAATTAAAAGCTGGAGAGAGATATATCAATGCGCTGCTTGATTGCAGCTAGACCTGTTTATGGGCCTCGTAGCCCAATGACCCGGCCCGGCCACCGAGCGGGCTTGACCTCGAAGCCCGATTCGAATTTATTTCGGGTCAGGCTCAGGATTTGTCAAAATAGCCTGGCCTGAACCCGACCTTTAGGTTAAACCAAAAACCCTAACCCTAAATATCCTAACCCCTCTCTTTTCACTAATCTCTTTCTCTTAGTCTTAGTCGAATCCCAGTTCTCTCTTCTCAGTTTTTACAGTCACAACCTCATAGTCTCCGATAGGCAGAACTAGCGAACACTCACCGGCGCAACTAGTGGATTCCGACGAACTGGCGGTTTGGTTATGTTTTGTAAAGGTTTCTCAAACTTTTCCTTTATTTCCCTATTTTTTCCTTCAAACCAAACACAGCCTTAGGGTTGGTCTCTCAAATTTCTTTCTCCCTCGGCCAAACAATATCATGATTGGTAGAGAAGGCTGATGGAATACCAAGCTTCATCTGCTCCCCCCTCACTCTCCCGAACGAGATCGCTGTCGCAAGATTGCCGCTGGTAGAAAATAGTGATGCATAGCAAGGTTCATCCGCTCTTCCCTCACTCTGTCAAACAAGATGTTGCTGCCAAGGTCATTGTCGGTGGAGAACCCTGATGGGATAGCAAGCTTCATCCACTCCTGTTAAATAGGAGTTCTCTCTCTCTCTCTCTCTCCCCCCCCCTATGGTCGCTCGTTCAATTTTCTTTTCTTCTTTGGGTTTCTCAGAAAACAGGGGTTCTTCCTCCCTATGCTTTATCAACGCGAACTCAAACACCGACGAACATAGTCACGCGAACTCAGCACTGGTGACCATCTTTCTGTTAGGTCGGCAACAGATCGGACTTCGTGCTTTTTATTAGGGCCGGGCTCGGGCCCAAATTGTAAGCCCGTTGGTCAAGTCAGGCTCGAGCTCGGGCCTAGAAAATCTTGTTTATAAAGAGTAAAAGCCTGGCCCATGAACATATCTAATTACAACGTGGTTTATGTTGCCAAAAGCAAACATTGAAAATAATAGCTAGTCTCTACTCTTTTCCACCCGGCCACTAACTGCCATAGGCCCATAGCCTCCAGGATGGGGTTGAAGATAACCCCAACAATGGAGTAATGAAAATCTGAGTCACTTTCAACGCAGATATTGGTGAGACCAAGGCTTCCCAAATGGCTTTAGCCTCTGTGGTTAATGGATCAGATAATCTAAAGCCCATCTATCTACCCCAAATGAAGAGACTTTTCTCATCTCTCTCATGACAATGCCAGCAATACCTGAATGGTTTCTATTGCTGGTAGGGGGGGGGGGGGTGGTTCTAAGAACATTTATTCTGGTATCATATTATCAATGGGTGCCGTTGGATCTGAATCCACTTTAGCTGATATCAATAATATTTTTAGCCAATGTTTTAAAAACGGACTCAGGCTAGAAATCGTTTTAGCCACTGATTTTTTAGTCAACAATTCAACCATCTCATTCAAATGGATGGCTCGTTCCAAAATCAAAAAAGTAATTAAAATATAAAACGGCCAAAAAACCATTGGCCCAGTTGAACAGATTGACACTCGGATTGCCTGGGCTTGCAGATCGCTGACCAAGAAATAAATGGTTTTTGATCAAAAAATGGGTTAGGGGTGAAACAAAAGCAGTTGTCTTGATGATTCTTAAACCAAATGGTCCAACCGTTTGGGTCAATGACGGTTTGAAAACACTGTTTTTAACATATGCATAATGGAGATTAGTTGCTGCTGTAGAAATTTCGTCTCAAGCTGGTTAATAGTAATGGGCTCATGGGCATAGTTGAAATAGTCGGACTTGTGATCAACAGTTATGTCAATCCTTTGAAATAAAGTGTATGATGGTGGTATCATTGATCAGTCCATGGGAACCTTCACTAATCCCACTTTATTTCCCAGTTAAAATCGCATTTTGGAAGCAGATCGAGTTACGTTAACTTGGCGATGCATGAATTAATCGGAGATGGATCGAGGTTTATTATAAACTCTCAATTATGGATTTGAATGGTTCTGGATCTGTAGTTGCGTGTTTTAATTTGTTGGCATATATTAGATGTTGAGAATAGGAAACTAAATTGATCTCTCGTCAGTTAAATTAAAAACAGATGAAAGGAAACTTGCTTTTCATCTTGAGAGAGATTGACATTATATATGAAAGGGTAATACTCTCTAACCGTTCAAGCAAGATAGAGTTCTCTACATGGATGGATGGTAAACCGACCGATCGACGTGAAGATCGATAGAAGGAACCACTACTGTTTATATGAACTATGGCAGAAGCTGGCGATGTCTGTATTCTCAACTCTGTGGTCTCATCTGTAATGCTGTCAATGAGGTCAGTGATGAAGGGAGATTTGGCCCGACCTCGTAATCACTCAACACGTGGCAAAGGCAACAGTTCGGCACAACAGTACACCCAAAGCGCGAGCTCCGAAAGTAGGAACCAGCGGTCCGAACTCCCCACAAGGAGTTCGAACTCTCCCTTTGACCCCGGGCCTTTGAGGATTTACTAACTTGAGCTTCGGAGCATTCTCACCGGGTTCTTCCTCGGAGATTACTCGCTTTCTCCTCCGTTTCAAGCACCTTCCGCTCCAGCCCGAGGGAAGATCGTTGACAGCTAGGACAGGCTGGATTGCGCACCATCAATTGGCGTCGTCTGTGGGGACGCTTCTAAAAGCCTCACTCTAAAACTCTCATAACCCCTTTTTTCCAAGAAACCCTAACACTCATGACTTCTTCCAGCAATGCCGGACGTGGCACGGAGATGAACGCCACTGGGGAACAACTTCAAGTCCCCATGGTGTGCATCAGACAGTTCACTATCCCCCTTCCGGTGGATGGGATCCCCAGCCTGAGTACGCCATGAACAGTGGCGCCCGTGAACCTTCCCGTCATGAACGTCCCCCTTCCTTCTCTCCCTATCGAGACAACCTTTACCGAACCAACTGTTGTTCCCCTGGCGACTAGCCAGAACCAGTTTGATGACTTGATGCAGTGCATGCGGGCAATGCAAGCCCAAATGCAGCAATTCCAACAGCATCAGCTCCAACAACACCAAGTACTGCACCACATCTCTCAGTATCACTATCAGCAGCAGTTCCCCCAACTGCCACTGAACCAACCTCAGCTTCCACCTCGGCACCCTGCTCCAAAGCCGGTTAAGCCCTCCCCTCAGGGCGGACGCCATCACCGAGGAGAAGCCTCCCAACTTCAGAATCCCCCTAAGAGCCAGGCCTCATCCCCGGGCCGGGGGGAAAGAAAAATCACCCCCGCCTCGCAGCTCGCCGGCGGGTCGGGAACCTCGCCCGCCAAGTTAGCACCTCGACACTCCAAGTCTGAGCTCCCGCCCATAGAGAACCGATTCAGCGTCCTAGCGGCGGACTACCAACAGTCCGGGCCCATCGAGCTCGACAACACAGAGGCCAGCAGCGCCAGTACCAGGTCCACTCAGCAACGAAGACGCCAGGGAAATCGCCGAACTGCCGCCCGTGTCCTACCCGAGCTCAGAGGTAAAGAAGAGACAAACTCGGACGAGGTAAAAGCTGCCCCTATTCTCTCAGTTCCTTCCCCCCTCTCATCAGAACTCCTTGCAGTCCCCATGTCCAGAGACTTCAAACTCCCCCCTTTAGACAAGTATGATGGGTCCTTCGACCCCAACGACCACGTCGATGCCTTCTAGTCCCAAATGCACCTAGCAAGGGCCAGTGAATCATGCATGTGTGTGGCCTTCACCACCACCTTTAGGGGAATGGCCCGCACCTGGTACAGGAACTTGGCCCCCGGGTCAATAAGAAGCTGGACCCAGTTCGTGCAGGTCTTCACCGCACACTTCGTTACCAGTAAGCGGTGCCCCAGAATCGAGGAAAGCATCTTTGGAGTAGTCCAGAGGGAAGGAGAGTCCATCCGGAGCTACATCAAGCGGTTCAATGACGCATTCTTGCAGATACCGCGACTGGACCCCGCGGTGCAGCTCGCGGCGGCCAAGAGAGGAGTAACACACAAGGAGTTCAAATGGCACATGGTAGCTAGCCAGCCCGCGACCGTAGCCGAATTCCTCAAGCTCGCGGATAAGTTCATGAGAACAGAGGAAGAGATCAACCAAAGGACCGAAAGCGGGATCGAGAAAAGGAAGAGGGAAGGCGAGCCCTCCAACCCCGATGACAGAAGAAAGAACCCAGCCCGGGAAACGAAGTCAAGCCAGCCATTCCGAGCTCCCTTAGCAGCTCGGACGGATTACACACCCTTGAACACGAGGCGGGCCGAGATCTTGATGACGATCAAAGACGCCCCATACGTAAAATGGCCACCTCGCCTAAAAGGGAACCCAAACGAGAGAAACAAAAACTTGTACTGCAGTTTCCATAGAGATCACGGTCATAGTACCGAACAGTGTAATAATCTCCGGGACGAGATAGAGGGACTCATCTGTCGCGGGTACTTGAGAAATTTTGTACAACATAATAATAATAATAATAATAATAATAATAATAATAATAATAAGACAGGTTGGCAAGGGGAGCACGATAGGGATGCCCCCGAATCTAGTAGCAGGTCGACCGAACCGTCGCAAAGACAGCCTCCGGAAGAGAGGCCAGTTCGGGGAACCATCCACGTGATAGTGGGAGGTTCGGTGGTAGCAGGTTGTACTTCGGCAGCGGCTCGGGCGTCAGTTCGCGAAGCTGCTCGAGAAGAACATAACCCTCCGAAGAGGCCGAAGACGGAGGAACCGATTTTCTTCACTGAAGACGATGCACGAGGGGTCCACTACCCCCACGATGATGCGCTCGTCATAAAACTAAGGATCAGCGACTTCGAAGTCAGGCGCATACTTTTCGATTCGGGCAGCTCGGCGGACATTCTCTTCAAGTCGGCATTTGACCAGCTTCAGTTGCAGAGAAGCGAGTTGAAGCCCGCGAACACTCCTCTGGTGGGCTTCAGCGGAGAGGAAGTCAGGCCCCTCGGGAAAATAACAGTACCTGTGGAAGTCAGCACATGGCCCTGTGCGGTCAGACTCAACCACGATTTCCTGGTGGTCGCAACCCCTTCCCTATACAATGCCATAATAGGGCGGCCAATCACTCATGTCCTACGGGCAATGGTCTCCACCTACTACTTGGCAATGAAGTTCCCTACAGACTTCGGTGTGGGGGTAGCGCGGGGCGAACAACTTGAGTCCCGCAAGTGCTATGTTGCCACCCTGAAGGGAAAAACCAAGGCGAACGACCTCGAACTGGAGTGGCCTATGGAGCAAGGTGAGGAAAGAGCTTCGCCCACAGAGGAAACGGTCGCAATCCCAACTTCAGCTGTGGGCCTGGCTCGGACGCTAAAGATCGGTGCTTCCGTCCAGGAACCTTTATGAACCGAACTGGTGAGTTTCCTACTTCAAAACTTAGATATTTTTGCATGGTCCGCGGCCGATATGCCCGGTATTGACCCCAACCTTATAACTCACAAACCTAATACTGACCCTGTAGTCAGACCCATTAGATAGAAGAAACACAACTTAGCCCCAGAGCGCTGGAGGGCGGTCGACGAGGAGGTCGAAAAGCTCCTCGCAGCAGACTTCATAAGGGAAGTTCATTACCCAAGCTGGGTAGCCAACCCAGTGCTGGTAAAGAAGGCAAACGGCAAGTGGCGCATGTGCGTCGATTACACCGATCTGAACCGAGCTTGCCCGAAAGATTGCTTCCCTCTCCCCAAAATTGACCGCCTAGTGGACGCGACATCGGGACATGAGTTGCTAAGCTTCTTGGACGCCTACTCGGGCTACAACCAAATCAGGATGGACCAGTCCGATGAGGAAAAAACCACCTTCATAACCAAGTTCGGCCTATACTGCTACAAGGTCATGCCCTTCGGACTAAAGAATGCTGGAGCGACCTTCCAAAGACTTGTGAATAAGCTATTTCAGCCCTTAATTGGCACGAAGATAGAATGTTTTGTAGACGACATGGTCGTCAAGACATAGTTCTCGAATGAATTAATACAAGACTTAGATTTTGTCTTCCAAATTCTACATCAATTTAGCATGAAACTGAACCCAAACAAGTGTGTCTTCGGTGTCACCTCGGGTAAGTTCCTAGGGTACATTGTCAACTGGCGCGGTATTGAGGCCAACCCGGACAAGATAAAGGCCATCCTAAATATGAAACCACCCCGAAAAGTAAAAGATGTTCACAGGCTAAATGGCCGCATAGCCGCTCTAAGCCGCTTCATGTCCAAGTCGGCAAACCACTGCCTGCCTTTCTTTAAAGCAATCAAAGGCAAAGGGTTCGAATGGACCCAAGACTACCAGCTCGCGTTCGATGAGCTAAAAAGCTACCTCGCTAGTGTACCGATCTTAACCAGGCCTGAGGAGGGCGAGGTCTTAGAACTGTACCTCTCAGCAAGCGACGAGGTGGTCAGTTCGGTACTAATAAAAGATGTAGATCGGGTCCAACGACCCATCTATTATGTTAGTAAAATTCTGCAGGGAGCAGAGACGAGATACCCGTAGATAGAAAAGCTGGCATACGCACTAATAGTTGTAGCTCGGAAACTCCGCCCATATTTCCAGGCTCACAATGTCATTGTCTTGACTGACAAACCTCTGAGGCAAGTCTTACTCAAACCCGAGGTTTCCGGTCGGTTGACGAAGTGGGCCATTGAGCTCAGCGAGTACGACATCCAGTATGAGCCACGAACTGCTATTAAGGCCAAAGCCTTGGCAGATTTTATCGTCGAGTGCACGTTCAGCCTCGAAGTCCCTAGGCTGGTTGAGCCCGAGATCCCCAGTTCGGGTGAGCCCGGAGCTCCCAAGCCAATAGAGTCCGAACCCCGTGAAGTAGCAGCCAGGGTGGCATCTCTCCTAGTTAGGCCAAACGCGAACTGGGATGAGGAGCCCTGGATCCTTCATGTAGATGGTTCCTCGAACCAACAAGGCAGCGGGGCTGGAATAGTGTTGCACGGCCCGGGTGACACGAAATTGGAATACGCACTACGCTTTGAGTTCGCGACATCCAACAACGAGGCGGAGTATGAGGCATTGATAGCCGGCTGAACCTAGCGCAAAAGGTAAGAGAAAAACACATAGTTATCTGTAGCGATTCCCAGCTTGTGGTCAACCAGGTTACGGGCGAATACGAAGCACGCGAGCTATCTATGATCGCCTACTTGGAAAAAGTGAAGGAGGCTCTGCTCAACTTCTAGTCACACTTCATCAGGCAAATCCCGAGCTCAGAGAACACTGAGGCCGATGCCCTGTCCTAGTTAGCCAGCATCAGTCACAACGCCATGAGAACCGTGTACATAGAGGACTTACCTCGGCCTAGCATTCTCGGTGGGGCAGAGGAGGTCACTCCCGTCCTTGAAGCAGAGTCAAGCTGGATTGACCTACTCACGAGCTTCTTGCTAGATGGAACCCTCCCTGCGGACCGCAATGTAGCCAGGAGGGTGCAGCGCCAGGCAACAAAATATGTCATAATAGACGAACGGTTGTACCGACGGTCCTACACGCTCCCCTACCTGCGTTGCTTGCGACCTTCCGAAGCTGAGCTCGTACTCCGCAACACTCATGAAGGTCTGTGCGACGGACACTTGGGGGGCAGAGCCCTCGCCCAAAAGGCACTTCGACAAGGGTACTACTGGCCTACGATGAAGGTAGAGGCCGTTGAGCTCGTCAGAAAATGCGACAAATGTCAGAAGCATGCCAATATCCACCATCAGCCTGCCGCCGACCTCAAGTATCTCACCAGCCCATGGCCCTATGCACAGTGGGGCATCGACCTCCTGGGGTCATTTTCGCCGACAACAGGTGGGAGGAAATTCCTAGTGGTGGCAGTAGATTACTTCACAAAGTGGATAGAAGCTGAACCTCTTGCAACAGTTACAGCTCGAAACATACAGAACTTCTTTTGGAAAAACATAGTATGTCGCTTCGAGTTACCTCGGGTACTAATCTCCGACAATGGAAAGCAGTTCGAGGATATCAAGTTTCAGGAATGGTGCCAAGATATGGGGATTCGGCAAAACTTCACATCGGTCGCACACCCGCAGGCAAATGGTCAAACAGAAGTAATGAACAGAGCTATCCTCCGCGGACTGAAAGCGCGACTAGACCGAGATAAAGGGTTGTGGGCGGACGAGCTACCAAGTGTTCTATGGGCTCATCGAACTACGGAAAAAACCGCCACGGGAGAGACCCCCTTTAACCTCACCTACGACACTGAAGCGGTAATCCCGGCGGAGATCGAAATACCTACACTGCGACTAGAAGAATATGACGATCAGACAAACGGAGATGAGTTACGTACCAACCTCGACCTACTGGATGAGGTAAGAGACCTCGCGTACATCCGGATCACAGCTTACCAGCAAAGAGTACCTCGGTACTACAATGCCAGAGTAAAAAAGCGGAACTTCCGCGTTGGCGACCTGGTTCTCTGTAAGATCATGGCACCCGAGCCCGGCGTGGGCAAACTTGGACCGAATTGGGAAGGGCCCTACCGAGTAAAGAGAATGCTCGAGGGGGCATACGAGCTCGAAACTTTAGAGGGCAAACAAGTACCCCGAACGTGGAACGTCGTTAACTTGAGACGATACTACCTATAGACCACCAAGCGAAGTGGACTAAGTCGCTACTAGAGCTAACAAGGACCTCGACATGGGCAAGCAAATGCAAAAAATGCCAACCAAAAGCTTAGGCAAAGTGCTAACAATGAACTAATAGGGGCATCGGCGTCTCGGAGGCCAAGTGTTAACACCAAAACAGGCCGCATGAGTGTAGTAACCTGGGCAAAACGGATTGGGCATATAGTCAGTTCGGCAATACGGTCAGTTCGGAAAAAAGAGTGACCAACACTTAACCAAAAGAAAATCATTCCATTGCAAAATACATTAATACATTGTGTACATTTCCAAAAAAAAAACAACAACAGAAGCGAGCTCACAGGCCCGGTGGTACTTCTTCACCATCAGAAGGCACTTCAACGATACCCGAAGGTCCTGCCTAGTCCTCAGAATCCGGCTCACCGTCAGCAGCGTTGGCCATCTCCTGAGTAATGCGTGAAGTGGTTATGGCGCTAATATCGAGCTCGGGGTACGTATTCCGGATCATCCACCGGCTCAGTTTAAAGCCCCTTCTATACGAGCCCACCATCAAGTCGTCAAAGCGCGACGAGGTGATATATTCATCGATGGCCTTCTTCTTGGCATCCTCGATGCCCTGAGAAAAGATCTTTGTCCTCTCCCTAATATCCTCTTGAAGGTATTCAACCTGATGCTACAAGTCCAGCCTCAGGTCCGCCATATGCTTCACCACCACTCCCATGGCCTCGGTATATCTCTGAGACCTCGCCAGCCTGGCCTGTGCAGCGCGAGAAGCCACCTCGACAGCGTGGGAAGCCTCTTCGGCAGCTCGTGCCCGCCTCGAGCTCCTTTCCGCTTAAGCCGCCAAGGCATAGATAGAAGAATTCACCTACCAAAAGGAAAAATAACAAATGTTCAAAAGAGAAATAACAAGAAAGATAATGACAAAGAGCCCGATAAGAAATCGCTAACTTACCACCATGGCATGAGTGGCAGCACGACAAGCTACCTGGTTTAAAGGAAGCTCGGTCCATGCCGCGACCTCCTCAGGATAAACGGCCTCCCTACTTTTTTGAAGAGCGTGGTTCGGCGACAACACGCTCCTGAACTCGCCTTGGCCTCTCGAGCCTGAAGGCCTAGCTCGCATATAAGCAAACTCAATGTAAGCGGGAGCCCCCGTATAAGCAACCTCAGCGTAAGGGGCCCCTGCCACTTCTTGTACTGGAGGGGCCATCTCGGGCTCCCTGGGCGGATCCACTGACGGGTAGTCCGGTACCTCGGGCTTCGCATCTCGGGGCAGCTCGGCATGAGTTCATTTGGCGACTCGCTTCCTCCTCTTCATGACGTGAAACAGGTTCCCACCGCGAGTCTTCTCTGCGTCCATCGCACCTGCAAAAAGAGCTCGGCATCAAGAAAATGAAAGAACAGAAAGCAAAACAAAAGGCAAGCCTCTGAGTAAGGAACCTACTCGAACTCAGACCGGCCTCGATGAGCTTGGCCTCCGTCAGATAATGGTGGCATTTTAGCCCAAGTCGTGTCCATTCCCGGAGGCCCTTCACCGTTTCCCTATCAAGCGTAACACCGGCATCAGGGGCAGCCATCCCCCACCCGGTTTGGAACGGCCACCCCAATGCACTTCGCACCCCGAAGTAGTCTCGTTTCCACGCCGGGATCTTGTTGGGAAGATCATGTAAAAACTTAAACCCCGGGCGAGGAGACAGGTAATACGCCCGCCTACACCCGGTAAGGGGATCCGCTTGCTTCTTAAGCATTAGAATGGAAGAAAGGATCTCCACGTCTAAAGGAAAAATCTGTTCGCAAAATAAGGAGATAGTCCCCACCAAGTTACGAATAGAGTTCAGGTGAAGCTGGCCGACAGTAACGCCGAAGTGGTTCATAACCTCGACAATGAGGGGGTGGAAAGGCAGGCGCAACCCAGCAACGAGCTGCTCCCGGAATATCACGATCTCATCGGGACCGTGTTCCCAAGGGAAATTGCCCGAGGGTATAAAGTAAGTGTACTCCCTAGGCAAGTTGAACTGGGTAATAAGGGAGTAAAGCCCCTCAGGCGTCATGGTCGAGGGCCCAAACTTGTCTAACGTCCGACCTCGACGGGAGGAGGACGCCAAACTACCCGAGGTGACTCGGCCTACGAGTTCGAACTCTTCCTCGAGATCTACCTCGGGTTCACTAGGGCTGTCGGGGGATGCAGCTCGGTTCGTAGAACCTGCATCTGACCCCCTCGAAGAACTGTTTGAGCTATCCGAGCTAGACATCGGGAGGAAAATGATTCCAAGAAAGTACTCACCCGAAAAAAGCAAACGGACTACGGGAACTTGAACGTGAGGTAAAAACTTGGACGCGAGCTGAAACTTGGATGCGAGCTCAAGAAGCAAAACACAGGAGAATGACAATGAAAAGCGACTGGGGTCCCCCACTATTTATACCCACAGTAACCGAAAATCAACGGCTCTGATCAAGGCAAATCCAACGGCCCGCAGTCGCACTGACCGCACGTCTCCTGAGACCGAGACGTGACTAGCCGCACGTCTTTTGAAACCGAAGGAGTGTCGGCGCACGTCTCCCTGCGTTAAAGGCGACAGCGGCGCGTTTTTTCAAATTTGAAATAACGCACGCTGTCACGTCTCCCAACGGCGCATTTTTTAAATTTTGAAATAAAACGCACGCTGTCACGTCTGTCAGCATTTATAGACGGATTGGCGCGTTTCCCGACTTTTTGGCGCTCGAGAAACCTAGAAAAATCCTGACGAACGCGCACTTTGTGCTATCAGTCAAACCAGTTTGAAGTACGGGTCAAATCCACCCACCACCTCGCGAACTCTCTGCGCCAGGGCAAGCCCCTTTGCGTGAGGAGTGGGAGAAAATTGATGAAGGGAGATTTGGCCCGACCTCGTAACCACTCAACACGTGGCAAAGGCAACAGCTCGACACAACAGTACGCCCAAAGCGTGAGCTCCGAAAGTAGGAACCAGCGGTCTGAACTCCCCATAAGGAGCCCGAACTCTCCCTTTGACCCCGGGCCTTACGAGGAGCACAAAGGGCAACAACCCGAACTAGCCCGCCCCAGGGCAGTTTGGGCCACACCTCTATCCGAACTCAAGACTTCACCTCGCACACCAATCCAGCACTTCGCCTCTAGGACGCCGAACTGAACAACCGTACCGTACCTGACACCAAAGGAGTCTGTGTTCTGAGGCAGCGCACCTGACTAACTTGGGATCTGACGCTTGACAGCCGCACTTCAACGGCCACCTGCCACCGCCATCTCCAGTTACAGAGACAGCTCCGACAAAGAGAGCAATGGCGGTTCTGCCCCAGCAGAGGTGACGACACCCGAACTGGCAGAAGCACAGAGGTAATCATACCCGACCTGATAGGAGCTTGGGAGTGAGTGCGCGAAATGGTTATAAAAGGCCCCCTTCCCCCCAAGAAGAGAAGTATGTGATAACTTTGCGCCATCTGGTTTTTTATCTTGCCTTTGAGGAAATACTAACTTGAGCTTCGGAGCATTCTCACCGGGTTCTTCCCTGGAGATTACTCGCATTCTCCTCCGTTTCAGGCACCTTCCGCTCCAGTTCGAGGCAAGATCGTTGACAGCTAGGACCGGCCGGATTGCGCACCATCAATCAGGTCGGTCCCAAATGGATAAACAATGGAGCATCCTCTAGCGTGAATTGTTTTTCTTGTTGTCAGTTCATTGTATGTATAGTAATATTCCTTCCAAATTGAGCATAAGGCTGTTTTGGTTTGATAATTAAGACATGAAACTAAACAAAGTAAAATTCAAAACAAAATAAAACCAGAATTTGCATTAATTTTTTACATTTGTACTAGTGCAAATGAAATTGCATTGCAACCAAACACAAGCCAAGTTTCAAAACAAAAATACAGTATAAGAACGTGTTTTATATATTTTTATTTTTGGTGCATGATGTATTGGCAATTTTAAAAACAAATGAAAATAAAAACATTCATGTTATAAACACCCCCTAAATCTGCAAAACCAAATCCGAGCAGAGAACTGGAACCTGTAATTTGACAAACTCGACCTTAATTGAAACATGTAATGTAGATCCAGAAGACCCTAAACCCGACCCATTAAGAGCCCTAGCTAGGTGTCTGGGGCAATTGCTAAAAATCAGCTTAATTTAAATTGCTTATATTTGTATATTATTTCATATATACAAAAGCCACCATGTTCTTATATATTCATAGTTTTAGCGTGGAATTTTCTTCAAAAACGTCCAAGTCCGAGCTTGGGTTCAAATGCATGCCTAATTTCCCACATGGGCCATGCCATGAATATTTGATTTTCTTCTTCTGTTTTTTTTAACCCAAGTTTGCCATGGTACATTTGAGTATTTGATCTTCTTTAATCACTTTGTTATCCCCCACCCACCACTCTCGACCTCTGCAATTTTTTGTTAAGACTGAGAACCAGGGTATATCTATATATTTATGGCTTCATTGATGGACAGCTGAGCATTCTAACTCAGACCTTGTGTTATGGGGGAGAGAGAGTTAATAACTTCGAGAAAAATAATTAATTACATGAATGAAAGAATGAACGCATATAAGAAACATATATACAACTGCTGCGTCGAGTAATTGAAGTAATGCAGCTAGCAAAAAATCCTGATCACCCTGGTTTCCATGGAAAAAGAATTATGATTTATGAACGCTCATCACCGAATAAGCCATGACTTACGATGAGTACTGTTAGGTTGCTTTAAACTTCAACGCCATCGAGGAGGCGACATCTTTAGCCCATGCTACCAACCAGGCTTTAACTTGTTCATCATCCCTGACCTTATTCTCATTCATCCTACTACACCCATCAATTTTTCCCTTACTTCCTTTCTCAAACAGTAGATATGGCGGTATCTGATCCAACTCGTCCAAGTCGATGCCGCATTCTGTATAATCAAGACCTGCCATTGCCAGAGCTTCAATCGACATGGCTGAATCCTTGTTTGTTCCACCCGTACTCCAGATCATCAAACTTTTACAGCTTCTCATCATAAATATTGCAGGAGACTCTTCTCAGGTGCAAAAGTTGAAATAACTATATCTTCAGAGACTTTAGCTCGCTGAAATCCGATGGTTTTTGACTGAATGGGTTTCTACGTTCTCTCTCGCAAATATATATACATATAGAGAGAGAGAGAGTAGTTGCCAAATCTCCTCTAGACTAGCTAGACGCGCACAGAAGAGAATTTACACAGAAACTCTGTCGATCGATATATCACAAGAAGAACACCTGAGAATTGAAGCTGGTTTCTTCTGTTCAAACTTTGGAAAGAGTTGAAGGCGGCGGATTGACCATTTGGTTCTTACTCCCGCGGCCCACGTGTGAGTAGGACTAGCAGTTGGAGCTCTAAGCTTACTTGGTCAACCTTAAAATAGCGAAATAAATCAAAAGTTCAAACAATTTCACCAGTCAAAGTCAAAAACTTTTATCTTTCAATACAAAAATGATTTCATACGATAAGCACAGCTGGAATGCACTATGCATCACTCTCAGAATCTTGATTAGCGTGGCCAGTTAGTTGCCAGATCATTCAGATCGATAAACGATAAAATGCACATCGTTTACTCATGGGCCCGGTAGTCCAACGGGCTGGCCCAACCCATTCCATACTTTGTCGGGCTTTGAAAAAGTCTTTAGGCCCGTGGATACCAAATCGACCAATTCGAACTGATCTAACCTGAGTCAGCCGGGTTTTCTTCAGTATCGGTTGGTTTTGGGTTATAAAAAATCATAAACCAATGATTCGGTTTGGTTTCGATTTTTATATGTGAAAATCGAAACTGATCCAAACCGAATCGACTTAGTAGTTAGTTCTTAGTTAGTAGTTACAACCTACTTAGTTCCTACTTAATTAAGTTGTCTCTATCCTAGTTACAACCTACTTAACTAAGTTGTCTCTCAAACTCTACTCCTTCCACAACTGGATCCATGGATGGGCCCCAAAACATTAAGGAAATGCTGGTTTCCTTTGGGAATGTAGAATTAGAAATGAACACTTGAACAACAATTAAGTCACCACTAAGTAGAGCCGAAACCGACCCAAACCAATTCAAACTGATCAGGTCGGTTTTGCTTAACACAGGATCGGTTTCAGTTTCAATTTCAGGTAACCCAACTAAGTCGGGTCGATTAGAAAAACATCAGTAAACCAATCCAACCCGATCCGTAAACAGCCCTACCCTTCATCCCACCCGAATCCCTAACAAAAAAACCTGAGAACATTTGTGAAACTCATCCATACCAAACACCTTAATAATTCTGAAAAAAATAATATTAAATGAAAATGAAATTTATTACATTGCAACGTGAGCTTTTGACTTTTTTTCTTTTTTACTTTCAAACAGCAGATGGGAAAGCACCAAAGAAATTTCGGTGTGAGGTGCGCTCTTGTGAGAGTAAATCACGATTCTAATAAAATTCGCTGGGTGGGCTGAGACTTGCATTGTTTCGAAAATGAGAGTAAGATGGGTTTTAATTTTAAGAACTTGCATCGTTTCAATTACGGATGGAATCAAAGTCATCTTAATCAAATAGTTCGGGCTGAATTCAATTAAGCTTGATTTGAGTCCGATTTTAATTGACTTCAAATCAAATTTGAATATCGAGATAAAGTTTGATTAGTTATTCTAATTCCAACTTGACCAATAAAATGTTCAGTTCAAAAGCTTGCAAGTCTCATTCGATTAACATATATGAATATATATATATATATATATATATTATAGGATATAAAAATATATTTTATAATATACATTATGAAAATATGTTTTTGTATTCTACAAATAATATAAAAATATATTACATATTATAAAAATATATCATATATATTTATAGAATATAAAAAATATTCATTTTCAAGCTTTCAAGTCAAACTTGAGCTCATCAAATATTTAATTGAAACAATCTCGAATCAGAAAATAGAATTTGAATCAAACTCAACTCAAATTCATACGTAATAATATTTTAGTCGAATCGAACCAAGACATGTCAAAGTTTGGCTCAACTCAGTTCAATTACACCCCTAGTTTCAATTTGGCCCTAGCATGAAACAAGCCAAGAGACTTATTTCCAATACAAATGAATTATGGGCAAGAATATCAAAGGCCAAATATTTTTTATAATAGTGACTTGTTTAAAGAAAAAACCAACCTCTTCTTGCTCTTTGGGTTGGAGGAGTATCCTCCAAGGGAGAGATATTCTAAAGAAAGGATGTCTGTACCAAATTGGAAATGGGAATATGATCAATTTGTAGCTTGACCATTGGCTTCCAAATTGTGTTGATTTTCGAGTCTAATGGATGTAAGTTAGTCCTCGTTAAGGATCTTATTGACCCTTCCAAGTTCCAAACACAAGTGGAGGTCACAGGTTATACATTCAATATTTCCTCCCCAATTGTTGATGATATCGAGTCTCTTTATATTCTTGTTGATGGTGCTCTAAATAGATTAATATAAAAGTATGAAAAGACATTTGATGGAATCATCTAGAGCCGGAATGGAGCTGGCTCTAGTGGTTGAACTAATGGAGTATGGAACTTTATTTGGAAGTTGAAAATGAATCCTAAGATTAAATATTTTATATTGAGAGCTCTCCATAATGGTTTGGTGGTGAATGCTTCTTTATTCAGTGGTGTTTATGCTTTTTTGTCTTAAAATGGCCTTTTTGTAAAATTCAAGGATCAAAGCAAAAAAAAAAAAATCCATTTTTTTAAAACCTCTACCCTATGTATTTGCTCCCACTTAGCTTTATTCTCTGAGAGACTAAGACTACTTCAGTTCTCCTGAGGATTCAGTTGGCAAAACATATATGTCTTTCTCAAATTCCATTGAAATGGAATCCAAATTCCTAGTGGATATTCAAACAAGTGTGGAAGTTCAACCCCAGTGAGGATTGGGTACATCTTTCAATATATCCAAATAAAGCTTTATGTTTTTTAAGCAGTTCACTAGAAATTTATTGGTAAATCACTAAGGTTGTGTTTGGTATTATTGTCACTTCTATTTGCAATGTCTTAGGTTGGTCAATACAAATTTTATGAGAATATATATGTTTTTTTTACCACAAATTTGGTGCTTCTACTATAAATTTCAATATCTAATTCAATGCCTATATTTTTTTAATGGAAGTGATTATCTAATGTAATGTGACAAAACAATTTCTCAAAAAATTTATATTGACCAAAGCAAAACATTACAAGTAGAAGTTGCAATAATAACAAACACAACTTTATTAAGCATGCTCATGTTTTGGCCAATCAATTGTGGATATATAGGGGAGAGAGATTTGTCAATCTGCTATATTCAAACCTTTATAATTAAGAAAGAGTGCAAATACAAATATAAAGTTTAGGAATACCAAATATAAGGTTTTGTATGATACATATTTGTATTTGTACTTTTTTTCAAACGAACTTTAGGCTCAATTTGGAAGCAGTACAGATGCAAATATGTACAGCATATATACATACAAAATAATACAAAATATAAGATTTTGCGCTCTACATATTTGCATTTATACTCCTTCCATACTCAGCCTTGGGTTCTATTTGGATAGAATAGAGTGCAAAGCCTTATATTTTATATTGTATTTATACTGCACATATTTGTATTAATTTATACTTTTTTTTTTTTCAAATTGAGCCTTAATACAAATACAAGTATACAAGTGCAAATACACGTTTAGAATTGCACGGTAGATAGATATTTGTACTTACACTCTTCCAAGCTTAGCCTCAAAAAATATCACATTGGGCTGTGTGTAGCGTATTCGACTCGAATCTCCGCTATTATTAATTACTGTTTTTCATGGAATAAAAAATAGGTGCAAGAAAAACGTGATTGGAAATACCTCCTTCTTAACGACCGTTCCGTTAAAAAGAAAACCTAGAGATTCCGTAGAATTTATCAATTATACGGAAAAACCTTGTCTGTTTGGGTTGGGAACCTTGGCTTCAAAAACGGTTGTTTTCGAAGCTCGCTCAGAGAATGAAGCAAGGTTTCTTCTTCTTTTTCACGTATTGGCCTTACTGAACTGATCAGGTACGTATCTATAATCAATTGCTTTGATGCTTAAATTCTTCATCTCTATAAAGAATTGTGAGAGAAAAGTTCAATCCTGCTGATCACGCTCAAATATGTTAAACTTCTTTCATCATGATTTCAATAGAAGCTCGACCATGTCGGTTTCAATAGAAGCTCTGGCGATGGCCGGAGTGGACTACATGGAATGCGGTATAGATCTCGACGAATGGGAACGCAGGGAATTTGAACCGCCTCCACCTTATTTACTTGCTGAAGATGCCTACAGAAAGACTGAATTTTATGGCTCTCCTATCACCCGCTCTTTGGTAAATGCCCGTAAGAAGCCATCATCTTTTAGTTTGTTCCGCAAAGAAGCTTACTCCACAGCCAATGGCAAGGGTGATGGCCTAGATTCTATCGGGTGTCATCAAAACGTGGGACTCCCCAGAATTATGGACAAGCGGAAGAAGATGACCGGCGGACTAAAATTCACGGCGACTGACGACCATGATGTTACAGGCAACAACAAGGCTACCGATAAAAACTACGATGGAACTAGAAAAGGATGCAAGGCATTACCAGCACAACTAATAACAACTTGTTGAGAAAGGGACTACATATTGCAGCTGTGTGTACGTTCCTGCTACAATTGACAGTTCTTAACTGCCTTACCCGACTTCTTTATGGTTTATCTGTCTTCCTTGTTTGCGCTTTTGTAATTAGCTTTCACTAATTTTACTTTTACCCACTTCTCTATCTCCTTGAAGGTTAACTCTTGGTCTTGGATACGCGTTACTGAACCTTACTCATCAGTGATGTACCAAAGCAATTGCTAGCTAGTTAGTTTTTGTTAGTGACGACAAGTCTTCCAACTTTTTTCAGCAAGTACTGATTTTTTTTTCGTACAATTTACTGTAAATACTGCTGGAATTTGGAAATTATTAGTGAAATTGATCCTTAGAATACTGTTACATACAGGGAGTTATGCACACGAGGTCTTCGACTCGTGCGGTACTCCATTTTGAGAATACAAACGTCACGCTGTTTGCTCTTCAGTTTGGCCGCGACCATAAATTGGCTCCAGCTGGTGCCGAATTGACTTCTAGCTTCTAAGTTCTTAACTATCTTCTATACCTTTGATTTGCTATTAGAATTGAATGTGACACTGGCTTCATCTATCCTTTTATTTAAGTACATTTATATGGACTTCACCATTAAACTGAAAGGCCACATTATTATGAAGTTGATTTAAAGCCGCTCAAGTAGGTAATCCTTTTGACATTACCCAGGCCATTCTGCACATTCATTTACTTTAGTACAAATGTATGAGTGCAAATCCGGTTCACTTTTATTTCGGGCTTTAATTCATTTGTAAATGGTAATGAATAGAACAAAGTGAAACCTAAAAATCAGTATTTGCTCTCAATTCATTTGCACTATCATAATTTTGCACCAGTGCAAATAAAATTTCACCACATACAAACCAATTCTCTTCTGGAAGTAGGGAAAAAAGCTGACCTTTATATACATATTCCGCATTTATTGTGATTTCTTTGCAGTATATCATCACAAACTTTACCTCTCAATCACCCTGAAGATCAACCTGCCAAAGATGAATTAGTCTAAACAATAAAGGAAATGATTCCATCTAATAATCCATTTATCTTCCACCCGACAATTCAATTGCTTCCTGGTTATACATGGAATCTTCTCCCCAGTCAAATCTTCTCCTCATTCTCTCATACTCCTGTCTACGAGTAACTTCAACCCGCTGGCACTCTTCCCACCTCTTAGCAAGTCCATCCCCTTCTAGCATCCGAACCACCTCTGACATTGTTGGACGGTCCTCAGGTGATGTCTGAGTACAAAGCAATGCAACTTGGATCATCATCTCCACCTCTTGGCTGTTATAATTCATATTTAGGTTGCGATCTACAACAGCATCCAATTGTTTCTCCCTCTCTAGCTTCGTCACCTGCACCACAAGTAAAGAAATGGGTAAACAACCTGTAGAAGATTCCAATGATCCAAGCAATGAACTAGATATGGCCATGTAAGGAATGAAGGATTTAACATTCATTTTGTTGGTGATTTCACCCAGATTTTCTCAACCTTCACTGGAAATTTTTGCCCAACTAATTCAATATATCATCTTCAGTTGTCCATAAAGGCAAAAAGCATGTCAAGAAAAAAATCACCAAGTAGCTTTTGCAACTCTTTGACTAGTGTCTTGGTGGATTTTTCATAAGGACTAAGTTGAATGAAGTAACTATCTCCGATATTATTTTACTGTAAGTATTAGAAAATCCACCAATGTGGATTCAGTTTAGAAAATCCAATGTAGTTGTAAGGGTCCATTTTCTTACAAAGCAAATCTGAATCGGATACAAATTTTGCACCCAGACTGGTTCTGCATCTGTTTATTTGTGACTATGATTTGCACTCTTACCCAATGTAATATTTGATTTTTCTGTCTCATTTGCACCCATTAGCAGTGCAAATTTTGCAGCTGAAAAGCTGATGCAAAATTTGCACCACTTTCTCCTACCTTAATTCCCTCTTATAAGTGGGAACCACATCAATTTGCTTTTTATCCTACTCCTCCCAAACAAATAGCCTTCCTCCATTCATTCTTTCTCATATAAATTAGGGACTACATTTTACTTCTTACAAACAAACAAAAAATGGCCAAATTTGAAGGAAAACTAAATCAGAATCTACTCAGTTTATTTGCACTCCCATGCATTTACAGTTTTACACCAATGCAAATGAAATTTACACTAAAAACGAACTGAGCCTTAGGAAAGGGTTTTTAGTGGTGCCTTTTACATGGCTGAGTATAGATTTATTTATATGCTTTTGTGTTTGTATGCATACAAGGTGGAGTGAGATCTTTATATCCAGCTAAGTGGGCTGCAGAGTTAGAAAAAAAGATGAGAGATTTTTTTGTGTAGGGGGTGGAAGGAGGAATCAAAATTTCCAAAGTTAATGGGGGTCTAGGGATCAGATCAGTAAAAGAGATGTAAACACTGCCTTGCTTGGAAAATGGTTATGGAGATTTAATGAGCATACAGATAGTCTGTGGAGAAGGTTAATCGTAGCCAAATATGGGTCCAGTAGCAGGAAGTGGGAAATAGATCTTCCTACAGGTGTTCAAATTGGAAGGCAATTCAGAAAAACAGCCTCAGTTTCTGAAGGGCATAAAATATAAAGTGGGAAATGGTCAGAGGTGCTCTTTTGGAAGGACCACTGGTGTGGCGAGGGCCCTCTGATGACCTTGTTCCCTGATATATTTGAAATTTCTGCAAACAAGAATGTAACAGTAGCTGATTATTTGGAAAGGTGAAATGGACATTGTATTTGGAACTCTCAATTCAGGAGGAACTTAAACGATTGGGAGGTGGCTTCTTTAATCAGCTTGCTTCAGACTCTATATGACTCAAAGACAACTGGAGTAGGGGAAGATAAAAGGAAATGGCTGTTTGAGAAATCGGGTTCTTTTTCTGTGAAATCTTTCTTTAAATGTTTGTCAAGGATGTATACCTCTCCCTTTCCAAGTGACAGGATATGGATCGGGACTGTACCATCTAAACTGTTTTTTTTTTTTTTTTGTCTGGTAAGT
The DNA here is from genome assembly GCF_055504915.1 of Nelumbo nucifera. NCBI lineage: Eukaryota > Viridiplantae > Streptophyta > Magnoliopsida > Proteales > Nelumbonaceae > Nelumbo > Nelumbo nucifera. Next base: position 106,820,235 of record NC_142649.1, on the reverse strand, counting down.
AGTGCTGGATAAGATCCTAACCAAGGAAACTATAGATAAAAGAGGCTTAGAGGTGGCAGATATGGCTTGTCCTTTATGTAATGGAAATGTAGAGTAGTCTAGCCATTTGCTGATACACTGAGTTTACTCACTGGGTTTGGCTATGACTGCTAGGCTTGTTTGGTGTTAAGTTGTGATTTCCAGCTGATGTGAAAAGATGGGCATGGTTCCTAGGAGGATAAGCAGGTCTGGAAAGGTAGCGTAGAGCAGCCTCCCCTCAGCAGTCTTCTGGGCAGTGTAGTGTGAAAGAAGTAGTAGAATCTTTGAGGGGAGTCAGACCTCAAAGGTAGAGATCCTTAACAAAATTCTGGGGATAGTTCACTCATGGTTGGCAAATCACCCTCAATTTAGAAACAGACATTCTTGTTCTTTTTCAATTTTGATTTCCTTTTTGTAAGGAGTGGATAGTTTTTGTTTTGGGGGTTTGGCTGTATTGGGAAGATTGTACATCCTCTGTTCAGCTTCTCATTGTACATGGGCTTTATTGTATTTTGGCCTTTTGTTATTAATGAAATACTTTACCTTACAGTTTCAAAAAAAAAAAATGAAGATGTTATAGTTTCTCCCAGAACTGGCTAGCCACAACCAAATACCTTGTTTTCTAAAAAAAACAAGAACATAAAAAAGGGACCATTTTCCAGTAGGTAATAATAGAAACTTATCAAGATTAAGTAATCTTACATGATCAAGCAATAACACGTCATCTTCTTCTTCCAGACGTGAGAAGTCTATTGCACGCTGTCCAGTTACAAGTTCTAGAAGCATAATCCCATAACCGAAGACATCAGTCCTCTCTGATGACTTTCCAGTGGATAGGTATTCAGGTGCTATGTGACCCATGGTTCCACGAACTTGTGTTGTCACATTTGTTTTCCTTACATCCACCAGCTTTGCCAGGCCAAAATCACCAACAACTGCTTCAAAATCTTCATCTAGTAATACATTAGCAGCCTTGACATCACGATGAATGATCTTGGGATTACAATGTTCATGAAGGTACTCAAGCCCACGAGCTGTGCCTAAAGCCACTCGCTTTCTAGTAGGCCAATCTAGCACAGGTTCCCCAGGTTTGATCTCTGTACATGTCAGAAAAAAGATATACTATAAGAAATAGAGGGAGAATCTATACACATGAGTAGGAGATATTCCAAGATTCATAAGCAACTGAAGGGCAGCCCAGTGCATGAGGCTTCCACCAGTCGGGAGTCTGGGGAGGGACAGATGTACACATCTAGAAATAATAAAATGCCAGAATATTTTAACTTAGAATGTCTCTTTACATTATACCATGTTACCTGTTTAAGCACAAAACTACACTGACAAGCAGAGCCATTGTTAAGTGCCCCTCCATAAGAAATAACTAAGAGTCACTAATTTCTACTTGTTGAAAACACAAATTCAGTTTCTGCACTAACAGTGTTCTGAGGTGGTGCAGCCTGCAGAGACCCAGATTCTAGAATTTCATTTATGTCAACACATCATGGTTGTCAAATTTGTGAATTCTGATCAAATATTACAATTGGATCATTGGATATCTCAAAAAAATTTATAATTATTCTGCTAATCCTATGATTCAATTGCTGAATCCTATATTTATCCAAAATATGGAATTCAAAATCACTTTAAGTGGGATCTAGTATCATTATTATTTTTTAGTTTTAATTTTTAACAAGATTTTTTTTTTTTTTTTTTTTGTAAATCTCTTGCTAGAATAAGACTCATCTTGGTTCTTTAAAACTTTTCTGAAGACTGTTGATAAAGGGCCATTGCCCAAAGTTAGTACTAGCAATCTGGAGTCTTGGTAAGGTTGGGCTGTAAATCCCTTGTCCTCACTTGGCAGCCCGAGATTTTACCATTGCATCAAGCAGTGACCCCTATTTAAAGACTGTTGATATTATAATAAAACGCCATATCTGAAGATGTATCTGACTTTATTTTCTATTATATGTAGGTTAAAAGAACCATTATGTTTCAGTTAATCGACTTTCTCAAACTTTTTTATATTATTTTGTGCTTATAGCCTACTGCCTGCAAGTGTCAAATTATGCTGTATTGATACGAAGGTTTAAAGTATCAACACAAATACACCCCATATCGGGCATATCGTAGTGTATTGGCAAGCCACCAATACTCAAAATATTTCGGTGGGTGTTTTGAATGCTCAGTGTCTATCTTTCTCTCTCAAGTGATTTCTTATCACCTTCCTTTTTGTAATCTTTCTTTTATGAATTTAATGTTTATTTTCAAAAAAAAAAGGTTCGGAATTGTGGGTATTTTGATGGGGGGGAGGCAGGCCTAAGACTGACCCCCTGACCAATCTTGAGGAAAAAAAAAATTTGATGTTTTGTAGTATCAAAACACCCGATACGCTTGCTCGTGTGTATTGGGTGTATCAATACTTTAAACCTTGATAATACTTATATGGTGTATCATCATCATCATCATCCATGCCCTATCCCAACTACATGTGGATTAAAAATGGGGCAACAGTATTATTTATATATCCAAAGTTTCATTTCATATACTTGTAAATTTTTCACAAATTTTGAAAAAAAAAAACAGAAATAATCGTACAGCTTTTAATATGATTCATCATTCATAATTCCATTCAAATCAACCTTCCCTATGATTTTTTGATGATTAAAGATTATATTATTATTAATAATTGAAACAAGAAAAGAGGGGTTGAGACTCAAATGCATGGAGTCTGATATAATCTGTACTATATGCCGCAGAGGGGCATTCTTGTCTTTTCTCTTTCTTTTATTATGTTTTTGGTCACCCTACTATTTAAATTAAAAAGCTGGCGCCACCAGAATTAACTTTTGGCTCTCATGCTCTTCTTCTTCTTCAACCGATGCAGCATAAATCTCCTCACTGCATCAGTTGAAGGATTGCTCTGTTCTTCCTGGACTGAGAATGAAGGAAACAAACTCTGTTTTGGACTGAAAACTGTTCGTCAGGATTTCTCTCATCTGTTCTGGGCTGAAAATAAACTTGAGCGATTCCAGAAATTGTTGATGATTGGTTGATTCTTCCTAAGAGGTCGGCTGTTCCCTTTTTGTTGTTCTTTCTTTCTTTGTCTTGGACTGGTAAACTCAGAATTCTCTCGGACTGAACAGGGAGACCTTTTTTGAACCCTTTTTTTTTTCTTGGTGTAGATACCAAGAACAGGTTAAAGTTTTCCCCAACCAGATGATCTAAGGTGGGTTTAACCCCTTCTTTGTGGGTCGGATGATCCAGAAACCAAGTTTCTTGTGAGAATTTTTTATAGGTCATAGTGACCTGATTTGGCTGGCTGGTAGAGCAGTAGCTCACACTGATGTTTGTGGCTAATATTAGCCTTGGGGGGATCTGTTACACCTGTGAGAGTGTTCAGGTGACCAGCATAGCAGCAGATTACATCAGAGTCCAAATAGACAGCCATACAAAACATCATGCACTTACTATACATGAGAACAAGAAAAGATTCTGTTTAATAAAATTAGGATAAAAATTATCTGGTCATATTTCCCACAGAAATGATTATATCTGCAACTATGAAACTCTTTAAGAATGAACACCAATAACAGCAAAAGTCTCAACCCTCCCAATAACCACTGCATTTGAACATTGTTTTCCTGCAAAAATCTCTGTTGTGTTCTTTCCAAATGCTCCAACAGATAAATAAGGGAACCAGGTTCCACAATGGTCAACAGCTGAAACCACTCAACAGCAAAGAGGCAATGAACAGAACAGTGAAGTGGACCCAAATTTTATACAAGAAAGGGCAGGAAATTAGATGGAGGACAGACGACTCCACCATGTTTCAAAGAGTGTTTTTGTTCTCTTATGACTATGATACATTTATCATGAGGAACAAGGCCCACCACTGGCCCTGCTGCAAAATGTCCAACAGATAAAATACACTAGTCCACCATCCACCCATAATCTCAGGAGCTAAATCGAAACAGCTGGGCCCCAACACAGTTCTTTCACCTCAATGCCTTCCCTAGTTAAGCTGTCAGCCAATGAACTAGCCGATATCTGGATCCACCTGAATGAGGATATCAGGCCAGAGATTTCCCCACCCTGATGTGGTTTCACAAGAGCTAAGGACCCTTAAAACAATGTCATAAGCACTGAGGACCCTTTATAGGAGACCCAAGCCAACCCTAAATTCCCCATTTCTTTCACAATAGTTAAGCCTAAGGGCCCTTAAGATCATTGACAGGATAATCTACCATGCCCTGAATCACATTGACAAGCTGAACTAGGCAATTTCCTAGAGAAAAGGGAATTTTGTGAGGATAAATAATCATGGAAAAGGTCTTCTGGATATCAGTGTCCAACATCACCGTTATGACAATTCATACTTGCAAATAGATCAAGACAGCCAATTTCTCTTTGAAGCTCTTTGAAGATTAGCTAATTTTGGTCCCAAATCAGGCTAAAGGACTTTGAATACAATTAGCACTGACATTACAATTTCAGTCACTTCAAGCAGGGGCCTTGTGTATCCATTCAGTATGTTTAAAGGAAGAAGCCTGCCCTATCCAGCCTAATATGGTACTTCTAGTTGGTTATGTAACTAGGCTACCGATTAACTCAATTTTCAAAAGTAAATATATCTAAGAAGGCATAAAGTTATCCTATAAATGGTAAGTTTTGTGTAGTTTCAAAATATTTTTCAATTAATCAGATTTAACATGAACTCTGGATCTAACAAAACTATTTTGTAGAAATAAGGAAACAGGACATCAGTTTGGCTGGCCAAACCAGATTTAGCCTCGAAACATGCTTTCTTTGTCAAGGACAAGACCAACCCCACTAGGTCCATTTTCAACCATAAATACATGAAATCATACGATACTGCAGCAAAGAACAGTCATGATCACTGAACAAAATAAGTAGTACCTCGTAAGCGGTAAGCAACACTTAAGTTCTGCATAAAGGGATAGACCAAGAGCCGCTCTGAGGGTGTTGTACAGAACCCAATTAGCCTTAGGAGATTCTTGTGAACTGCTACACTTATCATCTCAACTTCACGTAGAAAAGTTGCTTCTCCAACAGGACTTTCATAATCAGTTATTCGTTTCACTGCAACCTCTGTACTATCTGCAAGGACTCCCTTATATACCTTTCCGAAACCTCCTTGTCCAAGAATGTTTTTCTCACTGAAGTCATCTGTAGCTAATTGTAGTTCTCTCCATGCAAACCTTTTCAATTGACCAAATGCAATTCTTCTATCATCTTCACCTGAGTGTCATAGACATAACTCGTTCAGCAATTTCCAGATATTCATAAATGCCATGACAGAGATCATAATTTTCAAGGATCACTTCAAATTAACAGTTCCAAGAAAACACTCAATGGGATATTTTATTAAAGTCTCTGCCCAAACCAGCTCAATAATTTTACCAAAAAAGAAAAATAAAACAGCTCAATAAAGCACAGTAATCTAAAAAAATTAAGAGCTAATCCCTTCCATGACAGAAGTAGAGAAAATATTTAATTTTTTTATCAGCAAAAGAGAATTTAGTTATTTATTAAGTTGAGAAACAGGTTATAGTTTCTTTATCTGCTCTGCACTCCAGAATATTACACCCAGATTATGTAGATCAGCATCCCACTGTTGTAATATAACCAGCTACAATTTAACCCAAAATAGAGGTCTATCAACTCCCTGTTTTTCTAGAGTAGAGAAAATATTTAATTAATAATATATTTTTAGATTTCAAGTGGATGAAGTGCAGAGTGAATTTGCATTTTGCAGTCTATGTTGGCCAGATTACAGCAAGAGAACACAGCTAAACAAGGTAACCCAACATCATGATTTTCAATACTATATGATAGGAAAATACCAGTCAGATTAAAAGAGTGATTTGATAAGATGGCTGTCGAGCCAGCAATGTAATGTGGAATAGATTGTTGTGCAATCAAAAGTAAAACATCCATAAAATAAGAAGCAAGGAACATGATTAAAAAAATTGAAACATTTTTTAATTTTCACAAGATATTTCCATTCCATAGGTATTAAAAGAAAATATTTCTGGAATATATCTCAACATATTCCCTAGTGCTTTAATATTTTTGATATTATTTCATTAATTTTTACTTTGTTAATTATATCAATGTAAGGTAATAAATTAACATGTATATAGATATCATATAAATAATTTGTTTTGATATGATTCTTTTTCTCTTTAACATCATTCATTATAGATAACTCTTTATTTCTTACTTTTCTTTATAAAATATTTTTTGTTTTACATAACTTAATTAAATATAGTTAATGTTTTACTATTTAAAATTCTTAGAAAAAGATAAAAACATATAATAACAAGAGAAGCATGTTCACATGTAAACCATAACTTTCACATTAAATAAAAATAATATATTTATAACTAAACTATCAACAGATGGTACTTTTTTATATTATATTATAATGTACAATGATATAATAAATTTGTAAGCACATAAATTTGTACTATAATAAATTCACATGAAATTTCAGATATTTCTGACATTTTTATTCTTAAGTAATCGACATTTTGACCACAACCAACATTTTAAACCTTGGAAAAGACGAGGATGCTGAAATAGATGAGTGGCAAAACTAGAAATGAGTGCATTCATGGAAATCTAAGAATAGCAGTAGCCCATAGATGATAAAATGAGGGAGTCTAGAATGGTTATGAAAAATTGTTTGACACAAAAAGTTGACATGATCTTATCTTCTCCTTTTCTTGATTTGCAAATAAGCAGCTGCTTGATGTCTAGATCACAATAAGAACATCTAATCAAGATGCTACTTGACCCATATGGAATAAATATAGTTCCAGAAAAATATTATATTTGATAATGCTAATGAATTAATACAAACAAAATAAAAGGCAGCAGAGCATGGATAGATGACTAAAGCATTAGAAACCTGGCAAGTCAATCAGCAATATAACTATCCATTTTTATCATTAACCAACAAGAAATAAAAACCTGCAACATCTACAAAGGGTTCACGTCTGTAGCGTTTATGTTTGCCCTTCAACAGAAGAAATACAAATCCTCCCAAAAGGAGCCCAACTACTGCTCCAATAACTCCGAATATAATTCCAATCTTCGATTTATTTGAAGTACCTACCAAGAAAGGAAAGACATAGGAAGTAGGCCTATCAAAAGATGAGAACAATATGTTCTTACAAAGAAACTCTAAAAGAAAAGGTTAAGTCAAAGTAGCATCACATAAATTAGCATTTAAATACCTGAATTGTTACTATCAGACACACAAAGGTGTGGAAAAGTTATGCCACAGGTCAGGTTGTTTCCTGTAAAACTATGCCATGTGAGATCAAGTTAGCTGTTGAAATTCATGCAACATTAACAATTGAACATGCATAAAGACTACAAAACAATGGAAAATTATGGAGCATATCAGACAATGTCACCCATACTTGTACAGCTGTACTTGAAATAAAGCCTCAGGTACTTGACCACTGAGATCATTGGAAGCTAGCTGACTGTCAAAATGGTCCATTCCGTATTGTCAATACTTAAAAACTAATATTTAAAAGAATACACACCAACATATCACTTATAAGATATAAATTTAAGCACAGCAATTCAACTCATTTCATGCATTCATCCAATAGGACTAAATTTCCATTTCATGATGCTTTCTAAAACATACAGATTCATCAATTCTGGAAGGGCAGTAATGGACTCCGGGATTCTTCCGCTGAGATTGTTTTGGCTCAAAATCCTGCTTTCATAATCAAGCAAGTCGCAATTTTAAATGGGAAACGTGCAAGATGCCTCCTAGAATAAAGTAGTTCAATAAAATCCAACTGATGCAGAAAGTAATATTTACAGGAACTGAAGCTTTTTAAGATCACCAAGGGAAGATGGTATTTCTCCAGTTAAGTGGTTATCTTGCAAATCCAAGCGTGTCAAACCAGACAAATTTCCAAAATCCTTTGGTATCTCACCAGTTATGCCATTACCTCGCAATGTCCTGCAAACATGAATATAATAGGTTCCATTAATGAAAGCATAATTAATTATTAAAAAATGAGAAGGAACATAAGAATCAAAACTATTTTTCCAAACATATGCCAAAAAATATGAAAATTCATACAACTGAACTCTCTATGAAGCAAAAATCTAAAGTGACCATATTTCCAGTTTTAATTCAGTATCATGGAGACTTCGAGCCATCAATTTATTTCTTTCAGTTTTAATTTTCATAAGTGAAAGAATATCTCCTTTATCCAAGTTTCAAGAAAAGCAAAATAAATAGCCTAGATGTTAGCAAGATAAGAGTGTTACATATATTGTAGATAGTTTTTCCTCTATGTTTTTCTCCGTGATCTTTTTCCATCTAAGCTTAATCTCGATCTTTGTCAGATGGAAAATTAATAATGGACTCTAGAATTCTTCAGAGGATTACAGGAGGAAGCTGGAATGACTTTGAATATTTGGTATTTAAAAGGAACTCATAATGACCAATCATCCATACAATGTATAAAACTGAAATACTTCTGCCTTGAAAATGATATGTTCTCTACATATTTCAGTATCTACTCTAGAAGTAAATTTGAAACATTTGCAGTGATATGTACAAAAAAAGGCTTCTTTTGAATGTTTTCATAGGTATTTCTTTTCATGTGAACTATACCAGAAAAAAATCCTGAAAAGAGCATAGAAGAAGATGTTATTTCCCCATCATAAATACAAAGGAGACATCTGGATCACCATTCTGTTATCCAGTCCTTTTTGCACCTTCTGTAGAAAATAAAACTCTTACTTCCACCCATTGTTTCCTCCCATAGTTTTCCCTTTTATCTTGCTTCAGTAGCATTATCATCTTCCTCATAATCCCATCACCCAGCAATCTTAGGCAAATTGTTTTCCTTTTTTTCACCTTGATCGTGGCAATAAAACTCTAAATAGAGGTGTCGATGGAAGCTTTTTGTGCAGAATGACAGAATATTGTAACTGTATATTTTATACAGTGCAACTTGGGCAGGCTCAGGTTGAGGATTTGTTAACTGATGCTGTGTAAATCTTCAAAGAAATTACAAGACTCTCACCCCTGATATTTTACTTGATTTTAATAAACTTATGATAATTTCAAACGTCCAACCTATTAGAAACTTTAAGTCTTGCCTGTATCCCTTGAACCACATGATTTAGTGTGTACTCAATTATTCCCCCTTTCTATCAATTATCATTAAGAATGCCATGCCACGGATAGTCTTCAATTGTTTTACGAAATGGAAATATTAGTTCCTTCCTTCATCAAGAAGGGTTTCTTTGAACTGTTACCAGTTCTTTTCTTTCAACATAATGATGAATTAGGGAAAACAAAATCTAATATATATATATATATATATCGCACTCCATACATACAGGCTACGAAGAGTCTTCAGAACTCCAATCTTAGGCGACAAGGATCCAGAGAATCCCATATACGACAATGTTCTGCAAACAAACATGAAGTCACCAATTAAGAATAGACCATGCTGAAAACATTCATATTAGACTTGGCCACTTGATAAAATATTCTTATTAGATACTTGAACATGGTAAATATAGCCAGTATGGAATAACATCCCAGTTAACAATCAAAATGAATGGGAAGATACATCAAACAATTTATTTAGACAAAATATCAAACCTAACTTACAGAGCAACAACATTAGAATTAGAATCACAATTAACGTAGGACCAAGTGCATGGAGTAACTTGATTCTGGATCCAGTCAGAGAGCTGATTGTGAGAAGCATTTAGTGAAGTCTTCAATGAATACAGGGCATCTCCTGAAATCAAATTTAGGAGCAGTCATCATCCAATTGAGCTACAGGTACAATTAGTAGCATTCTAGTAATTCCTGTAACCTTAATAATATTTTTAGGAACCAACTGGTTCTACGGTTTTATAGCATTCTCTAATATCAATCAATTAATAATTTCACAAGGAACTTTCTTTGTACTATTAGTTATTATAATGTATTTTTTCAAAAAGGGAAAATATCCTAGGATTTCAAAATTCAGAAACTCCAAGCCTGAAAGAGTTGCAGGAATGACGAATTGTACTTCAAAATTCAGAAATAAAGGGAAAAAACGACATAACAAATAAAAGTTGGTTCAGTTACATCTTCCAATCTTCCTTCTTTTCAGCATACTGCATATAAAGAAAGACTAGCATTCGGATTCATGCTTCCTACTCACACAATAGCTGTCATCATAATCCTACTCATACAATAGCAGTCATCATACCAACAATGTGTAAAATCGAAGTCCAAGAAACATGTTAAAATATAAGTTAATTTATTCAGGACTATACTGCACAACCTTCTTTAGTTGGTAGCACTTCCCATAGAAGCTGTCAGTTCTCCAAGATCCAAATAATTAGGTAGTATAGTAATGGAGTTTAGGAACCATACCTGAGTGCAGTTTTGTAAAATTCGCTTCACCTTAAAAGGTTCTAAATGAAAGAAAAGGGCAATAATAAGCTTGCTTCAAACAAACCAAGAAAAAGGTTGCTTCAACTTTCCTAATTAAGTTCACCTAATAATGGTAAATCTAGAGACAGCTGACCAGGATTCTGAAGTATATAATTCATATGGGTGCAGCCAATGTGCTAATCAAATTACAAGGAAAGTGGGCAACTGAGCAGGATCATGAATGCATAATGACAAAATGCATAAGGGTGGCAAAGAGTCTACCATCTAATAGGATTAGGGTGTCAAAGCACAACATAATCATAATATCATTTTGTATATTGTTATCAATAAAGTCTATACTAATGGGTCATTCCCAATGTTGGTCCCAGATAAAAGGGGTCTTGGGAGAAGTGAATGGATGTTAGCCCAACCTTTGGCATTTTTTGTTTAAAGTGACCACACTCAGAACCAAACGTACATTCTCATACCTATCAGCCTACGATTTTCCCAGTGCACCAAGCAATGGCCCCACATTATCAAGGTATTCCATCATTTTGAAACCACTTGTGCTGTCAAATACCAAGAAAACAAAGCATTCTACCTTGAATATTAGCTGCCACAAAACAATGCAGAGAAGCCAGTAATAGAACTGCATAAATCAACTCCATCTTTATCAAACATTACTCCCAGTAGGCAATCCAATGCATTAGTTGAACTTTAACGTACACCGGAATGAGTGCCATCTCTGTAAATGTCTCAATATCAGGTGAAATAGATATACATGAAACAGAGCTGAGAGAGAGAAAGAGAGAGAGAGGAGAAGAAGAAGAAGAAGAAATAATCAAGAGACAAGAAAAGGGGAAAAACAGGAAAAATAATAATACAAAGAAAGAAATCATAGGATTTTTAATCACAGGTTCCTTCCTATTCATTTAATTCTTAAATTTCCATAGGAGGATCTAAATTTCACTAGGACTCAGGTTAAATCCCAGTTTTAACCTACAACAAAATGCTATATGTTTTTTAGCATGTCCCCTAGTACACTTTATTATTTCTGCCAAAAAAAAGTACATTTTATTAGGGGGAAGGAGAAAATGAGAATCTAGCATCTACTTTTTCCACTTATCAATATATAGATAGCAGTCATGAAATGTCTTATAATTAAGGAACCAGAAAAGGTATTCTCCTCAAGATATATATAGGTGATTTGCTGAAGAGATAATCTCAGTTAACATCTAGTTTTATGCATGGATGGTAATTCCAGATATCTAACATCATGAAATTTTACATTTTGTGTTTTTGTTGTTCCTGTGTCTGTAATTTACACCATCCTAACCAAATCCATTTCTCTAGTTATATATATCGCGTCTAGATTTATGAACCGATATCTGAATTTTGGGAGTGAGTTTTGACTTTTGACAACCAACCTACCATCATTAATACAAGGAGGATAATAACAAAGAAGAACAACGAAAAGAAAGGAAAAGCTGACCCAAAAAGTGAATCGATTACTCAACAACCTCCCGTAGCTCACCAAACCATTAGAGCACATCAATAAATTCAACAGTGCTAAGTAATTCCGCAGCTCGCTATCAAAAAAATAATAGCCAAAACTAACCAAACAATAAAATTGACAGAATAATTAATGTATTTTCTTTCTTCTGCATTCGATTCCACTAGCTCAGATGAACCAACCAAATAAGCTGAAAAGGAAAATAGAAAGAAATAAAAACTAGAGCACGAACGCATACCCAAAAGATTTAGAGCCACCAACACCTGACTAAAACCCAGTTATTTCGTAGAACTAAGACAGAACCACGGAAAATTGAACTAAAGATTTCTATATATTGAAAATTGAGGGGGAAAACTTGGCTTTTGATCAATAGGAAACAAGTAGAGTAGTAAATCGAACTAAAGATAGAAAACATACAAAAATTAACTAAAATATAAACAGAAATAAAAAGGGAAGAGAAAAGGTAACCTTCCAAGATCAAGATAGATCAGATTCTGCTGCGTGCTGCCATAGTTGGAAGCTTCTTACAGTGCAAACAGAGACTATTACCTGTCAGATATATGAGTAAAGGAGTTTCTTCAGATTTTAGCCAGAGATTCTGCTGCCATGCATCAGCGTAATCTTTGATTTTTTTTTTGTTACCTTAAATTAATAAAATAATAATAATAATAATAATAATAATAATAATCATTTGAGCTTCTGTTACAGTTCAGTCAAGTGGAGCGGGGCCAGCGGGCTAATCCGTCCATGCTCCAGCTTCCACTTTTGACTCTCCAGTCAACAGTTAACAGTCCTAGTCTTCCGTGTTTTTGTCGCGGAGAAGAAAAGTCAGCTACCGCTGTGGGCGTAGCCTTTGTGGTAAAACGGTGAATATATACGGCAATCACGCTGAGACTGAGTTAAAGCTGTGAATCACATCACAGCCCTCGATATATTTGTTATTTGATATAAGCAAGCTTAAATTTATGAAGTGATTCGCTTTGTTGCCGTCAATTTTTATGGTTTCAGCGCAACGCTACAAAGTGGTCTGATTACTACTGTGAGTGTGGACCCACCTTAAATTAGAGGAACACAAAGGCGGAGCCACACGTTACATGGCTTTTAAGTTTGAAAGCCGGATAGGTGTTATGATCCACACGTTCTCAGTAGATCAAAACAAAACAGTTCCTTGAAATTAAGAGGCATTCATTGCGAGCAAACCATACGAATACCACCTCTTAATAACCAACCATTCATCTTCAATCTCTTCATCTAGCTGTGAAACCATAATGTGTAGTAGGGGGTGAACATGTAAGCAAGATCCGTACCAAACCGGTTGGACTCCTGGGCAAAGAAATAATATATGTAGAACATCTTCATTAGCATTAATGCTATAGATCATGCAGTCAGTACTCAGTACAAGCAATTGGCATATAATCAAGCATCAAGTTTCACTCTAGTTGTAAGGATATCATGCACACACTTACGGAGTGAACTTCAATTTCCATAAGTGGTGCAATTGCATGTCCCCATGTAAGAAACTGGGCGTGGACCCCACTGGGTTGATCAGATTGGATTAATTTGATACATGAAGAGGTTGTAAAATGTCCATGTCAAGTATATGTCCACACAATTAATTGCTTTTGTTCTATAGTAAAATGTAAGGGTTAGTTAGACATCCACCTCATAGAACAATGATCAATATAATTACCAATATTACACCAATGTGTCATCATCTATCACTAAGGTTCGGTTTGATTTGTGGGAAGATTTGGATGGGATGGTAAAGTATAAAAATTTATACTTCCATTGTTTGGTTTTGGTTTGATATATGAGAAAATAATGGGAAAGTACTATTCATCATCTCCTACCTTCAGACAATGCACGATTACATTTTCGTGCAGCAGAAGCATGCACACCCGCATATCCCCCGAAAGTATCTCCACAACAGAAGCGACTGTTGGAATGCTCTGAATCGCATTTCTGAAGTAGTGTGGATCAACGTTGGAAGGAAGGAGCTTTCTTGCTCATGTGACTGAACGCCATAGTTGGGCGCAGAGAGACTAGAAGAATGAAATCTCGACCATCTGATCGGCAGTTTCTGTAACTTGGGAGTTCGAAGCGGCATTCCATAGCCAACTGCCGACAACAGAAGTTATCTTCCCATTGGGGTTCTAGTTATTATCACTTTGGGGTTTCCAACCATCGTTACTTTGCTTCCCCAAAATCTCATCCTCGATTGTTAATCTGTTGTCGGCCCATTTGTTAGCTCTGGATTTCAATATCACTTCTCTGCTGAAATGAAAGATCCTCTCACTTTAGAGGGGCATCAGTAGAGAACGTCACCTAGGGACCGCCCTCAGGGAATCGAAGCACCGCCTGTTGACGGCAAGGGAAGAAGTACACCAGAGTACCAAAGCCATTCGTGAAATCTCACTAAACCAGCTCCTACTTCTGGGTTCGAACAAGGAAGGGTTGTGCGACCCCTCCAGCTCTTGCTTCTAGGTTCCAACCTCACTGTCATTGAACCAGCCTAAGTCGTTCCTCACTCCCTCCTCTTTCTCAAATTTTTCCACCGAGGTCGCACGCTTTTGGTGCGACCCCAAATCCACAATTTCGGGATCTGACATCCCACATTTTTCTCATCCCATCCTTCTGTTTCCCTCAAACCAAATAAGAGAATATTCCCTTTTTCTTATCCCCATCCCACAAACCAAACGGAGCCTAAGGGTGTCACGCCCCCAACCAAGGTTAGGCACGAGACAACGCCACATGCTTACTAGCATGTAAGGCTTTACTTGTTCACAATCAAATTCAAAATTCTAGCAATAACTTTAAATCAAAACAAATCATAACAAAAAATATAAAAAGGTTTTAGTGAAAATTCTTGTTTATACACAAAAAAAAATATAAAATAAATCTAAAATCTAACTAATAGAGTCTACTACCAGTTCTAATGAAAAGAAAATTTGTACTAACACTCTCTCTCCCAAGCAATCCCAAGCAGTAGCTATTCTGCTTCAACATCTAAAAAGGAAGAGAAGTGAGAATCATGTGTACAACCCTTAGTAACTAACATTTCATTCCCCTAGTTGGATCAAGCGCATGGAAGAAAACAATAATACTAATAACAATAAATAATTCATAAAATCCCCATATATCATTCGTAAGATAAGTTTCAAACCACTTAATCTATCTTGGAGAAGAGAAATTCACATAGTCAAGAAAGTATCAAATTTTCTAATAGTTCACCAAATCGTAAAAACAAGTTGGATGAAACACATGCTGTGGACCAATGTTGATATATTCAAATTCAAATTCAAAGTCACATAACAATTTTCACAAGAGTAGCTTATGGCCACTTTCACCCTAGTGATAAGGAACCAGATATATGCCTTGTGATGAAGGCCCAAATTCAAAATGGATCAGTCCCAAGATGCCACCATATTCATTCTCAATGGCATGGTCCAAAGCATAGTCATATATTAAACTACGACCACTTTAACTCCAATGTTAAGGTACCACATATATGCCCTATGGTGAGGGCCCAAATTCAAAATGGACTAATCCAAAATGCCATCATATTCATCCCCAATGGCAGGGTCCAAAGCATAGTCTTATATTATTAGAATATAACATATACATCAACCCACGCACGAACCTCACAAAAGAATATATCATAGGAATAACAACATAACCAAATAAAGAATAACAACTTAAAAAAAAAGGCCATTGTTTCTTTTAAAGAATAACAATGTGTCAAATATTAGTGACTCACAATAGTCAACTAAAAAAACATCATCTAGATTCCAAATTCATAATATTCACATGCTTGGATCTCAATTCAAATAAACAATATATATATATATATATAACCATGAATTTATTTGTTAATTTACTTGATAGTTGAGAAAAGAAGAAACGAGAAAAAAAAACATATATAATTGGAAGATGAAAAGCCACTTACTCAACACGCTAAGTCCAAAGTACCAATACAAGTGATTCACAGTTTATCTAAAAGCCTATAAATCAACGAACAATTGTCACCTCCAATTTTAAAACTTATATTGATAAATTTGTCGTGTAAAAACTGTAAAGTTGTTGTATTAGTCTACCTAAATCGCTGGTAGTTTACTAGCTTAGGTTCTGACACTCCCAAATTTCCAAGTCTGCTATGTTCAAGGATCCAAATCTTAAGACTCATAACTTCTAGTTCAAAAGTCCGTTTTGCAAGTATGATATGTCGTCATGAAGGCCTCACAACCCACTACAATTTAAACATTAATCCCATCTAAAGAGATCACCAAACAACCCTTTTCTGGTAGCCTAAAAATGGCTGGTCGCTAGAATTTCCTTGAATTCCCATATTTGGGTAGATTTAGGATTATAACTTTAAAAATTCATTACTTTTAGTACAAAAATCCAAATGAGGAGATCTCAGTACCGTTTGGAAGATCTCATTGAGAACTGCAATTTAGAACCAAAATCTAGTCAAAATGTCATCAAAATGCCTATTTTTAGCGGCCTAAAGTTGGTTGATGTTCCTTGTGTTTCAATCTGAAATTTAACCTAGCTTTCCATCTACAAATTCAAAAGACACATAGTTGAATTCGTTGGGTTCCTAATGTCAGGAAGTCTCTATTAAAACTATTTTTATTGTTGGAGATTATCTAGAAAATGAACATCTGGCAAAAATTATAATTTTAAGTTTAATACACAAGAAAACGAAAAACGAAAATCCAAGGGAGAAAAAGACTTACCTAAATCATTGAGATAAATCCCCAACTTGATTCTCCAATGATTTATTGTCTTCGCCTTCTCTTGGCACTAGAAAAAAAAAAGATGAAAGAGTTCTTGCATTAGCGAAAGAAATTAGGTTTTCTTTTCTAAACACATTTTTCCTTTTTGCTAAAAAGTCTCCCCTTAAAAAGAAATTCCAAACAGCCCCCCTACAACACCCACTCTCCCATTATTAATCTTAGTGGGTTTTTTTTTTTTGGGTATTACAAAGGGGCGTTCTTTTTTTTTTGGATTTTGAGAGGGGAAAGTTGGTCAAATTCCCATTGACAAAGAAACCCATGTTCTTTTTTCAAATTTATGTAGGGATCAGGGAAAGTTTATTTTCCTACGTATCACTTACACCCATCTCCTAGGTGGGTAAATAACTTTCCCACCCGGGGGAAGTAACTAACATTTGAATGGGACAAAAATTCAGCTTTTAATAATGATTTTTTATGGCTAAAATGGTCATTGCCTTATTTACCTGGGAATTAAAAGAACATGAATAAATGCACTTACCCGGATAATTTCCTATGAAACACTTACCCGAATAAGTGCATTTAGAAAATAAGGCTTAAGAAGTATGCCTCGACCACACTAAGTATCATATAGAAAATCAACCTCCCAACCATCACCCAATATCCACATAGCTCCCTTTAAAACCAATTCTTTACATTTCAGGAAACTTGACCACAGTTGTGACACCTGGCTTGGTACTTTAGAATGCCAAAAGGATTAGCCTTAAAGGTATTTAGCATCTAGAATCTTAGCCCACAAAGCATGGCAATCAGTAAGAAATCTCCACAATAGTTTAGATAATAAGGCTTTATTTGTGATATGGGCTGGTGCAACAAAGCCTAAACCACAATTATTTTATGTGTAGATATCTGTTCCCATGCCTAAAAATGCAAATTCTTGGTATTATAAGTGTGGCCCCACTAGAAATCACGACACAATTTATCAAGTTGATGGAAAATGGATTTAGGGAGATAGTGTGTGTGCATATGATATGTTGGAATTGATTTAATGAGAGTTGAGCGACCAGCCTATGAGAGTAAGTTTAATTTCCAACCAGACAGTCGATTTTTTACATGATCAATCTATTAAATCAGTCTAGGAAGAACATTTTCCAACAGCGAAAAGAAGCGGGGAACCCAAATATCAAATAGTTTTCATTATAGGCATGACCCGGGCTCCCCAAAATGAAGAAAGCCTATGTTGTTGGCGTCTAATAGTGTTCTTACTAACTGAAATGGCTGATTTATGAAAATTTACCTCTTTTGCAGATTGAAAGTAGAGAGAATATGCTTAGTGCATTTGAAACTCCTTAGAAGTGCAATTGCCAAATATTAATTTTCATGCCCCATCTGCCAAAACGTACACCAACTATTGTGAAAGCATTCAGGGCACCCTTGTCTTAAACCATGGCTTGAATGTGGCACCGGGTTTTTCATTAGTTGTTAGGGAGATGCAACTGTAGATGAGATTACAAAGTTGTGGAGCAAAACCCAATGATCGAAGAATATTCATTAAAACAGACCATTCAATGCTATAATAGTATTGTCAGTGATGTATGTGCCAGGTGTTATTGCATTTTGATACGGGCTTATAATTTGGTCAAATAGAGGGTTCAAAAGATTCACCACAATTTTTGCAATCATTTTATATACAACATACGGAAATCCCTCTCTTCCTCCACATTATCTAACTTAGGAATCAAAAAGACATGTATATGGTTGATTTCAGCAATGGCAAGAGGATTCGAAAAATAAAATTGTACCTTAGGGTCAGTTTGGAAAGAGTACAAATACAAATATGTATAGTATAAATACATATAAAATAAAATTGTATCTAAGCGTCGAAACTGGGCATGATTCTGGGTATGGAGAGTGCTCCATATAGATTTGGATAATTTCCTAATTAGATTAGGAGAGTGCTCCATATAATGGGGTTAAGAGGAAGAAGGCAGATAGTGTTAGACAGTTATGCCCTTAACTCCAATCAAATTGATGTATCTTTTGACATTTATTGCAAATGAATAAGATACACAATCGATTCATGTCATTGTGGTGTGTTTCTGTGTAATACCCTTAAAGTGGACACTTATGAGACTCGTGTTAGTTTAGAATATTCACAGCTGTTGGATAGATCTACGGAGATTTATCCTGCCAAGGCTGACACTGATGTGCCGCCAAATTGATTGGGGTGGCTTGTCTCAGCTATCAGAGTGAGACCTGAGGAACATGTAGTGTGGGTTTTCTTAAAACCTTGAACCAGACCAAATTTCTAGTATTACCCTGGACCTTGGAGATAGATGGACAAAACTGGAATGTTACACCTGACCCCTAGACTCGATTATGTTACTGCACTACATGTCGGATTGGGCTGTCTTTGATATGCCAATCAGTGAGATCCTTAGAGGGGTCAAAACCTGGGTATGTTGGGACAGTTCGAGAATTCACCTGAGTGGGTGATCATAGTGACAAGATCAGCCCCTTTGTCGGACAAAGTGAATGATTAGGGAATGCATTCTCTCTGATGGAAATCTAAACTGTCGGCAGTTGATTTCAAACGTTGAAATTTGTTTTTTTGCAATATATATATATATATATATATATATATATATATATATATTATTGTTTCAAAATATTTACAAAAGGTTTTAATTTCGGAGATCCATGTGAGTAGAGAGTAAAGCATTATACCTTGCAGCCAAGGGAGATGTCATCTCTTGTCGGGCAGTGCTTGATCATTATGGGCTGAGAGATTAAGTGTAATACCATTGAGGGTAATACCTGATGGGCTAATCTTGCATCTGCCCACAGTCCTTGGGTTTTCATAAGATGGTTGGACCCAATGACCATTTAGTGTAAATGTTGGGTCCATTAAGAGACCATGGTGATGGACTCAGGGGTTCACTATCTCCTATAGTGAATTCAGCTAGGCCTTGTAACAAAGGCCGAGCTAAACCCATGTGGTTGATGTGTAGACCGATGTAAGAGTCCCACACCATACAAAGAGAGCCAACTGGGCAGCAGGTTAAGGAGTAAGTGAGCACATAAACTTAATGGGCCTAAAGCCAAATTCATACTGGGCTTAAGTTAGTTAATTAAAAGGAGGCAAGATCTGATTTATAATCTGATTAATATTAGCTGAAAGGATAAGACAAGTCTTATCCATTTAAGAGTCCAGATCCAAATATCATATTTGGATCGAGAAACTCTCTCCTAATTAGATTAGGAGGCTGATCCAAAGAAGACTTATAAATAGGGGGTGAATTCCTCAGTTTTACACATAGCAATCTACATAATTCTCTCCCATTCTTACCATCCCTACCCAGTTCGATCTCCACTTGTGGAACTGATCAAAAAAGGTTCTTGATATTGTTTCTTGGTTGAAGAAACAATCTGAAGTCGTGCTCCCCAGCCCCTGTTCGATTCTTGCTAAAGAATCCTAGTTCTTGCTGAAGAGCCATCCTACTGATCCTGCTTTAACACACAATGTGTCATCTTCAGTGGAAGCGGGTTTTAATCTTCTCCTTGGGCGTGAACACCTTCATTGGGAGTTACTACTACTTAGTATCAAGTATATCCCTCTCCTCCCTTTTGGTTTCTGATCTGGTCCAGTTTTGGATTCAAGAACGAACCTTAAAAATGCAGTTTTCTAAATTAGGGAATGCAATTCCCAAATGGGAGAAAAGAAATTTTTGAAATTTCACCCAACCTTCCTACAAGGTTCGGCCATCCATATGATAGATCTCCGATCCCTTCAAATAGAACTTGTTCTCTTCACTCTCTTGTTTTCTCATCTTCTCTCTTCTCTTTCAGAAACCCTATCACGACCCAACAATTTTGCTAAAAGCAGTGTTGTTGAACTGACTTCAACCGTACACAGTGCCATCTTCAATTGGAGGCTGGTTTTGAAGGGATGAGAGATCTATCATATGGATGGCCGAACCCTGCAGGAAGGTTGGGCAAAATTTCAAAAATTTCTCTCTCCCATCTGGGAATTGCATTCCCTATTTTAGAAAACTGCATTTTCAATGATCAATCTGAAACCAAACTGGACCAGATCTGAAACCATAAAGGGAGGAGAGGGATATACCTGATACGGAGTAACAGTAACTTCCAATGAAGGTGTTCACGCCCAAGGAAAAAACCAAAATCTGCTCCTACTAAAGATGACACAGTGTGAGGTGAAGCAGAATCAGCAAAATGGCTCTTTAACAAGAACCAAATTCTTCAACAAGAATGTAGTGGAGGGCTGGTGAGCACAACTTCAGATTGCCTCTTCTAGCAAGAAGCAATATCAAGAATGTTTCTTGATCACTCCCAAAGGTGGAGATCGAACTGAGTAGGGGCGGAAAGAATAAGAAGAAAAGAGCAGAAGACAAGAACAGTCAAAGTGTGAGTTGTCTTCTCTCTTAATTCAGCAGATTGTGAGTGTATTTGGAGGTCCACCCAGCTCTCCTATTTATAGCCTTAAAAAGAGGATCTCCTAATCCTATTAGGAGTTTCCTAATCCAAATCTTTTATTTGGATGTGGACTCTCTTCAAGTGATAAGGATAATCCCTTATCTTATCTGCAGATAAATATCAGTCTTCCTAATCAAATTAGGAGTTTCATTATCCAAATCTTTATTTGGATATTGACTCTTTAAATGGATAGGTATAATCCCTTATCATATCTTTATTTGGATATTGACTCTTTAAATGGATAGGTATAATCCCTTATCATATCTGCTAATCCAAATCCCAGAACCGCACCTTATTTAATTAATCTTATTAAGCCAGTTCGAATGGGCTTTAGGCCCATTAAGTCTATGTGCTCACTTAACCTCTTAACCTGCTACTCAGTTGGCTATCCTTGTATGGCGTGGGACCCAAACATTGATCTACACATCAGCCACATGGGTTCAGTTCAGGCTTTGCTACAAGGCTTGGCCGAATTCATTGTAGGAGACAGTAAACCCCTGAGTCCATCACCATGGGCTCTTAATGGACCCAACATTTACACTAAATGGTCATTGGGTCCAGCCACCTTATGAAAACCCAAGGACTATGGGCAGATGCAAAATTAACCCATCAAGTATTACCCTCAATGGTCCTACACTTAACCTCTCAGCCCATAATGATCAAACATTGTCCGACAAGAGATGACCTCTCCCTCGGTTGCAAGGTGCAGTGCCGCACTCTCTACTCATTAATTGATATGTATGTGAAATGTAGGCAACTTGAAATAGAAATAGCAAGAGAAATATTTACTTCATTGGATAAGAGAGATGTTATCTCATGGAATGTGATGATCTCAGTCTCAGGGTATGGAATACATGGAAATGCCAAATCTACAACTAAGATTTTGCAACAAATGGAGGCCTAGGAATTAGTGGAAAGACCAAATGCAGCACTAATCTTCCTTTCTGTTCTCTCGACTTGTAATCATGCAGGACTTGTTGAAGAAGGGAAGTACCTATTTGGAAAGATGAAAGAACATTGTGTTTCACCAACGTTGAAGCAATATTCATATTCATATTCATGTATGGTGGATCTTCTTGGCTGATCAGGAACTCTACGTGAGGCTGAAGCTATGGTTTTGCCCTCAGAACAGCTACATGTTAGTGCTCATGGTCATGGAGCTACTTGTTTGTTGGTTGAGGGCTGAGAGCGAAGAAGTGGCCTTGATTGTTGTACCTAGTTTTGAAGTTGTTCTATGTAGTGCAGCCAAGCAATAGCAAAAGCTGATTTTGCAAGCAATAAATAGATGGAAATTAACCACTACAAAGGGAATATGAAAGGTGATTGTAAATCTCACTTATGGATATAAGCAACTGTTTTAAAAATTTGAAGTAAAACAATACTCGGACATCTTAGGTGGAGATGAATCTGAATGATATTGAATTAAGGATATTATTTTTCATATGTTTGCATCATATTGCAATAAAGACAAGAGATATGAAGAAACTTTATTATTTATTATTAGAATTCTGTTCTTAGCCAATTGATAGGCATAAATGGACCAACAACCAGTGCATGTTGATCTTTATTGAATACTGGGGTCTTCATTCATGAATTGGCAACAACTACATCTATAAACATCTCCCTTGAGTGCATTTAAAGCCAGTTTGGGTTGATTATGCAATGTCGAGTCTTTTGTTTAGTTTTTCCTCATAGCTATTTTACAATACACATAGTGAAGCTAAAGTCATTTTAATGTAGCTTCTGATGTCCCATTAGGCTGCTTTTGTTCATTTAAGCTTCCTTGTGCAATAAGGTTACTTTTATTTATTTATTTTTTCTATTTTACTTTTCAATGCATTACAAAATTCTATACTGTTAGTGAATTATAGATTGAGTAGCTTTAATTAGTTAATTGTTATTCATACTATGCTCAAATGATTATTAAAGTAGAATTTGTGAATTTGTTAAAAGATTTTATGTTCAATTATTCTGGATTTTATTGGTGGTTTGGTCTGCCACAAACCCCACTTAAAATATTTCTCCACCCCAGGCCATTGCCACTCCAAAGAGAAAGAAAAGGAAAAAAGTGCAATTTTAGAAATAATCTCCAGCAATTGCTATTATACCTATTGTTTGCGACACATAATTGAAGCTTAAGGAAAGCATGATCATAAAATATCAAGAATTTTGAATGAAAAAAGGAATTAATTTTAGTTGTACAACATGCTGAACAACATAAAAGGAATAGCAGAAAGCAGCAAACAACTGCAATGAGAACTCTTTAATGGTCAGATATCGGTGTGTATCTGAGACTGAGTACCTTACTAATGAGTCCATCCATTTTTAATTGGTTAGATATGGATATGTATTATTGTACGTTGATTATAGTGTCATTAGTGTGTTATTCATAACTATGTATGCGTATATGTCTACGAAAATAATTTTCTCCAAATTTGCAAAGTTTGTTTTCCTTGATACATTATAATACTATTTTAAACCATGGTTTTAAAAAATGACCCAGAAATGAGACTGTTCTAGTCATTGTCTAATTTGAACGGATGGCCCGTTTTGACAAAAGCAATAAAAAAATAAAAAATGGCCAAAAATCATTGAATGGGTCGACGGTTTGACTGCCTGGATTAATGGGTCATTGAGTGATTCAACGATTTTTTGGCCAGGGACCAGGTTTGTGGTAAAACGGAACCGGTTGCCTAGACGGTTCTCGGGCCGAACTGTCCAACCGTCTGAGTCAATGATGATTCAAAAACCATGTTTTAAACAGAGGAAATTTTATAAGAGTTAATTACTTGTTTGTATGTCATTTCCTTTTTCTCATTTTGAAATTTCTCCCGAAGCATGAAAATGTACACTGTTTGGGTTGGCTTTCCCTTCCCCCTCTTCTTTTTATCTTAATTCCCCTTTTCCCCTCTTATTTTTATCTTAACTAGTAATTAAGCATGTGCGTTACACGGAAGAAATTTGTCTTCACATTAATTACTTGAATTTTAGATATATCATAGTTAAAATAGAAAATGAAAATTAACAAAAGTAACAATATAATTAAAAATAAACTTAAATGCTTGTATTAAATGTGCTCGTGAAAAATTTAAATTACATTAACGATTATTATTATTATTATTATTATTATTATTATTATTAAATTTTGTATTTCAGTTATGTCATAAATAAAAATAATTTTTATTTTAACAATTATTTTTATTTAATATGGTGAACATATAACATTAGAAATATTCCCAAATGTTTTTGACAAAATTCTGAATTTTTTTCATTTTTGTGTTCTATCTTTTTTTTAAATATTTATTATTCAATTATGACATCATGAGTTTCTTCGAAAAGTTGGATCGACCCACCATCAAGATAAGAAAAATAGCTTTGCTTTCGGATTAGTTTTAAATTATATTGCATCTACAATATATAAATAGTGTTTGCTTATCACACTTAATTTTTGTTTGACATAATTAATATGTACTTTTTATATATTCTTTTGATTACTTGTATTTTTTTATTTTTTAAAGATTTATTATTTAACTGTCATATCATCGATTAATCCATTTGATCCAAACTACTAAAACACCACCCAAAAAGGAAAATCGTTTGACATCTAGGTTGACATTAGATTTTATATTACATTTCCATCATTGATAAAATTATTTCTTATGTATAATACTTATTTTTGTTCAAATATTGAATGTATAATATTAGAGATGTATCCAATATTTTTTTTAACATATAACATTAGATACGTAACCAAATTTCTCTACTTTTTTATTTTTATGATTCATTGTACTTTTCTATTTTTAAAAATTTATTATTTGACTATAACATCATCTCATTTCTAGGTTGATTTTAAATCCGGCATTCCATTTCCATCATTAATAAAAATACTTCTTACGTTTCATACTTATTTTTGTTTAGTATAATGAATATAAAATATTAGAGATGCCCAATTATTTTTATTTTTTGTATTATATATTTTATTATTTTAATTATTTAAATTTAATTATGACATTATTTATTAATCTATTTGACTCCAAATGGTTGAATTGCTTACCCATCACCGGGAGGAAAGAAAATGGTTTTGTTTTAAAATTACTTTTCAGAATATTTATTTTCATACTATGAAAATTAATGTTATGAATTTAATTAGTAGAATTTAATAATGAGAAAAATATATGTTAAATATAGGATTTAATGAGAGAATATACCTTATTACATATGAGATTTAATGAGAGAGAATAGAAAAATAGTTTTATTTCCAATTTGTTTTAAATTTTATATTCCATTTCCATCGTTAATAAAAATATTTCTTATTTATCATACTTATTATTATTTAATATGTCAAATATATGATGTTAAAAATGTTACTTTTTTAATTTATATATATATATATATTCATTTATCTGTTTTTGAAACACTATTTTCTCTAGGTAGATTTTCAAAGTATAAGTTTTTATGTTAATGGAATTATTAATTTATTATGTATGGATTTAATTAATGGAATTTAATTATAAGAAAAAACAAAAATGTCTTATATGATTCAATGGAGGTGAATGCAAGTTAATACCCTAAGTGTTGGATTTAAAGAAAGGGAATTGAATGCATTGAATATCTTAAAATTAACTCTTTTGAATTCATTTAATATCAATAACCAATTACCCTATTTTCCCTTATTTTTTATTAATAAATTTTAAATATAGAGGGGTATAATTTATCCTTAGAAAATTCTAGAAATATTCTTGGACTATTGGTGCTTTTTAAAGTAGTATAGATTAGGGATGTCAATGAATTGAGTTAAGTGGCAAGCCTGCACTGACCCGACCATATCAAGGTTAGGGTTGGGTCAGCCTTAATTGGCTTTTACGTCGAGTTCAGATTGATGTGAAGACTTAGTGAACCCGACCTATTGGCATTACTACATTGAAATATTTGTGTACATATATAGGCTTGGTTGAGACGTTGAGTATACATGCATTCAATATAAGATGGATCGGGTTGAAGTAATGGAGTTGCTTTAGGGTAGGTTTAGGGCCTGTTCGTTTGCTCTGAAGTCTGACATCTAAAAGTGCAATAATTACATTAAGATGTATATTGGCATTGGTGAACTTTTCTTTCCTCTGAATTCTGAATGTAGAGAATGTTGTTCTGAATTCTGAAAATTATCAAACATTCATTTTGACCCCATATATGATAGTTTTTGTTTGCCTTTTTGGGAGTATCATTGGAAAACAAAAGTTGTATGCTTGCACTTTAAGATATAAGAGATAAGAGGAAACGAACAACCATTTTTCTCTTAAAGTTAAAAGATTCCACTTAAGAGATAAGAGTTAAAAGGAAATGAACATGCCCTTAGTTGAACCAAACCCTTCATCCCTTATCTTAAATTCTTAAGAAATTTCTCTTATTTAGCTTTTCATAAGGCTCAATTTGGAAAGAGCATAAATACAAATACATGCAAAATAATACAAAATATAAAGTTTTGCATTATGCGTATTTGTATTTGTACGCCATCCAAATTGAGCCTAAGACTCAGTTTGGAAGGAGTACAAATACAAATATGTAGAGTGCAAAACCTTGTATTTTGTACTATTTTGTATGTATTTGCACTGTACATATTTGTATTTGTACTCCCAAACTGAGCCTAAGTAACAAAAAGAACAAGAAAATGTATATTAGTGGGCTTGTTAATAATACCCAAAAATTTATGGCTTGATCTGATATCTGATCCGCTTATCTTAGATTGGGTTCAGATTAGTGTGTCTATGTAATTGGATCGGATTTGGATTTTGCAATCTACATCCAATTACTAGTCGGATCGGACTCAGATTTGACTAAAATCCGAATCTAATTATATTTGAAATTATAAGAAATATTTTTATATATTATATTTTATATAAATAATAATAATAATAATTTAATATACATATTTACATTAATTTATCATAAATATATAAAAGTTGAAAAATGATTAATTTTTTTATTTTTTTTTTGTATTTTAAAAAATTAAAGCAAAATTGGATTAAATCCAAATCCAATCCAAATCTAATAGGATTTGAATTCAAATCCGAGGTCTTAAATTCCAATAGGATTTGAGATTCAAATTTTCAAAAGTAGGATTAGATTCGGATTTTGCTGAACTTGATACCTGTCCCTATATCAGTTGTATAATTCATTTTTTACCCTCCACTTTTTTGGCCATGTGTTCTCTCCATTTTCAAGGAAAGCCTTGCACAACAAACTTTTCCCTCTCTTGCTCTATCTTGCGAATTGGGATCACCTGTCAACAAAACGAATTCCAACACTCTACCAATAATATTTGACATCTCACTAGACCTAGCAATTGGATTGGATGGATTGGATAAAGACACTTTGAGTTGATTTTGGGTCGGGTTGAATTTTGAGTTGGATTGGCAAATGCTAGACTCTAAGCTTAAACGTTCGAATTAGAGATGATGCAAGGTCAATTCAGGTTATCTAAAAAAATAACTGAAATTTTAATAAAATAAAAAATACAAAAAAATGTCAAATTTAAGGGAATTTATCTTAAAATTACAAAAATAAAATAAAAAATTTAAACATTTAACAATTTATAGAATAAACACTAAATAGTAAATATTAAAGAGTGGAATCGGGTCATTCTCAAATTCAGATAGGTAAATATGAAGACGCCAACCTGCTTTTTCGGGTTGGGTTGGGTCGGGCTCGCGAGTTGGGTCAACTTTTTGCCAGGTCTTCGTGTTGTTAGTAGGGTGTTGTAACTAGCAGGTGATCGCACTCTCTCGCTTCTTCCCCTTCTTTCCTCTTTGAAACCCTCCCGGCCCCCTCGTGTTGCCTTCACCTCCTCGACCACTGCGTCTGTCATCAGGGGTTTGTTCGTCTACGGTTTCTTTGTCAAGCCCGTTGGTTTTCAGCGGCTGCCATTTCTTAATTCTCTTAAACCATCGGTTTCCTCATCATTGCTAAGGTAAGCTCTCTTAGCCCGTCGGTTTCAACTTCCGAGTATTCTTTTATTTCAAGCAGAGTATTGACTCTTTTATTTTCTTTCAAAATCCTCTTAGGTAAAATAGAACACGCAGTGACATTTTCTCTCTACTATTTGTATTTTAGGCAGAGTATTGATTTTTCATGCGTCTGGTTATTTGTATTTGCTCTTCCATTTATATGCATTTTTCCTTTTCTCTCTCTTCGAGTTCTTTTAGGTAAAACAAAAGCTGGGAATGAGCCCTTTTTCATGTGTTTGGTTATTTGTATTTGCTATATACTTTTTTTCTCTGCTACAGAATTGATTTTTCTATTTCCTCTGTTTTTGTTTATGTTTATTATATGTGTTGCATTTTGGTGGTTTGTTTTGTAGGAATACTTCTGTTTACTTGGAAGGCTGGTACACCTCTGCAATATTTTCTTTTCAAATTCAGCTATTACACAACATTAGAAAATTTGTTTCTACTTCCTCTTTTCAAATCCATTGATTAGACCCGATCCATTGACAGTTAGTTGTTACCTAGATAAGTAAAAACTAATGAGGCCTTAATGTGTGCGTGGGTGTTATGCAGGAGATCTGTGCTCGTCCAGGCATTGACCCAATTCCTAAGTCTCCTCCATGCGTCGGAGAAACACAGCTGTCTTGGCTAAACTCCCATGAGTGTTGTCAAAGTCAATTATCTGGGCAAACGTATTTCAACTATTCTTCCACTTGGTATCCGCTCTCTTTCATCAAAAGCGTCTTCTCAGAATAACTACATTAGCCATCAACTCGATCTCTTCCTCTCCAACCAAGTTTCAGATACCCAATCTCTGTTCCAATCTCACGCTTTCATCATCACATCTGGGCATTCAAATAACATCTTCTTGGCAGCCAAGCTCATCTCCTTCTACTCCTTTTTCAACAGAATTGACTTTTCCAAACAAGTTTTTTATTCCGTTCATCCCAAAGACACCTTTCTTTGGAATTCCATCATTAAATCCCATTTCTCTAATGGCGAGTACTCACGAGCTCTCAAGTTCTACGATGAAATGTGCAACTCAAGTACCCCTCCTACCCATTTTACCATTCCCATGGTTGTTGCCGCCTGCGCTGAACTTTTAGCCCTTGATCATGGTAAAAACATCCATGGTATCACTTTAAAGCTCGGCCTATTCTATGATAATTCGGCAGCTGGGTCTTCTTTTGTTTACATGTATTCAAAATGTGGTGAAATGGGAGATGCATCTCGTATGTTCGATGAAATACCTTTTAGAGATGTGATTTCTTGGACTGCTCTTGTGATTGGTTACGTGCAGAATGATGAGAATGAGAAGGCTTTGGGTTGTGTTCACGAAATGCATAGTAGTGGCACAGATGAAGAGAAACCAAATTCTAGAACAATTGAAGGCGCTCTACAAGCTAGTGGAAATCTGGGGGCTCTGTTAGAAGGTAAATGCCTACATGGCTATGCAATTAAAACGGGAATTGGGGTTTCCCAAGTTGTTAACTCATCATTGTTTATGATGTATTCAAAGTGCGGGACCATTGAAGAAGCTTATTCTGCTTTTTGTGAATTGCCAGTTAAAGATCTCATTTCATGGACAACAATTATTGGGGTTTATGCGAAGACAAGAAATATTCATGAATGCTTGGATTTGTTTTGTGAAATGCTGGCTGCAGAAATTGAACCTGATTGGACCATTATCAGTTGTATGCTTTCACGTTTAGGGAATTCCATGAGGATTAATGAAGGAAAAGCCTTTCATGGTCTGGTTATAAGGAGAAATTTCACAATGAATCAGATGATTATTAATTCTTTGCTTGCAATGTATTGTAAATTTGGGTGCATGCATCTAGCAGGGAAGCTTTTTCATAAATTCTGTGGACAGGATGAAGAATCTTGGAACTGGATGGTTTTTGGATATGGTAAAGTTGGGATGGAGGCAAAGTCCTTAGAATTGTTTAGAAAAATGCATCATCTAGACCTCAACTATGATCTAAATAGTTTAGTCTCTGTTATTTGTTCATGTTCCAACTTAGTTGCAACACATCTAGGTCAGTCTTTGCATTGTTATGTGATTAAAATTGGGATTAGTGAGAATGTTTCAATTGCAAATTCTCTTATGGGCATGTATGGAAAATGCAACGATATGACCATGGCATGGATGATATTTTCTTGGATGCATAGAGACGTTGTCACATGGAACATTTTGATTTCGGCTTATGTTCACAATGGTTATTGTTATGAGGCTTTGATCCTTTTTGATCAGATGGTTTCAGAAAACATGAAACCCAACTCAGTGACATTGGTTATCGTCCTTTCAGCTTGTGCTCATCTAGCAAACCTGGAGCTTGGAGAAAAGGTTCACTGTTACATCAAGGAAAGGGGATTAGAGTGTGATCTATGTCTTTCTACTGCATTAGTTGATATGTATGTGAAATGCGGGCAACTTGGAATAGCAAGAGAAATCTTTACTTCATTGGATAAGAGAGATGTTATCTCATGGAATGTAATGATCTCAGGATATGGAATACATGGAGATGCCAAATCTGCCATTGAGATTTTCCAACAGATGGAGGAATCGGGGGAAAGACCAAATGCACTAACCTTCCTTTCTGTTCTCTCAGCATGTAATCATGCAGGACTCATTGAAGAAGGGAAGTACCTATTTGGAAAGATGAAAGAATACTGTGTTTCACCAACATTGAAGCACTATTCATGTATGGTGGATCTTCTTGGTCGATCAGGAAACCTACGCGAGGCTGAAGCTATGGTTCTATCAATGCCTATTGCTCCTGATGGAGGTGTCTGGGGAGCTCTTCTTGGTGCTTGTAGAATGCACAATGATGTTGAGATGGGAGAACGAGTTGCAAAGTGGGCTATTGAATCTGACCCTGGAAATGATGGGTATTATGTTCTGCTTTCCAACATGTATAATTCGATTGGAAGGTGGAAAGATGCAGAGAAGGTGAGGGAGATGATCAAGAAGAATGGAGTTAGGAAGATAGCTGGCTGGAGTGTTATATAATATAATAGGGAATAGAGATGGCAAATAGGCATGAATGCTCAATCTAATAGGATTAATCAAGTTTAAAGCCCCTAATAGCAGTTGGGGGCTGAATGATATTGAATTAAGGATATTAGTTTTTGCCCCTTTTGCCCTCCACTTTTTTTTCGGCCACGTGTCCTCTCTCCATTTTCGAGGAAAGCCTTGCTCGGCAAGCTTTCCCCTCTATTGCTCTCTCTTGCACTCTCTCGCTTCTTCTCCTTCTTTGCTCTTTGCTCTGAAACCCTCTCACCCCCTTGTGTTGCCTTCACCTCCTTGACCGCTACATCTGTGAAACCAAAGGGTTCATCAGGGGTTTGCTTGTCTAGGGTTTATTTATCTAGCCCGTTGGTTCTCAGCGATGGCCATTTCTTGATGCTCTTAACCCATCAGTTTCCTCATCATTGCTAAGGTAAGCTTTCCTAGCCCATCGGTTTCAACTTTTGAGTATTCTTTTATTTCAAGCAGAGTATTGATTCTTTTATTTTCTATCAAACTCCTCTCATTGGTTTCCAGAATAGGGTGTTCTCGCCAATGGCCGTTTCTATGCTCTTAGTCCATCGGTTTCCTCATCATTGCTAAGGTAAGCTTTCCTAGCCCATCGGTTTCAACTTTTGAGTATTCTTTTATTTCAAGCAGAGTATTGATTATTTTATTTTCTGTCAAACTCTTCTCTTTGGTTTCCAGAATAGGGTGTTCTCGCCAATGGCCATTTCTCTGCTCTTAGTCCATCGGTTTCCTCATCATTGTAAGGTAAGCTCTCTTGGCCTGTCGGTTTCAACTTCTAAGTATTCTTTTATTTTCTTTCAAACTCCTCTCTT
This sequence comes from Nelumbo nucifera, assembly GCF_055504915.1. Classification (NCBI taxonomy): domain Eukaryota; kingdom Viridiplantae; phylum Streptophyta; class Magnoliopsida; order Proteales; family Nelumbonaceae; genus Nelumbo; species Nelumbo nucifera. The sequence continues at coordinate 106,788,195 of NC_142649.1, read as the reverse complement.
AGGTAAAATAAAACACACAATGGCATTTTCTCTCTGATATTTGTATTTTCGGTAGAGTATTGATTTTTCATGCATCAGGTTACTTGTATTTGCTTTTCCATTTATATGCATTTGTCTTTTTCTCTCTCTTCGAGTTCTTTTAGGTAGAAAAAGCTGGGAGTGAACCCTTTTTTCATGTGTTTGGTTATTTGTATTTGCTATCCATTCACGTCTCTTTAGATGGGGATACTTTTTTTTCTCTGCTACAGAATTGATTTTTCTATTTCCTTTGTTTTTGTTTATGTTTATTGTATGTGTTGCATTTTGGTGGTTTGTTTTGTAGGGAATGCTTCTGTTTACATGTAAGGCTGGTACACCTCTGCAATATTTTCTTTTCAAATTCAGCTATTACTTCCTCTTAAGTTTTCTAATATTTGGATTGGATATTTTTGGTGTTTGTAGATTTTAAGAGGGGATGGGTCTTGAAGATTGATTAACTGTCAGGTGTCTAGAAGGCAGCTCTCTCTTCCTGGTTAAGTTGCTTGGTAAATATAGATGCTTTTTCCATGTGGAAACAGTTCTGAGAGGGGCGCTAGAAGACAGCTCTCTCTTCCTGAAGTTGCTTGGGAAATATAGTTGCTTTTACATCATTACACAACCCCTCAAAGGTGGTTAGCCTCTGTTAATCTCCTCATTTAAGATTTCTTAATGCCCCTTGTTTTGCTAAACTATATGGAATCTATCCCCACCTCTAGATGGAGCTATTAATTTGTGTCTTTGGTGTGTTTGTATGTATTCTGTACCAGTTTAATTTGCTTCTGTATTTGGCATTTACTTTTTCTTATTGATGACAGTGATAAGAAGAGCACCTCATGAGTTCAAGATTGCATCTTCACAGGTGCACTTCTTCCCATTTTGTTCTAGAAATTTTAGGTATTTATATCAGATCAGCAGTGGTGTTTGGGATTTTGATTCTGCCAATTCGTGATATATATTTTTCCTCTCTCTCTCTCTCTCTCTCTCTCTCTCTCTCGTTTAACTTTGGTTTGATTTGGGCCTTGGGGGACTTTGTAGTCAAAGGTCAGAGAAGACCAAAGTAGGGAGTGCTTTGAGTGGTGCACTGGTAAGCACTCTGGTTGGGCTTGCTATTTCCAAATAGATTATTGATGTGCTTATTATTTAATTTGGGATAGATGTTTGTGTTGTTGGTGTTGCATGTATACCAATGGGTGGTTTCCTTGGTTCCTTATTCTCTGTGGCGGATACAGGGCTTCACTCCATCCTCTCAATTCTAATGTTTTGGTTGCACCAACATTCTGCAGATCTTCCTGCTGATCTTCCAATGGCTCCAGCAGCTGTAGCGGCTCCAGACTTGATAAAGCCTTGAGGTTTTGTTTTTCTTTGTTATTTGTATTTTCCTTTGATCTCTTTAGAAATAAAAAAAGAAATAGGTGACTTTAGATCAAAACTTCCATAAGCCAATTTAGTAGAGTACTATTTCCAAATAGATTATCGATGTGCTTATTATTTATTTTTCTTTTCTTTTTATTTAATTTAGTATAGGTGTTTGTGTTGTTGGTGTTGCATGTATACCAATGGGTGGTTTCCTTGGTTCCCTTTCTTCATTATCAGCTACCTATCTTGGATCTATAGCAATTGAGTGTAAGATGAAAACCTTCCTGATTTGTCTCTGTTTATCAAATCTTAAATTTAGGCAGTACCCAGCAGGTTGTCTGAATTAGGGGCAGGAATACCTAATTCAGTGGTGTGCATAACCATTAACAAAGTCTGTGCATCTGGGATGAAGGGCGAGGGGACTTTCTCTGGTAAATGGTATTTACTGTTGGAATTTGGATTGTGGAGGAGGGTTATTATTTTCTTCTGGTGTGGGAGGAGAAAGAGAGAGATCAAGAGATGGGGTTTAGCATGCTTGAAAAGAATCCTTGGGTAAGTGAAAAGTAGGACCATTATGGACCTATTAGAAGTTGTCAGATTTCATTTTGCTAGCTAATTGAAGCCATTCAAAAATGTATATTTCAGACTTCTCAGAGTTTAATTTGTTCATGCATTACCTGCTTCAGTTGACCATTGTTTTTCTCCCTTACAAATTCTGGTTGGTTGTTTTTAATGTTTTCCTTATCTTAAACAGTTTGAGCAAGTTGGTGTTGGTGATAATGTTGATCACTGCTCTCCAGTGCAAGTAAAACTTCCAGATGAATAGGTACATTCCTGTTGGGCTAGAATATTGAGTTCCATGACTTTTCTTTTTTTCTTTCTTTTTTCTTTGACTTCTCATTTGAGGTGGATGTGGTCTATATGAAGTATGGTTTTGTTTTCCTTTAATTTTTCATGAATCGTTGCTGGGCTTCCTAGCAGAAAGTGGTACAGATCTCTTATGGGTGGAGGCATACACTAGCTGTTACAGAAAGGCAGAACGTTTTCTCTTGTTGAAGAGGTACAAATGGACAAATTGGACATGGAGATCCTCTTGATAGGCAATTGCTTTTCTCAACATGATTGATGTTTGAAATTGAGTCACCGTTTAATTGTTTTTCCCTGCAAATACATCTCTCATTTCTCGCATGGGTAATTGTGTCAATCTTGATGCTACAAAGTGAAATTATTTTTACTGTTTGTGAATGTGGCGTTGCTCTATGGTTTTAGAAATCATAGATCACATCTGAACCAAATCTTTCCACCCAGGGGGAGGTCATGAATCAAATTAAACCTAAGCCACCTAAATCCTAATTACCCCTAGTTCTGATTCCATTATCCTATCTTTCTTTTTCACCTTCCCTTTGATCTTAAACCCCAATTGTGCCAAATTTTCCAATTTTCCCTTATCCTATCTTTATTTGAAATTGCGCCATGGTTTCATATCTGTGAATTGGTTTAACTGCAAATTCCTCCACATCATATCTTGTGACCCATATTAAAATAACTACTGTTCCATATTTACAGGTTCATTTAGCTCCTGGAAGCAAGTTCCACTTCCAAAATACATCAGAAGGTTGATAGAAGGTGATTCAAGATAGTCATGGGAATCAGGTAAAATAGTTTATTACTTGATGCCTGTAGTTTGCTCTAATTGCTTTGGCTGTGATTTTTTTGTGTATTAATTTTATTGGTGAGCTACTCCTAAATAAATCTCTTTATTAGATGATCGACATTAATCTTTCCAATTAGGTAATGAAAAAATTCTGAATAATATTGTGTTGATTTTAGATAATCCTGGCAGTTGGAATCAAACTTCAAGCAATTATAATGACAATGGCTCTTGGAATCCAAGAAAGACATGTAGTGGCTCAGGGGATTCTTCTAGCTCTCTCTCTCTCTCTCCCTTAAATTACCCTAGCTCTTCATTTTACTGTCTGGTTTTGTTTGTAGGTTTCATCAATCAATGTATTCTAACATTTTACATGCTTTTATAGGTATTCAAACCCTAGATGTTGATTTTATGTACAAGTACAGTTCATTAGGAGCTTCTGTTTAGTATTGTCTGGTTCAGGTCCTCTCTCTGCCTCTCTCTATTTGATTGTTTTTAGTTAACCTTTTAATGCAGTTAGAAAGTGTTGATTTTACTTGAAAAGAAAACTGATTGGAATGAGTATAACATTTCATTTATAGTTGTAGATTATTTATTTTGTTTCTGGAAACTTTTGGGATTTTTCATGCAACTACAACTATCTATTTTGGACTTTCATGTACAAGCTTTTAAAGTTTCACTAGATTGTTGACCATCTTCTGTGTTGTGCCCTTGCATGGATTGTAATAAATTATGTTAAGTAAATGTAGTTTTAATGACATTTAATTTCAGTTCAAGCAGCCAACAAATAATCACCTGATACCGTGGACAATGGGAGATTCATTTGCCTCTCCCTCTCTGTTGATAATGGTGTTGTGTCCTATCTAAGTCCGCTAAATGGAGAATAGTGTTGTGGGAGGTTCATTTGCCTCTTCATCTCTGTTGATAATGGTGTTGTGTTCTGTCCAAGTCCACTAAATGGAGAATAGTGTTGTGTAGATACAGGAAATGGGGTGTTGGATTACCTGTTTGATGATGGTAGTGATGATTGGGTATACAGGTTTTCTCATTCAGGTTACACGGAGATTATCACTTGATGGCTAAACTATGAGGGAGTAGTTGAACAAGGGGGTTATTTGGTTCTCTCTCTCTCTAAGTCTCTCTCAATTGTAGATTTCCTTGGTTTCTGTCTCTTTCTTTATGTGATTTTGTTTGATCAATTTTTTAAATTTATGGTTAACCTATATGGTTTTTATCTCACTCTTATATGATTTTATTTCATTAGGGTTATCTAATTTGTGTAGACTAAACTCAGGGCTATATGACAAGCGATTCATTTTGATCGAAGTAATGGATGGAGGCCGGTTTTGGTGTTTTCAGTTTGTATAAATGCCAAAGTATGCACTCTGCAGGTCGGTTGTGATAACAAGTGTTGGATTTATCCAGTTTTTCTACTGGTGTCTCACTGTGTTCAAATGTGGTATCAACTATCAGCCACCAACTGTTGTTCCAGGGGGTGGACTTGGCCAAGATTCAGAGGGCTGTCTGCATGATCTCCAGCTCCACCAGAGTTGCAGAGGTCCTCTCCTAGATTGACCACAAGTTCGATCTGATGTATGCTAAGCATGCCTTTGTTCACTGACATGTTGGTGAGGGCATGGAAGTTTTCTGAAGCTCGTGAAGATCATGCTGCTTTGGAGAAGGATTATGAGGAGGTTGGTGCTGAATCTGCCCGAGGGAGATGAGTACTGAATGTAATGAGTGTGATTTGGTTCTTTACTTTTAGGGGGTGTTTTTTTTTGGACTTTGAGAGGGGGGAAGTTGGTTAATGGGATTTTGGTTCCCATTGACTAAGAATCCCATGTTCATTTTTCAGATTTATGTGAGGACAAAGGAAAGTTTATTTTTCTGGATATCCATCTCCTAGGTGGGTAAATAACTTTGACAAAAATACCCCTTTTAATAATGGATTTTTAAGGCTAAAATGGTCATTACTTTATTTACCTAAAAAATAAAAGAACTTGGGTAAATGCATTTACCAGGCTAAGTGTTTCCCAGGAAAAACTTATCCAGATAATTACATTTAGTTAGGTAACTTACCGAAAAGCCAAAGGGGCCTTTGTTCAAAATTAGGTGGACTGTATTTTCGCTTATTTCCCCGATGCTATATGTTTCACTGAAGCAGCTTAGATGCTGCTCATGCTTTATGTAAAAACAAAAAAAAAAAAAAAGAAAAACAAGTGTTGGATTTTGCGCATTTTGTATATTGTGCATGATGTTTCCTTTTTTTTTTTGTGGAATTTTCTTTTGTTTATGTGCCTATGACTTCAAATTTATAGCCCATAAAATTGCGAAACAGGCTAATGGTATTAATTTGAGCTTTTCTAAATAGTGGGATGGTCTATTAAACTGTTTGGGTTGTCCTGTGTGGTTTGATGGTTTTAGTTTATTATGAATAAAGATTGTAACAAGAGAGTGACGTGTCATGTCAGTTAGGCCAAGTGGGCCAAGTTGTATCAACGTGTATATATATCTCACCATACAAGAAATGAATTATTTGAGCCTCTTTATTCTGAGTCGTTATTTTCAGTGACGGGATCTGCTCCTCACATGCACATCACCGTGCATTGGGAATATCTTCCGGATGGTACGTTGGCTCGCCTAGATCTAGAGGGTTCATTCGTCATGTGGATAAAATGCAATTCCATGGTTAAGAGAGATCTGATACAGCCAGAGAAATTTGAGTGGATCTTGAAGAACGGTTTTTCCAAGGTAATGCACCCCAAGTATACCAGCTTAAGAGAGATCTGTCTCTCTTGCATCAAGGTGAACTCTTTATTGTTTCTTGTCTCTCTTGCATTAAGTTGAATTCTTTATTGTTTCTTATTTCACCAAAATGAAAGGATTGTGTGATGTGATGGAGGGCGATTTGGCCTGACCTCTTAATAAGGGGACACGTGGATGTGACTCGACATAGGAGATAACTCGGTATAGCCAGCTTGCTACAAAGTAGTACTCCACTACTCCGAGCTAGGGATCTTTCGAGCTGAAGTCATCCCGAGTTAAGAACACCTCAATACTCATCTCGAGCTAAGAGCACCTCGGTACTCATCCCGAGTTGAGGACACCTCGGTACCAGGCACGGCATTAATTCAATTTGGGGTGTACGACCCTTAGCCCGAGAACATCAGTTCGAGGTAGAAACCAGCTCGGGTGTATTGATCTACCCTCAACGTAATCCCGAAAGTCACTCCAACGGTTCCTGAATTCTGCGGGATCACGTCTCTCAACAACTAAGCACCATCTCCCCGTCCGATTCGGGCGGAAGTGATTAACCTTATCAACTTGATAAAGTTATATCCAGATAACACGGAAACGAACTCTATCATGGCAAAGATCACGGAACTACTCCGAAAAGCCTGCGAGGACTCCATTATATAAAGGCCTCCCTCCCGGGGCCCAAAGGTACGCGCAATTACTGCTTACTAGCTGTCTTGCTCTCCAATTATTCTCAGCTTGCATATACTGATTTAAGCATTGGAGCGACCTCGTCGGGTAAGCACCCTCGGGTTCTCTGATTTTCTGTGTAGATTCTCCACGTCCGTCGTCTACAGAAAGCTAAGCCCCTACCAGCTAGGAGCAACCAGATTGCGCAGCATCAATTGGCTTCTGTGGGAAGCGCTTCAAAAACCTCTTCCCACCAAGCATTCTTACTCAGGTTTCCATGGCTTCCTCCAGCAATGCCAGACACAACGCTGATATGAACACCTCTGGGGGGCAACCTCAGATCCCAACGGTATGCATCGGTCAGTTCACCGTACCTCTCTCTACAGGTGGGGTCCCTACTCTGAACGTGCCCTAGATCATGGCACCAGTGAATGCTCCTCTCCCCTCCACGGTAGGTGCAACCTTTGCTGAACCGTCTGTTCCCCCGGTGGCTGGACAGAACCAACTTGAAGATTTGGTACACTGCATGCGAGCTATGCAAGCTCAGATGCAGCAGGTCCAACAGTTCCAATTGTATCAGCAACAGGTACTGCACCATGTTTATCAGCAAAAGTTTCCACCACTGCCTCAAAACCAGCAGCCGCTGCCACCTCAGCATCCAACTACGCAGCAAACTAAGTCTCGCCGCCGTAGCGAACGCCCTCCTCGCCGGGGAGAGACCTCCCAAATCTAGAACCTTCAGGGGAGTCAAGTCTCATCTTGCGACAGGAGGGAGAGATAGATTACTCCTCCCACCTCGCAACAAGTAAATAGGTCGGGAAGCACCCAGCCCGCCAAGCTGGTTTGGCACTCTGGTCGCGGACTCCAGACAAGACCCTTCAGTTCGCAGCAGCCGTCGCCAGCAGTCCGAGCAGCTGCTAGTGAGAACGGTACCTGACAATACTGAGGCTAGTAGCACCAACACAGAGCCGGTAAGGAAGCAGCAAAGGCGACGCCACAGAGCTCGCCGAGCAGCAGTCCAGAACTCCACCGAACTGCCAAAGGGAAAAGAAGAGGCGAGCTCGAGGACTGTGAAGACCACTTCGCTTCTCACTGTGTTGTCTCCTCTATCTCCCGAACACTTGGCCACTCCGATGCCAAAGGATTTTAAGGTACCTCCCTTAGACAAGTATGATGGGTCGTTCGATCCGAACGACCATGTAGACTCATTTCAATCTCAAATGCACCTGGCCAGAGCAGATGAATCCTGCATGTGCGTTGCTTTCTCCACAACTTTCAAGGGGGTAGCTCACACATGGTATAGAAACCTTGCGCCTGGGACAATAAAGAGTTGGGCGCAGTTCGTGCAGATCTTTATCTCGCACTTCATTACTAGTAAGAGGTGCCCGAGGTCCTAGGAAAGCCTCCTCGGCATTATCCAAAGAGAAGGAGAATCTATCCGCAGCTACATCAAGAGGTTCAATGATGCATGTCTGCAGATACCTGACCTAGACCCCGTAGTGAGACTTACAGTAGTTAAAAGAGGCATTACACACAAAGAATTCAAGTGGCACGTGGTTGCCAACAAGCCTAAAGATGAAACTGAATTCCTCAAGCTCGCCGACCAGTTCATCGGAATAGAGGAGGAGATGAACCAGAAGAGCGAGAATCCATCTGATAAGAGGAAAAGAGAAGGCGAGACCTCAACTAATGGAAACAACAAGAGGAAAAAGGAAGAGCCAGCTCGAGGAGGAAAGCCAGATCAGCATTCCCGAGCTCCTCAAACTTTAAGAAACTACACTCCCTTGAACGCAAAGGGAGCAAAAATCCTCCTGGCGATCAAGGGCGCTTCTTACGTAAAGTAGCCACCTCAGCTGAGAGGAGACCCGAACACAAGGAACAGAAATGTATACTGTCATTTTCATAGATATCACGGTCATAGCACCGAAAATTGTAAAAACCTCCGCGACGGAAGAATTTTGTATTGAATGATAATAAAAGTTAAACAGGTCAACAAGGGGAGCAAAACAAAGACGCTCTCGAATCCAGCAGTAGGAAAAACGAGCAGCCGTAGAGACAACTGCCCGAAGAGAGGCCAGTTCGTGGAATAATACATATGATCACCGGCGGATCGATTGTCGCGGGTTGCACCTCAGCCGCAACAAAGACATCAGCTCGTGAGATTGAAAGAGAAGAACGAAATCCTCCGAAGCGACCGAGGTTAGAAGAACCAATTTTCTTCATTGAAGACGACGCGCGTGGAGTCCAGTACCCTCACGATGACGCGCTCGTCATAAAGATGAGAATAAATGACTTTGAGGTGAAGCGCATCCTAGTCGACTCCAGCAGCTCGGCAGACATTCTCTTCAAAGATGCATTCGACAAGCTGCAACTCTAGGAGAGCGACATCAAGCCCGCAAATACTCCCTTGGTAGGCTTCAACGGAGAGGAAGTCCGACCCATGGGAAGAGTTACAATACCGGTGGAAGTCGGTACCTGACCTAGCATAGTGAGATTCAATCACATTTTCTTAGTGGTCGCCACTCCCTCCCCGTACAACACCATAATAGGTCGGCCTATCACCCACGCTCTACGCGCAGTGGTGTCCACCTATTACTTGGCCATGAAGTTCCCTACGGACTTCGGAGTTGGGGTAGCGTGAGGTGACCAGCTCGAGTCTCGTAAATGCTGCATCGCCGCCATCAAAGGGAAAGCCAAGGCAACAGACAACCTCGAGTTTGAGCGACCTACGGAGCACCATGAGGAGCGAGCTTCACCAATAGAAGAGACGGGTTTCTTCCAACCCGAGCTTCTCCAGATCGGCGCTTCGATTGAGGAGCCCATGTGATCTCAACTGGTAAGTTTTTTACTTCAAAATTTAAATGTTTTTGCATGGTCCGTGGTAGAAATGCCCGGCATAGACCCTAGCATAATCACTTACAAATTGCACATTGATCCTATAGTTAGGCCCGTTAGACAGAAGAAATGCAACTTAGCCCCAGAGCGCTGGAGAATAATTTACGAGAAGGTCAGGAAACTCCTTGCAGCCGATTTCATCAGGGAGGTCTATTACCCGAGCTGGGTGGCTAACCCCGTACTGATAAAAAAGGCCAACAATAAGTGGTGCATGTGCGTCGACTATACCGACCTGAATCGAGCCTGCCCAAAGGACTACTTCCCACTTCCCAAAATCGACCGTTTGGTGGACGCGACTTCAGGGCACGAGTTGCTGAGCTTTTTGGATGCTTATTCGGGCTACAACCAGATCAGGATGGACCCTATCGATAAGGAAAAAATGGCCTTTATAACCGAGCTCAGCATGTACTGTTACAAGGTCATGCCCTTCGGACTGAAAAATGCTGGGGCAACTTTTCAAAGACTTGTAAACCGATTGTTTGAGCCGTTGATCGACAAAAAAGTAAAGTGTTATGTAGACGACATGGTCGTCAAAACTCAACTTTCAAATTATTTAATAAAAGACTTATCTTGTGTTTTTCAAATTTTGCGTAAGTACAATATGAAATTAAATCCCAACAAATGCTTCGGTGTCACTTCGGGTAAGTTCCTGGGTTACATCGTTAACCGGCGTGGAATCGAGGCCAACCCCGAGAAAATTAAGGCAATCCTAGACATGAGACCGCCCCAAAAATTGAAAGAGGTTCAGAGGTTGAACAGTCGAATAGCCGCTCTGAGCCGTTTCATGTCTAAATCGGCAAATCGCTGCCTGCCTTTCTTTAAGGCAATTAAGAGAAGCAAAGACTTCGAGTGGACCGAAGAGTGCCAGCTCGCTTTCGACGAGCTCAAAAGGTATCTCGCCAGCATCCCGGTTTTGACCCGACCCGAGGAGGGAGATATTTTGAAGTTGTACCTCTTCGCGAGTGACGAGGTAGTTAGCTCAGTACTAATAAAAGAGGTAGATCGGGTTCAACAACCCATCTACTATGTTAGTAAAGTTTTGCAGGACGCAGAAACGAGGTATCCAGAAATCGAAAAGTTAGCGTACGCGCTAGTCATCGTAGCTTGGAAGCTTCGGCCATACTTCCAGGCTCATACCATCATCGTCCTCACCAACAAACCTCTGAAGCAAGTCTTGCTCAAGCCCGAGGTTTCCAGGAGACTAACAAAGTGGGCCATCGAGCTTAATGAGTACGACATCCAATACGAGCCCTGAACTACCATCAAGGCCCAAGCCTTGGCCGACTTTGTCGCAGAATGTACTTTCAGCGTTGCAATCCCTGAGTTGATCGAGCCCGAGCACAGAGAAACTTCAACCAGTGCGGCACCACCTCCGGTTGGAAGAAACCCAACTTGGGATGAGGAGCCATGGATCCTTTATGTGGATGGCTCATCAAATCAGCAAGGAAGCGGGGCTGGAATCATTCTGTCCGGGCCAAGCGGGGTGAAACTGGAGTATGCACTTCGGTTCGAGTTTGCTGCATCCAACAATTAAGCAGAATACGAAGCGTTGATAGTCAGGCTCGCCTTAGCAAGTGAAGTACGAGCTAAACACCTCATTATCTGCAGCGATTCCCAGCTCGTGGTCAATCAGGTCACCGGTGACTACGAGGCCTGCGAACCGACCATGGTCGCTTACTTAGCCAAAGTCAGAGAAGCTCTGCGCGGCTTCCAGTCCTACTTCATCAGGCAGATCCCAAGGTCCGAGAACGCTGAGGCCGATGCCCTATCCCGATTAGCCAACACAAGTGACAACACCATGAGAACCGTGTACATAGAGAGCTTGCCTCGGCCTAGCATTCTCGGGGGAGGGGGGGCAGAAGAGGTCGCTCCTGTTACGCAAGCAGAGCCAAGCTGGATTGATCCACTCACGAGCTATTTGCTCCACGGGACCCTCCTTGCGGACCGTAATGCCACCAGAACGGTAGAGCGTCAGACAGCCAAATACGTCATGATAGACGGATGGTTGTACCGAAGATCCTACACGCTCCCTTATCTGCACTGCTTATGACCTTCTAAGGCCAAGCTTGTACTCCGCGACACTCATGAGGGTTTGTGCGGCGGACACCTGGGGGGCAGGGCTCTCGCCCAAAAAGCGTTACGACAGGGCTACTACTGGCCAACGATGAAGGCAGATGCGATTGAGTTCGTCAAAAGATGCGACAAATGTCAAAGCCACGTCAATATCCACCACCAGCCCACCGCCGACCTAAAGTACCTCACCAACCCATGACCCTTCGCATAGTGAGGAATCGACATACTTGGACCTTTCCCACCAGTGATAGGACAGAGGAGGTTCCTAGTGGTAGCAGTGGACTACTTCACAAAGTGGGTGGAGGTCGAACCTCTTGCGACGATCACAACGCGAACCATACGAAACTTCTTCTGGAGGAATATAGTTTGCCGTTTCGGACTACCTGAGTACTCATCTCTGACAACGACAAGCAGTTCGAAGACATAAAGTTCCAAAACTGGTGCAAAGACATGGGGATACAACAAAATTTCACCTCGGTGGCGCACCCTCAAGCCAACGGCCAAGCGGAAGTCACGAATAGGGCCATCCTCCGCGGACTAAAGGCACACTTAGCCTAAGCTAAAGGATTATGGTTTGACGAGCTACCTAGCATACTTTGGGCTTATCGGACCACTGTGAAGACCACCACGGGTGAGACTCCCTTCAACCTCACTTACGGCACGGAGGCAGTGATCCCAGCCGAGATCGAGGTACCTACACTACGCCTGGAGGCACATGACAAAGAAGCGAATGAGAGCGAGCTACGCACTAACCTCGACCTACTTTAAGAGGTACGAGACCTCGCATACATTAGGACCGTGGCCTACCAGCAGAGAGTAGCTCGGTACTATAACGCCAAAGTCAAGAAGCGGAATCTCTGCGTCGAAGACCTGGTTCTTCGCAGAGTTATGGTGCCTGAGCCCGGTGTTGGTAAGCTTAGACCAAATTGGGAAGGACCCTACCGGGTAAAGCGGCAGCTTGGGGAAGGTACGTACGAGCTCGAGACCTTATAAGGGAAACAGGTACCTCGATCATGGAATATCGTCAACCTAAGGCAATACTATCTATAATTGTCGAACTAGGAAGTGGACTATAGTCACTCCCCCAGCCCAAGGGCCAAAGTGCCGAGCTAACAAAAGACCTCAGCAACATAAGACCCAGTCGCCTCCTCGGCATGGGCGAACCAAAAAGAATAGTGGACTATAGTCGCTCCTCAGCCTAAGGGCTAAAAGCACCGAGCTCATGAAAGACCTCAACACCATATAAGACCTAGTCCCCTCATCGGCATAGGCAAAATACTTTCAAGTAGCCTGTGTGCAGACAGGTCGGGCATATACCCTACTATGTCGCTCACCTCGGCGTACACCATAAATTGCCCCAAAATACTGGGCAACAGCTCGGGGCAACAACAAAGTGAGGAACCCCCCATTTCGGTTATCTAGCTCGATAGCTCAACAGTTTGGGACAAAATCACTACAATCATAAAAGATTAATTGCACGACACTTTAAAAAAAAAGTGTATTTCATTACAAAAGGGAGGAAAAAGAAATAGATGCTGAGCTCGCAGGCTCATAGTACAAAGGACTACTTGGGGCACTCATCGCTCTTGCCCGAAGCCTCGGTGGAGGAGCCAGCCTTGTCATCGGCATTGGCTTCTGCAATGTCGTCACCGTCGCTCTCCGCTTCCGAGTCCGGGTCTTCAGCAGCTTCAAGGGCTACCTCCTTTGTGATTCGCGAGGTAGTGATGGCACTCACATCGAGCTGCGGGAACTCGCGCTTGATCAGCCGCTTACTGAGCTTGAAGCCTTTGCGGTAGCCCTCCGCCCTCGACCAGCTCTCCCTCGAACTCCTCCGAGTTCTTGTAGTCCTCAACAACCTTGACCTTGGCCTCCTCCATGGCCTTGAGAAGGATTTCAGTCCGTTCCTTAACATCTGCCTCGAGGTTCTCCACCTTACACTCTAGATCCGCCTTCTCTAACATCAGTGAAGTGATAAGCTCCTTCTGAGCTCGCGCGCTGTTCTCCAGTTGGCTGATCTTGCCGCGAGCTAGATTCAGTTTAGTATGAGCCTCGCGGGATGAACTCTCAGCAGCTAAAGCCCGCTTCAAGTGCTGCTCAGACTGGTAAGTCAAGGCGTGCACAACGGTGTTCACCTGCCAAGAGTATAAATTAGTACCAACAAAGCTACAAATACAAAAATCAAAGTAGAACAAGACTTACCACCATACAGTGGGTAGCCGCCCGAGCCCCGAGCTGAGCAGGCGTTAGTTCAGCCCAACTCGCGACTTCCTCAGAATACACAACTCCTTTGCTCTTTTGGAGGCTGCATTGCGGGGTCAGGATACTCCGAGCTGATCCTTCGCTCCCTGAAGAAGCAATGGTTGTCGTAGGGGCGGGTCCCGAAGATGTCTCGGGTGCACGAGGTGGGACCTTCTCCGACTCCAAGTCGATCACCGTAAGCACACTGGAGGGCTGTTCGGGTTCAGGGATGGTGGGCTTTGGGGACTCAATACGAGCTTTTTTAGTAGCTCGCTTCTTCTTCTTCCCTTTCATCCGCCCAAGAAGCTTGTCCGCGCTGAGATTCATGGGAGTTGCAACAAAACCTAGCGTTAGAAACATCGACAAGAATAAAATACCAGCTATCAAAAATAACTCTAAACCAAAGACGACCTACCAGGACTCAAGCCGGCCTGCACGAGCTTATCTTCGGCAAGGTAGTCCTTACAGTGGAAGCCGAGCTCTGCCCACGAATGGAGCGTCTCCCTTGTCTTCAGGTCTAGCCTGACGCTGGAATCCTGAATGGCAGCCCTCCAATGGGTAGGAAAAGGCCACCCTGTGGGATTGTGAACTACGAAATAACTCCGTTTCCAGGCTGGGATCCTATTAGGTAGTTCGTGTAAAAGTTTATAGCCCGGGCAAGGTGACAGATAATAGGTCCGTCTATGCTCGGGAAGGATGTAGGAAGAATTTTTCTTGATTGATAAAATAGAAGAAAAAATTTCGAGGTCGAGAGGTAGACAATACTCGTAAAAAAGAGAGATCGTCCCTACTACATTCCGAATTGAGTTCGGGTGTAATTGTCTATAGTGATGTTGAAGAACTTCAGGACCTCTATGATCAAGGGGTGCAAAGGTATGCGAAGACTAGCCACGAGCTCCTCTTTGAAGATTATGATCTCATTATGATCGTGCTCCCAAGGGAAGTTAGTCACGGGAAGACTGTAGGTGTACTCTTCTGGGAGGTGGTATCGACCTATCAAAGCCCTAAGTTTATCCACAGTCAGCGTTGAGGGACCGAACCTGTCCGGCGCCTGACCTCGATGAGAAGTAGACGTCGAATTATTCGTGGCCTCTCACGCCTCCTAGGATGACTCCATCTCGGGAGAACCGACCTGAGCCGAGGTACCTTCCTCGGGCTCATCTAAGAGACTATCAAAACTAAGTTGCGACATAACTGCGAACTGAACTAAATTGAAAAAGAAAAGCTAGGGAAGACTCACCTAGAAAAACAACCGAGCTGAGAAAACAACGAACTGGAAAACCCGAGCTAAGGAGTCTAAACGCGACCTCTGAGCGAAGGCTAGTGAACTTATGGCGAAGAAAAATCTCGGGTCCCCCTATTTATAGCTGCTATGTCCGAGAATCAACGGTCGAGATCAAAGCAATCCAACGGCTCTCAAGAAAACTGGCTGCACGACCCCCGAGGTTGAAATCAGTTTAGCGCATTTTTTGGCGTCCGCAGAGTTTATAGATCACGTGACGTCCGCGCGTAAACCGTACGCGACCCGGGTTACCCTTGATTGAGCCAAGCAGCGAACTGGTCCGACCGACGAACTATCTGACTGGACGACCTAGACTTCGAACCAAATCCACCCGTCATGTCGTGAACTCCCCACACCAGGTCAAGACCCCTGGCTCGGGGAGTGGGGGGCAATTGATGGAGGGTGATTTGGCCCGACCTCGTATTAAGGGGACACGTGGATGTGACTCGACATAGGAGACAACTCGGCATAGCCAGCTCGCTACAAAATAGTACTCCACTACTCCGAGCTAGGGATCCTTCGAGCTGAAGTCATCCCAAGCTAAGAACACCTCAGTACTCATCCCGAGCTAAGAGCACCTCAGTACTCATCCCGAGCTGAGGACACCTCGGTACCAGGTCGCGGCATCCATACATAATTCAGTTCGGGGTGTACGACCTTTAGCCTGAGAACATCAGTTCGAGGTAGAAACCAGCTCGGGTGTACCGATCTACCCTTAACGTAATCTTGAAAGTCACTCCAACAGTTCCTGAATTCTGCGGGATCACGTCTCTCAACAACTAAGCACTATCTCCCCGTCCGATTCGGGCAGAAGTGATTAACCTTATCAACTTGATAAAGTTATCTCCAGATAACATGGAAACGAACTCTATCATGGCAAAGATCATGGAACTACTCCAAAAAGCCCACGAGGACTCCATTATATAGAGGTCTCCCTCCCGGGGCCCAAAGGTACGCGCAATTACTGCTTACTAGCTCTCTTGCTCTCCAATTACTCTCAGCTCGCATATACTGACTTAAGCATCGGAGTGACCTCGCTGGGTAAGCACCTCCGGGTTCTCTGATTTTTTGTGTAGATTCTCCACGTTCGTCGTCTACAGGAAGCTAAGCCACCGCCAGGTAGGAGTAGCCAAATTGCACAACATCAGGATGAACTCGAGATATTATCTATCATATCGGATTGTACTTGTGCAGTTGCAAAAGATTTGGCAGCCGAGTAAGAGAAAGACAAGCTTCACCGATTCTTGGTGGGCGGGCTTGAACTCATGGTGTCTCAAAAGAGAACCTTGATGCAAGAATATGTTGTGTTCAGTGCATCTGTTAATCAACCATTGATTCCAAAGAAAGATACTTGCATTGGAACTCACCCCAAGCCATGATGTGATTATTGCAAGAAGATTGGCCATACTAGAGAAAGATGCTATGACTGAATGGATATCCGACAGGTCAAGAAAAAGGGCAAGTTCGACAAGAAAAATGAATTTGCAGACAGCTATTCCGGAACTCAAATCGTGGCTTGTGCCAAGATTGACCAGATTAATTCTTCTGCAACATCCCCAGTGGCTGGCTTGACAACTGACCAATATACCCAATTAATTCGATTGTTGAATACTTTAATGTTGAAAGGCCAACCTATGCCTCAACTGTGTCCGGTAAGGTTTATTCTCTCTTGATCCTAGTTGGATTCTAGATAGTGGTGCCTTGGATCGCATGCTTTCAAATGTATCATACCTCTGCCAATGTGAACCTTTATCTGTGCACTGTTTGGTTTTTGCTTCCTAATGGTGAAGCTCTTAAGGCCACACACATAGGATCTTTCTTGCTTACTTACTCCTATAGTTGTTGTTCCCAATGTGCTTTATGTTCCTGGATTCAAGTATAATCCACTATCAGTCAGCAAGCTTACCATTTAATTGGGTTGCATTGTTGTGTTCTCTTCTACCTGCTATTTATTACAGGACCGAGCCTCGAAGACTCAGATTGGCAAGGCGGAATTGTGTGATGGTCTGTACTTCTTGAAAGCTTCTTATGTCAACAATAGCATATTTGTTTTTAGTTCTAGTACTATAAGTAGCTCAACATTGTGGCATAATAGGCTCGAACATGCATCCTGGCGACAATTATCAGTACTACAGCTCAAGTAATCCCTCTCTTCAATGGTTCAACCTCATTCGTTTGCGATGCATGTCAACAAGCAAAGCATGTCTCAAGCTCAAGCGCCATTTGATTTGATACACTGTGATATATGGGGGCCTTACCGTGTTGCCTCTATTTCAGGTGCATGTTTCTTCTTAACCATAGTGGATGATCACAACTACTCGACATGGGTGTTTCTCATGAAGCACAAGTCTGAAACACATCAATTTCTTGTAGCATTTTGTAATATGATTCACACTCAATTCGATCATGTAGTCAAGACAATAATATTCGACAATGGAAAAGAATTTCTATTGAGTCCTATGCTTCACTTTTATAGCCAAAATGGTATCATACATCAAAGAACTTGTGTTGATTCCCCTTAGTAAAACAGGGTTGCTGCATCGACACCTCTTGGAGATTACCCGGGCATTATGATTCCATGTTGGATTACCGAAGTTATTTTGGGGAGAGTGTGTTCTCATTACAGCTTACATTATCAATCATTTGTCTGCTATGCCTCTTTGGGGCAAAACACCGTATGAAGTTTTATTTGGTAAGCCTCCTACCTATGATCATATGTGTACATTTGGATGCTTATATTATGCTCAAGCGTGACCTCTTTCTAGTGATAAATTTGAACCACGGGCCTCCAAGTGTATATTTGTGGGGTACCCCTTTCGACAAAAGGGATATAAAGTTTATAATATGACCACAAGACATATTTTCACATCTAGAGATGTCACATTCTATGAAAACTCGTTCCCATACGTCAACATTGTTGTGCCCATTAACCAGCCCACACAAGTTGTAGTCCCATTTCTAATTCTTGATGATCCACCAGTCCAATTACAACACCATTGTCAACAGATCTGTCACTAATGATGAAATCACTACGTCTGATCAACCCACCATTACCATCGATCAGACTAGAAATATCACTGCAGATAGCACTACTACTATCGATTAACCAACTAGGATTTCTCGACCTGCTCAAGCAAGAAGTTTCCTTCTCACCTACAAGATTACATCTGCCATCTTCCTACTTCTTTATCTTCGTCTGTCACCTGCCAACCTTTGGCTGAACCCACTACATATTCACAAGCAACCAAAGACCCAAATTGGTGCTTTCTATGCATGAAGAAATTGTTGCACTTAAACACAACAATACGTGGTCAATTGTAGACCTTCCACTTGGAAAGCGACCTATTGGTTCTAAGTGGTCAATTGTACCCAAGTAGAAGGGTACGGTTATCATGACACATATGCTCTTGTTTTCAAGTTTGTCACGCTCTGTTATTTGCATTCTCTTACTACAGTCCGTGGTTGGGAACTCTACCAGTTGGATGTTAATAAGACATTTCTAAATGGAGACCTGAATAAAGAGGTTTACATGACCATTCTTCCTGGCTTTGCAACTGCACTCAAGCATATTGGATATATTGAATTTGTGCAATCTATGGCTAACTATTCTTTATTTACGTCCAAGGAGGAAGGATCATATGTTGTTGTTCTTATATACGTTGATGACTTGGTCATCACAAGGGATGATGCAAACTGAATCAAGTCTCTTAAGGCTTATTTGCACGATTGCTTCCGTTTGAAAGATTTAGGCCCACTTTGATATTTTTTGGACCTCAAAATTTATAGATTCTCCTCATAAATCTTCATATGCCAGTAAAAATACGCTTTAGATATCTTGATTGAATCAAGAATGCTTGACTACAAACCAGTCTCACACCCAATGGAACAACAACGACATTTTGTTGACATGAATAGCCCGTTACTTGATGATCCAGCCCAATACAGACGCTTAGTAGGTCGATTGGTTTATTTACCATAACACAACTAGATCTGAGTTACCTATTCATACCCTCGCTCTGTTCATGAACTCCCCATGTGAGGAACACATGCGAGCGGCCAAGCGTATTCTTGGCTACATCAAATCAGATCCCAGTCGAGGCATTTTCTTCTCCATAGACAATGTCTTAGTTCTTCGAGGTTATTGCGACTTTGATTGGGCTACATGTCCTCTTACATTTGCATTCCTGTTATGGGCCCGAGCGTAGGATCGTGTCACAGGTTGTTCCGCCGTCAGAGCCTCGGACCTTTCCTTGCCCTTGGCCTTGCGTACAGGCCCTATTTTGACTGTCGTGGGGGGTGATTTGTCCAAGAGATCACCGAACTCTCCTTACTTCCTTTCTTGACTGCAAAATTCGATACTTCATTCAGTAATAGCGTCTCCTTAAATAGGAGATTACAAGAGGAGGTTTCCTTGTTGGATTCGGCTAGACTAGTCCTAACGGACTCAAACTCCTACTCCTAATTAAACTACTTGCTTATAATGGTACTAAAAATCCTTCTAAGAAAAGGGGATAAGATAAGGACGAATGGGATAAGGGATGAGGGAAACATGCGTTCTCTTGACGTTTTTTGGATAAGGGTGGGCCCACCCTATGAGCTGTCGTGTGGGCCCCGCTCTGCTGCTGCTGCGTGCGCGCGCTCGTGGTGCTGCCGTCGCGTGGTGCGCGCGGTGTTGTGCGTGGTGCCGCTGCCGCGCGGTGCCGTGCGCGGCTCAAGGTGCCGCTGCTGCGCGGTGCCGCTGCTGCGCGGTGCGTGCGCGCGGTGCAGTGCGCGGCTCATGGTACCGCTGCTGCGCGGCGTGTGCGCGCGGTGCCGTGCGTGGCTCAAGGTGCCGCTGCTGCGCGGTGCCGCTGCTGCGCGGTGCAGTGCACGGCTCATGGTACCGCTGCTGCGCGGCGTGTGCGCGCGGTGCCGTGCGTGGCTCACGGTGCCGCCGCTGCGCGGTGCCTACCGTGCGCGTGTTGCTGCCTCAACTGCTGCCGCGTGGTGTGGGTGCTCATAACATCACTCCCCTCCTGGACTACGAGCTTGTCCTCAAGCTCGAGGTTTGGATAAGCGTTGTGGAGGTCGGTCCAAGGGATCCAAGTTGCCTCTGCTGGGGGAAGGTCCTCCCATTCGACCAAAACCTCGAGGGTGCCTTGCTGGACACGGGACCCGACGAGGGCGCGGGGCTGGAGGATAGGTCTGCCGTCCTGCAAAGGGGGTAGGGGAGGTACATGGTCGGGCGGAGTGCCCACGTAAAGCTTTAAGAGGGATACATGGAAGACGTCGTGGATTCTGCTGTGCTCCAGAAGCTCGAGTTGATAAGCTACCTTTCCTATCTTCCTTAAAACCTTGAAAGGCCCGTAGAATTTGGGGGCCAGCTTAGGGGGCCCCCGGCGCCTGAGGGACAGCTGCCTGTATGGTCGGAGTTTCAGCCAAACGTACTGCCCTGGTTCGAAGGTGACTTCGCGGTGCTGCTGATCATAGGCATTTTTCATACGCGTCTGTGCTTGCTGTAAGCGCAAGGAGACCTCGGCCAGGAGGGCGTTGCGAGCTTGCAGGCTGCGGTCCACTTCTTCCAGCCGCGTTGAGCCCGGTTCGTAGGACAGAAGGCGCGGAGGGTCTCGACCATACACCACTCTGAAGGGGGTCATTCCAAGGGAGGAGTGATAAGATGTATTGTAGCAGTATTCAGCCCATGGGAGGTACTCCACCCAGCGCCGCGGCTGGTCTCCCACAAAGCAGCGTAGGTACATCTCAATTGTCCGGTTCACCACCTCTGTTTGGCCGTCTGACTGTGGATGGTAGGCTGAGGAGAAGGAGAGGGCCGTGCCTTGTAATCTAAAGAGCTCCTTCCAGAATGTGCTTGTGAAGATTGGGTCCCGGTCACTGACGATGGACTCGGGGAGTCCATGTAAGCGGAAAATGTGGGTGAAGAACGTATGGGCGACCGAGACTGCGGTATAGGGATGGGATAACGGGAGGAAGTGAGCATATTTGGAGAACCGGTCTACTACCACGAACAGTACTGACTTCCCTCCGACCTTGGGCAGCCCTTCGATGAAATCCATGGCAATATCGGCCCATATCTGTGTTGGGAGGGAGAGGGGTTGGAGCAGGCCTGCGGGGTGCAGATTCTCCCATTTTTGTTGTTGGCACACCGCACAGTTCTGGATAAAGTCCCGTACCGAGGCCCTCATGGCTTGCTAGTGGAAGTCAGTGTGAATGCGATGCAACGTTTTCTGAATGCCCTCGTGAGTCGATTGGTGTATGCTGGCGATGATGGAGGGGATGAGGGGGCAATCGGCTGGTAGGTATATCCTCTTTTTGTAAAATATCAGCCCATCGTGGAAGGCCCAGTTTGGGTTAGAAGACCCTGACTGTATTTGTTGGACTAGGTCGTTCCATTCGGAAGACTGCGGCAGTGCGTTCCGGATGTCTTCTAGCAGGGTGGCTCTTGGTTGGGAGATTGCATGGAGGACCATACTGTCTTCCTCTCGTCGGGACAGGGCATCTGCTGCGCCGTTCAGGGATCCTGCCTTGTAGTCCACTCGGAAGTCAAACCCCAAAAGTTTGCTGACCCAATGTTGCTGTGGAGAGGTGGTCAGCCGTTGTTCCAGCAAGTACTTGAGGCTATAGTGGTCTGTCTTGACGACGAAGGGTCTGCCCCACAAGTACGGCCTCCAGTGTTGTACTGCCTTGGCCAGGCCAATGAGCTCGCGTTCATAGGCGGGTAGTTTGACATGGCGGTCAGCTAGCTTGCGACTGAAAAAGGCTATCGGGTGCCCTTGCTGTTGAAGGATGGCTCCTATGCCCGTGCCAGAAGCGTCACACTCGACTGTGAACTCAAGGTCGAAGTTCGGTAGCTGGAGGACTGGTGTGGAGGAGAGGGCTTCCCTTAGGCCTACGAAGGCTGCCTCGGCTGTGCTATCCCAGTGGAATGCGTTTTTCCTGAGCAGGTTGGTAAGCGGGGCTGCTAGCAGGCCGTAGTTCTGGACGAACTTTCGGTAATACCCTGTTAGCCCTAGGAACCCGCGGAGGGCCTTGGCGGACTGTGGCTGGGGCCAGTCCTTAATGGCCTGCACCTTGGAGCTGTCTACCGATACACCTTGTCCACTGATTACATGTCCAAGGTAAAGGACTTGGTGTTCCCCAAAGGAGCACTTGGATCTTTTAAGGAAGAGTCGGTGTTGCTTAAGGAGCTCGAGCACGATCCTTAGGTGTTGTATATGTTCCACCCACGACTTGCTATAGACCAAGATGTCGTCGAAGAAGACTAGTACATACTTTCGGAGTTGAGAGTGGAAGACTTCATTCATCAGAGCCTGGAATGTGGAAGGGGCGTTGCAGAGGCCGAATGGCATAACTAGGAACTCGAAGTGGCCATGATGCGTCCTAAAGGCTGTCTTCTCTACATCCGCAGAAGACATCCTGACCTGGAAATAGCCCGATCTGAGGTCTAACTTTGAGAAGAATTGTGCGCCGTGGAGTTCGTCCAATAATTCATCTGCGATGGGGATCGGGAACTTATCCTTGATGGTTCGGCTGTTGAGTTCCCTATAGTCTACACAAAATCTCCAAGTTCCCTCCTTTTTGGGTACCAACAGAACTGGGGAGGAAAAAGGGGAGTGGCTGGGCCGAATGATCCCCTGCTGTAGCATGTCTGCGCATTGCTTCTCTAGCTCATCTTTCTGCCGGTGGGGGTAGCGATAGGGTCGCACCACGTCCGGGTCTGACCCTACAATTAGAGGGATCCGGTGGTCGTAGGCTCTAGGAGGGGGGAGGCCCTTGGGTTCTTGGAAAACAACCGAGTAATCGGTGAGAAGTCTCTCCACATCCGTGGCGTGCGTATTCTCCCCCTGGAGTGCATGCAATTGTGTCTTGGTCCTTGTCCTGGTTCCCTGCCAGGTAACTGGTTTGCCATCCAAGTGGAAAGTCATAGTCAGGGCAGCGAAGTCCCACAGAATTGGGCCTAAGGTGATCAGCCATTTGACGCCTAGGACAATGTCAAATTCGTCCAAGGACAGTACAAATAAATCTGCCCGGAAGGATTCTTTTCCCACCTGAATTTCGGTGTTCCTGCAGATACCGGGGCTGTGCACTCTTTCCCCATTTGCCACGGCTACCTGTAGTTGTGGCCTGGCTTCCATGGGCAACTCTAGCTCGCGGGCCGCCTGATTGCTGATGAAGTTGTGGGTGCTCCCAGAGTCCACCAGAATGCGCACGGGTCTCCTCGTCACTAGAGCCTTTAGCTGCATTGTCTGGGAGGTTCTGATACCCGTGATGGCGTGGAGCGAGATCTCTGGTTCAGTTGGTGACGGCTCTTCCTCATCCTCTTCCGTCTCGTCTACTAGAAGGCAGAACAGTTTCTTGCATCTATGCCCTGCGGAGTATAGATCATCACAGTTGAAACATTGTCCCTTCGCGCGCCGTTCTGCCATCTCGGCTCGGGACAGGCGCCTGATGGGGGGTGACACCCTGCTGCTCCCTGTCTGTGATACCGGTCTGGAGGGGTAACCCGGGTGGGTCCTCTGTTCTCTGCTGGGCGCAGGGGTAGACACTCCCGCTGGCCTCGACGGTGCCCAAGTCGTGGCTGGCCGTCTAATGCTAGAGGGTCCCTGAGCGAGCTGCATCTTTCGCTCAAAGGCGCGGGCGAGGTTCATTGCTGTAACCAGATTAGGGGGATGCTGCATCTCAACGTCTACCCTTAGGGGCTCTATCAGCCCTGCTGTGAACATGTCCACTTGCTGATCCGGCCTAACTGTGGCTGCTCTAGCAAGCAGGGTTTGGAACTGGCATTGGTATTCAGCCACGGTTCCCCCTTGCTTGAGATTGATGAGCTCTCCCAGCGGGTTGCTCGTCATTGGGGGTCCAAACCTAAGGAGGCAATAGGACCTGAACTGCTCCCAGCTGAGCCCTGGTTCTTCTTGCTCCACGCGGTAGAACCAAAGTTGTGCCTCTTCCGTAAGGTGGAAGGCTGCCAGGTTGACCTTGTCTCTGTCATCTGTGCGCTGGCTGCGGAAGAACTGCTCGCAGCGGTACAACCATCCTAATGGGTCTCCGGTGCCGTCGTAAGATGGAAATTCAAGCCGGCTGTATTTGGGAACAACTGCAGCCATCGGTGCTGCGGCTTGATGTTCGTTGGCTGATCCTGTCCCATCCGTGCGGCGACTGCTGGTAGAGGCTAGCCCTTCCGAGTTCTTATCTTTGTTGGAGAGGAACGCTTCTAACAGGCGACGTAGCTCCCGAACGTCCTCCTTGACCTCTCGGACCTCCATACTGGTTTTAGTGAGCCTATGCTCCAGTTCATGGACTCTGCAAGACAGCGGCTCCTGTTCTCCCATGACGGTTGGCTCTGATACCAAGATGTTATGGGCCCGAGCGTAGGATCGTGTCACGGGTCGTTCTGCCGTCAGAGCCTCGGACCTTTCCTTGCCCTTGGCCTTGCGTACAGGCCCTATTTTGACTGTCGTGGGGGGTGATTTGTCCAAGAGATCACCGAACTCTCCTTACTTCCTTTCTTGACTGCAAAATTCGATACTTCATTCAGTAATAGCGTCTCCTTAAATAGGAGATTACAAGAGGAGGTTTCCTTGTTGGATTCGGCTAGACTAGTCCTAACGGACTCAAACTCCTACTCCTAATTAAACTACTTGCTTATAATGGTACTAAAAATCCTTCTAAGAAAAGGGGATAAGATAAGGACGAATGGGATAAGGGATGAGGGAAACATGCGTTCTCTTGACGTTTTTTGGATAAGGGTGGGCCCACCCTATGAGCTGTCGTGTGGGCCCCACTCTGCTGCTGCTGCGTGCGCGCGCTCGTGGTGCTGCCGTCGCGTGGTGCGCGCGATGTTGTGCGTGCGCGCGCAGCTCATGGTACCGCGGCGTGTGCGCGCGGTGCCGCTGCTGCGCGGTGCGCGCGCGCAGTGCCGTGCGCGGCTCAAGGTGCCGCTGCTGCGCGGTGTGTGCGTGCGGTGCCGCTGCTGCGCGGTGCGTGCGCGCGGTGCATTGCGCAGCTCATGGTACCGCTGCTGCGCGGCGTATGCGCGCGCGCTGTGCCGTGCGTGGCTCATGGTGCCGCCCGCTGCGCGGTGCCTACCGTGCGCGTGTTGCTGCCTCAACTGCTGCCGCGTGGTGTGGGTGCTCATAACAATTCCCAATTGCAAGACGCGATATTAGTATCAGAAGATGTGTGTATTTCACGTGTGCAAGAAGATTGATGATGTCAAATGTTCTTCTCTCTTATTTCAATGAATTAGAAAATATATTAAAATTAAAAAAAAATAAAAAATGAAAAGATTGACAGTT
Source organism: Nelumbo nucifera (assembly GCF_055504915.1). Lineage (NCBI taxonomy): Eukaryota > Viridiplantae > Streptophyta > Magnoliopsida > Proteales > Nelumbonaceae > Nelumbo > Nelumbo nucifera. Next base: position 106,762,964 of record NC_142649.1, on the reverse strand, counting down.
GAGATGTCGGAAGGGTGTCTTGTCTTCTTCGTTCATTGGCTCAACTCTCAAGGGTTTCTACTCTGCCAAAGCACTGACGGTACTATCATCTCCTCCACTGCTGTCCACATCCGATTACCCACCACTGCCATTAGTCCTAATTTTTGGAGCTAATTATTCTTTTCCCCATTTTCCTTACAGCTAAGGTTCAAAGTATTGATAAGACACGACCGAAGCTCATATCGTATTGATACTTAGAAACGGTCAAAATTTTATTTATTTTTTAGTTTTTTTTTTTATATTTTAAATTTTTGGAATTGAGGGATCCGAACTATATATTTTTTAGAAGATACGATATACTTTGAACCATGCTCACAGCCCAAATACGTATATCATTCAACTCCGCTGGGTGGGGAACAATGTATCAATAGATAGTCTGGATTAGCCGCCCACTCAATGAACAGTCTGGATCATCCATTGAATTCTTCAATGAGGAAGAACATCTTAATGAAAAGATAAATATTTTGTACTCAAAAATAACTTCGATTAATAAGGCATAAGGAAAAACAGAATCAGCCATTGGATTCTTCAAGTGATAAAATACAGGTTAGAGCTATAAGTTTATTGGATTTAAATTCAATCCTATCCAAATTCAAATCAATTAGGAAGGAAAAAACTTCCTCTTGTATCTTGAGGCGAGCCCTTCCTATTCTTCCTTTCCCGATGTTGACCTTGTCGATGAATCTTGCCTTTTTCCAATGGTTGGTTTAAACTGACGGTGGGTGTGATGATGGAACAGATTGTTGATTTACAAGATTAATGTGAAAAGTGATGGGAGAGTGCCGGAACTCAGTTGTGATGGCGGTGGTGGACAATCGGATGTGGATGGTGGAAGTCGAGGTTACAATGGAGAAGGAGATGGTGGTGCCGATAGTCAACGTCCTACACAATCACTTGGGTTATGATTTGCTGATGCTCAGGTAAAATTTGAGCGGAGGTGAAAAAACTTGAGCCAACAAAGGAATAAGATAGAGAAGAAAATTTGACATCATTAATCTTCTTGCACATTTGAAATACACACATACTTGCGTCCTGCAATTACATATGTTCGTACTTAAAAGGTTTGATTATAGCTTTTAGATTTCATGCTTGGTTATATTTACATTGCACATTTTTAAGGTTTTTTTTTCCCCCCTAATAGGTGGTAGTTGCTGTCCTGCCTTGTCCTCCTTGTTATCATTTGGTAGGTTGATGTTGTTTTGATGGCAAATGTTAGTATGTAGAAATTTATGGTATCATAATGAAATGTGGCCACATGACCCACCCTAGCATTGGTATATGTTCTCCATACACTTGGTCGCACATTAGAGGCTGAGATTTTTCACTTGTCTTAATGGATACTAAATTACCAAATCAATGCAGGGGATATTGTGTGGTTACTGTTCATTCGTATACCACATACTACGCATATCAGCATCTATCCAAAAAAAAAGACTTTTTCTTTTATAAGTGTTGGCAATTTTCTCTTTATGTGGGAGAGTTATTTATCCACCTAGGAGATGGATACTCAGGAAGTCCCCACATAAATCTGAAAAAAGAACATGTGATTTTTGGTCAATGAGAACCAAAATCCCATTATCAACTTTCCCCCCTCAAAATCCAGAAAAAAAGAATACCCACAAAATCTAACTTCTTTTTTTTTTTCTTTTGGCAATAAACTCAAACTCCTTAAATGTCCTTTCATCTGTCAAATAAATGTGCAAAATCATACCCTGTCACCCAAAAAAAAACACCCTCTATAAAATCCAAATAATATTGACCAAACTTCCAACAGTGCCCTTATTACTGTTTATGTTAAGGCAGAACATACAATATATAGATTGATAGAAATGCATTAAAATAAATAAAACAATATCTAGTCCATTGATATAAGATAAGAATATAGGTGTCAATAGACCAAGTTTGAGTTGAAACCAAAATGAATTTGAACAGATTGGACGGTTCAGACATTCAATTGGACCGGTCCAAAATAATCCAAAATATTCATCGGATTGGATTGGACCTAGTCCATTTATAATAGACTCACATTGGACTGGATCGGATTGGACCAAATCCAGTCCAATTGACACCCCTAACTGAATGCAATCTTTTCCATGTTCATCAACCTTTGCTGAATCACCTTATAGGGGTAATTCAGTAAATCATCAGCCCAAAAGTTTGGCAACTGTAAAAATAGGATTTCAAAAGTTATAACATTACATTGGCATTTTCCACGAGCTCACATCCTCTGCATCGTCATTGCAGAAAAAAATCTGTCACCTCGAATAACAATCCACCACGTCACGTGTTGTAACGGAGGGGTGGAAATGTCATAGTTACCGGCCGTTTTGGCCTAAAATAAATAATTTATTATTTTATAAAAATTTAAACACCCGCCGGTCCCGCCCAGTCGAGTCTTTTTGTTTTTTCTTCTCCCTCTCTACCGGTCTCTCCCTCTCTCTCTTCCCCAATTTTGTTTTTTCTTCTTCCCTCTTCCTCCGAATCAGCAAACTAAACACTCAGACCGGACCATGGCTTGCTCAAAGGAAGCCGTTGCAACCACCGGTCAAGGTTCTATGAGCAACCACCGGTCAACCACCAAAGCCACTGCAACCACCTCTGCAAACGTGAATCTCTGCTGATTTTTTTCCTCGCCAACATCATTCTTCCATTGTATACTGTTCTTACTCTGAGCAATTAGTTAAAACCTTCTTAAAAAAGCTCTCGTTGCCGATTACCATTGATGATGAAGAACCCAAAAAGAGTGATTGAATGCATATGCGAGCTATCATTGTGAGAACTAAAATGCATATATATATGCACATCAAATATTTTTGAGGATACCCTCCTTCGTTCTCCTTTACCCCAATGCTCGTCGCTCGAACCACTACAACCACAACCCGCCGGCAGCTTGAGGACCAACGTCTCTCTCTCTCTCTCTCTCTCTCCCCTCCGTTCTCCTTCAATCACCGTTGTCATTGTCCGAACCAAATTCAGGTTACTGTTTTGTTCAACAAGAAGCTTTTGAAGCAGAGCCAAGAGATATTCTAATAACGATTACTTTTGAAGAGATCAAGGATGGAGTTCTGTCATTTTGGAATTAGATTGCCTTCTATTGTTCCTCAGTCATGTCTTCCTATTTTAGATGATATCAAATATTTATGTGACAGTTAAGAAAAGTTCCTTGTGTTTATGAAAAGAGCAGCATGTAAGTTTGCCCATTTTGTGGCTCAATTTGTTGCTTTGATAATTTGAATTTGAACTAGTCCTTGTTACCATAATGAAATGTTATTTCTATACATTAATAAAAATCCAAATTGATTATTTCTATGGGTCCTCTTTTATCTGGGATGCATTCGACGATAGCTTATTATCTTCTAAACATCCATTGGCCCATGAACCTCAGCCCCCAAACAGAGATGATCTCCTGTTTCTTACCAGTCTCGAGTTTGTTGGAAACAACTAAAATTAAAGTAGTATCAAAGAGAATACAAGCCATTTATGTTGGACAATACAAGAACGGTTGGAGATAGAGAAGACCCAGCAAGCTCTTTACGATGTCTTTCAGCACAAAAAAAAAAGTAAAAAAAAAAAAAACTTCAGACACAATGTCTAAGGTTCTTAAACAAATGCTATTTATCGGACGTTTGTGGTCCTCAAGCCACTGGTGGTTGCGGTTGCAGTGGTTCGGCGATGAGTGTTGGGTTGAAGAAGAATGAATGATTTGCACTAGCTTCGGCCTATTTTGTTTTATTTTATCACATGCTGCTTTACCAGAAAAGGAGAACGAAGGAGGGGAGAGAAAATGACTTCGAAAGTTTGGAGAAAATGAAGGCGGTGGGTTGCCGATTTTGAGGAAAAGGGAAGAGGTGGCCCAGTTGGAGTGTTGGGTTGCCCATTTGGACGAAGAGGGAAGAAGAAAAAAAAAACAAAAAGGAGAGAGAGATACCGATAGAAATTGTGTGTACCGGTGGCACAACCATCCCCCGTGAACGGTGGAACAAGGAGAGTCAGAGCAGAGGAGGCATGACGAGCCAGAGAAAGAAAGAGGGGAATCTAATAATGATAAAAAGGTTTGGCGGGTATTCAAATTTTAACAAAATAATAAATTATTCATTTCAGTCAAAACGGCCGTTAAACATTCCTTTCCACTGTTCCATTACGTTAAATGAGGCGGTGAATTGGTATTCGTGGTTGCAGAAAAAAATCTGTTCTGCAACCACGATGCAGACGATTATGAGCTCATTTTCTATTCTTTTTTAGGTAATCTGAAACTCATTTCATTAAAAGGAACATGACAAAAAGACAACACAAAGAAAACAGAGAAAATAGAAAAAACTACAGCGACTAAGAACACAACAGAAAGAAACTACTGAAAGTTGAAGTCTATCAAGATAGCATCAGAAATCCATATTGGGCTTACATCCAGCCATCCAAAAGACGATAGTAAGCCCTGTGAGCTACAAAGTGAGCAGTCTTGTTAATCGATCTGTTCACAAAAGAGAAAGAGACAACAAGCTCTTTAGTTAGCTCCAGACAATCTAGGATTTAAAACTACACTTCAGACAATTTAGGATTTTCTATTCCAAAGATTTATAAGAAGGGGTGTGCTTGTTTATTTAACAGATGAAAAAAGATTTTCCAACTCCAGGGTTTTTTTCCTTCTTTTTTAAGCCATTTCCAAGTAAATTCCTTTTGCTTTCATCTCCTTTAAGTAAGTTCACTATCTAAAGTTACCAAAATTTTTTTGATTAAGGGGAGAATGACTAATTTGGGTAATCAAACCCTGAGTGCTTTAAACAAGGTTTTGAAATGACATATTGTTCCTACATACAAAATGTTTATATGGCGTCTATGTTGATTTCATGATTTGGGTCGATATAGGACTAGGTAGAACCAATTCCAAATCAATAAAAATAAGGATATCAGGAGCAGGAACCGACCCAATTCGTTCAGATCCATCAGGTTCAGCCCACTCATTGACAGACGTAGGGATACCCTCCCACTTATGGATCTATAAAGATTAACGATGAAGGCTTTTGGCATGTAAAAGAAAATTTCAGGATTTATTCTTTGCAAAGTGTTTGGTTAAAACGATCGAGGATGTTGTGGCGTTGTTCTTCAAGTCTCAGTTTAAGTTGTTTCAACGTCTAGGGGGTGTTCTATAAAGTACACCACCCCCTTAACAAGGTAGTTGGTTTGACGTGGACAAAAATGTGTAGATTGAACCACACCACACCTCCATATGCGTTTTACAAGGTTTATTGCATTTTAATCCACACCTTATGTTATGATTCCATGCATCTCAGTTACAACATGGGTTAACACACGATATGATAGTAATCGGAAATTAGGAGTGCTTCTCACAAAATCTAGCTAATTTTACAATAACATGTGCATAAATTCTTACCAATGGTGACAATAGTTGTTGTAGCGACAAATAACGAGGGTAGGGGTGCAAATGGATCGGATCATGATCTGATTTGATTCGAGATCTGATCATATTTGGTTGAATTCAAATCACCCCTATTTGGATCTTTGAGTCGAATAATAGGATATGATAAAAAATCAGATCGGATTCGGATCACCCCTATCAGATCCGATATATATGTTATATATTTTTTATATAAATATATAATACATATATATATATATATATTATTTATTTGTTTATAACTATAGTATTTATATGGTATTTTTGTAAATTTTTTATATTATTTTTTTTTTATAAAAAATGTATGTATATGATGAAAATAATTAAAAAAATACTTGTATTTTTGTTTTTCTTTATTTAAATTGGTATATTTTATTTTTCTCTTAATAATTTATTATTTTTTAAAGAAAACAAATCAGATCGGATTAGATTCTAATATCCGACTTCTTGATCGGATTTGAATTCAAATCCTTTCCTATCATATCCAATCGGATCAAATCTGCAATGAACAATGTCGGGTTAGATTCGGATATACCTTGATTCGAATTCAATTTGATTCGTTTACATCCCTAACAGTAGGGAATGGTGAACAATGGTGAGCTTCTACCTAGCAATGGATTAGCAACGGTGAGCCTTGTAATGACCAATGAAACCAAACGTAAGAGGGAAATATTGCACAAAAAAAATGATAGTGGAAAATAGAGATGAATCACTTACATCCAAGGTTTTTAAAACCGACCCGAACAACGAACCAATCAAGGATCCGGTTCCCAGGTCAAACAGTCCGACAATTCTAACAAAAAAATAAAAAATGGTCAAAACCGTAGAACGGTTCGAACAGTTCAACCACCCGGGTCAGCGGATTGCTAACCAAATCAATGCTTTTTGGAACAAATCTGGTTTTGGGGAAAAACGGAACCGGTCTTCCCGATTTTCCAATCTGGTTCGATTTTGAAAACCATGCTTACATCTGATGGTCCAATGATGCAGTGGTGTTCGGAGTAGCAACAGTGCCCAACATGAGATAGAGAGGTAGCAGACATGGGCTTCATAGTGATGAGCCCTAAATACAATGGCAATATGTTAAGAATAGTGCGAAGCATCAAAAGACACACTATAAAGTAGTGAAAAAAGTATAGAAACAAATTGGAGATAAATATCCACGGTAACAATGGACTGTCCACGAGAAATAACCGTGAACGATATTTTACCTTGTGATGTAGACCAATCCACGATATAGTATGGTTTGATCTACACCACGGTGCAACCGAACTATTAGTTTTGGGGTGGCATGTTTGAAAACACAATATATCGTGGTGCTTCCACACCACCCTAATTGCATATATATTTAAAGCCAATAAATACTTACTCGTGAGGAATGTCTGTGGATTGTGTCATAGTGTTAGAAATTACAAGTCTTATATAGCTAGGTTTAATTTAATCAATGGATTTTCCATGTTATGGCCCATTTCATTCTAGTTTCGTCAAAATGGTTGAAGGAAAGCTTCATTATGATTGTTTCCAGAGGATAATCAGAGTTCATTTTCTCTGTTTCCTGTTGGAATCATTCAAATGATGCTTTCTGATATATGGGAACTGCCATAGTGCCATTATTAGTATCAATTGACCCAAACAAACCAGTTGCTCACTTGCTTGTCCATTCTCTTAAGGGACTACCGAATTTCTCAAAGGCATTATCTTCACCCATAAGAACTTGATCTCAAGCATGGCTTAGCAAGACATTATGAATCTTGTGCAGGAAGCAGTACTGGTTAAGGTAGCGGTGGTAATTGGGCGGGTTGGGTTGGGTTCAACCCAAGCCATTAATGATCTATCTAACCCGTCAACCCATTAATGACCCAGTTATATAAAATTAAATGGGTTGGGTTCAACCCAAACCCGCTTTAACCCAATCCAACTCGTCCAAACCTATTAATCTTATATTATGGACTTAAAAAGGAAAAAACTAACTCTCTCTTAACAAATAAGTTGGTCATAGCTTAATGGTAATTGTAGTTACTATTTACACAAGTAGTGAAGGTTCAAATCACATTACATGCATGTTATTTTTACACAAACGGCGAAGCCATTTGACTATGTTCGAATTTTGGGTTTGACCGAACCACTTAGGTTCAAACTGGTCAAACCAACTTGAACTATCTAATTGGATTACCTTCGAGCTAATCACATCAAGGGTGGTTGAACCATTTAAATCTGGATCAGTTCAGTCGGACCTGACCGGTTCAGTCAATGGTGGATTGACTTGGACCAAATCATATCAGGTTTGTGCACGGGTTTCAGACCGAACCGGCTGACCTGAAGCGGGTCAACGTAAGTAAATTGGGACAGTCCGAATTCAGGTCGGTTTGTGCGGATATTGGTTGGCTAGACAATCCAGACCGGGCAAAGCACACAGACAATGAACCATCCCGCCCGAAATCGGGCTATGTGAATGCTGGTTGGCCCGAACGACCCAAATTGGACAGAGCAAGTAGTATCGAACCATCCCACTTGGGGTCTATTTCGGATTCGGGTCGACCCAGACCGGTGTATGTTGGATCGGGTCAAATTGATTTGGATTTATGTTGGGTGAAGTGTGTTGATTCAAGACAATTAAATTTAGTCAATAATTAATGAAAAATTAATGCATTAATTATAAATTATTTAATTCAAACGAAGAAAATTAAAAAAAAAGGCTAATTAAGGAATTAATACTTATGCCTGTAATGGTTAACTCAATAATTATCCACAACCCAACCCAACCCAACCCATTTAAATGGGCGGGTTGGATGATGGATTGGTCACACAACATGCCAAGTAAATGGGCGGGTTGGGTGGATTCAACGGGTTGGGTGAAAAGTTGCCACTTCTAGGTTAAGGGTTCAACTTTCAACCCATAGGAGCTTGGTCCTGTCCACCCAATCACCCAGAAACTCGAGAACGTTGTCCTTACTCCCAAATTTCTCGGATAGGGCGTGTTTGGTATTTGTTTTTCAACTTTCAACCCAAAAAAAGAAATCATATTTCTTTTTTCTTTCTAGGAGGAATATCTCTTGAATTTATACGTTGAAAGGAGCAAATCCAAGTTCTATGTTTTTACTTTTTCTTTTGTCAGGGGTTGGTTTAAGGCATGTCTACCTTTAAAGTGGGCCAAAACACCAAGGTGGTGTTTGGCATGTCTTTTCAATGTATCTTTTGGTCAGTAGAAAGCTCAAAAGACCAAAAAAACGGTCTTATCTGTTTGGTATCGAGAAGCTTGAAAGATGTGAAGTCGAACATGTAGAAAGACTAAAAAAACCTGAAAATTGGGAATCTTCAAATGAAGCTTTTGCATTGAAAATAATCTTTCCAACTGTTTTTAGTAGCCTGGTAGACCATGACACAAACCAAACAATTATTTGGTTTTTAAAGACGAGACTTCAAAACACTCAGTACTAATGTTTTCAAAACCGGACCAGACCGGATGGTTGGACCAGAAAAATTGGGAACTGGTCAGGTCTTTGGTTTCGGTTAAGCTAAAACTCAAGATTCTTAGAAAACTGTTGAAAAGGTCAAAGAACCATTGACCCAGGTAATTGAACTACTAAACCATTCAACTCGAGAAGTGGTTCGTGGGTTATAAGTTCTTTTCTAACTTAAAAAACATAAAAAAGAAAAAAGAAAGAAAATTTTGCCCATGTCCCAACTCCAAATAATTGGGCTAGGGTTTGAACAAACCTTTGCAGGCAGGGTTGCACTTTCGTTCTTCCCTATTCCCTTCCCATTCTCACTGTCAACCGCTCAGGTGCTCACCTCCAACGGCTTGTGCAATGACAATTCACTAAGGCTACAACTTGGGTCGGGTTGGCCCAGACCCAATCCTAACCCACTCCGAAAAAGTTGGGTTGTGTTGGGCCGGGTTGATGCTCGGGTTATGATTGAAATTCATGAACCCAACTTTACTTTGGGTTGGGTTAGGGTTGACCCTTTAGGCAACTTGACCCAACCCGAACCTGACTCTATAGTACATGTCATATATAAATATATGTTATATGTAATATATAACATACATTGATTTGTTTAGATGCATGATATTTGTATAGCCCCCACCACATAGTATCATGTATTTCTTTTAAGATAATCACTTCACTTAATATTAATTGGAAAGACTAAAACCTTAATAACATTATTTTATGTTTTTTGAAAATTTTATTCTTCATTTCCTCTCTGTTGTTTGCTGCCCACAAAAAATCTATCATAAGTCATAACTCGTAATAAACTATAGTTATTTCTAATACTTGTTTTTCTAAATTTTATACCAAAAGAACAAAAAAAAAATATGAACAAACAAATACTAGTGAAACATAGGATTAATATATGTAGTGAAAGTTGAGTTAAAAACTTAAATCAAGAAATTCTATGAGGTATTAAGGGATGGGAAGAAGGTTAGTTTGGATTAGGATTGAAAGAATTTAGTTAGGGTTGGGGGTTTACAACTTAGGGTTGGGCTAGGACTGGCCTCAACCCAACCTAACCCGGCCTGACTTGCAGCCCTACAATTCACAATGACTGACGACCGGCAGTTGAGTGACAAGGATTTGCAGCAGCCACCTGTAGGTTTTTAACTTTTTATATTTTTCTTATAAGCAGCGGTCGGTTGTTTTTATAATTTTCTTAATCAGTGGTGACCGGTTATTTTTGCAGCGACAAGGATTTGCAGCAGAAAGCGGTGATCAATGGTTTTTTCCCTCTCTGTAAGCCCAACACCGGCACACCACCATTACCAGTGATGGTGATGCTTTTTTATTTTTTTAATCAAAATAGTGTTATTTTATAGTTTTTTTTTAATCAAAATAGTGCTATTTGAAAGATCATATGCAATACAACCCACTGAGGCCACAATAATTTACTTGTAGAAAAATAAGCACAGAAAATGCTATTGTATTTCCAAATCACAATAGAAAAAACCTAATGGTTTTACATAAGAATGTTGTAACTTCTGTTGGCCATATGATTCATGTTGTCTCAAATCTGATTTAAGAATAGGAAAACATATGGTAATTCAGAAATTTTTTCTGTATTTTTACTGTAACTTTCTATATTTTTTGCATTTTGCTATGTTTTTTTCAACATTTTTTGTATTTTATTGTTTTTATATTTAGATGGTTTTAATTTTCCATATGATGTTTTTTTTATAATTTATTTAATTTTATGCTATTATTATTATTTATAATTATTTTTATTTTTTTTAATTTGTTTATGACATCATGGGTCGAACCATTTTGACCCGAACGGTTGAATCGGCAACCCAAAAGCCGGTCCGTTGATCGGTTCTGTTTCTGGGTTGGGTTTCAAAACCTTGCTCAGTACATCTTTTTGTCTATTGGACTGTTGAAAAATCTATCTAGAAAGACTTGCCAAAAGGCCCTTGCATGTAAATATGGGCTATTGATTAGGGTTGTAATTGGATTAGACTTAGATCAGATTCAACAAAATCTGCATCCAATTCAACTATTGAAAACTTGCATCCAAATCTGATCTAAAATCCAATTGGATTTGAAAGACCTTGGATTCAAATTCGAATCCTAATGGACTTAGATCAGATTCGGATTTAATCCGGCCATACTTAACTTTTTTTAAAATACTAGAAGAATTAAAAATTTAATTATTTTTCAACTTTCATATAATAAATTAATGTAATAAAACATACTGAATTTATTATATATAAAAATTTCATATAATAAATTAATGTAATAAAACATACTGAATTTATTATATATAAAAATTAAAATATAATAGAATATATTTTCTATAATTTTAACTATAATTATATAAAATTTATATATTAAAAACAACAGAAAATATAATATAATTGGATTCGGATTTTAATCGGATTGTTACATCCAAATCCGAATCTGAATTCGACCCAATTACATAAATACAACATCCGAATCTAAGAAAATTGGATGGATATCCGGTTGGGCCTCAGATTTTCGGATATCATTAATAGACCTACTATTAATACATCTTCAAATACAGTTATTCATTTAATAAAAATTGTTATTTTGGAGGATAATCCTTTCATATTACATTGGTCTCGTTGCTAGATTTTTTTTGGTTGAAAAGATGAGATTCATTAATAACTAGAAAAATATCCACCAAAAGCAAGGTTCAAAGTATTGGAAATGCAAGGTGTACCAGAAAGGTAATTTTAAGAGCCATATCGGGATACGGTTTTGATACATATGGATACGGACGAAAAATCAAGATACACATAAATATAGTAGAAAATTAAAATAAATCCTAAAAAACATATTATTAATAATATTTATAAATTTTATATGATTGTAAATAAGTCATTTAAATGTAAAAAACCACAATTTAATGGTTTATATAAGGTGTGACATATCAGGACACTTAGTAACTGTTGAAAAATGAAGGAATAACTAAAATGTAAAAAAACAAAAAAAATGTGAATGCCAATTTAAAAAAAAAACAATATAATTAATCTTAATATTTATTAGTATATAAGTTTTAATAGTTAATTGTAGCATTTATTAATAAACAAGAAAACTGAAAACTTATTTAAAATTATAAATACATATGGTCATAGAAAACAAATATGCGTGGCTCATTGACAAACTTGTGGTTTGTTAATTGAAGGAATTAATAAGAGGGGATCATTAATTAAAGGAATTAATGAGAGAATTTGAATTAGGCGCTAAAATTCAAATTTAAAATTTCTTTCAAGTAATTGACTAATTAATGAAAGAGAAATTAGACTTAAATACAAGAGTAACGACATTAATGAGAGATTCGGTATTAAATATTGATTAACGAAATTAATGATAAATCGAAATGATCAAATGCATCAAATTGTTTTGGGCATGTATCTTCCGATACATATCCGAAACAGCCTAATACAGGCCCGTATTGGCCGACACATATGAAAAGAAATGAAACAAAGAATTATATAACTTCCCTGTATTGGGTTCTTGTTGGAACGATACATATCAGCCGATACGTTGCGATATTCTGAACCTTGACCAAAAGAGCTACAAATAAATTTTGTGTGTGTGCAAAAATCATGCATGCCACGAACATGGGTAGGGGGGTGATGATGCATGATCTGGCCGGTCTTAGCTGTTGATGATCTTGCCTCTGAAATGGGTAACGGGGACCTGAAACGGGAGGGGAAGAGAAGCTCCGGGGAGGACCCGGCATAAGGGCTCCGAAGCTCAAGTTAGAATCCTTCAAAGGCAAGAATAACCAGATAGCGCGGAAGTTAGCATACCTCATCCCTGGGGGGGTAGAAGTCTTTTGTAACCATTTCGCGCACTCACTTCCAGGCCTCCGTCAGGTCGGACATGATTACTTCTGAACTCCTGCCAGTTCAGGCGTCACTTCCTCTGGTCGGACAGAACCGCCACTATCCCTTCTATCGGATCCGTCTCTGCGGCTAGTGACAACGGTTGCAGGTGGCGGTGGCAGGAAGCCGTTTGAAATGCGGCTGTCAGGCGTCAGATCCCAAATCAGTCAGGTACGCCGCCCTTGGATAGGGACGTCCTTGGCATCGGGTACGTCTGGCGGGCCTGGTGTTTTGGAAGTGAAGTGTTGGAGTGGCGAGCGAGGTGCCTTGAGTTCGGTTTGGAATGTTTCGAGCTGCCACGGGTCAGCTCGGGTCAGCTTCGTGAGGCTTGGGGCCCAGTACAGTTCGTGCTCCTCGCAGGGAGCTCGGGTTCTCAGGAGGGAGCTCGCTCTTACCAGGGAGCTCGGGCTCCTAGTAGGGAGCTCGGACTTAGGAAGCTCAGGTTCTTTAGGGAGCTCGGGTTCTTTAGGGAGCTCGGGTTTTAGGGAGCTCGGGCTCCTAGTACCGAGCTAGGACTTAGGGAGCTCGGGTTTTAGGGAGCTTGGACCTTTAACGGGGAGTTCGCTCTTAACAAGGAGCTCGGACTAAATACAGCGATCTGGAGTTGAGGCTCGGTAGTGAGTTTGGACTTGCTTCCAATGTTCGCTTTGGGTGCTCTATTGTCCCGAGCTGCTTGCCTTTGCCACGTGTCGGGCGATCGCGAGGTCAGGCCAAATTTCCCTTCATCAATTGCCCCCACTCTCTGTGGCGACGGTTCCGTCTTGGCGCGGGGAGTTTGTAAGGTAGTGGGGGGGTTTTGGTCCGTGCTGAGCGCGCTCGCTCCAATTTGATTTTCAAAAAGGGGCGCGCGTTCGGAAGTCGTGACGTCAGTTATTCGGGAGTTGCGCTGCAGACACTTTTATTGCGAGGGGACGTGCGCCGTTGCTCCGTCAATTCGGGAAGATGCGTGCCGACACCTGTCCTCTGACAAGACGTGCGCGACGTTCCGTCAGTCTCTGAAAAGACGTGCGCCGATCGGTTTTGGAAGACGTGCATCTTAGCGCGGTTGTGGGCCATTGGATTGGCTTTGATCTGGGCCGTCGCTTTCCGTACGCTGTGGATATAAATAGTGTGCAGCAGGGGGGCCCGTCCTTGCTATTGTCGTATATCTTGAGCTCGCGCCTTAAGTTTCAGCTCGCGTCCCAGGTCTTGCTTGTTCGAGTTCTCGCGGTCGGCTCCAGTCTTCTTCCCGGGTGAGTATTTTTTGGAATCCCGTTCCATTTCGCGATGTCTGGTTTGGAGGGTTCAGACTGTTCAAGCGGGTCTGATGTGGGTTCTACGAACCAGTTTGCGTCCCACGATAGTTCAAGCGAGCCCGACGTAGGTCCTGAGGGAGGGGTCGGGCCTACCACCCGAGGTGCTTCGGGTAGGTCGGCATCCACCTCCCACCGTGGCCGGGTTGTAGATCATTTCGGCCCTTCGACCATGATGCTTGAGGAACTTCAAACCCTCGTAGACTACTATAATTTGCCCAGTGAGTACGGTTATTTTATCCCTACGAGGAGCTTTCCTTGGGAACATGGCCCTGATGAGATGGTGATTTTCTGGGAACAGCTCGCCGCGGGGCTGCGACTGCCCTTCCACCCTCTTCTTGTCGAGGTCCTAAACCACTTCGGTGTGACGGTTGGCCAGCTTCACCCGAACTCTATTAGGAACTTAGTGGGAACGATCTCTTTATTTTGCGACAAGAACTTCCCTCTGGATCTGGAGATTTTTTCTTCTATCTTAATGTTGAAAAAGCAAGTGGGTCCCCTTCCTGGGCGTAGGCGGGCGTACTACCTGTCCCCTCGCCCGGGCTTCAAGCTCTTACACGGACTCCCCAATAAGGTCTCGGCGTGGAAGCGGGACTATTTCGGGGTGCGAAGTGCGATGGGGTGGCCGTTTCAGACTGGCTGGGGAGTGGCCGCTCCTGATTCCGGCATCACACTTGATGAGGAGACGGCGAAGGGCCTCCGGCAATGGGCGCGGCTTGGGTTGGATTGCCAATGGTATCTGACGGAGGCCAAGCTTATTACTACGGGCCTGAGTTCGGGTAGGTTCTTTTCCTAGTGATCTTGTCTTGTTCTTTGCTTACGTCTTACTGATGCCGAACTCCTTTTCGCAGGTACAATGGATTCTCGAGGGTCACGAGGTGCGCACTTGTTCGAGGGGATGAAGAGGAGAAAGCGGGTGGCCAAGCGAGCTCGCGCCGAGCCATCCTGAGCTGCGGAGCCTAAGGTGCCGGACTGTCCGACAGAGGGGCCTGAGATGGTTCCTCCTATGCAGGGTCGGTGGGGGCTCCTTATGCTGAAACCACACACACGGGGGCTCCCGCCTATTCCGAGTCCGCTCATATGCGAGCTGGGCCGTCGGGCTCGGAGGCCCCGGGGGATTTCAGGAGCGTGCTGTCGCCTATGCATGCTCTTCAACGGAGTAAGGAGGCGATGTTTCCTGAGGAAGTTGCGGCGTGGACTGAACTCCCTCTGCACCAAGTGGCCTGCCGTGCCGTTACTCAGGCCATGGTGGTAAGTGATCCCTTCTTCAGAGCTTGGCTTCTATTTTTACATTCGTTTCTCTGACCTCGTTTTCCTTTGATAGGTGAACTCCTCTATTCACGCCTTGGCGAACCAGGTGGAGAAATGCTCGCGGCAGGCGCGAGCTGCCGAGGAGGTCGCTCGAACTGCCGAGGAAAATGCTCGCGCTGCTGATGCTGCTGCTCGTCGTGCGCGGTCTAGGCAGGCGAGGTCTCAGAGGGACGCCGAGGCCATGGGGGTGGTGGTGCAGCGTATGGCGGAAATGTAGCTGGACCTGAAGCACCAGGTCGAATATCTTCAGGAGGATATCAGGGAGAGGACTCAGATCTTCTCTCAAGGCATCAAAGACGCGAGGAAGAAGGCTGTCAGCGATTACATTGCTTCGCCGGATTTTGATGACCTGATGGTAGACTCCTATAGGAGGGGTTTCAAGCTGAGTCGGTGGATGATCCGGAATACGTACCCCGATCTCGATACCAGCGCCATATCCACTTCGCGCATCACTCCGGAGATGGCAAATGCCGCGGATGCCGAACCAGACTCCGAGGGGGAGGCAGGTCCTTCGGGCATTGTTGGAGAGGCTTCTGATAACGATGAAGTAGCCCCGGGCTTGTGAAATGAAATGTACACATCTATTTTGAAATGAAAAGTCTTTTTGTTCATGTACTGGTGTCTTCGAGCTATGTTTTTTGCCTAACTGACCATTTCGGTCCCTTAGTTCGTTTTTGTGAAATGACTTCGGCGTACTCGCTTTGGTGGCCTACAGATAGTACCTTCTCAAGTTGACAACGTTCCATGCTCGGGGTACTTGTTTACCCTCTAGGGTTCCGAGCTCGTACGCTCCCCCCCGAGTGTTTTCATTACTCTGTAGGGTCCTTCCCAGTTCGGCCCAAGTTTCCCTACGCCGAGTTCGGGCATCATGACCTTACGGAGAACCAGGTCGCCGACGCGGAAGTCCCTCTTTTTTACTCGCGCGTTATAGTACCGAGCTACCTTTTGTTGGTAAGCCGCAGTTCGGATGTGCGCGAGGTCTCTCACTTCGTCCAGTAGGTCGAGGTTGGTGCGCAACTCGCCCTCATTTATCCGTTCGTTGTATGCTTCTAGTCGTAACGTAGGCACTTCGATTTCCGCCGGAATCACTGCTTCGGTGCCATAGGTGAGGTTAAAGGGGGTCTCACCCATGGCGGTCTTTTCCGTGGTTCGGTGTGCCCATAAAACACTTGGTAGTTCGTCTGCCCACAAACCTTTGGCTCGGTCCAATCGTGCTTTTAGTCCGCGGAGGATGGCTCTGTTCATTACTTCTGTTTGGCTATTTGCCTGTGGGTGTGCGACCGATGTGAAGTTTTGACTAATTCCCATACTTCGACACCATTCTTGGAACTTGATGTCTTCGAACTGTTTGCCATTGTCGGAGATCAGTACCCGAGGTAGCCCGAAGCGACATATGATGTTCTTCCAAAAGAAGTTTTGTATGTTTCGGGCCGTAACTATTGCCAGGGGTTCGGCTTCTATCCACTTTGTGAAATAATCTACTACCACCACTAAGAATTTTCTCCCGCCTGTCGCTGGTGGGAATGGCCCCAGGAGGTCGATGCCCCATTGGGCGAAGGGCCATGGACTGGTGAGGTACTTGAGGTTGGCCGCGGGCTGATGGTGGATGCTGGCGTGCTTCTGACACTTGCCACATTTTTTGACGAGCTCGATTGCCTCTGTTTTCATCGTTGGCCAGTAGTATCCTTGTCGAAGTGCCTTTTGGGCGAGGGCTCTACCCCCCAGGTGTCCGCCGCACAAGCTTTCATGGATGTCGTGGAGTACCAGCTCGGCTTCGGCTGGGCGCAAGCATCGCAGATAGGGGAGCGTGTAGGATCGTCGATACAACTGCTCATCTATCATGACGTATTTGGCTGCCTGGCACTGCACCCTCTTGGCTGTGTTGCGGTTCGCGGGGAGGGTTCCGTCTAACAAGAAGCTTGCGAGTGGGTCGATCCAGCTCGGCTCTGCTTCGGTAACGGGAGCGACCTCTTCTGCCCCACCGAGAATGCTGGGCCGAGGCAAGTCCTCTACGTACACGGTTCTCCTGGCGTTGTGGCTCGTGCTAGCCAGTCGGGACAGGGCGTCGGCCTCAGCGTTCTCTGACCTCGGGATTTGCTTGATGAAGTGTGATTGGAAGTTGAGCAGAGCTTCCTTTACTTTTGCCAAGTACGCAATCATAGTGAGTTCGCGTGCTTCGTACTCACCTGTAATTTGGTTGACCACGAGTTGGGAATCACTGCAGATAACCACGTGCTTTGCCCCGACCTTGCGCGCTAAGTTTAGCCCGGCTATCAGTGCCTCGTACTCTGCCTCGTTGTTGGATGCCGCGAACTCAAAGCGTAGTGCGTATTCCAGTTTTGTTCCGCCCGGGCCGCGTAGCACTATTCCAGCCCCGCTGCCTTGTTGGTTCGAGGAGCCATCCACGTGAAGGATCCAGGGCTCCTCATCCCAGTTCGCGCTTGGTCTAACCAGGAGGGAAGCCACGCTAGCTGCTACTTCACGGGGCTCGGACTCGTTTGGCTTGAGAGCTCCGAGTTCGCCCGAACTGGGGACCTCGGGCTCGACCAGTTCAGGGGCTCCGGGGTTGAATGTGCACTCCGTGATAAAATCTGCCAAGGCTTGGGCCTTGATGGCAGTTCTTGGCTTGTACTGGAGATCGTACTCGCTGAGCTCGATGGACCACTTCGTCAGCCGGCCGGAAACCTCGGGTTTGAGTAAGACTTGCCTCAGAGGTTTGTCGGTCAGGACGATGATGGTGTGGGCCTAGAAGTACGGGCGGAGTTTCCGTGCTGCTATCACCAGGGCATACGCCAGCTTTTCTATCTGCGGGTACCTTGTTTCTGCTCCCTGCAAGATTTTACTAACATAATATATGGGTCGCTGGACCCGGTCTGCCTCCTTTACTAGTACCGAACTGACTACCTCGTCACTGGCTGAGAGGTATAGCTCTAAGACTTCGCCTTCCTCGGGCCGAGCTAAGGTTGGTACTTTGGCGAGGTAGCCTTTTAGCTCATCAAACGCGAGCTGATAGTCTTGGGTCCATTCGAACCCTTTGCCTTTAATCGCTTTGAAGAAGGGTAGGCAGCGGTCTGCCGACTTGGACATGAAGCGGCTTAGGGCGGCTATGCGGCCGTTTAGCCTTTGGACTTCTTTTATTTTCCGAGGTGGTCTCATATCTAGGATGGCTTGTATTTTGTCTGGGTTGGCCTCGATGCCACGTCAATTGACAACGTAGCCCAGGAACTTGCCCGAGGTGACGCCAAAGACACATTTGTTGGGGTTTAATTTCATGTTATACTAACGCAGGATTTGGAAGACAGAATCTAAGTCTTGTATTAATTCTTGCGAAAACTGTGTTTTGACGACCATGTCGTCTACATAGCACTCTATCTTTGTGCCGATCAGGGGCCGAAACAGCTTATTTACAAGTCTTTGGAAGGTCGCCCCGGCGTTTTTTAACCCGAAGGGCATGACCTTGTAACAGTATATACCGAATTCGGTTATGAAGCTGGTTTTTTCCTCGTCGGACTGGTCCATCCGGATTTGGTTGTAGCCTGAGTAGGCATCCAGGAAACTTAGCAATTCGTGTCCCGAGGTCGCGTCCACTAAACGGTCGATCCTAGGAAGGGGGAAGCAGTCTTTCAGGCAAGCTCGGTTCAGGTCGGTGTAGTCGACGCACATGCGCCACTTGCCGTTCGCCTTTTTCACCAGCATAGGGTTGGCCACCCAGCTCGGGTAATGGACTTCCCTTATGAAGTCTGCCGCGAGGAGCTTTTCGACTTCCTCGTCGACTGCTTTCCAGCGCTCCGGGGCTAAGTTCCGTTTCTTCTGTCTAACGGGTCTGACTAAAGGGTCAGTGTTAAGTTTGTGAGTTATAAGATTAGGGTCAATGCCGGGCATTTCGGCCGCGGACCATGCAAAAATATCTAAATTTTGGAGTAAAAAACTTACCAGTTCAGTCCGTTGGGGTTCCTTGACAGAAGCACCAATCTGGAGTGCGCGAGATGGGTCCGTAGGTGAGGTCGGGATCGCGACTGTCTCTTCTGTCGGTGAGGCTCGTTCTTCGCCTTGCTCCGTAGGCCGCTCCAAGTCGAGGTCGCCGGCCGGCTTGGACTTGCCCTTTAGGGCGGCGACGTAGCACTTGCGGGATTCGAGCTGGTCGCCCCGCACTACCCTCACACCGAAGTCCGTAGGGAACTTCATCGCCAAATAATAGGTAGAGACCACCGCCCGCAGGATGTGCATGATTGGCCGTCCTATTATGGCGTTGTATGGGGAGGGGGTCGCGACTACCAGAAAATCGTGGTTGAGTCTGACCGCGCAAGGCCACATGCCGACTTCCACAGGCACCGTTATTTTTCCAAGGGGCCTGACTTCCTCCCCGCTGAAGCCCACCAGGGGAGTGCTTGCAGGTTTTAGGTCGCTCCTTGGCAGCTGCAGCCGATCAAATGCCGACTTGAATAGGATGTCCGCCGAGCTGCCTGAATCTACGAGCACGCGCCTAACTTCGAAGTCGTTGATCCTGAGTTTAATGACGAGTGTGTCGTCGTGAGGGTAGCAAACTCCCCACGCGTCGTCTTCTGTGAAGAGGATCGGCTCCTCGGTCTTCGGCCTCTTCGGGGGGTTCCGCTCCTCGAGGACCGCTTTGCGAACTGAGGTCCGAGCTGCCGCTGATGTGCACCCCGCCACCACTGAACCTCCCACAATTACATGGATGGTTCCCCGAACTGGCCTTTCTGTCGGAGGCTGTCGCTGCATTGGTTCGACAGGCCTGCTGCTAGTCTCCGGGGCGTCTTTTAAGTGTTCGCCCGGCTGGTCCGCTTTATTGCTATTATTGTTGTGCTGTACAAAGTTTCTTATGTATCCGCGACGGATAAGCCCCTCTATCTCGTCTCGGAGGTTATTACATAGCTCGGTACTGTGACCGTGGTCCCTATGGAAACTACAATACAAATTCTTGTTTCTTTCGTTCGGATTTCCCTTTAGGCGAGGTGGCCACTTCACGAAGGGGGCGTCCTTGATCGTCATTAGGATCTCGGTCCGCCTTGTGTTCAGTGGCGTGTAATCCGTCCGAGCTGGGAGGGGAGCTCGGAATGACTGGTTCGGTTTCGGGTCCCGGGCCGGGTTTTTTCGGTCGGCCGAGCTAGAGGGCTCGCCGTCCCTCTTTCTTTTCTCGTTTCCGCCCTCGGTTCTTTGGTTGATTTCTTCCTCCGTCCTCATGAACTTGTCCGCGAGCTTGAGGAACTCGGCCACGGTTGCAGGCTGGTTAGCTACCATGTGCCACTTGAATTCCTTGTGCGTCACCCCTCTTTTTGCTGCGGCGAGCTGTACCGCGGGGTCTAACCGAGGTATCTGTAAGCATGCCTCGTTGAATCGTTTGATGTAGCCCCGTATGGGTTCTCCTTCCCTTTGGACTACTCCGAAGATGCTCTCCTCTGCTCTGGGGCACCGTTTACTGGTAACAAAGTGTGCAGTGAAGACCTGCACGAACTGAGCCCAACACTTTATCGATCCGGGGGCCAGGTTCATGTACCAAGTGCGGGCTACCCCCTTGAGGGTGGTGGTGAAGGCCACGCACATGCATGATTCGCTGGCCCTGGCGAGGTGCATTTGGGACTGGAAAGCATCCACGTGGTCGTTGGGGTCGAAGGATCCGTCGTACTTGTCTAGGGGCGGGAGCTTGAAATCTTTAGGCAAGGGGACTGCCAGGAGTTCTGAGGCGAGGGGGGAAGGAACTGAGAGAATCGAGGCGATTCCTACCTCGTCCGAGCTCGCCTCGCCTTTGCCTCTGAGCTCGGATAAGACGCGGGTGGCGGTTCGTCGACTTCGACGGCGTCTCCGCTGCTGAGTGGGCCTCGTGCTGGCGCTGCTGGCCTCCGTGTTGCCGAGCTCGATGGGCTCGGAGTTCTGGTAGTCTGCTGCCGTCAGTGCGCCGAATCGGTTTCCCACCAGTGGGGACTCCGGTTTTGAGACCCGAGGTGCTGACCTCGCGGGCGAGGTTCCTGATCCGCCTGCGAGCCGCGAGGCGGGGATGACTTTTCTTTCTCTCCGGCCTGGGGACGAGGCCTGGCTGTTTGGGGGATTCTGGGGCCTGGAGGCCTTTCCTTGGTGAAGGCACCCATCCTACGGAGAGGCCTTTACTGGCTTCGGGGCAGGGTGGCGAGGTGGAAGCGGTGGTTGGTTCGGTGTCAGTTGGGGAAACTGCTGCTGATAGTGGTATTGGGAGAGGTTGTGCAACACTTGGTGTTGGTGAAGCTGGTGTTGCTGGAACTGCTGCATCTGGGCTTGCATTGCCCGCATGCATTGCATTAAGTCGTCCAACCGATTCTGGCTAGCTGCCAGGGGGACGGCGGTCGGTTCGGAGAAGGTAGTCTCGATGGGAAGAGGGAAGGAGATGTTTGCGGAGGGCAGGCTTATAGGTGCCACTGTTTGTGGCGTAGTCAGGTTGGGGATTCCATCCACCGTGAGGGGGATGGTGAACTGCCCCGCACACACTACGGGGACTTGGGGCTGTTCCCCGGTGGTGTTTGTCTCTGTGCCGCGTCCGGCGTTGCTGGATGAGGCCATAAGTAATGAGTTCTTTAGAGAAGAAGGAAAGGGTATGAAAATTTTGGAGGGAGGCTTTTTGAAGCGTGTTCCCACAGACGGCGCCAATTGTTGATGCACGATCTAGCCGGTCTTAGCTGTTGATGATCTTGCCTCTGAAATGGGTAGGGGGGACCTGAAACGGGAGGGGAAAAGAAGCTCCGGGGAGGACCCGGCGTAAGGGCTCCGAAGCTCAAGTTAGAATCCTTCAAAGGCAAGAATAACCAGATAGCGCGGAAGTTAGCATACCTCATCCCTGGGGGGGTAGAAGCCTTTTGTAACCACTTCGCGCACTCACTTCCAGGCCTCCGTCAGGTTGGACATGATTACTTCTAAACTCCTGCCAGTTCGGGCGTCACTTCCTCTGGTCGGACAGAACCGCCACTGTTCCTTCTGTCGGAGCCGTCTCTGCGGCTAGTGACGACGGTTGCAGGTGGCGGTGGCAGGAAGCCGTTTGAAATGCGACTGTCAGGCGTCAGATCCCAAATCAGTCAGGTACGCCGCCCTTGGATAGGGACGTCCTTGGCATCGGGTACGTCTGGCGGGCCTGGTGTTTTGGAAGTGAAGTGTTGGAGTGGCGAGCGAGGTGCCTTGAGTTCGGTTTGGAATGTTTCGAGCTGCCACGGGTCAGCTCGGGTCAGCTTCGTGAGGCTTGGGGCCCAGTACAGTTCGTGCTCCTCGCAGGGAGCTCGGGTTCTCAGGAGGGAGCTCGCTCTTACCAGGGAGCTCGGGCTCCTAGTAGGGAGCTCGGACTTAGGAAGCTCAGGTTCTTTAGGGAGCTCGGGTTCTTTAGCTCGGGTTCTTTAGGGAGCTCGGGTTTTTTAGCTCGGGTTCTTTAGGGAGCTCGGGTTTTAGGGAGCTCGAGCTCCTAGTACCGAGCTAGGACTTAGGGAGCTCGGGTTTTAGGGAGCTTGGACCTTTAACGAGGAGTTCGCTCTTAACAAGGAGCTCGGACTAAATACATCGATCTGGAGTTGAGGCTCGGTAGTGAGTTTGGACTTGCTTCCAATGTTCGCTTTGGGTGCTCTACTGTTCCGAGCTGCTTGCCTTTGCCACGCGTCGGGCGATCGCGAGGTCGGGCCAAATTTCCCTTCATCAGGGGGTATCAACGGTATTTGAAAATCCAATTCTGAATTCAAGATTCAACATAATCAAATTGAATTCAAATAAATCAAATATCATAATTAGTCGAATTCGAATATCTTATTCTATCCATACCATTTAAGTAATTGAGTCTAATTTAGATATAAACAGATTTGATTGAATAAATATCTGAATTTAACCAATTATTTAATTCTTATTATAATATACAAAATATTTAAATAATTGATATAATTTTTATATATAAATAATTTATATATTTTATATAAATAAAATATTTATTTTACATATTTCTTAATTACCTAAAATAATTAATCGGTTGAATTTGAAAGGAGTTAAACATGTGAACATTTTAATCAAATTGGAATTAAAACCTTGATTCTAATATAGCTTTATTAGATTCGAATTCCATACGTTTACATCCCTGACGTGAAGGTCACCTATTAATATTATGGCACATGTAGGACCCAATTGAAACCACACGAACATTCAAGATGTAAGATGTTGTGAGATTCGATGAAGACGCAAGGTTTACAAAGAAAAACAATTTTCTCCTAAATCAAATCACCCATCCAAATACTAATTGCAAACTGCAGCATTTATAATCGTATTCTCTCGTTTGAGCTTGAGGTCTCTCTTTCACTCTCCCCTCTTATTGGATGCCGAAATCTGCGGTTCCTTCTGTTCGTTGGTATGGTTGGGGTCGCCACTCGCCACCTGAGACCTCACCTCTAATAGGTAGGTATTGTTTGGCTACAGCTCCACCGCACCCCTTTCTCATTTCTCCTCTTCTGCTTTGGGAATCCTATAGTTCAATCGGTTCTGCATCGCCCCAGATTGATCATACTTCGGACTCGGAGGCGTATTTCGCTCAGATCTGTATAATTATCGTACCCATTTCATAGCTGGATTGAAATCGAACAACCTCCCAGTTTGTAGTGGTTCCGGTCCCTCTATTCCCTCCCAAACCTTCCATGGTGAAATCCCCAATTATCTGGTCTCCAACCGGAGAGACACCCTCCATTCGCGAGTCCCTTCCAATTTCATCAAGAAATCCGCACAAACAATAATAGTAAGGATAGAAGAACTTGGACCCCTCATCCCTCTCTCTCTCTGTAATTGATCCCTTACTCTCTCTCATGGCTAATAAATGTTTCAGCTTCACCGCATCAAGGGACTGGTGCTACCGTTACGCCTTCGCTAGCACTGGGCTTCGATCGGCCACGACCGACCTCGGCGATGGCACTGTCGTACATTGTTGGGTCCCCAAGACGCACAAACAGAACAAACCAACTCTGCTCCTACTCCATGGATTTGGAGCCAACGCAATGTGGCAATGGGGCGATATCCTCCGCAGCTTCGTCTCCCGCTTCAATATTTACGTCCCCGACCTCCTCTTCTTCGGTGACTCGTTCACCACTCGCCCCGAGCGGTCCGAGTCGTTCCAGGCCCAGTGCATGATGAGAATGATGGCGGCCCACGGGGTGCAAAAGATGATCTTGATTGGGCTAAGCTACGGCGGGTTCGTCGGGTACGGCATGGCGGCGCAGTTCCCGGAGGCGGTGGAGAAGGTGGTGATATGTTGCTCCGGGGTGTGCCTGGAGGAGAAGGATATGTCGGAGGGCTTGTTCATCGTCTCCAACTTGGACGATGTCTTCAGCGTTTTGCTGCCGCAGACGCCGGAGAAGCTTAGAGAGCTCATGCGGTTATCGTTCGTCAAGCCGGCCAAGATCGTTCCTTCTTGCTTCCTTCGCGATTTCATCGACGTGAGTAGCAACTAACACCAACTTTCCTCACTCATTCCTTATTGCGCAGATAGAGATGTTTGGTTCGGTGATTTTCATGATCAGATAAAATTTGATGCTCCTGTTTGAGCAGGTTATGTGTACAGAATATGTTGAAGAGAAAAAGGAGTTGATCCATGCTTTACTCAAAGACAGGAAGCTTTCTGATCTTCCCAAAATCTCTCAGGTTAATTTTCGTTTTGTGATGGCATATTTTATATTTATTGTTCTAGTTGTGTGAAATGGGTAAATCTATATTCTTCTAATTCTTCTCCATTCCCATGGATGCAGCCAACGTTAATAATCTGGGGAGAGCAAGATCAGGTATTCCCATTGGTGTTGGGACACAGATTGAAAAGGTAGTTAGTTATCTGGAACTGGAAGCAGTTTATTGTCTTTCCTTAATTTATGCCTTAGATTTGATTCTATCTTCTTTAATTAATATATATATATATATATATATGCATATATTGATGGAGCAGAGATTTCGTTTTAACTATTTACAGTTATCTTGGGGAGAATGCTCAGCTAGTAGTGATAAAGAATGCGGGGCATGCTGTCAACTTTGAGAAGCCCAAGGAGATATACAAGCACTTGAAACCCTTCCTTTTTGATTCTCCTCCTCCTTCTCCTCCATCACAGCATCCTCCTTCAAAGTTTCTTGAAAACAAAGTAGATTGATGAACTGGTTTAATCTGATACGTACTACATTGTTAAACTAATATCATGGCTATATGGAAGCTGCTGGTGGCCTGGTGGGACTCTTAGAAAAGGCAGGCAGAGGAAGGTTTAGTCCAAATGTGCAACAAATTAATTAAGGATCCATATTGGTGATGATGAGTATGTATAATTGATTGATAACATAAATGCATATTGTACAATAGATCGATTGATTCATTGATTGATATTGTTTTGTTTCCTTAAACTACAAGCTAGAACAAAATGTAGTAATTACTCTATATATATTGCTAATTCTTTGTTTGAACTTTGTGGTGGGATGGTTGGAATCATCTAATTGGGGGTGGTGGGTCAATTATATATCCGGAGAGGTTACCCTACTGGAGTTTGTGATATGATCCACTAAACATTTGCTTAATGTGCCGGCGGTCATTGGATATTGGGATTTAAGCTAACTGCTGGTGAATAAGTAGTATAACTAAACAATGGGTTGACACTCGAAAGTGAAAACTCTTATCCATTAATTCCAATGAAAGGGGGAATATGTGGGAATTGAAATTCTTTACCCTCAATCACTACAGTTAAAGAGAATGAACTTGTGAATATAGAAACAGAATTGTTACTTTTGGAGGATTAAACCCAGAAATGACCTCGGATTTGGATTGAGAACATTCACAAGGTTCAGGAAATAGTAAAGGCATAAGAATTAAGAAAGCATGTCAGAATTATGGTGGAGTAATTTAAATTTATGCATCACTAAACCAAGCAGAGCCCCTTGAGAACGTGATCCAGGCAAAGGGCACGCTCATAAATTTTAGGGTAAATTTCTTAAATTATCCTTATGGTTTAGTTAATTGACTAAATATACCCTTACTGTTTGAAAATTGACTAACGATATCCCTACTGTTTCTGACAATTGACTAATACTTTCCTTATTGTTAGCGTGTGTTAACAGAAAGATAAAAAGACTATTTTACCCTTTACTCTTCTTCAAATTTTCAAAATAAAACAGGGAAAAAAGGATCATCAAAACATTAACATTTCAAACCCAAAACCTTCAATTGTCCTCCTCTTCAAGAAATTTACCCTATAAGACTTGAATCACCTGAAGTTTTGTCAGTGAAGGTTGAAGAGGGATGCACCTGTGTCCAATTTTTCTTCCGTCCCCCTCTGAACCCGTTGGGCAAGAGCACTGGTAACTCCCAACCGTATTTGTGCAAATCGCTGATGGTGCAGTTATTCATGGTTCAATCCATGCATTCATATATGTCTGCAAGTGGTTTACTATTTGCACCTCTACAACTCAGGTTGCAACTCTTCACAAGATAACTGTTGTAACTCTTTAGGTGAGATGGTTATTTGAGTCCTATTTACTGTTTTTTTTTTCCTGCAAGAAAACAACCCATTTAGGAAGAAATTAGTGTTTTGATTTTTAGAATTTTAATGAGAGAATAGAGCTGGATGGATCTAGCTCTATTCTCCATTATCCATTAAAGGTCCTCCTAGGATTCCATTAAACACGATTCCTTTTTTTGTGTAAGGAGAATAAAATTTACATCCATCCAACAGAATTCCTTCTCCATTCTCCCCTGTTTCTGGATTCCGTGAATCCTAGCTGTTGGAATCCCATTAAATATCATTCCTTCTCCATTATCCCCTGTTTTTTATATTAAAACTAAATAAAAAATATTTAACCGTTTTAAGAAGAAAATAAGAGAAGAGGTTAACAAATTCCAGATTACAATCTTCCACCTTCGTTACGAAAAGGTTCTCCTTGGATTCATGGAATCCATTTACATCCATCCAGCTTTCATCCAATGGGATCCCAACACCGGCTGCTGTGATTAGGCCTTTGTCAAGTACAATGCCAATACCAACCGCATCACCCAACTGTTTATCGTTGTAACCGCCATCGTCGTGTTAGACAATTATGCCCTTAACTCCAATCAGATTGATGTATTTATTGACATTTATTGTAAATGAATAAAGTGCATAATTGATTCATGTTATTTTGATTTGTTTCTGTGTAATACCCTTAAACTAGACACTAATGAGATTCGTGTTAATTTAGAATCTTCACAGCCGTTAGATAGATTTGGGGAGATTTATCCTGCCAAGGATGACATTAATGTGCTGTCGAGAAGGTTGGGGTGGCTTGTCTCAGCTGTCAGGGTAAGACCCAAAGCACATGCAGTGTGGGTGGCTTATCTTAGCTGCCCACATTCCTTAGGTCTTCATAAGGTGTCTGGACTCAAGGACCATTTAGTGTAAATGTTAGGCCCATTAAGATCCCATACTGATGGACTCAGAGGTTCACTATGTTCTGCAGTGTATTTGGCCAAGCCTTGTAATAAAGGCTGGGCTGAACCCATATGGCTGATGTGTAGATCAATACTAGGGTCCCATGCCATACAAAGAGAGCCAAGCTAGCCAGCATTTAAAGAGAAAGTGAGCTATGTAACTAAATGGGCCTAAAGCCCATTTCGAACTGGGCTTAAGTGAATTAATTAAAAAGGGGTGAATTCTAGTTTATAATCTGATTAGGATTAGCTAAAGGATAAGATAAGTCTTATCCATTTAAGAGTCCAGATCCAAATATCGGATTTGGATCAAGAAACTCTTTCCTAATTGGATTAGAAAACTTATCCAAATAAGGTTATAAATAAGGGGTGAATTCACCAGTTTCATACACTCAACAATCTGTAGAATTCTCCTCCAGTCCTTTCTGCCCCAACCCAGCTTGATTTCCACCTTTGGATCTGATCAAGAATAGTTCTTGATATTTTTTCTTACTAGAAGAAACAATCTAAAGTCGTGCTCACCAACCCCTTGTGTGATTCTTGCTGAAGAACCACTTTGCTGATTTGCTTCACCATAAGCTGTGTCATTTTCAGTGGATGCGGGTTTTGGTCACCTCTTTGGGTGTGAACACCTATGTTGGGAGTTACTGTTATTCTGTATCAGGTATATCCCTATTTGCTTCCTTTTGGTTTCAAATCTAGTCCGATTTATTTCAAGAACGAACATTGAAAAATGTAGTTTTTCTAAATCAGGGAATAGGATTCCCGGATGGGAGAAAAAAATTTTTGAAATTTCACCCAGCCACCCTGCATGGTTCAGCCATCCATATGATGGATCTCCCATCCCTTCACATCGGCCCCATCTCGGCTGGCATTGGAGACCTCTACCATGGCATCATTCACCATAGTTTTTGCTCCTTGGACGGGGAGAGTATTTGCTGCAATTGCGGCGAAGAGATTTGGGAGAAGCGGAGAGGAGAAAGGGCTTATGGATTGGATCTTTGGGGGTATACAAAAGGAAGACCAGCTGCTTGAGACCGACCCCATCCTAAAGAAGGTCGAAGAAAAGAACAGTGACACCACGAGTTCGGGGCGGAGGGGATCTGTTGTAGTTCCACCCAAGAAGTCCGACATGTTTGGAGGAAAAAAAGAGGAGAGAGAGAAAGAGGGGTGGGAAGTGGAGGGTAAAATTGGGTTTTAAAATATATATATATATATATATATATATATATATATATCACGTACAAATGAGTTTTGATGGAATATTAACGGGCCTTAACGATAAGGGTAAAGTTAGTCAATTATCAAAAACAATAGAAGTAGCATTAGTCAATTTTCAAACAGTAAGTGTACATTTAATCAATTAGCTAAACCATAAAGGTAGTTTAAGAAATTTACCCTAAGTTTTAAGTGTGGCCCTAAAGTTACATCTTTTAATTGCCCCCGCTAATGAAGGATGACCATTTTACCATTACTGCCAGCGTCCATTTTTACTTGACCAAACAAATTTGGTAAGGCTTACCTCTAATTAGGATTGGTGGTGAGTACAAGGGCACATGGCAATTAATATGGAGTGCTCGATTTGTGGTAAGCACCAAGTAAGTTTGGCTAATAATTAATGGATCCTATTCTTCCTACGTCGAATGAAAATGATAAGGATTTCTCTTCTCCTTACATCCGACTCACAAACGAAAATAAAATCACTAAAACTAAGACCCCTATCACCTCCTGCCGAAAAGAGCTTTATGAGTTAACCAGTTTACCGATATGCATGCTTGAATTTGATATTTAAGTTGAAGAAGTTCATTAGGTTTCGACATTCTTTGATGACACTTTCCAATCTCAACGGAGGCACAAGTCTACCATTGAGGGAGTCGATAACTAGCTTAGAGTCACCTTCAATGACGATTCTCTGATCCCTATAGTTGATAGCCATATTAATGACTTCCCAAGCTGCCTAAGCTTCAACAAGATTGATAGTTGAAATTCCATTTAGAAAGGGAATATATTTGGTGAATGGGATTTTGATTCGGATTGATCAAGATATTTTTTGGATTTTTAAAGAATGTCCATTTTACCATTCAAATTAATCAAAAAAATTATTTTCTCTCTCTTTCTCTCTAGGTGGGTTTAATAACCTTCCTACATGGGAAAAGTTGTCAATATTTGGACAGGATAAAATTATTCCTTTTAATAATGACTTTTTATGGATAAAATGGTCATTGTCTTATTTACTTGAGAAACAAAAAAAAAATGGATAAATGCACTTACCTAGATAAGGTTGCATTTGTTTGCAATGTAAACACCAGATTGGTATACTAGCAATCCGGTCCGGTTATGCCCGCATTTGTTTGCGGTGTTTTTGTACATCACATAAGAGGGTAAAAGTATATTCAGTGTGAGATTTACATCGAGATTTGATAGTAAAAAGACCATTGATAAAATCAATGTTGTTTAGGCATGACCAACTTTGGTAGCCCATAAGCTCGCAAGAGGGATATATGGAGTATAATCTCTTTTCTTTTATTAAGTAATCTTGTTTAATTATAAAAAAAAAATCACAAGAGGGATGACAATTTCTACCCATCTAGTCCTAATGGGGCTTGTTTTTTCATGTAAAAATGGATTTTGGGGCAACATAAGTTTTAGGTGTTAAATTTAATAATATTTAAATTTTATGTGAAAGATAATTGATAATTTATCTATTTTTATATAGATAAAAATAAATCCACATTTTTTTTACATTTTTTTAGTAAATGGGAAGGGGCTACACAAGACCGGGGGAGGGGGGGATAGCATGTCCACAAGCATCACAAAAACAAATAAACATCAAGGCTTTAGGAAGCTCATTAACAAAAACAAAATTAAAAAAAAAAAAAAAAATCAATCATTGACCACCTCATGAGTTAACCACTTCACCACTTGAGTAGCATTGTGATAGACATGACGGTACCTGATACTTTGATCCAAATGCAAACCAAGAAGATGACACTCCTCAATGATGTTCCTTAATCTCCACATGGCTTCACCTTTTGTAGAAGGCGATCAATTATGAGCTTGGAATCCCTCTCAATAATGATGGGCAAAACATGAGAAGGGAGAGCCATATTGTGGGCTTCCCATGCAATTCAGGTTTTGGCTAGATTAATAGAAGTTGTACTAATAGTATAAGCTTTTACATTCATAACTCTACCAGCATGATCTCTAGCAATACACACTATACACCACAAACACCAAGGATTAAAATATTGATATTGAGTATTTATCGGACAATTTGGATACGAATACGGATATACTTAAGAAACACATGAATACGGATGAAAAGTATGGAAACGCTAAAAAACACATACAAATTTCATAAATATATTGATAGCATTAAGTTTAATGTCAAAATCAATATTTTCAAACCAGACCGGACTAGAAAAACCGAAAACCGGTCACTACTGTTTCACCCCAAAACCACTTTTTGGAGAAAAAAAACATTGATTTGGTCAGTGAACTGCTGACACATTCGGTCAAGCTATCAAATTGTTCGACTTGAGAATGGTTTTGGGCCATTTTTTGGGTTTTTTTAATTTTTTATTTGTTTGTTAGAGTGGGCCATCCATTCAGACCAGGCAATTGAACCGTTCAACCTAGGAACTGGATCCATAACGATTCACTATCTGGTCTGGTTTTAAAAACCTTGGCCAAAATACTATAAATAATGTACAAATACATAGGAATTGTATGTTTAAATGGTCCATATGAAGAAATATATTATAATAAATATAGTGGGATATGTAGATATTATAAAATTTTGTTAATAATGTACCAATCAAGAGTCCAATGCACATATTATATTGATTTTTACAAATTAATACATGCAAAAATCCATTATTATTTTATTATCTATTAAAGTGCAAGGCATAAAACATATGCAACTATTATATTTGAGTTATTATATCAATTTTTTTTCTATTTTATTATTTTAAATTTTTAACATTAACAAAAAAAATCAACTAAAAATGTTTGGTAAACAATATTTTTTATTTTTATAAACAATAAATATGTTATTCTCAAGGACTTTAAAACAGGACTAGATAGGGAATCGTTTTGGGGGACCGGTTCTCAGGTCGAATGTTCCGACCGTCCAACTTAAATGGAAAACTTGTTTTGACTTAAAAAATAAAAAATAAAAATGGCCAAAAACCGTGTCTAGTTCGACGATTTTGCTCGGGTTAGCAGGTTGCTAACCAAATAAACGATTTTTGGCCAAAAAGCGATTTTAGGGTGAAACAAAACTCATTACTTGACCGGTTCTCAGGTTTTCCGGTCCGATCTAGTTTTGAAAACCATGGTTATTATAAAATGTAAATTAAAATATCAATTAATAATTTATAAAAGTATATAATCTTAACTAATATATCAAATCTATTAAATATTTGAAGATGCATATCATATGAAAATTCATAAATTTTAATTACTAAAATAATTATTCCATTATTAATATTCTTATGTTTTTAAATTTTCTAAATTAAAGAAATATATAAATGTAGATTAGTGGATTTGATAGATTCAATTTATATTGTATTTTCAAATATTTTATAAATGATATTTTTATTTCATTAATAATAAATACATTATTATTTAATGCAAATTAAAATATTAATTAAGAATTTATAAAAATTTTAAGATAGATATCATGTGCAAATTTATGAAATTTAAGTATTAAAATTATTATTCTATTATTAATATTTTTATTTGTATAAATTTTTTAAATTAAAATTCTTATTTTGATATATGTGTGTGTGTGTGTGTGTGTGTGTGTGTGTGTGTGTGTGTGTGTGTGTGTGTGTGTGTGTGTGTGTGTGTGTTTGTGTGTGTGTGTGTAGATTTTCTAAATTATTTATTTTGTTGATTAATAAAATAATAATTTTTTATATTATTCTTTTTAATTTGTAGTTGGAGTTGTTGAAAAGAAATGTATATTACTTTTTATTGCATGTAGACATTAATGTTAATAAAAGTTAATTTATTACATTTATTGAAATGTAATAAAAGCTAGCTTGGTGAGTCCATGATTTGTATTGAGCGACCAAGGTTCATACTCAACTTTTTTATAGTGAGTCCATGATTTGTATTTATCATGAAACTAGGGACCAATAAACCCAACTAGCAGGATACAACTCTAGTTGTGGCATATCCCGCGTTGGTGCAGTTCAATACCAATACGATACGCCTCATAGCAGGCATATCGTGTTGATATTTTAATACTTGGCAAAAACCATTAGGCCTAGAAGAGGCATTGACATTAATTTTGATAGTACTCTCATGGGGGCTAGACCATCGAATAAGAAACCAAGCCTTATTATGATTGGAATAAAAACTTTTCATTTATATTTTTCCAAATTAAACATAAAATAACCACATATTTTTCTTTAATTAATGGTTCATTGATACCATTAAAATTTTTAGAAATTCGTGTCCACCAATCACAAATTGAGCTATCCCCATCATTAGGACAATAGCCATTTTGAGTTAATGATCTCATCATCACTATAGTTGGCACATGCACCTTCAATGTTAAAGTCCCTTTCAATAAGAATTTTTTTTTAGTGGGGAGATTATCATTTAGAAGTAGGAATATGAAAATTTTAAGTTTAGGATTCTCCAAATATTTTTTTAAATAATTATTTGGCATAGAATTTTCTAGATTTGTTAAACACTCACTATTGTAAGCTACTTCACAATATACTCACAACCACTGAAGGTGAGTCAATTAGTATCATTTTGTCTTCCATAAGAATAGATGGGGGAATAATAGGTTTAATCCTCCACCAAGGTATTGTTGGCACCAAGGACCGAATCATCTACTCATTCCAAATGCTTCTCTCATTAGCAATAAGGTCATTAACAAAAAGATCCATATTCTCAATTTGTTCACGATCCACCTCATTTGCAAGGGGGTGTTTCCAGCCCAAAAATCAGTCCAAATTTTAGCTTTTTTACCATCACTAATAACCCAACCAATGCCCCTTCTTATCACATCTCTCGAAGAGATGATATCCCTCCAAGCCCAAGAGATACTCCTTTTAGTTTTGGCTTCCCAACAATCATTCCTTTTGAGGTATTTATTAGAAACCACCCTCACCTTCAAATTATCTTGATTGGTCAAAATATGCCAACCCAATTTTTCAAGACAAGCATTATTCATCCATCTAATATTTCTTGTCCCAATACCACCCCAATTTTTGGGAGTACAAGTGTGATTCCAATTAATAATGTAAATTGGTTTTCTATTATTGGATTTAGACCAAATAAAATTTCTCTAGTTCTTATAAAGATCCTCAATCACACTAAGGAATTTTAAAAGATCTAATAATAAAATAAAAGAGGCATAATACAAGTGGTAAAATTGACCAAGGTTAACTTTCTTGCAAGAGAAAGGGTTTTGGACTCCACACACCAACCCACCCCACCCTCAAATGTAGGGAAAGATAGGATCAATGAGGGTTTTGTATTTTCATGTGTGGAGAGGTTTTGAATTCTAAAAATCAACCCACTATGGATTTTGCGGAGGGTATGGGTTGGGAGGTTAAAGAAGATAGATAAGGTCTAGAATTTACAAAAGCCTCCCCAAACCCACCCCTACTTGCAATGAGTTTTAGTAGCCATAATATAATGATAGAAGGTGGTTTGAAACTTGTTATCACTAGTCTTTCAGGTGTAATAAATCTTCCATGGGGCATCCAGATATTAATAAAAGAGTGTAAAATGACATCTCCTTTGGAATAGATTCAGATTGAATGTGTGCTATTTGCATATTCTTATAGAGCAACCAATTCAGCAGTGGACTGGCTTGAAAACATGGGTCATGGGTCAAATGTAGTTAATAGTGATAGATGTAGTTGGTTTTTTAAGTGTACTAGCATGGGTCATGATGATGATATTAATAATATGTGTCTAAATTTTTTTATATTTCCATGTGTACAAAAATAAATTTCATTTACCACACTTGTTTTTGTTTAATAGAATGAACATATATATTATATTAGAGATGTGCTTAATTATCTTTTACAAAATTTATGTATTTTCATATTTTTGTATTTTATTCTTTTTAATTTTTATTATTTAATTAATGATATCATGGGTTGACCCATTTGATGATTAGAATGGTTGAATTGCTTACATGCCATCTTCATTTTTTGTCAATTAGAAAAAATGGGTTTTATATTGTTAATAAGTATTGGATAATGATCTAACCAGTAGAATTTATTGGTTGAGAAAAATACCTTAAATATAAGATTTAATGAGAAAGAACATGAATTGATACCTTAAGTATAAGACTTTGTAAGAGGGAATTGAATAAGATTAAAATTAATAGTTCAAATTACATTTTATGATCTCACAAATAGAGAGAGTGAGTGAGAGAGAGAGAGAGTAAACTTAAAAATAGAGGCAATTTTAGTAAAAAAATTCACAAGCTCGTTCATACTTTTAATAGTAGTCTTTTCACAATTTTTTTTTATATTTCTGTATAAAAACAATTCTTATTTATCACACTTATTCTTGTTTAATATGATGAATTTACAATATTAGAGATGTGCCCAAATGATTTCTACAAAATTGATTTACCTTTTTTTCATCTTTTGTGTTAATATTTTTAAAATTTTTATTTTATGATATCAAAGGTTGGCAAATTTGACCTAGAAGAAGTTGAACTGTTGACCCATCACCAAATACAAAAACAATTTTTTAGTTGATTTTTATTTTATTCCATTTTCAATAAAAACAATTGTTATTTATCACACTTATTTTTCTTTAATATGGTTAATATAAAATACCAAAAACATGCCCATTTTTACAATTTCTTTTTATTTTTCTCTTTATTTATATTTTAAACTTTTTATTAACTATGACATCATGGCCCATTTGCCTTAGATGGTTGAATTGCTTACTTGCAACCTAGACGAAAGAATTTATGGCACAAGTCAAGCAAGCTAGGCCAAGTTTAAGCTCAACCCAGGCCCAATCCTAAAACTTGGGCCTAAGGCTTAAGCATGAGGTAAAGCCCGAACTGTCCAGTCCAAGCCTAGCCTACATTGAAATTTGATGCACACGGGTTGGGCTTAGACTTGGGTTAGTCAATCAGACCACACTGAATTTGATATAAATGTATGTGTATATTTATGCAAGTTATGCATATATGTATGGTTTACCAATAAAAAAACATGCATATATGTATATGTATGCATGTATGCATATGTGTATACACATATATGTATGTACATAATCGGGCCAAGCTCGAGTCGGGATAATGTCGGGCCAGGTCTGGGATACCTAAGGGTTAGGCTCGAGCCCAACTAAAAAAAGTAAAAGAGCCTGAACTTTTAGGCCCAAGCCCAACCCAATGACCGAAAATCCAAGTCCCACTTGTGTAAAATTATAGGCTGGGTTAGTCTAGTCTTGGGTTAGGGCCCACCCAAGTTGCACCCCTAGGAAGAAGGGTTTTGTTTTTGGATTGATTTTAAAGGGTTTTATGTTGTTAAAAAGTGTTAGATATAGATCTAAGTAATATAATTTATTTTTATTTTTTAAACCCAAAATTAATATAATCTATTAGTGAGAAAAAAACACCGTAAATATAGGATTTCATGTGAAAGAATGGAAATTACCTTAAAAAAAAGACTTAATGAGAAGGAATTAAATGAGGTAAAAAGTAGTAATATATTGTGAAGAGTATTAGATATAGATCTAATTAGTATAATTTATTAGTGAGATAAAATATCTTGAATATAGGATTTTATGTGAGAGAATGGGAGTTAATACCTTTAGGTTGTGTTTGTTTGGAGTGTAAATCTCATCAATGTTATACTCCACTGATGGAGTTTCACACTAAATCGTTTGAAAAACGTAAACTGTTGAAAAAGGTGAGCATTGGAAAATGTGTCTATTCGATGTAGTTTTTACATCGACAATTGGTGTAAAACTTCACTATAAGTGACGTTTTACATCAATTTATGGTGTAAACCAAACGCCTACGAAACCGAACCGCTGATGACGTTTTACACTGCATCCAAACGCTGACAAAACCGAACCGGTGGTGATGCTTTACACCACAAACAAACGCAGCCTTAAGAAATTAAATAAGATGAAAATTAGTTCAGATTTCATTTTCATCCCTCACAATAGGATGTACTGAATTCAAAAAAACAAGGGTGTTTTAGTCAAGAAGAGAAGTTTCACACCCTCATTCATACTTTTAATGGTAATATAGATATGCTTTTGTGATCAAAATGCCCTAGGGATGAATTGATCAAAATAAATTTTGATACTTCCCACGTGGATGGGTTCTGTGTAGTTTTTTGCATTGCCAGAAGCCATCTTAGATTTGTTGTGGATGCAAAGGCCTATCCTATTGGCATCGCTACCATTAATCTTGTTGAATCTTGGGCCGCTTGGGAAACCCACAATATGGCTTTAAATTTTAGTGACCAGCCAGCCCATTTGCATGAGGGGGGGATTCTCTCATTTCCATCTCGTGCCTGAAGAAGAAGATCAAGACTCCAAGGAGAATAAAATCTTTAAACAAAGAATGGCTCAAGTAGTCTAATATGTTGGATTGTGGTGTATTGGCATGCCTATCAATAAAGCTAACCGGGTTGCAGATTTGATGGCACATAAAACTCTTGCTTCAAAGCTCCTTTAAATCTCAATGTCCTTTTTCTTCTTAAGTTTTTAGGGTTCATTTGTTGGTGTGATCAATATATGGGGCCGAGCTACCCCAGGCTTGTGGAGCTCCTCCTGAAATTATGAAAAGAAAGATACGCTTTTGTGGTGCTTGGTGGGGATGAATTGGTTGTGAGTAATTTTAAATAGCGTTTGATGTTTTTTTCTTTTTTCTTTCTCTTTCAAAAACTTAAACAGAAAACATACAAAAAATTTAGAAGAGTCCTATAGATTGTAAAACGGTTGCAACATCTAATAAAGTTTATGTTTGATTCTTTTTTTTTTAATTTTGTAGTAAATATTTTAGTTTTTATACAGTCTTTTTGCTTGATTCTAAGCTTTTAGTTCTGCAGTCCGTATCTTAATTCTTATGCACCATTAATAGACCTTGAGTATCAATAAAAATGGAGAGTTCGTTAGTACAAAATGATGGTTGCAGTTATGAAACTCTGAATTTTATTATATTAATTTATTTAATTATTGTATATATAAACAATTATATACATAAAATTCATATAAAATTAAAATTTTAAGTTTTTTGTCAATTTTTTTTAAATAAATAGCTTTGAACCGATATACAATCCGACCTAACCCAAGGCTCGGCCCACAGACCAACCTAACCCATAGCATGGTCCAGGCCCGTGGGCCATGCCAAGCTGACCCCTAAAATTTTCACCGGGAAAGACAGCACGACCCGTAACAGCCAACGGGCCAACACGGCACGAACGGCACTTTACACGGACCGCTGGCACGGCCCACTTTAGCCCTTTATATCTTACATTTAAGAATAAACTTATTACATGTGTAAAAAAAGGAAAGGGGAAGGAAGTCCGCGTCAGCATTTACTCTTACATGAGAGGACTCGGGCCTCCCTTTTCCACCATAAGATAGCATGGATCATAAATTCCGGGGTGCCGTATTGTTTAGACCGCGATTCGAAGACCGTGTGCTTGTGTGTGGCTCTCTCATCCAACTTCCAAATACCTCCGCAACATGTCATTAGATTCATTGCTTGCTGTTTAGCACTTTCCCTTCTTTAAAACCAACACCAGCGGAGGGAGAAGACTCAGACATTCAGACCAGAACCAGGTAGATAGGATAGGATGACGATGGAGAACTCAACTACCGCTATGGCTCCTTTTCTTCTTCGGAATTTGATAACCTCTATATTCATCTTCGCTGATAAATCCCTTCTCAATTTATCAGAAAGATATAAGCTTCTCCAATTCATTCGCTACCTTCTTATCCAACTTCTCTTATTTTTTTTTCGTTTCCTACCTTCTATCTTTCCTTCCTTAATTGCTAAATCAGCGGTCGACTTTCCTCTCAAATCCCACCACGTTAAGCGGGAATTCCCGACCCAGGGAGACTCCGGTATCGCTCGAGCACTCTCTCAGATTCTGTCCATCATCAACGATATCCCAGTCAGCTCCCGCAAATATGAAACGGTTCGAAACTTAGCTGAAAATCTCATCGACGAAAATCTCCGGGAAGGATGCGAGTCGCTGAGAAAAGTCAACCAATCGGTTCTATCGACGGCGTTCGCCAGGACTCTTTGCCTGCTCGAAAGGGCGATGTCAGAGCAAGAGCGAGAGCAGTTCGATGGGGTTGATTACTCGTTGAATCGGGTTTTGAGAGTAGTCCGGTCGTTGGGCGACGGGGCCAGAGCCCGCCTCGGGGTCGGGGGATCGAGGGAGGACATGTTGCCTCCCGGAGCTTCTGCCGAAAAGTTGGCTGCCGAGCTGCTCTGGTTGGCAGAAAAATTAGCGGCTTGCAGGAGTGCAGAAGAAGCCGTATGGCGATGGGGATCAGCTTCAGACTTGGCTCGCCTCGCTCTTTCGGCGCCGCCGCGACTTCAGGGCTCTCTGGTCAAGGTATCTGGTACGTAACGTATCATTGGCCGACCCGAACATCTTCCCATACTTTGATAGTTTAGTTTGATTCAAGATAAAACTGGAACTAGAGTTTTTCCTTTTAGTATTTAAGCATATCACATTAATTAACTCTAAAAAGAAGGTGACAATAGCGGGATTCGGATCCGCGTTTCCGCTGGACTATTCGAATCAAATTTGACAATATCGGACTGAGATCCCCACAACGTTCGCACATCTTCGCCGTGCTTCGATAATAATATCAGAAATGATGATATCATTATGGGGTGATATTTATAGTACACGACTGGAATGTACTGTGAGACATTGTGGGAGATTGCTCGGATTATGCAGCTAACATATCAACTGAAGCGCCACCCTAGCTAACTGAAATTAGAGCCGGATCCCGTAATTTGTTGCTCTACTCGAGGCTCTGTTCTAAGTTAGGTTAAAAATAAACTTTATAAAATTTGAACCGGTGACTATGGTAAAATTTAAAAAAACATTGGCTTAATCTGTGTTTTAATTGACTATGGGAGGAAAATTGTCAACACTTAAATGAGACAAAAATGTTCATTTTAATAATGGATTTTTATGGTTAAAATGATCATTTCCTTATTTACATGGGAAATAAAAGAATATGGTAAATGCACTTACCTGGGTAAGTCTTTCCTAGGAAACACTTACCCGGGTAGGTACATTTACTTGGGTAAGTAATTTACCGAAAAGCAAACAGGGCATTAGGTCCCGTTCACTTTTCAATAAGTTACTTATCCGGGTAAGTGAATTTACCCATATTATTTTATTTCTCATGTAAATAAGGCAATGATCATTTTAGTCATAAAAATTCATTATTAAAAGGTGCATTTTTATCCCATTAAAGTGTTAGCAATTTTCTTTGTGGGTGAAAAAGTTATTTACGTACACACCTAGGAGATGAGCATCATTTACCTGAAAAAATAAATCTAAAAAATGAATATAAATTTCTTGATTAATGAGAACTAATATCCCATCAACCAACCTTCCCCCTCTCAAAAACCAAAAAAATAACTTCCCCTAAGAAAATAATAAAATTTTCTAAAGATAAACAAACCATAAATTTTTCTAATTAATCTGTATCTTAATTGACTAGATAATCCTAAGTACAGTTAATTAAAAGTTATTTACCCAAAATGAAACCATGCAACATGACAAAAGTATGGTGGCCTCTTTACCACCACTTGTTCATAGATCATAATTAATACGAGAAAAACTATCATGCATTGTCTGCTATCCACATGATCCCAACATGAAAGGGATACCGACTCGTGGTAACACTTTATTTGCGTAAAACGGCCGTTGAGATTTTTCTTTTTTTGGTAAGATACCATATCCCTTTATATATTTGATGAAAGGCATTTGAAATTAATGATAGAAATAGTTCACATAACCATTCATTGCCTCGAAGACAATTAGACAACAACACTAACA
Organism: Nelumbo nucifera; assembly: GCF_055504915.1. Classification (NCBI taxonomy): domain Eukaryota; kingdom Viridiplantae; phylum Streptophyta; class Magnoliopsida; order Proteales; family Nelumbonaceae; genus Nelumbo; species Nelumbo nucifera. Next base: position 106,722,079 of record NC_142649.1, on the reverse strand, counting down.
AACAAACTATCCCAGAACTGTACACCAAATAGAAAATAATAAAGAGATAAATAGAGAAATACAATTAAAAAATAGTGACTCATTAACCAACCACAATGCATTAGAGACTGCTTAGTGTTTTTTTTTCTTGATATTACATGCATGCTAATTGCTACACAATTCAGGGCAGGGGAATCGGGGCTAGGGCATTGCAGAGTGCATGTGAGGCCCAAGCGACCATCTCGACAATTGGGTCATTGGCCTAGACTATTTTGAAAATCAGACCAAACTAGATTGGATGATCAGACCGTTGTTTGACCCGGGAATTGATCAGTTGTTTGGTTTCATTTTATGCTTGATTTGGAAAATTTTGAAATACCATTGATTTGATCACTAAACTGTTCACTTGGATGGTTGAACCACTAAACTATTTTATTGATAAACGATTTTCAGACTGTTTCATTATTTTAATTATTTTTCAAAATATCAAGAGTCGATCTGTTCAGACAGGATGATTGAACCACTGACCCAAAAACTAGTGGTCAAAAGTGATTCCATTTTCGAGTGGATTTTTAAAATCTTATTGAAACGTAGGGCAATTTATTGACCTACTTGAGCAGATAACCCAGGGATACTACCACAAATTCTTTGGAATGGAGCAAAGACCCGTAGGGAGGTCCAGGTCTTACGTCCTATAACCCTCCCTCCTATACCATGGAGAATTGGAAATTTACATAAGAAAGCAAAAGCCATGTGTTTCATCGCAATTGCATGCATTGGACATGGAGAAAAATCCATTAATGAATCTATTGCAACTTTAGAAAGAGTCCATATCGGATGCAAACACAAGCTAAGTGCCCAAACCTGACTAGAATGGCCCCATGTATGTAGAACATTTGTATTTGCAGCAAATCTCGTATCTTTTATAAAGCACAATTAAAAGATGGCACTTACACTGTAAACAAAAGCATTTTTCTTCTGTTTCTCCTCCTCGTTGTGATGTTCCCTTGAACTCAGGTTTTGTTCTCTTGGTTTTTAATTTAAACAACTTTTCCCTACTACAGAGAAAATTACTATATATTTTTAGTTGCTGTTTAATGACTATAGTCATGTGATATTCCCATGCAACATTCTTAATTTAATTAAGAAAAGCACAGAGATTGTACTTTGTTTTTACACCAAAAGCTTATCTAATATTAGTGTAAGGGCTGCCTTCCACGTTTAAAATTAAAAATATTAAATGATAAGACATTTAAATTTTAATTTGGTTACTGAATTGTGCGAAAGAAACCTATGAGGGGTTTGGTAATTAAGTCTAGACTGTATAATAACACCCCTATCCTTGATATGCTATACCTGCCTCTCTACAAAGTTGATCCTCCCATATCAAGAGAAGATTTTTTTTTTCTTTTTCTTTTGATAAGTAAGAGTAGATTCCCCCTACAATACGCGTCTTTAAAATATGTTAGTAAAATACTATGATTTAAATTTTATGACTTACATATAAATCAAGACAAATATGATATTATATAGTATATAAACTAAGGTTTTTGAACCGCTGTTGATTTGGACGGTCGGACCGTTCGGCCCAGGAACAATTCAAGCAACTGGTTCCATTCTACCCCAAATCCAGTTTTGACTAAAAACCGTTGAAAAAATCAATAGCACGTTGATCCGAGTGGTTGAACTGTTGACTCATTCAACGGTTTTTGACTGTTTTTATTTTTTTCTTAATTTATTTTTCAGAACAGACTATCCATTTAAACCAGACAATAAGACCATCGGCGCAGAAACTGATGACTAGAACGGTTCCCGTTTTTTAAAACGTTGGTATAAACATAGATGTTCAAAGAAAGATGACACCCAGACTACGGAATTAAGAACCTAGGAGTGCCACAAAGGTGACAAATTAAGTTAGTAGGTTCATGGGTAACGGACTTAAGTTTCTAGAAAACGAGCTAGTGCGTAAGTAAGAGGGTAAAGACTAAGAGGCAGGGTTCTCAGCCCAAGTTTCCAGAATTTGTCACATTCTTTTCACTGTTGCATTGGTTTGATTTTCTCACCATTGGTCAATTCTATATGATTCTTCCAAAGTAGATGAATTAACTTGAACTAGTTTACATTAATTGATGTCAACTCAAACTGAGATTTTTTTTTTCTCATCCCCCCCCCCCCCCCTTCAAGCATTTTTGTTCAAGCACGTCAAAGAATTGGGAGATGGAGAAGAAGTCAAAGACGATAAAGACAAGAGAGAGAAAGAGGAGGGAAGGAAGATGAAGATACTAATGACCTGGTTGCCATTGTTGTGCCGTGCAAGCAATGGAACTGATGCACCGATACTGAGTGCCAAAGAAAGAGAAGAAGTGCAGAAAGTATTGGAAGAGACAATAGAGATGTTGAACCGGGAGGAAGAGCAGGAACAAGTGTTGGCTCTCTGGCTCGACCACTTTATCTCTTGCCCCAACTCAGATTGGCCCAATCTGCAGGCCTGCTATGTTCGATGGTGTGATGCATCCCGCAAAGACTTGCTTCTACACTGAATTGAAGTAGTGGTTACGTAGATTAATTTCTACTACCCCTTAATTCCTTCCCATTTGCACACAAATTCTAGGGAAATTTCTCATACTAGGATTACTCTATTATTCTCCTTGAATAATAAGATATATATACCTGTCATTTCCTAAATTTCATCCGTTAATTAATTATATGGTTGATCAATAATGATCTTTGTATAATTCAGGTATTAATTTAATTGTTCGATCCCTTTGTTTTTTAGGTTACATAATCATACATGGACGTTCTCCTACAAATTTCCAACATTTCAAACGTAACATTGTTATTGTACGTACCAGGCTTTCTCAGTGTCAAGTAACGTAACCACAATCAAATGAGGTCCCATGCATGCATCCATGAATTTAACAAAATAAATATGCCACAGCTTTGCTTTGTGGATTTTGACATTCATCACAAAATGCTGAAATGCAACCTTCTTTTAGCCTAACATTGGATTAGACCGCGAGTAAGAGCTGGATTAATCCGAATCCGGTCATACCAATTGGACTAAGTCAGCTGCATGCCCAAGCACAAAGTTGTTAATTGTGATTGTGACTCATTTACATATGGTCTGTACGTTTTTGTTTCTCAAGACAGACACACACACGTTGGCACTTTGGCAGTTGTGTTTAATTTGTTGGAACAACAAAATCACACATGTTACCTAAATGGATTTCGCAGCTGAAGTGCTCCTTCATCTTCGTCTTGAAATAAAAGTCAATACCTGCTACTGCGGCATTGGTAGGGTTTGAAAGAGTGATGAGTTGTATTGGATGGATGGATGGATGTCTTTGGTGGGGGTTTGATAATTTGAATATTTATAGGTGTGTAGTGAAATTTAGAAATCTGCATTAGGCTTGTCTGTACTTTTTCAATTGGGAGATTTACGGTTCAGTCCAGGGTCAGAATTTTTAGGCCCAAAGTATAGTTGGGGTAGGTGCCAGTTCGGAATTGATGTCAATTCACGGGTGGGCATTGGTGTACAGAATAAAAGTTTTTGACCTTTTGAATGTTTATAGGTCTACATTGGAATTCAGAAATCTGCATTAGGCCTATTTGCACTTTTCCAATGTTTAAACTTTAAAGTTTAAATAGTAATAATGCCCTACAAAGTGAGAGATTAGAATGGTTATGGGGCATATACAATTATACACTTGATGGCTGACTCCATCAGCCCCCTTCAAATTTAGCAAATGCTCAACTCAGGCCCTTCTAGGTTGCACCTTATATATCCCTGTATATTGCAACTAGCAAAGTTCTGAAGGGAAGGGAGGTCCATCATATGGATGGCTAAACCTTACAGGAAGGTTGGGCGAAATTTCAAAAAATTTCTTTTTCCCTCCTGGGAATACAATTTCCTAATTTAGAAAATTGCATTTTCAAGGTTCGTTCTTGAAACAAACCGAACCAGATCTGAAACCAAAAGGAAACAAGTAAGGATGTACTTGATACGGAATAACAATAACTCCCAACATAAGTGTTCACGCCCAAAGAGGTGACAAAAACCCGCCTCCATTGAAGATGACATAGCTTATGGTGAGACAGGATCAGCAAAGTAGTTGTTCAACAAAAACCCAAATTCTTCAGCAAGAATCACGCAAGGGGATGGTGAGCACGACTTTAGATTATTTCTCCTAGTAATAAACAATATCAAGAATTATTCTTGATCAGATCCAAATGTGGAAATCGAACTGGGTAGGGGCGGCAAGAACTGGAGGAGAATTCTACAGATTACTGAGTACATAAACTAGTGAATTCGCCCCTATTTATAACCTTCTTTGGATTAGCTTCCTAATCCAATTAGGAAAGAGTTTCTTGATCATAATCTAATATTTGGATCTAGACTCTTAAATGGATAAGACTTATCTTATCCTTTAGTTAATCCTAATCAGATTATAAACTAGAATTCACCCCCTTTTAATTAACTCACTTAAGCCCAATTCGAAATGGGCTTTAGGCCCATTTAGTCACATAGCTCACTTTCCCTTTAAATGCTAGCTAACTTGTCTCTCTTTGTATGGCGTAGGACCTTAGCATTGATCTACACATCAACCACATGAGTTTAGTCCAGCCTTTGTTACAAGGCCTGGCCGAATTCACTATAGAACACAGTGAACCCCTGAGTCCAGCAATATGGGCTCTTAATGGGCCCAACATTTACACTAAATGATCATTGAGTCTAGTCACCTTATGAAGGCTCAAGGACTATGGGCAGATGCAAGATTAGCCCATCAGGTATAACCCTCAATGGTCTTACACTTAACCTCTCAACCCATAATGATCAAACACTATCCGACAAAAGAGGACCTCTCCCTCGGCTGCAAGGTACAGCGTTGCACTCTCTACTCACATGGATCCCGGGAATTAAAACCTTTTGCAAACATTTTGTGAAACCATAATATATATGTATATCTCTATATAAATATATTTTACAAAACAAATCTCAACACTTTGAAATCAATTGCTAGTAGTTTTAGGTTTCCATCAGAGAGAGTGCATTCCCCAATCATTCACTTTGTCTGACAAAGGGGTTGATCCTATCAAGGATCACCCACTCAGGTGAATTCTCGGACTACCCCAACATACCCAGGTTTTGACCTGGTCAATGATCTCACTGATTGGCATATCAAAGACAACCTAATCCCACACCTAGTGCAGTACCATAATCGAGTCTAAGGGTCAGGTGTAACATTCCAGTTTTGCTCATTTGTCTCTAAGGTCCAAGGAAATACTAGAATTTGGTCCGATTCAAGGTTTCAAGAAAACCCACACTGCATGTACCTCAGGTCTCACCCTAGCAGTTGAGACAAGCCACCCCAACCCACTTGGTGGCACATCAATGTCAATCTTGGCAGGATAAATCTCCCCAAATCAATCCAACGGCCGTGAAAATTTTAAACTAACACGAGTCTCATAAGTGTCCAGTTTAAGGGTATTACACAAAAACATACCAACATAACATGAAACAATTATGCACTTTATTCATTTACAATAAATGTCAATAAGTACATCAATCTGATTTAAGCTAAGGGCATAAACTGTCTAAGTGGTTCAAATTAAGTATCAACTATCAATACACTTTATTTATTTACATATCCAACGATATATAGTGAACTACCACCGAATACCAAACAAAATTCTTTTTGTCCTTCAAAGGCATTTCAGTATATTTTCACAATTATCCAGTACCCCTATCCTGGGTTTTGATTGATATCTGCTTACCACACTTACAGCCTGAGCAATGTCTAGCCGAGTGCACAACATGGTCTACATGATGCACCCTACAACTGAAGCACAGGAAACCTCTCTCATGCCCTCAATCTCCTCGGAAGTCTTAGGAGACATACCGTTGGAGAGAGTGACTCCGTACCTAAAAGGAACATTTCCTTTCTTTGAGTTTTCTATACTATATCTTTTGACAATCTTGTCAATGTAAGTAGACTGGGATAATCCTATTGTCCTCTTCAATCTATCTCTATAGAGTCGAAGTCCCAAGATGTAGGAGGCTTCTCCAAGATCTTTCATGGAGAATTGCTGTGAAAGCCACACTTTCACCGCAGTTAACATTCCTACATCATTCTCAATGAGTAGAATGTCATCTACATACAAAACCAATAATGTAACCTTATCACCCACTGTCTTCTTCTAAACAGATGGCTCATCCGGATTTTGCTCAAAGTCAAATTGTTTGACGGTAGAATCAAACCAGATGTTCCAGCTCCTACAATCTTGCTTAAGTCCATATATGGATTGATTGAGTTTACACACCATGTGTTCCTGACTTGCAGCTATGAAATCTTGCGGTCGCTACATATAAATATCTTTAGTAAAATCTTCATTCAAGAACGTGGTTTTGACATCCATTTGCCAAATCTCATAATCATGGTATGTTGCTACAGCTAGCAAGATCCTAATAGACTTAAGCATGGCCACTGGCGAAAAGGTTTCCTCATAGTCGGTTCCCTCTTTTTGAGTGTACCTTTTCGCCACAAGACGAGCTTTATAGGTCTCAATGTTACCATTTGGATCATTCTTCTTCTTGTAAATCCACTTGCAACCAATTGCTTTCACCCTAGGGGGTTGGTCTACAAGAGTCCAGACCTTGTTGGTCTCCATCGAGTCCATCTCAGCTTTCATGGCGTCTACCCACTTCAAGGAATCTTCCTCACTGGTCGTGGCTTCCACCAAGTAACTTTCTTGGTCATAGTTGAAATAAACTGGAGGCTTGGAGAAGTTAATTGTGAAATAATTCCATTGTCCCTTAAGTAGTCCCTGAATTCGTCGGAGATATTTTCACCTCCTTGATCTAATCAAAGGGCTTTGATCTTTCTCCCCAACTGTTTTTCAACCTCTTGCCTGAACTCTTTAAACATTTCAAAGGATTCAAACTTATGTCTCATTAGGTGCACATAACCATACCATTAATGATCACCAGTAAAAGTTATGAAATAAACGTACTGGTTATGTGTCCTAACATTCAGGGGACCACATACTAGTATGTATTAGGTTAAGTGTGCTTATAGATCTTTCAGGCTTACCTATAAATTGTCGTTTTGTCATTTTACCCTGAAGGCAAGGTTCAAAAGTTAGAAAATCTTCTACAGTTAGAAAATCCAAAGGACCATCATTTACCAACCTTATGATACGATCTATGTTAATGTGGACAAGTCGGCAATGCCACAGGCATGTGGAATTAACTGTTTCACGTGTTCTCTTCTTGGGGATTATTTCCGACGTAGTTTCGGTTAAGTTTGTTTTCAGGGAATGATGGAGAACATAAAGACCATTTTCAAGTTCTCCATATGCGAGGCATTTTTTATTTCGTTTAATAGTAATCACATTACTGAACAAAATAGAATAACCATCCATGCACAATTTTGAAACTGAAATCAAAGTTCTTCTAAGTGTAGGTACATAAAGACAATCTTTAAGTACAATGATTCCTTCTCTGAAACTTATTCTACAGTTCCTATGGTTGTAGTTGCAATTGTTGTAGAAATCTCTAAGTAGAATGTAACTTCTCTGTCACTTAGTCTTCTACTTGTCTTGAACCCCTGCAATGTGTTACATGCATGAGTAGAAGCCCCGGAGTCAATACAACAAGAAGAAGAAGTGACCAATAAATTGGTCTTTATGAGATTACCTTATTTCTTGGTCTCCAGGTATTGAGGATAATTCCTCTTCCAGTGGTCGGCCTGCTTGTAAATGTGATAAGCATCCGATGTTTTGTCTTTGTTTTGCCTTTTAGGCTTGCTATCCTTTTTCTGAGGCTTCTTCTTTGCCCTCCTCTTTTTCTTACCCAAATTGCCACCTTTAACAAGGCTAACATTTAGCTTATTCATGTTATAGTTCATGATAAACTGATTGAAAGAGGGAGGCCAAGAGTTTAGGATGGCATCAACTTTGGTGACATGATCAAGCCTTGACCCAAGAGCCTCCAGTTCATTGATGTAGCCCATTATCTTTAGACAATGATCATGAACCATTTGGCTCTCAGTCATTTTAGCAGTCATAAACAACTTTAGGACCTTTTATCGAGTAGAACGATTCTGCTCTTCATACATCATCCTCAGACTATCTAGCATATCATTGGATACTTTGATCTGATCGAACTATCTTGGTATTGGATTGTCGAAGGAGGCTATGATGTATCACCGGGCAAGAGAGTTATTCTCTTCCCATTCTTAATATTCCTTCCTATGGGCCTCAGAAGCCCTATCACCCGGACGATCTAGAACAAAGTTTTTATCAACCTTGTCCAATTTCTCGGACATTAATACCAACATAAGGTTACGGAATCAGTCAGCATAGTTTGGGCCCTTAAGCTTGTTGTCGTCCAACAATTTAGCAAACTGTTCGTTGGCCATTTTTGATAAAGAAAAGGTAGATAATTAGTTCACAACCTAAATTGATTCATGTTAACTACATAGAAATGCCTTTTAATCTATGTTTCATTTCCATTTATTCATCTCTAAGATTTCTCTCCCATCTCAGTAACGGAGACTGCGTTGTATGTCTCTAGAAATGTGGGAAATCACATACAATGCATGGAACCAATTGTTTTGGCTGCATAACCCCACCACATTGTGTGAAGGATCATATCCACTCATCTTATGAGATTTCCCTTTAGCCTCTGTCAAACAGTGTTCATTGCCATTGTAAGTTAAACATTTCTGTTCAGTAAGTGCTTACCCATTATATTCGTGAACGCCAAGATACTATGAGAGAGTCTTTCATTTTAGGATAGACCCCTCCCACATCGGTCTATGACGCCCCTATCATCTTATAAAACAATCCAATAGACTCACCAGCAAATGGATAGCCCAATTTTATAGTGCATCTCCTCGTTACTGATAAGCCCATCTTCATGCTAATGATGGAAGGCCTTTAAAGAGTTCATCATATGAATCTCCCTATCACATGCACTTATATTTTGCTGGAGGGTACGAGTAGTTACACCCTAGTCCTTATTTAGGTCAAATCAAAGTGGCTCACATTGGCTTTTTCAAAGTCAGATTTAGATGGGCCCTAAATGGGCTAGGGTTCCACACGGTTCCTCTTAGAGAGGAAGCTTATGTGGGGCCCATCAAGAAGGGAGGTCATCCAATGATCTTATGAACACCATGGCAATGATGTGCATTCAGCCATGATGTACGAAAGAGCCACTATCGAATTAACATGGGCCAAGTGCTTATGGCTCATGTACGTAGCACATCACACATCATACATTACATGCATAAAACAATCACATAATTGATCAAATCAATTAAATCATCTGTAAAACCCTAAATTAATTAAGTTAAATCAGTTCGGCCCATATAGCATTTATGCTAAATTGGGGTTGATGCAGTTTTAACTTAATAAAACTAGGTTTTAATAGGGTGGGCCGAATTGCAACTTGCAATGGGCCATCATACCCCTGGCCCATAATCAAAATTTGGGGCTGAGAACAGACCCTATTGAACCACAGATTCGGTCCAACCAGTTTAGTCCAATCTGGGTCAAATCGCCCTAGGGTTTGGTGTCTATTACAAGATCCAATTCAAGGTTATGATCTGAAAATTAATTATAGCCGAAAAAGACATTCAAGATCAGCAAAACAATAATCAGAGGGTTGTTCGTGGTGTTGCAATCCTGTAAGAAAAAAATTAGTCGCAGTTTGCAGGTTCATTTTCTGCAAATTGCAAATTGTTGATCTTGTATCTGTGAATGGGTCTTCTTCTCCTCCATGTGTACCAGCATCTCTTCCAATGAAAAAAAAATAGAAAAACCAAATTTCTCTATTAATTTACATCAGAATAAATCCTATACATTTCGTTTAAAAAAAATCTTTACAAACTGAATTGAATAGAATGATACAACAGGGTGTACAAATTCTTGGCGCCAATAAAGATTTCGATATCCACCATACGAACAACCCAAAATTAAAGAAATAAAAATAGAACAATTTGCCCCTTTTTAATTAATTCACTTAAGCCCAATTTGAATGGGCTTTAGGCTCATTTAGGCACATAGCTCACTTTCCCTTTAAACGTTGGCATGCTTGGCTCTCTTTGTATGGCATGGGACCTTAGCATTGATTTACACATCAGCTACATGGGCTCAGCCCAGCCTTTGTTACAAGGGCCTGGCTGAATTCACTGTAAAACACAGTGAACCCCTGAGTCCACCAGTATGGGCTCTTAATGGGCCCAACATTTATACTAAATGGTCCTTGGGTCCAACCACCTTATGAAGGCCCAAGGATTGTAGGCAGATGCAAGATTAGCCCATCAGGTATAACCCTCAATGGTCTTACACTTAACCTCTCAACCCATAATAATCAAACATTGTCCGACAAGAAAGGACCTCTCCCTCGGCTACAAGGTACAATGTTGCACTCTCTACTCACATGGATCACGGGAATTAAAACATTTTGCAAACATTTTGTGAAACCTTAATATATATATATGTGTATATCTCTATATAAATATATTTGCAAAACAAATATCATCACTTTGAAATCAACTACCGGTAGTTTTAGGTTCCATCAAAGAGAGTGCATTCCCTGGTCATTCACTTTATCCGACAAAGGAGCTGATCCTGTCACTATGATCACCCACTCAGGTGAATTCTCGGACTACCCCAACATACCCAGGTTTTGACCCCTCTAAGGATCTCACTGATTGGCATATTAAAGACAGCCCAATGCAACACCTAGTGTAGTACAACAATCGAGTCTAGGGGTTAGGTGTAACATTCCAGTTTTGCCCATTTGTCTCCAAGGTACAGGGCAATACTAGAATTTGGTTTGGTTCAGGGTTTCAAGAAAACCCACAATGCATGTACCTTAGGTCTCACCCTGGTAGCTGAGACAAGCCACCCCAACCCACTTGGCGGCACATCAGCGTCAGCCTTGGCAGGATAAATCTCCCCAAATCTATCCAACGATTTTGAAGATTTTAAAATAACACGAATCACATAAGTGTCCAGTTTAAGGGTATTACACAGAAACATTACCGAAATAACATGAAACAATTATGCACTTTATTCATTTACAATAAATGTCAATAAGTACATCAATCTGATTAGAGCTAAGGGCATAAACTAAGTGGTTCAAATTAAGTATCCAACTATCAATACACTTAAGTGGTATTGTCCTTTAATAGTGGTTAGTAGGGTTGTTCATGAGAAGGGCTAAACTGACCAAACCAATATGGTTGGTTTTCAAAGTTTGTTGGGTTCGATTTCAATTTATAAACATGTATAACCTGATTGGTCGGTTCGATTTCGATTTATGTATTTGTAAATCGAAAATAACCCAACACAAACTAACCATATATAAGTTAGAAAAGACTATAATTTTTCAATTTCCAATGTTCAAATTTCTTAGTTTTCCAATTTTGTCCTCTTTCCTAGTTTCAAAAAAATGGTTAGGATTTATATTGAATCTTCATTTCCCAAATTTTCCTTCCTAGTTTTGAGAAAAGAAGTTAGTATTCATTCAAAAGCAGTCTTTCACTCCTTTGGAGGATTGAGCATTAATAACCTGACGGGAAAGACCAAAAAACTCTCGAAGTCTAAGGAATAAAATGGTATAGTTTGAAATTTAAAGCTATTCAAATTATATTTAGTTGTGAATTTCTTCCAATTCTTGTATCTCACTCTCAATCTTGCACTTTACCATTTTTGAATTTCTTCCTTCTTACTTGCAAAGAAGTTGGTATTTTTGAGATGCAAAGATTTCAATTAAAGAAGTGGTAGGAACAATGTTAAATGCCTGTTAAATAAACATATATCGAGGAAATGGTCATTTATTGGGAGCTATTAGGATTTTTTGCACGATCAGGTGTGTTGTTTGGTGGATTTGTTTGAGCAATCTTATCATGCAAGGTAAATCTTCTACCTAATTTTCACTAAAATCTAGTTGTTCCACAATGAAGATTAGATATTTTATGTGACTACATTTTTTCTCTGTTGTAGAAGATCTCCCGTGAAACTAGCAGAAAAATGCTAAATGGTCACTAATGAGGGCAGATTTGGCCCTCCACTGACATTATGACACATGACATTTCAAAACAGTTGGATGACACCCCGGCACCACCTAGGCGATGACTTGCCTTAGCCAAAATGATGGAGTCCCAACTGGCGACCTACCTCCAGAGACTTGCCTCTGTCGCTGACTTGGCGACTTGCCTCCGCCGACCTAGCAACCTACCTCCACCGACCAGGGCTACAGACTTGCCTCTGTAGCTGGTGACCTTGTCCACAACTCAAAGCAGCTAGCAGCACCTCGTCCAGGGCTGACCTGTGGTACCTCGTCAGTATTAGCCGAAGTGACCTCGACGTGAGGAGCGACCTCCCTCGAGGGCTTACCGATCTGATTGAGGTCCAGGTGGCGACTTGCGAGATGTGCTCATCAACCAATCCTGCATGCATCCCGTCACTCCTGGGTCTCTTGGAAGTTGGCTCCCACACCGAATGTTCCAGAGGAAACCGAATAAGGCGCAAAGACTGGTCTACGTGCACGACTACCTCCAATGACTTCAAACCAGTTAGGGACGTCTTCCCGGAGATCTCGGATGCGGTGCATGAAGATCACGCCAAATGATGCCTATATAAGGGCCTTACCTCCAACCTCAGAAGATATGCGCAATTTATCTCTCGCATCTCTCTCAAAAATCTCCAGCTCGCTGACTTAAGCATCGGAGTGCTCACCCCGAGCACTTTGACATTGTTTCCTTGCAGGTTGCCCTAGTAAACTATACAACTCGTCATTATTCAGCTTGACATTCAAACCACCTTCCAGCTAGGAACTGTTTAGCTAGGCATCCAAGCCACCTTCCAGCTAGGAACTATTCAGCTAGGCGTTCGAGCCACCTTCTAGCTAGGAACTATTCAATTAGACATCCAAGTCACCTGTCAGCTGGGAGCTGCCAAAACATGCATCATCAGTCATGATTCAGATTTCCTCTTAATGATGATGATTCAATGCTCTACCTTTATTTGATTTGTAAGTTTCTTTTGCAATATTTAAAGGTCCAATTCTCTACAAGTTGGTATTAACATTTATTCAACCCTTTGAGTCTTAAGTCTTTAAAGTCGGTTGGATATTCAATTGGGAGAAAAACGTTAATGGTCAAGATTCCGGTTTCCTCTGAATGATGATGGTTTAGTGATCTACCTTTATTTGATTTGCAAGTTTGTTTTACAAGATTTAAAGGTCCAGTAGGGGTGAAGAAAAAAAAAACCGAATAACTGAATCGAAAAATTGGTTAATTGAACCAGTCGGTTTGGTGTTTTTAAAAAACTGAAGGTACATATATTTATGTATATTATAGATATTTTAAATTAATAAATAGACATTATATAAAAATATATATTTATAATATTATATATTATATATTATTTAAAATATAATATTTTATATATTTATAATTTTTATTATATATATATATATTTATAATATATTGTAAAAACTAAAAAACCGAAAAACCAACGAACCGAATCGATGGTTAATCGAACCGATCAACTGGTTAACCAACTAGCTTTGGTTCAGTTCCATTACCAATTTTCCGAAAACCGATAGTGCCAATTTCGTTCCAAAAAATGCCCCACAATTCGGTTCCCCTAAGGTCCGGTTCTCTATGACTTGGTATCTTAACATTTATACAATCTTTTGTATCTCGAGTTTTTTAAGTTGACCAAATCGACAAACTTGACTGCTCAGATAATAAGTTAGTTTTTATACTCATTTGGTTGGTTTCAATTGGCTGAAAATTCAACCCGAGAAGTTCAATTCGATTAAGAAAATTATGTACAACTGAACTGAACCAACCTATATACAGCCCTAGTGGTTAGATGTTCTACCTCATTAGTATTTAGCATATTGGGGGTGGATGTGTAAATACTCTGATAGTTATACATACTCTGGTATGTATATACAACATTACAACCTACATATGATACATACTTTGATAGTTATTGATATTTGGAACCTTGAATTAGAGTAATATATACAACCTATATATGATACATACTTTGATGGTTATTGATATTTTGAACCTTGCATTAAAGTAGCTTCTACTATTAGGAGGTGGATTTGCTAGTGTAAACCCTTTTGAACCAAATAAGGCATTGGCCAGCAGCGCAAGGTCAATGCCATAAAAACAACAAAACAAAATAAGTATTGCCTGCCACGAATATTAGACCTTTGATTTTGATAATCATTATTTGAAAGCTTAACCTAGAGAAGGCCCAAGTCATACACATCATTATTTCTAAGAGGATAGATCCACTGTACTGGCATTTTGACCGCACGTCACTAATTAGCTGCGGTTACCCAGTAGCCACCGCAGAACGTAATAAATAAAGATTTAGCCCTGTTTGGTTTGCACTTTGCAGGAATAGGGGTCTCCGATCAAAATCCGAATGGAACCAGGCGTTTGGTTGGGTGGAATCGGAATCCGATTCTCTCCGCATTTGAGGGAATGAGGGAATGCCAGTAGAGGTGTAAAGTTTTGGGGGTCAGTCCGGGCTGTAGGTCGTGCTGTGGGCTTGGGCCATGCTGGGCTGGGCCACAAGGCAGGCTTGGGCCGAATCAGGCTAAACTGATTTTTTTTTTTACTTTTTTTTATGTTTTTTTTTATTTTGACTTCTTTTCTAAGTAAAAGTGTAAAATTAAAATATTTAACTTTCCTTTGAACTTTAGGAATTATTTGAAAAATTAAGAAACGAGAAATCTAAGTTATCTAACACATAAATGAAAAAAAAATACTTAACAAAATTGAAATAAGAATGATGAAATAATAGATTAGAAGAAAAATAGGAATTTTATTTCATTTAAATTTGAATGATACAAATTATAAATACAATGATTGGATCATTGGATACTTGGATAAATGAAATATGAAAATGGAATAAATTAATAAAATATAAAAATTAAATATATTTACAAATTGAAAATACAAAATTACATTGTTAAAAATTAAAAAATAGTAAATAAATTAAATAAAATTACAATAATTTGAAAAAATAAAAATTCTATACAACTAGTCAACTGCATGAATCATGACTTTTATCATCTGCTTCAGGTGAAATATTCGGTATAGTATCATGCCCTCCTTTGTCTTGTAATCTATCTTCTGCATCTAGCTAATCCTTAAAGTAGATGCACATCTCTATACTTTCATCGTTCATGCAGCTTCTCTTGTCGTCTAACACATTGGTACCTGCACCAAAACAAGACCCCGATGGAACTATAGACACTGGAGGGGTTAGTAGATCACGTGCCATGAAGGCGAGAATTGGATAATCTTTTGAATGTTCACTCCACCAGGCTAAAATATCAAAATTACTTATTCCCTCACCTAAACTAAAAAAAATTTACTTGTAAATAAAAATTAAGTTCAGTAAATGAACTTGTTGTAGAAGTAGTAGATTTCTGCTTTTTACTTATTAAATAAAAAAAAATTCTCTTCTACTACTAGGCTCAACATCAGAAGTAGAAGATTATGTACAAATTGTAGGAATATTTCCTACTATTTGAGATTCATATAATATATACATTTCAAATAATAAATTATTAATTTCTTCTTTTTTATTTCCAATTTTAATATTCATATTTTCACAATATGATTTAAGTAAAATATGTAAGCCATCTTTCCTAATCCTAGGGTCTAATATTGTAGCTAAACAATAAAGGGGAGAAATGTTCTCCCAATATTTTTTAAATTTATTTTCCATTATTTCAACAATACATTGAAATTGTGGATTATTTTTATATCTTGCAAAACAATCACTAATTACCATTAATTGATAAGGTAAATTACAACTATTTGGATAAATAAATACCTCATAATTCATTAGTTGCATCATAAAAATGTTTTAAAAAATCTCTTATACAAACTACCATTTCTTAGTCTTCCTCAAATATAATATCATTAGACATTTTTGCATTATAAAAATCAGCAAGAATTTGTTTATGATAAATACAACTTTCTAACATAGCATAGGTAGAATTCCATATATGTTTTACATCTAATATAAAATGTTTATATTTTAAACCATAATTTGAGATAAATATTTAAAATCTAGTTTCCTTGCTCCTAAACTTTTAATATATATAATACAATTTCTAATTTTAGAAATATGAGTAGAAATAATATTCAAAGCATTTTGAATACATAAATTTAAGATGTGACATGCACATCTGATATGAAATAATTTACAATTTAAACATGATTTTAATTGAGATTTTAAAATATTTATTGCAGAATCACTATTGTTGGCATTATTAAAACTAATAGCAAATAGAAAATAATTTATTTTCTATTCCATAAGTATGCAAAGTATTTAAAATACTTGAAACAATATCTAGGCAAGTATGTGGCCATTCAAGCCTAGTAAAACTTAAAATTCTTTTATTTAAAAGCCAATTTTCATAAATAAAATGGTTGGTAACACAAATATAATTTATGTTAAATTTAGATGTCCAAACATTAGAAGTAATTGCAACTTTAAAATTAAGATTTGATAACAAAGAAATTAAATTTTCTTTATATGAATAAAAAGTTTTTAAAGCATCCGATATAATAGTATTCCTAGAAACTTTTTTATATTGTGGATTTATAGAATTATGCAACCATCTTTTCAAGCTTAGGATCTTCATTTAATAAAAATGGTTGTTCTGCATGTACAATATACTTTGCTAATTCTTATCTCATTTTTTCTTGTGAATATTTAAATGTACCAAAACTCTCATTCCCAATTTGTGTTTGTGTTGTTTCTCTCGCTTCTTCTTTTTCTTCATTCTCATGTGTGAGCAAATGTCTGTTCAAATTACTCGTACCACCCTTGCTACAATAATTAAAGTATTTTCTACATTTTTAACAAACCGCTCTTTTTCCCTTCCTTTCAATATCATCTACTTTAAAAATTTTCTAAACTGGGCTACTCAACTTAGAAGCCCTCCTTTTTCCCCTAGTATCAGTACTAAGGGTGAAAGTTCCACTTCCATCAATATCAATAACATCAGTGCTAACGCTATCATGATGTGATTGAATATTGTCAACAGTGAACATGTTGGGGAATTGGTTTTCGGAAGAGCCGACCATTTTTTTTTTCATTCTAAAAGGATAAAAATTAATTTAATTGGACTTACCCGGATTGCTAGTTCAGAATCCCAACTTGATTTCAACGGTTAAAGCCTTTCAACGTCCAAGCCTCGCAAATTGAGATACTTGAGCTGGTTAAGCAAGCCTTCTTGTTGAAAGTTGAAACTTCAATAATGTTGAGACTTGAGAATTGGAGAATCAGACAATCAACCAATTAGAATTACTCAGGTTGTAGAGAATTGAGAATGTATGAGTATGAGAGAGAGAAAGAGAGAGAAAATTGTTGAATTGGTGTGATGAGATTGGTGGAGGATAGAGCTATTTATAGGAATTGAACATAATTCAATTTCCTAAAATACCCTAAAAACTAGTTGTTTTTTAGTTGTTGGAAGGGGTATTTTTATCATTGTAAACTTATTTATTACTTTACCAAAAAAGCCTCCCTAAACTAATTGTTATATAATTGTTGGGGGCATTTATGTCATTTTTTTCTCCCCACCATAAGCAAAATACATAAATACCCCCTATATAGCTGTTTATAGCTACTGGGGGGGCCCAACGACTAGTTTTTGGCCGGTTGAGCGTGGCTCGCTACGGGCCCTATGGGCTGTGTCGTGCTGACTCGTGATGCGCCATGCTGGGCTTGGTGTGGACTGTCGTGCTGGACTGAGCTGAGCCGGTCCAATTTCATGCCGTAGGCCGTGGGTGGCCCGACCCAATTTACACCTTTAAGGAATGGCTATTTCCGATCCTGACGTGATCACATTTATGCCCCCACAAACGTACTAGATATACATCTCAGCGTGTATTGAGAATATCTTTGTTATTGATTGATGTTGTCGATACACGGTTGGGATACGCTGTGGGGCGCAGATGTAAATTCGATTCCGACCTACCCCTAGAAATCGGAATCCCATTCCCGCTTCTTAACATAAACAAAAAAATAGCCCTCAAACCCTTCTCAAGTAAGTCACCGTCGATTTTGCTCTCTCTCTTCTCCACTTCTTCAACTTCCTTTCCTTCTCTCTCACACTCTTTTTCCTTCTTCCTCTGTCTTTGTATTGCAGACCAGACCAGACCACGGCGAGGTAAGTTTTCCTTAGTTTTCGTTCTGGCAAAGGTATCTCTTATTTTTACTGCTGCTAGGTTCTTTTATCCTAAGTTGATGAAAAAGCCCTGAGATTTGATTTTAACATTGATGATAAATATTAGATTTGGTTGGAATTGAATCAACGTATATAGATTTCTTTTTGTCGGTTGTTGGACTTGAAATCTTCTCCCTTTGTACTTTCTTTCCGAAAGAGGAGTGTTATTAGTTCGAAGTTGAAGAAGCTCCACCATTGATGAACAGTTTTTAGAGTTTCATGTGAAACAAAAGTCAGAAATGGTACAACTGGAAGGAGATTGGTAGTTTGTTAGATTTTGGTGGAGACTGACAGTTTGTTAGTTATTGGGTAGATTACCATACCCCCAGATATTTTATTATTCAATTACTTTATCTATTATAAGGCAAAACAGTAAGTCATTCAATTCAGGTCGACTGTTATCAAATGGCCCCTGAGTAAATGGACTACATTCAAGATAGAAAGACAATCATCCAACTTTCTTTTAGGAAAATATTTTCAAATATTTTTTGACAATTCTAATGAAATATAAGAAAGATGGTAGGAATATTCCATATTGCCCCCTAGTAAAAAAGGGATATTTCACCAAATCTCACTGGTATTGCAAACCACACTGATCAGAACTAAGATCTGCTATTTCTGTATCTCATTTCCTTGCATGAGAAGTTGGTAGGAGAAAGATACCCCATTGGAGCTCGTAGGTACAAGCTTAGTACTGTTTTCCTGTATTCTTGTTTGGGTATTTTCCCTTGCTTAGTAAGCATTGACATTTACATAGCTTATTCTTTGAAGCACACTAGTATCATGTTCATCTTTCAATAGAATCTAGTTCTTGAGTAAAATATTTAAAAAAGTAAATGATCCAAGAAAAGACCAACCCAGTTCTTGCTTTGTAAGCTTTTGATCTTTAATAAAATATAGTTCTTGACTAAAATATAAAAAAAAGTGAATGATCTAAGAAAAGACCAACCTGAAATAATGAAACTGCCAGCTCCTTTTTGCCTTTTGAGAATTCAGTTTTCAATACACAATGACCTAAAGAATTTTGCCACATCAAGCATCTTCCACTGTATTTGCTCAAGTAGAATTCCTTGAAAATGTCCTGTCTCACCATGAAAGATAAAAGAGATGGTGGGTAAACACAAAGTAGCTTAATTGCTAAGGTATAACTCCTAAACCATTTTTCACCAACCTGGTATACCTTCAGTTCATGTGGAAGCCGTACATCCATCGGTGGATATGTTGGCCAGTACCTGTACACAGTTACCAGACCAAAATTACAAGTTTTTTGGAAATTGAACTTGTGTAGCAGTGTTAACTTGTGCTCTTAATGTATTATACCAAGTTTACAAATACTAAATTGGAGAAAGTAAGACCTACCCAGTTGTTAAGACATGAACACTCATTTCGATACCCGAAGGGAGTGTTGTCCTAGCTTGGGATGACTGCTTGAATGATTCATTTATCTCTTTTGATAATTCAATATCCTGCAAATGCATAGGACCATATTATATACAATGGGAATTCATACAGATGATACAGAACTAGCTGTAAAATACCATTAAGATCAAACAAGAACACTTGTCATCATCAATTAATTACATCATGGAACTGATGGCAGAATCTAAGGAAATTACCTAAAAGGTTATTTTGGAAAAATACATTTCTTATAGGGTTAAGCCCTCTCAATTTTTTTCCACCAAGGGATAAATAGTTCTGAATCATTGATTTACTGTTCAATGATGCTTCTATGTGTTGGACTTAGCACAAACATTGATAACATTATTCCAAACCCAAGACCAAAGAAATTATGATAGTAAATTCTGTAAAGAAGCCAAGCTTCATGAATTTCCATCTTTATGCATAAATAAAACAGTTGTGAATAGAAATAGAGTGGACCATTTCTATTTGGGTCCAATTGGAGTAGGTAACTCAATAAGAGTAGAACTTATGGTTGCAATTTATGGGGCACAAACAGCTATGGGGATGAGAGTAGAGAAATTAATCTTTGAGGGTGATTCAAAGGTGGTGATAAGTTGGTTGCTGAATTAGGAGAGAGCTTTCTGGAATATGGATTTCTTAAGAACAAGATCATCATACAGTTTAAGTGGCTGTCAAGAAGTATGAAATTGAAAATAAGATGGGTATAACCATATAGGTTGGTAGGATCTCTGACTCATTGCCGCAGAGACCTGGGATCAAATCCTGCTGCCACCAGGGGGTTAAGGGGATGGGGGACGGGCTACCCCCCATTGTGTAGCCAGTAGCCCCCTGAAGCCAAAAGAAAAAAAGGATGGGTATAGAGGTCTGCACATTCCTTGGCTGATATGTTAGCAAAGCAAGGGGTTAACAGAAATCATGTGTTTTTTTTTTGCATAATTGTAATTTCAGTGATCCTACAATGTAATTGGGGAGAGATAGCAGGGGCTATGCTATCATGGTCTTCTATGTATTTAATTGTAATCATAAAGGGTTCTTTTGCACTTGTACATTGTTGTTTATATCTTTTATTAAAATTCCCTGTTATTCATTAAAAAAAATATTGCAAAATCCTAGGCTATTGTACTATCAGCATAGAAATGCACAAAAACATATATGAGAAATTATGTGCAACTATGGTTATGCTTTCTTGTGTGATCAATTTTCTTTTGTTGTACAAATTTGCTTCTTGTTTTGTCTAATTTCAACTTTTTTCATCTTCCAGTACACTTGTATGCCCTACATGACAATCTCACAAACATGTGCCAGAATCACAGAGAATATTAATCATCACTGATCCAGGTCATTACTTATAAAAAAAGTAAGATATTTTTTGGACTACTCAATGTCTTTTCCCTTTTATCATCTTTCAAATTATTTAAAGGAAAATTTTGCATTTTCTTGATTCTGTTTCTGAGCTTGTTAAGAGAAAAAAGTACAAGTCATTAATGAGTCTTCAATGTGAGTGATTGATTGGGAGCTTAAAGGCAAGGTTCAAAGTATCGATACGATACACCCCGTATCGGGCATATCGTATCGTATCTTTTGAAAACGATACGGTTCGAAACACCTGTTTCCAGGTGTTTTGGACCCCCAATTTTTTTTAATAATAAAAAACAGGTTATAAGCTTTCCAAAAAACCAAACTTTGAAAAAAAAACTAAAAAAAAATAGAGTTTTGGCCATTTCTAAGTGCCAATATGATACGGCCGAAACTCGTATCGTATCGATACTTTGAACCTTGCTTAAAGATCTTACATGCCCATCTCACAGGACATGGGGCTAATTTCTGGAACACACACTTTTCATGTATTTATTCTATGTTAAACATATCATTTTAGAAAATTGATGTGTATAAGTTCGTATCAAAGGTGCTGGCTGGTAAATGGGGCATGCAATGAGGTCTATATCTCCCAAGGTCAAGGGGCTTTTGTTGAAGACAGGCAGATCCTAGCTAGACGGCAGGTTGATTGCAAATGAGTTAACTGACTCTGGGGGTGAGACTGGGGAAATGGGGGTGGTGCACAAGGTGGACATGCCATGGGTAGACATATGATTCCATGACACAGTCAGATGTGTCATATATGTGTGTACTGTGTAGGCTACAAACATAAGTATTTATATTTTCACAAAATTGTTCTTGTTTTCTACTTTTCCCTCTCATTTTTGTTAAGCTGAATTCTACAACAGATGCAGTGCAAAAGATCAACCAATTGAACTATGAAGTTTATTTAGTAATCAACAGTAACATTTTGAATCTGGAAGTGATTGCTTACATTTAATGGGTCCCTACTGTAAAGATCTCTGGACATTACAAAACTCTTCTCCATATGGTTGTCACACAATCTCTTTCAAAAAGAAGATATTAATTGAGTTTCTAAACAATTTTTAAGATATGTTTTTTCCCCTCTAGGATGGCAACTTACCATGAGGACTCATCTCAAATTGATATATCCAAGGAGGTTTGAATTATGACCTGTTTCTCTTTTATATGATGTGTTCTGTTAGAAGAATTGATGTGTTGTAACCTCTGAATGACTTTCTTACAGGAAAAGGATAAGCTTGTTGCAGAAGTAGTCCGCTATATCCTTTTCAAAATTCATCAGACTTCTGGTTGTCCCATCAAAAGGGATGAACTTACTCAATTAGTAACTAAAAACTATCGCCAGAGGGCACTTCCTTCACTTGTTATAAATGAGGCCAGAGAGAAGCTCTCAAGCATTTTTGGTTATGAAATGAAGGAACTTCAACGAGCTCGCCCTTCATCAACAAATCAGGGTCGTTTGTCACAACAGAGTGAGAATCTATCTTCTGTTACAAGAAAATAATCCAATAGAGCATTGTTTTGGTTTCCATCAATAAAAGTGGCTTCTCACTTCTTTTCGAGTGTCACTCAATTTGGCTATATTGCCTAAGCTTCTATTTGGCTCAAACTGCGATGTACCTTGATGTGATTGTTTTGCTGGAAAGAATTTTCTCCACTCCCTGTTTTTAGAAATAATCCAATTGAACATAGTGTGGATGCGACATAATTCAATACAGCATGATGTGGAGGTCACTTGTAAAATTGATGCCTCACTTCCATTGATGTCCTTGATGAGCCAATTCACTTGAAGTGCTCGGTCTGAAAAACTTCACTGAGTGAGGGATTGGGATCCTATAATCCATGTGAACTCTTTAAGCTAAAGGCTATTCAGCTCTAGTTGATGAGGAGCATTTGGTGGTCTGAACAACTAAGCCAATTTTCATGCATTACTTTACCTTATTGAATCTAATATATAGTTTCTATTCAATGGATCCAGGTACTGCTGAAGCCAAATCATATGTTATTTTTAGTCAGCTACCTGCAGATGCATACAGAAATTACATTGAGGATACACAGAATTCACATCTGACTGGTTTTACCTTTGCTGTTGTCAGTATTGTACATCTTGAAGGGGGCAAAATTTCAGAAGGTATTTTTTTTCATATGGATAATTCAGTTAGGCATTGGTCTGCATTTTACAAAGAGTATGTTAAGACAAATGGTGCTAACTTTATTGATAAAAAAAAATGGTGCTAACTTTGCATTGGTACTTGTTTCTTCTAATATCCCACTTTGACATATTCTAGGTCAAAGTTTTGACCTGATTGGAGATACAACCTGTTTATTGGACATTTTTCACCCTCTGCAAATTTACTTTTACTGTCCTAAATTAAGTCGGTATATCACATCAATAAAAAAAGAATGCAGTTTATCAGATCTATTTATTTGTCCTTGACTAGAAATCTTGTGCTTTGTACTTGCAACACCTGCACTTTTCACCTCCATCCTGATACATATATGTATCTACCCAAAGTCCATTTGTTGATTTGATTTTGTCTGGAATTGTGGAGACATTCCAGAGAATCTGTGGCATCATTTGAGGCGCTTAGGATTATTTGAAACTGATGAAAGTCATCCAGTTCTTGGAAATATCAAGCAGGCACTGGAGACACTTGTCCAACAAAGGTTAGAATGGTCTCAGTAGCATCCATTATATATGCATAATGCTTTCATGTTTCTGGAATGTTCTTCTTGTGGACCATAGATTTCTATCTTAGACTCTTTATTCTCTTTTAGGTACTTGCAGAAGAACAAAGTTAATGGGCCAGAAGGCAATACCTTGTTTTATGAACTTGCAGAGAGAGCATTAGATGGCCCAGTTAGCCAGAGAGTGAGAGAACACATATCACAGGTATGCTTAAGATAAGCATCTATAGTTGGCAATTGACGGTTTCAGTTCTGTTTTGTGGTCTGATATGTTTCTTTTGAGGAAATACAAAATCCCTATCTCTTAAAGTTACAAAGCAACAGTCTTATATGAAACTTATTTCAATAAAAGTGGCAGAAATTCCCTTGAAGAGCTGGTGTGGAAAAAGATAAGAAATTTTGCAGGTTCCTAATAAATAGGTCTCTTATCTCTAAAGCTGAAAAGTAGCCTAGTTATATAACTCAAGTGTGCTAGGTTTTTCTGTTTACTTTACCTAGCTTGTATTTCTTTACAGGATGAAAATTCAAGTCATAGCAATCTAGTTGGGTTGAGTATTGGTGTCTAGATCTCCTCAGAAAGACCATTGAAATGGTGGGTTTCATATCCCTGACTAAGGGTGTCAAATGGACTGGATTTGGTCCAATCTGATCCAGTCCAATGTGAGTCCATTACAATGGACCAGGTCCAATCCAATTCAATGAATATTTTGGACCATTTTGGACCGGTCCAATTCAATGTCTGGACCATCCAATCTGTTCAAATTCAACTTAATTTAGATTAGTTCCAACCCAAACCTGGTCCGTTGACATCTATATTCTTATCTTCCATCAATGGACCAGATATTGGCTCAATCCAACCCAATCCAATATAAATTCATTATTGATGGACCAGGTCCAATCCAATCCCATAAATACTTTGGACCATTAATTCTGGACTGGTCCAATTCAATGTCTTATTGGTCCGTCCAATCCATTCAAATTGATTTTGGTTTGGATGGGATCCAACCCAAAACCGATCCATTGACATCCCTATCCCTGACATGCTTTCTGAGAATGACATTTATGGTTATAATCAGTATTTACATGAAAAGTTGGTGTTTCATGGGAATCTAGTTGGGCTGAGTATTGGTGTCTAAATTTCTTCAGTAAGACCAGTTAAATAGTGGGTTTCACCTGGGATTTTTGATGATTCACCTTGGTGGTAATATTGGTTGTTGTTTACACAAGTGGTGAAGGTTCAAATCACATTACATGTATATTATTTAAATTATCAAAAAAAAAGTTAAAACAAGTTGGTCATTTTTGTCCTCTCGTAGTGACATAAATGTGTGCGTTGTGTCTGTGTCTGTGCAAGTGTGCAATTCTAGTAATGAAATTCAACAAGTAGGCTGTTTACTCTTTAGTGATGGTTCCTTTGACCATTTTCTAATTCATGTTTTACATTTGTATAAAATATTCTTGCAAAAAAAAATTTTATTGCAGATTGTGAAGAAAGATGCTGCTTCCACGGAAATTGACTGACATTCCATCTTCGATTCATAGGTTGCAAATTGTTCGGTCATTATCTGAGGTAGATGTTGAAAATACAACTTGGATATTTATCCCTCTTCACTTAATATATTTGTAGAGAGCAATCTGATTACTCACTTTTTAAAGCATCCTCTTGGTCCAGTCCAGCAGTATGTTTAGTAGAAGCAAGCAATGTCATTGTATATAACACTAGAAGACTAGTGTCAAATGTAGATCCTATGGACATGAACACCAAAAGACAAGTGCCAAAATTTTCAACATCCTACTACATTGTAGCTCTTCAACTAGACAAGCAACCAACTGGACCTTCTACCAGAACTCGAATGTATTTATTATACTTGCACGTTTTATCGAGGCCGTGTTGTGTTTTTCAATTGAGAAGAATTCTTGCTGGCTCTATGGGCTGATTTGATGCTACGGAAGATACCGTACGTCCATACCTACTAAAGATGAGGACACTAGAACTAGCGAGTATCTCTTTTTATAAGTGGAACAAATGATATGGAAGAGTAAGATGTATTGTCTATAGATACACTCTACATCAATTGAACATTCACAATTGCATTTACATCGTTGGTATCTCTACTTGGCAAAGCCTCAGCAGTGCACCATCAATGGTTTTCCCGAGTAACCCAGAAAAAGGGTCCAAATGATTTCCAACATATATTGGCTGTCTGTATGTGTGATTTAATATAGTAGTATGAAGAAAATTTTAAAAAGACATTTAGATTACTTGCCTTTTCTTTCCTATGAATTTTATTTAAGAAAATTTCTGATAATTCGCTTTAAATGAGAAATTTTAACAAAATTCAACATCTTTAATCAGTTAATGTATTCATTAAAGGAGATTTAAGCTGGAAATGAACGGCTTGGTTTATGCCATGGAGATTATCCATTTGAGCTTTTACACTCTTTTTCAATCTTCAACCGTGGTTCATTTGACATGATACGACACGCCTTCCTATTGGTGGGATCTTAAGTAATGGGCATGTGATATGGATGTTGTTGAAGGCTTGTAGTGGTGAACCGGGGTGATCTTGATTGCACTAAAATTTTAGCTGTAGTTGTACTGCAACTAAACGTCCATGATTATAAAAATTAAGTTTTTTTTTTAATGAATGATGTTTTATTAAGGAAGAATTATAATATGGATGAATGAAAAATATATTAAACTCATCTCATAATAATTTGTCAATGAATTTTTTGCAAGCTTTCAGTAATAGAGAACTATATGAGATGGGTCTATCATAAATCGGAAGCTCTGGTATTGTTTGATGATATTTTAACTGAAGTTTTAATGTTGTTGATTGTAATGTATCTCTTTATATATTCTATTAAAATTTGATTTATTATGTTGAACCTTGATGTCAACATAGACTAGGAATGTATGATATCTTTCAGCCTAAAGTAGTGTGGGATATAATTTTGCACCCTCGATTCGACCGTGAAAAGCTTGTTTTCTTTGCCACTTCAAGAGAGGATCAGCTAACAAAACATGTGCCAATGGAGAGATGTTATCAATGTGAGCGGCGGAGGCCTGTTGCGATAGGATTGGTAGCGTTTATTGGCAGCGGATCCCTACCAAGCAAAACCATAAGAAATGTCTCTTGTGCATGATGAAAATTGAAACATGTTTGGCAGTAGGCAAAAATTAGAAATTAAAAATGAGACACAAACACCCGCCACATCCTGTGCACAAGATACTGCAGCCTCACATTTGGAACATCTCCCAATGAATTGACAACAAAAAGGACATCAGATGTTTCCGATGTGCGGTTGTGGTCTTGTGGCCAGCAGCATCTTGAGCAACTAGAGCCAGAATCTTTTCGAGTGGAGGCATAATTCCCTGTTGGAATCAAAATCATAGTGAATTGAATGGCACTTCATTTCAGACTGTTAATATTGGTGAATTGATATAATAATATGGGAAAATTCTCAATCAGTACCCTATACTTTGAATTGTCACAGTGACAATTTGGTTCCCAAGCTTTAAAATGTGACAATCTAATACCTGAGCTTTTGAAACGTGACAATCTAGTACATACTGTTAAGTGACAATCCAGTACCTGAACTTTCAATCAGTACCACTCAACCAGTCTAAGTGGCATGTGAAAAGGTGGAAATGCCCTTCAAGTGTCATCTAATTTTCTTTATCAACCATCCGCTAAAATCAGAACCAACCGTCAAAGTTTTCATCCCTGCACAACACTTTCGTCTTTCTTCTCTAAATATTTCATCATCTTCAGACCAAAACCAAAGCAATTTTTGGGAGAAAAGCTTTTCTTTAACTACTATAATTATCTTATCCAAAAAGAGAAAAGTCTCCAGCCACCATCACTAATCTCTTTCTCAAGTATCAAGACCAAGGTTCAAAATATCGTTACATATCGGCTCGTATCATTTGATATGTATCATATTTGGGCCTTCCTTACAGGAGATGTATCGGGTAAGGTCATGATTCAGAGGATAGCTGGGACTTAAACCGACCCCTCTGAACCGGTTTTGAAAAATAAATAAATAAAACACAAAAAAGCACTGATACAGGCCATTGCGTATCGATATTTAGAACCTTGATCAAGACAAGGCTTCCGGTTGTTCTCTCTTTTACCTGTAAGAATAAAATATTGTGTTACGAAAAATAAAAATAAGTTGTATAAAACTTGAAATGTTTTGTTCTTGGCAAAGACTTACAATGACTTTGCGAGAAAGGCAAAATCATTGCAAGTGTTTGTGACAAAGAGCTTAGACTCTGTTTCATCTTCTTGAGGAAGAAGATGATGAACAATGTGTTTTATTTCTAAGGGCAATTTTGACATTTTCAAAAATCTTAAATAGCACATGAGGTCACGTGATATACATAACTGACAATCTATAATTGACAAGTACTAGATTGCTGCATTTCGAAAGTTTGGGCCCTGGATTGTTGCATTTTAAAACTCGGGAACCAAATCGTTACTCAAGCCAAAGTACAAGATACTGATCAGGAATTTTCCCTAATGATACCGGTAAAAAAAATAAGATACTGGCTGAAAAGACCAGAAAATATGAAAAGTTTAAAGTGCTACCCGTGTTGGATATACTCCCCATAAACATATCCACGTCCATGGTTGGGAAAATGGAAAACCAGAGCCTAGAATTCATTTGCCAGCACGGTATTCCATATAACCTATTCATGAACATGAACTTTATGATCATATATAAACACATTTGAAAAACTTGGTCACTACAATGGAAAAAGTATAACTTTTATCCCCAGCCCCAATTGGAGCAACCATCTCTACCTCGAACCAGAAAAGCTTATATTGCAAGGAAGCACATTTGTAGGGATCTCAATTACACATGAAAATTGAAGGGTTCTCAATACCTTTTATTTCCCTAAATATCCCTTGCTAGAACTTGAATCACCAATGGAAACAGATGCCAGTGATTTTGATGCCCATGCCCTGGCACTCATTGCTCCTTCCTGCAAATTGTTCCTCTTACAAGGCTCCTTTGGTACGTTAAATACATGTATTGCATGCTTGAGATACGCCAGGGGATACTTCCACAAGCTCATCAAACTCGCATTCTGAACGTACCTTCTCCAAGCATGCTGAACAAATGCCAACAGTGTTGGGAGAAGGAAGTGAAGCAACCTCAGGACTACAAATGTGGTGGCCAGTGCCAGATACGTCTCCTGCCGAAGCAAATTCTCTGGGGATCTTGCCCATGAAAATGGGCAACCTTCCAGATCAGGGTCCTCAAGATATGCAAGATTTGATGGGTTCTCAATTTTTTCCAAGGATGTTCCATCTAGTGATGCTGGCTTAATGCCTAGATTCAAGCACATGCACAAAATCAATTTTCAGGGAAATGATTAGAAGTAACAATATTTTTTTATGGTTGATTATAAGGCTGTGTTTTGTTGCAATGCAAATAAATTCGCACTGATGCAAAACCATGGCAGATCAAATGATTTGAGTGTAAATTCTTTAACCTATTTTTGTTTCAAATTTTAGCTTATTTTGTTTGATTGCAGTATAAATGAAGTTAATTAAGACATGAAGCAGAATAAAGTAAAATCCAAAACAAAATTAAACAAGAATTTGCATTTTTTACATTTACACTTCCATGCATTTATACTAGTGCAAATAAATTTGCACTGCAACCAAACACAGCCTAAGTAACAATATGAACAAGAAAGATAACACAACCAAAATATACAGAAAGAATAAAATGTTTTTAACCTACTTAACAAAAGAACATGTGGATTTCTTCAACACCATTAAGCAAGGCAGGTAGTAGTCAGATGGTGGCACATGATAGCAAGTTGACCATGGTTTTTAAAAACGACCCGGAGACCGAAACGGTCAGGGATCCGGTTACCAGGTCGAACGGTCCGACCATTCGAACCCCATTTTGACAAAAAAAATTAAAATAAAGGGTTAAAACCGTTCGAACGGTTCAACCCGTTAACTGCCTGGGTCAGCAGTTTGCTGACCAAAATCAACGGTTTTGGGGAAAACCGAAACCAGTCACCTGACCGGTTCCCGGGTTTTCCAGTCCAACCATCCAATCCGGTTTTGAAAACCATGAAGTTGACAGAAGTAATTGAAAGTGGCCCAAAATCATAGCCTAATTAGTAATCAGAAAGAGACCCTCTCTGCTCTAAACAAACACTTAAATGTAGGGGTGCAATAGATCGGATCATGTATTTGGTCGAATTCGAGTCACCTCGTTCAGATCTTTGGATCGGATCAGATAAAATGATAAATCAGACCAGATTCGGATCACCCCCTATCCGATCTGAGAAGATCCAATCCGATGTATTATTTTATATATATATATATATGTTATTTATTTATAAATATATTTTTATAAATTTATTATATTATTTATTTTTTATAAAAAACATGTATATATGTGATGAAAATAATTAAAAAATACTTGTATTTTTTTGTTTTACTTGATTTAAATTAGTATATTTTATTTTTCTTTTCATAATTTATTAATTTTTAAAGAATACAAGTTGGATCGGATCAGATCCAACTTACTGATAGGATTTGAATTCAAATCGAGTCCTATCAGATCTTCGGATCGGATTGGATCCAACATGAACAGTGTCGGAATCTGATCCGCTTGCATCCCTAATTGAATGTGCTCATTGAGTTCCACACGGCAGATGAAAGTTTGATCTTAGGATCCGTTTGGTTCGCAGTCAGAATCGGAATCGGAATGGTCCATTCCCATAGTCTGTTTGGTTCAGACAGGAATGGGAATGAAAATGGGAGTGAGCAGGAATGGGATTTCATTCCCATGGCCATACCCTCAAATGGGGGAATGCCATTGGGGTAATAGCATATAAGGGCAACTTTTGGGGTTTAATATCAATATAAGTAATATTTAAAAAAAATATCAAAAATAGGTTAACTTTTTAAAAATAATATCAATAAAGGGCAAAAACACTGTTCATCATCTTCTTCTTACCATTTGCTCACCAGCACCGCCTCCACCACATAGACAGAGGTGGTGGCGGTGGTGCTGGTGGTCATTCCTCTGCCCAGCACCGCCGCTTCCACCTGTCTCCACCCACCTCTGGCAACGTTGCCGGAGGCGGAGGTGGCGGAGGTGGCGGAGGTGGCAACGTTGGGCAGAGAAATGACCACTAGCGATGCCTCTGGTCACCTCCGGCAACGTTGGCGGAGGCGGAGGCAGAGGCGGAGATGGGCGGAGGCGGAGGCGGTGGCGGGCGGCAGTGGACGGCGGCGCTGATGAACAAATGGCAAGAAGATAATGAACAGTGTTTTTGCCCTTTATTGATATTATTTTTAAAAAGTTAATCTATTTTTGATTTTTTTAAATATTACTTTTATTGATATTAAACCTCAAAAGTTGCCCTTATATGCTATTATCCCAATGCCATTCCAGCAGGAATGGGAATGGGATTCCAATTCCGCCCAACCAAACAGTTGGAATCGGAATAGCTCCAGACCACTATTCCCATGAACCAAACAGAGCCTTAATATAAATGGTTCATGTTCCATCAATGACATCTAAAATTTAATAATTCCAAATATCTGAAGACTTTATTTATGAAAATAGGAAATAAAATGAGCTATTTTTTAACCTATAAGAGATTAAAAAACCTGAACAAAAAGAGTTGAAGAGCCAGTCCAACCTGTAACATCATTGTAGAAAGCAACAAGAGAATTGAGTGTCCGAGAACCTTGATACCGCACCCGCATGGTGGAATTCAGTAGGAAGAGGGTTGGGAATCCATGAACTCCATACCTTGAGAGTATGCTGCAGTAAGTCTGTCAATGTCAATGCATATGTTTCTACGAGTAGAGTTCATAAAATATTAAACAAGATTTCTTTTTTCTTTTTTGCCCAAACCTTGGTCTGATTGAAGATTCTTCAACAGCAAGATGGCGGATGGAAGGATACAAGGAAGACAGAATGCTGAAAGTTGGTCTACAAGCTCTAGAGAATGGGCACCAAGATGCATGGAAAAGCAAAGATATATATTCATGACCATTCTTGTGAACCAGATTGAGTGCTCTCTGCAATGAGACCTCATCCCCCTTAACAAAAGAAAATTAAAGATTGATCAAAAATATACCAGGTGGCAGATAAATTGGAAGTTTGGAACATGCCCATATATGTTCACAATGCATGGGGTTGTCATAAACTTCCTTAAGATGAGCATCAGACAGTAAAATACAATATTAATGTAAAGGATATTTTTTATCATAAAAAACAAGCAAAAGTAGTCTAATCAACTAGAAAACATATAATAATGGCTGCCTTCAGAACTAGTATCTATGCACAGAAAATTACACAGCTGAGAGTTGATAATACATAATCAATTAATCATACAAAAACAGAACTTAACTAAATGGTTGGCCATCTCTTAAGTGCCATGTCCATTTTTAAACTAAGCCCTCAAATCATTTCCTACCACTTCAACACATCCTTTTTGGTCTGTCCCTCTGGTCTTCTAGACCCTTCAACTTGCAATATATCACACTTCTAGACTTAGTCTATTCTCCTTCATTTGTAACATATTAGGGTAAAATAAGAGAATATACCGGACTTATCAAAAGAAAAAAAAAGAACAAAATATACCAGAAGGAATAAAAGGCAAATAGTCTTGTTGCAACCAAGCCCCTGGACCCCCAATCTACCTTGTCTCTTCCAAATCCACTCCTTGCTGGACAGTCAGCAAGGTCATTGCCTGGTTAGGTAGTATCCAAACAAGCTGTTCAACCTAGAAGTAAACTCCCTGTCTTCTCTAGTGAAATGTCTAAGAGTCCAAGATCCCTTTAAATTTTCCACTGTCCAACCAATATAATAATCACTTGACGATCCCCTTCTGCAATGGAATCACTCCAGCCCAAAGCAAAATGATATGTTAGGGAAGCTTATAAAAAAAATGATATGCGAGGGAAATGTGGTTCCAATCAGTTTTTAAAACATTTTTTTATCAGTATTCTTCAGTCCCAGTCAAATTGACTAGTTGGATCAATTGACCCATCACTCGACCAAGATTTCAGGTCCATTTCACCACCAAACTACTTGTTTACAAAAAAATGTTAACTTGGTCAATGACCAAATGACTTGGTTAATTGAACTTTAATCCAATCAAAAGTTAGAGATTAAATATTAAATCTCTTTTTTCTATTTTTTTTTTTTTTTTGTAATCTATTTACAACCAAATCTTTGGCCAAAGATTTAGCTTACAAAAGAAACTAACCCTATTTTGAGATAATTAATGTTTCCTAAAATATGGGTTACAACTATTGTTCTACAAGGAAAAAAAAAACTATTGTTCTACAAAAAACTAATCTAACATTGCAATACAATACAATGGGAACAAGCCACCATTCCTCTATTTCTTATCAATTTATCAAATTGTTTCTTCTCTTCTAATTTAGGGTGTGTTTACAACATGAATCGTTTTTCTTGTTGTCAGTTCCAAAAAACAGAGTTCAAGAAGATGTTTTTGTGTTTTTGCTGATGTGGAAATTCCAAAAACAAATGAAAACAAAAGCATTCATGTTGTAGAACGCCCCCTTAATGTGTTTTTCTGTTTTCTTTCTTTCTCTCCTTTGAGAAAACCCTAATATCTTTTATTCTGAACATGTCAAAAGGGGGTTAGTCCCTGAGAGGTGGTTCTTTCCTAACTTATTCTATATAGCTTGTTTAAGTAGAGTTTAAGACAGAAATACTGATATCTTTACACGAGAAGTTCGATTTAAGTATTTCCGGATCAGTTTAATTAGAATCCATCACACCATTAGATAATGATAGCTAAAAGAGGCAGTGCAAACGAGGAGTTTTAGTCATCCCCCTGGGTTTCCTGGATGCATTGTCTTTGAAATGCTGCGCTCATGAACTATCACAAACGTCATTTCCACTAGCTATCAAGACCCCACATAATTGACAATCGATTATGGAAATAGCTATCAAGAAAATAAAATGATTCCAATAAGAAAAGGAAGAAAAAAAATAAATTATCTCCTAAATACCTCCGTGACACCGATAAGATCTCCAGCACCATTTGATAGCCAACTCGAATCCACACATAAATCTCGAGACAGCAAAAGATAATCCGCCAGGGACGGCATGGGGCAGACCTCCACTGAAGAAACCCTAACGGGCTCAGCGCATGTTAACCTCCCGAAGACCAGTAGAAGGGCGAAACCCGTTTGCCAAACGGTCGTGGCCATGGATTGGTCAGAGGTAGGAAAAAGCGCGGGCAGCGAAATTAGGAGGGGCAAAAGAAACCCTAAAGAAGAAGGGGCGGAGGATGGAGGAAAGGTGGTGAGAATCGGAGGATAGGAGGAACAGGGAGAGCCCAGCACATTTTAGCGTTGGAGCTCCGGCAATTCATCATCGTTATGGTAGAAGAGGGTGACGGAGAAGAGGTGGGTTCATGTTGCTCGGTTGCCGGGCCGGCTCTTTAGATTTTTGTACCGAGAGAGAGAGAGAGAGGGAGGGGGGGTTGATTCGATTCAGAGGGTGTGGATGTGACGTTTGGCTGATGGTTGACGATAAGTTTTTAACGAATGGTGCGTTATGCGTACTGCGTAGGGTAGTGCAGGTCGAAGATGAACCAAACGGAGCGTGTATCAACAACCATCAAGTTAAAAAAGAAGTGGGAGCGGGACGACGTTTCACACCTTTAAAGAAGGGGACCACCGGAAAGAAGAGAAGACCCCCTGGCCCCTGCTGCTGCTGGTCCACCTGGGTCAAACTTTATGTGAATTGATAGCCATTGGATTTGGATTAAATCCCCATATTTTATTACATTTCCACGATAACAAAAGATTGGAGGATCAGGACTCAGGATTGTACATTTACGGTTCGTTTGGAAGGAGTACAAATGCATTTATATATTCTGTATAAATGCATTTGTATGTATTTATACTATATATATATATATATTTGTATTTATATTTCTTCCAAATTGAGCCTCTGAAAGTGTGTAAGTCTTCAATACAGGTTGGATAAGTACGACGTTGTAAGCATAAATGAGTATTTAGAAATTTTTTTGATACCTGTTTCCTAAAATACTCGTAATCTATTCTTAAAAAAAGATTAATACCCATTTTTAATAATTATCAAAACATTTTTCAAGTATTCATTTAACCTGCTTACTAAAATCCTTGACATGCAGCGGAGGAAATAATAACAAGAGCAGATCCAGACTCTGATAAGGTATATTTTTTCAAATTTTCAGGAGGAAAATGATTCAATCACGTGAGAGGGGTAGTTGGATTAAAATAATCGGACGGCAAAGGCCTGGTTGCTTGCTTTACAGACGAAATAGGGTAGGGTTCTAAACCCAAATATCAGATAGTAGTCCTGCCTCCCAGCCAGCAGGCAAAGGCCGGGTACAAAACTTCAAATGTATGATTATGTTTTTTAATCAACACCAAAGCCTTTCATCAGGCTATGTTTGCTTTGAGGAAAAGGTAGGGAAAGGAAGCAAAAGGTATAAAGATCTATACAAAATTTGTAAAAATTTCCTCTATCTTTCTCTTTTCCCTACTTTTTCTTTCAAATCAAATATAGCCTAACATCAATATATAGTGCAAGTAAATAGCTGGAAATCCATACTAGGATTAGTATTTGATAGCCCAAGTTCCTATTTTTCTTACATACATTGTTAGCAATTATGGTTGTGTTTGGTACTTGATGAGGGCGGATTTGGCCCTCCAATGACACTATGACAACTAAGTGCAGCCTCATGACAATTAGACAGTTCGCCATAGGTAGCTCGCCACTTACAGGTAGTTCGCCACAAGCAACTCGCCACTCACAGGCAGCTCGCCACAAGTAGCTCACCATCATGTAGCCCGACAACTTAGACAACTCGGCACTGCACAGGCAGCTCGCCACTTACAGGTAGCTCGCCTCTTAGTCAGACCGATCACCACATGACAACCCCAAGGAGCTCACCACTGTACCCCGCGTTTTACGGGATTGTGACTTGTAACGACTATATTAGCTCACCCACTCCCCGATTTAGGCGGAAATGGGCAACCTTACCGATTGATGGCTTTATGCCCACCTAACATGAAAGCAAGTCCCATCACAGCGGGAATCTAGGAACTACTCCACCAAACCCACGAGGACTCTAGTATATAAAGGCCTCACCCCCCAGGGGCGAGGAGAGGATGGTAACCCCTGCTTTCTAGCTCTCTCATTCTCTAATATCATTCTCAGCTCACTACTAAGTGCTGACTTAGCCATTGGAGTGACCTCGCCGGGTAAACACCCCCGGGTTCTCTGATTCAGTTCTTGCAGGATCTTCAGTTCCCGCCGTCTACAAAGATGAGCAGATCATCTCTTGCAGGGAGCAATCGGGTTGCACTACACTAGGGAGCTCCACTTCAGCCACTGAGTCATCGGCCACTTGGGAGCAGACAAGATGATGAGGTACTTAGCCAAAAAAAAAATGATACGTGACCAGAAATCGATACATCATTTGGCGTCGTCTGTGGGAAACGCTACAAAAAGCTAAGTCCTCTTCTCCCAGAAAGTTAAGTCCTCACTTTTTAGAAACTGAAGCTCTCGCTTTATAGTTTCCATTTTTATGAACTCAAAGACTATGAAGGGAGCTAACAGACTAAGCAACTCTACCAACTTTACTTTCAATTCAGATAAAACCTCATCAGTCCTCTTCGTGAGGTCCCCTCTACAAAGATGAGCTCTTCGTGGCTCCTGTGAGAGTTGGCGGCCAATAGACTACATGGGCGCCCTTACTGGTCGAACCTTCCAAGGCTCCCGTGTGAGCTGGCGACCTAAAGTTAGTAGTGCTGCCCCCGAAGTTCGAGCTCCTAGTAGCTTCTTGTAGGAGTGGGTGACCGGCATTACGAGGCTGATGTAGCGCAATCATAGCTCTAAGGCGCCCACCCGGCGACTTGCGCGAGGCCTGGCCCAGGCGCGAACTGACGAACTGATAAAAGACTTCCTCATCACTTAAGACCCAGTTGCCTCTTCGGCATGGGTGAGCTAATCCCAGTCACCTCTTCGGCATGGGTGAGCTAATCCCAGTCGCCTCCTCGGCATGGGCACTTAAGACCCAGTCGCCTCTTCGGCATGGGCGAGCTAGTCCCAATCGCCTCCTCGGCATGGACGAGCTAGTCCCAGTCGCCTCCTCGGCATGGATGAGCTAGTCCCAGTTACCTCCTCGGCATGGGCACTTAAGATCCAGTCACCTCTTCGGCATGGGCAAGCTAGTCCCAGTCGCCTCCTCGGCATGGACACTTAAGATCTAGTCGCCTCTTCGACATGGGTGAGCTAGTTCTAGTCGCCTCCTCGGCATGGGCACTTAAGATCCAGTCACCTCTTCGGCATGGGTGAGCTAGTCCCAGTCGCCTCCTCGGCATGGGCACTTAAGACCCAGTCGCTTCCTTGGCATGGACACTTAAGACCAAGTTGCCTCTTCGGCATGGGTGAGCAAGTCCCAGTCGCCTCCTTGGCATGGACACTTAAGACCCAGTCGCCTCTTCGGCATGGGCGAGCTAGTCCCAGTCGCCTCCTTGGCATGGGCACTTAAGACACAATTGCCTCTTTGGCATTGACAAAATCAACAAAAGTGGACTATAAGTTGCCCCCAGAGCCTAAGGGCTACAATATGGGTTGCACTACACTAGGGAGCTCCATTTCAGCCTCTGAATCATCGGCCACTTGGGAGCAGACGAGATGATGAAGTACTTAGCCAAAAAAAAATGATACGTGACCAGAAATCGATACATCAGTACTATTGTTATTTCTATTAAAAACATTTTCTGGTGATCAATATAAATTGTTGTATAATTATTATTTGAGGCTATTTATGATTAAAATAGTTATATATTAAAAATGCATGTATGAGAGGTTGTTTCTAAAAACATCAAATTGATGTTTCATGATCGAGATGGTAAAGTCTAATCATTCTAGTTAAAGTAATTCTCATATGTGATGTAACCACATATCTCCCAATTTGTATTGACCAACCCAAAAAACGTTTCAAGTACAAACATCAATGGTACCACCAAACACAACCTATATGTGCCAGAACATTCTGATTTTTTTTTTTTTAATTGTAGTACATATTTTTGGCACACTAGCCATGAGTATAACTCTGTTTCAAGAAAACAAAAGGGAGCTGGCATAGACCCTCATAATTCAATAATTTGGGACCTTTATACTTATCTAGAC
This sequence comes from Nelumbo nucifera, assembly GCF_055504915.1. Lineage (NCBI taxonomy): Eukaryota > Viridiplantae > Streptophyta > Magnoliopsida > Proteales > Nelumbonaceae > Nelumbo > Nelumbo nucifera. Next base: position 106,684,116 of record NC_142649.1, on the reverse strand, counting down.
CTAACATTGTGTTTCTAGATGTTTAGTTCGACCTAGAGTCAAACTGGGCCTTAAGGTCCAATCCCACTTCAATCTGGAATCTTCGACCTAGAGACCCACCTCAACATGAAACCTTCAACCTATGGGTCTAATTCAACTTGGTTACCCAATAAGCCCAAGGTGGATGCCCTATGCTAGCTTTTTTATGAGTTGACATCTACTCATTTACCTTTTACGTGAGAAAGTGGTTAATTTGGAGGTTGGGAAGACATGCCCCAAAGGTTACTTCACATGATGGAGAGCAACTAAATGCATGTTGGAATGCCCTGGTGTCCATGTCTTAGACAAGTGCACAAGTTGGGGATCCCACCACCAATATGGCTGATGTGGAAGGATGCCATTTGCCATACACTGAATAAAATAATGGTTTTTATCGTATTTGTGGTGCCCTAGAGGGTTGACATGACCCATAGGTAGTGTAGGGCCATAATGAGACTTTGATCATTTGAATGAAAATGTGTTGAAATGATCTCTTGAGTATTTCGTACTCTTCTTATAAAACTCATTATGATCATCATATCACATTTTATTTCATTTTCTAAAATATTATTTAATTTTATTTTCTCCCTACTCTATAAATAAGGGTGGAAGGAGTACATTTGGGGAAAGAAACTTAGACTAGGAGGTTGGTTGTGTCTCTCTCACTGGGAACCACTTTTGCATCTCTTCATTTCATTAAGGCCTTTTCACAACCTAAGGCCCATTCTTCTTCTTTTCTGGCAACACTAAGAAGGCATTTTGGAAATCATCTCACATTGTGGCAACATCTTGAAACGCCAGGTGGTGTTGTAGGAAAAGGACCCAGCAAGACCAAATAGTAAGATCCAAAAAGGCTGAAGTAGGTGGACAATCTTTTCAAGATGTATCGTGTCTATCTCTGTTTAGTATGTCTATCAGCAATTTGGCATTAGAAAAAGTGTGTAGCTCAATTAGTACGTTAACTAGTTTGTTCCAATAGAGACATACATTCAATTCCTACAACCACTAACCTTGGGGAGAGTGTTATTAGTGTGGTGTTGCACTATTCAAACGGCTATGGGGGATACGGACGTATTACCAAAATACTAGAAAAAAGATTTTGTGCTAGAATTAGTCCTCGTTATAAGGTTTTTCATTTAGCTTTCTTTGCATTAGTTCGATGGCATATTTGTTAGCACCCAATTTTTGCTTGGTTCCTTTACCCTATCTCTTTTAAGACCTAAAACATAAAAAGATAAGCATGCCAACCTAAAACTTGTTAGAACTCAACCCCCCCCCCCTCTCGTGTGTTAAAAACTCGCCTAAGCTACATAAATAAATTTAAAATACATAAGCTTTAGTACCCCCATTAGAAATGATCCCTAGACTTAAGAAACTATAACTTAGTTATTTCAACGACCTTAAATGAATAAACTAGATAATTAAGACCAACAAATTATTTCTCAAATTTAAACCTTCTACACGACTCCTCATCTTAATTTATGTCCACATTCCAAATTTCAACTCAAAATTCCTTTGTTTAACATTCCAATCAATAAAGATTTTAATTTGATACTTATGATTAAGTCACACAAGAAATCGTAAACCAAAGCAACCAAACCCCTCTTATTAACTTCAAAATCCTCAAAATAACCCAATAGTCTAAATTCAACCTTAATTTCCTTTCAAAATAAGGAAAGATTTTATTTTAGCAAATCTCATTGATTAAAGCATATCAAGTTGTAGATCTCTATCATTTAAACCTTATTTAACCAATGGACCTCACCAATGTGTTTAGAGACCCAAAAAAATGCCACTATGTCAAGTTTTACTACCCAATTCATTTATTTGACCATTAAAAACAAGTTTTACTACCAATTCAGCCTGAAAAAAAAAATCTTTTAATCATGCTTATAATCAAATATTCATCTCTTCTATTAGATTCAAGACATTCAAAAATTCTAACCCACCAAATTTCACCCTAAGATTCTCTCATTTAATCTACTATCAAGTTAAAATTCCATTTTAGCAAATCTCGTTAATAAAATCCTATTAACCATAAATCTTCATCATCTGAGACTTATTTAACCAATTAAACCTCACCATCATCTTCAGAGACCCAAACACATCAAATTTCATGACCTAATTCACCTATTTGACCGTTAAACAAAAAAGATTTTATTTTGACATACTAGATTAAATCATTCATTTATCTATCCCAACCTGAGGCCTCAAGAGGATGACGCTAATGTTAGCCCTTCACTTAAACCCCACTAGCCCCTTAGAGCAGTTAAGATAAGCTAAATAGACTACAAGAATAGAAAAAAACCCAAAGCAACCCTTCTTAAACATAGAAAAAGCAAATGACATAAAGGCCATTATGGTCATTTCAAATATATATCGGTTTGCTACTAAGAAGTCAAATTTAAAACTGACATAGACATGTTCAAAAATAACCCCATTGGGCACAAGAAACCCTAGAAAAATTCATGGAAATCTTGGATTGATTGATTAAACCTTTGAGGATCCCTTGAAAAAGCTTGTTAGATCAAGTTGCTTGAGCCTTCTTGCATGTTTATGCTTTTCTAAAACCCTAGGACATGTAGTAAGTGAGTTTCAGACCTTCCCCAGCCTTCTCTCTCTATAAATAGGACATAAATCGAGCTCTAGGGGTGATTTTCGGAAGCAAGAAACAAAAGAGAGAACCTTAATTTGAATCCCTAACCATTTCCAACAAAAACTTAAGAAAAATTTCAAATATAAGGTTAGAACTTGCAAAAACCACCCCATTTCTCTTTGTATTCACATTCTGACCTTAAAAAAGAGCAAAAAGCTCTTATTTATTCATTCTTTTGTATTACAAAGCAATTGCAAATCATTCTCTTGGTCCAAGACATAAAAAAATGCCATTTCTAGTCTTTGGAATAGCTTCTATCAAGCTTTATAAAGGATAAATTGAAGGGATAAGTCTCTTAACCTATGTTGTTAGTCTTTTTAGTTAATTTTTCATTATTTGGTTATTTTTATCATATATCTTGTTAGTTTAAGTTCGGGTTGTTTAACATTGCAAGTCTGTGGAAGCTTCTTTAAGCTACTTGTAATTTTGATATTCGAAGGAGAGAAGTAAGGGTTTAGGGAAATTAGTACCTAATTTTCAATAACATCCCTTCAAAACCAAAATTAAGAGGTGCTAAAAGGAATTTTTCACAAAATTTTTAGAGTTCCATCTTTTTTAAATTTAAATTTGTAAAGTTGTAAGCCTAAACAAACCCAAGGATGGACTTTCATTTGCAACTTAAAGAAAGGGGTACTTAACACCCTCTCTCTCCTAATCCAAATGAATTTAGAATTTATTGGTTTAGTGCCTCATTGGTGGAGAAAGTGGAGTCACTATATTCAAAATAAAATCATTTTTTGAAGTTTCTAAAGGACTCATTTTCTCTTAAATTAAATGAGTGGCAACTCCTTGTTCTAAGCGGCCACGAACTTCCCAGAGATTACATTATTCAACCTCAAGCTGCTTGGCATCTTGCCATTATGAGACATGATAGTTATTCAATATGTTTCTATGTTTAGATGAACATTATATGAACCATCCACAAATATATTGCTTGTATTTTCCTTCAATTGACTATCTACTTTGGGCTTAAAATTAACTAGGAGTTATTTGAAATATAAGTAGAAACTTCGATAATTAAGCTTTTAGGTTATACCAGTTCAAATGTATGACTCTCTCTCTCTCTCTCTCTCGCTCTCGTGTGTGTAAAAAAAGAATTATCAGCCAAAAATATAATAAAATAGAGGATACAACAACCAACACAAACACTACGACCAAGAAGACTCCAATAATCCTAAGATCATGACAAACTAAAACTAAAACGAACAAAGACCTAGGATTAATTAATTCCCCCCAGGGGTAAGGGGATGGACTACTCCCCATTAATGTAGCCCCATGAAGCTATAAAATAGTAATAACAACAATAATAAAAAAAATAAAAAGTAATATAATATGAGATATACATTTTGAATGATATATTAATACGTTTATGATACCATTTGTGGTCATGAGTTATATGAATATCATGTCTTTCCAGTTTCATAATTGAACCTTTTTTTAAACAATGATGGATATATACTCTTTTTAATACCCATTTTTTATACTAATCTCGCAATCCATAGCCCCCCACCCCAATGGCAAGCAAAAACCTTTCATACATAGCATCCAACCACAAATTGGGAATATCTTCTATACATTTAAGTCAATTTCATGGAGAGATGTTTCAAATGTGTAGTTAGACTTCCATGCATTTGTAGTGTTTGCAGAATTTTTTCTTACATGGAATGGAGAAAGGATTCAATGCCAAGTCTCTATTACAACTAACCAAAGAACTAACCAATTAATATCAATTGAGTCACCATTAGTAGGGGTGATGATCTAAAACTAAAAAACTGAACTAAAAAGTCGATTAACCAAATCGACTGATATGCATGGAAGAATTTATATATAGATAGATAGAGAGAGAGAGAGAGCAATCGTAAATTCATACAACTATAAGAGTTTTTATTATTCTATAGCAACACAAAGGAGTTAATAAAAACTCCAAGCATTGTGTCGAGTAGGGTAATACAAAACCAAACCCAACTGCTATTTGTGTACACACACACACACACACACAAACTAGTAAATGTGCACATGCATTGGATGTGACAATTGAAGGGATGAGAGATCCATCATATGGATGGTCGAACCCTGTAAGTAGGTTGGGCGGATTCCAAAAAATTCCCTCTCTCCCAGGTGGGAATCACATTCCCTATTTTAGAAAACTGCATTTTCAAGGATCAATCTTGAACCCAAACCGAACCAAATCTGAAACCAAAAGGGAGGAGAGGGATATACTTGATACGGAGTACTAGTAACCCCCAACGAAGGTGTTCACGCCCAAGGAGAATACCAAAGACTGCTCCCACTGAAGATGACACAGCGTAGGGTGGAGCAGAATCAGCAGGGTGGTTCTTCAGCAAGAATCTGATGGTGGGCGAGTGAGCACGACTTCAGATCACCTTTTCTGCCAAAAGATAATATCAAGAACCTTTCTCGATCGCTTCCAGGTTGAAGATCAATCTGGTTATGGCGGCAATAGCAGGAGAGAACAAGAGTAGAAGATAGAGGCAGTCCAATTGTATGCTATCTTCTCTCTTGAATCAGTAAACTGAAGGATGAACTAGAGGTTCGCCCAACTCCTCTATTTATAGCCTTAAAGAGAGGTTCTCCTAATCCCATTAGGAGTTCCTAATCCAAATCTTGTATTTGGATCTGGACTCTCTTTAAGAGATAAGGATAATCCCTTATCTTATCTGCAGATAAAGATCAGCCCTCCTAAACTAATTAGGAGTTTTCTGATCCAAATCTTTATTTGGACCTAGACTCTTTGAGTGGATAGGGACAATCCCTTATCCTATTTGCTGATCTAAATCCCAGAACCACCCCTCTTTAATTAATCTAATTAAGCCAGTTCGAATTGGGCTTTAGGCCCATTAAGTCCATGTGCTCACTTATCCTCCAAACCGCTGCCCAGTTGGATATCCTTGTATGGCATGGGACCCAGAAATTGATCTACACATCAGTCACATGGGTTCAGCCCAACCTCTGTTACAAGGCCTGGCCGAATTCACTATAGGAGACAGTGAACCCCTGAGCCCATCACCATGGGCTCTTAATGGGCCCAACATTTACACTAAATGGTCCTTGGGTCAAGCCACCTTATAAAAACCCAAGGACTGTGGGCAGATGCAAGATTAACCCATCAGGTATTACCCTCAATGGTCTTACACTTAACCTCTCAGCCCATAATGATCAAACACTGCCCGACAAGAGATGACCTCTCCCTCAGCTGCAAGATACAATGCTGCACTCTCTACTCACATGGATCCCGAGAATTAAAAGCTTTTTGCAAACATTTTGAAACCATAATATATATAAGTATATCTCTATATAAATATATTTTGCAAAAATAAATTTCAATGGTTGAAATCGACTGTTGGCAGTTTTGGTTTCCATCAAAGAGAGTGCATCCCCGATCATTCACTTTGTCCGACAAAGGGGCCGATCCTGTCACTATGATCACCCACTCAAATGAATTCTCGGACTGTCCCAGCATACCCAGGTTTTGACCCCCTCTAAGGATCTCACTGATTGGCATATCAAAGATAACCCAATCCGACACCTAGTGCAATATCATAATCGAGTCTAGGGGTTAGGTGTAACATTCCAGTTTTTCCCATCTATCTCCAAGGTTCAGAGCAATACTAGAATTTTGGTCCGGTTCAGAGTTTCAAGAAAGCCCACACTACATGTACCTCAGGTCTCATCCTAGCAGCTAAGACAAGCCACCCCAGCCAACTTGGCGGCACATCAGTGCCAGCCTTGGCAGGATAAATCTCCCCAGATCTATCCAATGGCTGTGAAGATTATAAACTAACACGAATCTCATATGTGTCCAGTTTAAGGGTATTACACAGAAACACACCATAATAACATGAATCAAATATGTACTTTGTTCATTTACATTAAATGTCATAAGGTACATCATTCTGATTGGATCTAAGGGCATACACTGTCTAACAAAAATTTCATATGAATATAACAATTATTATTGTTGTTGTTGTTGTTGTTGTTTATTACACATTTTGTTTTATACGACAAATATAAAATATGATAAAATAGAGATTTTCCCAAATTTGGTATTTTATATATTTTAAAATTTTATATTTAATTATAATATCATGGGTTGGTCCATTTGACTTGGATGTTTAAACTAATTACCCACCACCCCAACAGAATAATGGTTTTGTTTTTGGTCGATTTTAAATGTTGTGTTTCATTTTCTTCATTAATTTGTTTATTACTATGAATATGTGATATCAAAGACATGCCCAAAACTTTATAATTTCTATTTATTTTAAAAGTATTACTATTTCATTATGACATCATGGATTGATTAACCCATTTAACCTAGATGGTTGAACCATTGACCCACCTCTAGAATGGGAAAAATGGTTTGCTTCTTGATCAATTTTAAAATTTGTCATTCGATAATTAATAAATATCCTTATTCATCATGCTTACTTTTTGCTTAATATGATGGATATATAATAATAAAGCTTTTTATTAGTTATTTATTGTATTTTTGTTATAAATATATTTTTAGCAATTGTGTATTTTCGCTTTAAATTTTCAATAATCATTGGAGATTAAACTATTGTTATTTTTTAGAGATTAGACTATTAATTTAGCTGAAATTAGGAATGTTCACTATGCAATTCAGTTCGGTTAGAGATTGTTTGGCTACCTAAACTTATCTAGTCAGGTTAGGGAGTTGGTCACTCGAAACTGACCAACCATTAATGAAAACTAACCATTGGTTAATTAATAAATGTTCAAACTTTTAATGTTTAACATAGTTTACATTAATCATTGTAATTTAATAAGTTTTCATTAAACTTCTACAACAATTATTTATTCATAAAAGATATTACTAATTGGCATAATTTACTAATTTCTATAAAATCAATAAATATAATTAACAATTATCAAATAAATCAGGGAAACTATTAACTAATAATCCATAATTTGTAAATAAATAATAATTAACAAATCAGGAAATTAATCCACGAAAAAAATCTCTAAAACTATTTAAATAAGAGACCATTATTATTATTCAACTAAATAATTATTAAAAATATTATGGAAATTAAATTAGGATATTAATCTATTAGAAATTGTTTCATATTTATTTAAATAGCAATCCATTATTATTATTTTAATAAATAATTATGAAATAATTTAGGAAAATTATTAAATCTATCCACACTAGTCTAGACCACTTGGTTGACTTCAGCCATACTTGGTTTTACATTAATCAACAACAAATGATTTACTTTTAATTAAAATTAATATAATTTACCATAATTACATTAATTTACTATAATTACTTCACTTTGATTAATAGTAGATAATTTATTGTTATTGTAAATAACTAATTTACTATCCATTTTTGCTAATAAACAACAATTTCAATAACTTTTGGAAATGATCATAAATATTGTAATTTATTGTTATTTAATTTACTGTTAGTTAATTAGTTATAGAAAATTATTAGAATTGTAGGGATGACAATTTTCCCTATAGAACTAAGGCCCTACCCTGTCCCACCTCGAATGAGGCAAGTTTTCTCAAATTTTAAATAGGGATGGGGAAGAGATAAGGTGGAGATAGGGAAAATATTTTTAATCCAAATCAAGGATGGGGAAGGGATGAGGTTTTCATATAATTCTCCAAACCTGATGGTAAATTAGTAAAATATTAGTAGATTTAATATTGATTTTTAAAATATCTCTAAGTTTTCCTCATATTCTTAAAATCCTATGACTCCACAATTTATTTTATAAAATACCTCCAAATTGTCATAATCCAATTCTTAAAATACCTTCAAATTCTCATAATCCTATTTGTAAAATATTCACAAATTAAATTATTTTTAGGTGGTTGCCTCGGGTGGGGAAAATTTGGGAATTCCCCATCCCCGATAGGGAATGGGTACTTCGTCTCAAACCCACCCCACCACAGGAGATTGAGCAGTGATGGGGTAGAGTGTCTTGACTACGGGGGCGAGGACAAGGAGGAATGCCCCATCTCATGCATTGCATAGGCCCCATTAGTACATGCTAAAACACAATAGTCTAGAAATTTTTTCCTTTTTTATTTTTTATTCAATGTCATTTTTGAAACAACCAATGAAATGCTTTCCTTCCCCATAAAAAATTATCTAAAATCTCCCTCTCTCTTTTTCACGTTCTCAATAACCTAAATAATATCCTCTTCTAAACTACCTCCCCCCTTTTCTCCTAAATTAATTCTAATTTCCATTTATCTCCTAAATTATCTCTAATTTAGTAGAGAGTTTCTCTACTAAATTATCTCTAACTCTCTACTAAATTATCTCTAATTCATATTTATCCTCTCCCCCAAATTTTATCTATATCTATATCTATATCTATCTAAAGAAAGTTTGAATTAAAAATTTAAAAATTATTTAAGTATTCTAACAAAATTATATAATAAGTTTAAAATATTTAATAATATTTATAATATTAATAATTTTATATTTTCACAAAATTCATCATGAAGTTATGTACAGACAATATAAATTATGGTTTTCTGGATTATTCATTTTAAATGTTATTCAAATAATAAAAATTTAATATTAAAAATATTATTTAAAAATTCAATAACTAAATATCATAAATAACAAAATATTAGAAATATCTAAATGATTATATAACAAAATATTTAATATTATGTAATAACTTTAAAATAAATAAAATTCAAATAACAAAAAATTCTAACTAATGAAATATTTAACATAACTAGAATTTATATAGTTAAAATAATGAAATTATGTAATAAATTTAAAAAATTTATTAAAACTAGACAAATAATTGTAACATAATATTCAAATTAATAATAACTTGATATTTTACAAAATTAATAACAAAATTACATAATAATAGTATAAATTATAATTTTATGGATTATTAAATTCAATAAATAAATAATATTTTAAAATTTCAATAATGATATTATTTACATAACTAAATAATATTGTAAATAAATAATTTCACTTCTGTCAATTAATAATTCTAGAAAATAACTTTTGGAAAAATAATATTTATTAATAATAATTTTAAAATCTTAATGTATATTTATTATATATTTATATATACTAAAATTAATGTTTATTGTATTTTCAGTAATTATTTATTTTTTGTGATAAATATATTTTTGTTTTGTTATCTAACTTAAAATTTTCAATAACTATTGAAAATTAAACTACTGTTATTTAACTTTTAAAATTTAATTTATTATACCTATTGTATTTATTGTATTTCTATTATGATTTATTTATTAATATTTATTAGAGATTAAACTATTATTTGATATTACACTATTTATTAACTAATTTAATATATTTTTTTAGTATTTATTGTATTTCCATTATCAATACATTTTCAATAATTGTGTAGTTTTGCTATAAATCTTCAATATTATTGGAATTAAAGTATTGTTATTTATTAGATATTAGACTATAAATTTAGCTGAAATTAGGAGTGTTCACAAGTTGGTTCAGTTTGGTTGTAGGTTGTTTTCCCAACCAAATTGGCCTGGTCAAATTGGGGAGTTGGTCACCTGAAATCAATGGGCTATTAGTGAAATTGGCCAACTTGGGTTGTATCAGTTTGGGTTGATTTTTGGTTTGGTCGATTGGTTCAAAAGTTTTAATCTTAAAAAAATTAAATTTATGATATAAAATATTTTAGATTAAGAAATATGGGAATTTACCACTTTCTTGTATTAGAACAATTATATTAAAATATAAAATATTAATATATATTTATGGTTGGGTTGTTCAATTTCGATCAATTTACAAATGGCCAAAGCGAAACTGATCCAACCTGGTCGGGTTGGGGAATTGTTGAACCAAAGTCAAATAGAAATACTAGAAAACTAACCAACTTAGGTCGTGTGGTCATTTTTGTATTGCAAAAAATAAATAAATAAATAAAAGTAGTATATAAAATATAAGGGAAAATCTATGATGTGGGAAAGATATGGTATAAGAAGAGTTTTGACCAATCAAAATCCATCCATGAATTTTGATAAATAACACTTGATTGTATACCATGGTTATGATACCAGTTGATTGGTCAAAGTTTTAGTCAAACCCAAAATATAAATATTTATTAATTATTTAAAAGTTAAAAATATAAAAGAATTATATACTCTTATGTGTTTCTATTGTTTTGCTTCGCTTAAAAAATCCCATGCATGGCACAGGTCCCTTCAAGTATATACTAAAACACAATAGTCTAGAAATTTTTTCTTTTTTTATCTTTTTTATTCCATGTCATTTTTTAAACAACCAATGAGATGCTCTCTTTCCCCATAAAAAATTACGGAAACTCTCTCTCTCTCTCTCTCCCACACCTTCTCATAAACCTAAATAATATCATCTCCTAAAATTTCTCCTAAACTACCCCCCCATTATCCCCCACTTTCTTCTAAATTATCTCTAATTCCTATTTAGCTCCTAACTTAAATCTAATTTCCACAGGATTTGGTCACGTTCGGCTGGGTGTGGATGGGACCGGTCTTGTCCACACCCCAATATAGCATGGGCAAATCCCGTTCATACCCCAATTTCTCATCCACAGTAAAATCTCGTGGTTGGGGACCATCCACACTTGATTTTTGATTTTCTACTTCACACACTTTCTTTGAAAGGCTACCATATTGTCTGTTCCACATTTTAATATATTTGTCAATAAAATATTAATTATATTACTTAATTTTTTAATTTCTTAAAGATTTTAATGTTTTTTCAATAAAATTATATTTTAAATATTTAAAATATATTTTTAAAATTTTTTATTATTTTACTATTGTTTTTATAAAAAAATTAATAGTTATTGGTTAATATTAATTCATTTATGCATTTTTCAATATATTTACCATATAAAATGCAAAAATTAGATATTTATGATTAACTGTGTAGATCAAGGTTTTCGAATCATTGTTGACCTGGGCAGTCGGACCGTTCAGCCTGGGAACCGTCTAGGCAAGCGGTTCCATTTTACCACAAACCTGGTTTTTGGCCAAAAATCGTTGAAAAAATCAACAACCCGTTGACCCGAGAAGTCAAACCTTCGACCCGTTCAATGGTTTTTTACTATCTTTTATTTTTAACTTTTTTAATTTGTTTATCAGAATGGGCCGTCCGTTCGAATCGAACGGTCAGACCATCAACCCAAAAACCAGTGGCCAAAACAGTTCCATTTTCGGGTCGTTTTTTAAAATGTTGGTGTAGATCATTCATAAATGTATATGAGATACATGGAATCAAAAAGTGTGGTGTGGACACACGTGTACAGAATGCCACTGTGAGTGTGGATTAGTCTAGTCCACCCAATTTGCACAATTTAGAACAACTGTGGACTGTGGTGTGTTGTGGACCAGTCCACACCCACCAATTTCTCATCCACACTACAGAACACCCCAACTTTTTATCTATATCTATCTAAAGAAAGTTTGAAGTAAAAAAATTAACAAATATTTAAGTATTGTAACAAAATTATATAATGACTTTGAAATATTTATTAAAAACACAAAAAATAATTATAATAAATTTAATAAAATTCATATAATTAATAATTATATATTTTTACAAAATTCATCACGGAATTATGTACTAATAATATAAACTATGATTTTCTAGATTATTCAATTTAAATGTTATTCAAACAATATAAATTTAACATTAAAAAATAAAAAAATATTTATATATTTAAATAACAAAATATTAAAAATATCTAAATAATTATATAACAAAATATTTGATATTATGTAATAACTTTAAAATAATTAAAATTCAATAACGAAAAAAATAATACTTTATATATTATTTAAATAACTAAATATTTTAAATAAAGAAATATATAACATAACTAGATTTTAAATAGTTAAAATAACGAAATTATGTAATAAATTTAAAAAAATTCTTAAAAGTAGAAAAGTAATTATAATATAATATTCAAATATATAATAATTTAATATTTTACAAAACTAATAACCAAATTATGTAATAATAGTCTAAATTATAATTTTATAGATTATTACATTCAATAAATTATTAATATTTTTAAATTTAAATAACGATATTATTAAAATAACTAAATAATATTGTAAATAACTAATTTCACTTATATCAGTTAATAATTCTAGAAAATAACATTCAAAAAATAAATATTTATTAATAATAAATTTTAAATCTTAATCTATATTTATTATATATTTATCTATACTAAAATTAATATTTATTGCATGTTCAATGATTATTTATTGTTTTTTTGTGATAAGAATATTTTCAATAATTATGTATAAATTTATTTTTGTTTTTTATTTAATAGAAAATTTTCAATAATTATTGGAGTTTAAGTATATTTTTGTTTTTCAATAAGTATATTCTATTTTCGTTATAATTTATTGATTAATATTTATAAGGGATTAAACTATTTATTGACTACTTTAATATATTTTTTAGTATTTATTGTATTTTTGTAATGTTTGCAATTATTGTGTTTTTATTATCAATATATTTTCAATAATTGTGTATTTTTGCTATAAACTTTTAATAACTATTGGAGATTAAACTATTGTTATTTATTAGGGCTTAAATTATTAACTTAGTTGAAATTAGGAGTGTTCATGGGTTGGTTCGGCTCAGTTGTAGATTGTTTGACCAACCACATCAACTCGGTTAGGTCGGGGAGTTGGTCACCCGAAACTGACTGACCATTAGTGAAAGCTGGCCAGCTTGGGTTGTATCGGTTTGGGTCAATTTTTGGTTGGTCAGTTCAAGGGATTTAAACTTAAAAAAATTAAATTTAAATTTAAACAATTATAGTGACATTATTAAAAAATAATTTATGATATAAAATATTTTAGACCAAGAAATATGAGAATTTTCTCACTCTTTTGTATTAAAATAATTATATTAAAATACATATTTATTTATGGTCAGTTTGTTCGATTTTGGTCGATTTATAAATGGCCAAAGCGAAACTGATCCAACCTGGTCGGGTTGGGAAATTGCTGAACCAAAGCCGACAGGAAATACTAGAAAACTGACCAACTTGGGTTGAATTGGTCAAGTTGGTCGGTTTCATTAGTTTGATGAACAACCCTAGCTAAAATTAATTATTGTTATTTTTGTATTGTCCAAAAATTATTAAAAATAGTATATAAAATATAAATAATTATTAATTATTTAAAAGTTATAAATATAAAACAACTGTATACTTTATGTGTTTCTGTTGTTTAGCTTTCGCTTAACAAATCCCCTGCATCACACGGGTCCCCACTAGTATCTATCTATCTATCTATCTATCTATCTATCTATCTATCTATCTATCTATCTATATATAAATTTTCTCATTTTTTTGAATTTTTTAATCCATGTCATTTTTGAAATTACCAATTAGAAACTCTACTTTCCCCAAAGAGAAATTGTCAAAAACTCACCATGAGTTTTCAGCATTTCTCTTAAACTCACCACAACTTTTCAAAATGTCTAAAACTCACATGTCACTAACTTGACGTTAAAGACACTAACGGCTGTTAATATATTACCATTTTAACCTTCATAGAAAAATATAACATATATACATATATTTTAATATTTAGACATGAAAAAAAGGAAAAAGTTTCAAAAATATTTTCAAATATAAATACACAGAAATTACAAAAATATAAAAAAATTATAAAATTGCACACAAAATAAAAAAATTATTTTTCAAATTATAGAAAAACACAGAAATTGCTAATAAATAACAAAAAATACAGGAAATATTATAGATGGTAGAAAATAGAAAAATGTAAACCAAACATAAATTATAAAAAACATTAGAAATTATAACAAAACACTAAAAATGTAAAAAGAAAGGAAATTGAAAAATGAAAAAGACCCTTTTCCTCTAACTCGCCATTCAAGGGTGATTTAGTCATAAAATTTGTTATTTATGCTGACGTGGACACTTCTGTTAAGAAACATTAACGGTGCACTAACGGAATGTGAGTTTTGGAAAATAAAAACTTATTGACATGGTGAGCTTTAGACGTTTTGAAAAGTTGTGGTGAGTTTAGAGAAATGCTGAAAACTCATGGTGAGTTTTAGACAATTTCCCTTCCCCAAAAGAATCTTCCTAAAATCTCTCTCTCTCTCTCTCCCCCATATTCAAATAATCTAAATAATCTAATATCCTAAAATTTCTCCTAAACAACCTCCCCCACTATCTCCAATTTTCTCCTAAATTATCTCTAATTCTTATTTATCTTCTCTACCCCCCCCACTTTATATCTACATTTATCTAAAGAAAGTTTGAATTAAAAAATTTAAAAATTATTTAAACATTCGAATAAAATTATATAATAACTTTAAAATATTTATTAAAAAGACAAAAAGTAATTATAATCGATTTAATAGTATTCATATTATTAACAATTATATTTATTTTACAAAATTCAACACAAAATTATGTACAAACAATCTAAATTAAGATTTTCTGGATTATTCAATCTAAATGTTATTCAAATAATAAAAATCTAACATTAAAAATAAAATATTATTTAAATCTTTTAGTAACTAAATATCTTAAAAAAATATTCAAATTATTATTTTAAATCATTTAATAATATATTTTAAATAGTTACTGAATAACTTTCAATTATAATAAATAGATTAAGATTTTAAATATTTAGTTAAATAACTAAATATTTAACATAACTATATTTTAAATAGTTAAAATAAAAAAAATTATGTATTAATAGTAATATAATTTTATGGATTATTAAATTCAACAAGTAATTAATATTTTAAATTTTAAATAATGATATTATTTCAATAAATAAATAATATTGTAAATAACTAATTTCATTTATACCAATTAATAATTCTAGGAAAAATAACTTTCAAAAAAATTATTGTTTATTAATAATAATAATAATAATAATGGCAGTTTGGTAATTTTATTACCCATTATAATATCTGTTGGGAAAATTCCACTTTAGTACCCAGAACTTTAGGGGTATTGTCAAGTTAGTACCCAAACTTTCAAAAGTGTGATTGCAATTCCTAAACTTTCAAAAATTATCAAGTGGATCCCTGCCATTAATCGACCATCAATTATCTATTGAAAATGTCAAAACTATCATTCTAAAGAAGATACTGTTTATTGTCTTCTAACTTGAGACTGAACTATCTTGTTTTAAAGTTCGGGGACAATGTGTTCATTGTCAATCTGAAGTTTCTAGCCCGAGCAACATGCAAGTGGTTTTGTTTTCATGTTGTCAGGGGGCCAACTTCACGTCCGCAAGAATTTTAAGTTCAAATAGAAATTAAAAATTGGCCAGCACACTTCAGGGCAGCAGTAGCACAGTTTGATCTAAACGGACTCCTCAAGTTCCAGATTTAGAAGAGGATCCATAGAAAATAAAGTTTTTTTTTTTTTTTTCAGTTTTCCTCTTCTCTGGAACACTTCAAGGGTTGAGAATGCTCCACTCAAACTTCCACCTTGGTCTGAGAGCTCTTCGGAGTTGAGACCACAAATGGAGGTGAATCAGTTTTCCGAGAGGTGGGTCTGAGAGCTCTCAGTCTCTCTTCCATTACTTATAACAGAGAGATGTTTCTTTTCCTCACAACCCATATTACCATCAATCTCCTTTTTTTCCTCACTTCCAAGCTTTGTCGATCGCCATCACTTCCTTCAAGCCAGTGAGGACAAAGGTGGGTATCCAAACCAGGGGACAACAACCTCTTTGTATGTTGCTTTCTTCCTTTTTTCTCATGCAAACATGGCTTCCTTCCTCTTCTCCCATTGCTTCATCTCTGTAATATTAAAATTAAACTCTTGTTTCTTTATTAAATCTAATCCTCTCAAAAATCTCAACTCCATGGTCTCTTTGTTTATTCCTGAATCCCTGCTTCCCAACAAGATTCTTATGATTTAGACCCACAAAAATCTTCCTCTTCCCCACTTAATTTCCATTAATCAAGCTTTCACCCCAAGAATCAATGCCCGGATTTCCACTTTCTTTCCTCCCCAGAAACTAGCCTGCTTTCTCAACTTTGGTCCAAGTCCAAAAATGGAAAATATGAACATTTATTAAAATTTGTTCTGGAATTCCGAAAACAACAACGGTACCCATGAAATTATTTCCTCAAAAGGATTAGACCAAGATAGAATCCTAATCTGGCTCTCTACAGCATTGGTATAGTTTGCATAAGTGGGAAAATGTAGTGCAGGTTGTGGTACAAAGGAGGTGGAGGATAGTAGTAAATGTTGCATGGTCGTTGGTACTGATAGCCTGGAATTGGGTAAAATGGAACAACTATTGCCTTCGTCTTCTCTGGTTCTAATTCCCTTCTAAGATATTTTAATT
The DNA here is from genome assembly GCF_055504915.1 of Nelumbo nucifera. Lineage (NCBI taxonomy): Eukaryota > Viridiplantae > Streptophyta > Magnoliopsida > Proteales > Nelumbonaceae > Nelumbo > Nelumbo nucifera. The sequence goes on along the minus strand of NC_142649.1, from coordinate 106,667,066 downwards.
GAGTATAGAATCTCAAACACCTCAACCGGTTCAGTCTCAAGGTAGAAGACAATGAATAATGTCTTCTTTTGGAGATGTTTTTGACATTTCGACAAATAACTGATGGTTGATTAACAGTAGGGACCAACTTGACACTTTTTGAAAGTTTGGGTATTAATTTGACACTACCCCCAAAGTTCAGAGTACTAAAGTGGAATTTTCCCTATTTGTTAATAGTTATGGACTAATGTGACCGTTTTTGGGAGTTCAAGTACAGTAGAAACATGTTTTAAAGTTTGGTACTAAAGTGAGACTACCTCCAAAGTCTAGGGTACTAATCTGCAATTTACCCTAAATATGAAAAACCGAAAAAAAAGAACCAATTAACCAATTGATTTGGTTTCATTTTTAGTTCACAATATTGCAAAAAACAAAAGATCAAGTTAATTGAACCCTAAGCACCCCTAACCATTACTTAGTAAGTTTTATTTAGTTACTGATTAAAAACATCAATGCTTTTTTTCTAACGCATTTTAGGACTTTTAATTTGTGTTTGGAACTCACAACAATGAAGACAATTCATGCCAGTAGCAATCCATATGTGAGCTAGAAGCAATCCAGCCTCCTAGCAATAATTTTTCATGTTGCAAGGTGCCAACCAGCTGGTTGGTAAGGTCTCCTATTGGTCATAGTGGAGAGTTGGGATTGGATCCTGCTTACACCTGGGTTGGGGGGTTTATTGTATCTGAGTTGCGTTTTTAGGGGGGGTGTCTTTGTATCTGAGAGGTCTCTTTGTGCCCCTTTCTGTTGTAACTGTAAAGATAGTGAAGTTGAATAAAAGTTGTAGTAATTTGTCTTTTGTTTATCCAAAAAAATGCAAATTTGATCGTCTGCAAGTTGAACTAATCGAGAGATGCAAAGCTTCCTGTGGAAATTGCAATATATCTTTTGCTTTCATGGCAACCAAGATCGCTTGCACAAATATTAGGTAGCTTTTTCATTTTGGCTTTAGCTTCTGAAATAGGAAGGTAGGTTAGAGTTCCATGTATAGCTCATGTAGTCCCGATTTACTGATGTAGTTCATTGACGTTTGATCAAAGAAGAAGATAGGGATGCTGTTTGATTTTAGTCTCATGTGGTTTAGGTTCATGCAGGTTTATTGTATCTGAGTTGCGTTTTGGGGGGGGGGTCTTTGTATCTGAGAGGTCTCTTTGTGCCCCTTTCTGTTGTAGCTGTAAAGATAGTGAAATTGAATAAAAGTTGTAGTAATTTGTCTCTTGTTAATCCAAAAAGATGTAAATTTGGTCGTCTGCAAGTTGAACTAATCGAGAGATGCAAAGCTTCCTGTGGAAAGTGTCCTTTCCTATTCTTAGAAGGCTTCCATGCGCGCTTTTAGATTGTTTGCACAAAAAGATGGAATCAAACTGAAAACCTTTTCTTGGTCTTGGGGTTGCAATGCCCCTATGCCAATGTAATGAAATTTCAAATTCGTTCTACAAGCTCCCATGGTGACGGACTGAACACGCTTGCCTGGTAGTTATTCTCTCTGGTGCCCATGGTGGATTATGTTTGTAGACAGATTTGTACAATAATTGATGATGGAGATGAATCTCTAATAACCGGGAAGACGAAGAAATAGTGTGATAATTGATGGCGGGATATGATGGGTATTCTCTAATCAGCTGGAATATGGATGATTTGGTTATGATTTGTTAGTTCTATTTCGGTTCATACGTTGATGACACTTAGAATTCATCAGAGGAATGTCGAAAGTCAAAACGCCATGGGACATGATTGCTGGACGAGGTGGGGTATGAAACCAAGAATGATAACATCTCAACTCAACAATGGCTCCTATTTTAGTTGAGAATAGAAAACCGAAATGGAAATGGTGTCATTCCATGTGGTTTCTGAAGATGAAATTTTGCTCTTTAGCTTAGTGGTGTACTTCTGATTTGGAGCTTGTTTATTCCCTGTGCTTATTTTAGTTGTCCTATTCCCCAATTTCGTTTCTGGGTTGCAAATTTTCTGAGTTCTGAATCAAGAAAATGACACAAGGCTATGGAGTAGCTCTACTTTGACCATGCACTAGAAAATCAGGTCTTGAAGGCTTGGAATGTCCTTGCTCGTCGCCAGATTAGTATCCAGCTTATTGAGATGGAATCTCGACCACACATTACTCTTTTTCTCTAGCCCTACCCTCGATCCTCCAAAACTGGAAAATGTCATGAAGAACTTTGCTTCGAAGCAAGAACCGTTGCCTTTGTCATTTTCTATTATGGTAAGTGCTCCCTTGAGGATAGTTTCATATGTTGAAGACATTATTCCACAAAACTTGTTTGTTCACAAGATGAATGAGCATGTTTGATGACTTTGTTTGTAAGATGGTTCCATTATGATACATATAAAATTTGTATTTCTTTTTGGGAATTATATCTTTCATAACTTTGTAAGATCATTTTTATACTCATGCATATAAAATTTGTATTTCTTCTCTTTGCTATATAATATATATTTTTCATAGATTAATCGGTTCATTACATTAAATACCCAAATTCGAACTCACAACTATAGCTTCTATTGTTCTTTTTTTATTCACCCACTTACTCCTTATTACTCGCCCTTGCTCTCCCTAGTTTTCCTTTAGGCTATGTTTGGTTTGAAGGAAAAGAAGAAAAAAACAGAAATTTATAGAAGGTTTGTAAAGGTTGCCCTACCTTTTCTTTCCTTTCAAATCAAACATAATCTAAAAATGGTTTAATAAAATAAGGGTAATTTGGGGTTTTAAAATATTTATAGATTTATTACATGTAATTAACGGACGGAAAAACCAATGAGTGGGGCATACGCCCACTGCTCCTTACTCCTTACGAACCGCACCTCACACCGACCTCAGAGACACATATCACCATGTATCGAGAATATCTTTCCTTACGGAGCGCACCTCACACCGACCTCAGTGACACATATCACCATGTATCAAGAATATCTTTCGTAATTAATTCATAATGCACGGTGGGATGTGTCTGTCAAGTCGGTGTGAGGTGCGCTTTGTAAGATCGGGTTATCCTCATGACTCGGGATTTGCTGCTCGCTTTGGCTGTCTATCACTTAGTACAGAACCAATCACAAGCGAACACGTCTGCTAACTGATGGCTGACGCTATGGTCCGTTGCACGTCTACTAACTTACTGCCCTGTCCTGTCAGACCGTCCTTTTCGATGACCTCATAGATAATCACTTGGGTCAACCTGCTGGTTCAACCATTCAGACCGACATCGCCTGTATGCTATTGCTTCACTGTATGTATAAGTGAGTATAACTTCAGCGTCAAATTTCTCTGTGTGATGTGTCCCATCTGATCAGAGAGCTAATGGTGTGGATCGGCTGATCGGCAATAAATCATTACAGTTCGTACTACTCGCTGTACCAAATGTAACTAGCTTCCCGTTCTGGTTGAACCTCACGTGACATCTAGTACACTGCCTCGCGAAATTAAAAAAATTAAAAAAATCCTGGTAATTTCAAACACCTTGTACCTTCATCTTCTTCCTCTGACCTCGACTTCTCCTCGTTTGTCTCCAAAAGGAAGCTCCACCTCCTTTTCATTCCCCTCCCCTTCCATGGCGAGCTTCACAGTCGATTCTTCGACTAAACCCCTGCAACTCGAATCCATCGAACTTGTCGATCTCCGCTTCTTATCTCAATCGGAACTCAACTCGTTATCTCTTTGCTCCGGCGACGCCTTCGACCTTCGCCGTTGTGATGACGTTGTAATCCCTAAAATCGACCGTTCCGTCTTCAACGAGAGCGCCGGAAGTCGAAAGCAGACATACTCTCGTCTCCGCCTCGCCCCTAGCAAACCTGAAGTCACGAGCATTGGTCGTCGCAGGCGCCATGCCGCCCTTCTTCCCGTCCCTAAACCCCCGCCGAACCCCGTCGACGATCCTGAACGAAAAGAGAACAAACAGATTGTTTCTATTCTACGGGAGCTGTTCGGTAAGGACAATTCGGTTACCGAGTTAATCCCTCTTGAAGGAGACCATGGAGAGCCGCTCTCCGAGCCCTTGAAGATGGAGAATGGAGTTTCTATGCAACAATTTCCGGTTGCTTCTGTCGACGGGGAAAGGAAGAGGAAGAGAGGTAGGAAACCGAAGCCCAAGGTAGAGGGAAATGGCGGCGGTATGAGCAACGCTGTTGTTGTTTACGATAGCATATCCTACGTGCAGAATCGGCCTATGGAAATTGTAAACCGGAATGGTGTGGTCGTTGATGCTGCTTCTTTGGCTAAAATTAATGATCCTTTCGGTCCTGAGTTGAAGAGGAGAACTTCTGGATTGCAGACAGAAGCAGAATTATTAGGGTTTCTGAGGGGGTTGAATGGACAGTGGGGTAGCAGGAGGAAGAAAAGGAAGATAGTTGATGCCAGTGATTTTGGAGATAACTTGCCCATAGGTTGGAAGCTTCTACTCAGCCTCAAGAGGAAAGAAGGTCGCGTCTGGTTAAATTGCCGGAGATACATAAGGTCTTATTACTACTAATTTTATTCTTCCCGTTTCTTCCCCTTTTCTTTTATTTCCATTTTGTGTTATGTTTAGTAATTGGTCGTGTACATAATATCCTACTCGTTCAGCGTTCAGCCTAATGGAGAATCTAGTTACTGTTTGGTTTCAAATGACTTATGTAAATGAACCTATTTGGGGTGAACTTTCATGTGCATGTATGCACATGAACAACCTTGCAATAAATTAATTTATCCATTGGGAATCCAAAGGTATAAGCAATGCATGAAACAAAAGATGTCAAATCTGATCACTTTCATTCCAATTTAATCTACTGCAAACCCTTTGAATGACTTTTATGATACTAGTTGATAGGTTATAAGTTTTTCCGGTATCACAGTTGAACTCAATTTAGAGAGGTGGGATTTTAACTGTTTGTTTGAGTTGCCTCATTCAAGTTAAGTAGCGGATCTCAATGTGTAATTTGCATCTTAACTGTCAGCTCCTCAATTTAGGTCTGGAGTTTGATGTATGGAATGTTCAGGATGGAGAAGGAATAAGGATGTAGTGTGAGGTGGGATTTTAACTGTTTGTTTGAGTTGCCTCATTCAAGTTAAGTAGCGGATCTCAATGTGTAATTTGCATCTTAACTGTCAGCTCCTCAATTTAGGTCTGGAGTTTGATGTATGGAATGTTCAGGATGGAGAAGGAATAAGGATGTAGTGTGAGGGTTAGTTAAAGGCTCATGAGTGTTATGTTCTACTTTTTGAAGCTTTCCTCTGCTTCGTGAAGATACAAGACAACTGTTTTTGTTAAAAAAGATAACCATTTTTTATCAACAAGAAAAATGTTATTCATTAATTTAGAATAGAAAGTACAACAAAAGGTAGTGAAAAAAAATAGCAAACCCAAAAACCGTCCCAAATTTACAAATAGGCCTAAAACATGGATTATCTCTGAATTCCTTGTTTAGTTAGGCCATCAACAGCATGGATCTTCTAAACCATCTTAGTCTCTCAATCCCCATTTCTTTAGCCTTCTCCACCCAATAAACTGCTGCCATTAGCTCTGATCTCACCACATCACCTTTCTGAATAGAACCTGAATACTGTTATGGGCACACCATCCGGCAGCGCACTGCGGAGCAGTCATAGGCAGCAGCACGCACCGATAGCGCGCAACGCGCACCGCACGACAGCGGCACCATGGCGCGCAGCACGCACCGCCAGGCAGCAGCGCGCACCGCACGCACTGCATGACAGCATGCACTGCGCACACGCCCGGCACCATGAGCCGCGCGCACGCACCGCGCGGCAGCGGCACCATGAGCCGCGCGCACGCACCCGGCAGCAGCAGCAGAGCGGGGCCCACACGACAGCTCATAGGGGTGGGCCCACCCTTATCTGGACACGTCAAGCCATCTCGCCGCCAGCCTACCTTATCCTTATCTTATCCCTTATCCCTTATCTTTATCTAATCTTATCTTTATCTTTATCTTAAGTAAGAGTGAGTTACCATTAGGAGTAGGAATCAGGAGTTTGAGTTTAATTAGGAATTCCCTTCTGTAATCTCCTATTTAAGGAGCTACGAATTGAAATAAAGGCATTCAGTTTTCTAGCCAAGAAAATAGTGAGGAGAGTTCGGGTGGTCTCTCGGACAAATCACCCATTTAGTTTCCGCAATAGGGTCTACACGCAAGGGAAGGCGCAAGGGGAAGCAGGGCTTTCGCACCGTGGACCGGCCCGTGACGGGATCCTACGCGCGGGATCATAACAAATTGGTATCAGAGCCAAACGTCACGGGCGATATGGAGCAGCTGTCTTCCAAAGTCCACGAACTGGAACACCAACTTGCAGAAACCAACATGGAGGTTCGTGAAGTCAGGGAAGACGTCCGGGAGATGCGACGCCTGTTGGAAGCATTCCTCTCCAACAAAGAAATGAGTTCGGAGGGAATCGCCAACACCAACAGACGCGGTCCGGACTGGGCAGAGGCATGCAGCGAACAACAGATCGCTGCCCCTACAGCCGCAGTTATTTCCAAGGATCAGCGCACGGAGGATGAAACTGTAAAGTCTCCTCCTTTGGCCGAGGATGATGTCACGAACATTATAGTAGAACCCGCAGAATGCGCTCCTTTGACGGAGACAGGTGGGCTTGGCGATGTTGCTGGGGCTTTACCGGGGGCCTTGGCTTGGCGTGGACATAAAGCTATGGTTGCGGCACCACAGTATGGTAACTATACAGAAATCCAAGAAACAGGAGTGTGCAAGAGATGTAAGGTGGAGGGGCAGGATATAGAGGTAATTTTCTTCCAAGCGTATATTGATGGCATAGATTGTGTTCATGGATAGCCCTATGTTTCGTAATATTGAGGAAAATATATATGGGGAAGGCCGAGAGGATATTTTAAAACGCATGGTCCTCTCCGGTAAGTCCGCCCTTGAGGTCCTCGACTGTAAGCATACCCGGTGCATTCTTATGATCCACAACATAGCACACTGGGGTCGTGGTCCAGTATGTGGTGTCTGTTATGTGGATCTTCCACAAAACTACTTCAAACTATATGACCCAGGAGGTAGGGAACACTTCAATGGCCTTGCGGCTGGCCTGAGTGCAGCAGAGCGGGTAGTCACTGTAAGCCATGGTTACGCCTGGGAGCTGGAAACTAAAGAAGGTGGCAGGGGTCTGCATCAAATAGTCCAGCGTTGTGCACTGAGAGACGGGGCTGTCCCTGTTGTTCATACTGTTGGTGGACTAAGAAATAGTGTGCAACCGTTTGATCCATTCGCAGAGTCCCAAGCCATGTATCCTGAACACGAGCTTGAGGACAAGCTCGTAGTCCGGGAGGGGTGTAATGTTATGGGCACACCATCCGGCAGCGCACTGCGGAGCAGTCATAGGTAGCAGCATGCACGGCAGGCCGCACAGCAGCATGCACCGATAACGCGCAACGCGCACCGCACAGCGGCACGCACTGCGCACCCACCCGGCACCGCACGGCAGTGGCACCATGGCGCGCAGCACGCACCGCCAGGCAGCAGTGCGCACCGTACGCACTGCACGGCAGCACGCACCGCGCACACGCCCGACACCGCACGATAGCGGCACCATGAGCCGCGCGCACGCACTGCGCGGCAGCAACACTGTGTGCACGCACCGCGAGGCAGCGGCACCATGAGCCGCGCGCACGCACCCGACAGCAGCAGTAGAGCGGGGCCCACACGACAGCTCATAGGGGTGGGCCCACCCTTATCTGGACACGTCAAGCCAACTCGCCGCCAGCCTACCTTATCCTTATCCTATCCCTTATCTCTTATCTTTATCTAATCTTATCTTTATCTTTATCTTAAGTAAGAGTGAGTTACCATTAGGAGTAGGTAATTAGGAGTTTGAGTTCAAATTGGAGTTTGAGTTTAATTAGGAATTCCCTTCTGTAATCTCCTATTTAAGGAGCTACGAATTGAAATAAAGGCATTCAGTTTTCCAGCCAAGAAAATAGTGAGGAGAGTTCGGGTGGTCTCTTGGACAAATCACCCCAAGGGAGAGTTCGGGTGGTCTCTCGGACAAATCACCCATTCAGTTTTCGCAATAGGGTCTGCACGCAAGGGAAGGCGCAAGGGGAAGCAGGGCTTTCGCACCGTGGACCGGCCCGTGACGGGATCCTACGCGCGGGATCATAATAAATACATTGCTAGGATGTTTCCATTTTCCTCTCTAATTACCCCATCTCTACCCGATGGGCCTGAATTGCCCATACAACTACCATAAAAATTCAATTTCTTCCACCCAGCACATGGGGGTGACTAGGCCTCTATAATTATTTGTCTTTTGGAGGAAAAAACAGCAATTGAACTCCACGAACTGAAAAAATCTTCAACTTGAATATGCAAAGAGCTTTAAAATTTTCACCCAATGAGTGACCTACGACCCTTAGAGTTATTGCTTCTATCACGGCTTCCTTACTTCTTTCCCTGCCTTCAAAGATTCTTAGATTCCTTTCTTTCCAAAGTGTCCAAACCACCGTTGCTCTAGTGCATCTCCCCAAAATCCCGCCTCTTCTTTTAGAGCAAGTAAAAATAAGAGAGCTAAATAGTCCCTCCAAGCTATCAAGGGGGATCTATCTACAACCAAAAAGAGAAGAGAACCACTCCCGAATGGAGAAATCAAAAGGACAAGAAACTAAGAGGTGAAAAGTAGTCTCACCAAACAACTTACATAAGAAGCACCAGTTTGTTCTTTTCCGCTAAAGCAAATCACAGGTATTAATGGAGACATGAAGCACTACCCGACAGAAAGCACTAATTTTAGGAGGAATGGGCTGAAAACATTTTTCCTTTACAGGGAAAGAAGGGTGGGAGGTGGCTACAAGAGAGTTCAAAAAGGACTTGCAAGAGTATGAACCTGTATGATCAAGGGCCCACACTCTAGAATCTAAATCACTACCCCCCAAGACCACTGAATTCAACAAGCTAAACAAAGCAGTAACACTGGAAATTTCAGACTCTCTAAGATTCTTAATAAGGCTTAAATTCCAATCCAAACCTGATTGGGAGGAGGAAGAGCTGACAAATCCAGACACAGGTTTTCCTATGAAATATAAAGTTCAAAGATAGAAGGAAAGGCCTCAGATAAAGAGGACTCCCTTATCCAAATATCCTCCCCAAACCTATTTTGTTGACCCATACCCAAGTCATACCTAATGGGAGTGAGGAACACAGGAAGATTGTCATGGATAGCCTTCTAAGGAGCAGCCAAAGTAGCTCTGTGCATGCAGCATGCGTCCCACCCATTGTTTGACAATCCATGGATGCTTGTTATAACTCTATTGCTATAACTTCTCATTTTCTTCAGGGAATCTCCAAAGCCATTTACTCAACAGAGCTGTATTCCTCAGCCTTATATTCTCAATACCCAGACCCCTCCTAGGGTTGTCAATGGGTTGGGTCTGACCTGACAGACCTAATGGACCTGAACCAATTGGGCCGGTTCTGGTTCGTCGGTTCTAAGTCCTGATATAGTGTCCCAATTATTATCGGTTCAGAACTGGTTCCACCCAGTACCAAACTGATTCAGACCTGATTCAAGCCGTATACATATAATAAATATATATTAAACACACACACACACACACATATATATATTTATTTATTATAATCGGATCCATTGGGTTAGACCCAATTGTCTCGAGAACCAATCGATTAGGTTCTGGGTCTAAAAATTACAGACCCTATCTTGTCCAGGTCCTCGATATTTCATGTCGGGCCGGTTCCGATTCTAGCTGGTCCCAACCCAGACCCGACCCATTGACAGCCCTACTCCTTTCATCCTTCAACTTCATCACCTTTTCCCATCTAACTAAATGGTCTTTCTTCCCTTCCCAGGCTCCCAAAGAAAATCTCTCATAATCTTTTCAAATCTTCTTACCACTGCTTGGGCATCCTAAAAACCGACATGAAGTACACAGGAAGGATTGCTAGAGTGGATTTGGTCAGAGTAATTCTCCCTCCCAACGGGATAAAATTCCTCTTCCAGCTTGCTAACCTCTTTTCAAACCTTTCCACCACTGGGGTCCAAAAACTAGTGGCTCTAGGGTTGCCACCTAAGGGTAAACCTAAGTAGTTCATGGGCCAATTTCCTTTCTCACAGCCCAAAGATTCTGCCATTTCTCTCAGATCATCTTCCAAATTGATACCAACCAACAAACTTTTAGACTAGTTAATTTTCAAATTTGATATCCTCTCAAAGAGCTTCACTACTAGCTTCAGATTTTTCACCCTACCTCTGCAATCCCATCATAGAAAACAAGGATATCATCTGCAAACTGCAAATGGGATACCAGGAATTCGTCTCTTCCTATTACCCATCCCTTAAACAGCTGCAAAAAATTTGCCTTAGAAATCAACTTGCTTAAGACCTCAACTACCAAAGTAAAGAGAAAGGGACAAAGTGAATTGCCTTGTCTAAGACCTCGAAGTCCCTCAAAGAAATCAACTACCGAGCCGTTAACAATAACAGAATAGTGGCTTGTTTGCAGGCACCCTCTAATCCATTTACACCACAAAATCCCAAAGCCACACCTCCTCATAATCTCCATTAAGAAATCCCAGTCAACTAAATCATAGGCTTCCTCCAGATCCTACTTGATTGTTACTCCCTTCTTCTTTAACCTTTTTTAGGGCTCCACACATTTATTAGCAATTAAAAAAAGATAACCATTTTTGTCATTTATATTCAAGATCTTTGTTGTGTTCTTGTGAAAAATCTGACATTAAACAGTCCAATCACAGAGTCTAATTGTTGGCAGGTTTTTTAGCTTTTGACAATAGTTTTAGTTTTTTTATAATGAATAATTTTGAAAAGTTTAATTTCTTTCCTTCAAGGAAGTTTAACTAATTTCTGTAGAGTGTTGTTTGAAAGTTAAGAGTATTCTGGTGCAATTTGGGGAAATTTTTGAAACTTGAGTTTCTAACAAGAATACAAGATTGAGACTGATGTTAAATACAAAATTCAGACCTTGTTATTAAGGTTTCTTTGATTTTTCAGCAGGAAGAAATACCCATTGGAAAACTTGGGATCAAATGGCAAGAAGGTCTGAAAACGTAAATTACTTACAATCTAACAGAACATGGCTCTTGATAGAGCAAAATGGTGGGACAGGGTTCACAGAAAAAAAAAAGGAGTTTGAAACAAAGTTGCTTCTAGTTATGCATCAAGACTTAGGGGAGACGAGAGATTTCCCACTTATAAAGTAATATATTAATAGGAGAAATTTTCTATCTTTTGTTTGGCCCTGAAAAGCCCAGAATTCCTCTCTAAACTATTTTTTGAGAACTTGAGTTTTTCTTAGTTTGATCATTTTATATTTTTGATAATCATATTATTTCTACCTCTATAAAACAAGGACTATGTTTTAAAATTGGGTGCTTTTCCCAAGTAAGAGTCTAAGAGAACATGCCAATTGGATTGAAACAGATTAAGAACAATGTTCTCATTTATGTTTTGAAAATTACTCTTCAGGTATTGTTTTGTAGAGTTATAATCTGTACCTTCAAGCAAACAGTAAATTTTGTTGCATTGGAAGTTGTAGCTTGAGTTTTTATCTTTTTCTGGTCTTTTCTCAGATTATTGATTGTGATTATAGAATTGGTTATAAACTTATAATATGTAAGGCATGAAGTTCACCAACAATACTCTTTCCTTAAGTACTTTTCTCTCGCGGTACTTTATATTTGCTGTTATGGATCTCACCTATGCATGTGAGATGCCTTCTAGATGAGTTATAAGTCTAATCTTAGATTTTCAGAGCAAGGAAGAAGTTAATATGTTCTTAACTGAGACTAGAATAGTCATTCATGCTTAACCATTTTCATCTGATGATGTCCAAACAAATTCTAGACCTTAGAAAAGTTATTTGGGTGTTTTTGGGAACATAAGCTCACATGCATATGCCTCTGCTTTTTTCAGATAAAATTGGTTATAGGTTTAGTTCCATGTCAGCTGCTACAACCTTGGTATTTGTTTTGTTTGTTGATGACAAAAAGAAAAAAAAATGATTTGGTGGAAGTCAAAGGCCACAAAAATTAAATGGTTGAAGTAGTAAGGAAACACTGAGGATATTATTTAACAAAGAAATATGGTCATAGATAGAGTAGATTTATGGAGTAGCATTTTATAGTGGGTTCCAAAATAATTAGGTTAAATCCCAATTGCCCTCTAGGTTGTTTGCTCCATACACAAACACATATATGTGTATGTAAACATAACAAAGAAATTTATCAAAAAGTAAAAGAGAAAATTTTAATAACCTACAATGAAGGATAGGAGAAAAGAAGTGTTGGAAATTTGACTCTTCAGAATTTGCCAATTTCAACTCCACTAAGAACCATTTCTGAACTATTTTGTGGCATAAACTCCTTGTATCAAGTTTTTTGATACATTGAAACAAATAGTTCATGGGATTTCTTGTCAGCAATTAAACTGGATGGCTTGAAAATAAAGAAATACTTCTTATTGGCATTGGCCGCTATGAAAGCGGTTTCTCAATTGAATCCAGTTTTTCTTTTTTCATTCCTTGGTGGAAATTTGATTTTAGCTTTTGGAGTTAAATGTTGTCTCTTCTACATCCTTTGCTTTTTAAACAGAAACATTCATACTTTTTGGTGATAGGTAGTTCTAAGGAAATGAAAAAGAGGTAGTTCATATTTGATATTTTCTCATCTACTTTTCTGATGTTTTTCTTTTCTCATCTATTTCTTATTGCTTTGCAAACACACGGTTAAATAACCACCTTTTCATCAAATGTAGTTCCATAGTTCAAATTTGGAACTTCATTCCTTTTCTTTTCTTCTTTTGATAGATAAATCCCTTCTTTCTTTTCTTTTTTTTTGTCTTGTTGGTGCCCAATTCTTTGCTTCTTAATATGCACATTACATTCTTGAGAATTGGTACTCAAGCCTCTTAAGTAAGGATGATCATGGACCAGTCTGGGCTGGGCTTCCAGGCCTATGACTTTAAACATATTATATTAAATATATATGATGTTTTATATTATATTTATGGAATATATGTTATACTTTATATGATATAAAATATTATCTGTAACATATAATATTTGTCATATTATAATTTTTATATATAATAATATTAACATAAAATAAACACACACACACACACATACATATAAAAATATATTGCAGGCCAGGCTGAACCCCACCCAGGACAGGCCTATAATATGGGCCCAGGCACGGCCTAGGCCAGCCTGCAAAGATCAACATCAGTTGGATGCTGGCAGTCATCTAATTTGCCACATCACTTTCAGCCAAAAGCATTCAAGGATTATTGATTGCAATCTCCACAGCATATGTCAAATGCCCATACCCTGCTTATCGAATTGCCTATAATTATAGACCATGCATCTACTAGCATTTGGATTCTGTTTCTCTTTCTGCCTTTGTAGTAAATGGTTGTGTGATGCTCTGCTTACATTCCATTGCTCTCTATTTGTTATTATCCAGCCCAAGTGGGCAGCAGTTTGTGTCCTGCAAGGAAGTCTCTTCATATTTGATCTCTGTTTTTGGACCTCAAGATGCAAGCAAACTCATTTCTGGCCACAATGATGAAAGCACTCATGTAGCATATAAATTAACCTCTGGAACTGTAAGTCATTGTTTATAACATTCATTTGGTTCGCCATATATCTGTTCCGTTATATTTATTGGATATGCTACAGATTTCAGGTTTGATCCACAAGGATGGCAACACAGGGAAAAGCCCCAATTTCTGTTCAATTTCAACTGTTGCAGCTATATCTAGTGACCATGACAAACAAGTTGCTTTATTGAGAGTTGAGAATTTGGCAGAGGTCCAAGTACGGGACCTTTTAGAATGTCAAAAATGCAATATGACTTTTGATGAAAAGGATGCATATTTGCAGCATTTGTTATCATTTCACCAGAAAAATGCAAAGAGGTACAGGCAGGGTTCATCGATTGCTGATGGGGTAATAATTAAAGATGGAAAGTATGAATGTCAGTTCTGCCATAAGATTTTCCAAGAAAGGCATCGGTACAATGGTCATGTTGGTGTCCACATGAGGAACTATGTCAGGAGTCTTGAAGCATCACCAGGTGAGATTACTATGCAAAAGAGTATTGGTCCTCCATCCTTGGGTGTAATTCCTTCAGCAGTCCCTAAGATGGATGCATTGCTTGACATTGACAAAGTTCCTATTCCAGAAACTTCAACTGCCAAGCCTAATAATGCTCTGAATGTTGGTTCTCCTCATAGTAAAATGGGTGTTGTTTTGACTCCAGAAACTTGTACTGCTATAGACAACTATGAATCAGGTGTAAATTCCTTACATAATAAACAGGCTATGCACAGTAATAAGATTGACAAGTCCATTGGCAATGAATCTTATGATAAGCTGGATGTTGATCCTAAGATAACTGATGATAAATCAGGCACTTTGCACAAGGACAGAAAGACCACATCTGTTGAAATTAATTCTTGCTTCGATTATGGAAGTGCATTGCCTGCTAAGGTAGAAAATGTTAGCTCTGAAGCTTCTTGTGGAAAAGATGGTTTTGCAAGCAATATTGTTGAAATTGATAAGCCTGCTACCAAGCAAGAGAACTGTCATATGAGCTCTTTACTTGTGCCATCTTCTAATGGACAAACTTGCATGGTGGTTATTAATTCTGAAACTCTATTATCTAGTGACAAGGAAAATGTTATATTTGAAACTGCTCGTGGAAAAAATGGTTCTGCAAGCACTAATGTTGAAGTTTATAAGCCTTCCATTGAGCCAGAAAGGTCTTCTCAAAGCTGTTCATTTACTCTTTATGCCAATGAGCAAACCTGCAGGCCCAAAAATAATATAGATAGGGTTCTCTTAAGTACTGCTGAAGAACCCGAGCTTGACAAAGTTGAAAATGTTGGAAGTATTGATATAGGAAGTGGGTTTAATGACAAGCAAGCTAAATCAGGTAAAGATTCTTTAATAGAAGCTAATGAGAGCACTGTTGAAAATAATGTAATAAACAGTAGGATGGTTGAACCTTCACTGCAGCAATCTGATTGCCTTCCCACCCTTGACCAGATGGGAAGTGCTGGAAGTGAGACAGATGTTGTAATAGAAGCTACTGGGGACACTAATGAAAATAATTCAATGCAGAATGCAAGGGAAAAACCTTCATCACTGCCATTAGTGCAATCATCCTCTAATTGCCATCTCACAATTTGTGAGATGGTAAGTGGGCCTGATGGCAGTCAGGAAGAACTAGGTAAAGATGTTTTAACAGAAGCTAGCAGGGATGCTGATGAAGAAAATGCAGTGCACAGTGAGGCTGTAGAACCTTTGGTGCCATCAATGCAGTCATCCGGTTGCTTTTCCACACTTGATGAGATGGAAAGTCAGTTTGATGGCAACCAGGTTGGACCAGCTAAAAATGTTGTAACTGAGGCTACTGGAGGAACTGTTGAAGAAAATGCAATTCAGGGAATGCAAACTTCTGATTGCTTCCCTACACTTCATGATATGGTAAGTGGGCCTGATGGCAGTGGGGAAGAACCAGGTAAAGATGTTTTGACAGAAGCTACCAGGGATGCTGATGAAGAAAATGCAGTGCAGGGTGGGATTATAGAGCCTTTGGTGCCATCAATGCAGCCATCCGATTGCTTTCCCACACTTGATGAGATGGAAAGTCAGTTTGATGGCAACCAGGTTGGACCAGGTAAAAATGTTGTAACTGAGGTTACTGAAGGAACTGTTGAAGAAAATGCAATTCAGAGAATGCAGTCCTCTGGTTGCTGGCCCACACCTATTGAGATGGGAAGCGGGCCTAATGGCAATCAGGAAGAACCAGGTAAAGATGTTTTAACAGAAGCTACCAGGGATGCTGATGAAGAAAATGGGATGCAGAGTGGAATTATAGAACCTTTGGTGCCATCAATGCAGTCATCTGATTGCTTTTTCACACTTGATGAGATGGAAAGTGAGCTTGATGTCATCCAGGTACAATCAGGTAAAAATGTTGGAGCAGAGGATATTGGAGGAACTATTGAAGAAGATGCAATTCAGAGAATGCAGTCCTCTGGTTGCTGGCCCACACCTATTGAGATGGGAAGTGGGCCTAATTGCAATCAGGAAGAACCAGGTAAAGATGTTTTAACAGAAGCTACTAGGGATGCCGATGAAGAAAATGCAATGCAGAGTGGAATTATGGAACCTTTGGTGCCATCAGTGCAGTCATCTAATTGCTTTCCCACACTTGATGAGATGGAAAGTGAGCTTCATGTCATCCAGGTACAACCAGGTAAAAATGTTGTAACAGAGGATATTGGAGGAACTATTGAAGAAAATGCAATTCGGAGTGCGACTACAGAACCTACACTGCCATTAATGCAGCCCTTTGATTGTTTTCCCAGCCTGGACGACATAGGAAGTGGGCTTGGTAGCAGTCAGGCTGGACTGGGTAAATATGATGAAACAGAGGCTATTGAGGGCACTGGCAAAGAACATACAACGCAGAGTGGGATGACAGAAGCTTCATTGGTCCTGATGCAATCATCTGATTGTTTTCCCACCCTTGATATGATCCCAGATAAGGTATGCGGGCATCACATGTTATCTCCACCACAAGATGTTAATAAAAAACTATAGGAATGTCATAATAATTGTGGACACAATTGAGGAAATTGTTCTCCATCTATGTTTGTTTAGTTGTCATGATTATCCATATGGCCCCTAAAAGAGAAAAGAAATGGAAACATGATAAAATCCAAGCGCATTTGCCTTCCTACTAAAAATATGAAGGGACTTGATATTCTGTGAAACCAAGTTCTTTTTTTGGATTTCATTTTTTCTTTAGTATTTTATATTTTTAGGGGTCGTTATTTGGTGCAATGGTAAAATGTCGGGCTGTCAAGCATGAGAATGTGGGTTCAAGTATGATAGCAACCACTTTGTGCCAGAAAAAACACAAAATGTTAGGACTCTATCCAGTCCACCCCTCCCAAGGCCCCAGATAGCTGGGACTTTGGGTAATGGCCTTTATTTTATATTTTTATTTTCATTTTTAATGCCAAATTCTCTAAGTGCGGTAATTTGGTTTTCGTGAAGTGGTTTCAGTGCTCGTCTTACATCTGGAAGAATAAATTGAACTTCTCCAATTTCTTATTTCAATGGACAGGAAGGTGATGACTTCTGCAATGTCAACCAGAAGCTTGACAACATATCAAGTTTTGAAGAGTTGAGGTTTGATGAAATAGAGCATCCAGAGTTGAGTTTTGTTAATGGGCAAGAATCAAGCTCTCTTCCAGGGGAATCCTTGGACCTGACATATGATGTTGAACTGGAACAAGGACTCGATGCCTCTGATCAGTTTGAGTGGGAAACTGTCTTACCAAATGTTGCTAGCAGTCGGCTTACAGCTGTATGCGTATGGTGCAGAATAGAGTTCAACCATGAGTCAATCACCTCTGAAACACATGTAAATTCAGTTGGTTTTATGTGTCCAACCTGCAAGGCCAGGATATCGGGTCAATTGAATGTATTGGACAATGGCTTGTCTGTAAATCCTGATCAACTGTGAAGAGGGTTATGCTTCTTGTATTTCTTTAAATGTCTTTTCAGATGTCGGTAATTTCTATACTTCCACGGCAATGTTATATTAGATAATAATTCTGCAGATCAACTCTGATATCTGTTTGATGTTCTCTTCAATTGCTGTTGACCGATATTAACTGTTCCAGGGGGAATTTTGTAAAATAGAACTATCTGTGTATTAAGTTTTCTATGGTTTTTCATTAATAAAAGGAAAAAATACATAAATAAGACTATTTATTATTCTGCACAAAAGAAATCAATGAGTTTTCTAACCTCATATGAATCTGAAAATCGAAATTCATGTTGTTTCCTTTTCCATTCAAGAGAAAAAAAGAAAAAGAAAAAATTGCATGTGGTTTCTAAAACGAAAATAGAGATTTCAGTTGTGGACAAAGTTTTTGTCTTACATTAAAACCTAGATCATTATGCTGCTGATATTAAAAATCCTCAAGCTGCACATGTACTCATGAAGAATAACTATTTCTGTCCTATATCTACAATAATTGAATTAGGAATAAGTGATGAAATAATGATTTTGATAAAGAGGAAAAGTTTAAAACCAAGTAATGGGGTGGAAAATGAATTTAGGGCTTCCTGAGAAGTTAGATTTCAAAAGACTCCTGACAAAGAAGAAATATGATTCACCGACTCCTGACAAAGAAGAAATAATTCAAGTGGTGTTTACTAATACTCAGAGAACGGGACCGGCCATAAAACTGGAGAAGGGAGAGGTTCATGGGTCAGAGGTGCAATCAGGGTTGAATCGGAGTTCAAACCATGATGATGTGGCATATATAAATACTATATATAATATATTTTATAAAATTTTGATATATTTAAATATGATAGATAGATGACAAGCTACTTAATTTTTAAAGGAAATGGTTAGGGTTCAAGTCTCTTAATTTACATTTACTTTAAAATACGTGTATAAGGTCTCATGTTAATCATAACAAAGACTTGTGATTGAATTCCCACACCTGGGTTGGGGGATGGGCTACCCCCGTTATGTATCCCTTCAAAAGATATCAAAAAAATATGTAAAAGAAAGAGTCATTAATTAACATAAATAAGTGAACTAATGGTAATTAAGCAAAATAAGAGGTCATGGGTTTAAGTGTTATTAAACACATTTTAAAATTTCAATTGTTTAAGGACCCGGGTGGTTTTACAAAACCGGACTGATTCGCTGGTTTTCCGATTAAACCGAACAGTCAGCCAATTCTTATCGGCTTTTTATCAAGTGCAGTTGTTGGGGCATGACCGACCAGCCAAGGTCCTGAGTCACAATCAACCGGTCCGGTTTTCTAAACATTGGTGTTTACTAAGATGTTCCAAATTCTGGAAAGAAGTTGTTGGCGATATCTTTAAAAGTGGTTGCCTCCGCACTTTTTCCTGGTTATGCATGATTTTTTTTTTTTTTTTTTTAATTTCTTTTGAAGGGTTACACAACGGTGGATAGCCCAAAATGAACCTAAACCACATGAGACTAAAATCAAACAGCATCCCTATCATTCTTCTTTGATCAAATACATCAGTAAATCAGACTACATGAGCTATAAATGGAACTCTAACCTACCTTCCTATTTCAGAAGCTGAAGCCAAAATGAAAAAGCTACCTAATATTTGTGCAAGCGGTCTTGGTTGCCTATTGAAAAAATAGAGGAAAACCAATATGCAGAGCTACCGACGATAACAAAAGTTTCAGAGTGACCGATCTGGCATTAGGACACCAACTCCGACTAGAAACATCATCCTTGACCCAACTCAGGACAGATCTAGCCGCAACAATTGACGGAGATCGGTCGTCGCCACATTATTTTTGTTAGGAACGCCCTTTTTGGTGAAGGCAGGGAAAGGGAGAGAACTCGGGGGAGGAGAGGTGTGAGAAACGTAGATCCCGCAAACACACCCTCGACGAACTTCGAATCAGTGAGACGGATCTATTTTGGAACCATCTCGAGCTCTGGACCAAGCCGCTCTATCGAACATAAATCCAAATCGATATCACTCTCGATATTTGCCTGCTTCTCATCATCACAGGTTGTCACAGATTTCAACTCTTCTTCGCATTTCAGGATCGTAACTTGCCCCATGACGAGATTTTTGGTCGGAAGCTTAATTACGCTCGATCGGCATCGATTAGTTCCACTCTCCTTCTCCTGGAACCCCGACGGATTGCGCTTTCGCCTGCCAGAACGCATAGCATTAGGGTTCCACCGAGGTCTGAAGGAAGGAGAGCCGAGCGTTTCAGGTGGAAAGCGGCTTCCGAGGTAATCTTGAGAGTGGAGAACCGTGGTCCCCATAGTTAACACAGCCGCCTTGCCGACGGCCGAAACTGTTGTTCTCCTCCACTCCCTTGCCTTCCTCCCACGCGCCGCACAACGCCGCCTCCAGCCATGGCAACTCATTCTCTGCCTTGGCTCACCAGACCGCTCCATCGACTCCGGCCTCGCCTCACCCATTCCGTATTTCCCCTGTAATAAAGATGAAACACTGCATCAGTACTGGAAGCTATTATGAAAGAATAAAGACAAAGAGAGATGGGAAGAGAGAGAGGGAGAGCAAGAGAGGAAAAGAGAGATAGATGGACAACGAGAACGGGAAGATGAATAGGGAGAATAGGAAGAAGGGTGAAGAAGAAAAGACCAGAAGAGATAGAATATTGACACTTTGTCTCTCCTGCAAATTTCTTCATTGAAATTGTTCACACGTGCCATTGATATCTCGAACTTCTAAAATGTGTCTAAATAAGTTCCTGTCGTTAATAGTTTATTAGTTAATTTTGTAAAAGGTCAAAATTATCCTTCGATGGAAGACATTTTTCATTATTTTTTACCTGAGAGTGAAGACATTGTTTATTATCTTCCATTTTTACACTTTAAACTAACTCTACTCCTTTCTTAGGATGAACTTCTACAACATGCTTTCTTTTTTCCTTTGGCCTTGCGAGACATAATATGAGGCTCTCTTCTGGATGACAAGTAACAAGACATGATATTAGGCATCTACCATTACCAACTTCCTGAGAGGTAGTTGATCTTGCATTCATCAAGATTATAAGTAACAGACAAAGAAGACCAAATGTGGAAATGGGTTTGCCTAGATTCTTCATGTTTCACATTCAATGAATTGTAAGACAAAGCAACAAATTAATTAAAGACAAGAAGATCTCAAATTTGTAGGATGGAATTGGAATGTGGGAGAGCCAAAGAACCCTCTCTGCTTTATATAGTACCAAAGGTGAAGGAGATAGAAAATAGAAATGTAAGTTGTGGGGGGGAAAAGGGTCTTTGGATGTAAACAGAAACTGTGAGAATTTCTTGCAAATTTCTTGGATTCAATTAGACTTGTTCATGGGCTGGGTAATCCGACGGCCCGGCCTGCATTTCGGTCGGGCTTGGATATATAATTAGGCCCATGGGTTTGACCTTGGGCCCAAAACACCAAGCCCGATTGTGTGTTGGGCTGGGTTCGGGATTTGTCAAAAAAGCCCGGCCCGGCCTGACTTATTTATATAATATAAAATATATAATATTTGTTATAATATATATATATATATATTAATAATTTAATATATACACATTATTTATTTATTTTTTCTTTATAATTTCTCTCTCTCTATTCAGCCGCTTTAGCGGCGACATGAGTTATATACTTCGGGCATTTTATCAGGGCTGGGCTCGGTCCCAAGTTGTAAACCTGATGATCGGGCCAGACTTAGGCTTGGACCTTAAAAAAATCTGATAATGCAGAGTAAAAGTCCAATCCGACCCATGACCAGATCTAGATTCAACCACTGCATCCACGTGTGAACAAGATAACAGAAAAGAAGAGAGTCCAATTTTTTTTTGGCCTTGTACCGGCAGAATCAAAATGCAGAAAATGAGTAAGGTAAAAATGGATTGGTTATAGGCTTACAAGTTACAACACACCAATCCACCACATGTCATGGGTGTGAAGGTTCTAATTCAGACAAAATCAAAATAGTGTTACGTTATATCGGGACCAACTCTATACTCAAATCGGCCAAAACCAGTGACCCTACTCGGGTCCGACCCCCGATGAGAGTTGGGTTCAGCTTCACGAAATCCTGGCGAAATCCATTCTTTCTATCCTAAGGATAGTAGTCTCGACATGGGTTTGGTTTAATGGCTTGTCGTTGTCTAAGTGGGTACTCCAAAATAATATTTTTTAAAGTTGAATATAGACCGGTTCATGTACGAACATTCTCCAACGGCCATTAGGATGCTCAAATCTATGAGAACCAGCACCACGTTTGGCTTGGCACTTTCGTCCCCAAAGCAAGCCAAACGGCCGTAAAAGACAATCAACATTGTTTTCTTTCAAGGTAGAAGATAATGAATAATGTCTTCTTTGGAATGGTAGTTTTGATATTTTTAAGAGTTTTAAGTGCATATGTCATTATGTGATCAGTAACAAATTGTTAACAATAAGGACTTATTAGACACATTTTAAAGTTTAGGGACTAACTTGAGACAACCCCTAAAGTTCAGGGTATTAATAAGGATTTTTCCCTTAATTTAACTTATCTTTTCTATAGTTTTAATACATGTTTCTCTACATTTTCTTTCAAAATAGTTTATCTTGAGAATGCCTTCGAACAATTTGTATTTTGGACTAATTATTTTCATCATTTTGATATTTGTTGTTATTATTCCAAAAAAAAATTGAATGGATAAATTATTAAAGTAATAATTTAGTAATTTCCATCATAGTGTTAGTGGCTCGGGGGGGGGGGGGGGGGGGGGGGGGGGGGGGGGGACTGCTAGAATCTGGAAGTTTGGGGTAGGGGTCTTTGTTGATAAACAAAGCGTGTGAGGCTAAATTTTACCACTTCTAAAGAACAACATTTTTTTTTTTTTTTTTATATCTTGTGAAGGGTGGTTACACAATGGGTGCTAGCCCATCCCCCAACCCATAACCCCCTAACTGACGTGCAGGTGGGATTTGATCCCAAGTCCAAGAGACCTTATACCAACTAGTTGGTTGGCACCTTGCACCTCTAAAGTACAACATGGTTATCTATAGAGATGTAAATGGATCAAATTGGATTCGAATCAGGGTATATTCAAATCCAATCTGACATTGTTAAGAGTCGACTCGATGATCCAATGAGATTTCATAAGTATGAATTCAAATGCGAATCTGATAAAGAAGTCAGATTTTCAGCTCTGATCCAATCCGGTTCAAATTTCTTAAAAAATTAATAAATTATTAAAAAATAAAATATAATAATTAAAAAAGAAAACAAAAAAATACAAGTATCTTTTCAACTATTTTCATTATATATATATATACATGTTTTTTTATAAAAAATTAATATTACAAATTTACAAAAATGAAATATAAATAATATATTTATAAATAAATAAATAACATATATGTGTTATATATATATTGGATCTTCTTGGATCAGATCAGAATTCAATACATTTGCACCACTAGTTATCTATATATTATAAACAGGGGCTGTATTTGGCATGCTTTTCCAAATGAACTTTGTTTTTTCTTCTGTTATTTTTAAGTTTGAATTTCCATTTTTTTGGTTGGGTTTTGAAGATTGTTGGAATATTAAATCTCTATAATAGATCGTTTGAAGCTAAAAAGTTTGATTTTAAAAAAAGAAATGGTTTTTGGCTCAAAATTCATTATTCAAATAGTGATATTTGAGACATTTAAAAAATTATATTATAGAGAATAATTTTAACCAAATACTATGACCTATTCTAGGTTTACCTGTACTAAAACACCACAATTTGCAATGGATTTAATCAATCTTCCATTAGACGACAATGTCGACCCTAATGTTCATTTAAATGAATTTAATCAAAAGAAAATAAAAATACCATTTTTGCCCCTAATAAGTCACAGACAACCACTCTATTGGTTATATTTGGTCATTTTTTCTATGCAAAAAGGTGTTAAGGGTATTTTTGGAATAAAAAATCATGGGCCTAATGGCAAAACAAACACTTCTTAATGAAATGTTGATTAAGTAAATAAGTTGTAAAATATATGAGATATTTTAGTAAAATGAAAACTATAAGGTAGGTTTAAGTAAATATGTAAAACTATAAGGTGTGTTCTAGTAAATGACCCTAATAGAAACACATAAGAGTACACAATTGTTTTATATTTTCAACTTTTTAAATAATTAATAATTATTCATATTTTATATACTACTTTTAATAAATTTTTTATATTACAAAAATAACAATAATTAATTTTAGTTAGGTTTATTCATTAAACTGATGAAATCGACCAACCCAATCAACTAGAACTGAGTTGGTCACTTTTCTAGTATTTTAGGTTGGCTTTGGTTCACAAATTTCCCAACTCAACCAAGTTCGATTAGTTTCGCTTTAGCTATTTGTAAATCAATCAAAATCGGATGACTTGATCATTGATATATATTAATATTTTATATTTTAAATGTAATTTTTAATATGGAAAAGTGGGAAATTTCCCATATTTCTTAGTCTAAAATGTTTTAACAATTGCAATGTAATTTTTAAAATTAAAATTTAATTTTTAAGTTTAAATATTTTGAATCGACTGACCAAACAAAAAAAATGACCCAAACCAATACAACTTAAGTGGGTCGGTTTTCACAAATGGTCAGTCAATTTCAGCTGACTAACTCCCCAACCTGACTAGGTCAATTTGGTTGACCAAACAACCTACAACCGAACTGAACCAACTCATGAACATTCATACTTTCAGCTAAATTAAGTCTCATATCTGATAAATAACAATAGTTTAATCTCCAACAATTATTAAAAAATTATAGCGAAAATACACAATTATTGAAAATATATTGATAATGAAAAAATACAATAAGTACTAAAAATATATTAAATTAGTTAATAAATAGTGTAATCTCAAATAATAGTTTAATCTCTAATAAATATTAATCAATAATTTATAACAAAAATACAATAAGTACAATAAACAAAATTTAAAAATTTCAATAATAGCAGTTTAATCTCCAATAATTATTGAAAGTTTTTTGTTAATTAATGAAACAAAAATAAATTTATACATAATTATTGAAAATACATTTATCACAAAAAAACAATAAATAATTACTGAGATATAATAAATATTAATATTAGTATAAATAATTATATAATAAATATATATTAAGAGTTTAAAATTATTATTAATAAATATTAATTTTTATGATAGTTATTTTCTCAAATTATTAATTGATATAAGTGAAAGTATTTATTTACAATATTATGTAAAAATATTAAATTATTATTAAAGTTATTTCATTATTATTTTTGTAATATTAAATTAATATCAATTTAAATATTATGTTATAATTATTTTTCTAATTTTCATATTTTTTTTTAAATTTATTACATAACTTATTTATTTTAACTAATTTAATATCTAGTTATGTTAAATATTTTGTTATTTAAAATATTTAGTTGTTTAAATACTTAAATAATATGTAAAATATTTAAAATTTAAAATATTAATTATTTATTGAATTTAATAATCCATAAAATTATAATTTGCACTATTATTACATAATTTCATTTTTAATTTAGTATGACATTAAAATATTGTTAATTTCAGCATTAAAATCTAGTTATGTTAAATATTTAAATAATATGTAAAATATTTAATTTCTTTTATTTACAGAATTTAATAATCCATAAAATTATAATTTATACTATGAATACATAATTTCATTATTAATTTTGTAAGATATTAAATTATTATCAATTTAAATATTATGTTATAATTATTTTTATAGTTTTAAAAAACTTTAAATTTATTACATATTTAGTTATTTAAATATTTAAATAGTATGTAAAATATTTAAATTTTTTTGTTATTTGAATATTATTTATTTGAAGCTATTACATATTACTAAATATTTTGTTATATAAATTATTTGTATATTTATAATATTTTTTTATTATATAATTTTGTTAGAATATTTAAATAATTCTTAAATTTTTTAATCCAAACTTTCTTTAGATATAGATAAAAAGTGGGGGAGAGGATAAATAGGAATTAGAGATAATTTAGGAGAAAGTGGGGGAGGTAGTTTAGGAGAAGAGATTATTTATGTTATTGGAAAAGTGCATCTCATTGGTTGTTTCAAAAATGACATGGAATTAAAAAATAAAAAATTCAAAAAAATGAGAAAATTTTAGACTTGTATATATATATATATATATATATATATATTATATGTATATAGTTGCAATGCACGGGATTTATTAAGCGAAAGCTAAGTAATGGAAAAGGGTCATTTACTAAAATACCCTTTATAGTTTCATGGATTTACTAAAATATACCCTATAGTTAGCATTTTAATAAAACACCACTTATAATTTGCAATAGATTTAATCAATCTTCCATTAGATGACAGTGTTGACCCTAATGCTCATTTAAATAAATTTAATCAAAAGAAAATAAAAATAAAAGTACCACTTTTGCCCTTAATAAGACACGGGCAACCACTCAATTGGCTATATTTGGTCAATTTTGTTTTCTGTACAAAAAACTGTTAAGGGTACTTTTGGAATAATAATATGGGCCTAATGACAAAACAAACACTCCTTAATGAAATGTTGATTAAGTAAATAAGTTATAAAATATATGGAATTTTTTAGTAAAATGAAAACTATAAAGTAGGTTTAAGTAAATATGTAAAACTATAAGGTGTGTTCTAGTAAATGACCCTAATAGAAACACATAAGAGTATACATTTGTTTTATATTTCAACTTTCTAAATAATTAATAATTATTCATATTTTATATACTATTCTTAATACAATTTTTTTATAATACAACAATAACAATAATTAATTTCAGTTAGGTTTATTCATCAAACTGATGAAACCGACCAACCCGATCCTCGACCTAGGTTGGTAGGTTTTCTGGTATTTTAGGTCGGCTTTGGTTCAAAATTTTCTCAATTCGACCAAGTTGGATCAGTTTCACTTTGACCATTTGTAAACCAACCAAAATCAAACAACCTAACCATGGATACATATTAATATTTTATATTTTAAATATAATTTTTAACATGGAAAAGTGGGAAATTTCCCATATTTCTTAGTCTAAAATGTTTTATACCATAAATCTAATTTTTAAATTTATTTTTTAATAATTGCACTGTAGTTTTTAAAGTTAAATTAAATTTTTAAGTTTAAATCTTTTGAACCGACTAACCATACCAAATAATCGACCCAAACCGATACAACTTGAGTGGCTCGATTTTCACAAAAGGTCAGTCAATTTTAGTTGACCAACTCCCCAACCTAACCGGGTAAATTTAGTTGGCCAAATAGCCTATGACCAAACCGTATTAACTCATGAACACTCATAATTTCAACTAAATTAATAGTGTCATCTCTGATAAATAATAATAGTTTAATCTCCAAGAGTTATTGAAAATTTATAGAAAAAATACACAATTATTGAAAATATATTGATAATGAAAAATTACAATAATTACAAAAGTATAATAAGCACTAAAAATATATCAAATTAGTCAATAAATAATATAATTTCAAATAATAGTTTTATCTCTAATAAAATTTAATCAATAAGTTATAACAAAAATACAATAAATAAATTTAAATTAAATTAAAAATTTTAATAACAGTAGTTTAATCTCCAATAATTATTGAAAGTTTTCTGTTAAATAACAAAACAAAATAATTTATACATAATCATTGAAAATATATTTATCACAAAAAATAATAAATAATTACTGCAATACAATAAATATAATTTTTAGTATATATAATTATACAATAAATACAGATTAAGAGTTTAAAATTATTATTAATAAATATTAATTTTTTTTGAAAGCTATTTTCTTGAATTATTACTTGATATAAGTGAAATTAGTTATTTACAATATCATGTAAAAATATTAAATTATTATTAATTTCAATATTATGTTATAATTATTTTTCTACTTTTCAGATTTTTATAAATTTATTACATAATTTCTATATTTTAACTATTTAAAATCTAGTTATGTTAAATATTTTGTGATTTAAAATATTTAGTTATTTTAATACTTAAATAATATGTAAAATATTTGAATTTTGAAATATTAATTATTTATTGATTTTAATTATCCATAAAATCATAATTTATACTATTATTACATAATTTAATTATTAATTTTGTAATATATTAAACTATTATTAATTTCAATATTATTTTTCTACTTTGAAGAAATTTTTTAAATTTATTACATAATATCGTTATTTTAACTATTTATAATCCAGTTGTGATAAATATTTAAATAATCTACAAAATATTTAAATTTTTTTTGTTATTTGAGTTTTATTTATTTAAAGTTACTACATATTATTAAATATTTGAAAAACATTTAAATTGATAATCCAGAAAAAATATAATTTAAATTGTTAGTACATAGTTTCGTGATATATTTTGTAAAAATATAAAATTAATTTTTTGTGTTTTTAATAAATATTTTAAAGTTATTATATAACTTTTTAGAATATTTAAATAATTGATAATTTTTTAATCCAAACTTTCTTTAGATAGTATAGATAAAAATTAGGGGAGAGGATAAATAGGAATTAGAGATAATTTTAGAGAAAGTGGGAGATAGTGGGGGAGGTCGTTTTAGAAAAATTTTAAGAGAAGAGATTATTTAGCTTATTGGGAAAGTGCATATCATTAGTTGTTTCAAAAAGGACATGGAATTAAAAAAATAAAAATTCAAAAAAAGGAAAAAATTTCTAGACTTCTATATTTTAATATAGATAGATAGATAGATAGATAAATAGATCCTTAATAATGAAATATCTCTGAGATATAGTTTTGGAAAATAGCCCTGAGGCTCATTTCATTGATCAACAGTACCAGAAAACACCTTATCTTCACGGATAATGTCCCAATCCTCAAGACCAAAATAACATCTAAAAATCACCGAAATCTATCATATTTTCCTCTCAAATGTCAAAATAAAAAAAAATAAAAAAATCCCAAATTATGGTTACATGGTGGGGAGAGGAGGGGAGGGGGAGATTCAATTTCTTTAATATGGGGCAGGCTGGTCGATCCACCAAGGCTCTTCAGGACGCATAAAATGATAATGAATAATGCTTAAACTAATTTCACCATATGCATGATTTATTGTCTCCATTGATCATTAATTAAGGTATTAAACCATGCATCTTTTATCAATGCCTATTCTTTGACTATGGGTTTAGCATCACTCAAGAACATTATAAAGAAAGAGAACCAGTTGTACTGATCAAATCACTTTATATAACTTAATTCGTGCCTTGATGTCTCTAATAATATATCATGTTCAGAATAACAAACTGAATGGCTGTTTAAAGTTTTTGTATCAGAATTTCATGTCCATCGAATCTCCTTTACCCTTCACCTTTTATTAGGGTTTACTTTGATTTAGATGAATTCTTTTATTGGAAAAAGCTATGATACCGGAAAGACATAATAGCAGAAAATTTTTGACCAATCAAAACATCTTCGTGAATTTTTATGAAAACCATCGGATTGATCATTTCTTTTATGATACCGATTGATTGACATTAAAATTTTCTAATATCATGTCTTTCTAATATTATAGTCGAACTTTTTTATTACAGTATTGGATAAGTGGATAAAAGAAGGCATAAAAATAGATAAAATGGATTGTTATGAGACTCTTCACTAGTAGTATTTAGAAATATGAATCACAGGCTCACATTCTTAACGTGGATTGGATTTATATAATCAAGATGGCTCTATCTAGGCTTTAAAAATCTAATGACAAAATATTTTTGGGCCACAAACATGGACTTCAACATTCAATCCTCATGTGGGCTTAATCTAGCCCAAGCCCAACCCACAAATAATCTTAATATCATATAAGGTTATACTAAAGATGCAACTTGGATTTTTTTTCCTGAACAAACAAACTACATTAACAACCAGGGCAAAATACATTATATAGAATGAAGGAGGTTCCTAATGAACAAGTAAGTCCTTCTCCCCCTACGACTTTATGAACTTTTTAAAACCGGATCAGATGGACAGTTAGACCGGAAAGATTGGGAATTGGTCATCTAATTGGTTTCATTTTACCCCAAAATCGTTTTTGGCCAAAACCATTAATTTGGTCAGTAAACTGTCAACCCGGATAACGATTTTTGATCATTTTTTTAATTTTTCTGTCAAAACGGGCCACCCATTTGAACTGTTCGACTCAGGAACCGAACCCCAAAATGGTCCCCTGTCCGGCAGATTATAGGATCTATTAGCATGGAAAATATTTAGAAACAAGAACTCGGAACTGATATATAGTAAATTATCTAAGAGGACAGAGTGAGTGTTGCCATGGAATAAAACATCTTTTTTCCCTGCAGAAATTGAGCTTGGACAGACAAAAGGGAATCTGAAAAGATTTGAATTTCATTCCTTTCTAACTCGAAAATTAGCCAGGCCAGAATTGTCAAGCGAAAATCCAGCCAACGAAACCTTGCATATTTAGTTTATCAAGCTCGGATCTCCTACCAACAATCTACCCACACTTTCCCACAGGACACTAGAGCTGTACATTGGGAACATCTTCCATTTTTATATATTATCATTCATGGTTCTTCTCAATGTGCAGCTGCAATGTCCTGTGAATAGGTGTGGGTAGGAGATCGGGATTCTTATTTAAACACAGTAGAAGCTTTCCAGTTTTCCAATTTTCCCTTTATCACAGCAATTAATCTTTGTGAAATGTTGTGTTCATCCTGGCAAGGTAAAGAGCAAGCTGAAGCTATCCTGTTTGTTTCCACATTTTGTTGTTTGGAGGCTTCTCATTCTCAACTCCTACTTTTTCTTTTAAAAATAACAATGTATGCTAACGATGCAATTTTTTGATAAATATTGACTCCTGGTGTCATCCATGTTGTTTCCATGCAGATTTAGAATGGAGCTTGTGTGACTTCCCAAAAAGTAAAAAGTTTTCCCTCTTGGACCTTGGTGTTGGTGGTGAGACGGATTATCATCAATTTGACTCCGTCCAATCCTAACAGTCTTAAGTTTTTATAAATATAATTGACTTAAATGTGCCTTAAGAAAGAGAGGTATATTTTGACTTAAATGTGCCTTATAAATTGACTCACATTGGTGGTGGTGAGATGGCATATTTAAGTCTAATTCAAAAACTCTTTTGTTTTTCACAAATTCAGTCATCTCGGTTTAAATCTCTGTGCAATAGATAGATTGACCATGTGCAAGGTCTATATATCAAAAGATACGGCATGTTAAGCTAAACAATAAACAATTTTATTAGTTAATCTCCGTTCTAACAGAGGCTGTGATAAGGTGAATTGTGCAAGTTGCTCTCTTCCTGTCAGGAGGGGTCTCCCTCTTGCATCGCCGAACCATGTAAGGTGGTTGGGCAAAATTTCAAAAATTTCTTTTTTCCATATGAGAATCCTATTCCTTGATTTAGAAAAGCTGCACTTTTCAAGGATCGTTCTTGAAATAAACCGGATTAAATCTGAAACCAAGATTAGGGAGAGGAATACCTGATACGAAATCCACGCAAAAAGCCCTCCCAACGTAAGTGTTCACACCCAAAGAGAGTACCAAATCCTCCCTCCACTGAAGATGACACAACCTAGGATGAGGCAAGATCAACAAGTGGTTCTTCACCAAGAACCTCAAATTCTTCAGCAAGAATCAAATGGGGTAGTGAGCATATTTTCAGAATTGTTTCTTCCACCAAAAAACAATATCAATATCGAATCTTGATCACTCTAAGAAGTGGAGATTGAATAGGATAAAGCGGCAAGAGTAGAGAGAGAGAGAACTAGAAGAAGAAAGCAATCAAACTGTGCAACATTTTTAGTTCGCCCTCCTCTTTATATATAACCCTTAAAGAGTTAATCTCCTAATCTGATTAGGAGTTTCTTGATCCAAATATTTGTTTAGATCTAAACTCTTCAAGTGATAAGGATAATCCCTTATCTTATCTGCAAATCAAGATCAACTACTCCTAATCAAATTAGAAGCTTCCTGATCCAAATCTCTATTTGGATCTGGACTCTTTAAGTGGATAAGAGTTATCGTCTTATCCTTATCTACTGATCCTTACCTAGATTCACCCCTATTTAATTAATCCAGTTAACCCAGTTCGAAATGGGCTTTAGGCCCATTAAGCTTTCAGGCTTGCTTCCTTTTAATGCTGGCTAGCTTGACTCTCTTTGTATAGCGTGGGACCCTATCATTGATCTCCACATTAGCCACATGGGTTCAACCTATCCTCTGTTACAAGACCTGGCCGAATTCACTGCTGAATACAGTGAACCCTTGAGTCCATCACTATGGGCTATATATATATATATATATATATATATATATATATATATATATATAAATATATTTTGCAAAACAGATTTCAACACTTTGAAATCAACTGCCGACAGTTTAGGTTTCCGTCAGAGAGAGTGCATTCCCCGATCATTCACTTTGTCCGGCAAAGGGGCTGATCCTGTCACTATGATCACCCACTCAGGTGAATTCTCGGGTTGCCCCAACATACCTGGTTTTGACCCCCTCTAAGGATCTCACTGATTGGCATATCAAAGATAGCCCAATCCGACACTTAGTGCAGTACCATAATCGAGTCTAGGGTCAGGTGTAACATTCAAGTTTTGCCCATCTGTCTCCAAAATCCATGACAATATTGGAATTTGGTCTGGTTCAGGGTTTCAATCAAACCCACACTACATGTACCTCAGGTCTCACCTTGGCAGCTGAGACAAGCCACCCCAACAAACTTGGCAGCACATCAGTGTCAACTTTGGCAGGATAAATCTCCCCAGATCTATACAACAATTGTGAAGATTAAGGGTATTACATAAGTGTCCAATTTAAGGGTATTACATAGAAACACACCAATATAACATGAATCAAATATGTATTTTATTCATTTACAATAAATGTCATAATGTACATCAAACTGATTGGAGCTAAAGGCATACACTGTTTAACAGCTCCCACTTGCACTTAAGTCCAATCGGGTACAAACCAAAGTCTCATACTTTCCACATGTTTCTTAAACACTTTCTGTGTCAGTTGCTTAGTTAATGGGTTTGCTACATTTTCCGCTGATGCTACATTCTGAATCTAGATGTCCCCTTTACCAACAATCTCCCCCAATACATGGTACTTCCTCTCAATGTGCTTTAACTTCGAGTGGGCTCGTGGCTCCTTAGCTTGAGCAATGGCTCCAGTGTTGTCACACAACAGTCGAATGAACTTCTTCATCCAAACGGCTTCCTTGGCAGCTTTACTTATGGTAATGTACTCGGCTTCGGTTGTGGAATTTGCTGCCAACCCTTGTTTGCTACTCTTCCAGCTAATTGCACAGGACCCCATCGTAAAGATGTAACCAGATGTAGATTTTCTATCATATGGATCTGACTGGAAATCGACATCAGTATACCCTATGATCTGTAGTGAACTACCTTCGAATACCAGACAAAACTCTTTTGTCCTTCAAAGGTATTTGATCATGTTCTTTACAACAGTTTAGTGCTATTGTCCTGGGTTAGACTGGTATCTGCTTACCACACTCATGGCCTGAGCAATGTCTGGCCAAGTGCACAACATGGCATACATGATGCTTTCTACGACTGAGGCATAGGGAACCTCTCTCATGCCCTCATTCTCCTCGGGAATCTTGTGAGACATGCCCTTGTAGAGAGTGACTTCATGCCTGAAATGAACATTTATTTTCTTCGAATTCTCCATGCTGTATCTCTTGACAATCTTATCAATGTAAACAGATTGGGATAATCCTATTATCCTCTTCGATCTATCTCTATAGAGTCGAAGACCCAAGATATAAGAGGCTTCTCCAAGATCTTTCATGGAGAATTGCTGTGAAATCCGTACCTTCACCATAGTTAACATTCCTACATCATTCATAATAAGTAGAATGTCATCTACATACAGAACCAAGAAAGTAACCTTATCTCCCACTGTCTTCCTATAAACACAAGGCTCATCCGGATTTTGCTCAATGTCAAACTGTTTAACAGTAGAGTCAAACCGGATGTTCCAGCTCCTAGAAGCTTGCTTAAGTCCATATATGGATCGATTAAGTTTACATTCCATGTATTCTTGACCTGTAGCAATGAATCCTTGTGGTAGCTACATGCGGATATCTTCAGTAAGATCTCCGTTCAGGAACGCAGTTTTGATATCCATTTGCCAAATCTTGTAGCCATGGTATGTTGCTACAACTATCAAGATCTCAATGGATTTAAGCATGGCCACGGGTGGAAAAGTTTTCCCATAGTTGATTCCCTCTTTCTGAGTGTACTCTTTCGCCACAAGACTAACCTCTTTCTGAGTGTACCATTTGTAACCAATTGCTTTCACCCCAGGGGGTGAATCTATGAGAGTTTAGATTCCATTAATCTTCATTGATTCCATCTCGACTCTCATGGCGTCTACTAACTTTAAGGAATCTATGTCCGATGTAGCTTTTGCATAAGTCATGGAATCCTCCTCACTGATTGTGGCTTACACTAAGTAACTTTCTTGATTATAGCTGTAACGAACTGGAAGCCTGAATACCTGGGTAGACCTTTTAGGTTGGTTATTATCTGGAGCTTGTGGGACATCTCCCATTATCCCTAAACTTTCCTCATCAAGAACAACTTCCTAACCTTGATTGTTCAGGATGTATTATTCCTCCAAGAAATGGGCATTTCGATTGCAGAACACTTTCTGCTCTCTTGTGTCATAGAATAAATATCTTACAGAGCCTTTGGGGTAGCCTACAAATAGGTAATGGCTGATCTTAGATTCCAATTTGTCAGCACTTATTCTTTTAACATGTGCTGGACAACCCCAAATCTTCAAGTGTCTTACACTTGGTTTCTTATTGGTCCATAGCTCACATGGAGTCTTAGGAATGGATTTGGTTGGAACCCGGTTCAACATGTATATCGTAGTTTCTAATGCGTACTCCCAAAAGGATGTAGGTAATTCCGAGTGTACGAGAAATGATTAAACCATATCCAATAAAGTCTGATTCCTCTTCTCTGACACACCATTTAATTGTGGTGTAGTAGGAGGAGCTAACTGCGAAACAATCCCATTGTCCTTGAATTCGTTGGAGAGATATTCACCTCATCAATCTAATCAAAGGGCTTTGATCCGTCTCCCCAATTGTTTCTTGACCTCTTGCCTAAACTCTTTGAACATTTCAAAGGATTCCGACTTATGTCTCATTAGGTACACGTAACCATACCGTGAGTGATCATCGATAAAAGTTATGAAATAAACGTGCTGGTTGTGTCCTAACATTCGAGGGACCACATACATTAGTATGTATTAGGTCAAGCGTGCTTGTAGATCTTTCAGACTTACCTATAAATGGTCGTTTCGTCATCTTACACTGAAGGCAAGGTTGACAGGTTGAAAGATCTTCTACAGTTAGAAAATCGAAAAGACCATCCTTTACCAACCTTGTGATACGATCTATGTTAATGTGGCCAAGTCGGTAATGCCACAGGCACGTGGGATTAACTGTTTCACATGCTCTTCTTAGGGATTATTTTTGACGTAGTTTTGGTGAAGTTTGTTTCCAGAGAAGGATGGAGAACATAGAGACTATTCTTGAGTTTTCCGTAAGTGAAGAATTTGTTATTCTGTTTGATTGTAATCACATTACTGAATAAAATAGAATAACCATTCAAACACAACTTCGAGATAGAAATCAAATTTCTTCTTAAGTTTAGTACATAAAGACAATCTTTAAGTACAATAATGCCTTCTCTGAAAACTAACTCTACTCAGCCTTCTGCTTGTCTTGAACCCCTGTAATGTGTTACATGCATGAGTTGAAGCCCTGAAGTCAATACATCAGGAAGCAAAAGTGACTAATAAGTTGGTATCTATGACAAAAGATTTGAAATTACCTTGTTTCTTAGTCTCCATGCACTGAGGACAATTCCTCTTTTAATGGTCGATCTGTTTGTAGAAGTGGCAGGCATCTGATGTTTTGTCATTCTTCTTCTTTTTAGACTTGTTACCCTTCTTCTGAGGCTTTTTCTTTGCCTTCCTCTTTTTTCTTGCCCGACTTGCCACCTTCAATAAGCATGGTTAGGGGTTATCCTTCTTTATTAGTTCTTCAGCCCTTTGCAACATATTGCTGAGTTCCTGAAGGCTAACCTTTAGTTTATTCATGTTATAACTCATGATAAACTGATTGAAGGATGGAGGCAAAGAGTTTAGGATGGCATCAACTTTAGTGACATGATCAAGCCCTGACCCAAGTTCCTCTATTTCATTAATGTAACACATCATCTTAAAACAATGGTCATGAACCATTTGGCTCTCAATCATTTTAACAGTCATAAATAATTTTAAGACCTTTCGCTGAGTAGAACGATTCTACTCTTCGTACATTGTCCTCAGACAATCCAGGATATCCTTGGACACTTCGATCTAATCGGATTGTCTCTATATCGGAATGTCGAGGGAAGCTATGATGTAGCACCGAACAAGAGAGTTCTTTCTTCCAATTCTTGATACTCTTTCCTACGTGCCTCAGAAACCCTATCACTCAGACAATCCGGAGCAGTGTTCTTAACAACTTTGTCCAATTTCTCGAACGTTAATACCATCATAAGGTTACGAAACCAATCAGGATAGTTTGAGCCCTTAAGCTTATTATCGTCCAACAACTTAGCGAATTGTCTGTTTGCCATTTTTGATAAAAGGCAAGGCAAATTATTAGTCCACAAACTGATTTGATTCATGTTATCTACATAGAAATGACTTTTAATTTATATTCAATTTCCATTTATTCATCTCTGAGATTTCCCTCCCATCTCAGTGACAGAAACTACAGTTATGTTTCTGGAAATGTAGGAAACCACAGACAGTGCATGAAACCAATTGTTTCAGTTGCATAACCTCACCACCTTCTATGAAGGATCATATCCATGAAGGGGAGAGAGATCCATTGTATGGACACCCAAATCTTGCGGAATAAAGTGGGCGAATTTCAAAAAATTTTTCTCTCCCTTTCAACTATGAATCGCATTCTCTATTTAGAAAACCATATTTTCAAGGATCAATCTTGAACCATAAACTGAACCAGATCTGAACCAAAAAGAGTAGGAGAGATGTATACCTGATATAGAGAAATATTATCTCTCAATGGAGGTGTTCACGCCCAAGGAAGGATCCAAAGACTGCTCCCACTGAAGATGGTGCAGTGTAGGATGGAGCAGAATCAACAGCGTTCTCCAAGAACCTGATCCTTCGTAAGAATAGCTGGATGGCACGTGAGCACTGCTTCCAATCAGTCATTTCACAAAGGGCTGCTATCAAGATCGAATCTTGATTTCTCCTACAAAGTTGGAGATCGAACTAGAGGTCTGGCGGCGGCAGGAAGGAGGCGGCAAGAAAGAATTTTGCAGAGAATACAAAAATCTTTCTTCTGTGATTTCAGCTCTGAAGACTAGAGAACTTGGTGATGTGTTTTCTGTTGTTGTTGTCTAAAGGTTGCTACCCCCTCTTTTTCTTGTAACCCTAAAGGATCAGCTCTTAATCCAATTAGGAGTTGCTGATCCAAATCACTTTTGGATCAGACATCTCTTTAGGTGAAAAGGATAAACCCTTATCTTATCTATGGATTAGATCAGTCCTCTCCTAATCCTATTAGGAGGCTCCTAGATCTAAATCTTATTTAGGTCTTGGACTCTTTGAGTGGATAGGGTCAAGGCCCAATCCTATTAACTGATTTAATCCCAGATCCACCCCTTATTTAAACTAATCAAATCAGCCCAGTTTGAAATTGGCTTCAGGCCCATTAAGGTTGTGTGGTCACTAAGCCTTCCAAATTGCTGCCCAGTTGGGCTTCCTTGTATGGCGTGGGACCCAAACATTGATCTACACATCAGCCACATGGGTTCGGCCCAGCCTTTGTTACAAGGCCTGGCCGAATACACTGCTATGGATAGTGCACCCCTTGAAACCCATCAGATGGGCTCTATGGGCCCAACACTTACCCTAAGTGGTCCCTGGGCCAAACCACCTT
Source organism: Nelumbo nucifera (assembly GCF_055504915.1). Lineage (NCBI taxonomy): Eukaryota > Viridiplantae > Streptophyta > Magnoliopsida > Proteales > Nelumbonaceae > Nelumbo > Nelumbo nucifera. Next base: position 106,629,368 of record NC_142649.1, on the reverse strand, counting down.
ATAACACCTAGGGACTGTAGGCAGATGCAAGATTAGCCCATCAGGTATTACCCTCAATGGTCTTACACTCAACCTCTCAGTCCATAATGGTTAAACACTGCCCGACAAGAGATGATCTCTCCCTCGGCTACAAGGAACAATGCTGCACTCTCTACTTATATGGATCCCGGGAATTAAAACCTTTTACAAACATTTTAGAAACCATAATATATATACTTTTATATCTCATATAAAATATATTTTGCAAGGCAAATCTCAACGATTGAAATCGGATGCCGACAGTCTTGGTTTCCATCAGAGAGAGTGCATCTCCGATCATTACCTTTGTGCGACAAAGGGGCTGATCATGTCACTTTGATCACCCACTTAGATGAATTCTCAGACTGTCCCAACATACCTAAGTTTTGACCCCCGCTAAGGATCTCACTGATCGGTACATCAAAGACAGGCCAATCCGACACCTAGTGCAGTATCATAATCGAGTCTAGGGGTCGGGTGTAACTTTCCAGTTTTGCCCATTAATCTCCAAGGTACAGGGCAATACTGGAAATCTGGTCCGGTTCAAAGATTCAATTGATCCTACACTGCATGTGCCTAGGGTCTCACCCTGGCAGCTGAGACAGGCCACCCCAACCAACTTGGTGGCACATCAGTGTCAGCCTTATCAGGATAGGTCTCCCCAGACCGAGCCACTGGCTGTAAACATTCTAAAATAACACAAGTCTCATTATGTGTCCAATTTAAGGGTATTACAAAGAAACATACCAAGGGAACATGAATCAGATATGCAGTTTTATTCATTTACAATAAACTCATAATGTACATCATTCTGATTGAAACTAAGGGCATACAAAACTGTCCAACAGTTCCCACTTGCACTTAGGTCCAATCAGGTACAAGCCGAAGTCCCATGCTTTCTACGTGTTTTTCAAACACTTTCTGTGATAGTGGCTTTGTCAATGGGTCTGCTACATTTTCTGCTGACGCTACCTTCTGAATTAGGACGTCCCCTCTACCAACAATCTCCCGCAGTACGTGGTATTTCCTCTCGATGTGCTTCAACTTCGAGTGGACTCGTGGCTCCTTAGCCTGAGCAATGGCTCCATTGTTGTCACACAACAACGGGATGAGTGATGTGTTGGACGAAACTACTCCCAACTCGTGAACAAAATTCTTCATCCACACGACTTCTTTGGCAGCCTCGCTTACGGCAATGTACTCGGCCTCGGTCGTGGAGTCTGTAGTGGACCATTGTTTGCTGCTTTTCCAGCAAACAGCACACGATCCTATCGTGAAAACATATCCAGATGTAGACTTTCTATCATCTGGATCTGACTGGAAATCAACATCAGTATACCCTTGGATCTGTAGTGAACTACAATCAAATACTAGACAAAACTCTTTTGTCCTTCGAAGGTACTTAAGTATATTTTTCACAGCAGTCCAGTTTTCCTGCCCTGGGTTGGCCTGGAATCTGCTTACCACACTCACTGCCTGAGCAATGTCAGGGCGAGTTCACAGCATGGCATACATGATGCTCCCTATGGCAGAGGCATATGGAACGTCCTTCATGCCTTCAATCTCCTCAGAGGTCTTGGGAGACATCTTCTTGGAGAGAGTGACTCCATGCCTGAAAGAAACATTTCCTTTCTTGGAGTTCTCCATGTTGTATCTTTTGACTATTTTGTCAATGTAAGTAGATTAGGATAATCCTATTATCCGCTTCGATCTATCTCTATAGAGTCGAAGACCCAGTATATAGGAGGCTTCTCCAAGATCTTTCATGGAGGATTGCTGTGAAAAATAAAAAAATAAAAAAAATATATTTTACAGAATGGAAGGATCCAAAGACTGCTCCCACTGAAGATGGTGCAGTGCAGGATGGAGCAGAATCATCAGCGTTCTCCAAGAACCTGATCCTTCGTAAGAATAGCTGGGTGGCACATGAGCACTGCTTCCAATCAGTTCTTTCACAAAGGGTTGCTATCAAGATCGAATCTTGATTTCTCCTACAAAGTTGGAGATCGAACTAGAGGTCTGGCGGCGGCAGGAAGGAGGCGGCAAGAAAGAATTTTGCAGAGAATACAAAAATCTTTCTTTTGTGATTTCAGCTCTGAAGACTAGAGAACTTGGTGATGTGTTTTCTATTGTTGTTGTCTAATGGCTGTCGCCCCCTCTTTTTTTTATTTTTTAAATTAAATGTATAATTTTCCAGTTTTGCCCATTAAATTCCAAGGTCCAGGGCAATACTGGAAATTTGGTCCGGTTCAAAGATTCAATTGATCATACACTGCATGTGCCTAGGGTCTCACCTTGGCAGTTGAGACAGGCCACCCCAACCGACTTGGTGGTACATCAGTGTCAGCCTTATCAAGATAGGTCTCCCCAGACTGACCCACTGGCTGTAAACATTCTAAAATAACACGAGTCTCATTATGTGTCCAGTTTAAGGATATTACACAAAAACATATCAAGAGAACATGAACCAGATAAGGTTTATTGCCATTTTAGGTTAAACATTTCTGTCTAGTAAGTGTTTATCCATCATATTCGTGAAAGCCAATGTACAATGACAGAGTTTTACATTTTAAGATAGGCCCCTCCCACATCGGTCTATGACGTCCCTATCATCTTATGAAACAATCCAACAGACCCAACAGCAAATGGATAGCCCAATTTTGTGGTGCATCATTTCATTATTAAAGGACCCATCTTTATGCTATAAATGGAAGGCCTTTAGAGAATTCATCATATGAATCTCACTATTACATGTACTTATATTTTGTTAGAGGGAACGAGTAATTATGCTCTATTTCTTATTTAGGTCAAACCAAAGTGACTCCCACTGAACTCAGATTCAGATGAGCCCTAAACGAGCTAAGGTTCCACATGGTTCATCTTGGGGAGGAAGCTGATGTGGGGCCCATCAAGAAGGGAGATCATCCAATGATCTTAAGGACACCATGGCAATGATGTGCATTTAGCCATGGTCTACGAAAGAGCCACTATCGAATTAACATGGTCCAAGTGCTTATGGTCCATGTACGTAGCACATCACACATCATACATCGCATGTATGAAACAATTGATCCAATCAATTAAATCAGCTATAAAACCCTAAATTAATTAGGTTAAATCAGGATCAACCTATTAAAGCCCATAACATTATCATATAACATTATTTAGGTATATGGGCTAAACTGCAAAAAACAATTCGGCCCGTATAGCTCTTATGCTAAATTAGGGCTAATGCAGTTTCAACTAATCAAAACTGGGTTTTACAAGTGGGCTGAATTCTATCTTGTAATAGGCCATCAAACCCCTAGCCCAAATCAATATTTGGGGCTGTGAACAAACTCCTATTGAACCACATGTCCAGTCCAAACAGTTTGGACCAACCTTGGGTCAAACTAGCCTAGGGTTTAGTGTCCATTGCAAGATCTAATTAAAAAATGTGATCTTAAATTAATTTCAGCTGACTAAAGATAATCAAGAATCAGCAAGAAGAAATATTAGTGGGTTGTACGTGTGATTTCACACCTGCAAAACAAAGGGTTAATCGCAGATAATGAAATCGTCATCTGCAAATCGTAGATTGCAGTTTCTCAAATTGCAAAATATCTTCTCTTCCTCCACGTGATCCGACAAGTCTTCAGACGTAAAAAAAAAAAATAGAAAAACCTAATTTTTTATTAATTACTTCACATCAAATCCTATACATTTTGTCTAAAAAATAAAAAAAAAATATTTACAGACCAAAATGAATAGAATAAAAATTGTAGGGTGCACCAATCTTGCCACCTTTAAAAAATTCGATCTCCATCACACGACAACCCAAGAATTCAAGAAATAATCACAGAACCAATCTATAATTATTAAAGAATAATAAAGAACTAATTTTAGATCTACACACCCATTACTGAGAACCGATTTCTCAGAAAAAGAAACTTGCGCAAATCGGGTAGAACAATTTCTACCCATTTTGCGTACATTCAGATCTAGTCCAGATTTGATTCAAGCTTGAACCTGGTTCTGATACCACTGGAAGATAGGAGATATAAATGGCCGAACCATGCAGAGTGGCATGGCGAAATTTCAAAAATTTTTTTCTCCCATCCGGGAATCCTATCCCTTGATTTAGAAAAATTATATTTTTCAAAGATCATTTTTGAAACAAACTGGATCAAATCTACAACCAAGATTAGGGAGAAGAATACCTAATAAGGAATTCACGCAAAAAGCACCTCCCAACGTAGGTGTTCACGCCGAAATATAGTACCAAATCCTCCCTCTACTGAAGATGACATAACTTAGGATAAGGCATGATCAACAAGTGGTTCTTCACTAAGAACCTCAAGTTCTTCAGCAAGAATCTAATGTGGTAGTGAGCATAATTTTAGAATTGTTTCTTCCACCAAGAAACAATATCAAGATCGAATCTTGATCACTCCAAGAGGTGGAGATCAAATAGGGTAGGGCGGCAAGAGTAGAGAGAGAGAACTGGAAGCAAAATACAATCAAACTGTGTAACCATTTTAGTTCGCCCACCTCTTTATATATAACCCTTAAAGAGTTAATCTCCTAATCTGATTAGGAGTTTCTTGATCCAAATCTTTATTTGGATCTGAACTCTTTAAATGATAAGGATAATCCCTTATCTTATATGTAGATTAAGATCAGCTACTCCTAATCAAATTAGAAGTTTCCTAATCCAAATCTCTATTTGAATCTACACTCTTTAAGTGGATAAGAGTTAGTATCTTATCATTATCTGTTGATCCTTACCCAAATTCACCCATATTGAATTAATCCAGTTCAAAATGGGCTTTAGGCCCATTAAGCTTTCAGGTTCGCTTTCTTTTAATGTTGGCTAACTTGGCTCTTTTTGTATGGTGTGGGACCCTATCATTGATCTCCACATCAACCACATGGGTTCAGCTTAGCCTCTGTTACAAGGTCTGGCCAAATTCACTGTTGAATACAATGAACTCCTGAATCTATCACCCACTCAGGTGATGAACTACCCCAACATACCCAAGTGAATTCTCGGACTACCCCAACATACCCACTTAGGTGAATTTTTAGACTACACCAACATACCCATTTAAGTGAATTCTTGAACTACCCCAACATACCTACTCAGGTAAATTCTCGAACTACCCCAACATACCTAGGTTTTGACCCCTCTAAGGATCTCACTGATTGGCATATCAAAGACAACCCAATCTGACAACTAGTGTAATACCATAATCGAGTCTAGGGGTCAGATGTAACATTCCAGTTTTGCCCATCTGTCTCTAAGGTCCAGGGCAATACTGAAATTTAGTCTAGTTCAGGGTTTCAAACAAACCCACACAACATGTACCTCAGGTCTCACCCTAGCAGGTAAGACAAACCACCCCAACCAACTTGGCAGCACATAAGTGTCAATCTTGACAGGATAAATCTCCCTAGATCTATCCAACAACTGTGAAGATTCTAAACTAACACGAGTCTTATAAATGTCCAGTTTAAGGGTATTACACAAAAACACACCAATATAACATTAATCAAATATGTATTTTATTCATTTACAGTAAATGTCAGTGTACATCAAACTAATTGAAACTAAGGGCATACACTATCTAACCTAAGGTGGGCAGTCTTCAGTCCGCCCCCTAAACCTCTACATCTTAGGTCAAGATTGCCAGTTTAAACATAAAAGACTATCGCACTTAAAGGCTAGTCCAACACGGTTCAATTGTCCCCAAAGTGGCGATATATTAGAACCATCGACTCAGAGTTGATAAAGGTGGCGGTGATCCTAACCGTCGGCTTAGATTTGTTTGGACCACCACCTTAGGTCCATCGAAATGTTATTTTTGTCTTTAGGTGGCGGTCTGAACCGCTGGCTTAGATCTGTTTGGACCGCCGCCTTAGGTCTATTAAAATGTTGCTTCCATTTTCAGGTGGCAGTCTTGATCGCCGGCTTAGATCTATTTGGACCATCGCCTTAGGTCTTGTCTAACAGTCTAAGATGACAGTTGTATGACCCCCGACTTTGTTTTTTTAATTTTTATATTATTTATATTAATTTGATTTCAACATTTTTGGTATCTATTTAATACGAATCTCGTGGCTAATAATGCATAAAAATCAATTTAAATAACAAAAATGCAAAATAAAAATAAAAAACTTTTTATTAAATTATTAATTATTATAATATCCAAAACAAATTGCTTAAATACAATATCCAATTAACATAAAAAAAGTACAAGGCATTTATAAAAATCTTCTTGAATAATATAACGCATCTTTCAATGCAAATCCACTTCTTAACATAATGGTTTAACCTTCTCCGACTTTGCCTGGCTGGCTATTGAAATGTTCCACTTTAGCATCCAATGAAGAAGTTGTGCAGGAGAACTCATCCATGGGTTCAGTAGAGATGTAAGGCATGTGGGCCTCCCCATCTCCTGATAAGTGCTTTGATAAAATTAGGGTAAAACTAACAACTACATGCTTGTTTTCTTTTTTGAAAATTAACAATGACATGCTTCTCTATATTAATGGAGATTATTTCTAGATGTCACCCTGAACTTTGAGACAAAATGCACGGTGAATTTTCAGTTTCTAGAATTCACCCTAGAAAGGACAAACAAATACTGATGGAAATCAGTTATCAATTCTCAACTGAGAAAGTATGCATAGATAGGTAAATAGAATGTTCAAGGATCAAAGAGTTGGAACGCAAAGGTTTATGTTTGTCTCTATCCCTACCAATCAAAAATAATATATCCAAATTTGATTTCTTTAGTTATACCCAGAATTTCATACTAGTGCAAAAGGTGAAGGAACCAGTATAGCCAATGAGAAAATAAGTAAAAATCTAAGAATAGAGAAGTACCTTCTTATATAGTATATTATTATTATTATATATGATCCTTGAAGCTGATTATCTCTAGTAATCCTTTTGCCTGTGTCTAACAAAAAGAAAAAAGGAAAATGTAACAGAAATCACCTTAGCTTTACCACTGAGAATCACCGAGTTTTCCCTGGGCAAACCCCTAGGTTATAAAAAAAGCCTATTGGCCTCAACTTTGCTGTCAATACAAACCTCTGACAACCCATATATATCGATAATTTGAAGCCCCGAGTCAATGAGTAAAGCTCCTCTCTTACCAAGTCTCAAAATCTTAACAATCTTGATTCTTGAATATGCTAGTCTAACTACCATGGTACTGTCTATAAAGGCATCTTTATCGACAGATTAAGCAAGCCCCGAATTATCATGAAAGATTCTAGTAAAGTCTCAAATACCAATGGCTTTTATACCAATTTTTGTCCTAGAACTAATGGCTTTTATACCAATTTTTAGAAGATCATAGACATAGACATAGACATAGGCATATCCTGAACTGAAGAGCTTGGTACCAGATATCACAGACCAGGTAAGTTCCTCCAAATAATATAATGGATAAATGCGTGGCTTACTGATGGTTAAAAATTCTATTCACAAGTCAACTTCGATATGTAGCTGGGGGCATATTAGGGTGCGTTACCCATGACTATGATAACGGAAAATCATCCTAGATATTTTCTTCCCTGGTCAAACAGTCGAAGCATCTTGGCTGGCCCAGGTTTTAGAATGTTCACAAAAATCTAATACTGTTTTTTAGTCTTAAATGCAAATGACTCTAAAGTAAGTTCGTATATATATGTTTTTGAAAAGGCTGATTAATCAAGAAGGGTTGGATGATAAAGAATTTGAGGCATTGCTGACATATTAAAAGAATTTGATCTCGTCACTCTGAAATGTACCACTGCTAAGCACTTCAACAAACCTTGATAACAGAAGTGACTCCTTTATCAACACAGAAATATGTTCCTGATTTGCGAGCATACTGCTCTAAGAACTTCCTCATTATTTCTACAGATTTCTCAGAGGGATCCACTGCAAAAATAAACAGAATATCACGTTGCAACATACATATTTACACAATAACTAAGATTTGATTTCAGATTAAAAAAAGGAAAAAGCTGCAATGTGGCAAAAAGCTTAGACAGTCTTCCATGTGTCAAAGCTATAGCTTATTGTTTATCTTATGTACTGCATACGTACATGATGACTCCCCTGCTATACTCTGAATCGGTTATCAAATTTATGTGGAATGTTCTAGAATTTAGCAACAGACTTTAGAAACTTGACATGCTTACAAATTCTATACTTGAATGCCTGATAACATTCTTGTTTTTATTTTTTAACGTACGACAATAGATGATTTATTAAAATAAAAATAGATTACAAAGAGAGTGTTGAGGAAACACTCAACAATCTGAACCCAACTATCTAGCTTTATCCATTTCTGGTTGCAGCCTTGCAGGGTTTGAGATTGTACTATTATCATTTGAAAACATAAAAACATGTGTATATTTTCCTTTTCCTCCTCCAATTCATTCCACTCATCAACCCCTCCCTCAAAGGAAAAGGAAAAGGAAAAAGGTGTTTTCCCTTGCATCAGATAAGTTGTAGTTACTCTCATGTCCAGATGCACCTTGCACGTATTGAAATTAATCATAAACCCCAAAACAACATCAACAAATGAGGTTGTGTTAACTGAGAAACATAGATTCGCAGAAGAAGCCCCTTGTCAAAAACAATTGTGAACTCTACATGGGAAAGTTCAGTGCAAACTATTTAGCTAATCCTCAACATCATGGGATATATAATTCAGTTCTTCCAGGTAAGTAGGTTTCCCATAAAAGATATCATAATTTACAATTTAGGTCTTAACTAGGCTTCAAAGAGCTTATTCCCCTTAAAACAAACAGTCAATTATATAAAATCCAAACTAACAGTTGCTGAAACAGAAAGCATGTATACCTCAAAATCAGCAAAAGCAACTAGCATGCCACCCTTGGCTCTCATCTTAAGTACATAGAATCCAGGAAATCTACCATGACAAAGATAAGTTATCATAGTCTGTGCTACTAAAATCTAAGATGTGCAAAACGGAAAAAATAAACATGTAAAAAGTTTGGCTTGCTAGAATAAAGCATTTGATGAGACCAAAATGCATGCAATCATAGCAGAAATGAAGGTGTGGAGTGTGGACATGTCTGAAACTTACTGAGACAATGCTTGCTTCAGTTCTTCTTCAGTGCAATTTGGACCCAGATTTGCAATTAACAAAGTAGAACATGATTGTACTTCCCCTGCTGGAGAATTTTCTGTTAGCTCCTGCAATAGTCAAATCACAACAATTAGCCTGAACCAAGGAATATAAGTGGAGTATCCAATCAATAGAAATACATATCTTTTATCTAACTCTTTTAGAGAAGCTTCGAATCCTACTAAATGCAAGACTAGATCATTTTTAGAATAATCCATACAATAGAATAGGTAACCATTATATAGTTCAACAAAGCACTAAAGGAACAAGCAAAATTGGTAGTTTAATTTTATTTTGAATTAAAGTTCAAATAAATGATTAAGATTCATAATTATAATCGTCTAGTTCAGCAAAGAACTAAAGCAGGTCTAATCATTTTTGAACTTCAACACTAAATTCACAACTAAAAAAAAAACAAATAAGAAGCAATCACCAAATATATATATTTTGTCTATTGCATTTTGTGGAATATGTCATTCACAAAATGTAAATATTTATTTTAATCAACTATTTTTATCTCTTAGGTTATGATGCATATTGGTGTTATTGATGTGATTGGCTTCTGAGAAAATTTTGGATAGGAAAAGAAGATAGTATTCTATAGAACAAATTCTCAAGCCAGCGCAGGAATACGAGGGACATCTACATATAACATAACATAGATATCCTAGTGAATGAAAACATGAAGCATGATGGTAGACTTATTAAAGCAGAAATATATCAGCTTGGCAAAGAGGTTAAAGGAGCATAATTAAGTCATCAAAAACATATAAGAGCTCCAGACTTCTTTAGCCATGTGTTGCAAACCATCACACACAACAAGCATCAAAACAAAAATACATGGAAGTCTCATACTTGCCATTTACAAGACAAGTGGCACAAGGGGCAGAATGAATCTAATGAAGATAATCCAATCAAGTATAAATTGCTGCTTGGAATTAATAGGATAAACAGGGAGGGATCGCCTTGGCTTACTAGAGGGGCTTGAAGGGATACCATGAAGACGGCCGACGGCCGACGGCCAACAACTCCCTTGATTAATCGACATTAGGCATACAAGTATATCCCTAAACAAAACAAACCAAACAAAAACATTGTGAAATGGATTAAAAATTCAAGTTTTTAAGCAAGATAAAAATATAAATGGCGTTGAGATCCTAGGGAAGGAATTGAGAGACAAACTGCAGTTCGGCCACGGGCATACCTGAGGAATCATCCAAAAAATGCAGTGCGATGGATGAATGGATTTGATAGGGAATTTCATTCTGGAGAGTGAGAGATCATGAGGTTAGGGACTCTAAGTAGTTAGATCGAATAGAGAGTTAATGGCTAGAGGCGCACATCCGATCTCCCGCATGCTTCAGGTTTAGGGTAAAAAGAGAGAAGTGGCGAAGTTAGAGAGGAGGAGGGAGATACAAAGAGGGCGCGCGGGAAGAGGAAAATGAGAAAAGAGAAGACGAAGAGGTGTAGGGGGGAGGAAAATTTTAAAACCGGTTTAAAATTTAAAACCGCCGCGTCTGTTCCCGAAACTAATGTAAGCAATAGAGCGTTTCTTCAGATATCGTTATAGTGGCGGTCATTAAGACCGCTGACTCTAAACCGCCGGCTTAGACTGTTTTTCTTGAACGAAAGGGACGCATCGAAAAACCATCGACATGATATATATCGATTAATATGTGCCGATACTATTGATGCTTTGATCTTGTGCCTATGGTTTCATAAAGGTTGAAAATGTTGTTATTACTAACATCGATCTGTATAGTGACGTCTGTTCATGGGAGGTATATGTGGATGCTTTTAATGACGATATTAGTTTAAGGAATATCTTCTTCCACATATTCTTTGTTTTGGCATAAATTTTTCTGGTGCAGCCCAATTGTTTCCATTCAGTCTCCTATATTGTCTAGCCTACCGGTTATTGGTTATCGGTTATCAGAGGAACCCTTTTTGGCACTTTTTTCAGATCAGTGGGGGGACGTGGCACTTGTGATGATTTTTTTTTTTTTTGTAATAAGCAGTTATAAATGATTTTAAACTTTGTAAAGGATTGCCTTTTTCTCGCCTCATGGCTAGAGACGTACGGTTTGTCAACTATTTTAATAAAACTTTGCTTTTGGGATGGAGTTTACATTTGAAAGATGTACGTCCAAGCCTAGGTGAGAGAATGGTTGGCCGTCTCATTTCCACCTACGAAGTGGGGTTGGCCACAAGTCGAGTTTTCCGATCACGAGTTATTCAAGCTTGATTTGGTTTGGTTTGGTTTCAACCGAGCTTCGAACTGAGCTCAAACCAAATATATATATATATATATATATATATATATATATATATTTATATATATATATAATAAAAATATTATAATTCTTAATTTTTTAAATATCAAATAAAAAATATTTTTTATATATAAGTTTTTATTTTTATAAAACATTCTTTTTCAAATCGAGCTCGAGTCAAGCCGAGCTCAAGCTTACGAGTTTTTGAGTCGAGCCGAGCTCGAGTTTGAACCTTGTACTACCTTGGCAAGTTGAGCTCAAGCCTCGTACTATTCGACTCGGCTCGACTCGAATCCACCCCTACTACCAAGTTTGAAGTTTTTAGTTGTGATTGCCATTGAAGGGGTGACTTTGATAATCATTATGTGAGTTCCTTGCTGAGTTTTGACTCTATTAGACGTCGGTCATCCTTTATTGGCGTTTCCATCATTTTGCACCATTTACATAGTTCTTACAAGATTTTTCTCCCAGTACTCAGGGTTTGTTTTTCATAAGTAATTTGGTATGAGTTTATCTTTTTATTTTTTATTTTTGACTTATATTGCTGATTGTACTCTCATGAATTGTATTTGAGATTATGAGCATTCTTAATGAAATTAGCCATTGCCTTCAAAAATAATTATTAGTTAATCTTTTTACATTGATACTAAGATGCGACTATTGAAAGGAAATATAATAAACTTGTGCAATCTACAAACAATGTTTGAATGCGCCACAGTGGTTCATTATCCACCAATTAAGGGTGCAAACACATTGGATCGGATTCGAATTCAATTCAAAAAAAAATTATATGGTTTGAATTCGAATTTGAATCCGTCGGATTCTATATTTCTCTGTTCGAATTCAACTCAGATCATTTCATCGGATATCCAATACAGATTTGATTCGATTCATTTGAATTCTCAGATCTCAGTTGTGTCTCTGTCATTTGGACCACTTACCTAACCTTCAACTTGAACAATTGATTTGAGGAATGGGGGGGCGGCAACATTGTGATTACTAGCGTTTGGCGGAACTGGAAATGAAGAACAAAAAAATGTGAGGTGTGAGGTGATCTCGCTCTACGTAGAAATGAAAAGGGAAAATGGGAGAAAAAAGTAGGAGAGCTGAAGAGAGACGAACGATTACCGGCGTTGAGACGGTTGAGTGATGTGAGACTGTGAGTGCACGGCGACCAGCGATCGGCAAATGGCGACGGTGAAGATTGAACGACGCTTGTGGTGGCAAGTAGCAACACTGCAACATCGGCTAGGGTTCACTTCTCACTTCTCCTCTCAAGTTCAGACTTCAGAGCATCGAAGATAAGGCTGATGGGTTTCACTTCTCACCTTTGTTCGGTCATTTTTTATGTTAAACTAGGAATGACCCCTGTACTAAGTACGAGATTATAAATCTGAATTATTTTAATTTTTTAAATTATTTATATTCGACATTTAGGTTAGGTTTTTTATTTGATTTAATTAATTTACCATTTTTATCTAGAAAATGACTTCATACTAAGGGGTAATTACATTATCCTTTAATTTAAAATTTATTATTTAATTATAAAAAAGTTAAATTAGAAAAATTAACATGAATCTTACATCTTTATAATTGACAATCCATTCTAACCTACTTTGTTTGAAATCATTATTAATTTATGTTGTTTTAATATGATTTAAGAAATTAAATGAGATCTTATTTGTAATAGTAACCCACTTTAATTGGTATTTACTATTTATTTTTAAGTGATTGACGATCTTTGACGATTTGTAAGCGTGATCAATTAACAATTCTACCCCCAAGCTTATTGCCACTTGATTATTTTTGACTGGTGGTTGGTTTTGACTAGGGCATTTACGTAGATGAGGACCAAGCCACAACCTCAACCAGATCAATGATGTGGAGCATCGCTACTCATGGGGACAATGGCTATTGTACATGACTACATGTTGTGAACCTTAGACGTAAAGAGATACATATGGAAGATGTTAGGCTTGTCTTAGTTTTTTACGACAAGGAACACGGATAGAAATGACAATTTTTCTCATTTCCCCGATCTCCATGGGGATCCGCCCCGAATGGGGCGGGGATGGGGATTATTTCCCCCTCTCCCCCCGCGGGATGGGGATGGGGAAATTTTCATCCCCGTTAGCGGGGACGAGATGGGGACGGGGAGAGCACTCTCCACCCCGTGGGGACCCCGATCTCCGCCTGTGGGATCCCCACTAATATATGTATATGTTATATATATACATATACGTCTATATATTAACGTTTTAAAAATATAGTTGAATATATTTGATTTTTTTTAATAGATTGTAAATTTTAATTACTTTATTTTTAATTTTTAAATAAAATAAAAAATAAAAACAAAATTATTAACATTATAAAAAATTACGAGGAATGAGAATAACCTTATCCCCGTTAGCGGGGATGGGGATGGGGACGAGACGGAACCGTCCTAGAACCTTGGTCAAAGATCACCTTGGTGACAGTGGACACCACATATCCCGAAAAGTGAGGAACACAATGGCGCCCCTTCATAGGTATTTAAGGGCATGCCACTCGCGGTATTCTAGCTAGCTCTTCTACTCTATTAAGTTCTTCAGCGCTATTTGGCTACAATTATTTTGTCCTCTACAAATAGGCCTAGCCGACTTCTTCTTCTCTTTATTGAGTTGAGTATTGAAGTGCTCTTTCCCAAGGAATCACCTTTCGGTCTATGACTTGTTTCTAAGTCATCGGATCTAGCTTTCCAAGGAATCACCTTTCGGTCTATGACTTGTTTCTAAGTCATCGGATCTAGCTTTCCAAGGAATCACCTTTCGGTCTATGACTTGTTTCTAAGTCATCGGATCTAGCTTCCCAAGGAATCACCTTTATCTATTGTTCATCCACTTCAGTTCCAATAGCATCAATTGGGTTTGTAAAAATATTAAATTCAGTCTTTATTCAATTTTTATTGTAAAATAACAATGTGAGATATTAATTTTATCTCTCCCCTACTCCATGTAAAAATAAATGAACGATACAAACACCACAAGGCAATTTTCTATGATGCTGCAAAGGGTAGGACAACTAAATTTAAGGTATCAAAGATCCCTATACCAATCACTAAATAAATTATTAAATACTGGTTGATTGGTTATAAGGTTTTTAGTTATATATCATAGGGGGAGGTCAACCCTTATCGTACAATGAGAGATGTCTTACCAATAAGAAGAATTTGTGTCCCTCATGAAAAATTATAAAAATAAAAAATTACGAGAGTATATAGTTGCTAGTGTAGAAAGTTGATGCTCGACCAAACTAGGAATGAAAACTCACTAGTGAAGATTGGACCATCTTCACATGTCATATATCTATATGAGTGCTTTTTGTATTGGGCATACAGGGCAAGGCGGACTATGTCCTCTTCTATATATTCTGTTTTTTTCATTTCATACTGGTTAATAAAATTTTATCTGACTGTCCCTCCATTTGGAGTAAAGTTTAGGGATAAAAAAAAAGTGGCATCAGAGGCCTACGTAAAAACATCCTCTTTTGCTGGCAAACAATAAATAAAAAATCAATCTCCACCGGGGCCGGGCCGGGTTTTGCACTTACGGTAAGGGCTAGAGCTTAGGCCTGGGCCCGGCCCGGCCAAGGGTTTCAGGCCTAAAACATAAGCCCTAGCCCAGGTCTATATGGGCCTGGGTGGGGCCGGGCCTGATTTTGAACCAATGTCTTTTATATATAAAGCATTACATATCTATAATATTTTATATTAAATGACAAACATGCGTATAAATTTATTTTATACATTATATAATATAAAATATTACATACAATATAAAATATACATATTATATTATAATATTTATAATATAAAATATATAATATAATGTAAAATAACTTATATACATATGTATACATAAGTTTAAATATATGGGCTTGAAGTACTAAGCCCAACCCTAGCCCTAAAATTTGCAGGTATGATGTAGACTCGGGCCTAGGCCGAAAATGAACACAAAACCCAGACCCAAGCCCAAAATTTCTGGGCCAGGTCGGGCTGGACTGAAATGATCACCCCTAGTCCAAACCCATTGACAATCGTCTTATGGGCCAGGGGGCCCATTCTAGTCGGAACCCTGAACATGGACCTACGACATGCTCTTGTATGGATGGATAAGCTGAGAGATCCATTAACCAATGGGTGGCTTTTGGCATATGCCACACCATCCACTAAAATATATTTTGAATGGATCATAATATCAAAATCATATTTAATCTCTAATTAATGCATGCATGGTTATAAATTAATATAGATGGGTAATGGGTTACTGGGAATCGCATGGCTTGTATTTCATATAATGAAATTTAGGCTGCATTTTCTTTTTCTATAAAATGGACATTAATTTTTTTCTTTTTTCATTTTGAAATATTTCAGCAATTATTATTTCCACCCCTTTTACAGCAAAAGTTTTGTTTTTCATCCTTTTTAATTGATTTTGATAAATAACAAGAAAACAAATTAAGTTTATTTCAAATAAACAGATAATTAATACCTAGTTGAAATACTATTTCAGCCTGAAAATATTTCCCAATTAAATAGTAGGAATGCACATATCCAACTAAATACAATGTACTGTAAACTTAGCTAAAGAAAGCAAATTAAACAATCTACATACAAATTAATAAAGTAAAATATGTCTTTATGTCAACAATGCAGAGAAAGTTATTTGTATTTTAACTGTATAAGTTAGGAAAATACCTAATTAAGCCGCTACCTACCACACCATCACCAAGCATCAATATCAACTTATATATCTTTGTTATGTTCTTATAACTAGTCGTCATTCCCATTAATTTGCTCCGCCAGTGGTGCACTCCATTTTTGGGTCGACCTTTGGATGAATAGATAGGATTCCATGCAACATCATCATTCTTCGAAATCCAACGGTTCACTGTTTGGATATTAATTAAACCTATCTGCTCAATTATATAAAGAAATAAAAGATTGATTGGAGAATAAAGGGAGTTATGTGCAACGTACGATTACAACTGAAACCAGCTCCTCTGTTCCACCACCCACTATTATTTGTATCAAAGCAACCACGTCAATACAAGATCCAGTACAGTTTATACATGGGTGTTAACTCCATTAATCCAAATATAATGTTAAAAAAGCTTTATAAAGCTCCATGATCATTGATATGGAGTCCTTATATATACTCTCTATAAAAGGTTTCATCTGCATTTTTTAAGGAAAGGAGCATTATATATAGCTATTTATATCTCAAATTCTCAATTGATCTGCTAGATATCCCAAATCCTTGAAAGAAGACAGTCCACTTAAGTCCCTCGGATGCACGTATATACCCAAATAGCTAATAATTTTACTTGTAACCCTGGTTCAGCCCTAAACCTTAATTAATTCATCACGTTTGGTTGCGCCCTTTTAATTAAAAATCTCTTAGATGGGACCCAACAGATTGATGGGTTCATAGCCATAATTTGATATAAGCCACAAAGTGAAATATTTTGAGACAAAGAAAATGACGTTGCCAGAGTTTTGTGGGATGTGGCTCCATCCAGAACCAGCGTATTGCATCAGTACTAAAGCCTTAGAGACTTGGAGTGGAATGAGGATGATACATAAATGATATCAATAACGTAAGAGAACCTAGCAATAGTGGTTTATTCGCTCAACTACAAAGTTAATTGAATATATTATATATATGTGGTTGAAAATCAAAACTTGATTTGCCTTAGTGGAATAATTAGTTAAATAATTGCAAGAATATGACAGAGACGGAGAAATGGCTCCAGGATGTTCACATAACCAACCACTCCTTTGACTTTAGAATATAGGAACAGAATAGATTTTCCTTCTGGGGACAGGTCATTCTAGTGCCAATAACCACGCTAGGAGTTATTCCAGCAGTTTCCAGAGGTGTCAAACCCTCACTGCATGCGTCCTAATAATGGTCCCATTTCGTGCATTAAATTAATAAAGATTTTTTGATAATATATATATTCTTTGAAAATAGTGCATTAAATGAAGATGGAGAACCATTTAGTGTGATAAGGACAATTCTGCTAATTTTTGAAACTTCGTTCAATTGGAGACCTTGTCAATTCTTTCATTTCTTCCGCCATGAGAATCAAAATACTAAAACGTTTGGTTTAGCTGATGTAAGAGACTGACGAGACGACCACTTGGGGGAGTTTTACAGTGTGATTTGTTTTTCTTTTTGTTAGTATCATAAATAAATCAATAACTTTCTTGTTTGAAAATAGATTTTTTCTTCGAATAAAAATACAAAAATATGTTCTTGGTCGTGTGTTTTTGTTTTTGTTTCTAAAACTGAAATCAAAATTTGCTTTTATTTTGTGCTGATGATGTGATACTTCTAAAAATAAATTAAATGAAAACAAAGATATTCATGTTCTTAATTAGGTGGAAGCTGGTCTTTTGTGGAAGTTTTTGATGTGTTTGACAATATACGAGGGTGCTGTTAATTAATCCAAAATTCTCTGCGTGGTTTTAGGTCGGATGACTGGATTAATTTTCTCTCGGTTTATTGTTTTCTTTGACTAGCTTTAACCTAATGCAAACATCTGATTCAATGATTTGGATGCGATGAGTGATGAACTAGTAGGGCTATAAGAAATAAGTAACGAAGTTTAGGGTAAAATTGAGAGCCCAGCAAGAAGTTAGTAGTGATTGAAGTTTTGATACCAACTTCGCCGGAGCCCACGGTAATCTTCCCAGATTTCTCAGGAGCTGTGTTGTGACAACACCACCAACTTCTCAAATGACACAGCTTGTGGTGAGAGGCTGAGAGCGAGGCTCGGAAAGAAAGAGGGGCCCATACTCGAATAGGCATATGTAGAGGACAGACTGAAACTTTGGCTTATAATAAGAGAGGACGTTGTCTCCATCGTGTTCTTGCATTTGTTATTCATAATAATAATTAGTAATATACTAATATAAAAAATTAGTAGAAGATTCTATTTTGGCGATGGAAAATTGGAAAGAGGAGTTTCGTAATCAACACTGTAAAACGGTTAAGTCCACATACGGTAAGAAGATGATGAGTGAACCAAACAACCGGAAGGAGTTTAGCGAGTGAGCTGAACCGAGAAAGGAGCTCATCAAGTTATCGACTTATCGTCAGAATTCACATTAGAGAGAGAAAGAGAGGGACGCGTCATGGGTGACTTCATATCAAATTGACGTATCGGATAACGAGTCCGTACATAATAACAATAACTGACTTGCACTGAATGCCACTTCCATCCTCCCTCCGAATGTCCTCCCAACAGCCGTTCCAACAGTCTCTATATGATATGATCCGCACATCTCCCAAAAACCTTCTCTGATCTGATTCTGTTCTACATCTCTACTCACGATACATTAGAGCTGTGCATTAGAAATGTTTTTACACGTGGTGATGCTCGGATGTGAGAAAAAAATTGGGGGCAGCAGACCTGAAGTGGGCAAGTGGCCAATTTTTTATTATGATGCGTCCCAATTTTATGGTGAGATGTGCCGTGTGCAGATGGAGGTATAGAAGTATGTGGGACAGTTTTTGTTGGAAGGAGATCTCAAACAGCCTTTACCGGCGAATGCCACTTCCTTCCTCGATGTGATTCTCCGAAAAAGAAAGAGCATACAAGTGTCCCAACGTTAGATATATAGAGCAAGAGACGTAAGACGATCATCCTTTAATTTAGATGTTGAGGAAGAGGAAGAAAGGAATTCGGAGCGTTGGATGGATAAAGCCATAAAGGTCACAGACAACCGCTAGCTACACTAACGTGAGATACTGGTATTTCATGTTCCTCCGGCGAGGCATCTCTTTTGGAGTTCGCAATCTCTTGCCCACAAGAATTCTGTTCACGCTACCCACATAACATAACATCGTAGTCACATACATAGAGAACATTTCCTCCTCCTATATATTATTATACACTGGAAGATATAGTATATTATGGGTAGCACGGGATAGTATATTGTGGGTAAATGTGGGTAGAATTCTTATAAGCAGAATTCTACCCACGTTACAAGTAGCCACGAATGCATCTGATTCGAATTTGGGTTTTCAATAACCTGATCGCATTTGTTCTACATTAATCCGAGTCCAATAAGCAACCTCTTTTTACCTTCAACTTCACCTGGAATTTTGTTGCCAGATTCTTCTCTCAGTCCGTATCGTTACTTAGAATTCAAATCGGCCCCTACAATGTCCCACAGTACATCCCTATCGCATATTGTGAATATCTCTTAATTATGGCATTATCATCTCTAATATTATTATTATTGGGAGATGTTTTTAATACACGGTGGAAATGTGCTTAGAACGTTACAGCACATTCCTGCCGCGTATTATGAACATCTCCCAATTATGACATTATCATCTCTAATATTATTATTGGGAGATGTTTCTAATATACACATCTGTACGACGTTGTGGGGGACAATCTTATAGGGGTTGATTTGATCTCCGTTACTTTGGGCCTGGGGGACCCATCCGTCAGCCATAACAATTGTCTAACTTTAATTATGTAATTAAGGAAATGTTTCTCATAAATAAATTAAGGAAAACCTATGCTTCCGGAGCTTTGACCAATCAAAACACTATATGACTTTTGATAGCCGTTGATTGATTACAAGTTTTTTTACTATCTTAATAGTCAAACCCAGTTAATTAAGTTGTGTTTGATTGCAATGCAAATAAATTTGTATTGATACAAACCATAGTAGTGCAAATAATTTGAATGTAAATTTTGATCATTTTTATTTCAAAATTTAGTTTTGTTTGTCTGATTGCAGTATAAACAAAGTAAATTAAAACATAAAGCAGAATAAAATTAAACAAGAATTTATATTTTTTACATTTGCACTGCAACCAAACACAAACACAAACACAACCTTAGGGTCTGTTTGATTGCTGAGAAAATTGGACTGAGAAAGGATGGGATGAGGAAAGGAAAATTTATTTTCTCAG
Organism: Nelumbo nucifera; assembly: GCF_055504915.1. NCBI lineage: Eukaryota > Viridiplantae > Streptophyta > Magnoliopsida > Proteales > Nelumbonaceae > Nelumbo > Nelumbo nucifera. The sequence continues at coordinate 106,608,965 of NC_142649.1, read as the reverse complement.
TTAGTTATAATGTGTTTGTTTGCTTAGAAAATTTTTGTGAGAAAATCCACTTTCTAGTGTTTGTTTTGCAAGGAATAGAATCTGGTAAAAAATATCTCACAATTGTTCGATGGAAATCAAAACAACCAACTTTGATAAAATTTCCACTCGGATCACTCCATTTATCCTTTGCAATTGCTTCCGCACTAGAAATGTTGCTCAAAATCACCCAAATCCTTCATCCATGTTTCATCTACTCCATCTAACTTAGCACAGAAGAACTCCTTGAGTCTTTCAAGTTTCAGTCAGCAACGAACATGTTTTCAAAGAAAATCACTGAAAAGTACACAAAAACTCCACTGTTCTCAATGATTTTTGACTCTTTGAGATCGAGATTCTTGTCCAAGACACAAAATTGAAGTTAGTAAAAAGGAAAAATGAGATGAAACCTAGGAAAAGCTGATTAGAAGATTAGTTGCATAAAGCTTCACAGAGAAAGAATAACAGGACTTTGAGAACGGTTGAAGCATTGATTCCTATGGAGAGTCTGATTTTGGTCAATAGGGTCGTTTCATGATGTTGTGAACCTTGTTCCAACAATCTTCTTTGTTTTGATAAATGGGAACTCGGTCGTCAAAAACAAGGTTTGCCCAATCACAGACCAAGTTGTCATGGACCAACAATCTGTCTCTTTTTCTTCTACTTGAATAACAATCCCTCCAGCAATGAAACCTCTTCAAAATGCCTTTACACCCGCTGAGGATTGGTCGTGGTTGCATGGGCCACGACAACCACGACAACCAAGTTCCCGTGGTTGCTCGAAGCTTTGTTTACTTACTTGAAGCTTTTGATTTATTTACTGATGAGAATGGAATCACGACAACCAAGTTCCCATATGCAATTAGGTTCAGCTGAGTGCCATAGTTATTCACGGCCATGGCAAACGCAAAAACTGAGTTCCCACCTTAGGCACTTTAAGGGCATTTATTGAGGACGAATTGGAGGCATTGGAGACATTCTGACATTGGCAGATGAGGTGAAGAGAAGAAGAGGACGCATTGGAGACATTCTGGCATCGGTAGACGAGGTGAAGAGAAGAAGAGGAAGGGTTCGTTCACGTCATGAGTTGCAGGGTCTGATGCAGTTCAAGGTAATTTTGGTTTGGTTGCAGAGATCCCTCCTTCTCTCCGTCTCCCTCTTTCCATCGCTGACGACCTTTAGCGTGAGAATGAGGATGAGCTTTCCGTTGCTGATGACAATTTTGTCCGCTGCGAGTCATCGATTTCTATCGACGACAACGTTTAGCGCAAAAGTGAAGAGGAGCTTTTTGTCGCCAACGACAATTTTGTCCGCTGCGAGTTCTCGATTTCTACCGATGACGACCTTTAGCGCGAGAGTGAAGAGGAGCTTTCTGTCGCCGACAAAGATTTTGGCCGCCGCTACGAGTCCTCAATTTCTACCGTCGATGAGGAGTAGGCGAATGAGCGAACAGAGAGGAGGTTATGGTTGGGATGCTGGAGGAGGATGTGGTGATGATTGGCGACGGTGGTGGAGGTGCTGATAACAGGAAGAAGATGGTTAGTGGTGGAGAGAGAGAGAGAGGAGATGATCGACTTCTTGCTCTGACAAAGCCCGAACAATTTTCTTAGCGTTTTCTTTTCTCACCGGGGTCGCACTGTTTTGGTGCGACCCCGCTCACTTAATTTTGGGATCCCGCATCCCTCTTTTTTCTCATCTCAAAACACTGTTTACCAGTAAACAAACACAAGAAAGAGAAAATAATTCGAAAATATTCCTTTTTCTCATCCCTTTCTCAGCAATCAAACAGACCCTTAAAGAAAAAGAGAGTGAAAAATCTGGATCTACACAAAGTATTCTTGACATCAACGTCACATCTCATCCCACCGTGGATTGAGAACATCTCCTTATGTTTTCGATATGCATGGAAAATATAAAGAGCATCTTGCGAGGAGCAGATCGGACTGCACAAAAACACAATATGTAATGCAATTAATCTTTCTTAGTTTTTTTTGGTTGTTTTACAAATACCAGAAAATTTATAATCAATCAACCGCTGCCATTAAAGGGAATAACCAATGAGTTGGTATTAATAGAAGTGCCTCCGGTATCATATCTTTCCGGCGCCTTAGATTTATCCCTAAAGTCAATGTTAGGCAGCGGCAGTTATGTCTTAGCTTAATTAAGAAATAGAGCAAAAACCGTCAAAATGAGTCACATAGTACGAGTGTACGACACTCATTTAGCATCACGTGTTCCAATAATTTCTATAAATTTAATATTATTTTCTTTTTAATAAAACAAAAAAATAAAATATAAATGATAAAGGCTGGTATATTATTGAGCATACCGTGTTTCCAGCGCGTGGGTCATTCATTCATTTTCCTCTAAAATTCTATTTTCTAGTTCCTTCCAAAGAGACTCTCTAATCCAACCACCCGAACATCCCCTCTTCTCTCGCGTGTATATATATAATTCCCGTTTTCCGCCGTGAGTCGCTGACCACCAACTATATCTTCTACATCTCTCCGTCAACCCGAGTTTTGTTCGAAAACCTGAAGAATTTTTTGAAGAATAATAAAAGAGCAGGAGCTTCTTCTCTTCCTCCCTCGCGCTTTTCTTTCATTCTGGAGTAAATTTTGCACAGCTTCGACAGGTAGTTCCCTATTCTTTATTTCTTTTTTGGGTTCTTTCTTGCTTTATCCATTGTTTGCTTGGTTTCTCTGTTTATCCGCCTTGCATTCTTTTTTTTTTGTTAGAACCGAGAAACCTCCGAATTTCCTTATGTGTTTGTGTTTCTTGGATTCTTCTGAATCGTAGCTTCTCGTAATGGAAATGGAGGTTCTCTTATATATTTGTCTTATTAAGGGCATTGGATTTTCATGTTACCAAAACATTTCATTGTTCGTCGTTGCAGGAGAGATTTTGAAAACGGATTCAAGCGAGCTTCCTGTGAGAAGCTGTTGCTTTCATCACTCTGGCCGACACTCGAGTGATATCTTCTCGCACCTTAAGGGAGGTGTGGGTTTTTCTGGGAGGATTCATCCTTGCTCCCCTCGTCGCTTCTCCTCTCCTTTTCAGTTTGTCTCGTTCTCTGGTTTGGCGCCTCCCCGTTGATTATGGCTAATCTTCTTTGAATCTATTCTTTCCCAATGTGATCACTGCTTCTCTTTTGTTCTTAGCCTGTAAGAATTTCGGTTTTCAGCTATTTGGGATGTGAGTATCAATAGGTGAGGGGGAAAGGACATAAAAAATATATATATATCTGTTTGTGTTGTTGTCTCTGTGGAGAAATTCTTTTTCTCGAAGTAAGCCCGCCCATTCATCATCTAAACTGATGGCCATGTTCAACTGCTTCTGTGTGTTGGGCGGTGGAAGGAAGAAGAAGTACAAGGTAAGAAGAAGTTCCCTTTTTTGAATCAATGGATTCTCTGTTTCTTTTTGCTGCTTGCAAAATTCCTCCTCATATAACATTTTCTTCCACCTGTTTGCCATCAGGTTTATGAAGAAACTCCAGACCTTGTCCATTACGACAAGGGGCATGGAACTGTAGAGGTAAAGCTGGAACATCCTGTAAAAAATCCCCATGCCAAGGAACTAAATTCGACATCTTTCAGTGTCTCGGTACCCTTTGGCATCCAGGAAAACTCCACCTGCAAGGTGAAGGTGGTTAGCGAGGAAAGTCCTCTAGGAGCTGAAGCGACAGAGGCCTCTTATGAAGGGGAAGATGAGCGTGATGACATCTTGTCAATGAAGCGGGATTTCTCTGATTTTAATCTCCAAGCTCAAGTAGCTAACGGAGAGGATACGGACCAATCGATGAACAAAGAGATGAATTCTTACCATTCAATGGATAATGAAACGAGTAATCAGTCTGAGAGAAAATCATATAAGGATGCCATAGTGGGAACCGAGGTGATCGAAAGCGGACATGTTAGTGATCCAGGGATCGTGAAGGCAGAATTCTGGGCACCGCCAGAGCTTAAGCGCTCGTGCTCCAACCTTGAAACAAGCGACGTCCTGAGGAGGATGGCTGATCAATTGCCAACATTAAGGACTCATTCTTTTGATAACTTAAAGTATTTAAGTAAGGGGACGGGGGTGGAAATCATTCCAGAAATTCACGGCAGCCCGGTATCAGTTAGAACCTCTTGCAGTGCGGACAGGGTAATTCTGAAAAAACATTCTTCTAGCCAAATTCTGCCTTCGAGGAGTAGAAGGTTGTGGTGGAAGTTGTTCCTCTGGAGCCACCGGAACCTGCACAAACCATTGGATGTAAAACCAAAGCTGCTCCCCGTTGGCCATGATTCGAACCAGAAAGGTGGGTATTACTCAGATACGCTGGAGCTGAACTGTGCTAGCAAGGAATTGAGCAAGTTGAATTCCCCAGAATCATTCACTGAACAACCCAGAAATAGTGGCAGCGTTGACAAAAATTATAGTAACAATCAGATCTGGGGTACCCGTTCATGGCCTCAGAACCAATGGGTAGCATTCTGTACAGAATCGTCCTCCTTGACCAGAGTTGACGAATGGGTAAACAGTCTTGATGCCCAGTCCTCTCTTCCGGTTACAGATGAAGACACTGGTGATGAGTCTATTGTCTTTCCTCCTTCTCCTGAACATAGTGTGTCCCCAGCAAGAAGCACGACATATATGAGCAGACACCCTAATGCTAATGTCTCAGAGGAGGTTTTCTATGCCAACAGTGTCATCCAGTCTCTGAATTCTTCCTCAACCGTGGCTCATATTGCTGGAATGGGCCTGAAAGTCATACCCACAATCTCTGGATTCTCTAGTCTTCGATCTGTCAACTTATCAGGCAACTTCATAGGTAATACAACACATGAAAAAAGAAAGAGTTAATGAAAAATGGATAATAGTTGCTTTTATTTAAACACTAAATAAAAGTAGAGAATGATAACCTGTTAACTTTTGTTTCTCCTCTATTTGCAGTTCACATTGCTCCAGGTTCGCTGCCCAAGGGACTCCACACCCTCAATTTGTCAAGAAACAAGATTGCAGCTATTGAGGGCCTCAGGGAGCTGACGCGCTTAAGGGTACTCGATCTCAGTTACAACAGGATTTCCCGGATTGGCCATGGTAACCATGCTTGTAACCTGCTATCTTTTTTGGGTTCTCCTATTGCATGTATTTATGGCTGAAATAGCACAAAAGCCTAACTAAAGAATGTCTTGCTTGCACTGTTTTTAGGGTTGTCTAACTGTACACTCATCAAAGAGCTCTATCTGGCGGGAAACAAGATTAGTGATGTAGAGGGGCTACACAGACTTTTGAAGCTAACAGTTCTGGATCTAAGCTTCAACAAGATCACAACGGCCAAAGCACTTGGCCAACTAGTTGCTAATTATAATTCCCTGCTAGCACTGAATTTGCTGGGGAATCCAATTCAGAGCAATATTGGCGATGACCAGCTGCGGAAGACAGTTTCTGGGCTCCTTCCACAGCTAACTTACCTGAACAAGCAGCCCATCAAACCACAGAGGGCACGAGAGGTGGCCATAGATAGTGTTGCAAAAGCTGCTCTTGGGAACAATGGTTGGTCACGCAGAAAGCCACTGAAGCGGGTAAGCCCAGGTGGATCATCTTCTTCCAATGGACATTTGAGCAGCATTGGTGGTGGTAGTCAGAAGAGTCGGCAGAGGTCAAGGAGCAGAGTTCAGCATCATTCCCCCATCAGACGGAGGTCTTAAATTGTTTGGTTACCAATTGGATTGAATAACTACTTTTGGGGAGCCATTTTACCTCATAATTGGATTGAAAATTATTTTTGTTTGTTAATTTCATAAGTTAATAAAGATTTGTTTAATTTGTATATTTATATTTTTGTTAGTCAGTTTGGATGATTATTTGTAAGCAACCTAATGGATTTGATGATATTTTGAGTTCAATTCTATGTGATATTTCAATCTGTTAGTGTTATATATTTTAGGTGGAATAATTGTTGCATACAAGCCTCAGGATAGTTCATGGTACCCTTGTGGCTTCCTCCTTTTTTATTCCTATTATTGTAGCAATTCTTCAAGGATCCAGGGAGAGGTTTTGCACAAGAGTGATACTTCTCTTGGGGCATCCGTACTGGATTAACTGTGTTCATCACTCATTAGCCAATGAATGGTATCAGATTTGTGGTTGGATCACAACTTTTTCCACAATTAGCAAAACCATCCTCCCTGGAAGGTAGAACTCAAGCATCTGTACCAAGTTTTTGACTCAAACAACTCATAATTATCTTCTGGAGGGATGGATCATTGGTTTCTTCTTAGAGTTAATTACTAAGAAGTTATTCGTTGAAGAAGACAGTTACGCATCTGTACCAAGCTTTCTTTCAGATCCCTGCTGCATGTGCAGAGGCTACATAGATACAAGGTTATGATAATTCTGTTGAAATTTACAGAATTTTATCTTTTGATGGTGACTGAAAGCTGGTCACCTTGCCTGATCTTCTTTCTTCCACACCAGTAAATTTGAGAATGGTTTGAAGAAATTCAATGATTTTGCATCAGTCGATTGTAGACTAATGTTTCAAGTAACATTAGTTACAGAACCTGAACATGGAATCAGATGGCTTAGACATGATTCACAATCAAATTACTCCCTTGCTCTCAACTGTACATTCGGTACCTTCCGGCACAAATTACCTTTATTAGAAGAGGTTTTCTTCTTTTACTCTTAACACTAGACATGGATGGCTATCTGATGGTGTTTATTCAGGACTAAAATGCCAGACCAGCAGAATCAGTTATTGGCGTTTGCAAGAAAGAAGTATACTTTGTAGTTGAGTAGGAAAAAATTGCTTTGTTTATTTTCCCCCTATTTTTACTCCATTATTGAAACAAATATTATAAAGAAGTAAAGAAGACAGTATTCAACCATGTTGCGTACTAGGTCAAGCCGCATAGTAGTATCACAGGAGGATCATGACTTGTGTTTTTCAGAAATGGACGAAACTGATATGAAATCATACATTCACCTAGAGCAAGAACTTTTCACAAGATTTAAAATTTCAAACTCATAGAAGAAGCCTCAGACGTTAGACGAAATTGTTGACCGACAACAAACCACCAGCAGCTCCTCAACCCCACCCCGGAAAAAGCTTGTCTGTTTTGAAAAAAAAAAAAAACAGCCTCGGCTGTTTTGAAGCTTCCTGCACATGATATGCACAAAATATGTTATAGTTATCTTCTAATTTCTTTGCACTTCCTAAAGCATAAGTAGGAAATGGGTCTAGATAGATTCAAGCTTACCACTGTTGTCAAAGTCTGCTAAGACACAAACAGGGAGACAAGTGTATAAGAAAAGGCCATGTCAGCCTTTAAACAATTCAACTGAAAGCCAACCACTCGAACAGAATACATAACAGAACTGTACAAGTGGATAGGCGGGTTTAACTGATTGTATCACAGTTACAAGAAATATCAGAAGGGAACATGATTGATTCTCTGAATTCTCTCTCTCTCTTTCTCTCTCTCTCTCTCTCTCTCTCTCGCTTCAGGAGGTAGGCTCCCTCGAAGAGCCCTACGTTAGGCAGTTACCTAACAAGTTGGTATCAGAACTAAGCTGTCGAGCACAAGGTCATCATCGATGGAGAACAGGTTCGAAAACATGGAAGGGGAGATGCAGCGAATGTCGGCAGACATTAAAGAAATGAAGAAGAGCTTTGCATCCTTGCTCGGACAATCGGAGCAGATACCGCTGGGTTCAAATTGAGAAGGGCAAGAAGGACGTAGTGATACTAGTCAATGGAGCAGATCAAGAACCAACAGAACAACAAGAATCGAGTTCCCCATCTTTGCAGGGGGTGATCCAACATCTTGGCTTCTTCGAACAGAAAGGTATTTCGATTATCATAACACGCCTGGACCTGATCGTGTTTCCCTGGCTTCTGTGCACCTGGAAGGAGAAGCAATCGTTTGGTACTAGTGGTACTGGCGATGACATCCAAGAGCCACATGGGCAAACTTCACAGATGCCTTAACAATGATATTTGGAGCATCGGCCTTTGAAAACTATGATGAAAGCCTTGCCAAATTACGACAGACCGGCTCCGTCTAAGATTATCAGATGGCATTCGAAAGATTGGCTGTGTGCGTGCAAGGGTGGGCGGAAAATGCATTTGTTAGCAGTTTTGTCGGCAGACTAAAGGAAGAACTGCGACTAGAGGTTAAAGCCATGCAACGTACCACCGTTCTTGATGCAGCAACCTTAGTTCGACTCCATGAGGATAAACTGAATCGAGCAAGAAGAATTAATCGACCTCTGGGAGACGCAATTAGACCAGGTATACCGAATCCGGAACCTGGTATCTTGGGCAAACTGGATTCAAGACCAAGAGTGGGAATCATGGGCAAGGAAGCCAACTCCAGTTCAGGCCCACTCGCCCCAGCCAAGAGGTTAACTTGGGCCGAGATGCAAGCCCGTCGAGAAAGGAGCCTTTGTTACGCTTGTGGAGACAAATTTGGCCATCGTTGCAAGATTAAGCAGGTATTCTTCCTTCAGCCTGAAACTGAGAACACAAAGGAACCAACTGACATCGGCAAGCTAGTGAATAACCAAGAATGGGAGAAGTGGACAAAAGAATATCCAGAAGTATCCTTGCAAGTTTTAATCGGTCTTGCATCCTCTCAAACTATGAGAGTAACGACACCAATACAATTGTGCCATGTGTCGGTTCTCATAGATACAATTGTACCATGTGTCGGTTCTCATAGATACAATTGTACCATGTGTTGGTTCTCATATGTGACTGGGCCTGCCTCACAATGGACTTTTAGGTGGAAAAATCATAGGTGCATATTCAAGGTTAGATATCCAAGGATCCAGGGCACATTAGTCTCGCCACTCTAAGAAAACAAGCAGTAGTTCCAGCCCACATCATTCTAATGCAGATAGACTTCCACTGGAATGACCCAATTCTAGCCAAAGGAAGTAATTCCAGCAGATCTGAGGAATTCCGCATACAACTACAATAGGTACTTCAACAGTTTTCGGTGGTCTTCGAAGAGCCTAAAGAACTTCCACCGGAACGTGCCCATGATCATTGCATTCCCTTTCTGCCCAAAGTTGCACCCACGAATGTAAGGCCCTATCGTTACCCTTATTTTCAGAAACTAGAGATTGAGAGACAAGTGCAAGATATGCTTGATAGAAAAATTATACAACCCAGGCATAGCCCATTCTCCTCACTGGTATTACTCGTCAAGAAGAAGGATGGGACATGGCAGTTTTGTATAGACTGTAGGGCCCTGAACAACATTACTGTGAAAGATCGATTTCCCATACCAGTGATTGATGAACTACTAGATGAACTCGGTCGGGCCACAATATTCTCCAAACTAGACTTGAGATCAAGATATCATCAAATTCGGGTCCATGATGGCGACATCCACAAGACTGCCTTCCGTACAAATGATGGGCATTATGAGTTCTTGGTCTTGCCATTTGGATTGACCAACGTGCCAACTACTTTCCAAGCACTCATGAATATGTATTTCGACCCCATTTGCACAAATTTATACTAGCTTTATTTTTATGATATACTAGTACGTCCACATGGGACGAGCACCTAGTGGATTTACAAATTACCTTGGAATTATTAAGGACTTATAAACTCTTTGCAAAGGAGTCAAAGTGCGCATTCGGACAGACTCAAGTACACTACCTTGGGCACATAGTTGAAAATGGCATTGTAGCGGCAAACCTAGAAAAAAATTGCAAGCATGATAAATTGGCCCCAACATCAAAATGTCAAGGAGTTACGGGCCTTCTTGGGCCTAATAGGGTACTATCGTCGATTCATCAGAGGGTATGGACTGATTGCTACACCTTTGATAGGTTTACTTAGGAAGAATGGATTTTGCTGGAATATGGAGGCCTAGTAGACCTTTGAGATGCTAAAAACAACTGTTTCGTCTCCATTGACACTCGCACTTCCAAATTTCAAAAAGGACTTCATCATTGAATGTAATGCGTCAAGCCAGGGAGTGGGTGCAGTTCTCATGTAAGAAGGGAGGCCACTAGCTTTTTTCAGCAAAGCATTGACATCACAGTACGAATGAGAATTGATAGTAGTTGTTCTTGTAGTTCAGTGATGGTGACCCTACCTTCTAAGGAGGAGGTTTATCTTACGAACTAACCATCAGAGCTTGAAATTTCTGTTGTAACAGTGAGTGTTATCCCCGGAACAGCAGCGGTGGGTAGCCAAATTACTTTGTTATGATTATGTCATTGAATACAAGGCGAGGCACACTAACAAAGTGGCAGATGCACTGTCACACCAATCACAACTATTCCCACTACTACTCATGTCCTCAAAATGTTCTTTCATGGATCAATTACGGGTGTGGCTACCCGACCCGGAGGGAGGAACGGATAAAATGGATTATGGATTCAATGGAGTTTGGAGTCGCCACCTAAATTTTTGGAATTGGGAATTTAGGAAAACCCAGGATTTTTCAAGAAAAACATTTTGTTTTCTTGGTGACTTGTTGCCCAATGGGGATGGGATTCTTAGGGTCTGGAGACCAAGGTACGGTGCGGGATGGTGTTAGGCACCCCACACACGCCCGGTTAAACCGACCTCTACTTCACCAATTTTCCAAGGAAATTTATTTTTTTTGGCTTTTGAAATTACTAAAACTGCACAAATAAAAAAAAGTAAACTAAAAATTAAAGAGTTATGCTAAGGTAGACGAATAATTAAATGAATGGGCTAAATTAAATTAGATCTTAAAAAAAAACCATTCAGCTAAACTCAAAATATGCAAATGATCTAATCTACCGTAACATGCTCTACGTACCTATAGTTTTGGATTTGGATTTGGGTGATCTTGGTGCCGTTGGATTTGGATTTTCATGCTCTACGTACCTATAGTTTTGGATTTCCGATTTGGTGTGAAATGTGGTTTTGGGTCAAAATGACTCCGAACGGACGACCATAATCAGTTCTGGCTTTAGGTCTAAAGATGAAGGGGTAAATAATGTCAGATTTGGGTGATATTAGTGTCATTGGGTTTGGTTTTTTGGGCTCTACGTACCTATGGTTTTGGATTTCTGATTTGGTGTGAAATGTGGTTTTGGGTCAAAATGACTCCGATTGGATGATCGGAATCAGTTCCGGCTTTGGGTCTAAAGATGAAGGGGTAAATAGTGTCGGATTTGGGTGATATTGGTGTCATTGGGTTTGGTTTTCTGGTCTCTACATACCTATGGTTTTGGATCCTTGAGGCCTCAACTTTTGTAAAATTCCAAAAATACCCCCAAGTCGATCACGAGGTTAGCTGAAGCATGCTTGAAGCTCAAAGTTCTGTAGACAGACTGAAGAGCGCAAAAATTTGGTGTCTACAGATTGCCCCTCTTTGTTGGAGGATGATAATCCGAACAACAAAACTTGAGGAGACAACCCATTTTTGCATAGAAATGCGATGGAATGACTGTCTTGTTCAAAAGAATGCTGCTCGAAAAACTTTTTTCATGAAAAAAGTGTTGATGATTGAAAGAAGATAATTGTTTTTTATTGAAAATGATGCCTCTGGAATCTCCTCCTATGGCATGCTCTCATAGTTGTCTAGCACTCGTTTGTTTGTTGACAGAAGGATTATCGTACGCAGGCCAATCCCTGGATCTTCCCGAAGGGGTTTCTGAAATGAAATCTCTCACCCACAACATTTGTGTGGCTGTCTAGGACTATGGTTACCCCTGCAACAGAGGAATTGCGGAATCTCTCGTTGGCCAATTCCTTGAGATTTTTTGGGATGCATGATTTGATAAATAGAAAGGAGAGATGATTTTTGTCAATGAGAAAATCTTTTTTGCAGAAAATTGTTGAGGGTAGGAATGTCATTCCAACATATTTCCTTGTTAAGCATAAATGAAAGACATGAGCCATGCACATTTGACATGGGCAAGTCAATATACATGGCTGTTTGGGCATTTGGCTTTGAAGTCCAAAATATGCTTTGATGTTGGGAGTTGGGTCATCCACCTAATATAAAGATTAGGGGCGTATGGAACTCAGGGCTCCTGTAATGGATGCAATGAAATGATTGTGGTACTATTGATGTTGATGTGAAGATGAGATAATGCAAGTGAGAAGATGCTTGAGTTGATGATTGCATACCTGGTGCTTACCTATGTTGGCGCTCGATGGTTGATGTTGTTGATTATAGCTGATATGCCTTGGAGATGCACGATGGAGTAAATGGTGGTGATGGACTATATGATATGCTAAGAACACTTTTTTTTGTTTTGATAAATGTGAATGCATGGCTTGGTGGAAACACTTTTTTTTTTGTTGCTTATTAGTATGTTTCAAATAAAGAATTGATCCGAACCACTGGTTTAGAAGTTTATGCATTTCCTCAAGATATACATGTCACTCAGATCTGCCTAGGTCTAGGCCTTGTCATTAGACTAGTCATTCATGATTTTCTCAATTTTGGATCATTTAGCAAAGCTCAACACAATTCATGCCATTGGCTTCAATTTCCTTCATCTTTATCTATGTGTAGTTTGCGCCATATATTTTTTGTAAGCTCACCTTGAAGGGATATGGACTTCATTACTCATGCCATTTATTATTTGTTTTGTGCCTTGTCTTTTTCCTAGATGCCCTTTCAGGTTTTCATCTAGAGGCTTATTTTTTTTTCCTTTTTTTGCTCATTGTTTTTTTTTGTGCCCTATCTTTTGCCTAACTTACCCTTTCGGGTTTTCAACTCAGCGGGCTAGGGAGATGTCCTTCCTTTGGAATGGCTGCATCTAGAATAAGGGTCTAGACTGTCTACGTACCCAATGTGGGGTCAAGCCAACATAGTTCTGGGGAAGTTGATTATGATAATAGGTGCTTGGCAGTTTCTTTAGATTCAGAGAGGACTTTGTTTGGGACATAAGGTGGTTTTGCATTTAGGTTAGGAAAGGGAGGGATAAAAAGACTTAAATATGGAGGTATAAGGTTGCTTTGATGGTTTGTAGGCTAGTGAAAAGGGCAATGAGGTGTAAGTGTTCAAGGGTCACCTTCTTACTGAGAGTTGTAGGGAATTTTTTTTTTCTTTGAGCAAGGGAATGTCTCAGAGTTGTACCACCTATCTCCTTTGACTCGAGGCTTTCATTGCCCAGGGGATCGAGGAGGACTTTTCCTTATGACAAAATGTGGCTCAGGGCTTGGGTGATGAAAGGAAGGGATAAAAGGATCAAACTGAAAGTGGCACCTAGGGGCCTATTGAGGGGTTATGAGTGCACTGTAACACCTCACTTAAGTAATTAGATAGTTGGAGACATGATAGATTACATCTTTGACTTAACTTGTCTTGGGATTTCCCTTCTCTTTCTTTGATTTTTTTTGCTTTCTTCATGGAATTTTTGTCAAAACTAAACTTTTGTTCTCATTACCATGTTGCCCCAACTTTGGATGGAGGTGGGCGAATATTCCTTAAAAGGATCATAGGGAAGGTAAAAAGGAAATTCTTTTTTGAATTTTTTTTGGGTTTTCCTCTTTTTTTTTTTGAAAAAGGTTGAGGTTTTCAAAAGGAAAGGCTAGGTCCAAAGTGGTTTGCAAGGGATTATGATGTGATCATGGGTGGCTCAGGATAAGTGTTGGGCTAAAGATGGCCTCCTCTTTTGTGGATCCCACAGGGCTTCCATTGCCCCTTGCCTAAGACATAGGAGGTTAACTCAAAGAATCCTTGTCTCACTTAAATTTTTTATTTTTTTTCCATGCTACTTAAAGAGATTGATATGGCGAGCTATCCACTTTAGGAAAGGGTTTAGGGGTCAGATTTCATGGTTCAAGAAGGAAGGGCTTAGGTCCATTCATGGGTCGCAAGTGGTGAATGTTTGAACATAAATGGCTTGGTGGGGTGATAATCGGCCCAAGGTGGCCTCTCTTTTGGTGAACCTTAATCGGCTACTTTGCCCCTAGTCTCAAAAGAGTTGGGAAGGGATGAAAAGGACATATTCTGTTTTTTTTTTCGCTTTTTTCTGTTTTTTTTTTTCATTTTTTCTAGAAACTTTGAGCTTAGGAAGTCCATTCATACCTGAATTGATGACACACTTAGCACTTGCTGGATATGACTATCTTGATATGTCATGTTGAGGAGTTGCACCGAGAGTTGATAGGCTGACTTGTCACGTTGAGGATCTCATGGTGTTGATTTGTCATTCTGATCAGATGTCCTAGCATGATGTGGATCATGGTGCCTTGTCATGCTAGTGACTTGCCACATTGCGGACTAGGACTGATAATTGATGATATGCCAAGTGTTGATGAATGTGTTGACGATGATCAATGATGTTGCGCTTTTATTCATGCTATGATTCCAACACTTGGCCAACTTTCCTTGGTAGGTAGCCGTAGCCTTCAACATTTCTTGGATCCATTTGATCTTGAGTATGCAGTTTAGCTTTGCATGTCAGTAGGTCAAATCCTTCTCAATGTGCTTGGTTGCCGATGAATTCTTTTGCTGAAACCTTGCTTCTAGAGACAATAAAATCCCAACTTCTTTTTTGGAAATAAATGAATGAAAACTCTTTTGGATTTTTGAAGTTTTTGATTTTTTTGGTTTTTGAGATTTTTTTTTGGATTTTGAAAATTTTGGTTTTTTTTTGTATTATGAAACTTTTTGATTTTTTTTTGGTTTTTAAGAAAATATTTGATTTTTTTGTTTTCTTTTTGAAAAACGATGCTAAGAAAAGCTATTTCTTTTTGAAAGATGGTAATCACTTGGATCAAATGTTAAGATAAAGAACCCCAAAGAGGGATGCTTGAGGAAATTCATGCACTTTAAATCGAGAAATGAGTCTCTAAGGTTGAAGATGAATGTACTTGGAGGAATAGTTGACTCATTATATCTAATTGGGGATCCTTGTTGAATTAAATGCATAGGTGATGGGGAAAAGCAGTGAAGAAATGCAAAAACAATTTGAATATGAAAATTGTTGACCAGGCCACATAAAAGGATGATAGTAAAGATAAGAAACAACCACCAGAAAAAGGGGATCATGCATGACTTAGTATTTTGCTTGATTAAGAATGTTGATGTATTGGGTGACGCTGATCTAGTTGGATCATGATGTTTTCTTTGACTGGTAATATTTTCACCCTACAAAACATGTGAAGGCTCCAGACATGGGCCGAAGTCAGTAACGGGTCCTTGGTCGGACCGCTTCATGCTTGAACAAAGGAAGTTTTGCTTAAAGTTTTGATGTACCTAGAAGCTGTGTGGCCCTAGATTTGGGCCTATGCTTGAGATGGGTTGAAGGTTAGCCCATGGTGGGTCAAGTAGTTCTGAAAAATTGTGAGGCCCTAATGTGGGCTTAAGTCCAGCCCATGGTGGATCCAGTGAATCAAGTTGTTGCGATAAATTGTGAGGCCTTTGGCTCAGGCCAAAGTCAAATGTGGGCCTAAGACTAGCCCATGGTGCGTCAACGTTCAGATTACCCGTAGTTGGGTCTGGAAGCAAGCAACCTTGCTCAGGTAGTTGTAGGGAGTCTTGAGGCCTAAGACTCAGGCATTGATCAAAGATGGACTTGGGTGTTATCCATGGTGGGTCAGGAGGTTTGAGAGGCATATCTTGTTGGTGATCCAAGAGTTCTATCTTGATGTCTGGGTTAATGACAAGATTTGAATCAATGCAGCCTAGGAGAAACTTGATTTTCTTAATTTCTTGTAGGAGATCCAGGGTCATTTCTTCCGCATTTGAGTCATAGATGGGCTTAAGATCAAACTGATCCAGGTCATGGCTAGCCCATTCTGCATGATGGGTTCCATGTTGCATCTCTAGACTCAAGTTGTCAGTGACCCCCAAGTTAGGCTGATTAGGGTCATGGTTGACCCGCTCTTGATGTCTCTTGCCTTCTGGTTCTCTCCCAGTGGTAGGGTCTTGGTCAACACAATTTTGGCTTCTCTTTCCTTGCCTTTTGCTTTGCCAATCTTTTATTTCCATGATGAGGATAGGCTCTAGATTGTTCTGTTGAGGCTCTTGGTTTACTTTCCCTATGTCATGCCAGTCTTCTGTCTTTGTGTTTGAGATGGGCTCTAGGTTAGCTTGCTTCAATTCTAGCTTTCTTTCCATGCATCATGATGACCTTCTGATTTAGTGATGAGGTCCTGATCGACCCAATTTGAGTCTTGCTCCAATTTTCATCTACCATGCCATATGTCTATGTCTTGCTTCATACCATGTTGATTTCCTATACCAAATTCAGAGGTGGCCTATTGAGATTTTAGGGCAGAACTTTGCCCCTGGTCTAGACTTGTACTAAGATTTTCTTGCCTCCGATTTGTGAGAATCACTTGAATTGAGGCAATAGAACCTTGTTCTAAGTCTAGTTGGTCAGATTGCACATTATGTTCTTTTTGAACTGGTTCGTCGATGTCTATATGCTTTATGGGCTTGATGAATTGAGTTGGATCAAACCGTTGATCTTCTTTAGTTTTCTGATGCAATACAGTGATAATGTGCATTACCATTTTGAGGGGTTCTTCTCCTGACCTTTGAATCGGTTTGATGAGTTTTGTCGGATCAAAATCCTCATCTTCCTTAGCTATCGGTAACATCTTCATAGACTGGATAGGCCTAATGTACTTGGTGGGATCAAATGATTGACTCTTTTGTTGCATGGCGCTGACCTGATGACTCGGTAGGGCTTGTTACAGCTTTGTTGGGCCTTGAGGATCAATTTGATGTTGATCTTCTAGAACTTGGATTAGCTTATTTTCACAAATTGCTTATTGAGGTTGAATGTTAGGAGGTGATGTATTGCTACTTGAGGTTGAAGCTCACTCCCTAGTTGGTCCACCTCGATTTCTAATGACTCAACATCTGTGATCTGCTCATTGTCAGATGAGATGTCAATTGCTGGTGATACCCCGATGGTGGATGCATTACCGACTATTAGGAGTCTTCCAATTGGCAACATACACAAACTAGGGCTTGAAAAGTATGATGATAAGTCAAAGTCAATCTGCTAGTATATTCTTTATTCAAGCTCTTTAAGATCATTGAAATTTGGTCATCCTCACTAGGCCTCTTAAGGACTTGGGCTGCCTGGGCCCTCCACCTAGCAATTGACATCCTGTCCCATCATATTTGTCCATGTTAGGCCACTTAAATCCTAGAAGAAGCGTATGCTCAGTAGTCAAGTCAAGGTCTGCTAAGTCAAAGTTGTTGCCTTACAACTTGCTTAGCCTTTGCTCTATGCGGTCTAACCGTTGGTCCAACCCTGGGTCGATTGGGGTCACGGGCAAGAAGGTTGCCCCTTGCATGGAATTTTGGGTTGAGGGATGTGTTGGAGTAGAGGACCAGGGTGTTTGGGTCTGGATCAGTTGGGCTATTGTTGCCCCTTGTATTGGGACTTGGACTTGATTGAACTGGGCTTGGCTTGACTGGACTGGCACTGGTGAGGGATGGGTTGGACAAGAATACCCTTGGATGGGTTGCATTGGAATTGTGGCATGTGATGGCTGGGCTTGCCTTGGATGGCCTTGAATGGGCTGAATTGGCACTGATGGGGCTTGGGAAAGTTGAGTGTGACTGTATTGCCCCTGATTGGGCTGAGTTGGGTCCATGATGGTTAAGCCTGTGTATTTTGCCCCTGCTTGGGCTGAACTGGCATAGATGTGGCCTACAATAGTTGGCTTTGATTGTATTGCCCTTGGTTGAACTGGACTGGCATAAATGTGGCCCATGATGGTTGGGCTTGAGTGATTTGGCCCTGGTTTGGCTGAATTGGCAGGGATAAGGTCCATGATGGTTCGGATTGAGTGATTTGCCCTTGGTTAGGATGAATTGGAAAGCACGAGGACCATGAAGTGTGGGCTTGGTTGTATAGCCCTTGGTTGGGCTGAACTGGCATAGATGTGACCTACAATAGTTGGCTTTGATTGTACTGCCCTTGGTTGAACTGGACTGGCATAAATGTGGCCCATGATGGTTGGGCTTGAGTGATTTGGCCCTGGTTTGGCTGAATTGGTAGGGATAAGGTCCATGATGGTTGGGATTGAGTGATTTGCCCTTGGTTAGGCTGAATTGGAAAGCACGAGGACCATGAAGTGTGGGCTTGGTTGTATAGCCCTTGGTTAGGTTGGACTGGCATAGATGTGGCCCACAATGGTTGGGCCTGACTGCTTTGCCCTTGGTTGGGCTGGGCCTGATCATTGGGCCAGAGTTGTTTGACTTCACTGTTGAACAAATCTATTTGAGTTTGCAATTTTTCTATATGGTTCCAGTACATCTATTCAATAGCCCTTAGGTATTGTGAGAAGTCCATACTTGGGTTAGGTTGACCTTGGGTTGTAATCATGGTTTTGGGTTGTGCAATCTTTTATTTGAACGAAAAAGAAGAATTGTACCTGAGTGGGCCCGCAACTGCTCCTACCTGCTTGCTTAAGCAATGACAAAAAAAAGAATACAAACGCAACAAAAAGAAAGATGCCAGACAACAAGAACTAAGTGCAAGTAAAACGGCAAATGCAAATATGTACCAATGCGCTAAAATGCCTAGTTGGGACACCTAAGGGTAGTTGCTAGGGCTCTACATGCAAGGACTTGGGTTTGCTTCTATCGGCTCCTAAGGGGTGTAGGGGAACCTCAATCGGATTGGGCTGCCCATATACCTCAAGACAAGTCTTGGGTACGTTGTTGAGGCCTCACCTTGTTTATCAAGAGCCACCAACCTTATTCAAGTGGTGATTGGATATGTCAAGGGTAGATAGAAGGGTCCTCCTCTTTCTAGGATAGTTGTCCCTAAGCAAGTCATGCCAGGGGCTGCCTATAGTCGAGTTGGAAGGACAAGATGCAATGTAATATGCGTGAAGTGTGTGCATCATGTGTGTAGGCCCAAAAGTAATTAAATATCCTTGGAACTCGGTTTTTGAGTTTGGTCCTCTTAGAAAATCCCTAGTGGAGTCGCCATCTGTGGCTACCTGACCCGGAGGGAGGGACAGATAAAATGGATTATGGATTCAATGGAGTTTGGAGTCGCTACCTAAATTTTTGGAATTGAGAATTTAGGAAAACCTAGGATATTTCAAGAAAAACATTTTGTTTTCTTGGTGACTCGTTGCCTAATGGGGATGAGATTCTTAGGGTCCGGAGACCAAGGTATAGTGCAGGAAGGTGTTAGGCACCCCACACACGCCCGGTTAAACCGGCCTCTACTTCCCCAATTTTCCAAGGAAATTTAATTTTTTTGGCTTTTGAAATTATTGGAATTGCACAAATAAAAAAAGTAAACTAACAATTAAAGAGTCATGCTAAGATAGACGAATAATTAAATGAATGGTATAAATTAAATTAGATCTTAAAAAGAAACCATTCAGGTTAAATGATCTAATCTATCACAACATGCCAAAAGAAAAAAACCAATTAAGAAAATGAGTGAGAGATAAAAGGACTATATTAATGAACAAACTAAAGAAATGATAGGTCACAAAGACTATAATAACAAATGAATAAGAAAAAATAGTTGAATAGCTAATGCAAATTAGATGACTAGTAAGGAATGGTAGGAAAACATGTGAAATGGCTAAATGTGCAACTAGTAACATGGTCATATCGTGGACATCAGGCTACGATCATGTAATTTAACAAAACTGAACTAAAGAAAAAAACAAAACAAACAGCCACGACACTAGATGAGAGCATTGTCCAAATACTAATAGAGAAAGGTGGAGAGGGAGAGCAACGGAGCTAAATAAGTTTAAACATGATGCATGCAAATTATCTAACTAAGTACGATGCCACTTAAAATGCTTCATGCTTCTTTTCTTGAATTGAAGCACGACCCAAGGATGTTCTTTGGCTTCAAAATGATATGGAGGAATCTAGGGACGATGGAGAGTGAGTGGGGAGGTTTTGGGACGTGGGTAATGGCCATGGGAGTTGAGCTCTCTCCCTAAGCTAGCTTGTGTAGGTTAGATTGTGTCTAGGGTGTGAGAAAGGGGTGGTATTTATAGATTTTTTGAGAGGGGGAATGGAGGACTGAGATGGAAGATAAGAGAGATTAATGGCTGATGTTTGAATGGTTTTTGGAGGGATATTGATTGAGAGATTGGGCTGTCAAGACAGCTTTGTGAGAGATTCTCTCAATCAATCAAGACAAAGAGTGAAAGATTTCACCAATTTACCTAACTTGGACATTCCAAGTTTAAGTGATTGGTTTGATTGATTGGAGGCTATAGCTGGTCAAATCTTAGATTTTTAAGATGTTTCTAGAGGTTGAGGGGAGATTTGGTTCGTGGAATGCCCTAGGTTCGAAGTTATTGTGAAGATGATTCTAAACGGAGGGCCCGGATCGAGTCTAACTTCGGGTCTCAAGATGAAGGGACTAATGATGTCGGAATTGGATGATCTTGGTACCGTTGGATTCGGAATTTCGAGATCTATCCATGTATAAGGTTGGATTTCAGATTTTATGGGGGTTATGATTTAGGATCAGAGATGATCCCGATCGAACGATCGAAATCGGTTTCGGTTTCGGGTCTTGAGATGAAGGGGTAAGCGGTGTCGGATTTGGGTGATCTTGGTTTCGTTGGATTTGGATTTTTGGGCTCTACTTACCTATAGTCTCGAATTTTGGATTTGATGTGAAATGAGGATTAGGTTTAAAATGACTTCGATCAGACGATCGAAATCGGTTTCGGCTTCGGGTCTCAAGATGAAGGGGTAAACGGTGTCGGACTTGGGTGATCTTGGTGTCGTTGGATTTGGATTTTCAGGCCCTGCATACCTATAGTTTTGGATTTCTGATTTCGTGTGAAATCTGGTTTTGGGTCAAAATGACTCCGATCGGACGATCGGAATCAATTCCGGCTTTGGGTCTAAAGGTGAAGGGGTAAATAGTGTCGGATTTGGGTGATATTGGTGCCATTGGGTTTGGTTTTTTGGGCTCTACATACCTATGGTTTTGGATTTTTGATTTGGTGTGAAATGTGGTTTTGGGTCAAAATGACTCCGATCGGACGATCGGAATTAGTTCTGGCTTTGGGTCTAAAGATGAAGGGATAAACATTGTTAGATTTGAGTGATATTGGTGTCATTGGGTTTGGTTTTTTGGGCTCTACGTACCTATGGTTTTGGATCCTTGAGGCCCAAACTTTTGTAAAATTCCAAAAATACTCCCAAGTTGACCGCAAAGTTAACTGAAGCATGCTTGAGGCTCAAAGTGCTACAAAAAGACTGAAGAGTGCAAAAATGGGGTGTCTACAACGGGAAAAGCCGGAAGACATCCAAAATTGAGCAAGCTGCGTTCACAGGTCCATGAGGACCCTACCAGCCACCCAGGGTACACAGTGGAGAATAACTTGTTTTATAAACACTGACTGGTGATACCACAAGATTCAACCCATATTCATCAGCTTCTTGAACTGTTCCACTCATCACCAGCAGGAGGCCACTCAAGAATTCTGCGCACTTACAAGAGACTAGCCACCCAATTCCATTTGAAAGGCATGCGGAATTCAGTCCAAAAATTCATAGCCGAATGTGTCATTTGCCAGAAAAATAAGGCAGATATCCAAAGCCTAGCAGGCCTGCTACAACTACTCCCAATTCCTACACAAGTGTGGGCTGATATATCCATGGACTTTGTAACGGGGCTGCCCCTTTTCTATGGAAAGTCCGTCATTCTTGTAGTTGTTGATAATTCACCAAATACTGCCACTTTCTCCCTCTCTCCCATCTCTTCATAGCTTCAATGGTGGCTGAGATTTTTACTAAGGAGGTGGCATGGCTGCATGGTGCCCCTAACCCCATTGTCTCAAATCGCAACTCAATTTTCATGAGTTGTTTCTGGGCAGAACTTTGCTGGTTACAAGGAGTGAATCTCTTCAAAACTACCAGCTACCATCCTCAAACAGACGAACAAATTGAGGTGGTTAATCGAAGTCTGGAAACCTATTTAAGGTGCTATGCTGGTGATAGGCCACGACAATGGCTCAAGTGGCTCAATTGGGCTGAATGGTGGTACAATACCACTTATCATAGTGTAGCAGGAATGACTCCATTTTGGGCTCTATATGGATGGGACCCACCTACCCTATTTCCATATGAGAAAGGTTCTACGGCAATAGCAGACTCATACAACAAGAAGCATAGGCCAGTTCAATACCAAATTGGAGATCAAGTTTTAGTAGCAGGCCGCGGGTGGAACAAATTGAGTCCCAAATACTTCGACCCATTTCAGATTGTTGATCGTATGGGGTCTGTGGCATACAAACTTGACCTTCCAATGACGTCAAAATTGCACCCTGTATTTCATGTATCCCTATTAAAAAAGATGGCCAAAAACTGGAGAAATAACGATATCAGTCCTTCCATCATTTTCGGAAGACGACCAAGTTCAAACTGAACCTACCCATATAACAGATTTCATATGGGTGCACAAAGGTCATCACATCGAACTAGAAGCATCGGTGGTGTGGTCTGGGCTCCCACTTGAAGATGCAACTTGGGAACCTTACTTTGACTTACAGAATAGATTCCCACATCTTGACCTTGAGGGCAATGTCTCTTTCAAGGGAGGAGGAACTATTAAGACACAAACAGGGAGACAAGTCTACAAGAAAAGGCCACGTTAGGCTTTAAACAATACAACCGAAAGCCAACCACTCGAATAGAATACATAACAGAACTGTACAAGTGGATAGGCAGGTGTAAATAATTGTATCATAGTAATAAATAAGGAAAGATATATCAAAAGGGAACATTATTGATTCTAGGAGTTCTCTCTCTCTCTCGCTCTCACTTCAGGTGGTAGGCTCCCTCGAAGAGCCGAACATTAGGCAGTTACCTAACAAAATCTTATGATTTAGGATATGATTCACAATTTGAATCATGAACTCCAAGGGTTTTTATAAGAATCTTATATTTGAATATTTTTGTTTGAATCCTATGATTTGATTCATAAATCTTACGATTTATATGATTTTTACGATTCACTATGATTCAAATAAGCCATCTACTTTGTTTGTTTTGTTGTTTATTGATGAGGGGTAATTTGGCCTGACCAAGAGACTGAGGTACACGTGGATGTGATCAGCCAATAGGGTGACAACTCAGCAAGGGAGCCTCACCAGCAGCTCGGGAGCTCAGGATCTTGAGCACCTCAGCACCTAATTCAGTTCGGGGCCAAAGAATCAAAGTGCCAGTTTAGAGCCAAAGAATCGAGGTTCCAATATGGGACCAAAGAATCAAAGCGCCACGTAAGCGACTTCAGAAGCTTCCCCAACGGACTCCGAATCTCCAAGGATCATGACGTCTAATAACAGGGCTCATCCTCACCCCATCTGAATTGGAAGAAAGTGATAAACCTTATCAGCTGGCGCATTTCTCTCCTTCGGAAATGGAACGGATCTTATCTATGCAGCCCAAGGATCCCGAAGCCTTTTCATAAGGCTCACGGCTACTCAACTATATAAGGACATCGATCCTCAAGGCGGAGGTACGCGTGATTACTCACATTCAAGCTCTCTAGCATTCATACTTAGCTCGCAAACACATAGAATACTGACTTAAGCATCGAAGCGACCTCACCGGGTCTTCCACCCCTGTCCCTCTGAGCGTTGTTTTGCAGATTGATCCAACTCACCACGTGAATACGTTCAAGCAGTTCTCCAGCTAGGAACTTCCAGATCACGCCTCATCATTTATGTTTAGTTTTGCCATGGGAGACATTTTTAAAGCTCTTACTAGAAATATGTACGTTATTCAAGACTAGAAATTTAGTTTATTTTTTAGTATATATTAGTTAAAGGGCCATTGTATGTAGATTTGTTTTATTAATTTTCAAGTCAAACTTGATTATATCATCTTAGGTATAGATTAAGAATGGGGCAAAGTCATGTATATTTAATCTTATGATTTACGATACAATTCACAATTCGATTTATTTTAATATTTTCTACGATTTATGATACGATTATGACTTTCAAAACATTGTTTACGACAATGGTGTTGCAGAATTATTTTACCTTTTGATGGTACAGACGAAAGAAATTAGATGAAAGATATAGAAAGGTGTCAAAAGCGTTTCTATCTATACCCATGCTCTAGGCGTATCGTGCTGATACGCGTATTGGGCTGTTGGTCCCCAACAACCAAAGTTATCCCAGTATGCATGATCATGGATACATATATGATACATAGGATCTGATCCAACTACATCTACATCCAACCTAATATTCTGTTTATCAAACCTTTGGATCAGGTTTAAATTCAAAATACAATTTATTTAGATTGTATTCGGATTTAATTGGCTTTTATGGTACTTAAAATAGAAAAATTAAAAAAATAAAGAAAAACTTATTACTTATAACTTAACATATATAATGTATATAAAATGTAAAACATTAAATAAACCCCCCCACTGAGTCCAAAACACCTGCCAACAACAATCCAAACCAACACGTTCCAACATGGTCTTGAGTCCGCACATACATGCATGGTGGTTTCCATAGATGATGTGTGGATGCAGATCATGCTGGAATGTGTTCGTTGGGATTTTTGTTGGCAAGATATCCTGACTCCCCAACATTGTTCCAACAAACCATTACAGTCCTAGGAACATCTCTCATGAATGACAAGAGAGATGTTCCCAATGTGCGGTTGCATTGGCTTGTTGGGAGTGTTGTGTTGGTAGCAGATTCCTATCTTGGCTGAGTTCAGATCTGCTCGCAACAAAGACTCCCAATAATCATCATCATCATTGTTGTCGCTGTCCATGCCTTATACCAATACTCCCGAGGTGGGTAGCAGATTCGTGGTATAAGCTAAAGGTTGGGATCATTTAGGGATGGCATTTTTTCTTGTCCCTAATGGGTATTTGGCTTCCCCAACCAGATGGGGTTAGGGGTGGAGGTTGCCTTGGTGGGAATGGGAATGGGGAGTGAAGTCCTTGCCTTGCCTCAGCCCTAATTCTATATTTTAAATATATACACATATAATGTTATTTATGAAGGGATGGGAGATCCATCATATGGATGGCCAAACCATGTAGGGTGGCTGGGCAAAATTTCAAAAATTTCATTCTTCCATCCGGGAATCCTATTCCCCGATTTAGAAAAATTGCATTTTTCAAAGTTCATTCTTGAAAGAAATCGGACCAAATCTAAAACCAAAAGGAAGCAAGTAGGGATGTTCCCGATACGGAATAACAATAACTCCCAATGTAGGTGTTCACGCCCAAAGAGGTTACCAAATCCACCTCCACTGAAGATGATACAGCGAATGCTGAGGCAGGATCAACAAGAAGGGTTCTTCAGCAAGAACCTGTGATTCTTTAGCAAGAATCGTGTTGGGTTGTGTGAGCACGACTTCAGATTGTTTATTCACCGAGAAACAATATCAAGAACAGTTCTTGATCACTCCAAGAGGTGGAGATCGAACTGGGTAGGGCAGCAAGAGTAGAGGGAGAACAATATTGCAGAAAAGAAGTGATATTTTTGTAGAATTCACCCCCTTATTTATAACCTTCCCTGGATCAACTTCCTAATCCAATTAAGAATGATTTTCTTGATCCAAATCTGATATTTGGATATGGACTCTCAAGTGGATAAGACTTATCTTATCCAACTTCTAATCCTAATCAGATTATAAACCCAAATTCGCCCATTTAATTAAACCACTTAGGCCTAGTTCAAAATGGACCTTAGGCCCATTAAGTCACATTGCTCACTTTACTTTTTAAATGTTGGCTAGTTTGGCTCTCTTTGTATGACGTGGGGCCTTAGCATTGATCTACACATCAGCCACATGGGTTCAGCACAACCTTTGTTACAAGGCCTGGCCGAATTCACTACAGAACATAGTGAATCCCTTAATCCATCAGTATGGGCTCTCAATGGGCCCAACATTTACACTAAATGTTCATTGGGTCCAGTCATCTTGTGAAGGCTGAAGGACTGTGGGCAGATGCAAGATTAGCCCATCAGGTATAACCCTCAATGGTCTTACACTTAACCTCTCAACCCTTAATGATCAAACACTGCCCAATAAGAGAGGACCTCTCTCTCTCGGCTACAAGGTATAGTGTTGCACTCTCTATTCACATGGATCCTAAGAATTAAAACTTTTTGCAAACATTTTATGAAACCATAATATATATGTATATTTCTATATAAATATATTTTACAAAACAAATCTCAACAATTTGAAATCAACATACCCTGATTTTGACCTATCACTATGATCACCCACTCAGGTGAATTCTCGGATTGCCCCAACATACCCAGATTGACATGGTCAGGGATCTCATTGATTGGCATATCAAAGACAACCCAATCCAACACCTAGTGCAATATCATAATCGAGTCTAGGGGTTAGGTGTAACATTCAAGTTTTGCCCATCTATCTCCAAGGTCCAGGGCAATACTGGAATTTGGTCCAGTTCAGGGTTTCAAGAAAACCCACACCGCATGTACCTCAGGTCTCACCTTGGCGGATGAGACAAACTACCCTAACCCACTTAGCGGCACATTAGTATCATCCTTGGTAGGATAAATCTCCCCAGATCTATCCAATGGCTGTAAAGATTCAAAATTAACACGAGTCTCATAAGTGTCCAGTTTAAGGGTACTACACAAAAACACACCAAAATAACATGAATCAATTGCGCATTTTATTCATTTACAATAAATGTCAATAAGTACATCAATCTAATTGAAGCTAAGGGCATAAATGTCTAACAATTTATATTAGTTCTAATATTATTTATATGTGTTAATTAATGGTTTCTAAAACTACTTAAAAATACTTTACGAGATGGCCCTACTTAACACAAATTGGCTCTCCATTAGTAAAGCATTAGGGCCATTTCTTCTAGGGGAAAGAAAAAAGTCCAGCCCAATTTGGGAAATGTTAATTATAGAAACTCTTGAGGGAAAAGGGAAAAAGAGTTGTCTGCATTACATGTAAGTGTGATTTTAGTTATAGCAAGAGTGGTATTGACCCTTTGGCTAGACATATGACCACTCATCTTAAAAAATAATGATAGTTAAAATCAATCACAAATTGGGCATGATTTTTCCTGGTAACTTTCAATATTCCCATGAAAAAATGAGACAAGACTTAGATAAATATATTATACATGTTGAACAACCATTTTTATTAGCTAAAGACCCTAGGCTATAAAGATTTTTACAACAATTAGTAAATCCCCAACTTTGAAAGCTTATAGAAATACGATTAGAGTTGGCATTTTAAAAATATTTATTCATATAAATAAAATTTAATTTTTTCTTTGTCAACTTTTAATTCTAAAATTGCACTAACAACATATATTTGTATTTCCAAATATAATATAAATTATATTTGTGCTAAAGGGCATTTTATTGATGAATTTTGACTTCTACAAAAAAATAAGTTTTACAAGCTTTGAATGACCACATGTTGACCCAACAATTGTTGCAAGTATATTAAATACTTTATATAATTATGAAATTGAAAATATAGTTTTTTTCTATTTGATGATGCGCGATTTGGTTGCTCCCTCCTGGAAGGTGACTCGGATGTCGAGCTGGCTAGTTCACCAGGTCGACTTGCAAAGAGAGAATATGAGAGTGCTTGGGCTGCTTTACCTGGGGTGGGCACTCTGATGCTTAAGTCAATGAGTTGGAGATTTAGGAGAGAGCTAAAGAGCAAGATAGCTAGAGTATCTAAGAGCTGAATCGCGCGTACCTTTTCTAAGAGAGGACATGCCTTTATATAGGCATAAGAAATCGGGAGCTTCCCGTAACACGTTCGAGATTTTTGGGAAACCGTGCCCGCCATGTTCGGAGGAGATGGATATAATCCGTTTGATTAACTCTGATGCGGACGATACGGAAAAATGGGTGTAACGGTTGAGAGTCGTGATCCCAGAGAAGTCAGAAACAATAACATGCTTAAGGAAGAGATCGACGAGCACGTCTTGCAAGTCGCCACCTGGGCCTTAGCCAGGTCGACAAGTCATCGAAGAGGTCACTACCCATGTCGAGATCATTTCGACTGGTACTGATGAGGTACCACAGGTTGGCAAGTGGTATGAGATGCCTTGGATTGATCCTAAGGTTCATCCCCTTGGACTCGGTGAGATACATATCTTTCTACATGGCATTGAGGTGTCAAGTGGTGAAGGCAGATGCCAGGTGTCGTTAGGTTAGCGGAGGGCCAAGTCTGCCCTCATCACTATTAGTTTTGATAATTCTAGTAAAATGATTTAGCAATAAATATTTTAAAATCTCAATTAAAACCATATTTAAATGGTAAATTATTTCATATTAGATGCGCATGTCACATCTTAAATTTATGTGTTCAAGATGCTTCAAATATTATTTCTCTTTATATTTCTAAAATTAGAAACAGTGCTACGTATATTAGAAGTTCAGGTACAAGAAAACAAATTTTAAATATTTATGTAAAAAATATGACTTAAAATATAGAAATTTTGTATTAGATGTTCAACATATAAAGGCATTCTTACCAATTTTTATAATGGGAAAATGCCTTATGATTTTAAAACCAGTGATGATTGAGAAATTGCAATTTGTATATAAGATTCTTTTAGAAATTTTTTATGATACAACTAACGTTTTTGGGTGTTGTCTTGTATTTAGTTAATCAATTATTTATAATTAGTGAATGCTTTTCAAAATATAGAAATAATTTAAAATTTTAAAATATTATTGATGTAATGGAAGTTAAATTAAAAAAAATATTTTTCCTTTATATTGCTTAGCTGCAACTTTAGATCCTAAGATTAGAAAAATGGTTTGGATGTTTTACTTAAATCTTATTATGAAAATATGAAAGGTGAAATTGGAACAAAAAAATAAAAGATGAAATTAATAATTTATTATTTGAAATATACAATGTATATGAATATCAATTATTAGGATGTAGGAAAACTTGTACAACCTTTACTATAGGAAATTCTTGTTCTAGTAATGGAAGAGATATGGTCCTTAAAAAATAAAAGGCAAAAGTCAGCTGCCATTACATCATCAAGTTCACTTATTGATGATGCACGTTTCAGCAGCTCCCGGTTGGCAGGTGACTTGGATGCCTAGTTGAATAGTTCCTAGCTGGAAGGTGGCTTGGACGCCTAGCTAGCTGAACAGTTCCTAGTTGGAAGGTAGCTTGGATGCCTAGCTAAACAGTTCCTAGCTGGAAGGTGGCTCGGACGCCTAGCTGAACAATTCCTAGCTGGAAGGTGGCTTGGGTGCCTAGCTGAATAATGACGAGCTGTATATTTACCTGGGCGACCTGCAAGGAAACAATGTCAAAGTACCCAGGTTGCTTTACTCGGAGTGGGCACTCCGATGCTTAAGTCAACAAGTTGGAGATTTTTGAGACAGCTAAAAGCGAGAGAGATAGAGAGCTGCGAGAGCAAAATTGTGCATACCTTATGAGGTTGGAGATAAGGCCCTTATATAGACATTGTTTGTTGTGGGCTTCATGCACCACATTCGAGATCTCCGGGAAGACGTGCCTAACAGGTCTAAAGTCCTCAGAGGTAGTCATGCACGTAGACCAGTCTTTGTGCCTTATTCGGTTTCCTCTAGAACATCCGGTGTTGGAGCCAACTTTTGAGAGACTCAGGAGTGACAGGATGCATATAGAATTGGTCGGCAGACACATCTCGCAGGTCACCACTTAGACCTCAATCAGGTCGACAAGTCTTCGAGGGAGGTTAGTTCTTACGTTGAGGTCACTTCGGCTAATACTGACGAGGTACCACAAGTCGACCCTGGATGAGGTGCTACTAGCCACCCTGAGTTGTGGACGAGGTCCTCAGACAGGTTTCCACCAGGTCGGCAGAGGTAGGTTGCTAGGTCGGCAGAGGCAGGTTTCCAGGTCGACAGAGGTAGGTCGCCAGGTCGGTGGAAGCAGGTCGCTAGGTCGGCAGAGGTATGTCACCAAGTTGACGATGAAGGCAGGTCTCTGGGGGTAGGTCACCAACTGGGACTCCACCATTTTGGCTAAGGCAAGTCATCACCTAGGTGGTGTCGGGGTGTCATCCAGTTGTTTTGAGATGCCATGTGTCATGATGTTAGTGGACGGCCAAATATGCCCTCATCACTTACTAAACTTAATTTTTATTTACATGCTAATTTTATTAATTTAACATATTCTCTTAGTTGGGCGGAATTAAATAATTTTGATATTTTATCCTAGTAGAATGAGCATGGAAAAAGTTATCCCATTCTTGTCTTCATGGCACGTGATCTATTAGCCCCTTCGTTGTCTACTGTTCCATTGTGTTTTTGACAAAAAGAGAAGCTACATGAACAATGAAAACTTGGAGATGTATATATGTTTAAAGGATTGGTTGGATGCTGAAGATAGGTTGCAACATCAGGAAGTGCATGCTACTTCACCTAATGTTTCTCTAGAAGAAGATGATCTAAATTAATTAAAATTAAAGAGATGGAACTTGAAGAGTTGAATATCAAAATAATGAAAATATTTTTGTATACTCAATAATTATACAACATTCTTAAAAATATTGTAAATTTTGTATTTTAATTTTATTGAATAGTTATTTGTGATTTTTTTTTCAATAGTCAATACCACTTTAAATATTTATTTTTGATTTCATTATAATGTTTTTATATTTTATTCCAATTCGATTATACTTTTTAAATTTATTTTTTACTTTGTATTCATTAAATATTTAAGTTCAAATGAAATAAAATTTTAAAACTTTCTTTTCAATTTATTGTCTATTTTGTATTTTTAGTGTTTTTTTTGTTAAATTTTTATTTTCCCAAACATTTTATCATTTTTACTTAGCAAAAAGATGAGAAAATAATGAAAAAAAAGGACCTGGCCTCATTCAACCTAGAGCCCAAGTAGGGACAACTCACCCAACCCCACGTGCTAGCACAGGCACAACCTGCTAAAGCATGGGTGGACCCGTAAAATCATGCGATACTTTTATGACAGTCCAATTTACACCTCTATGAATATGTTGTTTTCATTACAACTTCATATAATGAGTCCTGACTCGCCACTCATTTCTCGTATGTGCTTAAATGTTGTGTCCATTGTATCTAAGTGTTGCAATTTCATCGCATCATGGCTATTTCCTTAATTTTTGACGTTATAGTTGCTTGTTATGGGAGCCTATGTGGCATTTGGGCTGTAATTGATGGAGTTTTGACATTGACGTCCCACAGCACATCCCGACTGTATAAGGAGATGTTCCCAATGTACGCTGATAGGGCTGTTGATAAAAAGACCCAACTCGATTAATCTGGACTGACCCAACTCGAGTTGGCCGGGTTTTTTTCAGCACCGGTCGGTTTCGAGTTATAAAAAATCATAAATCGATGATTTGGTTTGGTTTTGATTTTCATGTGTGAAAATGGAAACCGATCTAAACCTAACCGACTTAGTAGTTAGTTTCTAGTTAGTAGTTACAACCTACTTAGTTCCTACTTAACTAAGTTGTCTCTATCCTAGTTATAACCTACTTAACTAAGTTGTCTCTCAAACTTTACTCCCTCTACAACTGGATCCATTGATGGACTACAAAATATTAAGGAAATGTTGGTTTCTTTTGGGAATGTAGAGCCAGAATTGAATACTTAAACAGCAATTAAGTTACCACTAAGTAGAGTCAAAACCGACCCAAACCGACCCAAACCGATCAGGTCAGTTTTGCTTAACACAAGGTCGATTTCGGTTTCGATTTTAGGTAACCCCATCAGGTCGGGTCGTTTGGAAAAACATCAGTAAACCGACCCAACCCGACTCGTGAATAGCCCTATACACTGAAATGTGTATGTGGGGCATGATTTGTGGGGTGCAGATGTAAACTCTAATCAATGATTCCAATCACCGATATGGCACATGAGAACAAGATCATTGTTTCCATTAACAATCATTTACAATGGCAGATCTATGTAGAAGCCAGCGTGGGCAATTGCCCCCTTTGAGATTTGAAATTGTTTTATATATACGAAGAAATTTAACTTTTTTTACAATTGTCCCCACTCAAATAAAATAGAAGGGGATCAAATAAAATTTGACTTCCTAAATGTGGTCTTTTTTCATGGTTTTAAAAGGTCTAAGCAGTTAGGCCACATGTGTGCCCCACTAATCAAAGGTCTTGGATTCGCCACTAACCATTTACCAAGCATTGCCCTTGTAGTTAAGCTATGCAGAGCACTTTGAAATGCCCAAAGAAAAAAGTGATGGATAGACTTCTACTTTTATACTTTAAAAAATATTAAAGTACAAAATATATAAAATACTTTGGTATTTTTGTTTTGAAAATCATTTAGGTAAAAAATCTTGAAAAGTTTATTAGGACTGAGCGTAGTTTGGTTGAAACTGAATAACCGAATCGAAATTTCGGTTTCGGTTTTGGTCGGTTTAGTTAGTTCAGGTAAACGGTTTGGTTCAGTTTTTAAGTACGATTTGTTAATTTTGGGTTCTGTTTCGGTTGTGCTATTTACATGTTCGGTTAATCGAAATAACCAAACTTTTAGGGGTAAATGAGTAATTATATAGGCCATTAGGCAAAAACCCAAAAACCTATGTCTCCCTCTCATTTTTGACCGTTTGAGTTTTGTGACTTTTGTCTTCTCTTCGTCTTCTCCTCCTCGGTCTGGTAGACTGACACCACTCACCAGCGGCAGTGGCAAGTAATACTCCAACGACGGCGATGTTAGACAGTTGCATGCCCTTAGCTTCAATCAGAAATATGTACATTATGAATTTATTGTAAATGAATAAAGTACACTTTTGATTCATGTTCCTGTGGTGTGTTTCTGTGTAATACCCTTAAACTGGACATTTAATGAGACTTGTGTTAGTTTAGAATGTTCACAGCCATTGGGTAAGTTTGGGGAGATTTATCCTGTCAAGGCTGACACTGGTGTGCTGCCAACTGTTGGGGTGGCTTGTCTCAGCTACCAAGGTGAGACCCGAAGCACATGTAGTGTAGGATTAATAGAACCTTTGAACTGGACCAGATTTCCAGTATTGCCCTGGACCTTGGAGATAGATGGGCAAAACTGGAAAGTTACACCTAACCCCTAGACTCGATTATGATACTACACTAGGTGTCGGATTGTGCTGTCTTTGATGTACCAATTAGTGAGATCCTTAGCGGGGGTCAAAACCTGGGTATGTTGGGACAGTCCAAGAATTCATCTGAGTGGGTGATCATAGTGACAGGATCAGCCCCTTTGTCGGACAAAGGTAATAATCAGGGATGCACTCTCTCTAATGCAAACCAAGACTGCCGGCAACCGATTTCAATTGTTGAGATTTTGTTTTGCAAAATATATTTATATAAAGATGATTTGCAAAAGGTTTTAATTCCCGGGATCCATGTAAGCAGAGAGTGCAACACTGTTCCTTGCAGTCGAGGGAGAGGTCCTCCCTTGTCGGGCAGTGTTTGATCATTATGGGCTGAGAGGTTAAGTGTAAGACCATTGAGGATAATACCTGATGGGCTAATCTTGCATCTGCCCACAGTCCCTGGGTGTTACAAGGTGGCTTGGCCCATGGACCACTTAGGGTAAGTGTTGGGCCCATAGAGCCTATAAGATGGGTTTCAGGGGGTGCACTGTCCATAACAGTGTATTCGGCCAGGCATTGTAACAAAGGCTGGGCTGAACCCATGTGGCTGATGTGTAGATCAATGTTTGGGTCCCACGCCATACAAGGAAGCCCAACTGGGCAACAGTTTGGAAGGCTAAGTGAGTACATAACCTTAAATGGGCCTTAAGCCCATTTCGAACTGGGCTGATTTGATCAGTCAATTAAAAGGGGCAAATTCTGAGATGGATCAGCTGATAGGATTGGGCCTAGACCCTATCCACTTAGAGAGTCCAAGATCTAAATGAGATTTAGATCTGGAAGCCTCCTAATTAGATTAGGAGATGGCTGATCTGATCTGCAGATTAGATAAGGGTTATCCCTTATCACTTAAAGGGACTTCTAATCCAAATATGATTTGGATTAGCAACTCCTAATGGGATTATGAGCTGATTCCTTTAAGATTATGAAAGGAGAAAGGGGCGACAACTGTTAGTGATTGATGTTCAATTCTCTTCAGAGCTGAAAATCACAAGAAGAGAGAATTCTGCACCCTGCGAATATTCTCTTGTCGCTTCCTTACTGCCGCCGCCATTACCTTCAGTTCGATCTCCAGTTCTTGGGAGAAATCAAGATCTGATCTTGATTCCAAATTTTTAGGAAATGATTGATTGGAGCTGTACTCACAAGCCATCCAATTGATTCTTGCGAAGGGTCAAGTTCTTTTGGAAGAACATTGCTGATTCTGTTCCATCCTGCATTGCGCCATATTCAGTGGGAGCAGATTTTGGATCATTCCTTGGGCGTGAAAACTTCCATTGGGAGATATTGTTTCTCCATATCAGGTACATCCTCCCTCCTCCTCCTTTTGGTTCAGATCTGGTTTGATTCATGATTCAAGATTGATCATTGAAAAACATGTTTTTCTAAAAATAAGGAATTCGATTCCCTACAAAGATGGGAGAAATTTTTGAAATTTACCCAGTCCATTCCGCAATACTTGGGCGTCCATGTGATGGATATCCCATCCCTTCAGACCCTGCAACTCAGGTACAATATTTTTTTCGTTTTTGTTCTTTTTCCCATTTTATTCTTCATTAACTTGATTGTTGGTTCCAAATTTCCAATCTGGTGGTTCAATTTAGTTCTTTTTTTTCTTTTTTCTTTTTTCTTTTTCGACCTCAGTTAAAGCGGTGATCGGTAAGCTAGCTATTCAATGAATCGTCCAGCACCGGTAAGTTTGAAGCAACTGAGCATTTGGGCCTGTACAACTGTACTAAATTATTTCATTCTTTTCTTGCTTTTGTAGGTTTGGAGCAACTGTTGGGTATTGGGTTTTGTCTCTGATTCTGATTTACAATTGGTTCTGTGGTGAGATTTCCATTTCCTTGTTTTTTCTCTTAATCTTTTATGTTAAGAATGTGCTAATAGTAATAGTCTAAGATAGTAGATTACTGATTAGTGATTGGCTTATTGCAGTCATGTATTTAATTTATAATACATAGGTTATCTTATTTCAAACGTAGCTAAATTATCTGGTTTTGGTTCTAAGAGGTGGCAAATTTTTTCTTTTTTATTTTACTTTTATTTCTAATCTGTTGGTGATAGGTTTGTACTGAACAAATTCTAATATTGCTTGATATTATTCAAATATTTTAATTCTAATATGGTATTTTTTGTTTTATATCTAACTTTATAAAATTATGCTATTTTTTATAATTTTTATGATATGTTCGTCAAATTGGATTAGAATTGGATATTTGAATAAGTAGATAAATCGGATTTGCGTATATGTTAAATATATCTTGCATATTGACATTCATTAGATAGCAAAAGTTAGGATTTGAATGTATGTTTTGGAGAATATGAGTATATGATTGTCTGATTGGTATTTTTTTTAGTTCAGGTTTTTGACCGAATTTTTTTCACCTCCACTTACAACTTTTGCTTCTCTTCATTAAACCTTCAACTTATCATGCTAATAAACATTGTGTCTCTTATACATTGTTATTTTTATTTTAATAGGGGGTTTGGACTTAACTTACTTGGTCTGGGGTTTGTTTTTACTTTTAACCATGGCTTCAATAGTTGCATCCTGCAATGTAAGCTAATTCATTCCCTTCTTGACTTTTAAGTGTGATATTATGTGATTAGTTTCATTTGTTTTTTTAATTTTAATTTATATTTCTTTGTTTATAGATGTCATATCAAACAGGAGATACACCGACTAGTATAGAGGATGCAAGTTCACATCCCAAACCCTTAAGTCAAATGGATTCGACAAATACTACAAGTACAATCACTAAAGGAAAGAGAAAAGCCATACAACCAATGCCAGAAGTATGGAAACACTTTTTTAAGTTTGTTTTAGATAATGGTGAACCGAAGGCTAAGTGTAACTATTGTAATAGGGAATTTTGTTGTGGCCCTAAAAGAATAGAACTAGCTCATTAAGGAATCACATGAATATATACAAGAAGAACCCTTATAACTTAGACACGAAACAAGCATAGTTGAATTTGCACCCAAACTCAAAGGAGGTAGGTGGTGAGAATATGAATCCCCTTGGCCTTAGTTGTTGAAAATTTGACCAAGAGGCTATTAGGTACGGGTTAACCCATATGGTCATTATTGATGAGCTCCCATTCAAGTTTGTAGATGGTGAGAGCTTTAAGAAATTTATGATACTTTATTGTCCAAGGTTTTGTATTCCATCTTGATGGTCTGTTGCTCGGGATTGTTATCAATTGCACTTGGATGAAAAGTTGAAGTTGAAGAGTTTCTTAAAAAATTCGCGCCAAAGGGTATGCCTTACAACTAACACATTGGTCTTCCTTGCAAAGGATTAATTACATGTGTTTTAACAACCCACTTTATTGACAATGACTGAAAATTGAATAAAAAGATTCCTAATTTTTACTTGAATGGGGAATTGATAATTTTTTCCATCACAGTTGATAATGCTATTTCAAATGATGTTGCAGATGCATTTTTAAAGAAGAAAATTGCTAATTGGGGAACTAGTATTTTAGATAGGAAATTGCTTCACATGAGATGTATTGCACGTATTATAAATTTGGTTGTGAACAATGGTTTGAAAGAGATGAGTGAATCTGTTAATCGTGTTCAGGGAACAGTGAAATTGGGCCTATTTAATGTTGGAGGCGGCTCAAAAGTTTGAAAAAGCCTTTGAGAGGTTTGAGGATCATGATCCTTACTTTAGAAGTGAACTTGAGACGGGGGGTGGTGTTCCTACTGATTTCGATTGGGCCTGTGTTAGGAGGCTAGTACTATTTCTACAACATTTTTATGATCTCACATTGCGGGTTTCAGGCTCCTTGTATGTTATAGCTAATAAAAATTTCAAGAAATTTATTCAGTTGATTGCCTTTTACAACAATGGAGAGGTAGTGAGGACAAAGAATTGAAGGGGATGACAGAGAGGATGAGAGGAAAGTATGACAAGTAATAGGAAAACATTGACAAGATGAATAAGTTGATTTATGTTGCAACTATTCTAGACTTTCGTCAGAAACTAGAATATGTGGAGTTTGTGAAAAAAAGTTAAGGATGTTGTGTATGATTTGTACAATGAATACAAGAATATGATTGCACTTCAAAATAGGCATATTAGTGACAAAACCCAAATTCAACTTCAAGCGAGACAGAGGGTGAGCAACCATCACAATAAGGAAGAAATTAGCAATGTCTCAGTTTAAAAAGTATAAGTCAAAAAAAATGGAGGGGGCAGATAGCAAATCAGAGTTGGATAGGTACTTAAATGAAGATACTGAAGAGGGAAATGATGCCTTTGATATCCTAGGATGGTGGAAGGTTAATTGTCCCAAATTTCCCATCCTTTAACAAATGGCTTGGGATGTGTTGTCAGTTCCTATCTCTACAGTTGCTTCAGAATTTGCTTTTAGCACTGGAGGACGACTACTTGATGCATTTAAGAGTTCTTTGACTCCTAAAATACTAGAAGCACTTGTATGTGCTCAAGATTGGATCCGATCATCATAATATGCCATTAATGTTGAAGAAGACCTAAAGGAGTTCGATAAACTTGAGAATGGTAACAATCTTTTTTATTTAAGTTTTAGTTCATTTGTCATTTTTCTCTTGATAATTTCTTAACCTTTGTAATTTTTAAATGAGGTTTTCTAATTTTCTTCCTCAATTTTCAGATTTACCAAAGGTTGTGGTTACATCAGAACAAATAGTGATTGATATTTTATCCCTTTTTGTGCTTGTACTTGGTAGGTTTCTTAAATTTTCATACTTGCATTGCATAATATACTAGATTTGTATTATAATTTTTACATTTCATATATTCTCTTCTAGGTTGAAGATGGAGAACATGGAAAGGAAAAATGGAGAATATGATTCAAGACATGTTATTGGGTTTATGATGTTTGATTTTTGGTTTGTATTTGGATGTTGGACCTACTCATTGTATTATTGGGTTTATGATGCAAGACATGCTATATTTATGCCTTTTAGTTTTAGATGTCAATTGTCAATATAGTTCACTAATATTTTGCTCTTCTCTCTTTCTTTTCTCCCTTGCATAGGTGAGGCGTAGACCTGATTGTGTAACTTGTGTTAATTAGTTCTATTCTCTAAATGCTAATTTTTTCTATTCTATAAATGTTAATTTGTTCAATCCATATTTTCCATGATATGCAAGTTGTACCTTTGAGACATGCTTTTCCGTTTTGGTCATTCATTGCAGTTGGAAACATGAAGGGTTTCAAGAAAAGCTTCTTGAAACTCCAGTAGCATTTTTATTTATTATATCATGCTTATAAAGAAACTCCAGTAGCATTTTTATACATATCTAGCCATTTCTACTAGTCGAAATTGCATTTCATGCTTATAAAGAAATTTCTTTGTTATTCCTAGAGTTTTATCATTTTCAAATCATCGCATTTTCTGTTGGTTTAGTTAAAGATCCAAATTATCCTTGTTTATATGAACCATTCATGTGGAGGATATTTCATAGGCAAGAACTAGCTCCGATGTTTATGCTTTATATTATTTGTTAGAGAATATCAACGTATTCAAGGACCTCACCTAACAGCTTAAGCTTTTAGGTTGAATGGTTCTTTGAAATTGTATCAGAGTCACTTCGACCAAAAACAATTTAGATGGATTGGATGGACCAAAAAGACATAGTGGATTGGACCAATCCGGCCAAAATATTTATTAGATTGGACTGGACTTTGTCCATCCGTAATAAATTTATATTGGATTTGGTTGGATTAAGCCAATATCCGGGTCCATTGATATAAGATAAGAATATAGGTGTCAATGGACTGGGTTTGGGTTGAAACCAATCTAAATTAAAATGAATTTGAACAAATTGGATGGTCCGAACATTGAATTGGACCAGTCCAAAATGGTCCAAATTATTTATTAGATTGGATTGGACCTGGTCCATTTGTAATGGACTCACATTGGACTGGATCAGATTGGACCAAATCCAGTCCAATCGACAGCCCTAGGTGGGCCTGTGCTTGTTCACACTTCAAGCCCAATGGGCTTTCGTGTGAAGGGGCATATTAGATAATATCAACCTATTCAAAGAACTCACTTAATAGCTTAAGCTTTTAGGTTGAATGGTTATTTGAGATTGTTTTATAATGGCTACTCTATATATACACTTATTTTTACTTCAAACCTTTATTTTCAATTACTTTTTACTCATTAATTCTAACAAGTTAAGGGAGACATTTCTTCCTTTGACAATGATCTTTATTTTCTTGTCTTACTCTCAAGGAAGTATACAAGGTATCCACCATGCAAACTTTTCTGAAACCTCTTGCTTTCGTGTTCTACAATGTATGTACCTTGCCTTTCCTTTTGTCATGCACCATGCTGTTGATATTTTCATGACTATTCATATGAAAATTTAGCAGTCTTTACTCCAAACTTTATTTTTCTATTTCAGCCGATAACTACCACTTCTTTACCTAAGTTTAACCAAACTTGTAATGCTAGCACATCAGTTAATCTAGTTATGCATTGAGCCACATCTTTGAACTTTAATGGAATCTGGACAAATCATTATTGTAAATTATGAAGTTAATCAGAGTTTTATGATTATGGTAATGAAATCTAATGTTCCTGATGTTCTAAAGGACAAGCATATTGCTTCCAAATTTTATTGGAGGAATAATGTTTTCTTTCTCTTTGTTTTTAGTTTAATTTTCCTTTCCTCAGTTTAGCTTGGTCTTTACAATTTCCAACTGATTATCAGCATTCTAATAGTTGTTGGATGCTCCAATTTTCAGGAGAGATGTTGGTTGGACCAGCAAAAGCTGTTTTCGTGGATGAGATATCAACCGAACTTGACTGTTCCACAACTTCTCAAATTGTCAAGTTCATGAGACAGATGGTTCATATTATGGAAGTAACCATGGTAATATCTCTTCTGACTTCTACAGCTTGTACCTGAGACTTACAACCTTTCCGATGACATTATCTTACTTTCAGAGGGTCAGATTGTCTACCAAGGTCCACGTGAGAATGTCCTTGAATTCTTTGAACTCATGGGTTTCAAATGTCCCGAAAGGAAAGGAGTTGCAGATTTTTTGCAAGAAGTAACTTCAAAGGACCAAGAGCAGTACCGGTTTAGAAAGAATCAACAATACAGATGTGTTTCAGTCTGAATTTGCACAAGCCTTCGACTCTTTCCTAATTGACAACAATTGTCATTAGACCTCCGAGTTCCTTATGATAAAGCCAAAGCTCATCCTGCTGCATTGGTAAAAGAAAAATACTGCATCCAACTGGGAACTTTTCAGGGCCTGTTTCTCAAAGGAGTTACTGGTTACTGATGAAGCGCAATTCCTTTGTATACATTTTCAAAACTAATCAGATAACAAATTAATAATCATGTCAATAATCGCCTTGACTGTGTTCCTGAGGACAGAAATGAAGCATGGTCAAATAAAAGACAGGAAAATATTACGGGGCACTATTTTTCAGTTTGATTAATGTGAAACTGAATTGTTTTTGCAGGAAGTCATAGCACAATCAATGGATTTCGGTTTTAACCAATCCAACCGAAATAACTGAAAAAAAATTGGTTCAGTTTGTTCGGTTTTTTATAAGTTTAGTTTTCAAAAATGTTAATCGGATTTTATTAAAGCCTATCACACACAGGCTTAACTTTGGCTGTTGGGGCCCCTACAGCATAGGCTGTTGAGACAGTTTCTGGGCTGGGCAGATTCTAGGCAGTTCACCTATTCACGCCCACGCTTTGGTATTTAATAAAAATAAATTGAGATGTAATTACTAATTTACCTATTTACCACGGAAACTGTCTCAACAGTTGGCCCCCAACAGTTAAAGTTTTTCCCCACACAACACCTTTAAATAACAGCCAAGGATAATTTTTTTTTTTTAATGTATTTCGGTTAATTTAAATTGTTGAATATTTAACAAGGTATATTTAATTAGTTTAAGTCATAAGATATATTTAAATTTAATGAAAAGAAATTACATGGTATATTTAATTTTTAGTTTTATTTATATTTAAAAAGGTTTCTTTTATTTATATAAACATATTTTTTTATAAAAACTTGTAATTTGAAAATACCGAAAATTTAATAAAAAGTCACTTTTTATTCCAGCTGATATCGGCGTTAGGAATGGGAAATTATTTCAAAGGTCAAGGATGAGGAGTATGAATGTATGATTCCCGCCCTAAGGATTAATCCACAGACGACAGAAGGATAAAAGGTATCCGCCTAGCCAGATTCGAACCAGCGACCAAAGGATGGCTACAAGGGAATTCCCACTACAGTCCTCCGCTCTATCAACTGAGCTAGGGTTGGTCTTTTGACAACTTTCTTTTCCTACGATAGTAGTCTGGCATGCGCCGTGGGAATTGTGTATTTGGGCTTTCCCCGGGAGTCTGACATGCACCTTGGGAATTGTATCCGGGTCTCCTATTTACAAAAACTCCACGGACGCTTACCAACAAAACACCAACCGAATATCTCCTCGTACATAATAACATATAAGGATGAAATGTTCCTCATATGTGGCTGCGCTTGTTATGTGGGTAGGTGTGGATAGGAAATCCGGATAAATGCTGAGCTACTTAAACAATGTAAATGGGATGATCGTAATGATGGTACGTGCAGTCTATTCTAGGGGTGATCATTCTTGGTCCGACCTAGCTCGTAAATTTCTGGGCTTAGGCCCAGGTTTTTGTGTGTAAATCCAGCCTGGCCCGAATCTACATCAAGTCCATAAAATTTTGGGCCAAGTTTGGGCCCATCAGCTCAAGCCTGGCCCGACCCACAATATAATATAATATATATTATAACATTATATTATATATGTTATATATATATCCAAGTATATTTTATACTTGCATATATACTAAATGTTTATTATTTTATATAAGATATAAAACTTTTAAGTTATAGCACTAAATACAAAAAAAGAAAACAATGAAGTCCATGTCCTTTTTTGTGTATAGGCCCAAAAATTAGCCAAGCCCAATTTACCTTGGACTTGTGCCATATATTACATTTAATTTAATTAAAATAATTAATTTTTATTATTAGATGTCATAAGCCCAAAACAAAACCAGCTTGAGCTTGCAAATTAGGCTGGGATGCAGGCCAGACCAAGCCCAACCCTAGATTAAAACACTTATCATTAGTGTTGAACCTGACATGGGCCTGGCCTGGCCCAATCCATGATCACCCCTAGTCTATGCCCTCTAGATGCGGAGACCGGAGACA
Source organism: Nelumbo nucifera (assembly GCF_055504915.1). Classification (NCBI taxonomy): domain Eukaryota; kingdom Viridiplantae; phylum Streptophyta; class Magnoliopsida; order Proteales; family Nelumbonaceae; genus Nelumbo; species Nelumbo nucifera. The sequence goes on along the minus strand of NC_142649.1, from coordinate 106,566,658 downwards.
TTACAACACCTTCTTGATCGTCGGGAGAGAGGGAAGTGGTGCCGAGAACGCGGGCATGGAGAGAAGGGGAATTGGGGGGATGGGAGATGTAGATGAGGATGGAAATGGTTTCACCAGAAAGTCTCAATGGGCGCTGGAAGATAGGTCTTAGTCAGGGGTCGCACTGGTTCAGCGCCACCATGAACAGTTCATGGCTGCAGACGAAGGTTGAAACCGACTCCCCAAGCGGCAGAGTGAGAAAACACGAGACAACGACGATGACACCTCCACTTCTTCTTGTTTCCAGTGGCTGTCTCTTCTTTCATTGGACTCTTTTGTCCCTATGATCCTCCATTCTTGCTTGTTCAACAAGGGTAGGCGAATCTAAATGATTACCGTTGACAGGAATCCGGCTTCTATCAGTCGCCGGTGATAACAGTCCGACTTCTATCAGGGCAGAATCCAAAATACCTTAGGGGGTCGCCGGTGATGGCGATTAATCACCGCCGGTTGGAAAGGGAGAGAGCGAGAGTGACTGGCGATGGCAGAATCCGGTGATTCTCGAGCAGGAAGTGGAATGGAAGTAATGAGAAGCTAACGGCATGAAGGATAGACTCCGTTGAATTCATCTCGCACGCATTAAACCAACGCACGAATTAAAAGATGCATGGCACGTCCTCATGCTGCGCGAAAGGTGCACGTATATAGCGTGCTGGACTGAAGCCGAGCTCGTAGTAGGGTATATATTTGGAAGGTTAGATGCAAAGAGGTAATGTGTAGGGTGTTGATTTCGGACCCATTTGGGTTATCTTCAATGCCTCCCATTTATCCATGTGATTGATGAGTGCGGGAACAACTCTTAGACTTCACCCCATCTGTCAATGCTAAAAATTAATGTTGGGCCAGTTGGGGTGGAGCATCTAATCGAAATGGCTGTGGCATTGGCATCATTGTCAAGAACAGGTGAGTTCTACGTTGTAGAAGCTATGGTGTTTACGGAAGGCATTGTATTTGCAAAGGAGTTAGCGGTAACGTGGTTTTGCTTATAGGGATGCAAACGGATGGGATTAGATTCGTATATTCAAATCCCATATGATAATAAATATTTGTGATCTGATTTGAAGATTCAATTGAATCTCATAAATGGTGATTTGAATCTGAATCTATTAAGAATGTCTAATATCCGAATATGATCTGATTCGATTTAAATTTTGAAACATTTTAATAAATTATTAAAAGAAAAATATAACAGTTTATATAAAAACAAGAAATATAAATATTTTTCGATTATTTTCATCATAGATACTAATATATATACATGCCTTTTTATAAAAAGTTTACAAAAAAAATGCAATATAAATATATATTTGTAAATAAATATATTAATATATACATGTATTTTTATAAATATATAAATAAATAAATAAATAAATATATATATATATATATATATATAAATCAGATCAGATCGCATCGACCCCTATTTGCTTACAAGGAGTTGCGTAGAAGATTGTGAATATCCTGTTAAATCACTCTCTTGTGGTTCTTTGGCAGTTGCATCACATAATTGTCGATTACAGAGCTACTGCATGAAGTTGAGCATTATTCCATCTCATTTGTTCCACGTACAGTTAATACTGTAGCCGATTGTATTGTTAGATGTACAACCACTTGATCGATAGGATATCGGATCTGCTCCTTTCAGAGCGCACCTCACACCGACCCCACAGGCACATCCTACTATGCATTGGGAACATCTCTAATGAATAATAATATATAAATATGGAAGATGATGATGTACAATTCGGCCGGTCTTAGCTGTCAACGATCTTGCCTCTGAACTGAGTGGTAGGGGACCTGAAACGGAGGGAGTGAAGAAGCTCCGGGGAGAACCCGGCGTAAGGGCTCCGAAGCTCAAGTTAGAGTCTTTTCAAAGGTAAGATAAGCTAGATAGCGCAAAAGTTCGCATACCTCGTTCTTGTGGGGTAGGAGCCTTTTATAACCACCTCGCGCACTCACTTCCAGGCTTCTATCAGATCGGGCATGATTATTTCTGAGCTCCTGCCAGTTCGGACGTCATTTCCTCTGGCCGGACAGAACCGCCACTGCTCCTTTTGTTGGAGCTGTCTCTGCGGCTAGTAATGACGGTGGCAGGTGGCGGTAGCAGGAGGCCGTTTGAAGTGCGGCTGTCAGGTGTCAGATCCCAAATCAGTCAGGTGCACCGCCCTTGGATACGGACGTCCTTGGTGTTAGGTACGTTTGGTCAGCCTGGTGTTTCAGAAGCGAAGTGCTGGAGTGGCGAGCGAGATATCTTGAGTTCGGTTTGGGGAGTGTTCCGAGCTGCCATGGGTCAGCTCGGGTCACAGCTTTGTGAGGCTTGGGACCTGAGGTAGTTCGTGCTCCTTGCAGGGAGCTCGGGTTCTTAATAGGGAGCTCGGACTCCCAATAGGGAGCTCGGACTCTTGGTAGGGAGCTCAGGCTCCTAATAGAGTCCGGTCTGGTGGAGTTCGGGCTCGGTAGTGAGGTTGGACTTCGTTACTTTCGGTGCTCGTTTTGGGCGCTCTACTGTCCCGAGTTGTTTGCTCTTGCCACGTGTCGGGTGATTGCGAGGTCGGGCCAAATTTCCCTTCATCAATTGCCCCCCACTCCCTGCGACAAGGGTCCTGTCTTGGCGCGGGGAATTCGTAAGGTAGCAGGAGGGTTTTGGTCCGTACTGAGGGCGCTTTAATTTGATTTTCAAAAAGGGCGCGCGTTTGAGAGACGTGATGGTAGCCGTTCGGGAGTCGTGCTGCAGATGCTTTCATTGTGAGGAGACGTGCGCCGACACCCTGTCAGTTTCGAGAAGATGCGTGCTGACGCCCCGTCCTCTGATAGGACGTGCGCGACGCTTCGTCAGTTTCGAAAAGACGTGCGCTGGTCGGCTTCGGAAGACGTGCGGTTTAGCGCGGCTGTGGACCGTTGGATTGGCTTCGATCTGGAACGTTGCTTTCCGGCCGCTGTGGATATAAATAGCGCCGGGGGGCGGGGGGCGTCCTCGCTACTGTACCTCTTGAGCTCGCGCCTAAGTTTCAGTTCGCGTCCAGGCTCTTCAGCTCGCGTCCTAGGTTCTTTGCTTGTTCGAGCTTTCGTGGTCTACTTCAGTTTTCTTCCCGGGTGAGTGCTCTTGGAATCCCATTCCATTCCCTGATGTCTAGTTCGGAGGGTTCAGACAGTTCAAGCGGGTTTGATGCAGGTTCTACGAACCAATTTGCGTCCCCTGGTAGTTCAAGTGAGCCCGATGTAGGTCCTGAGGAAGGGGTTGAACCTACAGGCCGAGGTGCCTCGGGTAGGTCGGTGTCCACCTCCTGTCGTGGCCGGGCTTTAGATCAGTTCGGCCCTTCGACTATGACGCCTGAGGGACTTCAATCCCTCATAGACTACTACAACTTGCCCGGGGAGCACGCCTACTTCATCCCTACGGGTAGCTTTCCTTGGGAACACGGTCCTGATGAGATCGTGATTTTCCGGGAGCAGCTTGCTGCGGGGCTGCGACTGCCTTTTCATCCTCTTTTCGTCGAGGTTCTAAACCACTTCGGTGTGACGATCGGCCAGCTTCACCCGAACTCCATTAGGAATTTAGTGGGGACGATCTCCTTATTCTGTGACGAGAACTTTCCTTTGGATCTGGAGATTTTCTCCTCTATTTTAATGCTGAAAAAGCAAGCGGGTCCCCTCCCTGGGCGTAGGCGGGCATATTACTTGTCTCCTCGCCCAGGCTTCAAGCTCTTACACGGACTCCCTAATAAGGTCCCGGCGTGGAAGCGGGACTATTTCGGGGTGCGAAGTGCGCTGGGGTGGCCGTTTTAGACCGGTTGGGGGATGGTCGCTCCCGACTCCGGCGTCACACTTGATAAGGAGACGGCGAAGGGCCTCCGGCAATGGGCGCGGCTTGGGCTGGAGTGTCAACGGTATCTGACGGAGGCCAAGCTTATTGCTGCTGGCCTGAGTTCGGGTAGGTTCTTCCCCTAGCGATCCTGTCTTGCTCTTCTTTTACTTGTTTTACTAATGCCGAATCTCCTTTTCGCAGGTACGATGGACTCTCGAGGGACCCGAGGTGGGCACTTGTTCCAGGGCATGAAGAGGAGAAAACGGGTGGCTAAGCGAGCTCGCACCGAACCACCCCAGGGTGCGGAGCCCGAGGTGCTGGACTACCCGGCGGAGGATCAGCCTATGGAGCCCGAGATGGCCCCTCCTATGCAGGAGCCGGCGGGGGCTCCTTATGCCGAAACCACTCACACAGGGGCTCCCGCTTACTCCGAGTCTGCCCATACGCGAGCTGGGCTGTCAGTGATTATATTGCTTCGCCGGATTTCGAGGATCTGATGGTGGACTCCTACAGGAGGGGTTTCAAGCTAAGCCGGTTTCAAGCTAAGCCATATCCACTTCGCGCATTACTCAAGAGATGGCCAATGTTGTGGATGCCGAACCGGACTCCGAGGGGGAGGCAGGTCCTTCGGGTGTTGTCGAAGTGGCTTCTGATAATGATGAAGTAGCCCCCGACTTGTAAAAGATGAAGTGGCTTTTTTGTATTTTTTTTTTGCTTTTTTTTTGAATGTACACCTTTATCTGAAATGAAATGGCTTTTTTGTTTAAGTGCTAGTTGTCCTGTCTTCGAGCTGCGTTTTTTGCCGAACTGACCATTTCGGTCCTTTAGTTCATTTTTTACCTCGGCTTCGGGGTACTTGCCTTGGTGGTTTATAGGTAGTATCTTCTTAAGTTGACGATGTTCCATGCTCGGGGTACTTGTTTTCCTTCTAGGGTTTCGAGCTCGTATGCCCCCACCGAGTGCTTTCTTTACTCTGTAGGGTCCTTTCCAGTTTGGTCCAAGTTTCCCTACGCCGGGTTCGGGCACCATGACCTTACGGAGAACCAGGTCGCCGACGCGGAAGTTCCTCTTCTTTACTCGCGCATTATAATACCGAGCTACCTTTTGCTAGTAGGCCGCAGTTCGGATGTGCGCGAGGTCCCTCACTTCGTCCAGTAGGTCGAGGTTGGTGCGTAACTCGCCCTCGTTTGTCTGTTCGTCGTATGCTTCTAGTCGTAGCGTAGGTACTTCTATTTCCGCTGGGATCACCGCCTCGGTGCCGTAGGTGAGGTTAAAGGGGGTCTCTCCTGTGGTGGTCTTTTCCGTGGTTCGGTGAGCCCACAAGACACTTAGTAGCTCGTCCACCCACAACCCTTTAGCTCGGTCTAGTCGTGCTTTCAGTCCGCGGAGGATGGCTTTGTTCATTACTTCTGTTTGGCCATTTTCCTGCGGGTGTGCGACCGACGTGAAGTTCTCACTAATTTCCATACTTTGGCACCATTCTTGGAACTTGATATCTTCGAACTGTTTGCCGTTGTCGGAGATCAGTACCCAAGGTAGCCCGAAGCGACATACAATGTTCTTCCAAAAGAAGTTCTGTATGTTTCGGGCTGTAACTATTGCCAGGGGTTCAGCTTCTATCCACTTTGTGAAGTAATCTACTGCCACCACTAGGAATTTTCTCCCGCCTGTCATTGGTGGGAATGGCCCCAGGAGGTCGATGCCCCATTGGGTGAAGGGCCATGGGCTGGTGAGGTATTTGAGGTCGGCAGCGGGCTGATGGTGAATGTTGGCATGCTTCTGACACTTGTCGCATTTTCTGACGAGCTCGATTGCCTCTGTTTTCATCGTTGGCCAGTAGTATCCTTGTTGAAGTGCTTTTTGGGCGAGGGCTCTGCCCCCCAGGTGTCTGCCGCACAAGCCTTCATGAGTGTCGCGGAGTACCAACCTGGCTTCGGCTGGGCGCAAGCATCGCAGGTAGGGGAGCGTGTAGGATTGTCGGTACAACCGTTCGTCTATCATGATGTATTTGGCTGCCTGGCGCTGCACCCTCTTGGCTGCGTTGCGGTCCGCGGGGAGGGTTCCGTCTAGCAGGAAGCTCGCGAGTGGGTCGATCCAGCTCGGCTCTGCTTCAGTGACGGGAGCGACCTCTTCTGCCCCACCGAGAATGCTGGGCCGAGGTAAGTCCTCTACGTACACGGTTCTCCTGGCGTTGTGGCTCGTGCTAGCTAGTCGGGACAGGGCATCGGCCTCAGCATTCTCTGACCTCGGGATTTGCTTGATGAAGTATGACTGGAAGTTGAGCAGAGCCTCCTTTACTTTTGCCAAATATGCAATCATTGTGAGCTCGCGCGCTTCGTATTCGCCTGTAACTTGGTTGACGACGAGCTGGGAATCACTGCAGATAACCATGTGCTTTGCTCCAACCTTGTGCGCTAGGTTTAGCCCGGCTATCAGTGCCTCGTACTCCGCCTCGTTGTTGGATGCCGCGAACTCAAAGCGTAGTGTGTATTCCAGCTTCGTTCCGCTCGGGCTGCGTAGCACTATTCCAGCCCCGCTGCCTTGTTGGTTCGAGGAGCCATCTACGTGAAGGATCCAGGGCTCCTCATCCCAGTTCGCGCTTGGTCTAACCAGGAGGGATGCTACACTGGCTGCTACTTCATGGGGTTTGGACTCGTTTGGCTTGGGAGCCCCGAGCTCGCCCGAACTGGGGATCTCGGGCTCGACCGGCTCGGGGGCTTCGAGGCTAAACGTGCATTCGAGGCTAAACGTGCATTCTGCGATAAAATCTGCCAAGGCTTGGGCCTTAATGGCAGTTCTTGGCTTGTACTGGAGATCGTACTCGCTGAGTTCGATGGCCCACTTCGTCAGTCGGCCGGAAACCTCGGGTTTGAGTAAAACTTGTTTCAGAGGTTTGTCGGTCATGACAATGACAGTGTGAGCCTGGAAGTACGGGCGGAGTTTTCGTGCTGCTATCACCAGTGCATACGCTAGCTTTTCTATCTGCGGGTACTTTGTCTCTGCTCCCTACAAGATTTTACTGACATAATATATGGGTCATTGGACCCAGTCTGCTTCCTTTACTAGTACCGAACTGACCACCTCGTCGCTAGCCGAGAGGTACAGTTCTAAGACTTCGCCTTCCTCGGGCCGAGCTAAGGTTGGCACACTGGCGAGGTAACCTTTTAGCTTGTCAAACGCGAGCTGGCAATCTTGGGTCCACTCAAACCCTTTGCCTTTGATTGCTTTGAAGAAGGGTAGGCAGCGATCTGCCGACTTGGACATGAAGCGGCTTAGAGCGGCTATGCGGCCGTTTAGCCTCTGAACTTCTTTTACTTTCCGAGGCGGTCTCATATCTAGGATGGCTTTTATCTTGTCCGGGTTGGCCTCGATACCGCGCCGATTGACAACGTAGCCTAGGAATTTGCCCGAGGTGACGCTAAAGACACATTTGTTGGGGTTCAATTTCATGCTAAACTGACGCAGGATTTGGAAGACAAAGTCCAAGTCTTTTATTAGTTCTTGCGAAAATCGTGTCTTGACGACCATGTCGTCTACATAACACTCTATCTTCGTGCCAATCAGGGGCCGAAACAACCTATTTACAAGTCTTTGGAAGGTCGCCCTGGCATTTTTTAACCCGAAGGGCATGACCTTGTAACAGTATAGACCGAGCTCGGTTATGAAGCTGGTTTTTTCCTCGTCGGACTGGTCCATCCGAATTTGGTTGTAGCCTGAGTAGGCATCCAGGAAGTTTAGCAACTCATGTCCCGAGGTCGCGTCCACTAGGCGGTCGATCTTAGGAAGGGGGAAGCAGTCTTTCGGGCAAGATCGGTTCAGGTCGGTGTAGTCGACGCACATGCGCCACTTGCCGTTCGCCTTTTTCACCAGCACAGGGTTGGCCACCCAGCTCGGGTAATGGACTTCCCTTATGAAGTCTGCCGCGAGGAGCTTCTCGACTTCCTCGTCGACCGCTTTCCAACGCTCTAGGGCTAAGTTCCGTTTCTTCTGTCTAACGGGTCTGACTAAAGGGTCAGTGTTATGTTTGTGAGTTATAAGGCCAGGGTCAATACCGGGCATATCGGCTGCGGACCATGCAAAAATATCTAAATTTTGAAGTAAAAAACTTACCAGTTCTATCCGTAGGGGTTCTTTGACGGAAGCACCGATCTGGAGTGTGCGAGCTGGGTCCGTAGGCGAGGTTGGAATCGCGACTGTTTCCTCTGTGGGCGAGGCTCGTTCTTCGCCTTGTTCCGCGGGCCGCTCCAGATCGAGGTCGCCGGCTGCCTTGGTCTTTCCCTTTAGGGCGGCAACGTAGCACTTGTGGGACTCGAGCTGGTCGCCCCGCGCTACCCCCACACCGAAGTCCGTAGGGAACTTCATGGCCAAATAGTAGGTGGAGACCACCGCTCGTAGGATATGCGTGATTGGCCGCCCTATTATGGCATTGTATGGGGAGGGGGTCGCGACCACCAGGAAGTCGTGGTTGAGTTTGACCGCACAAGGCCACGTGCCGACTTCCACAGGTACCGTTATTTTTCCGAGGGGCCTGACTTCCTCTCCGCTGAAGACCACCAGGGGAGTGTTTGCGGGCTTCAGTTCGCTCATCGGCAGCTGTAGCCGATCAAACGCTGATTTGAAGAGGATGTCCGTCGAGCTGCCCGAATCTACGAGTACGCGTCTAACCTCGAAGTCGCTGATCCTTAGTTTAATGACAAGCGCGTCATCGTGGGGGTAGCGAACTCCTCGCGCGTCGTCTTCCATGAAGAGGATTGGCTCTTCGGTCTTTGGCCTTTTCGGAGGGTTCCGCTCCTCGAAGACCGCTTCGCGAACTGAAGTCCGGGCTGCTGCCGATGTACACCCCGCTACCACCGAACCTCCCACAATTACATGGATGGTCCCCCGAATTGGCCTCTCTATCGGAGGCTGTCGCTGCAACGGTTCGGCAAGCCTGCTGCTAGATTCGGGGGCGTCCTTTTCGTGCTCGCCTGGCCGATCCGCTTTACTGCTATTATTGTTGTGCTGTACAAAGTTTCTCAAGTATCCACGACGGATGAGCCCCTCTATTTCATCTCGGAGGTTATTGCCCTGCTCGGTACTATGACCATGGTCCCTATGGAAACTACATACAAATTCTTGTTTCTTTCGTTCGGATTTCCCTTTAGGCGAGGTGGCCATTTCACGTACGGGGCGTCCTTGATCGTCATTAAGATCTCGGTCCGCCTTGTGTTCAGTGGCGTGTAATCCGTCCGAACTGGTAGGGGAGCCCGGAACGACTAGTTCGGTTTTGGGTCCCGGGCCGGGTTTTTTCGGTCGGCTGAGTTAGAGGGCTCGCCATCCCTCTTTCTTTTCTCGTTTTCGCCCTCAGTTCATTGGTTGATTTCCTCCTCCGTCCTCATGAACTTGTCCGCGAGCTTGAGAAACTCGGCCACGGTCGCGGGCTGGTTAGCTACCATGTGCCATTTGAACTCTTTGTGCGTCACCCCTCTTTTTGCTGCCGCGAGCTGCACCGCGGGGTCTAACTGCGGTATCTGTAAGCATGCTTCATTGAATCGTTTGATGTAGCCCCGTATGGGTTCTCCTTCCCTTTGGACTACCCCGAAGATGCTTTCCTCTACTCTGGGGCACCGTTTGCTGGTGACAAAGTCTGCAGTGAAGACCTGCACGAACTGAGCCCAGCACTTTATTGACCTGGGGGTCAGGTTCCTATACCAAGTGCGGGCTACCCCCCTGAGGGTGGTGGTGAAAGCCACGCACATGCATGATTCGCTGGCTATGGCGAGGTGCATTTGGGACTGGAAAGCGTCAACGTGGTCGTTGGGGTCAAAGGACCCGTCATACTTGTCTAGAGGTGGGAGCTTGAAATCTCTGGGCAAGGGGACTACCAGGAGTTCTGACGCGAGGGGGGAAGGAACTGAGAGAATCGGGGCAATTCCTACCTCGTCCGAGCTCGTCTCGCCTTTGCCTCTGAGCTCTGATAGGACGCGGGTGGCAGTTCGTCGACCTCGACGGCGCCTTCGCTATTGAGTGGGCCTTGTACTGGCGCTGCTAGCCTCCGTGTTGCTGAGCTCAATGGGCCCAGAGTGCTGGTAGTCCGCTGCTGCCAGTGCGCCGAATCGGTTTTCCAGGAGTGGGAACTCCGGTTTGGAGCCCCGAGGTGCCAATCTCGCAGGCGAGGTTCCCGACCCGCTTGCGAGCTGCGAGGCGGGGATGACTTTTCTCTCTCTCTGGCTTGGGGACGAGGCCTGGCTGTTTAGGGGGTTCTGGGGCCTGGAGGCCTTCCCTTGGTGGGGGCGCCCATCCTGCGGAGAGGCCTTGACCAGCTTCGGAGCAGGGTGGCGAGGTGGAAGTAGTGGTTGGTTCGGTGGCTGTTGGGGGAACTGCTGTTGATAGTGATACTGGGAGAGGTTGTGCAACACTTGGTGCTAGTGAAGTTGGTGTTGCTGGAATTGTTGCATCTGGGCTTGCATTGCCCGCATGCACTGCATCAGGTCGTCCAACCGATTTTGGCTAGCTGCCAGGGGGACGGCGGTTGGTTCAGCGAAGGTAGTCTCGATGGGGAGAGGAAGGGGGATGTTTGTGGCAGGAAGGTTTACAGGCGCCACTGCTTGTGGCGTATTCAGATTGGGAATTCCGTCCACCGAGAGGGGGATGGTAAACTGCCCAACACACACCACGGGAACTTGAGGCTGTTCCCCAGTGGTGTTTGTCTCTATGCCGCGTCCGGCGTTGCTAGAAGAGGCCATGAGTGTTGAGTTTTTCAAAGAAGAAGAAAGGGGTATGAAAGTTTGGAGGGAGGCCTTTTGAAGCGTTCCCACAGACGGCGCCAATTGATGATGCACAATCCGGCCGGTCTTAGCTGTCAACGATCTTGCCTCTGAACTGAGTGGCAGGGGACCTGAAACGGAGGGAGTGAAGAAGCTCCGGGGAGAACCCGGCGTAAGGGCTCCGAAGCTCAAGTTAGAGTCTTTTCAAAGGTAAGATAAGCCAGATAGCACAAAAGTTCGCATTTCTCGTTCTTGTGGGGTAGGAGCCTTTTATAACCACCTCACGCACTCACTTCCAGGCTTCTGTCAGATCGGGCATGATTATTTCTGAACTCCTGCCAATTCGGATGTCATTTCCTCTGGCCGGACAGAACCGCCACTACTCCTTTTGTTGGAGCCGTCTCTGCGTCTAGTAACGACGGTGGCTGGTGGCGGTAGCAGGAGGCCGTTTGAAGTGCGGCTGTCAGGCGTCAGATCCCAAATCAGTCAGGTGCGCCGCCCTTGGATACGGACGTCCTTGGTGTTAGGTACGTTTGGTCAACCTGGTGTTTCAGAAGCGAAGTGCTAGAGTGGCGAGCGAGATGTCTTGAGTTCGGTTTAGGGAGTGTTCCGAGCTGCCATGGGTCAGCTCGGGTCACAGCTTTGCGAGGCTTGGGACCTGAGGTAGTTCGTGCTCCTTGCAGGGAGCTTGGGTTCTCAGTAGGGAGCTCGGGTTCTTAATAGGGAGCTCGGACTCCCAATAGGGAGCTCGGACTCTTGGTAGGGAGCTCGGGCTCCTAATAGAGTCCGGTCTGGTGGAGTTTGGGCTCGGTAGTGAGCTTGGACTTCGTTACTTTCGGTGCTCGTTTTGGACGCTCTGCTGTCCCGAGTTGTTTGCTCTTGCCACGTGTCGGGTGATTGCGAGGTCGGGCCAAATTTCCCTTCATCAGAAGATGTTCCTGATACATGGTGGAATGTGCCTATGAGGTCGGTGTGAGGAGCAGATCTGGTCTTAATCGATTGCATCAACTTTCTTATTTTGTGTACCCAAAAAAAAAAAAGAAAAACAAAAGCAAAAAAAAAAAGAAAGAGAAAAGAAAGAAAGAAAATGGGACCAATCTAATGGTAAGTCATCATACTTCATTTATTAACATACTAACGGGGACTTGTGCTAATGCACAGGCTTTGTTAAGAGAAAGTTAAATAATAGAAACACACAAGAGTATACAATTGTTTTATATTATAACTTTTTAATTAATTAATAATTATTTATATTTTATATACTACTTTTAAATTTTTTATAATATAAAAATAATAACTAATTTCATCTATGGTTGTTCATAAAACTGGTGAAACTTACCGACTCAACCCAATATCCAATTACTAAAGATAAATTTATTACAAAAATACATTAAGTACAATAAATTAAATTTAAAATGTTAAATAATAGTATTTCAATATCCAATAATTATAAAAATTTTCTGTTAAATAAAAAATAGATTTATACAAAATTATTGAAAATATATTTATCACAAAAGTACATTAAATAATTACTAAAAATACAATAAATACTAATTTTAGTATATATAAAATATATAATAAATATAGATTAATTTTTTGAAAGTTTTTTCTAGGATTATTAATTGATATAAGTGAAATTAGTTATTTAGAATATTATTTAAAATTTTAAAATATTAATAATTTATTGAATTTAATAATCCTTAAAATTATAATTTATACTATTATTACATAACTTTGTTGTTTTAACTATTTGAAATTTAGTTGTGTTAAATATTTTGATATTGAAAATATTTAGTTATTTAAATATTTAAATAATATGTAAAATATTTAATTTTTTATTTGAATTTTATTTATTTTAAATTTATTATTTCATATTAAATTTTTTATTTTATAACTATTTATCTATTTCTAATATTTTTTTATTTATGATATTTAAGTATTAAAATATTTAAATAAGATTTTATTTTTTAATGTTAAAGTTTTATTATTTGAATAGAATAATCCATAAAATTATAATTTACACGTGATGAATTATGTAAAATTATAAAATTATTAATAATATGAATATTATTAAGGGGTTTTTACCATGCATTCCCCCTCATAATTCATAGTTTGATTGTACAATTTGGGCCATTGTCAAGGGGGAAAAGATGCCAAATTCATGGGGGGGATGGTGTTTATAGGGGGAGTTGGGAATAAATACTTTTGGGAAAAAAATTTCCCAATTCTGAGGTGGACTAAACACTAAAAATCCCTATTATTAAATCTATTATAATTGTTTTTGTGTTTTTAATAAATATTTTATAGTTATTATATAATTTTGTTATAATATTTAAATAATTCTTAAATTTTTCAATTCAAACTTTCTTTAGATAGATATAGATAAAAAGTGGGGGAGAGGATAAATAAGTATTATAGATAATTTAGGTGATAAATGGGAATTAGAGATAATTTAGGAGAAAAATAGTGGTGACACTTGGTTAGACATTATCTATTGATTGTTAGAGATAATTTAGCCTGTGTTGTTTCCTTATTGGTTTAATGGGCAATTAGGAAAGGAGTTTTGAGCAAGGAGAGGCATGGTGATTTGGGCAACCTTACTTTATATCAATGATCAAAGTATCAGTATCGGAAAGTTTGGATAGCATACAGATATGGATACGCTTTGGAAACATATGGATAGGAACGAAAGATATAAAAAACACATGGATACGCTAAGAAAATGATACAAATTTCGTAAATACATCAATTACATTAATTTTAAAAGTCAAAATAGCCACAGATAATGCATAAATACATAAAGAAATATACTAATATAACAAGATACATAAATCATGGTTTTCAAAATTGGACCGGACTGGATGGTCGGACCAGAAAAACTGGGAACTGGTAAGGTGAACGGTTTTGGTTTTCCCCAAAACCGGAAATTTGCCCAAAACCGTTGATTTTGGTCAACAAACCGCTAACCCGGGCGGTTAACCATTCGGACGGTTTTGACTATTTTTATTTTTTTCTATTTTTTGTTAGAAGGAGCTAACCGTTCGACCTGGTAACCGGACCCCTAACCGGTTCAATCTCCGAGTCATTTTTAAAATCCATGACATAAATATCATACAATTTTGTTGATAATCCAACAATTAAGAGTCTAAGACTCATATTATATATTTTTTACAAAGTAAACAAGCACAAAACCATTATTATATTAAATTCTATAAGTGCAAGATACAAAACATAGGCAATTATTATATTTTAATTACTATAGCAATTATTTTCTATTTTTACTTTTCAATATTAACAAAAAAAGTCAACTAAATATTAAATTTTGAAATGTTTGATAATATCAAAATTACTATCATATGAAATTTATAATTTTTCTAAGATGCATATATTATTATCATATTTTTACTTTTAATCTTAACTAAAAGTATATAAAAAATATTAAAAATTTCTAAGATACATATCATATGAATTTCATAATTTATAATTATTAAAGTAATGATCCCATTATTAACACTTTTATTTTCTATAGTTTTTTCTGAAATAATAAATCATTTTTTATATAAATATAATTAATGGATTTGATAAATTCAATTTAATATTATATTCTTGAATATTTTGTATACAAAATTTTTATTTTTTGTAGATAATAAATATGTTATTTTTAGTCTAAATTAAAATATCAATGAATAATTCATAAACACAAATTAAAATTTGAAGATACATGTAATGTACAAATTTATGAAATTTAAGTACAAAAATAATGATCTATTATTAATATTTTAATTTGTATAAATTTATTGAGAGTAAAAAACAATTTTTGATGTAAATGTAAATTTGATAGATTGTTTACTTTATTAATGTTTATAAAATAGTAATTTTTAATATTATTATTTTTTATTTTAAGTTAGAATTATTGAACATAAACATATAGTATTTGTCTACGTTCATGTTAATGATATAGTTAATAAAGTGTATTTTATTTCGCTTAATATTACAAGTTGAATGATGGCATAATGACTTAAAATGCTAGTGCATAGTGACATGGGTCTCGAGACTTGAGTTTGAATCTTCATAGGAGCGCTTTTTAAACAAGACAAGAGATGTGTGTATCATCTTGTATCAGAATGTATCGGTCGCTATCGGCTGATATGGTGCGATACACACCAATACTGATTTGTATCTTGTCAATACGCACGACTAGACGTGTATCGTACTAGTCATAGCGTATCTCGTATCTGTTCTTACCGGTACCGATACGATATGCCTCATATTGAGCTTATCGTGTTGATATTTTAATCCTTGCTTTATATATATGGCATAGTAATAGCTGGCCCTTGTGCGATGCATGGGAAAAATATGTTAGGATTTATATGGCATAAAACTTATTACTTTATGGGGCTACACAACCCAGGGGTAGGGATGTAATTTTCCCCATCCCCACCTAGTCGCCTCAGTGAGGCGGAGATGGGGATGGAGACTACCTTAGTGGGTATGGGATTAATAGGAATATTCAATTGGGAACGAGGAGGGGGTGTAAAGTCCAATCCCTACCCCGCCCCACATTATATATTATTAAATATATGTCTATATATTATATTAAGTATATAATATTATTTATATTATATATGAAAATATTATTTTTATTTTAAATTTTCCTTTATTTTAAATAACTAGCTTTTTGAAAACAAACTTTTAATTAAAAAATTGGGAATTTACGTCCCCAATGGGGAACCCGTCTCCACCAGGGACTAGGGATGCAATATATATGTATATATATATATATATATATACCCGCCCATTGCTATTCCTACCTAGGGGGTCATCCCCCAAACCCATAAATATAGTTCCAATAATTAAGGCAATAATAATTGTGGAAATTATTAAAATTTTTCCAATTATTTATTTGAATAATTGGAAGTTTTATAATTTAACTTTCACTAAATTAAATTACCAAAATCAGTAATTTTTAGTAATTAAATAATCAAAGTCACTAGTTATTTCTGAAAATTATAGTAAATACCAAAATTACTGAAAATGTAAAAAATGAATTAGTTTTCCATTGAAAATTAGTTTTCCACTAAAAAAATTAATGAAAATTAGTTTTCCATTGAAAAATTAATGAAAATTTTTAATTATTATATGATAATATCATTATATATTGATAAATTGGCCAAAATTACTGAAAATATCAATAACTACTTATGGCTAAAAATTACTGAAAATGTTGAAAAATAAATTTATATTTATAAATTTTCTAATAAAAAATTACCGGTAATTGTTAATTGTTAAATTTGTATTAATTAATTTTTTAGTTAATTATTAATTTTTCAGTAATTATTTATTTGAATAATTAATTTTCAAAGTTTTTTGATTTTAAATTACCAAAATCAGTAATTGTCAGCGAGTAATTTTTAGTAATTAAATTTTCCAATTTGTCAAAATTACAATGTCTAAATTTTCCTACACAAAAATGGAGTTGTCTTCTTGTTTGGTAGCGAGTCAACAATTCAACCTTTTGGGTCAAATGTGTAAACCCTTGATGTCAAAATTAAATAATAATAATAATAATAATAATTAAAAAGATGAAAACACATATGTGGTTTTGGAAACATATTATTCATAATCATCGACATCATATATTTAAGTATATGTGGTTTTAGTGGTGGTGCTACCCTAAAATTTGTAATTACCAAAATCTATATCTATATCTATATATTAAAACTAGGTCTACCATGTTAGCAAGCCTCTCCTTTTAAAAAAGCTATTTATTTATTTTCTCATTTTTTTTTTGCATTTTCTATTTTCTTTGCTTTAAAAATATAAATAAAAACATTGTCAATTTTGATTGAATAAATTGCACCATGTCATTAATAAAGCTAAGTTGTTGGTACACTATTATCAAGATTAAGTAGGCACACATTTAAGAGAGTGTGAATGTGTGTGTGTGTGTGTGAGAGAGAGAGAGAGAGAGAGAGAGAGAGAGAGAGAGAGATAGAGTGCGAATGAGAGAGATATTATATTATTAGAGAGAGATAGGGAGTAGTACAACACAATATAATAAAATATTAACAAATTAAATAATCTAAATAGTTTGAGAGGTTAAACAATAAAACATAAAACAACATAAATAAAAATATTATTCTAAAATTGTTAATTTAACATATAGTAAAGTTCCACTTAAAAATAATAACTATTAATAAACCATAGTAAAATTTAAAACACATTTATCTTATAATAGTCAATAAAAATTAAGAATTTTGGTTTCCTTAAAATGTTAATGAAAACAATTTCAATTCCACTTAAAAGTCAAGCACTAATAAAAATAAGAAACTTAAATACAGTAAAAAAAAATTAATTGATAATTTTAGTAATATTATGATTTAAAATGCAGTGGACATAATAAAAATGGGATTGATATATTACATGAGTTGGGACCTTTTTTGTGAGTGTGGAGGTAAGGCGGCGGCAGTAAGAATCTACTTGAAAAACAATAGATGGATTTGGGAAGGAAGAAGAAAAAGAAAGATTGCAGGAGGCTTCAAGGAAGCTAATGGAGGTCGTGGGAAGGTTGAGAACTCAATTCAACAGAGCTTATGCAAGAAGGTAATGTATGCGTGGAGAGATTTATAGAGAGAACTCTCGAACAGAAAAGGAAGTGACGTAATTAGAATGGAATGGTAACTTTCCCCAAAGTGGAAAAGTTTGTTAGGCAGTTGGATTTGGGACAGAGATAGGGTGTCGCATGTGTCAGTGCAGAGATCCCAAGGTTTGGGCTCCACCCCTACCCTTCTCCTTGAGGTTTACATGTGAGCTCGCGTATAGCTACAACCCTGCTTCTAGAAAGTTCTCATGCCTAGTACGTTTTGGTGGAAACATCATCGTTCTGGTTTCTCGTGTGTTGTGTTATTGCATTGTAGCGCTTTAAGTAATGGGTGGTTACAGAGTTCAGACCACCTGCATGATTACATTAAATTGCTGCATTGTAGCAGTTTGGCAGTATATCCTTGCAACACAGAAAGTCGCTGCACCGACGCGCTAAATCATACAACACTAACGTCTAAAGACCAATTGTGTTTTGAACTGTGACCATGATCTACTACGTCTCGTTGCAATGATGCCAATGGACTTGTTTGGGATTTTTTAGGCTATGTTAGTTGTGACTGGATGTTTTCCTCCACAATTCCTTTGTTGTTCAAGTGTGGAATCATGGGTTTGTGAATGCGTTCTGGTCTCTTAAGCGTTCACAGCGCAATCTACATAATCCATATAGTTAGACGTACTACATTAAGAGACTTATATAAAACATAGGACTTGTTAAAAATGATATAAAAAAATAAAAAAACTAATAAAACTTTATTAATTTTTTAAAATCCATTTCAATTCCATGCAAATGGGAATATCTTAAGACTTAGACCAGCTCAGCTCAAATGAGAATATGTTATGGCTCCTTGCAATTGTTGTGACCTAATTCCAATACCCTATAGCATGACACATGGCCTACATATGTAACGTGTACAATATTGTGTATTACAATGCAAGGGATTAAAGTTGCAACTTGGGCAAGCCCAACTTGAGCTTGAATTGACCCAACCCACATTTTTGCGTGGTTGAGCTTCAATTTTTGGCCCTCAAACTAGGCCTAGACCAAAAGCATCGTGCTTTTCAATTTTTGGTGCTAGACTTGGCACTTGATCTTAGCTCCACTTAAACCTAACATGCATGCATGATACGTACACAAATTTCTTATTAAAAGCTTTAAATTAATCATGATAAATAGGCTCATGAAACTTTTTAGTGCATTGAGCCTAATAGTCCATTTTAGCTCAATAAACCAATCCAAACTCGACCCGAGGTTGGATCCGACCCGAGTATATTAATTTTTAGTTCAAGGTTGGGTTGGAAAGATCATGTTAGACCACATGTCTAGTTAGGGCCTAGGCCTTAGGTCCGATATTTACAGTTAAAAATAAAATTTTGATGACTTAAGCCCAACTGACCAACCCAAACTCTATTTGGGCTTACACCCAACCCAGATATGTCAACTTTCAGTCCAGGCTAGGTTCGGGTTCGAAAGATTGGCCTTGATCTCATGTCCAATTTCCACCAAGCCTTAGGTCCAATAATTAGGGTTTGGGCCTTGGCTGAAATTAAACCCAATCAACGAACAAGACCCATTTCCTATACAAATCATCAAAATTTTATTTTTAATTCATTTAAATTCTATTTAAAAATAATATTTTTAAGCACTAAAAGCAAATGAAATGAAACTTTTCTATTTATTGGAAGTTAAAATCGATGGAGAAAAGAGAGGAAGTCCACATATAAATTTCTCCTAAAATTCAATTTATATATGATACATGAGTAAAATTATAATTAAACCAACCACACAACCCAAAAAGAAAAATGTTTGAATAGGACTTGGACCAACTTAGTTTAATTGGGAATTTCATGGTCTCTTTACTCTTAAATTTAACTAATGTAGTGCAATCGGACTGTTCCCAACTGGAGGTGATTTGGCTTCCAGTAGACGACGAACTCGGTTGTTCTACAAAAAGTGAATCAGAGAACCCGGGGTTGCTTACCCGGCAAGGTCGCTCCGATGCTTAAGTTAGTACTTGGTTGCGAGCTGATAATAGCTTAGAATGCAAGAGAGCTAGAGAGCAGAGATTACGCGTACCTTTCACCCTCGGGGGGTGGAGCCTTTATATAGTGGAGCCTTCGCGGGTTTCATGGAGCGGTTATGGGATCCTCGTCACGATGAGGTCCGTTTCCGCGCTAGTTAGAGATAACGATGCCAACTGATAAGATTCATCACTTCCACCCGAATCGGACGGGGGAGATAATGTTAGCTGTTACGAGATGTGATCCCGTGAGGCGTGGAATCTGGTGGCGAGATCTTCGGGGTTGCCATGCAGTGGTCAGTTAGTATTACCCGAGCTAGTGCCCTTTGGATCCGATACGAATGCCGAAGTGCCTTGGGACCGAGGTGGTCCTGATGCGATCGCGCACCGAGGTGAACTCGTCCCGAGGTGGTTTGGTTATTCGAGCATGATTCGTTGCAAACTTGGTGCGTCGGACTGAGCTGTCATCCTAATAGTTAAGTCGTGTCCACGTGTCTCCCTATTACTAGGTTGGGCCAAATCACCCTACATCAATTGCCCCCCACTCCCCGAGCCAGGGGTCTCGACTCGGTGCGGGGAGTTCATGACGAGCCAAGTGGATTTGGTCCAAGGTCCATACAGCTATCCAAATGAATCATGGGTCAGACTTGTTTGGCCACCCGACTCAACCAGGAAAAGCTCAGGTCGCGTCTAGCCTACGTGCAGACGTCACACGATCTATAAATTCCACGGACGTCAAAAAACGCGCTAAACCGATTTTATCCTCGGGGGTCGCGCAATCGGTTTTCCTAGGAGCCGTTGGATTGCTTCGATCTCGACCATTAGTTTTCGGACATAGCGGCTATAAATAGGGGGTCCGTGACTCATTTTTCTCACCACAAATTTGCAAGTCTTTGTTCTGAGGTTGTGTCAGAATCCTTCAGCTCGCTACTTTCTTCTTCATTTTCCGAGGTCACTCTTTTCTCGGTGAGTTTGTGTTTTCCTAAGTTTGTTCTTTCTTTGTTTTTTAATCATGTCTAGCTCTAGCATAGATAGGCTCTTAGGTAACTCTAATGAGGTCGAGGGTGGTGAGGTGCAATCCGCATCCCCTGCTAGGGAGGTCAGCTCGTCGCTGGGCGACTCCCCTCTTCGGTCTTTAGAGGGAACTTCCGTGCTCGAAGTTGAGCCATCTCGGCTCAAGGAGATCGAGGTTTGGGAAGAGGGTCCAGTTCTCTAGAACGGAGGCCCCGTCTTCTTCCCGAGGTTGGGATCCAGATGACTTTGGTCCTTCTACTTTGACCTCGGATAGGCTAATGTACTTAGTAGCTCGCTGTCGTCTTCCCGATAGCTTAGTCTTTAGTCTTCCTCTAGGTCAATATCCTTGGGCTCACGATCACCATGAGCTCGCGGTCTTTGAGGAGCAGCCTGCGGTTGGGCTACGTTTCCCACTTCACCCCTTCATCGTAGAGATAGTAAAGTTTTTTAACATCACCATCGGCCAACTACACCCGAACTCCATTCGAAATATAGTTGGTACCATCTCATTATTCCACACGTATAACCGACCTCTGTCCCTAGATATCTTCAGCACGATCTGTGCGATCAAGAGAAATTCTGCTAGTCTGCATGGGGACGTCAGACAAAGCTATTACATCTCTCCTCGGCTTGGGTTCAACATCCTGTTCGGCTGCCCGAACAAGGTTCCGGCCTGGAAGATGAGGTACTTCATTGTCTGAAATCCTAAAGGGTGGTCTTTTCCAACTCACTGGATGGTGGCTATCAAGGATCCCAGGGTGAGCTTAGATGCGAAAAATAGGGCAGTTATCAACTCGTGGAGGGACCTCGGCCCCGAGATGAAAGATTTCTTGGCCGAGGAGAAGCTTGTGCGAGCTGGTCTGAACCCTCCTGGTAGGTTTCCACCTTGGTTTTTACTTTAAGGTTCTCTTTAGTTTGCAACTAACCTTTTGCTCTTGCAGTTACCATGCTGGAGGTCGATGCCAAGAACCTTCTCAAGAGCTTTCAGGGAGGGAAGAAGAGGAAGGCTTCGAAGAAGCCTCGCCGGGACGCCGATCTTTCATCCCCTGCCCCATCGGAAGTCCTTGTCGTGGAGCCGATCTCTGCCGAGTTCCCCAAGGAGGAGGTCTGCCCTCAACCCCCCGTAGTGGACTTGGATGACGATCAGAAGGAAGGTGCTCAACCTCATGAACCAGGGAGCACTTTTGTACCTGAGCAGGAAAGCGTCCAACCTCATGAGTCGGAGAGCGTTTCTGCACCAGGGCCCAAGTCCCCCAAGGAAAGAATAATGACTCTTCGGCTCGGAATGCGCAAGAGCAGGGATGCCATCTTTCCTGACGAGGTCGCAGAGTGGGCTAACATGCCTACAGCCGGCCCAGAGGCCGAGCTGCCAGTTATTGCATGGTGGTAAGTATCTTACTTTACATTTTATTTCCTTGTCAATTTTTCAAATGTACTTACCTCGGTTTTATTTGCTAGGTGAACTCCGCCATTCATTCGTTAATGTGCCAGTCCGAGATCCGCCTGAAGCAGGCTCGGGATGATGAGGAAAAGGCACACCAGCTTCATTGCAAACTGGACATAGCTTGGGACGAGATATTTCGGGCCAAGAATGGAGCTCGGAGCCAGCAGGAGCTGATCTTGGTCATAACCGAGGAGAAGGCGAAACAACAGGAACTAATCTCCACACTGACCGAGGAGAAGATGAAGCAATAGGAGCTAATCTCAACGATGACTGAGGAGAAGGTGAGGCTTCAACGAGAGATCGAGAATCTTGAAGCAACGATCCAGGAGCAGACTAAGATCTTCGAGACTGTCATCTAAGAGGCGCGAGCTGAAGACAAAAGGGACGCCATTGAACGCTTCAAGGGATCCTCGGAGTTCCACGATCTCCAGGTCGAATATGGATTGAGCTCCTATCATTCCGGTTACAAGCTGTGCAAGTACTTGATGCGGCAGAAGTTCCCCGATCTTGATCTTGGAGTTGTCTCTATGTGGGACCTTACCCCCGAGGTGGCAGAGGTGGCGAATGAAGAGCCTGGCTCATCAGAGGAGGAAAACGACGACGAAGTCGAAGAGAAGGGCCCCTCGGGTCAAGTGGACGTGGGAAAGCACATGGAGACCGACCCGGCTGGCAGTCCTCATGCATGATTTTGGCTTTTTCTTCTTTTTGTGTTTTGGATGTACACCTCGAGGCCACCGAGCTCGGGTTACAATGAAATCTTTGTACTTACACTCTTTTCATAAATGAAATACAAACTTTTCTGAGTAATCCTTGTGCAAAAATATTCTAAGTGTAATGACTCCCGATCTTGGCAACAAGTGTATAGGTTACTCGAATTACCGAGCTACCGAGCTGGACAACAAGTAAGGATAACCAAAGTAAAAATTTATCTAAGTGTTTGTTACCCCGAACTGTCTACTTGGACTATTAGTAGGGGCAACTTTACGTAATGTACACCGGGGTGAGCGACACTGCAGGGTATATACCCGACCTGTCCGCACATGGGCTACTCATTTAAATGTCGGTTGTCCCTAACGGGCCCAACCTGTTGATATATGCCGAAGTGGGCTAGACATCGTAGGGCTCACACCCGAGTTGTCTACGCCTTAGGCATTGGAGGTACTTTGCCTATGCTGAAGAGGCGACTAGGACTTATATGCCCATGCCGAGGAGGCGACTGGGACTTATATGCCCATGCCGAGGAGGCGACTCAGACTAGTTCACCCAATCCGAAGAGTTAATTGGGACTTATATGATGTCGATGTCTTTTATCAGTTCGATACTTTTAGTCCTTGGACTTCTGGGAGTGACTCGCAGTCTGCTCTCCAGTTCGACGAACACAGGTAGTATCGCCTTAAATTGCTGATGTTCCACGGTCGAGGTACCTGTTTTCCTTCTAAGGTTTCGAGCTCGTATGTACCTTCCCCAAGTACCTGCTTTACTCGGTAGGGACCTTCCTAGTTCGGTCCGAGCTTACCGACACCGAGCTTAGGCGCCATAGCTTTCCGAAGGACCAGGTCTCCGACACGGAAGTGCCGCTTCTTGACCCGGGCGTTATAGTACCGAGCCACTCTTTGCTGGTAGGTTGCGGTCCGGATATATGCAAGGTCCCGTACTTCTTCCACCAGGTCGAGGTTGGTACGGAGCTCGTCATCGTTGGTTTCTTCGTCGTAAGTTTTTAGACATAGCGTAGGTACCTCTATCTTAACTGGGATCACTGCTTCCATGCCATAGGTGAGGTTGAAGGGGGTTTCACCCGTAGCGGTCTTCACGGTAGTTCGGTAGGCCCATAATACACTAGGTAGGTACCTCTATCTCAACCTCACCGAAGTGAGGTTCTGCTGTATCCCCATCTCAGCGCACCAACTCTGAAACTTGATATCTTCGAATTGCTTGCCGTTGTCAGAGATAAGCACCCGAGGTAGTCCAAAGTGGCATACTATATTTCTCCAAAAGAAGTTTTGTACACTTCGGGCCGTGATTGTAGTTAGGGGTTCCGCCTCCACCCACTTCATGAAGTAATCCACTGCTACCACTAAAAATCTCCTCTGTCCTGTCGCTGGCAGGAATGGTCCAAGAATGTCGATTTCCCACTGTGCGAATGGCCATGGGCTAGTGAGGTACTTCAGGTCGACAGTAGGTCGGTGGTGGATGTTAGCGTGCCTTTGGCATTTATCGCATTTCTTGAAAAGCTCGAGTGCGTCTGCCTTCACTGTGGGCCAGTAATACCCCTGTCGCAGCGCTTTCTGGGAGAGAGCCCTGCCCCCTAGGTGTCTGCCACACAGGCCTTCATGAGTGTTGCGGAGAACGAGCTCAACCTCTGAGGGTCGTAAGTAGTGCAAGTAGGGGAGCGTGTAGGATCTCCGGTACAGCCATCCGTCTATCATGACGTACTTGGGTGCCTGGAGCTCTACCCTTCTGGCTGCATTGCAATCTGCAAGGAGTGTCCCATGAAGCAGGTAGCTCGCGAGTGGGTCAATCTAGCTCGTCTCTGCTTGTGCAACAGGAGCGACTTGCCGAGGTAGGTTCTCTATATACATGGTCCTCATGGTGTTGCTGCTCGTGCTGGCTAACCGGGACAAGGCATCGACCTCAGCATTCTCGGACCTTGGAATCTGCTTGATGAAGTATGACTGGAAGCTGCGTAGAACTTCCCTGACCTTGGCTAGATAAGTAGCCATGGTGGGGTCGCGAGCTTCATAATCGTCGGTGACCTGGTTGATCACAAGCTGGGAATCACTGCAGATGACGACGTGTTTTGCTTGTACTTCATTCGCTAGAGTGAGCTCGGCTATCAGTGCTTCGTACTCCGCTTCGTTATTAGATGCTACAAACTCAAACCGAAGTGCATACTGCAGCTTCACCCCACTTGGCCCATACAGAATAATTCCGGCTCCGCTTCCTTATTGATTAGATGAGCCATCTACGTGGAGGATCCAGGGCTCCTCGTCCCAGGTTGGTCGTGCTCTAACCAGGACTGGTGCCGCACTGGTTGAAGCTTCCTCTCTGTGCTCGAGCTCAATCAAATCGGGGACTGCGGTGCTGAAGGTGCATTCTGCAACGAAGTCGGCCAAGGCTTGGGCCTTAATCATCATCTGAGGCTCGTACCGGATATCGTACTCGCTGAATTCGATGGCCCACTTCGTCAATCTGCCAGATACCTCGGGCTTGAGTAAGATTTTCCTCAGAGGTTTGCTGGTGAGAATGACGACGGTGTGGGCTTGGAAATATAGACAAAGCTTCCGAGCTGCTATGACTAGTGCGTATGCCAGTTTCTCGATCTCTGGGTACCTTGTTTCGGCATTCTGCAAAACTTTTCTAACATAGTAGATAGGTCATTGAACCCGATCTACTTCCTTTATCAGTACCGAGCTGACTACTTCATCACTCGTGGAGAGGTACAACTTCAAAACATCTACCTCCTCGGGTCGGGTCAGAACCGGGATGCTAGCTAAGTATTTTTTTAGATCGTTGAAGGCGAGTTGGCATTCTTCGGTCCATTCGAAATCCTTACTTTTCTTAATTGCCTTGAAAAAAGGTAGGCAACGATCTACTGACTTGGACATGAAGCGGCTCAGAGCGGCTATACGACTGTTTAGCCTTTGAACCTCCTTCAATTTACGAGGTGGTTCATATCTAGGATTGCCTTTATTTTTTCAGGGTTGGCTTCGATGCCACGTCGGTTAACTATGTAACCTAGGAATTTACCCGAGGTGACACCGAAGACACACTTGTTAGGGTTTAACATCATATTATACTTGTGCAAAATTTCAGAAACACAATTGGAATCATTTATTAAGCAATTTGAAAATTGGGTTTTGACGACCATGTCGTCTACATAGCACTCAACCTTGTTGCCGATCAACGGCTCAAAGATTCTGTTTACAAGTCTTTGGAAGGTCGCCCCGACATTTTTTAGTCCAAAGGGCAAGACATTGTAACAGTACAATCCTAGTTCGGTTATGAATGCCGTTTTTTCCTGGTCGGCAGGGTCCATCTTGATCTGATTATATCCTGAGTACGCGTCCAGAAAACTCAGCAACTCGTGCCCTAAGGTCACGTCCACTAGATGGTCAATCTTAGGGAGTGGGAAACAATCCTTCAGGCAAGCCCGATTCAGGTCGGTATAATCGACGCACATGCGCCATTTACCGTTGGCATTTTTTACCAGAATAGGCCTATCTCGGGTAATGGACCTCCCTGATGAAATTGGCTGCGGGGAGCTTCCCGACCTCCTCGTCAACTATTCTCCAGCGCTTCGGGGCGAGGTTGCGTTTCTTCTGTCTAACGGGCCTGACAAAAGGATCAGTATTTAACTTATGTTATTATCTTAGCATCTATACCGGGCATCTTCACTACGGACCATGCGAATATATCTAAATTTTTAATTAAAAACTTACCAGTTGAGAACGGAGAGGTTCCTCGACCGATGCACCAATCTGGAGAGTTCTAGCTGGATCTTCTGTTGAAACAAGGACGTGGATGGTCTCTTCTGTTGGTGTAGCTCGCTCCTAGGTGTACTTCGTAGGTCGCTCTAGCTCGAGGTCATCTGCTATCTTGGCTTTCCCTTCGAGGGCGGCGACATAGCATTTGCAAGATTCGAACTGGTCGCCTCGCGCTACCCCTACTCTGAAATCCGTGGGGAACTTCATAGCCAAATAGTAGGTGGATACCACTACGCGAAGTGCGTGGGTGATGGGTCGACCTACAATGGCATTGTATAGGCAGGGGAGTCGCGACCACTAGGAAAGTGTGCTCGAATCTCGCGATATTAGGCCACGTGCCGACCTCCACAGGTACTGAAATTCGCCTTAGGGGCCTGACTTCTTCTTTGCTGAAGCCTACCAGAGGAGTACTTGTGGGCTTGATGTCGCTTTCGTCGAGCTGGAGCTTGTCAAAGGCGTCCTTGAATAAGATGTCAGCCAAGCTCCCTAAATCCACTAGGACGCACTTAACTTCAAAATCGTTGATCCTCATCTTTATGACTAGCGCGTCATCATAGGGGTATTGAATCCCGTGCGCGTAGTCTTCTGTGAAGAATATGGGGTCTTCGAGCCTTGGTCACCGAGGTCTTCCCCGCTGCCAAGGTGCAGCTCGCGACAATAGACCCACCTATAATCATGTTGATTACTCCGTGGATCGGTCTTTCTTCGGGAAGCTATCTCTATTCACTCTGTAGACTGCTGGACTCAGGAGCATCTCTCCTTTGCTCCCCCTTCCGATTTGTCTGGTTTTTATGATCTTTTTGTACAAAATTTTTCAAGTATCCGCGACGGATGAGTTCTTCAATCTCGTCGTGGAAGTTTCTACAATTTTCGGTACTGTGACCTTGATCTCTATGAAAATGACAGTATACATTTTTGTTTCTAGTGGCGGGATCTCCCCTCAACCAAGGTGGCCACTTCACATAAGAGGTGTCCTTGATCGCCATGAGAATCTCTCCCTGCTTCGCGTTGAGGGGCATGTAGCTCGTTCTTTCAACTGAAGGAGTTCGGGAACGCTGATCTGACTTGTTCCCTCCCCTAGTTGGTGACTTGCTCTTTCTTCACTTGTTGTCCCCATTGTTCGAGGTGTCACCTTCTCGTTTCCTCTTCTTCGCTGGGTTCTCTTTCTGGTTCATCTTCTCTTCTATCCCGATGAACTGAACAGTGAGCTTGAGAAACTCGGTGATATCTTTGGGCTTGTTGGCTACCACGTGCCACTTGAACTCCCTATGAGTGATACCTCTCTTCGCTGCCGTGAGTCTTATAGCGGGATCCAGATCGGGAATTTGTAGACAAGTGTCATTGAAGCGTTTGATGTAACTTCAAATCGACTCTCCTTCCCTCTGGACTATGTTGAGGAGGCTTTCTTGTGACCTCGGGCACTTCTTGCTGGTGATGAAGTGCGAGGTGAACATCTGCACGAACTGCGCCCAACTCTTGATCGTCCCTGGCGCGAGGTTCTTGTACCACGTGCGAGCTACTCCTTTGAAGGTCGTAGAGAAGGCAATGCACATGCAAGATTCATCAGCCTCAGCTAAGTGCATCTGGGAGTGGAAGGAGTCTACATGATCATTTGGGTCGAATGACCCATGATACTTATCAAGCTGAGGTACTTTGAAGTCCTTCAGCATCGGGGTAGCCAGGAGCTCGGAGGACAAAGGAGATGGCACGGAGAGGAGAGGAGCGGTCTTCGTGGCTTTTGAGCTTGCCTCCTCTTTGCCTTTAGGTTGTTCGGGCTGACTAGGTCCGGCGAGTTGGCTTGGAACTGTAGCTCGGTGTGCCTAACGACGCCGCTTCTTCGGCTTCTTGACTAGTTCTACATTTGTGCTGCTAACTTCGGTGTGATCGGGTATGGTGCGCACACTAGGTAATTCGAACTGCTGGTTCTGGCTGCTGTGGATGGAGAGACCTCGTCTGGAGTCCACGGCCAGAACCCCGAACTGATTCCCCACGAGCGGACCTTCTTGACGTGATGGCCTAGGTGAAACGGCCCTGGCGGGCTGAGTGTCTCCCAATTTGTTAATGTTCTCCGAAGCAGGAGTAATCTGTCTGTCCCTCCTGCCTCGAGATGAGACTTGGCTCCCAAGGGGATGTGGAACCTGGGAAGTTTGTCCTCGGTAAGGAGGGTGAGTGTTCTGATGACAGGATCTGCTTTCTTGTGGGGCCGGATTCCGAGGTGGAACCGGTTGTTGATTTTGCGGTAGTGGAGGGAACTGTTGCTGATATTGCTGCTGGTAAAAGTGGTGCAGGACCTGCTGTTGGTATTGCTGGAATTGATGGACCTATTGCATTTGGACCTGAATAGTCCGCACGTAGTGTACCAGGTCATCAAGCTAATTCTGCCCGACTGCAGGGGGAATCACAGAGGGTTCAGTAAAGGTTGCACCCATTGTAGAAGGGAGTGGGACATTCACTGGTGCTATGACTCGAGGTATGTTCAATGTTGGAACCCCATCTGCCGAGAGAAGCACGGTGAACTGGCCGATGCACATGGCTGGGACCTGAGGTTGCCCCCTGAAGACGTTCATTTCAGCATTCTGTTTGGTGTTACTAGAGGATGCCATGGATGCTTTTCGAGGAAAGAGGCTTCTTGTAGCATTTCTCACAGACGACGCCAAATGATGTAGTGCAATCCGGCTGCTCCCAACTGGAGGTGATCTGGCTTCCAGTAGACGACAAACTCGGTTGATCTGCAAAAAGCAAATCAGAGAACCCGGGGTTGATTACCCGGCGAAGTCGTTCTGATGCTTAAGTTAATACTTAGTTGTGAGCTGATAATAGCTTAGAATGCAAGAGAGCTAGAGAGCAGAGATTACGCGTACATTTCACCCCCGGGGGGTGGAGCCTTTATATAGTGGAGCCTTTGCAGGTTTTGCGGAGCGGTTCTGGGATCCTCGTCACGATGAGGTCCGTTTCCGCGCTAATTGGGGATAACGTTGCCAACTGATGAGATTCATCACTTCCGCCCGAATCGGACGAGGGAGATAATGTTAGCTGTTACGAGACGTGATCCCGTGAGGCACGGAATTTGGTGGCAAGATCTTCGGAGTTGTCATGCAGTGGTCAGTCAGTATAAACCGAACTAGTGCCCTTTGGACCCGACCTGATACGAATGCCAAAGTGCCTTGTGACCGAGGTGGTCCTGATGTGATCGTGCACCGAGGTGAACTCGTCCCGAGGTGGGCTTGCCTCGAGATGGTTTGGTTATTCGAGCTCGATCCATTGTAGACTTGGTGCGTCGGACTGAGCTATCATCCTGCTAGTTAAGTCATATCCACATGTCCCCCTATTACTAGGTCGGGCCAAATCACCCTACATCATTAACTTTTCACATAACAAAGTCATTGCATTACACGGGTCCTGACTTGTGCTAATTAATAAAATCAAGATCATCTAAGGTATTTCAACGGTAGGCCATGTCACCAAAATTATGGCATGCCAACTTACCAAGGTGAACTTGCCCACATAACATTGTAGCCACATATGGAGAATATCTATCCTCCTACTACATAATATTATACAGGGGGAGATATTCCGCAGGAAATCCCACGTCTGAAATAGAAATCAGATTCAATCATTGCAAAATCCGTTCAAACACCCATAATAGCCTTGCATAGGGAATATCTCCCTATGAAATAAAAGCACAAAGGGAGGAGATGTTCCCGAGGTAAGGCTGTATTGGCTGTTTGAACGGTGTTTTAACGGGTCTTGCACCGACTGAAGCCGACTATTTTTATCATCTTATTGACAACTAACAAGATACAGGAATTCTGCAAAAGAAGAAAATTAAAAACAAAAAAAAAATGCATCGAGAATTCTGCAAAAAAAAAGAAAATTAAAAAAAATGCATTGGGCAACCTTTGATTGGTCATGGCTACAAAAAGCATCGCTTGTTTATTCTGTCATCTTCTAAACAATCTACACATCCCGTTTGTATTGGCTATAATGAAACATAATAGAGAAATATAAAACCTATACGGTCATGCACCTCTACTCACATTTTTTTCCCTAATTACAGGGCTCTATGCAGACCTTGCGGTCCCATAGAAGTTTGTTGTCACCGACACCAATTCAATTGTCGCTTCTTTTGTGTTTTTCCTTGCTTGTTGGCCTTTCCTCTTCAAAATTCTTGACTCTTCAGTATTCATCTCTGTGGTTGTAACGACAATTTAACTAACATCCAGAAAAAATAATGAATATTGTGGATATGAACCTTTGCAGGCTTTTTCTTTGTAATTTCATATTTACTTTTGTTGTCTCTTAAAGAAAGGTTTTTGGCAGAGAAGGAGCCTTTCATCACTGTTACTCTCGAGTTCTACCACCCGCGCATCCCATCTGAAACGGGTAGCAAGGGCTCTGGCAGATTCAATAAGAGGCACTGTGTCCCGAAGTATCACCCATCCCTGCATGGATCTCATTTTGTTAAGCATATCAAGGGCATGCAAGTAACCAAAAAAAACCTCAGCAACCTTAGATTCTGGACAGTTTATTAATTGGAAAAAAAATTGTAAATGACAGTCTGTATCGAACTGGTGATCTTAATTAATGTCATGTTAATAAGATACCATAGTCAAAAAAGAAACAGATTAGTATTCAAAATGAACATGGAGTAAAAACCAGGCAATGATAAACAAAAGGAAGGTTAAGTTTGGGAGTGCCTATTTCAAAAATAAATGTTCATGAGCATTTCATGAAAAAACACTTATTTCAAATAGTAGTAGTGTGAGTATTTTCAAGATGACGTGAAAGAACACTTATTCAATAAGCGCTTATTGAATAAGCATTTCAAAATAAGCTCGAATTGCTTCTCAAATAAGCACTTATTTTGGGCATATTTTCCAAATGCCAATAAGTGCTTATTGGTGTGGTTGTGGCCCAAAACAAGTGCTTATTCGAATAAGCACTTATTTTTAAGCACTCCTGAACTTCACCTAGGGAACAAGACTATTTTTAAGCCCCAAACATGCTGATTTTCAAATGATCAAGGTGGTGTCTTAAATTTTTTTTCATTAGTAAATTATTATCTGGTCCAAAATACTACTGATCCTCGAGGTAGCATCAACTTTGGGGCAGCCTAGGAATGTTCAGATTGGAGAGTCTATGCCAAAAGGAACATCTCTCAAGAAGGACTACTGCACCATATACTGAGTATATTAAAAACACGTCTGAATGCCTGTTTATATTATGATAATTCTACTATGCCTATTCATTATGCATGCACACATATATACTGAGTTCACACGCACATACCCCACTGTGCCAAAATATCCTCTTGGAAGTACTAAATATTTTCCATATCTTGAATTTTACGTATTTAAAAATCACCAATATACTGAGTTTCTAATATCATAGTTTTCCTTATAAAAGTGCTTTTTTTTTCTTTTTTTTTTCCTCCATTCTTTATACTAGCATAGGCATATTATGGTACACAAAAAAAGGCATGGCAGTGCCTACTTACACAGATGAAAACCTCAAGAGATGAGATGTTTGATTTTCTTTTCCTTTTTTATTTGGGGGGTGGGGGGTTTCAACTTTGACTGAATCTGGTGAGGTATTACATTTTCATCCCATTGTCTAAACTTAAACAATAAATAATTGAAGTCCCTCCGTGGCATCACTAATTTAAAGATACAAATGACTTCATGTGCACAGGGTCTTAGGCTCTTTGCAACAACAGCCTTGATTATTTAGGTGTTCGAAAATATGGTTGGCTACTTGGCTTTGTTTTTGTTTGCTGTTACTTAGGCTTAGTTTGTTGGCAGTACAAATTTGCACTGGTGTAAATGCATGGGAGTGCGAATAGGCTGAGATCAGATTTAACCCTGTCTTATTTGTTTGAGAGAAGTAAATGAAGTGGTCCCTACTTTATATGAAAGAGAATGGAGATGGGAGGAGGGTTAGTTGTTTGGGAGTGTGGCAGGAAGAAGATGATGTGGTCCCCTATTTATACGAGAGAGAATTGAGATCAGAGGAAAGTGGTGTAAATTTTGCATCAGTTTTTGGGATGCAAAATTTGCACTGCCAGTGGGTGCGACTGATACAAGAATTATAAATTTTGTGTCAGGTAGGAGTACACATCAGAATTACAAACAAATAGAAGCAAAACTGAACCAGGTGCAAAAATTATATCTGTTCAGATTTGCACCACAAACAAAGAGAGCACATGCCTAGGCAATACCTTTTGCAAAAGAACATAACCAGCAAAAAAAGAAACTCCACATGGTAATAAATCACATAACAGTAGAGGCATAATTAAGAAAGGTACCTCTGGGCGAAGAAGCCTATCCATCTCAGTGAATAAATCAAGCATAGTGCACCTATGCTGCTGGCCAGTTTCAAGTGAAAGAAGTCCTTCAGCATGCACCATATCGTAAGTTCTAGGGTATGTTGGAAATGCCTCACACCTGGAATAAAGATATCACTAATTTTAAAAGAGAATCTTAGATAAAGCATGTAAAGTACATATCATTATAATGATCTTTGGAAATAAGATATATTGTATAGGAGAAATTTTATTGGCTTGTTATACATCCTCAATGAACCAACCATGCCAAGGCACCGAGCTACCAGCTTACTTATCAGTTGAACTGAACAATTGGTAGATCATCGCCCAACAACAAGATCAAAAGACTGATTTTTATTCTATGTTGCAACATTATGTTATATTCTTACCTTATTATTCACATCCAAGTTTGACATCTAGATGAGAATGCTAAGGTCTCTCATCATAACAATCTCAGGCCTTGTCCTATCTAAGCCAAGGTCCACTTAGTGAACAGCATATTCTAGATTGCAGGTTGACTGGCCATGTCAATTATAACAGTTGTGGCTCGTTGAGAATAATTGGCTTTACCCCATTATATATGTTCTCAAACAGTAGCTAACTAACTAAACTTGCTTCCAGACAGAAGTTTGGCACAGGATATTGCAGAACAAGGATCGGCTGTATGATCCAAAAGTCTATACTCGAGGAAAAGGGGAACATAGATAGTTTATCAGTCGCATAACTTCTGCCAAAATAAATCAGTATGTAATCTGAATACTGGCAAACAAGTCTTTTGCCATACCCTGGGCCCACATCTTCTTGCTTGCTAAGGATTCAGTTCAATTCAAATAGTAGTTGGTCCTAAATAGTGAATTGGAAAAACAGACAGCAGGGAGCAAATGAAGAATTGGAACACGGGGAAGATACATACCAGTCATGTAAGACACCAACAAATCCCCTATCAAGGATTAAAGGAAGGTAGTTTGGTCCGCTTGTAGGAACTACGTTCATGACCCAAACAGTTTTCCCACTTTCCAATAAAGCAGAATTAAAACCACCAAATCGAGCATTCATGTCTAGGACATTCCTTAACATGTTATAAGGTGGAGAAGGATCCTCATCACCAGGTCTCTTTGGATGATCTGAGAAGATCAGGGGTGAGAGAAGGGACCAGTAATTGCGAACTGCTGAGTTCCAGTTTATAGCATCATCAGCAAACTCTTCTGAATGTACCCCTGATTAAAATGAGAAATATTAAACAAATATACCATAGAAGAAAGAAATAAATTAATGGCCTTCATTCTCTATCAAATCCTGTGTGATCCAACAAGAACTGTGCAACAGGGTAATGGACAATAAAATTACCATGAACTTCAAGTTCTGTAGAGTTCAACTTGGCCCTTGATGGCCAGGTTGTTCGCCTTTCAATAGGAATCCATCTGTGGCTATGAGTTCCTCCAATGCAAGGTTGGAGAGGTCGATAATATGGAGTTTCAACATCTTGACCTTTACTGCAGATGGAAAGTCCAGAACCAGATTTCCTAGAAATCCATCATGTAATGTACAACTTGAAATTAGGAACCTAACCATGATAACATAATGAACACAATAAGTGGTTACTGTTAATTATATTCCAATATATAATATCAATGCCTCACCTAGAAGCATAACAATCTTTTTTACTTGTCTTCTTCCAGACAACAGTTTCCTCTTGTTGTGACAACATGTCCCAGCAGAGATTTTCTGCAAAATTGTGAACAACTGTCCATTTCTTTTGATTCTCTTTGTTACGAAGAGATTGAGCATTGGTAATAGGTGAAGTCCAAACGAAGTATCCACCAGGTCTCAAAACTCTATCCACTTCAACCAACAAAATACCATCTGCATTATATAATTAGGAAAAAGAAAAGCTTAGTAAACTACAATGTTGCCAAATCCAGTTTACACAAAAAGACAAAAAGGAATATGATGGGGAAGAAGAAAGCAACATGTTAGCCAAGTATTGATTACCAAGTGGATCTGCCACCATGGGAGTAAGCTCATTGGAAATACCAAAAAAAAGGGGAATAAAAACTGAAGCTAATGAATGCCCAAAAGACTTTTTTTAGTAAAACCAAAAGACACTATTGAAGGACATAACTCTATGGAACAGTGAAACCATGACAACTCAAGTTAAAATTTTAGAAACTTAAAAAAAAAGTTCCAAAAGCATTGTATTAAATACAAATTAGCCAACATAGACACAATTATTCACCTGTTCTTTTCATTTTTACATTTATTCTTCATGTTGACAAAAAACATGAGCTTGGCATCTGACCATGAAAATGCATCTCAATCCAAATAAACCAATGAGTTCTAGCCCACAATACCAATATGTTAGAACATAATCAAAAACAGGGAAAAAATCCTCTATTATGTAAGCTCCAAAGATGGAAACGGTTGGTCTAATCCCATTTGAAGCAAGGGCATGGGATTCAAAGAAGTGTAGTAATATCACACTGATTATTTCATATAATAAAGATAAGATTGGGGAGTTCCTAGATCAGCCAGTTTGACTATTCTTGGGCTTTCTAGAGGCAAGATCTTGAAGACAATTTTATTGGAGGATTTTCACCCCTATTAGCACTATTTATTTATATCCTGTAATTGGGAGCTGCTGCTCTAGTTCTTAAATGGAGGTTAAGGACCTTAAAGCATAGTTTTTCACATTTCTTACTGTATCTTTGATGCAAATGCAAATTCAGGAGACAATTAACAAGTCAAAGAAATATAACAAGAAGAAGAATATGACAGCTTGACTGGGATTTAATGACAACCAGTTCCAGATTTTGTGGTCTATTATGTAGCCTGTACCTGATCATCTAACCATTAGTTTGGATGTGGATTTTAGATATGATGGTTCTACTAGTTCCTTACCCTGTAAAATTTCAGATTAACTGGAGAAGCAAGGTGTCATTCATCACCTTTGACCAGGGAAGCCATTGTGGCACTTTGCCCAAGCTATGGTAGTGCCTTTTAGTTGGGTCTAATAAGGTCCAAAAGATTCCTCTCTTGAAGTTAGGGCCAGTTTAGGAATCTCAAGAAAATGGCATCCCTGTGCACGATGTCCCTCCAGTGCAGGCTCCAGGGAGGGACAGATGATCGCAGCCTTACCCCAGCACATACAGAGGCTGTTTCCAAGATTTGGACCCTTGTAATGGATTTGAGCATCTAGTTCACTAAGGTTTAAATTGTCTGAAGGTCCAGTATAAGTTTTATGCATCTCATGTTTTAGAGGGTTTTTAAGAGTCTTATACATAGTAAGTACTATGGTAATGGAAGTTTCTTAATAGAATATTAAGTGAACAAAGGGTATTTTTTTTTTCTGAATCATGTGAACAAGAATACAGATATTTTTTTGATCAATAACAAAAATACAGATATTAACTAGAACAATGGAGAATAAATATCACCAATATTATTTTTAAATCACTTGTACCAATACCAAATTTATTTTGGAATCACTTGTACCAATACTCATCTTAGTTTGATGTTTTTTCTTGAACATCAATGACCATAAGGCTTAAGCCTCACATTATTACATATCAAAAGATCCTTGTGACTTGGAGACAAATTTTTGAAGAACTAAGGTATTGGATTAAAATAACCAGAACATAAACAGCATAACCTGTGCACAGCGAGGACCTGAACAACTGGGGCTACACAAAACAACTATTGATCACCAATCTGTCCACCCAACTCAAATGTCAATTACATTAAGAGAACAGATAATCAGTACTGAAGAACTTAGTATAGAATGCACCCCGAAACAATCTGAGTTGAAGATAATCATAACTGCTGTAACAGTGTTACGGAAATATGTGTTTTCATGTTTTTTGTGTGATTCTGATAGCTCCTGGGGTCTGGGAACATGGCCCATGTACAGGTCTGGGCCCTCCATAGCATGCCACCTATTCCATTTTTCAAGAGTCAGGGCCAACCACCAAAAGGATCCGAATTAAAACTCCGGCAGTACCATAAATCAGTTTAATCAGATGAATATCAATCATCTCACTGGGGTATTATTTATAGCAATGATTATTAAATAAAAAAACTTTTTCAATGGTACATTTAAAAGCTTTATTATCAAAGGGATGGAACCTTCTGTACAAGCTTATTTTTGGCCCAGCTTATCTTCAAAGTAGGATCCTCTGATGGTGGGTTTAATCTCAAAAAATGGGACACATAATGAGTTACAAGGGCCAAAACCTGTAATATGGGTTCCATTTCACCAGATCCATCTTTAGCCATATTATTATATAAAATATTAAAAACAAATATACTGTCCAAAAGCTAAAACATTTAAACATGTCAAAATCATGTCTTTTATAATTTTGCTGCCATAAGTATAGAATATAGATGATGCTAAATAAATACCTTTGTCATCCCAGTCAATGCCACATCGTGCACAATGCACCATATCGAAGGAAAGAGAAGGATATGGCAATTGTTTAGATTTAAAAGAACCAATCATAGCAGGAAGACCTCTTTCTAGAGTCAGTTGAACTTGACTCCCAGATGCTTCATAGTTTGCAATGCACATTGTCAAGAGTTGTTTTGAGAAGAGATGGGCTCCAAAACTACCATAGCCGCAACCTATATCCAAGACGGTTCTAACCTGAAAAGAGTTGGAAGTGCAAATTAATATTAATGGATCCCTGTTTTATATAAAGGAACCAAAGAACCAGTCTTAGTTGTGTAAAGACAAGATCAGAATTGCTAGAGGAAGGTCAAAAATACATTATAACCATGCAGAAGACATGTCCTTTATTGTGAAAGTGCCAAAGCCCAAAAAGGCAATTTGAGCAAAGCAAGGTGGTGTGATCAAACCAACACTAAATCCAGGTTCAATTTCAATTTGACTTCAACTCAATCATATGGAACGGGACAACAATGCCAGTAACAGAAATACCTACCAAAGGATCAAAAGTAAATTTAAGCAGAGAACTCTTAAGCTTACTCCCAAGAGATCTCTTGCGTGTCAAAGTTATATTTAGTGCATTCCCTCTTCTTTTGATAATCCAAATAAAGACAAATAATGAGAAGAACAATCAACAAGCAGAAGTAACCACACATACGCATATCAAATTGAAAAGTTGTAAAAATTAGCAAGGCTAGAGAAATAATAAGGCAGAAGCAACAATTAGCAGACCCAGAAACCTCTGACTTAAGCAAATTCTCACTTACCCCAGCCTGAATGAAATTAGATTCATTTCTCAGCCCAATCATTTCGGCAATTTGATGGGAGTAATCTTCAACCCCATCAAACATAATAGAATCTGAACGAAAAGATATTTGATCTTCCTCCAACATCATCATCCTGCAACCATATGGAGAGGATGTATAAAATACATGTGACAAAGAACTCGCTGAAACAAAGTTGGTTAAAGAGGAAGAAAGTTTCTCAACACCTCTTTGTCAAGCTTCCAGAAGAAAGAACCTCTTGAGCTGTAATTTTCACATTCGAGACCCAGATAACATCTCTTCCAGTAGGCCACCTTAGTGGAACTCTGTAATTCCTAGGCGGGAAAACTAAACAGTTCTGCTTCGACCCATGCTCACATTGACGGTCATACTCATTGCCTTCAGTGTAACCCAATTCAAGATTCTGAGAAATGTTGAAACACGGAACATGGTTCTCGGACTCTTCAGAACAGTAGTCCATCTCTTTCAATCTTGCAGCACCTAGAGAGAGATCTCCAATGTCGGAAAGGTCGGAAATGAGCTGCTCTTGTAGTTTCCTATAACCCTTGAAGATGTAACCTCTCGAGGATGTAGAGATGGAGATTGTCCACCAAAGGGATCCAAAAAGAGCAAGAATAACAATCAAAACTAAACTGAATCTAAGAAATAGCAATATTAGGTTGTGCCGACTTCTGGAACTGCTCATGTTAAAGGGGTCGGATCCAAAACCACTATCGCTGAGAACTGATTTGGAAGAAGAATTTTCCGGGAAAATCAAATTAACAAGAAAACGGAGGGATAGAGAGTTGTGATCAGAAGTAGAGCGATTCCTATCCACGTCATCCTTCTCTGTTCTGGGACTTTTGGATTTCATCTGAGAGTCCCAGGAGTCACGGTTGCTTTCTGCGAACCGTCCACCACCGGATATACTATTGCGGTGAAGCGGTCGCGACATTCCGAATACCTGGAAAAGATAACCAGATAAACAATAAGGAGCCAAACCCAAAAAGATTTTTTCACGGTAAGAGCGGGAAGGAAAGAAACAAGGGAGAGAAGAAAGGGTATAGCAGGATAAGATCTACAAGCAATATTTGCGGACCGGATCCAAAAACCCAGTAAAAGTAAAACAAATTTTAATCGAAAATAACTATCTTGCTAATAGATGGAGAAACATGCTGAGCGTCAGTGCTCGTAAATCACATGTAAGGAATAGGAAGAGAAGGAAGAATCCAGATTCAGAAAACCAAGAACTGAGAAAGAATATATAGAAAATAGACCATTTAAAAGGTCCCGGGGATTACCATTACCTCAACAGGATCAGGTTTGCAAATGGATAGTCAAGTTGAAGTTCGGTTCAGCGTATAAGTATTCTCGGGACTGAGAAACTAGAAACCCAGTATACAGATCAAAAAACCCATCACCAGATCAATTGACTAACAGAGAAGCCCGACTTTACTATTAAAAGGTTCAAAGTGCGCACTAGAAATTCTTTTCTTTTTAAAAGAAACAAAATTAAGGGAACGGCATGGGTTTCCTAAACCAACCAACCAACAGGAGGCCAAGGAAGAGCCGTGTTTAGACCTAAGATCAAATACATCCAAAGCGAACAAAACCTAACTGAGAGAGAGAGAACCTGAATTCTAGAGTCTTAAGTTGCGGATTTCATGCAAATCTTAAGGCACAGCCTGGACGACTTGCAAATCTTAAAGCACAGCCTGGACGACTTAAGTGAGAACTGAGAAGTGAGAACACAACGCAGCTCTGAAGTACGAACTTGTTTGTGCTCTAAACGTCACTTTCTCCCTATTGCACTTCCCTACCTGCATAATAGATGATGGAGCTCGTGATAACTATTAGTTGCATCAAATTCTA
Organism: Nelumbo nucifera; assembly: GCF_055504915.1. Lineage (NCBI taxonomy): Eukaryota > Viridiplantae > Streptophyta > Magnoliopsida > Proteales > Nelumbonaceae > Nelumbo > Nelumbo nucifera. The sequence goes on along the minus strand of NC_142649.1, from coordinate 106,527,106 downwards.
TCTTGTCTATCTATCTATCTATCTAGGTAATAAATGAATGAATATACGATACTGTAAATCACTCACTTCACCAGGAGTCCGAGGAGTTTCCTAGTAAACACGCTACCATTGACCATCCCATCCCGAGTCATTGAAACCAACTCTAACAGTAATTCTTAATTGCTTTGATTAATGCCATCAATAACAATTATTTATTTAACAATTCACGATAATGACTTTTATCCGACTTTCATCGAGCAGTTAAGATCTCCCTCTGCTCTGCGTAGACTATTTGAAGTTTCAACCCACTCGTGATTAGGTGTCTGAATGGAGATTTTTCGCAAATAATAACAGATCTACCTTTTATAAGTTAATAGTTTAATAGAAATCGAGGATTATAAGGCTCCAGACCCTCCAGTTAGATCTGCACGACCGCCGGAACCGACCTGTCGTCCATTTGATGCAAGATCAAATAGATCTCTTTTGGCTAATTTAAACCCGATAGTGCTAACCCAGATTAAAACGCTAAGATCAGTCATCAAATTGTTATGATTAAAGAGTGAATCGAGAGCCAAAAGCAAAGAAGATCGATAAGCGATTGATTGTGAAAACCACCACTTTTCAGTTTTAAAACCTAAAACATATACAGGACTGAAGACAGAATTTCAACTGTAACCAGTGAAACTAGTGATTGTAATCATTCATTCCAAGGACCGAATCAATCCTTCCTTTTGTTTTCGTATTTTCTTTTTTTTTTCCCTACTTTTTCAGTTTTTTAATCTAATTTGTTTAATAGAATACACATCCACACAGAACCGACAAAGATCCAAAGAGGAGAATCATGCTATTTTATTTTTACCCCATTTCAACTCTTGCTTCTGGTAATCCCTTCACGACAACGTTTCGAATAACTCCAATCGTCCAGACGGCAGAGAGAGGGAGAACACAAGTCGATCGAGACGGCGAAAGGCGCCAAATTTAGAGGAAATATTAAATTGATTTTCAGTTTGAGACCGTACTGTTTATGTCTGAATTCACATGATGAAAAAAGAGAGATGGGATCTGCTCTTCACAGGCGGCTCACAGGTACATTCCAAAAACATCTCTCCTAAATAATAATACATAAATACGGAAAAATTTATATATCGGAAAAAAATAAAATTCGCTCCTTTAACGAAGGATGCAAGCGCCCTACAGAGCCTCCTACTGATGGACACGTAACCAACATCTATCAAAGTTGAAAATTTATTTTTCAAAGCTGACTGAGAACGGCTTACGTGTTCACAATTAAAGTGCTGGAGAAGAGCGTGAGTATTCGGGTCTTCCATCTATGCCATTACCATCGCTGAGCGAGAGTGAAGCTGTGAGTGTGAGGGGTCCACTCACCACTGTGTCTGTGTGTGTCGGTGGACCATGCCGGAAACGTATCGGGCCAAAACGCAAGTGTGAATAGTGAAAAGCGGAGCCGGAATTCGACGAGGGTCACGGGATGGAATCCATGCAGCTGAGCTGGAGCGTATCTAGCAGTCAGTCTAGCTTTTGACAAAAGAGTGGGCCAAAGCAATAATCAAAACCTATCTGTATCCCGTTCTGACTAAAGAAACGAAATAAAGAAAAAAATATTATTATTTTCGCTGTTACATATTCCTCCTGCTTTTTTAATTTTTTTCACGCTTGAACGTTGACAATTACCGTAGTTAATATAGAAATTAGAAATACTCGTTTACTAAATGTTAATAAGTTTACTAATGATCTATTTATAGGTAAATGAATGCGCCGCTGATTAGGTAGTTGGCAAAGTGGACTTGTTGAGTAACTTTTACCTGATTGATCCTGACCATCCATCTAGAGATCATCCGCCCCACAACGTCCCACAGCACAGCACATCCGCATCGTATATTGGGAACATCTCCCGATGATGATGACATTATCGATTCTGGTATTATCATCGGGAGATGCTCCCGATAGATGGCGTGGGGCGTTGTGGGGCGGAGATGTGAACTCATCCAAACGTAGTTTTGGGTGGTGGGCCGGTGGCAGAAGATGTAAAGGAGCGGGAACTAAAAAGCGTCCAGTCCAGAGAGAAACCTACATGCCATTGGGCCATATAGATTCTGGAAATTTTCTGGACATTGGAGTCCAGGTGGGTCCTCATCCAGTGACTCACGTAGAAAGTGTCACTTTCTGAATATTGGATATGGTGGCTATTGGCTAACTAAAACTAAAGCAGGTTTCCTCCTGGCTCCACATCCAATTTTGAATGTGTAAGAAAATCAAGTATTGATATCGCCAGTTCACACTTGTCATTGTTTTGAATTACTGGAAATCCAATAAATTTCTTCAATAAACCAATTGTTTGTGTGGATTTACAGTGATGCAGCAAGAAGTATTAATTTGTGGCTATAAAGAGAATCCATTTTTCTCCGTGGTCATTCTAGTCCTTGAATTGGCCCGTCATCTCACCGAAGTAAAACAAAATCATCATACCCAAAATTCTCTTCCCTGCTTACACGATATGACCCACCACACTCGCTAAAACTCCCTTTCTCTTGTACTCGTGAAGTTTACAGCAACAGAGATAGAGAGAGAGAGAGAAAAAAAAATAACACGTGAAAGTCATTTAAGTAGGCATGTGTAAGATATTGGGACATTATCTTAACGTACGCAAGGGGGGTGGTTACACTTACACAATTCTTTCCTTTTTGTCTCTTTGTAGGACAACCATAGTGAAGCGGGGTGGCTGGCTGTTCCTAGTTCCTACTGAATCGGCCATATGATCCTGTTTTTCTTTTGATTTAATTTTTCACTCGCTTCTTGTCCTCCTCCCTCGTCATTACTATGCAAAATTAAACCAAAACCAAGTAATATCTATTCATCTCTCTCTCTCAATTGATTCATGTGGCAGACGCGCTTTCAAAATTCAATTCTGCTTTATTCTCACATGTTTAATTATATTATTTTACTTCATAACTCGACCTACCTGCAAAATCTGCAATGCTATCCGCAGCGGGACCCGCCGGCCGCTGCTATGCGCTCACTGCTTAGTGCTTTGCTTTCCATCGAGCCCCTGATTGCGTTGACGACGACCTGTAATGAACATCGGGATTGCATTGAATTACAGCACTACCACCACCGGCATCCGCGCTGCTTCATCAACCGCGTTTTCAGGAATTGTAGTCGGTGGTTCTAATATAATTCTAAAAAAAAAAAAAAAAAAAAGGGAGATACGAGAGAGTCAGAGGCTTGGACCATGACCACTACTATGTATTGTTTTCCGGCTGCACGTTGCTAAGTCAAAACACGTCAACCCCCACCACATAAGTCCAATGACTCAGTCAGACCCCATCTCTCTGGATCCGGGTCGGCAGTACCAGACTCAACTGGATCCGGCCCAGTTCACCCGTAGTATGGCTTTTGGATTTTGGCTAGCTTTTGGCTAAACTGTCAAATTAATTAAGATTGAACTAATGGAATTTAAGTTGTAGCACATGACTAATGCTTTTTAGTTGAAGAAAGAATGGTTACAAGTTCGATATGGTTGAAGCCGGGCCCCATACATGATACACAATCGGAGCCAAAGCCCAAAGGCCGCATGTGGTGTGTTTGGATAACCATAGCTTTCATTGGAGACTATAAGCAGACCACCTCACCCCAGGTCACCCATTCTTCCTCCTTTTATCATAATAATAATCATAATCATGCATGTGACTTCCCTATCACTTGCTTATATGGTCCCCTTGTAATTCAATGTGCCGACACAACCCATAATAAACCAAACTTCCAACCATACCTAAATCAAACAAAACCAGTCACAGCAAGGAGTGGGAACAAAACAAATATTCAATGAACAGAGCAGTGTATACTGTACACTAAACAATGGAGATGTGTGGATATATAGATTTAATTTTCTAGACATAAGACATACATTATGCATGCATAAATTAAAATGACCATCAATCGATCATCTACAACTCTGGATTTTTTTCATAATTTTTTTGTGATCAGAAAATAAATTAAGGTTGCGTTTGGAAACAATGCAAATAGAATGTAAATCCCGATTCAAGATAAATATGTACTTTGGTTCATTTTTACCTGTATTTGACAACATTACATTTATGCATTGACAAATGACAGACCAATATAATTTACATTGACAATAAGATGTAAAAATACATCAATAAAAAATAAGTAAATTTGCATTTAAATGGGTTTTTGATAAAAAAAAGCCTATACTTTATTGGAATTTATGTCTGTATCCATTATAACTAAAAATCTATTTGATAAGAAAGTAAATTTGTCAATGCAAAATTAATCCAAATTTATAATATATATGAGCCATTTTACACTTTCCAAACACAGCATAAAGACATGGTGCAATATATACAACTCCTAGTGTCCAATTGACTTCAGTCTCATCAAGTAGAAATAGCGAAATCATGAGGACCACCAGTTTTACTCTCAGCAAGTACAAACCCATTATTGGATTAATATGATGATCCAACGGTTACACCATCCCATCAGATTAACATCTTCAAGTTTGGCATCTGGGTAATCTTTGCAGCATTTAGCTTATAAGTCTCTGCATAAATAAAATTTTAGGGAGTCATGTACTTTTATAACTTTTTCAATAATGAGAACATTTACCCAACCAAAGTTGTAAATGTCAGTGTCACAGAAAGACAATTAATTGAAGAAAAAAAAGCCAAGGACAGGTATATAATTAGAACATGCTTGGCATGGATGCATATATATATATATATATGAAGATATAAACATGTTTGGCATGGATGCATACATGGATGCATATATATATATATACAAAATCAATTAATAACACCAAACTTTACAGTTCAACTGATTATAAATAAGGTATAGCACATGAAAAACATAAACGGTCAGTCTGTGTGAGAATTTATACATTGTGATCAACATGAAGATATAAACCAATTGTAATTTACATTTACATGCAATGCAATTCACGAATGAATGGTAAAACAGGATTCGTATAGCCAATCCCATATAATTTCTTTTTTCTTTTTCTTTTTTTTTTAAATCTATACAGTCTATTTGGTTGGTGCGACCGAAAAGAGAAAATGAGAATATTCTTCTTAGATTTTCATTTTCATTTGTTTGTTTTATGAAACGGATTGAGAAATAGTGTGATGTTGTTTCCCAAAACTTGGAATGCGGGGTTGCACTAAAAGGAAACCACACACGTAGTGGCGTCTTTTGATTTCTTTTCCAGATCCTCCTCTCTTCGTATTTCCTCTCGCATTTCTTTCACATTCTTCGCATGCAGCAAGCATTTTCTGCTCACAATGGTCCATGCCAGCGCAAAACCCTCTGCCAAACAATAGCTGAGCCTTGTGAGGGTTTTGGTAAAAGAGTATTCATGTCGCAGCAAGCTCTCTCTTTCAACTTGCTTTTCCAGTCGTGCTCGTTCATGGGATTTATTATCTTCTTCGCATTCATGCTCACAGTTGCTAGTTCAAGTAGCAATGGCAAGCGAAGAAAAAGATGAAGAAGAAGAAGAAAAGGAAAAAAAAAAAAAGAGGGAGAGAGAGAGAGAAATGATGGGAGATTGGAATCCACCGACTTCATCCACACTACTGGTTTGAGTTCGAAGAAAAATGATGAACAGTAAATTTTCCTTCTCAACAATCAAACACCAGAATATCAAAATGAGAAAATAAATTTTCCCTTTTCATCATATCCCTTCTCATCCCATCCCTTCTCAGCAACCAAACCTACTGTTACACAATTATTATTCATGAAATAAGATTAAGTCTCATCTCTCACCAATGACCTTAGAAAGTTAGGAACAGAAAGACCAAACCATAGAGTGATTATGCTGAATGACATATTGAGCTCACTCGAAATATCCTCCTCAAAAATCCCTACCCACAAAAGACACTATCGCCATGTATTGGAAAAATCTTATAAGTTTAGATGATGATAATGATGACAGATGAATCCAAAATACAAATTAAAATAACCCACTATTACCGGTTTAAATGCACAATGCATCTAAAGTTAAATAATAAATAAATTATAAATTTATAATTTACATATGGGAGTAAGAAACAAAGAAATTAGGCCAAGTGGCCAGGCCAGCCACCAATCACACATGTTTAAATAAATATAATATGAAATTGCATTTAGATATAGCTGCATTAGTCATTATAATTAATTGGTCTGTATTATTTGCCCACATCGATATATCGATCTCACATGAAAGGAATGAATGGAATGATCGACAATGGGTATATGCATGGAATCCCTCATCTCTCCCATGTCGTCATATATATTGCAATAAATCGTTTTCATACATGTGGAGGGAGACTATGTGGCTGAATAACCAACACAGACTAACAATCCCGCATATTGTTAACTTGTCCCCATCAGCTATATTAACATCCACTCATCCAGCCCATATGAAATGAAACCGACGCTACCTAATTTAATTTACATGAATATATTTTTTTTTTTTTAGTTTGGGAAGAGTATAAAGACAAATACGAACAATGCAAAATCTTGTACAGGTTATTTCTAAACTTTATATTTACACTATTTATATTTAAGCTCTTCCCAAATCCCAAACTGTGGCTTATGCCATATATATGCTTCATAAACAAGAGGGGAATCCTCTTGTCCTTTCCCCTGTGGCTTCAACATCAAGACCTTCGTGTAAAAATCATCAGTCCTGTTCAAATTTTACAAGAATGGCCATGCATCAGGTGTTCTTTTCCACGTGGCAAAACCACTGAGGAACGTTAATTTGTGTCGATCCTTGAAGAATGAAGAATACTGTAAAGATGGAAGAGGAGAACTAAAGGCATCTTGGTCCGTGCTTCTTCCAAAGAAACACGTGGAGTAGACGTGGTTTCACACTAAGCTGCAAGCTGCACGGCCAGCCATATGTTTTCATCCCGGCCCATTCCCCAGTGAGGTGAGACAAGTTTTAGGTGAATTCCAAAGTTGCAAGTTCTCATCCATTCCCCCAATTTAACCTTATCACTGGCTCCAAAACCCACAACCCTACTTCCACACAAAACACCAAAACAATATGAGAAAGAATATACGGTAATGGCACAGTCTGCACTCTGCAGATTCTTTCCCTTCTCCCAACCATGCCATTTCCCAGACCCAAACTAATAAATGTTAAAAAGAAAAAATGATTTTATAAGAGAAATATTCTTTCTTTTGTTGAGAAAATAAAAGCAGAAATGTTCTTGAATCTTAAGTAAAAATACACACATACACATACAAAAAAACCATATTCTTGAACAATTGAGAAATTGCAGATAAAAGAATCAGTGAAAGAAAAAACCTTGGCTGATGCATATTCCTATATGTACCCATCGAAAGAAAAAGAAAACACACACACAAAAGCATATTCCCATGCGCTCATAGTCATAGAACGATCCAGTGTCAACCCACATGGCCCAGGCCCAATGTATGACAGTAACAGTTAAAATTAAGATGGTGACCAGATAACGACGTGTCTCGAGTGTCTCGACATATGTACTGTGTGTTTCCAGAATCGACCGTAGAAAATGGATCTCATCAACAGTAACGACGTGTCTCGGTTGACATCACATCATTTTCCCATCCGCATTTAAACATTTTACTATTCATATACTTAGAGCCCCTTTGTGAGGCTTTTGCATTGATTGAACTACTTTGACTGAATTCATTCTGAGAAGTTTATCATAGTTCCACCGGAAAATTGACTTTGGGCTCATATAAACCTATTTTCGGATATTTTTAACTTTTACCAAAATAGGGTTTCGTGACCTTCCGAGTTTCCAAACTTATGCAACATCAAAAGTTAGAAACCATTGTATTTTGTAAAAGTGTTTTTTAAAATTATTTTTATGTTTTCATAAAAATATTTTTATAAAAGTGCTTTTGTATAAAAGTACTTTTATATTTATGCTTTCATAAAAGTGATTTTATAAAAGTACTTTTGTATAAAAGTATTTTTGTAAAAGTGTTCTCGTAAAAGCCATTTTCATAAAATTACTTTATAAAATTGCTTTTGTGTAGAATTGCATGTGAACACGAAAATTAATAAAATATATTTTATTTTACTTTTAATTTCAAAATGACATGTGGCATGATGGTTTAGAATTGTAATGAGATTTAAGAGGCTTCAGTTTAAGTCACATCAATTATTGTTTTTTTGAGATTTGGCCAAGGTTCAAAGTATTGGAAACGTAAGAATACATACGAAAAAATCAAGATACACATGGATACATTAGGAAACTTATATAAATCTTAAAAAATACATTAATAACAATAAATATAAATTTTATATGACCTTAAATAAGTTATTTAAACACTTATAAAGAAAAACAAGTTATTTAAACATACAAACCCATACTTCAATAGTTTATATAGAATGTGAGATATAAGGACAAATTGGTAATTGTTGAAGATAATGGAAGGAGTAAAATGTGTATTAATTTTCAGAAAATCAATATAATTTATATTAATGTTTATTAGTATATAAATTTTAATAATCAATTTTAACATTAATTAATGAACATCCATTAAGAAGAAAAATATTTGCTTAAGAATAATAATATAATACATACAAATATAATCAAAAATTGAATATGGCGAAGTTGTACTTTTATGTTTATTTCAATCAAATTACTAGGGTTCAATTCTCCTTACCTTTTTTATTTGTAATTTTAAATATGGTGGTTTAATGACAAGTCAACTTCTAATTTATTGCTTTAATGGCGGATCAAATTAAATTTTGAATTTGAATATTGTCATAAATGTAGTAATTAATTATTAATTAAGAGAAAAAATGAGTTATTAAGAGAAATGTAACAATTATAGGGGATTATGAGTTATTTAGGGCAAGTTTCCTTAAATGTTAGAGTTATTAGAGAGACAAAGAATTATTAAATAGGCTTGTTTAATGGTGGGTCAAATTAAAATTTGAACTTGAATATTATCATAAATGTAGTAATTAATTATTAATTAAGAGAGAAAAGGAGTTATTAAGAGAGATGTAATAATTATAGGGGATTAGGAGTTATTTAGGGCAAGTTTCCTTAAATGTTGGAGTTATTAGAGAGACAAAGAATTATTAAATAGGCTTATTTATTGGAGAGACCAAAAACGGCTTGATATAGCTCGTATAGATCCGATACAGACGAGAAGGAACGGAACTACTGGATTTGTAGCATTCCATGTATTGGGATGTTATTGGAATGATACATATTGACCAATAAATTGTGATTTTTTAAACCTTGAATTTAGCGAATATAGATAGAGCTGACTTTGACCCAATCCATCTTGACTCGCGACAACCCATCCTGACCCTAATGGGTACCCTTGACCCAACCCACCCTAACCCTTTTCCATTGACTCTAATGGGTGTTACTTGACCCATATTGATCCATCAATAGATTGGGTGGGTATGGATGAATTCCAAGGTGGGTGGTGATGGAGGAAGATTTGACCCGACCCCTCGGCCATGCGACACGTGGAAACAACCGAGAGTGACCTGGTAGAAATGCCAGCTCGACACGGCAGCAGGCCCACAACTCGAGCTCCGAACTAAAGAGCCGAGCTCCATCGAAGGAACTTGCAACCCGAGCTCCAAACTAAAGAATCCCAAGCTCTCCCTTCGAGATCCTGAGCCTTACAAGGAGCACCAAGGAAGAAAACCCGAACTACCCACCTAGGGGCAGTTCGGGCCATACTCCTATCCGAACTCGAGACTTCACATTAAAAGACCACTTCGGCTCCAAATCACCTGACTGAGCAACCGTACCTGACGCCCAGGAGACCGTACACGGAGGCGACGCACCTGACCGATCAGAGGACTGACACATGACAGCCGCCATCCAACGGCCACCTGCCACCGCCATCCCAGACGGACAGAGGCTGCCCTGACAACTGGCAGTGGAGGTTATGACACCCGAACTGGCAACTGGTAGTGGAGGTTATGACACCCGAACTGGCAGAGGCATGGAAGTGAGCACACAGGGTGATTATAAAAGGCCCCCATCTCACAAAGAAGAGGGTATGTGATTCTTGCGTTTTCTGGTCTTTGAATTCCTCATTTCCCTTGCCTTCTGAAGAACTTGAGCTTCGGAGTGTTCCAACCGGGTTCCTCCCCGGAAGCCTCCATTTTCTTCCTTGTTTTAGGCACCTCCGATCTCATCAAAAGTGAGGTAACCGACAACTGGGACAGACCGGATCGCGCATCATCAATTGGCGCCGTCTATGGGAAAACTTCAAAAAGCCTCCCCTAACCTTTAACTCTCTCTCTCTCTCTCTCTCTCTCAAAGAAACCTTAGGTTCCATGGCTTCTCCCAGCAACAGCAGGCACAACCTGAATGTTGTAGGGGAACGCCCCCAGCCCGCCACTGTGTGCATAGGACAGTTCTCAGTATCACTATCCAGCAGCATCAGCTCCAGCAGCACCAAGTACTGCACCACATCTCTCAATATCACTATCAACAGCAGTTCCCCCAACTGCCTATGAACCAACCACAGCTTCCACCTCGACACCCCGCTCCGAAGCCGGTTAGCCCTCCCCTCAGGGCGGACGCCTTCACCGAGGAGAAGCCTCCCAACTTCAGAACCCCTCCAAGAGCCAGGCCTCATCCCTGGGCAGGAGGGAAATACCGATCACCCCCACCTCGCAGCTCGCTGGCGGATCAGAAACCTCCTTGCCAGCAAAGTGAGCACCTCGGCACTCCAAGTTTGAGCTACCGCTCAAGTCAGACTACCAACAGTCTGGGCCCATCGAGCTCGGCACTACCAAAGCCAACAGCGCCAATACCAGGCCCTTTAAGCAGCAACGAAGGCGCCGGCGAAGTCGCTGAACTTTCACCCGCATCCTGCCCGAGCTCCGAGGAAAAGAAGAGACAAGCTCGGACGAGGTAAAAGCTGTCCCTATTCTCTCAGTCCCTTCCCCCCTCTCATCAAAACTCCTTGCAGTTCCCATGCCCAGAGATTTCAAACTCCCCTCTCTAGACAAGTATGATGGGTCCTTCGACCCCAACGACCACGTCGATGCCTTCCAGTCCCAAATGCACCTGGCAAGGGCCAGTGAATCCTGCATGTGCGTGGCCTTCACTACCACCTTCAGGGGGGTGGCCCGCACCTGGTACAAGAACCTGGCCCCCGGGTCAATAAGAAGCTGGACCCAGTTCGTGCAGGTCTTCACCGCGCACTTCGTTACCAGCAAGCGGTGCCCCAGAACCGAGGAGAGCATCTTCGGAGTAGTCCAGAGAGAAGGAGAGTCCATCTGGGGCTACATCAAGCGGTTCAATGATGCATGCTTGCAAATACCGTGATTGGACCCCGCGGTGTAGCTCGCGGCAGCCAAGAGAGGAGTGACACACAAGGAGTTCAAGTGGCACATGGTAGTTAGTCAGCCTGCGGCCGTGGCTGAATTCCTCAAGCTCGCGCCCTCCAACCCAGATGACAGAAGAAGGAAAGACCCAACTCGGGAGACGAAGCCAAGCCAATCGTTCCAAGCTCCCTTAGCAGCTCGGACGGACTACACCCCCTTAAACGCGAAGCGGGGCGAGATCTTAATAACGATCAAAGATGCCCCATATGTGAAGTGACCACCTCGTCTGAAGGGAAACCTGAACGAGATGAATAAAAACTTGTACTACAGTTTTCATAGGGAACACGGTCATAGCACCGAACATTGTAATAATCTCCGCGACGAGATAGAGAAACTTATCCGTCGCGGATATCTACGAAATTTTGTACATCACAATAATAATAATAATAGTAATAAGCCAGGTCGGCAGGGAGAGCACAACAAAGAAGCTCCTGAGTCCAACAACCGGCCAGCGGAACCACAGAAGCAGCCCCCGGAGGAAAGACCAATTCGGGAAACAATCCACATGATCGTTGGAGGATCGATCGAGGCAGGGTGCACCTCGGCAGCAGCTCGCGCGTCAACCCGGGAAGCTGCCAGAGAAGAACAAAATCCCCCGAAGCAGCCTAGGACAGAAGACCCTATATTCTTCACCGAAGACGATGCACGCGGGGTCCACTACCTCCACGACGATGCACTTGTCATAAAGATGAAGATCAACGACTTCGAAGTCCGATGGGTACTCATTGACTCCGGCAGTTCGCCAGACATCCTCTTTAAAGCGGCCTTCGACAAGCTCGAGTTCCGAGAGAGTGACTTAAAGCCCGCGAACACCCCGTTGGTCGGCTTCAGCGGAGAAGAGGTCAGACCCCTGGGAAAGGTCACAGTACCTGTGAAAGTCGGCACGTGGCCTAGCACGGTAAGACTCAGTCACGATTTTCTGGTGGTCGCGACCCCCTCCCCCTACAACACCATAGTAGGTCGGCCGATCACCCACGCTTTAAAAGTTGTGGTGTCCACTTATTATTTGGCCATGAAGTTCCCAACGGACTTCAGCATCGGGGTAGTGCGGGGCGACCAGCTCGAGTCCCGCAAGTGCTACGTTGCCGCCCTCAAGGGAAAGGCCAAGATAATCAGTGACCTCGAACTGGAGCGACCTACGGAATAGAAGGAGGAGCGAGTTGCACCAACAGAGGAAACTGTTCCCATTTCTGTCTCGACAAAGGACCCCGCCAGACTACTTCATGTTGGAGCATCCCTTGAAGAACCCCTGCGATCCGAACTAGTACGCTTCTTACTCAGTAACTTAGATGTTTTCGCTTGGTCCGCGGCAGAAATGCCCGGCATAGACCCTATGCTCATAACTCACAAGCTCAGTACTGACCCTGTAGTCAGACCCGTTAGACAGAAGAAACGCAACTTAGCCCCAGAACGCTGGAGGGCGGTCGATGAGGAGGTCGAGAAGCTCCTTGCAGTAGACTTCGTAAGGGAAGTTCATTACCCGAGCTGGGTAGCCAACCCAGTTCTGGTAAAAAAGGCAAACGGCAAGTGACGCATGTGCGTCGACTACACCGACTTGAGCCGAGCTTGCCCAAAAGATTGCTTCCCCCTCCCTAGGATTGACCGCCTAGTGGACGCAACCTCGGGACATGAGTTGCTAAGCTTCCTGGATGCCTACTCGGGCTACAACCAAATCAGGATGGACCCATCCGACGAGGAAAAAACCACCTTCATAACCGAGTTCGGCCTGTACTACTACAAGGTCATGCCCTTTGGACTGAAAAATGCTGGGGCGACCTTCCAAAGACTCGTGAATAAGCTGTTTCAGCCCTTAATTGGCACGAAGATAGAATGTTATGTAGACGACATGGTCATCAAGACATAGTTTTCGCATGAATTAATACAAGACTTGCACTCTGTCTTCCAAATCTGCATCAATTTAGCATGAAACTAAACCCAAACAAGTGTGTCTTTGGTGTCACCTCGGGTAAATTCCTAGGGTACATCGTCAACCGGTGCGGTATTGAGGCCAACCTAGACAAAATAAAGGCCATCCTAGATATGAGACCACCCCGAAAAGTAAAAGAGGTTCAGAGGCTAAATGGCAGGATAGCCGCTCTAAGTCGCTTCATGTCTAAGTCAGCAGACCGTTGCTTGCCCTTCTTCAAGGAAATAAAAGGCAAAGGGTTCGAGTGGAACCCGAACTGCTAGCTCGCATTTGACGAGCTCAAGAAATACCTCGCAAGCATCCCGGTGTTGACCCGGCCCGAAGAGGGCGATGTTTTAGAACTATACCTTTTGGAAAATGACGAAGTGGTCAGTTCGGTACTAATAAAGGAAGCAGATCGGGTCCAACGACCCATCTACTATTTTAGTAAGATATTGCAGGGAGTAGAAACGAGATATCCAGAGATAGAAAAGATGGCCTATGCGCTGGTCATTGCGGCCCGAAAACTCCACCCGTATTTCCAAGCTCATACCATCACCGTCCTCACCGACAAATCCCTGAGGCAAGTATTACTCAGGCCCGAGGTCTCTGGACGATTGACAAAGAAGGCCATCGAACTCAGTGAGTACGACCTCCAGTACAAGCCCCGGACCGCCATCAAAGCCCAAGCCTTGGCGGATTTCGTCGCAGAATGCACGTTCTACTCCGAGGACCTTGACCCGATTGAGCACAAGGCTCTCAATTCGGGTGAGCTCGGTGCTCCCAGGCCGGCTGAGTCCGAGCCCCGTGAGGTCGCACCCAGTTCGGTATATCTCTTGGTTAGGCCAAGCACGAACTGGGATGAAGAGCCCTAGATCCTTCACATAGATGGCTCCTCAAACCAACAAGGCAGTGGAGCTGGTGTAGTTCTCTGTGGTCCGAGTGGCACGAAACTAGAGTACACACTACGCTTTGAATTCATGGCATCCAACAATGAGGCAGAATACGAGGTGTTGATAGCAAGGCTAGCTCTGGCGCAAGAGGTGAAGGCAAAACACATAGTTATCTGCAGCGATTTCCAGCTCGTGGTCAACCAAGTTACAGGGGAATACGAAGCCCGTGAGTCGGCTATGATCGCTTACTTGGAAAAGGTAAGAGAGGCACTGTTTAGCTTCCAGTCACACTTCATCAAGCAAATCCCGAGGTTAGAGAACACTAAGGCTGATGCCCTGTCCCGGCTAGCCAACACCAGTGACAACACCATGAGAACTGTGTACATAGAGGAGTTACCTCGGCCTAGCATTCTCCGGGGGGCAGATGAGGTCGCTCTTGTCGCCCAAGCAGAACCGAGCTGGATTGATCCACTCGCGAGCTTCCTACTACCTGGAACCCTCCCCGCGGAACGCAACGCCACCAGGAAGGTAGAGCGTTAGGCAGCCAAGTACGTCATGATAGACGGAAGGCTATACCGAAGATCCTACACGCTCCCCTACCTGCGCTGCTTACGACCTCCCGAAGCCGAGCTCGTACTCCGCAACATTCATGAAGGCCTATGTGGCGGACACTTGGGGGGCAGGGTCGTCGCTCAGAAGGCACTACGACAGGGGTACTATTGGCCAACAATGAAAGCAGAAGCCGTCAGGCTAATCAGGAAGTGCGAGAAGTGCCAGAAGCACGTCAATATTCACCATCAGCCCGCCGCCGACCTCAAGTACCTCACCAGCCCATGACCCTTCGCACAATGGGGTATCGACCTACTCGGGTCATTCCTGCCAGCAATAGGAGGAAGGAAGTTCCTAGTAGTGGCAGTAGACTACTTCACCAAGTGGGTTGGAGCTGAGACTCTTGTAACCATCACAGCTCGAAACGTCCAGAACTTCTTCTAGAAGAACATAGTGTGCCGCTTCGGGCTACCTCGGGTGCTGATCTCCGATAACGAAAAGCAGTTTGAAGACATCAAATTCCAAGAGTGGTGCCAAGGCATGGGGATCCGACAAAACTTCACGTCGGTTGCGCACCCACAAGCAAACGGTCAAGCAGAAGTCACGAACAGAGCTATCCTCCGCGGACTAAAAGCCAGGCTAGACCGAGCTAAAGGGTTATGGGAAAACGATCTGCCCAGCGTCCTATGGGCATACCGAACTACAGAGAAGACAACCACTGGAGAAACTCCCTTCAACCTCACCTATGGCACGTAGGCAGTCATCCCAGCCGAAATCGAAATCCCCTCACTTCGGTTGGAAGCATACAGCGACAATACTAATAACGATGAGCTACATACCAACCTCGACCTACTTGACGAGGTAAGGGACCTCGCATACATCAGAACCACAGCATACCAGCAAAGGGTAGCTCGGTACTACAACGCCAGAGTTAAGAAACGAAACTTTCGCGTCGGCGACTTGGTCCTCCGCAAAATCATGGTACCCGAGCCCGGCGTTGGCAAACTCGGGCCGAACTGGGAAGGACCCTACCGAGTGAAGAGAGTACTCGGGGGAGCGTATGAGCTCGAGACCCTGGAAGGTAAGCGGATACCCTGGGCATGGAACATCGTCAACTTAAGACGGTTTTACTTATAAGTTAACAAACTAAGCAGGCCATGAGCCATTGTCGAGCTAGCAAAAACCTCGGCACCCGAAGGTCCAGAATGCCGAGCTAACAAGGACCTCGGCACCAAAAGGGGCAGAATACTGAGCCAAAGATGACCTCGACACATCATCGACGAAAGCAATCTGGGGCGGAGAACAGATCGGGCACATAGCCTTACTATGTTAACTCGCCTCGGGGCACGTCTAGCAGCTCGGGTATAGTCACTTCGGCAAATGGAGAATACTTGCACAACATATTTGAATAGAAAATACTTCATTGCTAAATGTTGGCTTTACAGTGTTTAAAAAAAAACAAAAAAAAAGACAAAAAACAAAAAACACAAACGAGCTCACAAGCCCAGAGGTCAATCTTCCTCGCCTTCAGAAGGGACTTCGACAACACCCAAAGGACCCACTTCGTCTTCAGAATCCACATCGTCATCAGCTGCGGCAGCCATCTCCTCAGTGATGTGCGAGGTGGTTATGGCACTGGTATCGAGGTCGGGGTACGTGTTCCTTATCATCCATCGGCTCAACTTGAAACCCCGTCTGTACGAGCCCACCATCATGTCATCAAAGCGTGGCGAGGCAATATAATCCTCAATGGCTTTTGCCTTCACCTCCTTCACAACCTGAGAAAAGATCTGCGTCTTCTCCCTAATGTCTTCCTAAAGGTACTCGACCTGGTGCTCCAGGTCCAACTTTAGATCGGCCATATGCCTCACCACCATTCCTAACGCCTCTTTGTTTCTTTGAGACCTCGATAGCTTAGCCTCGGCAGCTTCTGCCCGTCTCAAGCGTCTCTCCGCCTGGATCGCCAAGGCGTGGATAGAGGAGTTCACCTGCCAAAACAAGGACAAATCAGCTCGACAATAAAAAAAAAAAAAAAAACACGGACTTACCACCATGGCGTAAGTTGCAGCCCGAGCACCTATGAGATTGGTAGGGAGATTGGCCCACTGCGCGACCTCCTCAGGACAAGTGGCGGCCTTGCTTTTTCGGAGAGCGTAGCCCGGCGTCAGCACACTCCCAATCCCACCGTGGCTCCCCGAGCCCAAAGGCGCAGCCCAGGCATAGGGAGCCTCTATCGCCTCCTGAACTGAAGGGGGCACCTCGGGCTCCTCAGGAGGCTCCGTCCTCGGTACCTCGGGCTTCGCCACTCGGGAAGGATCGGCACGAACTCGCTTAGCAGCTCGCTTCTTCCGCTTCATGTCAGCAAACAAGTTCGCACCTCGAGTCTTGTCTGCCTCCATAACACCTGCAAAAAGAAGACAGGAATAAAAGCAGAAACAAAAGTATCTTTATCTGAGTAAGAAACCTACCCGAACTCAAACCGGCCTGAATGAGTTTATCCTCCGTCAGATAGGCTTTGCATTTTAGCCCAAGCTGGGCCCAGTCCCGGAGGCCCTTCACTGTATCTTCATGTAAAACAACACCGGGGTCAGGAGCGGCCAAACCCCACTCAGTAGGAAACGGCCACCCCGTAGCACTCTGAACCACGAAGTAGTCCTGCTTCCACGCCGGGACCTTGTTTGGGAGATCGTGTAAGAGCTTGAAGCTCGGGCGAGGTGACAAGTAGTACGCCCTCCTACACCCGAGCAGGGGACCCGCTTGTTTCTTAAGCATGAGAATAGCGGAAAAAAATTTTAAGTCCAAAGGAAGGCAGTGCTCACAGCAAAGGGAGATGGTCCCGACAAGGTTGCGGATAGAGTTCGGGTGAAGCTAACCTATAGTGACGCCGAAGTGGTTCATAACCTCGACGATTAGGGGATGGAAGGGAAGGCGCAATCCGGCAATAAGCTGCTCCCAGAATATCACGATCTCATCTGGACCGTGCTTTCAAGGAAAGTCGCCCGAGGGTAAAAAGTAAATATACTCCCCAGGTAGGTTGTACTGGACGATAAGGGACCAAAGACTTTCGGACATCATAGTAGAGGGTCCGAACTTGTCTGGCACCTGACCTCGACGAGAGGTGGATGCCAAACTACCCGAGGTGACTCGGCCTGCGGGCTCTTCCTCGAGCTCTACCTCGGGCCCCGCCTCGGACTCACTAAGGCCATCGGGGACAGCAGCTCGGTTCGTAGAACCAGCGTTTGACCCCCCCAGAGGGCTATCCGTGCTACTAAAACTAGACATCGAAAACAAAGAAGGCTGATGACTCACCAGGAAAAGCTACCAAAACTACGAACGAGTGACCGAACTACGGACGAGTGACGCGAGCTGGCCGGTTTGGATGCGAGCTCAAGGAACAAACGCTGAAGGATAACAAAGGAAAGTGACTGGGGGTCCCCCCACTATTTAAAGCCACTGTACCCGCGCATCAACGGCCAAGATCGAAACCATCCAACGGCTCCCCGCAAAGTCAGCTGCGCACTCCCCGACGAAAAGACACTTTGGCGCGCACGTTCAAAAATTCAGAATTGTTTGGCACGCCCGTTCAAAAATTTAAAAATTTGAAAATCGTTGGCGCGCGTGAGCCACACGCAGCCCGGGACTGACCCCTGGTCGAGCCAAGGCAACCTCGGTTGAGCCGAGAACACAAGCAGACCGGACCAGAAAAGTTCCTGATCAAGGCCAAAGTATCCCGAGGCAAATCCACCTGTCATCCCATGAACTCCCCACGTCGGGTCAAGACCCCAAGCACGGGGAGTGGGGGGCAATTGATGGAGGAAGATTTGACCCGACCCCTCGGCCATGCGACACGTGGAAGCAACCGAGAGTGACTTGGCAGAAACGCCAGCTCAGCACGGCAGAAGGCCCACAACCCGAGCTCCAAACTAAAGAGCCAAGCTCCATCGAAGGAACCTACAACCCGAGCTCCGAACTAAAGAGTCCCAAGCTCTCCCTTCGAGGTCCTGAGCCTTACAAGGAGCACCAAAGGCAGAAAACCCGAACTACCCACCCAGGGGCAGTTCGGGCCATACTCCTATCTGAACTCGAGACTTCACTTTAAAAGACCACTTTGGCTCCAAATCGCCTGACTGAGCAACCGTACCTGACGCCCAAAAGACCGTACACGGAGGCGGCGCACCTGACCGATCAGAGGACTGACACATGACAGCCGCCATCCAACGGCCACCTGCCACAGCCATCCCAGACGGACAGAGGCGGCCCTGGCACTAGCAGTGGAGGTTATAACACCCGAACTGGCAATTGGCAGTGGAGGTTATGACACCCGAACCGGAAGTTGACAGAATGAAGTGACCCGATCTGATAGAGGTAATGATGCCTGAACTGGCAGAGGCATGGAAGTGAGCACACAGGGTGATTATAAAAGGCCCCCATCTCACAAAGAAGAGGGTATGTGATTCTTGCGTTTTCTGGTCTTAGAATTCCTCATTTCCCTTGCCTTCTGAAGAACACTAACTTGAGTTTCGGAGTGTTCCAACCGGATTCCTCCCCTGAAGCCTCCATTTTCATCCTTGTTTCAGGCACCTCCGATCTCGTCAGAAGCGAGGTAACCAGCAGCTGGGACAGACCGGATCGCGTATCATCAGGTGGCTTGAGTGGGTCAAATGGGTTGGGGTCAAGATTGCCAGCCTTATTCCCAAGGAGCACTTATAAAAGAGCATCATCCTACGTTGGTTACTAGGAATGCCAGTCATGCTAAGTGGTAAAACCCAACATTGACCCGACTCTCCGACTCTTTCAGGTTAGGGTTTGGACCGTTTGGTCAACTCCAAACAAGTTTGTGTGTGGAATGCCAAAACCATTGACATCACAATATTGGAACATTTAGGGTCAATTTGAAATAAAGGCTCATTTTGAAAAAAGTACAACTACAAATTTATAGAGAGCAAAACTTTATATTTTGTATTACGGATGTTTGAACTGTGCATATTTATATTTATACTCCTTCCAAATTGAGCTTTACATATGAAGTGTAGAAATGAATTTAGATATACCATATATGGGATAGATCAGTTTGGGTTCAGGTTGAATCAACCTCATATTAAACTTGTTGATGATCCAGTAGTTGGGATGATCACTGGACATAATCACTTTGAATATGGAGGCGTGGGGATCAAACTGCATAATTGCAGTCTCTCTGAATCTTCAAATGGAACTCAATTGCACCCTATTTTGTCCCCACTCCTTAGTCCCTCTCTAATGTGTAATATGTTATAATAAT
This sequence comes from Nelumbo nucifera, assembly GCF_055504915.1. Lineage (NCBI taxonomy): Eukaryota > Viridiplantae > Streptophyta > Magnoliopsida > Proteales > Nelumbonaceae > Nelumbo > Nelumbo nucifera. Next base: position 106,507,112 of record NC_142649.1, on the reverse strand, counting down.
ACCAAAAAAAAAATGTATTGAATGGAACCAACATCCCTATAAATGACCCCAGTTATTTGGAGGTGTCGGGGGAGATCTCATGCAAGCAAAAAAACTCTGCATACATTCTGGAAACAGGGGCATAATCCAGTTGCATATTGGGAACATCATCTCCCTTTAAATTTTTGGCATGACTGAACCCATGAAAGTAGGAAAAATGCAGAACCAATACGCAAACCCTGAGAAACTTAAGGTATGAGAGAACGTTAGTAGTGCTCCTCTGTGAGGGCTTTCACGTCACCACTTTTAGCTTGAGATGTGATTGGTGAGGCCCATCCATAGGGTGATTAGGGTACTTACAAAGCACATCCCTTGTCAAAACAAATTGCGAAATATACCCCTACTTACTTTAACTTTGTATCCAGGGCAATTTATTTTCTAAAGATTTTTTTTTTTTTTACAAAAGCAGGGTGCACGTGAGGGCCATATCATTAAAAAATAGGGATGGTCTAAGTCCCAGTACGTGAATTTTCAAGGTTGGCCCTTGTATTGAACATGGCCTATTAACATTGATATGGTGTCTAGGAAGGGCTGACTAGAAAAATAAGTCGAGATCTGCTCCCAAACAGTGACGGTGAGTGGTGTTATCATATTGAAACTGTGTTTGAACAGCCTTTTTTTTTTCTTTTGTACTACGCGACCGCTTTAAATTGTCAAACCATGTTCAATGGCCAGTCAAATTAGTCTTTATAATCAATCTGGTAATTCACTCTCATAACTAGGAAAAAAAATGGAAATTTATTGTTGTCGTTGCTCCAGAAAATGGTACGCACTATATCGGAAAATACAGTGTTTAAGGAAACGGGCATTTATTTGGAACCATTTTTTCATAAAAAATAGTGTTCCAAGCCAAATCTTGAAAATCGGGAAGGCATGGCTTGGAACAATTCTGAATTTGGCTAGTATTTGGCATCGATGTTGCAGTTGCAGTACCATTTTCTGATGTGTGGTTGGAAACACCATTTTCACAGAAAATAGTGCATTTTATTTTTGTTTGGAATCGTTATTCCTAAGTAGGACGTTTACTGGAGCAAAAGCAACTTTTTCTATTTGGTACCAATGCTACAGGAAACGTTTTCTACACTTCTACCCATTATCCAGTGCTACATCATTATCCTGTTGGCAGCAACGAGCTACAACTCTAGGAAACACCAAATTTGGCGTTGCTCCAAGCCATGCCTTCCCGATTTCTAAGGCGTGGCTTGGAGCACCGTTTTCTATGGAAAAACGGTTCCAAATAGATGGTTGTTTCCTGGAGCACCGTTTTTTCCTACATGGTGCTAATGTAGCACTATTGCTCCAGGAAACGGCAACGATGCCAAACAGCCGCTTGTGGTGTTTCCTAGAGTTACAGCTCTTCGCTGCCAATAGGGATGTGAGATGGCAGTGATGTGGCACTAGATAATGGGTACCGGTGCTGAAAACGTTTCTTGGAGCATTGGTACCAAATAGAAAAAAATGTTGTTGCTCCAAGAAACGTTCAACCTGACAGCAACATTCCAAATAAAAAAAAAAGACTCCGTTTTCTCAAAAATGATACTTCCGACCCACACATCAGCAGTACCATTTTCCGACTATAGAATCGATGCCAAACATATACATAGATGTTATATGCAAGTAAAATAGCCAAGAAAACATTAGTAAAAGCAGAAAAAATGCCAAGAAAGCCAAACCCCTGAGAAAATTAAGGTGTGAGAAAACCTTTTTTATTTTCGTTTTGAGAGAAGCAAGTTGAGGGGGACTTAATGGGGCCACAGGTGTAGGTTTAAGTACAATGCACATGAGACTCACTCGCTGTACCTCAGAGAATAGGTGACCATTTTAGGCCCGATCCATTTTAGCCCGCAAATTTCTGATCTTGGGCCTTGGATTTGTCTTGAGCCTGGATCAGCCCAAAATATATAAAAAGTACGGGGCCCATGATTATCCACGAACACTACTAGTAGTTTAGTAATTAGTACTCCCTTACACGTAAAAATAATGGTGGTAATGCGGTTCTAGTGACAGTAGGCTGATATTTGAATCAACATTACAGCCTGCAAATGAACAAGAAAATACATTATTATAGGAGGGGAGATATGCATTCTGGTTCACTTTTGCCAGTGTTTGGCAATATTACATTTATGCATTGACAAATAACAGACCAATGCATATTTACATTGATAATAAGATGCAAAAGTACATCAATAGAAATGAAGTAAATTTGTATTCAAGTGGGATTTTAATAAAAAAAAAGCATATGCTTTATTGGAATTCATGTTTGCATCCTTTACAACTAAAAATCTGTTTGGTAAGAAGGTAAATTTGTCAGTGCAAAACTAACCCAATTATACAATTTATATGAACTGTTTTACACTCTACATATTTGCGTTCACACTTATTTGCATTGTTTCCAAAAGCAACATTAAGAATTTATATCATTTGCATTTATAAGGTAATTTCATTATAAATATACTCACAAAGAGAAGCACGCTCCCTTCACCAAGCTCAGAGTCACAATACTAATGAGGCCAACAGGTGACGTTCTTGCCTTGGATTGGATGGCCAAGATTGCTAAGAGAGAGAGAGGACAAAGGGAAAAGCTTTTCCTACTCTGAACCTTATCAGGGGAAAAGCTCTTCCTACTCTGAAAATCATCCTCGACAAGACAAGGCCAAGAGGGTGTCCGTTCTTCTATAGCAACTTGTCACAAGGTGACGAGATTGATTTGACCCTACAAAGAAGGAGGAGAGTGGAGGAGGTTTCATGAACACTCTAGAAGTTTTCAGAAGCCCCAAGACACTTCAAGAGAGTTCAAGGAGTCTCCGGAAGCATTCTAGAAGCCTCATGAACACCCTTGAGCCTTGTACATATTTGTACATTCTCTAGAGCATTTATAGAGCATTCATGTACATAAGGGAACTAGAATAAGTCTAGAAGTAGGAGAATTCTAGAAGCAAGTCTAGAACAATCATGTTCTAGAGAAATCCTGTAAGGAGGTGGAAATGCCTATAAAAGGGGACCCTCTCCCTCATTTGCAAGTAGAGAAGCAAGAAACAATCGAGCATTGTATCCCTTTCTTGAGTAATACAAAGAGTTCTTTGAATTCTCCATCTCTTTTTCCTTGTGTGCTTAGTGCCTTGGTTGCTTAAGTGTGTACATCAGTGTGAGGGACGAATTGATAAGCTATTTGGTCCAAGGAGCCAGGAGAGTGCTCTAAGCAGAGAAGACTGATTTGTGGAGTGACGGACTGTTGCCCAAGTGTTGCACGAGACGCTAGAAGAGACTAGGTCCATGACAAGCTGCTCACATAATGACATTGTAAAATATAAAAAAAGATGGATGTATTGCATTAATAAATATGAGATATACATCAAGCATTTATAGACAAAGAGACTAATTCAAATAAAAAATTGTCAAACTCTATCCTAAAGAATCCTAATCCATCTCAACCTTATTAGAACCACAACCCGGTCATATGTTAACCACCTAATCTCAATCCACTATTGAATTTTCTAATATGCACCCTCGAATACATGGGATCAAAGATCTACATGCATGTCTTAGACAAACTGTAGCAATTTGATGATATCAAGTCTTCTAATTGCCCAGTGCGACGATGATGTGGCAAATAGTTGATGACCTCTGGTGGTATGATGGCAAGAACCTGTTGCTTTGATGAAAAAGAGGGAATCAAAAGTGGGTCTCTATGGGCCAAACCGAAAAGGGCCAAAACAGGCCAACAAGAGACCTTAATGGGTCAACCAAAAAGTGCCTCCATGGGCTAGCTTCTTGAACCAATAACAAAACAGGCTAACATGGGTCAATAAAATATGTATAGTGCAAAACCTTGTATTTGATATTATTTTGTATGTATTTGTACTCTTTCTAAATTGAATCTTGTAGATGGAGAGATTAATTCAAATCAAATTCTATCCTAAACAATCCTAATCCATCTCAACCTTATTAGAACCACAACCCAATCTAAACATATGTTAACTGCCTAATTTAATACATTATAGTATTTCCTAATACACATCAACAAGAGGCCCCAAACAAGTAAATCCTCAGTGCTCACTAGGGAAGAACTAGTAGTAACAATTGAAGTATGAGTAGATAGCTGATTAAAGAAGAACAAGCATGTCTGTTCTTATTGGTTATGCTGAAATACTACATTGTTCCTCTCCAAAATCCAAATCATAACTTTTGTATTCGAGATATCATGGGGTAGTCGTATGGATTCATCTATCTTTCTCTCCTAAACACATGGGCAGACCATGACCACAATGGTTGTTCAGAGAAAATAACACAATGGACTTGATCCTTTTTGGTAACAGAAGTGTAAAAAGAAGAAATGAGTATGCGAAAATTAATTTTTTTTTGGGATGTTTTTGTTACACTTTTCTCTACCCTACATCTTTATCAATCTTATTTTTGGTTTTCTGTTAATGGTATATAGTATACCGTATTAGCAAATACCATACTCTCAAATGCAATCATGTAGAGTGCAAAACCTTGTATTTTTTATTATTTTACTTGTATTTGTACTCCTTGCAAACTGAGCCTAAACCATTGTGGCGGAAACGTAGGCAGGATGGGCATTACTCCAGTCACTGTGGCAGAATTGCCATGCAAATCAACTGCTCCTCCATCATAATCGAAGATGACCCTCGTTAGCGGTAGGGATCGATAACAAAAGTTTCGTGGTCATGCCTCTCTTTTCCTTGAAGAGCGCAAGCTAATCTCTCAAAGCTTAACAGCCAAGATTACGTACAAGCACACCCTTTGAGAAGGAAATTGGGTTGCTGATTGGTTGGCTAGAAAGGGTTAAGATGGTGATGCTTGCTTCCTCCAGTTTGGGACGTGGAATCTTCAATACCTCATCCTCCTTGACGCTACTGGTATAGCCTTTTTCTCACAGGTGATGCTTGTTTCGTTTTCTTTGATTTTTTATGTGCCGTTTTGAGTTCTCCTCTCTCCTTTTTTTTTTGTTTCTGTCTCTTTCCAATGTATCAAAAAAAGAAACCAACCTGTTCAATTTTCTTTGTTTTAAGTGGAAAGTAAAAAGAAATAGAATCAGATCCCAATGACCCACACTCTGATTTCCACCGCAGAGTTATAAATATTCGAAAATATTCGAAAGGTCAACAACCCACACTCTATGTACTAATATCCGCCTGTAAATTAGCATCAATTCCGAGCTGGCACCTACCCCGATGATTAAATGAAATTCTTATACGAAAATGATTGAAAATCAGTGAGACAGATGCCAAAAGGTAGTGCTGAAAACTTCAGAACATGTTTTTTTTCCCGACATTGACCTTTTAGACTAGTACTAGAAACCTTGGAAGTTAATGAAAACAAAGGGTGTTGAAACCTTAGCATATCCCTTCCTCAATTGATCCTTTATTTTCGAGATGTGCTTATGTTGTTCCTTCCATATTGAACCAACATATCTCAAAAGACGTAAAAAAAATCCCTTTAGAAGTCAAACCATGTAAAGAAGATAGTAGTGCTTATGTTGTTTTGAAGTGTTGTGATATGCTATTGATTCCAAAAAACAATAAGAAATTTAGGGTTAAGTAATATATGGGCTTGGGTTCTGAATGGTCAGTCCTAGGGTTATGGATCAATTATGGCAAGGTTTGAGGCCATGGATGTATAATTAGTTAACTAATGGATAATATATTTCATCGTTTCCATAGGTTCTTTCAGATTATGAGAATAGATAACCCAACTTGAGAACTGTGGCACCTACAATGGTTCAGGTTAAAAGCCAAGGATCAAACCTACAAAATGTAGTTGTGGTGGCTGAGGTAAGGTCGTCTCTTCAGCAAGGACTCCTTTAGGTGTATTCTAGCAAATAACAATTTGCTTATCTTGTAGTAGGAGTGGTTAATGGTACATTCCTTGTAATACATATGATAGGGTTAGGCATGTAAGGAGAAAAAAGTGGATTAGTCTCTAAGGCCCACATGGTTTGATTCTAGTAGTACGTTGTTGATCAAATTTGAAGATTGAAGCAAGGTTCAAAATATCGATGCGGCCGATACGTTGATAGGGGCATATCGGTCAGTATCAAAGCTGATTTCTCCTATTTTTTTACTTTTTATAAACCTATTTCAGAGGGGTCAGTTTAAGGTTTGTCTACCCCCTAAACTGGGTTAAACCCCAAAACATGCCTTGTAGGAGAATATCGGGAAGCCCCTGATATGATACGTATCGAAATTTCGAACCTTGGACTAAAAGTATTGTTGGAAGGAGAAGTGGGTCCCTCGGAGACCTCTTTTTTTTCCCAATATTCAACTTCTCCCAAACCCTATACTGAAATGTGATGAAGGGACAACAATCAAAGTTCCCATAGTAGATAGCATGGTTGATCTAAGAATCCTTAAAGAGTTTCAAAGAATTTTGGAAGTATTGCATTGCCTATTGAAGGGATTACAAATAACTTAAATAGAGAGATAAAGACAAAGGTAAGTAGAAAAATTCTAGGGAAAATTCCTGAACAGTACCCTGAACTTTAGGGGTTGTGGCAAGTCAGTCCCTGAACTTCAAAACGTGTCTTTGTAGTACTCTAAACTTTCAAATTGTGTCTAATAGGTCCCTACCATTATATGATTATTAGTCAATACCATCACATGACATCAGGTGCGTATTAAATAGTTTCAAAATGGTAAAATTACCCTTTATGGTATTTTTCTAACCATTTTATCCATTTTGTCTAAGTGTTAAAATAAGGAAAGGGGAAGAATGGTTATGAACTGGACACTGATCAATTGTTGAAGCTCCCGCTCCCTTGTTCAAGCTCCCCAATTCAACGATCAACTATAATCAGACGATCAACTGGAACCGGATGAAGAATTATACTATTCAAGGCTCAAGGCTTCCTCTACTACAATGAAGCTCGTTAAAAAATCTCTGGATGGAAGTGGGTCTAGTACAGTGGCGATAATCCTATTGGAGGGAGATTCAAAATTTCAAGAACTTCTCCTCTCTCCCTTGTACTTTTGAGTTATGTTTTTTCCTCTTCCCTCTCTTGAATGCATGGAAGACTCCTTGTCCTACATTAATTGGGAAAAGAGTAGAGGTGGAGTGTATTTATAGTTTTGCTCTCTCTATGGGTAGGGACTCATAGGAGGAAAGCACTACAGATATTCCCATACATGTGAGGGGAGGTTTGGGAGTGCTTTTCATACGCACGTGCCGAGTCGAGTCGGGTTGGGACGTGGGTGCTACACCAAACCAGTTATATTTTTAATTGGATTAAATTTTTTATTTTTAAATTTCAAATTTATTTTTTAAAACATTTTTTGGTCCGTTTGTGTCTCTACCTCTCTGTGTCTCTTCGAATAGATGCATTGTTCTAAAGAGGCTTATGTTTGAAAGGACACTTTTGTGTCCATTTGAATGATTAAGAACATTCTATAAAAGGAGTGTTGGTCGACCTAGAATCACACACTAGTGCATAGTCTTCTTTGTCAATTGTTCTTCTCTAAGCATCCATCTGAGCATCATTCTTTGTGGTTTACGGAGGTTTGGTAAGCAAGTGCATGCCTACCAGTGGCTTGTGGGCTGTTTTATCTTGGCAACCGATTTGCAATCACCTAGCTACACTGTAGGGGGAAAATGTGGTTTTAAGGAGAGTGATCGAGTGGCATGACTTAGCCCTCCTTCTCTCTACAAGTTCTTGATTTCACAGTTCTGCAACGCTACAAATTCAAAGATTCTCGATTTGGAAAGCGATTACTGATAAGTTTCATTATGCCTTCTTTACTGTTTTCCAACAATCTTAAAGCTACATTTATGGAACCTACCTCTGCTAATCCTTTCATAAGGAATCGGATACTATCAACAATTTTTGATTTCTCTAAAATTGAACCTTTCAATGGAACCAACTACAAGCATTGGATACAACGCCTTCTATTTGCCTTAGAACAATTAGGGGTAACATTTGCTCTAAATGAACCAAACACATTAAACATGGAGGAACTAGCCTGTTCTGTTGTTGCAGAACATTGGACTATGGCCCACCACCTCTACACAAACCATATCCTCAACTGCTTATCCAATGAATTGTACAATGTCTATTCTTCCTACAGTTTTGCCTATGAAATTTGGAATGCATTGGACAAAAAGTATGCTCTAGAAATAAAAAAATATGTAATTGCCAATTTCCTACATTTCACCATGAAAGAAGACATGGATGTGTTTGCCCAAATAGATGAGTTTCGAGTGCTTGTGGGGGAAATAGCAAAGGAAGGCATAATACTGCCTGATGAATTCATTACCTGTTCTCTCATGAAGAAATTGCCACATACATGAAATGATTTTAAGACAAGTATGAAGCATAAAAGGAAGGACACTACTTTAGATTAAGTAGTGGTCCGAATTAAAATAAAAGAAAAGAACAGAAAGAAAGATGATGATCAAATTTCCAAAACCAATCTGGTTGAGGAAACGACTACAAAATTCAAAAAGAATTTGAATGTGAAAAATGATAAAAAAATTCAAGAAGCAATAAAAGAAAGGAAAATGCTATGTATGTGACAAACCCGAGCATTACAAGAAAGACTGTCAGTACCGAAAGAAGAAAGACTCTAGGAAATCGGAAGTCAATTTGATTGAGGATGTTATTGCAGCCATTGTAACTGAGGCAAACTTAGTTGATAAGCCGAAGGAGTGTGTATTGGACACTAGTGCTACTAATCACATATGTGGGGACCGCAACTCCTATGAGTACACAACTCAGTCTAAGGGAGAACAAGTCTTCATGGGAAACTCACAAACTTCGAACATTATCGGCAAGGGAAATGTGTTCCTAAAATTGACTTTAGAAAAAATCATAATGCTGAATGATGTGCTGCATGTGCCAGGGATCAGACGAAATTTGGTATCGAGAGCACTCCTACACAAAGTAGGATTGAAGCTCACATTTGAAGTAGACAATGTTGTGTTAACTAAAAATAATTTATTTATTGGAAAATGATACAATGATGGTGGACTATTTGTACTGAACATTTCTGATATTATTGTGAATAAGATTGCTTCTTCTTCTGTTTTTATTGTTGAATCATTTGATATTTGACATGATAGATTAGAACATTGTAGCGCTCCTTATTTAAAACGGTTATATAAATTAGGAGTTTTGAATGTTCCTATTAATTTTACAAATAAAAAATGCCAAGTATGTATAAAAGAAAATTTCACTAAGAAACCTTATAAATGTGTATAGAGAGAAACTAAATTATAACAATTATATACAGTGATCTAAGAGACCTTAGGTATCATGAAGCTATAGGAGGAAAAAGATATAATATAACCTTTACAGATGACTTTTCTAGATATGTAAAATTAGTCCTACTTAGATCAAAAGATAAAGTTGAACAAGCTTTTATAAACTACAAGACTGAAGTAGAAAATTAGTTAAGAAAGAACAGATAGAGGGACTGAATATGATGAAGAAACCATTAGGATACTCTTTGAAGAAAATGGAACATACATGAAACCATAGACCCTTATCAACCTGAGTTTAATGGAGTTGTAGAAAGACGTTACAGAACATTAAAAGAAATGATGAATGCTATGCTAATTAGTTCATGTGCACCTCTAACCTTGTGGGGGGAAGAAATTCTAATGGCTTGTCATTTATATAATAGAATAGCACCCAAGAAGGAAGGACAAATACCTTTTGAATTATGGCATAACAAGAAACATAGTTTGAACTACTTAAAAGTTTGGGGCTACTTAGCAAAGGTTGGAATACCTAAACCTAAAAAAAAAAAAGAAATTGGGACCGAAAACCTGTGACTACGTGTTTATTGGATACATACAAAATAGTGCGGCTTATTGATTCTTTGTAATTAAAACAATTGATAATGTTGTAGAGAACGACACAATAATTGAGTCCCGAGATGCATAATTCTTTGAACACATTTTTCCATAGAGAAAAGAAACAATAAATAAGGAACCCTTCCAAATCCAAAACAGAAACCAAGAATAATTAAATGCTCAAGGAATCAGTACTTCACTTAATCAAGACAACATCGACTTTAGGAATCAAGAACCAGACTTAAGGAGAAGTAAAGGCAAAGGGGAGAAACAAACTCGGGTGATGGAATGTTCACATTTCTGGTGGACAAGGACATAGTAACCTATCAAGAAGCCATAACCTCACCTAATATAGTATTTTGGAAAGAAGCCATAAAAAGTGAACTCTTTAGTCACTAATCACACTTAGAAACTTGTAAATCTCCCTTCTGGTACTAAGGCACTGAATTGTAAATGGATTTTTAAGAAAAAACTAAAGCCATATGGTACAATAGATATATTCAAAGCCAGACTATTTGCTAAAGGTTTCAGACAAAAGAAATATGTAGATTTCTTTGACACTTACTCCCCAGTTGCAAGGTTAACTACAATTAAAGTCTTATTTGCTATAACATCCTTTTACAAACTAGTAGTTCATTAAATGGGTGTAAAAACAACTTTCTTAAATGGGGAATTAGAGGAAGAAATATATATTGAGCAACCTAAAGGCTTCATGATGCCAGGACAAGAAAATAAAGTATGCAAATTAATTAAGTCTCTATATGACTTAAAACAAGCTCCCAAATAATGGCATGAAAATTTTGATAATGTGTTAGTAACTAATGGATATAACAGGAATGATTTTGGTAGATGCGTTTATAATAAGTTTGTAGATGATAAAGTAGTCATGATCTGCTAATAATGGGAACAAGTTTGGATGTAGCAAAAGAAACAAAACAATTTCTAATGTCCAAATTTGATGCTGAAGACTTGGGTGAGGCTAATGTAATCTCGGGGATTAAAATCCATAAACAACAAGGAAACTTTATTATCTCTTAATCGCACTATGTAGAGAGTATTCTTAGAAAATTTGGACACTATGACTGCAAACCTGTTAAAACACCTCTTGACTGTAATATTCACTTACGGAAACATGTAGGAAAACCTGTTTTACAAAAGGAGTATGCAAGTATAATTGGATCAGTGTCTTATTTAATGAATTGCACAAGACCAAATATAGCTATAGTTGTGGGAAAATTAAGTGAGCTTACTCATAATTCTAGAAATGAACATTGAGAAGCTCTAGTAAGGTTGTTAAAATATTTAAAAGGAACTATAAATTTTGGTTTACACTACTCAGGTTTTCCTCCTATTTTAGAAGGCTTTACTGATACAAATTGAATTTCAGATTCAAAGGATAGTACTTCCACCAGTGGATATGTTATTACCCTAGGTGGAGGAGTAGTATCATGGAAATCAGTAAAGAAGTCATGTAATACCAGCTCAACAATGGAGGCCAGATTCATTGTATTAGAATTGGCGGGGTCCGAGGCAGAGTGGCTAAGGAACTTATTGGCAGATATACCACTTTGGCCACGACCGGTTTCGTTTATATCTCTTCCTTTCTATGTCTCTTCAAACAGGTGCACTGTTCTAAAAAGGCTTCTGTCTGAAAGGATACTATAAGGGTAAAGATGAGGTTCAATGTCAAAGTAGTTAGCCTTGAATACGATCAACACAACTCAGTGTAGCAAGTACATGGTAAGACCATGACCAAGAATTTGTCTCAACTGGTGTGTTTCACACATTGCAAATTGAGCCACGTAAGCCTCTGGAGATAATGAAGAAAGCTTGGGATAAGGAGGCTTTAGATGCATTGGTAGAGAAATGCAATCGTGGTGTTGATGCTGAATTAGCAGTGGTTTTGATGCAAGAAGAGATCACTCATGTTTTCTTGGTGGGGGGAAGGCTACAAATATGCTTTGTGCTTGGATTGAAGCTGGGGATCAAAATCCAAATCCAATGGGTTCATGCAAGGGTGGAGGGAGTGGTTCCAATAGAGGTAAGATGGGTTTGAAGGACTTCTTCGAGGAAGTTTCTTCTTGTTTTGTAAAGCATATTGATTTCAATAGTATTCATTGCGTGGTGATCAGAAGCACATGTTCTATCAAGGATCAATTTCAACGATACCTCATCTTTGAAGCGGAGAGGATGCGGTTGAGACAAATCGTCGATAACAAATTACATATATTTGTTGTTAACACCACATTAAGTGATTCAACCACCATGTTTCTGGTAAGAGATGCCAAGGCAGCCAAGGACATTTCAACCCTCAAGAATATCATGGAATTGCTTTTAAACGATGATTCGGGTAAGGTCTCTTACGGGACCAAGCATGTGAAGATGAGGAAGAAATATGAGAATTTAGTAAACTCAATTGAGAAATCCGGAGAGAAGGTTTACATACTTTCGTCATCCACAGAACAACTCATTTGGTTTGTAGGAATCAATGCAATTTTGTGCATTCCATTGCAAAAGAAGACTGTAGGAACTCAAGCATTAATGAATGCAACAATTCTCCACCATAGTCGCTACATCTAAAGTGCTACCATTTCAAGTTGCTCAGCTCTTGAACTGGTTTATGCGGAAGTGGTAGATAAAGAAAATTAGACGACACCTGATAGGTATTTTTGTTATTTCACTTATCTATTAACGTCTATTAAGGATAAGAACCTATTAGACACACAATTTGAACAATTTTTGGAGTAGTTTTATATTAAATGCATCTTGTTGGATGGACCAACAAGACCTATTGGATTAGACCGATCCGGTCCAAAATATTTATTAGATTGGATTGGAGCTGGTCCGTTCGTAACAAATTTATATTGGAATGGGTTGGATTAAGCCAATATCTGGTCCATTGATATAAGATAAAATTATATGTGTCAATAGACCGGGTTTGGGTTGAAACCAATCTAAATCAAAATGAACTTGAACAAATTGGATGTTCCAGACATTGAATTGGACCAGTCCAAATTGGTCCAATTCAATTGGTTTTACAAACGTATGATATATAAAAAAACAAATGTATGATATATAAAAAACAAACTCAATCAATTGGTTTTACAAAAGTAATAAGCAATCAACCAATATATATCAAAAATCACTTGAGGGGTGTTATAGCCCTTAGACTAGCTTGATTTTTTCATGAGACATATGGTCACCTCTCTTCTCAAAACAAATATCCACTCTAATGTCAATTTTATTGGAGGACATGGTTACCTCTACCCTCAAAATAGGTAAGGTATTTACTCCCACTCCCTAAAAAAGGTATTCATTTCCAATGGTGTGAGGCCCAAATTAATAAATATCAAACCTTTCTAATTTAATATACTAACTCAAATATGAAGACTTTTAATATGTTAATTAATTAATACGGGTCTAGATCTTTTAAATAAAATAGACCTTTAGGTGGCATTTGATAAATCTGAAATATGAAATCTAAAAAGTTAAAAAGATATTATTTGTATCTAAAATCTGAAAAAAGCATAGGTGCTTTTCTACTTTTTAGAGGCTCTAAATCCATAAGTTTGTTTGTGTTGGATCAACCCTTAACCATTTGGAATTCACTGATTTTACTATTTTACTCCTAAAACATACTATTTGGAAATGTTGTGTTCAATTCACATTATCTCATAAAAAATAATTTTCAACTTCAAAATAATATTGAAAAAATACAAATAAAAAATATTAAGTTAATAATTAAAAATTATTAATTAATAAATGAGACAGTTAAAATTAAAAAAATAATTAATGACTATAAAAATATTAAAATAATTAATAATTAATATTTAATAATTTACATAAATAAAAATTAAAATAATTTTTAAAAATTAATGAAATAATTAAAATTACTAGTTAATAAAAATAATTAATAAATAACACAAATAAAACAATTAATGTTTAATAAAAATATTAAAATAATAATAATAATTATTATTATTTTATTTATTTTATTTATTTATTATTATTATTATTATTATTTCTCACCCTCTTGAGAGAGAGAAGCGTCGCCTTTGCAAGTTGCACCGGTGGTAGCGGGAAGACAAGGGAGAGAGAGAGAGAGAGAGAATGGGGTAGGGGCACTTTTGACTTTAGGCCATGTCTGAAATGCGTCTGAACAGGTTAAGTGACGGGCCTGAGTCTTAAAATTTCAGATTTGAAAAAAAACTTTTTGGATCATATTTCAGATTCAGACATCTAAAAAGTGTTATCAAATAGCACCTTAGTTACATGTTAAACCTGATTTAATTCCTAACTTAAACAATAAACTCATTCAAATTTACCACATGTAGTGCATCCCAAGCAATAATATATATACATATATATATATATATATATATATATATATATATATATATATATTAAAAATGGTTCGTCCATGTCGGCATGTCTCTCGTTTGAGAGAAGCTATTTATCTATTTTCTCCTTTTGAATTTTTCATTTTTTTTAATTCCATGTCATTTTTGAAACAATCAATGAAATGCACTTTCCCAATAAACTAAATAATCTCTTCTCCTAAAATTTCTCCTAAACCACCTCCCCCACTATCCCTCACTTTCTCCAAAATTATCTCTAATTCCTATTTATCTTTTAAATTATCTCTAATTCCTATTTGTCTCCAAAATTATTTATAATTTAGTAGGGAGTTTATCTCCTAAATTATCTCTAATTCCTGTTTATCATCTCCCCTACTTATCTATATCTATCTAAAGAAAGTTTGGATTAAAAAAATGTGAATTATTTAAATATTCTAACAAAATTATATAATAACTTTAAAATATTTATTAAAAACACATAAGATTATATTTTACAAAATATATCACGAAATTATGTACTAACAACTTAAATTATGCTTTTTTCGGATTATCAATTTAAATGTTTTTCAAATATTTAATAATATATAATAGTTTTAAATAAATAAAATTAAAATAACAAAAAATTTTAAATATTTTATAGATTATTTAAATCGTAACTAGATTTTAAATAGTTAAAATAACGAAATTATGTAATAAATTTAAAAAAAATTCTTCAAAGTAGAAAAATAATTATAACATATAATTCAAATTATTAATAATTTAATATATTATAAAATTAATAATAAAATTATGTAATCTATATATATATATATATATATATATATATATATATTAAAACAAGGAAGTCTAGAAATTTTCTCCTTTTTTTGAATTTTTTATTTATTTTTAATTCTATGTCATTTTTTAAACAACCAATGAGATTCACTTTCCCAATAACCTAAATAATCTCTTCTCCTAAAATTATTCCTAAACTACCCCCCCCACTATCCCCCACTTTCTCCAAAATTATCTCTAATTCCCATTTATCTTCTAAATTATCTCTAATTCCTATTTATCTTCTAAATTATCTTTAATTCCTATTTATCTCTAATTTAGTAGAGAGTTTCTCTCCTAAATTATCTCTAATTCTTATTTATCCTCTCCCCTACTTTTTATCTATATCTATCTAAACAAAGTTTGGACTAAAAAATTTAACAATTATTTAAATATTCTAACAAAATTATATAATAACTTTAAAATATGTATTAAAAACACAAAAATAATTTTATCTTTTTACAAAATATATCATGAAATAATGTACTAACAATTTAAATTATGTTTTCCAGATTATCAATTTAAATGTTTTTTAAATATTTAATAATATGTAATAGCTTTAAATAATAAAAAAATTTAAATATTTTGTACATTATTTAAATATTTATCATAACTAGATTTTAAATAGTTAAAATAACGAAATTATGTAATAAATTTAAAAAATTTCTTCAAAGTAGAAAATACTTATAACATAATATTCAAATTAATAATAAATTAATATATTACAAAATTAATAATGAAATTATGTAATAATAGTTTAGATTATGATTTTATGGATAACTAAATTCAATAAATAATTAATACTTAAAATTTAAATATTTTACATATTATTTCAGAATTTAAATAACTAAATATTTTAAATAAAAAAATATTTAACATAACTAGATTTTAAATAGTTAAAATAAAGAAATTATGTAATAAATTTAAAAAAATCTAAAAAGTAGAAAAATAATTATAACATAATATTGAAATTAATAATAATTTAATACTTTTACATAATATTTTAAATAATTAATTTCACTTATATCAAGTAATAATTTGAGAAAATAACTTTCAAAAAAATTATATTTATTAATAATAATTTTAAACCCTTAATTTGTATTTATTATATAATTATATATATTAAAATTAATATTTATTGTCTTTTGTGAAAAATGTATTTTCAATAATTATGTATAAATTTATTTTGTTTTGTTATTTAATATAAAACTTTCAATAATTATTGGATATTAAATTACTATTATTGAAAATTTTAAATTTAATTTATTGTATTTTTGTTATAAGTTATCAATTAATATTTAGAAGAGATTAAACTATTATTTGAGATTATACTATTTATTGACAAAGTTATATATTTTTAGTACCTATTGTATTTTTTGTAATTTCTGTAATTATTGTATTTTTTATTATCAATATATTTTCAATAATTGTGTAGTTTTGCTTTAAATTTTCAATAATTATTGGAAATTAAACTATTGCTATTTATCAGAGGTAAGAAAATTAGTTTACCTGAAATTATGAGTGTTCATATATCGGTTTAGGTCAACTTTTTGGTTTGGTCAGTCTGTTCAAAAGATTTAAAATTAAAAATTTAATTTAATTTTAAAAATAATAGTGCAATTATTAAATAATAAATTTAAAAATTAGATTTACGATATAAAATATTTTAGACTAATAAATATGGGAAAATTCCCACTTTTCCATATTAAAAATTATATTTAAAATATAAAATATTAATATATATCCATGGTTAGGTCATTCGATTTTGGTTAGTTTACAAATGACCAAAGTGAAATTGTTCCAATTTGGTTGAATTGGAAAATTTTTGAACCAAATCCAACCTAAAATACTAGAAAATCGACCAACTCGGATCGAGTTAATCATGTTGGTCGGTTTCATCAGTTTGATTAATAAATCTAACTGAAATTAATTATTGTTATTTTTGTATTATAAAAATTTTATTAAATGTATTATGTAAAATATGAATAATTATTAATTATTTAAAAGTTGAAAATATAAAACAATTGTATACTCTTATGTGTTTCTATTAGGGTCATTTATTAGAACACACTTTTAAGGATGACAATTTTCCCCATCCCCAATGAGGACCCGACTTCCCCGACCTGATGGGGTTGGGGATGGGGATTGTTTTGGTGAGGTGGGGCGGGGATGGGGATTAATAGGAATCCTCGGTCAAGGTCGGGGTCGGGGTTGGGGATGGAGATTGAGGTCCCCACCCCACCCCGACCCCGACCCCGACCTAGATTATATATATATATATATAATATATATATCTGGTTCAGGGATGGGGAATATGATTCCCACCCCGTTGCCATTCCTGTACACCTTATAGTTTTACATATTTACTTAAACCTACCTTATAGCTTTCATTTTACTAAAACATCCCATATATTTTATAACTTATTTACTTAATCAACATTTCATTAAGGAGTGTTTGTTTTGCCATTAGGCCCATGATGTTTTATTTCAAAAATACCCCTAACACTTTTTTTGTATGAAAAACAAAATTGACCAAATATAGTCAATGGAGTGGTTGCCCGTGTCTTATTAAGGGCAAAAATGGTATTTTTATTTTTATTTATTTTTATTAAATTTATTTAAATGAACATTAGGGTCAACACTGTCATTTCCACTATCATCTAATGGAAGATTGATTAAATCCATTGCAAATTGTAAATGGTGTTTTAGTAAAATGCTAACTATAGGATAGATTTTAGTAAATCCATGAAACTATAAGGCGTATTTTAGTATATGATCCTTTCTATTATTTAGCTCTCTTAATAAGTCTTGTGCATCGCACGGGTCCCGCTAGTAATAGTTATAGTTGCTCCATATTCAGTACAGCGTGGTAGAAGATAAGTATAACCTTTGCATAGACATGGGTGAAGAAAAAGGTTGAGATTACAACAGTGGACATTTGTTACTACTCACTTGAGTTGACATGGAATTCTTCTTTTAGGAGATTGCAATTTACAACAATAAGGATCTAATATATTAGCACATATATAAAATATTAGACACTTAAGCTGTGTTTGGTTGCAATGCAAATAAATCTGTACTGATGCAAAACTATGGCAGTGCAAATGATTTGAATATAAATTTTAACTTATTTTTGTTCCAAATTTTAGATTATTTTGTTTTATTACAGTACAAATGAAGTAAATTAAGACATGAAGCAGAATAAAGTAAAACCCAAAACAAAATTAATCAAGAATTTGTATTCTTTTTTCATTTGCACTCTCAGCATTTGTACTAGTGCAAAAAAAAATTGCACCGCAACCAAACGCAGCCTTAGACATAAAAGGAAATTAGTTTTTGCCTTGATCATCGGTAATATCTTGGGTTAACAAGCAAGAGAACATGGGTTGGAGACTGAAAAGTTCCAATTTTGTACAAAAATGCTGTAGGTCCTTGTGTATCCAGTCTACCCCTCCCAAAGGCCCTAAATAACCAGACCAGGCCCTGTTTTAATTAGTTTGCAATATTCAAGTAAATGCAAAATTAGATGAATTGAGGGTCATATAATCTTAAGAGGTTACTGTAGTAATTGAAAAGAAGCTTTCCTGTTTTTGGGTACTAAAGTCAGTTTAAATGTTTTACTCAAATCATTATTATCACATTAACTTTGAGGTCAAAATATTATTATCACATTAAATATGATAACAATATTTATAGAGTAAACAAAAGACGGTACTCCCAACCCGTGGATGTAAAGCTATCTTTCTTTCGTCTTTTCTTTTTCCATTTCATTATCAGTATTTTCATCTTTCTTTATTGTTCCCTACATTCTATTCAGGAGATTAGTTACTGTAATGATAAAAATTCTTTAAATTAGCATGTAAAATGTTGTGTTTTTTTTTTCTAAACAAAAAGCGACATATAATCCTTCATTTATTTATTATGGCTTTTCAGTAACTCCTTTGTATTTTGTGAAAATAATTCCTTTGGATATTTTTAAAGTGACTGGAATAGATATAACAATACTCTTCTTTGCTAGTCCTTTTCGCCAGTCATATTTTTATAGGAAGAGGATGCATAATTCTTGTATCTTCTCTTTTTCATAGGATGCAAATGAGATATTAGACTTGTTCATGGCCGGGCTTAGACTTAACTTTTGTCAAAATTTGAATGAATTTGGCTTAAAGCCCAAAGTGAGGCAATGTAAAACATTTATGGGCCGAACCCAAAGCCCAGCCTATAAACAGGTCAACTTATACTGTGTAGGGCCTAGGGTTTTGGACAGGACCCATTCAAACTTTAATAAATTTTGAATTCGATCCCACTCAAGTTGCAAACCTACTTTTCAGCTTTTGAATGTACATCTTTCTTTATTTTGTTTTTTTTTTTTAAAAAGAACTTACATCTTTATTTAAAGGATGAGGATTCTATATATAGATTTTATATTTGTAACTTGAATTTTTATAACCCACGAGTACTTGTTTTTTTTTTATTTATATATTTTGCAATAGTACCTAATTTGAAATAACAATCCATTTATTTTAGTATGTAAAATTGTAAATCATAGGTGCTTCCTCGGAGATTCTGCAAAAGAGTAGCAATTTATGTTTAATAAGTTCCTTAACCATTTTTAGTGCGAATTAAAGGGTTTTTCATATAAACCTGGTGAGTCCTTTCCCCTGTCTTCTTTTTTACTTTTATGTATTTTAGGTTCATGCTTAGCTTGCCATGAGTTGTCGTGCGAGGATATACTGGTCCAACTACTGATTTGGAATTCACTTCTTGTTAGGGTTGTTCATAAGAAGGCCCAACCCGATCAAATCGATCAATCCAGGCCAACCCAACCCGAGTTGGCCAGGTTTTTATATGCACTGGTCGGTTTCGGGTTGTACAAATTCATAAACCGATGGTTCGAGTCGGTTTTGGTTTTCTTGTGTGAAAACTGAAATCGACTCGAACCGAATCGACTTAGTTCCTACTTAATTAAGTTGCCTCTATCCTAATTCCTAATTACAACCTAACCTAGTCTTCTACTTCCTATTTAACTAAGTTGTCTCTATCCTACTTTCTATAGTCTTTTACATCAAATAGGCAATTACAATTAGAATTAGGTGTCCTTTTTTACTTAGATTAGAACTTAGAAAATTTCTTGAAATATACAAATTTCAGCCTTCTTTGTATAAAACAGTTTGATTTTCTATTTTCTTGATAACTTTTGTCTTCTATTCTAATTCTAACTTTTTAAATATATTTCCAGAAAATATCTTAAAAACTTCAGTTTTCAGTTTTCAGTTTTCAGAATAAATATTTCCTTCTAGGCTTTTATGTCATTTTTGTACAAGAGCAAAACCGAAATCGACCCAACCCAACTCAAACCGACCAGGTCGGTTTTGCTTAACACTGGGTCGGTTTCAGTTTCCATCTCAGGTAACCCGATCAGGTCGGGTCGGTTGGGAAAACCCCAATAAACCGACCCAACCCGACCTGTGAACAACCCTACTTCTTGTGGTGGATTCAGGAATCATTGACTTTGGACAATAACTAAATAGAGACGCTGAGGTCATACACAATGGAATCCTCTATATCATATGCGATATAGAATTTTATACTAAGATCCCCTAATACATTCATGACTTCAGTCAAAATAAAATTGTCTACTCCAATGAGATGTATTTCTCAAGATCATTCAACTTAGGCCTTAGGCCATGTTTGGGAGTGCTTCAAAATAAATGCTTATTTGGGTCATTAAGTACTTATTAGTATTTGAGAAATAAGTCTGAAAAAGAACTTTATTTTTTAAGCTAAATTTCTAGTTCTTTTAAAGTGCTTATACAGTAAGCACTTATTCAATTTTTTTCTTACAAGATTATTCCTAGTTGAATTTTAAAATACCATTTATAAAATTATCCCTAGTTGAATTTTATGAAAACACTTTTATAAAGTACTTTTATGAAGACACTTTTACAAAGCACTTTTAAGAAAGTACTTTTATGAAAGCACTTTTACAAAAGTACTTTCATAAAAGTACTTTTATGAAGGCACTCTTATAAAACACTTTTGTGAAAGTAGTTTTATGAAAGCACTTTTATGAAAGAACTTTTATGAAAGTACTACAAAAGAACTTTTATGAAAGCTTTTGTAAAAGTGCTTTTGCAAAAGTGCTTTCGTAAAAGTAATTTTATAAAAGTGTTTTTATAAAAATACTTTCATAAAAGCATTTTTATAAAAGTAATTTAATAAAAGTGCTTTCAAAGGGTATATTTTGAAAATTTGAAAGAAAATAAAGGACAAAATAGTCATAAATGCTTATTTAAAATGCTTATTAGAGAAAAAGACTACCAACCGCCAGCCAATATAAAATAAGTGCTTATTTTAAAAAATAAACACTTGAAAAAGTTGGATGTCGAATGCAAATAAGTGTTTATTCGAATAAGCACTTGTTTTTAAGCGCTTATAGGCACTTATTTTTAACTTAAGCACTCTCAAACACGACCTTAAAAGCATATTAGGTCTCTGAATAGGTTTTTATTCTCTAACATGTCCCTTCATGTAAAAGCCCTTTGGGCTTTAAGCATGGATAAACACAGCCCCCTATAGCCTATACCTTGTTTTGAAATTTGATTAACTATAATGGAGTGACAAGGATCAAACACATTAGACCACTTGAGTAAAAATCTCTGATACAATCTCAAACAATCATTCAAAGCTAGAATCTTAAGTTGTTAGCTGAGGTATTCAAATTGGCTTTTATTCTCTAACAGCATTACTTAGGGTTGCTCATCAACAGCCGAAAAATCAGAAAATGGAAAAGCTGAACCAAAAAAATCCGGTTAACTGAACCAGTTAGTTTGAGTTTAGTTAACCAATATAAAAATCTGGTATATATATTATATATTTTGTTAATAACCACTAGGGTCCGTTTGATTTGCTGGAATAAGGGTTTGGAATTGGAATCAGAATGGACTATTCCAATTCCAACTGTTTGATTGGGCAGAATTGGAATCCCATTTACAGATTATGGGAATGAACCATCTCGATTCCAATTCTGGAGGATTTTGATTCTGATTCCAATTACGAACCAAATGAACCCTAAATTGATGAATTAGTTAACCAATTGATTTCAGTTTTCGGTTTTCCAAAAAGAAAAGAATCGGTTCAGTTTGAAGAAAAGGCCCACGATTCTGTTAATCATCCGTAATATTATTGAATAAAAAAAAATCTTGGTTATTTCACTGGCTTGCAGTTGCAGGCTAAGTCTCTCTCTGTCCAGAGGGAGAGGTGCTTCGTGATCATCACCTCTACTAATTCCTCAACACATCCACACTAATCGGACTGTGAAGAGGGATGAGCAAATGGATCATGCACGATGATGGGTGATCCCCACAAAAACTGTTAGATTTTGCTATTATTTTAGAACGTCTTTTGTTTTGGCTCTTTCCTGTTGCACATTTGTTCTTATTTCAACTTTTCAACATCGATGATCAGGGTGTTTTGATTCTTGCCTTCTTGGTATTCTTTTCTTCATTACGCGTACTCCTGCTAACCAACAAACAAACTCATGTGACTCATTTTTGTTTTCTTTCTTCATCCTCTAATAACGAACGAACCCATCTAGTTTTGCTACCTAGCTCTGAAGATGATCAAAACCCTGAATGAGAATGCAGTTGATAATCATGGAAAGTTGAATCATGTGATCAGAAGGATCGGAACCTTGAATAGGGCTGGCTTCACTGATATCCTTCAACAGTTGTTGGATGACATACACTCAGACGCGTGGGCTCTTTCTATTAATCAGCAATTGGACTTATTGATTGATTTATTTTTCTCTTCTTACCCAGGCATATTTAGCTGTTATGTTATCATCAATTGGTTAATGGTTCAGGTTTTTTTGTTTTGACTTTGTTGCCCACCCCACAAAATGGTCCACCAATTGAACGAATGAATGGATATGCAAACTGATTAAGTATACACACAAATATATTCCGGGCGGTTCCCACTTGCCAATTGCCATCACCCACCTTACGGTGGGCCCTAATCCATTTCTTCAATTTCTTAGCTTTGATTTTGCTATTCTGGTTCAAGATCTGTTATAGGTGCACCGTGTACCCTTACTAAAGAAGCGATGCAGAAATAAAATGGTACGTATATACTCAGTTGAGTAACGATTTCAAGAAACAAAAATCGACTAGTTATTTATTTTTCTTTTTTAGACAATCACCTCACCTCGCAGCCGACCATCTTTTAATTCTCCAGCGCTAATAAGATGAGTGGTAAATTAAAGTAGCTAAATCACCGGTTCTAAATTTTAACATAAAACCTTTTGTATTCATGCAACTTGGGTGGGACAATGAGGCGCGGCCCTAAATTAAGGATCAATGTTTTAAAAATCAATTCGGAAATCGGAACCGCTTTAGCCTTGATCATTTGGTCCGAATAAATGGTTCATTGTAATTTAAAAAATAAAAGAATAATTAAAATAAAAACATCCAAACACCGTTTTTTTGGGTTAAATGGATCAATGTTTCAATCGCTCAAATCAACGGATCATTGATCAAAGGAACAGTTCAGGGGTGAGACCGAATGATTGCCTGGATGATTTTCGGGCAGAACAGTCCGACCGCCGGGTCAAAGGGTTCAAAAACCATGACAAGGACAGACGGACCCTGGGTGAATACAACTGTAGGTCAGAGTTCCCCCACATGGTCGCCATCGGCTATGGGACCCGGCCCAGTCGTCCTGTATTCTTGTCTCCGCAACTAATGAGTCTGAGTGCCCTGTCGAGTACCCAAGTGGGGCAAAAGCACAGGTCACACAGGACACACTCTAAAATTTGTGTTAAGCCGCATTTACATCCCATGTAAAGTAAATCAGTGCTTTGGAGTTTGGATTTGGCGACCCCTTTCTCAAGCCCATGGGCTCTTTTTCAGGAACGGATTTTACACAAGGAAATAGGTGATTTTCTCCATACTATTCAATGCAAGGTGGCGAATACTGTGGTGGGCCTCCATCTTATACAAAGTCTAAATCCTGAAAATATGAAGGGTATTGGGGTTATAGACTTTTAGAGTGAGTCGTCTCTCTTCATATAAACTGAAACTGAAGCATCGGTGGAAGGCTTAAAAATTGAAACAAACAATGAAGGGGCCAGGGACGAGGGGGAAGAAAGGGGTTGCCACTTGCCAGGATGTTTAGTAGTTTCCCAGCAGAAAAAGAGATTGCAGCCTTAAATGCCATAAGCCATTGATTGGTGGATGATGAAGTAGAAGGTAGAGGGGCACAAAGTAGTGGGGAGAGAGAGAGAGAGAGGGAGAGAGATCCAACGCTGGAGAGAAGTAGATGAAATCCAGCTCATTATCCTGAAGGAGTGACACGACCCCACGTGGAGAGGACTGCCAGTTCACGGACTCCCAGAGGGGTCATAAAACAAGGGGTCTCTAATCCCTATTGCTGTCTCCTCGTCCCTAACGCTGGCAAGTGGCAACAAGCTAAGAGTCTAAGACAACGACCCCCTTCTGCCTCTGAGCGTGTACCAGCGTTTACATGTGCGAGTGCGCCTCTCGTGTCCACACTCCACATTCTTTCTCATTTACCATTATGTCTTAACGACGATTTAATTTATGATCGCACTCATACCAATTCTTCATCCTTGGATGGGCATTCATGGTGGGGCTGGGACCCCACTCTTTCAATTTTAATCAGCGTTCTCAGCTGAGAAGCCTAGTTCCATTGAATCATTTGCTTTGCAGTTTGCAGCAAAAATTAAGTAAAAGTGAGCAGTAAGGCACGATCCCTTGTTTATAGCAGACTTTACAGCATGGCAGTGACAAATTAGTGATGCAAATTTCCATAGTCCAGTTAGGACGAGAATCCTTCCAAGTCCTCAACCCCAACCCCCCCCCCCCCCCCCCCCTCCAAAGAGTTTGGGTGTTCTGATCCATCTCTTAACGAATCATAGTAGTTGTAAGATGAACACTCTGGTTTTCTAAAATTCATCGCCGGAGACCCGCCGGTTGCACATGATTCCCAATGACCTGGAGGAACTTGATTGGATCATCACAACTGTCTGGGCTAATTGTTTATTGCTTTTCTTCTTTTGTGTGTTTAATTTATGGAAAAAACCCATGGTTAGAAGTTTGGCAAGGAGAGGCCATTTGAGAATGTTTGACAAATTAAACTATTACTATTCCCTAAACAATGCCTATGTTAATCTAATTATCTCTGTCTTCACAGAGATGAGAATTAAATATGGACACCCATTAGAAAGAAGGGCTTAAATTAACTATGTTGCTCAATGAGGATAAAAGAAAAATTTATAATGAAAACTGGCTTCTCATCTCGACCTAAAGTCTTTGTGGGTTGGCAGATCATTCATCCATATGGATCATAAAAAAGGGAAAAAAATCAACTAGCTAGTAAGCCCAACTCATTTATGGGCCATACCCATCAAAGTTCTTCCATCTATATGTCTCCTTTCTTGTACCATATTACATAATCTAAATTGCATGGCCATTCAGATCAATACAAAAGATTATGTGGTTATTGGACTGATAAAATGAAAGAGATTTGTTTTCTTTTCTTTTTTTTTTTTTTTGTAGGGGTGATGGTGGTTATTCTTCACCCGACCCCAATCCACTGAGACTCACCCCAACCCGTTATCTTACTCTGATTCACAAGTGGGCTGAGTTTGACGGGTTTTCCCTCATCAGTCCAAGCAGGGCTACTCTAGTTAACAAATAAGATGAAGCAGCATTATTGGATTGGGAATTTGGGATTGACACTTCCTGGTTAATTAAAGGATTATTAATTCTTGTTAAGAATTCGAGTTGTAGCCTGTGATGTTTATTCCAGCAGAACTATCGGATCCGAATTGAAGCCTAACCCGCACAGAATTTTGCCGCCTCTAGAGAGGCAGTCCATTTTTTGCTACTTAAGAAAAAGGGCAACCCGTTGATCGGACGGTGTAGCTTACTCCAGGAGACTTGGGATACAAAAGGTTTATAAATGCACCTATCACCTCCTCCATCTGAAGCGTTCAATCTGTGGGTTCCATCTGAAGAGATATGTTTATACCATAGATGAGTCCAATCAAATCACCTCAAGTATCCAGTCGTCATAATACGATTGTCAATGTATCTTTAAATGGGTCAATTGATTTTAGAGCTGGGACTCATGCTTCTTCAGATAAAATAAATAAAAGGAAAGTAATATGATCCAATTATCCATGAGAGTAATGGGTGATGTGGTTCTTATGAAGTTAAGAACTGGACAAAAGAAATAGATGTGCAGAAGAGGATGAGGAGAGAGAGAGAGAGAAGAACGAACCGATGAAAAAATAGTAGTGGCCAGTGGGGGGGCGGGGCTATATTAATGCGGAGACAGGGAGGACAGACGCGAGTGCGTAGTTGTGCAGCTGTCATGAGACATCCAAACGACCCCCTCTCAGAGACAGCAAATAAGCGTTTGCAGTTGTCGGACCTCCTTTTCCTTCAACTCAATTTCCATCACCCCTTTTCCTTTCTTTCCTTTCTCTTTCTCTCCATTTAATTAAACTTGAAAGTTCAAACCTCTGCTCTTCTGTTAGGATCGAGATCGAACTTCAAGCATCAACAACTCAAACATCCTTATCAGTACGCCACAACCAACACCATCAGTAACAACAATTCTGTTTCGTTTGGGTGTCTCAATGTTGGCTTCTTTGTCAAAGAGGTGAAATGGAGAGAGAGACAACCAAAGAAGAAAAAGAGGTGGAAGAGAAGAAGCGACTCAATCTCTGTGAACTACTCCACAAGGAATATATCGAGAAGAGAGGGAGAGAAAGCGAGGAAGAAGAAGAGAAGAATTCATGCATGAAGGGAAAGGCCCAATTTTTGTTGTTTTAATGTTTTAGAGATCATGGCTTACCAGCACTATCGATCCCAATTCGGAGATACCACATTTAGGAAGGTGTTTGTAGGTGGGTTAGCCTGGGAGACGCAAACAGAAGAGATGAGAAGTTACTTCCAACAATTTGGAGAGATTCTTGAAGCAGTTATCATCACCGACAAGAGCACCGGCAGGTCCAAAGGATACGGCTTTGTGAGTCCTTCCTTTCTCTTATTCAGACAGGACACATTGTCGTCCTTCTTCTTCTTCTTCTTCAGTCAATGATTTGAGTTTGTAGCTTCTCTATAAAAAATGAAATAAAAGCGATGATGGGGCAGGTGACATTTCGTGATCCGGAGTCGGCGAGGAGGGCTTGTATTGATCCTAACCCTGTGATCGATGGGAGAAGGACCAATTGCAACATTGCTTCTTTTCGTCGCCCTCGAATCTCCCCACCCAGAGGTAGTTTCTGATTATGGTTGTTATTGACTACTTGTTATCTTCTTTATTATTATTATTATTTTTTAACTACTATATATTTCTTTTTAACGAGGAGGAGGGGTGGGGTGTTTACTGTTTAGTTTATACAGCGAGAAATCAAGGAGGAAGTCCCTACCATGGAGGCAGACCTTTGGGTGAATCGTCCTACAACAGAGCTGCAGCAGCGCTACTGTCTCCTCTCCCACCGCCACCACCACCACTGCCGCCTCCGCCTCCACCGCCCCTACCCCCTCCCCCTCCGGTTATATATCCTTCGTACGGGTGAGTTTCTTATATATACGAACGCTACCAAAATAACAGCTTCCCCATACACTCTGATGGATGTGAAAGATAGCTTCTAGTGCATAGTGAGAGTATGGGCCATGAGTGGGGACTGGCCTGGGGAACCAGGTAGTAATTTTCGAGAGAGAAATTCTTGAGTTGTTTTGGCATGAGGTATATTTCCGGCGGCCTCACGTGAGACTGACTCCAGATAATCGCTGCTTTGGAACAAGTGATGGGACCCACCAGTCAATTTATTCCAATCGGACAGTCACCAGATGCGGCCTCACGTGGTGGCTGGCCGGCCTGGGAGAAGGACAATTATATCAAGTTACCCAGATTAGGCCAAACTGGTGTTTTCCCCAATCTTTTCTGTTCTATTTGGGTGAGGATAAGACAGAGAAAAGAATTTAATATATGGGGCTCGGTTGGAATCTTTTTGGTGAATTGATGTAACATACATCCAAGCTGGCTTACAGTCTCGATCAAGAAAGCTCTAATTTGATAGGTTTAATGAATTTGCAGGTACTCTACCTACACAGCGGATTACGGATACCATCAAGTTAGTATTCCTTGAGGCATCATATGATGCTTAATTTAATTTATGATTTTAGTTTTCTTTTTTAATTCATTGATTAAGATTTGGTTAAGAAAGGATTAAATGGTGAACACTGGACAGAGCATGTACCACCCACAGTACTACCATCAAATGTACGGGACGTCGCCGTCGACCATCGGTCCATCGTACTACTACGGGTATGCTGTGCAGGCCAGCAGGGAAACTCCTTTTTCAGGACCCCAGGGACCCTCCTATCTCCACTACCCTGCACAGGGACAGGGGGACGGATCCTTCGCCACCACCCCCACCATTTTTCCACCGCCGCCACCACCACCACCACAGTTACTGCGGAGGCCAACCCAACCCACTTCAACGGCCGGTGAGTAACCAACTAATAACCACCTTTCTTTGCTTGGATGTTGTGCGTAGCCAATGACTCAGTGAGTCACAAGGCCAAGCCTGACCACCGGACCACGTGACATGAGCCCTCTCTCAACTCAGGCTATGTATGACGACTATGACCTAGGAAAACTGATGCCAGAGAGGCAGAAGGAGAAATATAAGGGAGTACTTAGGCTAAATATGCTATGGTATTATGGAGTCTGAGTCGTTGTGATCACACATTCACAGTCAGTCATTCTACTCCAGCAGTAGACCATAAAAGCGGATTATGTGCTTACTTTATTCAAATCTCACTCCTCCCGAGTCCCGACGCAAAGACCAATTATTCACAAGAGTAAAAAAAAGAAAATGAAAGTAGAGGATTACTGCTTTCAGTACATACTATTTTACTCAAATTAAAACTCTTGTTCATATTTATTAGGATAAAATACCAAAATCTCCCTGAGATTTCTAACAATCATAAAAACTTTTCTTTTTTATAGTTTTATTTTAACAGATACCTCTCCTAAATTTTTGAGAAATTTGACAAAAATCTTCTTTCCGTCACATTTTCAGTGGAAAAACGTTAGACTGATGCACCAGTTTTTTTCCAAATACTCATTTTACTATTTTATAAAGTATTTTACATACAAAAATACTAAAATAACCCTGTTTTAACTCCACAAAAACGTTAAAAGATGACCGTTAAAGGTGGTTTTTGTCAAATTAAAATAGGATTATTTCAGTAATTTTGTATGTAAAATAATTTATAAAATGGTAGAATGAGAATTTGGAAAAAAAAACTGATGTATCAGTCTAACGTTTTCTGTTTGGGAAGATGACGAAATGGAGGTTTTTGTCAAGTTTCTCAAAAGTTCAAGGGAGGTATTTATTAAAATGAAATTATAGGGGAAGTTTTTATGATTTTCAGAAACTTCAAGGGAAGTTTTCTTATTTTACCCTATTTATTAAATATGTAAACGAGACAAACATAGAATGACTATGATAGAATGAGGAGAATAGCTTAGTATAAAACTAGTGACAAACCCTATGATGTGCACGAGTAGAGAACAAAATTTAAATGACATCAAAATATTAAAAATAAAAAAATAATTAAAATTAGAGGGGGAAGAGGGAGAATGAGAGAAGGGGAGCCATTGTCCCCCTTACTATTGGGTGAGCAAATGGGTAGGTTTTATTTAGGGATAGAAAAGGATCAGATCAAATTTGAATCAAGATATATCCGAATATGATATGATACTATTAAGAGTAGGTCCGATCAGATCTTTGGATCTGATCGGATCTTGCTATGGATTTGAATTTGAATCCAATGAGAAAGCCGGATATTTGAATCGGATTTGATCTGAAATATTTTTTAATTAAGAAATTATTAAAAAAATAAAATATAATAATTTAAATAAAAAAACAAAAAATACAAGTATCTTTTAACTATTTTCATCATAGGTTTTTTGTAAAAAATAAATAATATAACAAATTTACAGAAATGCAATATAAATAATATACTTATAAATAAATAAATAACATATATCTGCATTATATATATTTATAAATAAATAAAAAACACACACTTCCCCCAAAAGAATAGGTTTTAGGTTCCACCTTGGAACTGAATTGAACTATGGTTACCCTTACCCCCTATGCCACAGAATCTCCATTTGTGGGTGGCTCTGTTTGGAGGAGAACCCAATTTATTGACTACATGATCAAGTTGGAGGGCTCCCTATTTGATATGCGATTAAGATGAGTCTTGATCCGCTGCACTTTTTCCCTTGCATTTTCTTTCAACCATTGACAAGCAGTGTTTTTAAAATCGGACCGGAAAAACCAGGAATCAATCACCTTCCATTGCATCTTAAAATCACATTTTGGCCAAAAACCATTGATTTGGTCAGCAAACCACTGACTCGGGTGGTTGAACCGTCAATTCAGACAATAGTTTTTAGCTTTTTTTATTATTTTAATTTTTTTTATTTCTTTTGTTAGAACAAGCCATGCATTCAGACCGGATGGTCAGATCATTCAACCCAGGAACTGGACCTAGTTCGGTTCCCTGTCAATCCGATTTTAAAAACCTTGGCGACAAGTGTCCCATTATATTTGTTTTTTCATGTATGTGGATACCTGTCACTGACCGAATGGAAGTAGAGGCAATTAACTACATATATGATTCCAGCACGTGGTGTAAATTTATTGGGTTGCATTACAGGTGTCAATTGAACAGGATTTGGTCCAGCCTGATCCAATTCAATGTGAGTCCACTTACAAATGGACTAGATCAAATCTAATATAAAACAAATCCATTCCAATCTATTAAAATGTAAATGGACCGGATTGGGTCTAGTCCAAACCAAATGAAAATATAAAAAATTATACAAAAAAACAGAACATATAAAAAATTACAAAAATATATTAAAATGAAGAAAATCTAAAAATTACAAAAATATATTGAAAAAGCACTTTTGTAAAAGTTTTTTTCATAAAAGTACTTTGATAAAAGTACTTTAATAAAAGTTCTTTCGTAGAAGTGTTTTTATAAAAGTAATTTTGTAAAATTATTTTTATAAAAGCAAGCGTTTTCGTAGAAGTGCATTTATAAAAGTACTTTCGTAAAACTGTTTTTGTAAGTGTTTTCGTAAAAGTTCTTTCATAAAAGTACTTTCGTAAAAGTGCTTATATAGAAGTACTTCCATA
This sequence comes from Nelumbo nucifera, assembly GCF_055504915.1. Classification (NCBI taxonomy): domain Eukaryota; kingdom Viridiplantae; phylum Streptophyta; class Magnoliopsida; order Proteales; family Nelumbonaceae; genus Nelumbo; species Nelumbo nucifera. Next base: position 106,475,837 of record NC_142649.1, on the reverse strand, counting down.
AAAGTGCTTTTGTAAAAGTGTTTTATAAAAGTATTTCTACAAAAGTGCTTTCGTAAAATTACGTTTGTAAAGTGTTTTTATAAAATTGTTTCTGTAAAAATGCTTTCGTAAAAGTAATTTTCATAAAATTACTTTTACAAAAGTGCTTTTGTAAAAGTGCTTTCGTAAAAGTACTTCCAGAAAAAGTGATATTTTGCTGGCTTCAGTTTTGATCGGTTTCAAATTGAACAAGGGTTTGACCTTATGATCGGATTATTGGAAATTTGGTTTAGGTCCAATTCAGACTAATAACAATATAAACCAATTTATTTTAGATTGGTCCAATCCAATAATTATAATGAACTGTCCAAATCCAATTTGATAAGATTTCAATCAGATCCAATCCAAAACCGGTCATTGACACCCCTAGGTTGCATAGTATAATAAATGTTACATTGACAAAATCATACAATTTGGGCAACACCACCTCAATTCACAGTACTTATTTCTGCCATGCGAAGAGATATCAAAACTTAAAAGCAACTTGGTCTGTTTGTCGCAAAGAGAAAGAGAAAGGAAACCTTTAGACATGCAATGCCTTTAATTTATGCAATCCACCTCAGTCCTATGTCCCACTTAACATTGAAGAACTATTTTGACTATGCAACAAGTTGTCTTGGCTGACCATTTATCCCTAGTTGTCTAAGTTGAAGATTCCTGGGTTGTTTTCATTTCTTCTTTACACTTATTATTATAAAAATAGCAGCCCGTGCTAATATATTATATATAAAACCTAAATATGAATCCGGATCTGCTTGTCAAACCAACCTTATAACACGTATTAGTCATATTTGGAACATCTTTCATACTAATGTGTTTTTTTTCAAGGAAGATGTTCTCAATACATTGTGGGATGTTTTGTAAAACCTGAGGTGTGTTCTGTGATAAATAAATCTCCATTTCCTAAATATTTAATCTTTTGTAATAAGTTATTTCCTTTTTATAAAATTATTTGCTTAATTATGAGGAGAATCGTATATGTACCTGATTCAACTCCTTATTATTTATAGGATTGGATCTTCATGAACCATAATTCAATTTCAACCTGAATCTCACGCACATAAAGAGCTATATATTATTAACAGGGGCTGAGATAGTCCAAGCTCTACTATGCTTGGATCAAGCCTGCAAGTGTCATTTGTGCTACTTGAATCTATGGCAAATCTTATTATCATGAGTTCAAGTTCGTCTTTCTTTTTGTTTTTGTTTATATATTCATGCTAACAGCAATCAGTACTGGTTTATTTCATCAGAATCGCAGAATACCCAACAGGCCGCACAAGCTTCATCGGCGACAGAAGTTAGGGGTCCCTAGCTCGGTGAGTCGGCAAACCCAAGGGAATAACTCATGAAGATGTATACATATGGGTTGGTATAGGTGTTCAAATTGTATAACCTTGACAAAGCTTCCGTTTCTTATTTCTTATCTCACCACATATTCATTTTTTCCCTTCTGTCCAATGTGGAATTGAACAAAGCTGCATCAGTGCCCCAAGCCCGAGTTGTGTCTCGATTTTTTCCCCACATTTGGGTTCTATTTATTTTTCAATTTTCGCCCAAGCCATCTTTCACATATGTACGCAGGGGAGAAGGAAAGGTAGAATCCTCAATAAGGAGAATTTCGTACTGCTAATATTTCAAAACTATGTCTCATTCTTCCTTCTGTGTTTCTACTTTATATACCAAGTTATAAATATTTGCACAAATTGCATCTAACCAAGTGATACTACTACTTCATGGGTCCTGGTTTTGTCATTTCCTCTCTTCAAACCATGGTTTTTAAAACAGGACTGGATCGGATGGTCAGACCGAAAAAATTAGGAATTGGTCAGGTGATCGGTTTTGTTTTACCCTAAAATTATTATTTTTCCAAAAACTATTGATTTGGTCAGTAAATCATTAATTGGACAGTTGAATCGTTCAAATCATTTAACGGTTTGATCTTTTTTTTTAATTTTTTTATTTTTATTATCAAAATGGGCCACTTATTCAATTCGAACCAAAAACCGGACCCCTAACCGGTTTATTGTCCGACTCCATTTTAAAAACCGTGCTTGATACAAAATAAAAAATACTATATGCACATATATATATATATATATATATATATATATATATATATATATATATATAGATATATTCAGGAATTCGCTTGTCCAATTCGGTAGCCTAACTGTGAAAGTTTAAAAGTTAAAACAGCGGAACGTGAAATTTCATTCAAACCGTGGTTTCTCTTTCAAGTTTCAACACCGCCCAAATCCTCAATCCATAATACACCCTAATAACTTCGATTTTTTACATGAGGATGAAATGCGGGTTTCAACTTCGACTAGCTGGTTATATTTAAAATTCAAACACGGGAGTATTGATCCGGATACATTACAATATGGGTGTAAGTTGGTCTGGATGGGCCGATTTTAAGTTCATTTCAGGCCCAACCTTAAGAATTGGGCTTAAGATTTAAATCCCAGGTCAAGTCTAATCTGTTCAAGTTAAGCCTGTATTAAAATTTGATGTACTTGAATAAAGTTCAGGCCTGGGCCGATTTTAATTATTCAATCATCCCACATTAAAATTTAACACACCTAATATATATATATATATATATATATATTTGTTTATTTATTTATCTAAGCATGCATTCAATATGTTTGCATACATATATTTACATAAATATATATGTACAGATGGAGCTCCAGTTAATCAATCAGCCCACACTAAATTTTAACATAAATAAATATGTTTATATGAGCATATATGAACATACATGCAAATAAGGTATCTATATGAATGTATATAGTTGGTCAGGCTCTGGTTTCTGAAGAAGTAAGCCCAAATCCAGCCTAAAAATTAAGAAAGTCCGAACTTTTGGATCAATGCGAGCCCGAAGACCCAATTAGCAAGTTTGGGAATCGGGATGGGATTTTGGACCAGCCCATCCGGAACCATCCAGCTCAGCCTGGCTTGGAAAGAAGATCGGGCTACACAAGCCTAAAATAGTTCTATTGCAGCATATTGCTTCCTACTAAACCTCTATATAGAGAATGCCGTGGATCCTACTCTAGCTTTAGCTCTAAAATAGTATTGCTAGCTTCTTGGAACTTAGTAAGTTGTTTTATATTCTTCAACCACAAATCAAATCTGCTTTAGTTTCCGTATCTACATAGAAAAACATACAACCAGACATAGCTTAAGGTTATGTTCGGTTTGATGGAAAAAATAAGGAAAAGAAGGGAAAAATATGAAAACTTACACAAGATTTATAAAGGTTTTCTTATCTTTTCATTCCTTATCCTACTTTTTCCTTCAAACCAAACACATCTTAAGGTTTTCAAATACTTGAAAATGAAATTTGACATTAGTGTGGGTTCCATTCTACAAAAATTAATATTTAGATAATGATGGTATGATAGTGGTGGATGAGCCACCCTTTGCATTACTCAATTAAACAACTGATCTATTATTATTCAATTGGACTACTTATCAGCTTTTCACAGCCAACGTGGCCTATATCACTCCTACTGATGCTACGTTTCTTCATTCCTCTACTGATATAAAGGAATGCTATACGACTGAGCATTAATTGCATATACATCGATTACTTCCTATATATAAAAACCCCGCCACCCGCATCCTCTTCAGAGTTCAGACTTAAAAAAGACGTACAACCCATATAAAACATTCAAAATTTTATACGGTGGATGTTAAAGCCACCTAAAACATTCAAAAATTTTGATTAAAACAAAGTGGCGTGGACCTATCATCCACCGTTAAAAGCTATTGTACCTAAGTTTTTCAGATTGCAAATGGATCAATTTTATGCTAAGGGTAAATTTCTTAACCTACCCTTATTACTGTTTATCTAATTGATTAATTCTATCTCTACTCTTTATATATTGTCTTAGATTACTTCTAAATTTTCTTACATTTGAGACGTATAAATTTTTAAAACCTAATATTACTCTCCGTCTCTCTTCTTCTGTAAGTTGAGTAAGAATCACCACCTACAGGAGTGTTATGGTTTCTGCTAATTCTTTGCCCATGATTCCACACAAGAAATTCGTATTGATGGTGTGTGATCTGGAAGCTTTTAGCTGGGAGGTTACTTGGACACTGGTCGCTACGCGAGTTACCTTTGACTGCCAAAAGGCAGATCAGAGAACTTGGGAGGCTAACCCGGTGAGGTCGCTTCGATGCTTAACTTAGTATTGTTGTCTAGTGGCGAGCTGAATGCTTGAATACAAATAGCTAGTGAACAAGTAATAGTGCATACCTTGTGCTATGGGGGCCAATGCCCTCATATAGTTGGGCTGCCGTGAGCCTCACGAAACCTTTCCGAGATCCTCAGCCAAGCAATAGAAGTCCGTCCTGCTCTGGAAGATGGATAACGTGTTGGCCAATAAACCTCAACGTGTCCACCCGAATCGGGCGGGATGAGGATAAGACCTACGGATGTGCGGCATTATCCCAAAAGGCTCGGAGGCAACTGACAGGCTTCTAGAACTTGCTACGTGTCACCTTGGAAAATATGGGCATCTGGGATATCCTGTCCTTGGGGCGATCCGAGGTGACAGGGACACCCAAGATGACCGATTTGCCGAGGTGGTCGGAAGCGCTGAGTCATCACTTGGCTGGCAAATTTCGTCCACATGTCCTCTGTTTATCAGGTCAGGCCAAATCACCCCTCATCAATTGCCCCCCACTCCTCGTGCATGGGTCATGATTTGATGCGAGGAATTCATGACGAGCTGAGGTGGATTTGGCCTTGGCCGACCTGGCGGTTTGACCTCAGTGACCCGTCTGGCTCGACTAGGAAGTCAGATCACGTATCAGGAATGCGCACTCAACTGATTTCAGCCTCGGGAAGAGTGTAGCTGGTTTTCATGGGAAACGTCAGATCATTTTGATCTTGCCCGTCCAAAATCGACTACAGTAGCTATAAATAGGGACTATGGGGTCTCCATTTTTTCACCGTGATTTGTGTGTTTGTGATCTGAGCTTGTGTGTCCGCTTCTAGGTTGGTGTCACCTGTTCTTCTCCTTCGAAGTCATCTTCTCTTCTCTCCGATCTAGGTAAGTTTCCTTCATTCTTACTCTTTTTCCTTCCATTACAATGTCGAGTGTCAGCACTGGTAGTCTGCTAGATGCCAGTAGAGAGTCAAGTGGGACTGAGGTGGACTCCTCGGGCCAAGAAATAGAGTCTGGTCCTGCTAAGGTGGGCACCTCGGAACATGGCTCTGAGCCTAGTTAACCCGAGGTGGACTCCCAAACAAGGGAGTGGGAAGACTCTGGGAAGGAAGCCTCGAGCTCCAGTAGTTCTCGGAGGTCGGGGCCAAATTGCTTCTATCCTTCCATGATGACTATGGAGAGAATGTAAACACTGGCCGAGTACTATAAATTCCCTGAGGACCACAACTAGTGCATCCCTTTAAAAGGGTACCCTTGGGATCACGATCCCGACGAGGTCGTAGTATTCAAAGAGCAACTGACTGTCAGGCTGCGCTTCCCGCTCCACCCATTCATTGTGAGATCCTCTGATTTTTTAACATAACCGTAAGCCAACTCCACCTAAACTCAGTTCGCTCTATAGTAGGTACTATCTCTCTGTTTTACCACTTCGGCAAACCATTGACTATGGATACCTTTAGCTCGATCTATTCTATTAAGAAGAACTCTACCAGTCTTCCTTCTTCTGAACACCGTAATTACTACTTGACCCCCCGACCTAGATACAAGATCCTGTATGGTTTTCCCAACAACGTCTCGGCCAGGAAGAGGCGTTATTTTATCGTCACTATAGCTGGGGGTGGCCGTTTCTGACGCACTAGAGAATGACCATTAGTGACCCCGACATCAAGCTAGATAAGGACATGAAGAAACAGGTCCGCTCCTGGGCGAAGCTTAGGTTGGAGTTGGACGACTTCCTAGCTGAGAAGAAATTAGTTAATGTAGGGCTGAGTCTAGGTAGGTCTCCACTTCGGTCTCACACACTTGAATTTTTTATCGTTCTCACTGGCTTCTTCACTAAGTCTATGTCTGTGATACAGGTACCATGGCAGATATCCCTGTCTCCAAGCTTTTCTCCGATATGAAGAAAAGGAAGAAGAGGAAGGCGACTCGCACCGAACCCCCAGCCACCGAGCCCGTTTCTAGTTCCATTGCACCTGTTGCCCCGAGAAGAAAGGAGGACACGCTTTTCATCAACCTGGTCGAGGATGATTAGGGAACCAGGTCACCAGCTCGCGAGCCCAAGGTGGCCCAAGAGTTCGAGCCCTAGCCCGTCCAACCCGAGGTCGCCGCTTCCGGTGCAATTCTCAAGGAGGGCCAAAGCATTTTTTATGCCTAGGTTGCCACTCTCAAGAGTAAGGAAGCTGTCTTTCCTACCAAGGTGTCGAAATATGCGGGGATGCCACGCTCCAAGCTCGCTGCCACTATGTGGGATCATTTGATGGTGGTACATTTCTAACTTCACTTCTCCGTCCTTTGTGCTTTCCTTGCCTTATTGATCGGTTCAACTCTTTTGTAGACAAACTTGATGACCCACTCATTGGTGGAGCAGTCTGACTGTCAGATGGAGCTGTTGCAAGTCTCGGAGTCAAAGGCAAAGGTTTTGGAGGCCAAGGTTCTGGCTGCCGAGTCAAAAGCAGCGGAGTGCCAGTCCAGGACATTGAAGGCTGTGGAGTTGGTGAAGAAGCAGGAGGAAGAGACGAAGCGGAAGGAGGAGCACATCTATGAGCTGACGAAGGAGGTCGAAGAGAAGAAGGCTCTCCTTTCTGAACGCGAGGCTATCTTCTCCCAAGAACTAAAGGAAGTTGGTACTCGCGCTGTTCATGCTTACAAGACTTCTTCAGAGTTCGAGAGTTTTGTGAATGAGACAGCTACCTCGTCCTTCTGCAAGGTTTTCAAAGTTTGCCGCTAGTTGGCAAGGCGTGTGTTTCCTTAGCTCGATCTTCAACTGCTCACAACGATCGGGGTCTCCACAAAGATTGTAATTCAAGCAGCAGGCGAAGATCCGGATTCTGAGGAGGAAGGGGATGAAGATGTTGAGTTGGAAGCCGAAGAGAAGTCGGCGAACTCTAATGTAGCAACCGACGAGGTCATGGAGACCGATGAGGTTGCTGCTGCGAGCACATCTATGGAGGTGGACTCGACCAAGGATGTTGAGCTTGTCGAAGGAGGGGGTGAGGCTCCTCGTCAAGACTAAATTGTGCCTCTTTTCTTGGACCCCCTGTAAATATGATGTAATGTCCCGAGCCTTCGAGCTCGGATAAGTAGTTGTTTCCTTTCTCTTCCCTCTTTTTTATTTTCTTGAATGTACTAAGACTTCATTTTGAATATAGAATCCTTTTGTTCCCCTCCTCGTGCAAAAATCTTGACTATGTGAAAATTTTTCTAAGTGTGGATTATTCCGATGTGCCGAGCTGATAAGCTCAGTGTAAGTAAGAATAATCCAATGTCAATGTACACCAAAGTGAGCAGACAATGTAGGGTATACGCCCAACCTGCCTGCACACAGACTACTTTTTGCCTGCCCATGCCAAAGAGGCAATTGGGTTTTATATTGCCCATGCCGAAGCGACTAGGTCTTACGTTGCCCATGCCAAATCAACTAGGTCTTAGGTTGCCCATGCCGAAGTGACTAGGTCTTAGGTTGCCCATGCTGAAGCGACTAGGTCTTAGGTTGCGCCGAGTCATTAGCTCGGTTGTCATGGCCCTTAGGCTCTGGGAGCGACTCACAGTCCACTCCTCGATTTATAATATGGCTAGCTCAGTGGTCTTCTAGACTTAGTTAATTTTTGGAGGATATCTAGCTCCCGAGCTCATAGGTAGTACTTCTTTAGGTTGTCAACATTCCACGCTTGGGGTACCTCCCTCCCTCCCATCGTCTCTAGCTTGTATGTGCCTTCCCCAAACCTTCGCCTCACCCTATATGGTCCCTCCCAATTCGGACCGAGCTTACCTACGCCGGGCTCAGGTACCATCACTTTACGGAGAACCTTGTTGCCAACTCAGACTACCGTTTCTCGACACGGGCGTTATAGTACTGAGCTACTTGCTACTGGTAGGCCGTAGTTCAAATGTAGGCTAGCCCGCGTACCTCTTCGATCAGGTCTAGGTTAGTTCAGAGCTCGTCCTCATTGGAAACTTTGTCGTACGCGTCAAGCCTCAACGTCGATACTTTGATCTCAGTAGGGATCATAGCCTCCATTCCGTATGTCAAGTTGAAAGGCGTTTCCCCAGTTGCAATTTTGATGGTAGTTTAGTAGGCCTAGAGGACACTAGGCAGCTCGTCCACCCATAGCCTCTTAGCTCACGCCAAGTGAGCTTTTAATCCATGGAGGATTGCCCTGTTCGTCACCTCGGCCTATATGCTCACTTGAGGGTGTACAACTGAAGTAAAATTCTGTTGGATCCCATTTCGGCGCACTAGTTTTGGAAGTTGATGTCTTCAAACTGCTTCTCATTATCCAAAATCAAACCTTGGGTAGCCCGAAGTGGCACACTATGTTTTTCCAAAAGAAATTATGCACGTTCTGAGCTATAATTGTTACTAGCGGCTCAGACTCCACCCACTTCGTAAAATAGTCAACCACCACGACCAACAATCTTTTCTACCCGGTTGCCAGCGGGAACGGTCTAAGGATATCTATCCCCCACTGCGCAAGTGACCACGGGCTGGTCAGGTATTTCAGATCGGCAGCAGGTTGATGAAGGATGTTGGCGTGCCTTTGGCAGTTGTCGCATTTCTTGATGAGCTTGAGTGCATCCGTCTTCATGGTGGGCCAGTAGTACCCTTGTCTTAATTCCTTTTAGGCTAGTGCCCTCCGCAAAGTCCTTAGTAGATGTCATAGAGTACTTGATCCGCTTTTGAAGGTCGCAAGCAACGTAGGTAGGGGAGCATGAAGGACCTCTTATATAGCCGTCCGTCGATAACAACATACTGAGCTAACTGACATTCTACCCTTCGAGCTGCATTGCATTCTTCTGATAGGATCCCGTGAAGCAGATAATTGATGAGTGGATCAATCCATCTTAGTTCCCCTGGCAACACGGGAGCGACCTCTTCTACCCCCCGAGAATGCTGGGCCGAGGCAGGTCTTCTATGTACACCATTAGCATCGTGTTGTCACTAGTGCTCGCCAACCGCGACAGGGCATCGGCTTTAGCGTTCTTGGATCTCAGTATGTCGGATGAACTAAGAGAGGAAGGTCAGCAAGAGCTCTCTCACTTTAAGTAGACAGGCTGCTATTGTTGGGTCTCGAGCCTTGTAGTCATCGTTGATCTAGTTCACCACCAACTGGGAGTCGCTGCACACTACAAGGTGCTTCACATCGATTTCCCTCACCAGGCTTAGCCTGAAAATCAAAGCTTCGTACTCCGCCTCATTATTCGATGCCTTGAATCTGAATCGGAGAGCATACTCCAGCTTCATCTCACTCGGCCCGTACAATATCAATCCAGCACCGCTTACTCGCTGATTATACGAGCCGTTTATGTGGAGGATCCTGGGTTCCTTGTCCTAGGTCAGACTTTCTCTGATCGGGATCGGTGCCGTGTTGGTCGAGGCCTCCGATGTGCCAGCCGTCTTAGTCATTTCACGGGCCGGTGTGCTGAATGTGCATTCTGCTACGAAATCCGCCAAGACTTAGGCTTTGACCGCTGGACGTGGCTCGAACCGGATGTCGTACTCGCTCAGCTTGATGACCAACTTCATCAATCTCCTTGACACCTTGGGCTTCAATAAAACATGCCTCAATGGTTTGTTGGTGAGGACGACAATCGTGTGGGTTTGAAAGTACGAACGTAATTTTTGAGCTGCTACTACCAACGCGTACGCTAGCTTTTCGATATCAGGGTATTTGGTTTCTACAGCCTCCAAAACCTTACTTACATAGTAGATGGGCCGTTGGACCCGGTCTACTTCTCTTTTTAGTACCAAGCTGACCACCTCGTCACTCATAGAGAGGTATAATTTCAGCTCGTCACCTTCCTCAAGTTGGGTTAAAATTGATGTAGTACTTAGGTATTTTTTTTCAGCTCGTCAAACATGAGTTGGCACTCTTTGGTCCATACAAAGTCTTTGTTCTTTTTTAATTGCCTTGAAAAAGGGTAGGCACCGACCCGCTGATTTAGACATAAACCGGTTTAGGGCAGCTACCCGGCCAGTTAGCCTTTGGACTTCATTTATCTTTTGGGGTGATCTCATATCTAATATGGCCTTGATTTTGTCTGGGTTGGCCTTGATGCCACACCAGTTCACTATGTAGCCGAGGAATTTACCTGATATAACCCCGAAGACACACTTGTTCGGGTTGACCTTCATGTTGAATTTTCTTAGAATTTGAAGAACACAATTTAGATCGTCAATTAAAGAATTTGAAAACTGGGTCTTCATGACCATGTCATCAACATAACACTCTATTTCCGAGAAGAGGTTCAAAAACTTTATTTAGAAGTCATTGGAAAGTTGCTCCAGCATTTTTCAATCCAAAGGGCATCACTTATAATAGTATAGTCCTATCTCAGTTACAAATGCGGTCTTGTCCTGGTTGGCTACGTCCAATCTAATTTGGTTGTAGTCGAAGTAGGCATCCATGAAGCTCAGCAACTCGTGCCTCGAGGTCACATTTACCAGGCGGTCTATTTTGAGAAGGGGAAAGTGGTCCTTCGGATAGGCTCTGTTGAGGTCAGTGTAGTTGACACACATGCACTACTTTCCACTGGCCTTCTTCACCAGCACAGGGTTGACCACACAGCTCAAGTAATGGACCTCCCTAACAAAGTTTGTTGTGAGTAGCTTCCCGATCTCCTCGTCAACTACCCTCCACTATTTCGGGGTGATGTTTCGTTTTCTTTGTCTAACTGGCATGACTAAAGGGTCCACATTCAGTTTGTGAATAATTATGCTAGGGTCAATGCCGGGCATTTCTGCCGTGGACCAAGCAAAAACATCTAATTTATTGAGTAAGAAACTTACTAGTTGCGACCGAAGTGGTTTTTTAGCAGAGCGCCGATCTGGAGTACCTTTGTCGGCTCAGCTTAGGAAATCGGTACATGTACTGTCTCCTCCATCGAGGCAGCTCGCTCCTCTGTGTGCTCGGATGGTAGCTCTAGCTCGACGTCATCTGCCAACTTTGCCTTACCCTTCAGCATGGCTACGTAGCACTTACGAGATTCAAGTTGATCACCTCGTACTACCCCCACTCCGCAAATTGTTGGGAACTTCATTGCTAAATAGTAGGTCAGTACCACTACACATAAGGCATGCAACATAGACCTACCTAAGATCGCATTGTAGGGGGATGGAGTCGTGACCACCAAGAACATGTGCTCGAAGTGCACTAAGTTGGGCCATGTCCCTGTTACAACTGGTACTGTGACTCGACCAGAGGGTCTAACCACCTCGTCGTTGAACCCCACCAGGGGTGAATCTACTGGCTTTATGTTGCTCTGCTTCAACTGCAACTTGTCAAATTCTTCCTTGAACAGGATGTCGGCCGAACTCCCTGAATCCACCAGTATCCTTTTGACCTCAAAGTCGTTAATTACAAGCTTGACGACGAGGGCGTCATCGTGCAGATACTAGATCCCACACACATCATCCTCAATGAAGTAGATTGGCTTCTCCACCCGAGGTTGCTTCGATGGGTTCTTTGCTTCTTGCTCTAACTCTCAGACCGAGGTCTTCCCTGTTGCTGTGGTACACCCTGCAACAATGGACCCGTCGGTGATCATGTTGATCACCCCACGGATTGGTTTGCCTTCAGGTGGCTGTTGTTGCTAGGGTGGCTGATCATTTCGCTTACTCGACTCTAGAGCTTCTCTTCTCTGGTCGACTTGATGGTCTACTGATTCTCTTCCTTCATGAAAGATGTACGTTTTCAGATATTCGTAGCAGATGAGCTATTCAATCTCGTCACGGAGGTTCCAATAGTTCTCAGTGTTGTGCCCAGTGTCGGGATGAAAGTGACAATAGAAATTTGGGTTCCTGGTCGCCGGATCTCCCCGCAACTTGGGTGGACACTTGACAAAAGAAGAATCCTTGATTGCCATTAGGATTTCACCTCGCTTTGCATTGAGCGGGTGTAGGACGTTCTTTCAACAAGAGGGGTCCTGGATCACCGATCTGACCTAGAACCCCGAGATGGTGACTTACTTCTCTGACGGGGAGACTTGCTTTTCTTTCACCTGTACTTATTCCTGCTTGCTCATTCATCCTTTCTCTTCCTCTTCTTGCCTTGTTGGACCTCTGCCTTTGGGCTAAGAGCTTCTCTAGTGCTCATGAACCTCTCAGCATAGTTGAGGAACTCCGTAATCGTCCTTGGGCGATGTACTCCGAGGTACCATGCGAACTCCTTGTGCTTAACTCCCTTTCATGCCGTAGTGAGGCGCATAGCCGGATCAAGGTCGGGGATAAGCAAACACTCTTCGTTGAAGTGCTTGATGCAACTCCGAATTGATTCATTCTCCCTCTGGACCACGTTCAAAAGGCTCTCTTGTGATTTCAGACACTTCTTACAAGTGACAAAGTGGGCAGTGAACATATCGGCGAACTAAGCCCAACTTTTGATCGAGCCTGATGCAATGTTTCTGTACCACTGCCTAGATAATCCTCTGAAGGTGGTAAAAAAGGCCATGCACATACACGCCTCATCTACTTTGGCAAGGTGCATTTGAGAGTGAAATGCATCGACGTGTTCATTGGGGGTCAAACTTTCCACCATACGTCTCTAAGGTAGGTGTCTTGAAGTCCTTTGGCCTCGGGGCCGCTAGTATCTCAGGTGACTGGGGGAGGGCCGGCTGTGCAGCTACCGATCTCACTTCCTCTCTCACCTTGCTTTGTTCTAGTGGCTGACTACTTCTTGGTGGTGGATCGTTCCTGGAGGAATATTGGCGCGTCTTGCGGTGTCGTCGCTACTTCTTTGCTACTTCCACATTTGTGCTATTGACCTCGGTGTTATCAGGTACTTCGACCCTGGTTCGTTCTCGCTCCCAGACACTATCGTGAGGTGGGAGTGAGTTCCTACCTCTAGTATCTTCTTGATCGCGAACTTGCTGTTGACTATTATGGGGAGCCAAGGGGTCTCGTCATGAGTCCATGCCTCGTGCTCCGAGCTGGTGGTCATTTACCTACGACTTGTGATTCTCAGGCCGCGAGTGTTATTGTTGATTAGTCCTTGTATGCTAGCTGACTTCAGGCCTGTCTTTAGGATTTCCTCTCTGAGAAGGTTAGGGTGTACACTGATCGTCAACCTCTACCCCGAGGTGGGGTCCGGTCCCGGGGAGGAACCGGGACCTGTAAGTTTCCCACACTCCGAGGAGGAGATCGGCGTACACCTTGTTGTTCCTACTGATTATGGGCCCAATGCTGGTTCTGGTTTTGGTTCTGATTCTGGTTTTGAGGCTAATGTTGATTCAACTGTAGTGGTGAAAACCACTGCTAGTACTATTGGTAGAGGTAGAATTGTTGGAACTGGTGGATTTGTTGCATTTGCAGTTGCATGGTTCGGACACTTTGGACCAGCTCGTCGAACTGCTAGCTCCTCGACCCTAGGAGGGACCACAGAGGGCTCCGACATGGAGAAAGTAGTGCTTACCTAGGGCAGGGGAACGTTCACTGGCTGGGTTCGGTACTGTGTCTGTTGGGTTGATACGGTAGGGATCACCGAGACAGTGAGGGGAATAGTGAACTGACCGATGCAGATAGTGGGAAACTCTTGTCTAGTAGCATTCTGCTCCTGCCCCCAAAGATAGTGTTGTCGGCGCTCTTTCTAGTGTTGCTTGGAGAAGCCATCGAGTGAATGAAATAGTGAGGTAGAAAACTTGACCTTTCAATCGTTTCACATAGACAACACCAATTGATGGTGCACGATCTGGAAGCTCCTAGCTGGGAGGTTACTTGGATGTTGGTCGCTACGCGAGCTGGCTTAGACTGCAAAAAAGACAAATCAGAGAACCCGAGGAGGCTAACCTGGCGAGGTCACTCCGATGCTTAAGTTAGTATTGTTCTCTAGTGGTGAGCTGAATGCTTGAATACAAATAGCTAGTGTACAAGTAATCGTGCGTATCTTGTGCTATGGGGGCCAATGCCCTTATATAGTTGGGCTGTCATGAGCCTCATGAAACCTCTCCGAGATCCTCGAGTTGAACAATAGGAGTTCGTTCCGCTCTGAAAGGTGGATAACACGCCGACCAATAAACCTCACCGTGTCCACCCAAATCGGGCAGGATGAGGATAAGACCTATGAATGTGCGGCATGATCCCGAAAGGCTCAGAGGCAACTGGCGGGCTTCTAGAACTTGCTATGTGTTACCTTGGCAAATACGAGCATCCGGGATATCCTGTTGATAAGAATAAAAATTATCATATTTTTATCCCTAAATATTCAGTCTTTTATATTTAATTAGTACTTAATTGGACTCATTATTCTTGTATTTCGATTTAGGGCACGAAAGAAGGCATAAGGAAGAATAACAAGGCTAATCGGGTAATTTTGCATAGTTTCGGTGCCTCTTAGTAATATGGGCATAAATCTCCCATCCGGACTTTGATTGAGATGATTCAAGATGCATTAGAAAGATAAGGAAGAACTCTACAACTTTCCTATTTTGAGTTTTGATAGATTCACACTGAATTGAAGTCCAAATCGGGCCCAAAGTCTGAGCAAATTCATAGGAAAGCCCAGTTCGCAGCAGAAGCCCAACTCGCAGCAGAAGCCCAATTCGTAGCGGCCCAATTCGTTGAGGAAGCCTAATACGAATGCAAGAATAAGAAACTGCAAAGAGTCCTATCAGATTTAATTTTTTGATGTAATTCTAGAAATATAAAGGAGATTGAAATTACTAGATAAGATATAAGGATATGATTAGATTATGAGTTTCTATTTTTGAGGAAGAACTCCAAGGAGTTGGAAACAACCCCTCCTCCTAAAGCTATATAAAGGGGGGGGGGGGGACTAGCACCAGGGCATCAATCAATCAATCAATCCATTTTGGAAGCAAAGCAAGAAGGAGGAAAAGAGGAAGGCGGCGGCAAGGAGAAGACAAGCTCTTAGATCTCAGTTTCAAGGGCGACATCATGAGTTCTTTCTTACCCTTTGTTTGTTTTATTTCCTTTATCATGAATTAATTTATTTGTAGCTAGGGCTGTGGAAAGCCTAACCCTGACAATGGATTGATTTTTATTCTGATTTATCAAAGATTGTTATTTTCATATTGTCTATGTGTTATTATGCATAATGCGATTAGGAGCTTAATCACCTCTTAATTGATTTGGTTTATATAAATGAATCGAGAGATGAATTCATATAGTGGACTAAATAATTCATAGTGTGAATTGAATGGTATATATGAATATATATACAGGATTCATCTGATGACACAAGTTTTTCATAGAACTTACTGCATCTCTATCACAAGAACTCTAGTCGAGAGATCAAAGGGTTACTTGATAGAGGTAGATTTGATATATCCTGAGAGGGAATATTAAATAAATTTGGAAAAACTTCAGCTTATGAAAATAATAAATTACCTTGGTTAATCTAACAAATTGATATCCATTGGAAGGGTTAGGTGGACCAATAGTCCTAGTGCTTTCAATTAAATCGTTGCAAGTTCAGTCGTTGATTGCCTTTGTTTATTTATGTTCTTTCTTTTTCTGTCTTTAATTTTCACTAGTTAAATTTGTTAGATCCAAAATTCGGTTGTCCAAATAATCAAAGGGAAACTATAATTTTAGTACTTATTTTGTTAAATCCTCGTGGAAATGATATTTTTATACTACTTGATAACTAGTGGACTTGCTAGGGTTATATAATTATAGCTATCACCTATCCTTGGGGCGATCTGAGGTGACTAGGACACCCAAGGTGACCGATCTGTCAAGGTGGTCAGAAGCGCTGAGTCATCACCTGATTGGCAAATTTCGTCTACATGTCCTCTGTTCATCAGGTCGGGCCAAATCACCTCTCATCACGTATAGTGGTGCAACTTCAATTCCTGCAATGTCAGGCACCTATCGGATATACTCGCCAACCCAGTCTCAACTGAAGTCTGCGGGATGAGAAATAGAGGAGGAGAAGAAGAGAGGAAGAAAAGAAGTGGGCGAGGAGTTGCAGGAAGAAAAAAAGAGAATAGAATTGGTAGTTGGAGAAGAAGAAGAGGAAGAAAAATAAAGATTGCATAGAGAGAGAGAGGCAAAGAGATCACGTCTTCTCATCGATCCTCGTAGAGATCACTTCTTGATTGCTTTGCTTAAAGAGATGGGGGAGTTTCAAGGGCCAGAAACGACGTCAAGAGCTACGAAGCCAACCTCGGACACTGGAGTGGAGGTCGATGGAGTTCATCTCATGTTCAGGTTGAAAGCTGAACCCGAGAGCCTGGAAAATGAAGTAGGTGGGACAAATAAACTGATGGAAATAGAACAATTGCTACGAAGCATTGCTCCAACAAAGCGATTGTGTACACAACACAACTACTTGTCCAAGCGACATAAAAACTCCGCGTGAGAGGAAAATGCTAGAAAATGGTTTGTGGATTTTTGAATTGGGTCTGGATGTAGTAGGCACGTTAGGTAAGCACAATGAGTGAGTACGTAATAGCTACGTGACACATGTCCTAGTTAATGCGCCTTTCATTCAAACATTTTTGTTCCGTTAGATAGAAATTATCCATTATTTTATTATTTTTTTCAAAATAATTAAAAATAAAAATAATGAAAAGGAAAACCTAAACGTGTTGGGAGTTGGGACTCATTTACGTTTTCCTTTTTTATTGTTTTTTATTTTTAATTATTTTAACAAAAATAATAAAATAATGATAATTTCTATCTAACGGAGCAAAAATGTTTAAATGAAAGGTGCATTAGTTAGGACATGTGTCACACTATTACGTACTCACTCATTATGCTTACCTAACGTGCCTACTACATCCAGACATGTTGGTGAGTTGTCGTATTATATCACTTTATATTATGATGGATTGGAACTCTACCTCCGTTTTTGTTGTATACGATTAGTTTCCATAGGCAGTCTAGGGTTCGGAGGAATTTTGATGGATTTGATGTTTGGGGAAGTTTTCTGAAGAGTCGATGATGGATGGAGAAGTAGAAATTTATACAACTTTATTCAACCTATAAAGCAGAAAGTTATACAACTTCTATCCTTTTTTGCAATAGTATGTGTATCACATGTAAATAGAAAAATAAACAGAACTGCTCATGATCTAGCATATAATGCATGCAAATATAATATAATAATAGAAAAGGAGAGCAGCCAAACCACTACAAGAAATATGACCTTTAGCTACAGACAAAACCGTGGCTAAAGGTCAATAAAACCGTAGCTATAGACCTGTAGCTATGGTTTAACTACGGACAAAAAACAGTAGCCTATGTTCACGTGGATATAACCTACGACTACGGTTCAACTTATCCATGGCTATAACCCATCTATATCTACAGTATCTGTCCGTAGCTAAAGGGCAAACGCATACCATATGAACCTTTAGCCACGAGCTAAACCGTAGCTAAAAGATGCATATAGCTACGGTTTTTATATTGTCCGTAGTTATATATCCAAATCTATAACCACGGATTTTTATAAAACTGTAGCTACAATTCTTCTATTTATAGCTATGGTTTGCTACAAAACCATAGCTAAATGTACTAACCTATAACCACGGTTTTTTGCAAAAATCAAAGTTAAATATTCTAACCTATAACTATGGTTTTTTGACAAACCGTGGCTAAAAGATGCAATATATGCCCAGAATTATAGTTACGGTCTTACAAAACCATAGCTAATTGTTTCAATCTATAACCATGGTTTCTTACACAATTGTAGCTAATTATTTCAATTTATAACCATAATTTTTCAAATAATTGTGGCTATATTTAATTAAAATAATAAAATAGCAACAATTGAGACTGCCACCTTAAAGTAATATATGTTTTATTCATACATCACATGAAAATTGTATAATAATTTCTAGCAAATGATTAATATTATTATGACAATAAATTATATGCCATGAATAATTTGAATACATCCATTGTTTGACATGTATCACAAATGTTAAATTTCCCTTACCATATATTAACGTTTACATGACCCTAAAAAACAAAAATAAAAAAAAAAGAAACTATAAATGTAAAAAGTTATCCATTGCCTTCAGCCACACATTAAGGGTTTCACGTTACATGTTTAACCTACAAAAAAAACAAAAAAAGTTAGAACAAGGATTACTTAAAGGATAAGAGAAGATGAACCTCTTGAATCTAAGTCTAGCACAAGCACATTAAAGGGAAAAAGAAGATAAGAGAGAGAAAGAACAAAAGAAAGAATTAGACACTCTAGGATCTTTGGGAGGTGGCAATTATTCAACAAGCTGGTAAAAGGCAAAAACCATTCATAAAATTTTCAATCATTTATTTATAAGATGATATATATATATATATAGTCTAGGATTGCAATTTGGAAACTTCCACTTGAACATCTAGAAAAAACAAAATGTTACCGTTCTTCCACTAATTATCCTTGCCCATATATGAAGAATAAAGCACAAGAAATATAGATTATGAACCAATCATCCCATGCTAACCAAATTAAGTACCAAGCACATGTATTGAGACCCACCATTAAATATGTACCACCTAGATGTTATCCATAAAAAAAATTAGATGAAGCTCTAACATGATCTACAAATTAAATGGTTTATCTCTCTGTATGACCTGAACATGGTAATCTGGCAGCTGAGAATGTCACCTCACTGTTCAAAGAGGGGTGAAGCACCAACAGTTATCCATTTTATTACTCTTTAGATTCTCTTCTAATTGAATTTGAACCAAGTTTCCAGCATTGTCAATGCAATAATTTAGACATTTACATACTTATAAAGTATATTCCAAGGGTTGGAGCACTGTGCTCGGAAAGTCTTGGAAAGAATTAACACTCTTGAGACTAACTTCAAAGGAAGAAGCCTTTTTGGTACGTACTTGTCTCCTAACTGCTGTACTCTTTGTAAGAACAGTGGTGAGTTTTATTACCATTTATTAATCCCCTTCCCCTTTGTTCCTTCTATTTAGGTTTGGTTTCTCTGACTCAGAGCATGGAAGTGAGGCTGCAGTTGGTAAAAAGATATGCCAATTTCTTTGCAGATGCACTTGGTAAACAAGGGGTGGGAAGAAATCATTTGCTTTGGGCTACTTTGTAATTTTGTTTTGTTTTAGGGGGAGAGTTAAGAAAGTTTAACTCTTCCCACCTTTGTACTTGATTCATATCTTATAATGAAAATTTTCTGTTATTGTTCAGAAAAAAAAAGTAAGAGTAACTCATTGGATAATGAAGGGATGGGATATCCATCACATGGACGCCCAAATCTTGTGGAATGGATAGGGCGAATTTCAAAAATTTCTCCCATCTTTGCAGGGAATCGAATTCCCTATTTCAGAAAACATATTTTCAAAGATCAATCTTGAATCAAGAACCAAATCAGATATGAACCAAAAGAAGTAGGAGGAAGGATATACCTGATACAGAGAATTAATATCTCCCAATGGAGGTGTTCACGCCCAAAGAAGGATCCAAAATCTGCTCCCACTGAATATGGCGCAGTGCAAGATGGAGCAGAATCAGCAATGTTCTTCCAAAAGAACTTGACCCTTCGCAAGAATCAACTGGATGGCTTGTGAGTACAGCTCCAACCAATCTTTTCCCAAAAGATTGGAATCAAGATCAGATCTTGAATTCTCCCAAGAACTGGAGATCGAACTAAAGGCAATGGCGGTGGTAGGAAGGAGGCAACAGGAGAGAATTCGCAGGGTGCAGAAAATCTCTCTTTCTGTGACCTTTTTCAGCTCTAAAGAGAATCAGATCTGTGTATCTTTCTTAGGCTGCCGCCCCCTTCTTTTGTTAACCTAAAAAATTAGCTCCTAACCCAATTAGGAGCTGCTTATCCAAATCATATTTGGATAAGATCTCTCTTTAGGTGATAGGGATAAACCCTTATCTTATCTGTAGATTAGATTAACTTTCTCCTAATCTCATTAGGAGGTTTCTAAATCTGAATCACATTCAGATCTGGACTCTCTGAGTGGATAGGGTTAAGACCCAATCCTATCTGCTAATCTATCTCAGAATTCGCCCCATATAATTGACTGATCAAATCAGCCCAATTCGAAATGGGCTTAAGGCCCATTTAAGGTTATGTACTCAATTAGCCTTTCAAACTGCTGCCCAGTTGGGCTTCCTTGTATGGTGTGGGACCCAAACATTGATCTACACATCAGCCACATGGGTTCGGCCCAGCCTTTGTTACAAGGCCTGGCCGAATGCACTGTTATGGACAGTGCACCCCCTGAATCCCATCTTATGGGCTCTATGAGCCCAACACTTACCCTAAGTGGTCCCTGGGCCAAGCCACCTTGTAACACCCAGGGACTGTGGGCAGATGCAAAATTAGCCCATCAGGTATTATCTTCAATGGTCTTACACTTAACTTCTCAGCCCATAATGATCATACACTGCTCGACAAGAGAGGACCTCTCCCTCGGCTGCAAGGAACAGTGTTGCACTCTCTATTTATATGGATCCCGGGAATTAAAACCTTTTGCAAACATTTTAGAAACCATACTATATACTTTTATATCTCATATAAAATATACTTTGCAAAAACAAATCTCAACGGTTGAAATCGGCTGCCGACAGTCTTGGTTTCCATCAGAGAGAGTGCATCCCCGATCATTACCTTTGTCCGACAAAGGGGCTGATCCTTTCACTATGATCACCCACTCAGATGAATTCTCGGATTGTCCCAACATACCCAGGTTTTGACCCTCGCCAAGGATCTCACTGATTGGTACATCAAAGACAACCCAATCTGACATCTAGTGTAGTATCATAATTGAGTTTAGGGGGTAGGTGTAACTTTCCAGTTTTGCCCATCTATCTCCAAGGTCCAAGGCAATATTGGAGATCTGGTCCGGTTCAAAGGTTCTATTAATCCTACACTTTATGTGCCTAGGGTCTCACCCTGGTAGCTGAGATAGGCCACCCCAACCGACTTGGTGGCACTACAGTGTCAGCCTTGTTAGGATAGGTCTCCCCAGGCCGATCCACTGGCTATGAACATTGTAAACTAACACGAGTCTCATTAAGTGTCCAGTTTAAGGGTATTACACAGAAACATACCAAGGAAACATGAATCAAATATGTAGTTTTATTCATTTACAATAAATTCATAAAATACATCATTCTTGATTGAAGCTAAGGGCATACACAAACTGTCTAATAGCTCCCACTTGCACTTAGGTCCAATCAGGTACTAGCCGGAGTCCCATGCTTTTCACGTGTTTCTCAAACACTTTCTGTGATAGTGGCTTCGTCAATGGGTCTGCTACATTTTCCGCTGATGCTACCTTCTGAATCAGGATGTCCCCTCTACTAACAATCTCCCGCAGTACGTGGTACTTCCTCTCGATGTGCTTCGACTTCGAGTGGGCTCATGGCTCTTTAGCCTAAGCAATGGCTCCATTGTTGTCACACAACAATGGAATGGGTGATGTGCTGGACGGAACTACTCCCAACTCATGAACGAACTTCTTCATCCACACGGCTTCTTTGGCAGCCTCACTTGCGGCAATGTATTCGACCTCGGTTGTGGAGTCTGCTGTGGACCCCTGTTTGCTGCTTTTCCAGCAAACAGCACACGATCCTATCGTGAAAACATATCCAGATGTAGACTTTCTATCATCCGGATTCGACTGGAAATCCGCATCTGTAAACCCTTGGATTTGTAGTGAACTACCATCGAATACTAGACAAAACTCTTTTGTCCTTTGAAGGTATTTAAGTATGCATTTCACATCAGTCCAATGCTCCTGCCCTGGGTTGGCCTGGAATCTGCTTACTACACTCACTGCCTGGGCGATTTCAAGACGAGTGCATAGCATGGTATACATGATGCTCCCTACGGCTGAGGCATAGGGGACGTCTTTCATGCTCTCAATCTCCTCAGAAGTCTTTGGAGGCATCTTCTTGGAGAAATTGACTCCATGCCTGAAAGGAACATTTCCTTTCTTGGAGTTTTCCATGCTATATCTCTTGACTATTTTGTCAATGTAAGCTGATCGGGATAATCCTATTATCCGCTTCGATCTATCTCTATAGAGTCGAAGACCTAGTATATAGGAGGCTTCTCCAAGGTCTTTCATGGAGAATTGCTGTGATAGCCATACTTTTGTCGTAGTTAACATTCCTACATCATTCCCAATGAGTAGAATGTCATCTACATACAGAACCAGAAACGTAACCTTGTCACCACTGGTCTTTCTGTAAACACAGGGTTCATCCGGGTTTTGCTCAAAATCAAACCTTTTGACCGTAGAGTCAAATCGGATGTTCCAACTTCTAGAAGCTTGCTTCAATCCATATATAGTCTATTCAACTTACAGACCATGTGTTCCTGACCCGCAGCTACAAAACCTTGCGGCTGCTGCATATAGCTATCTTTAGTAAGATCTCCATTCAGGAACGCAGTTTTGACATCCATCTGCCAAATCTCATAGTCATAGTAAGCTGCTACAGCTAGCAGAATCCTAATGGATTTAAGCATAGCCACGGGCGAAAAGGTTTCCTCATAATCGATGCCTTCTTTCTGAGTGTATCCTTTTGCCACCAGACGAGCTTTGTAGGTCTCAACCCTGCCATCAGGGCCCTTCTTCCCCTTGTAGATCCATTTGCAACCAATTGCTTTTACCCCAGAGGGCGGATCCACTAGAGTCCAGACTCCATTGGTCTCCATTGAGTCCATCTCAGCTCTCATGGCATCTACCCATTTAAGGGAGTCTATGTCCAACATAGCTTCCGTATATGTTACGGGATCCTCTTCACTAGTCAAGGTTTCGACCAGGTAATTATCCTGATCGTAACCAAAACGGACCGGTGGTCTGGACACGCGGTAGATCTTCTAGGTTGGTCACTACCTGAAACTTGTGGGACACCTCCCACTGCATCTGAGCTCTCCTCATCAAGAACAATTTCCTGACGTAGATTGTCCAGGATGTAGTCATTTTCCAAGAATAGAGCATTTCGACTGCAGAACACCTTCTGCTCACTTGGATCATAGAATAGATAGCCCACTGAGCCCTTTGGGTAGCCTACGAATAGGCAACGGCTGGTCTTGGATTCCAATTTGTCCGGATTCGTTCTTTTAATGTGAGCCGGACAACCCCAAATCTTCAAGTGTCGTACACTTGGTTTCTTTCCGGTCCAAAACTCATAAGGAGTCTTAGGAACCGATTTGGTTGGAACCCGGTTCAGCACGTATAACGTAGTCTCTAATGCGTATCCCCAAAAGGATGTGGGTAACTCTGAATGGGTGAGAAGTGATCGGACCATATCCAATAAGGTCCTATTCCTCCTCTCTGAAACACCGTTAAGTTGTGGGGTAGCAGGAGGAGCCAACTGTGGTACTATCCCATTGTCCTTTAAGTAGTCCCTGAATTCATCAAAGAGATACTCGCCACCTCGATCTGATCGAAGGGTCTTAATTTCTCTCCCTAACTGTTTCTCGACCTCTTGCCTAAACTCTTTGAACTTTTCAAAAGATTCAGACTTGTGTCTCATTAGGTATACGTAACCATATCGTGAAAAATCATCAGTGAAAGTAATGAAATACACGTGTTGGTTACGGGTCCTAACACTCAGGGAACCACATACATCAGTATGTATAAGGTCAAACGTGCATGTACATCTTTTAGGCTTACCATTAAATGGACTCTTTGTCATCTTATCCTAAAGGCAAGGCTCACAAGTGGGAAGATCTTCTACAGTTAGAAAATCCAAAGGACCATCCTTTACCAGTCTTGTGATTCGGTCAATACCAATATGGCCAAGTCGGTAATGCCACAGGCATGTGGGATTACCTTTCTTGGATTCTAGGTACTGAGGACAGTTCCTCTTCCAGTGGCCAGTTTGTTTGCAGAAGTGACATGCATCTGCTGTCCTGTCCTTCTTCTGCTTCTTGGGCTTGGTAGTCTTCTTCTGAGGCTCCTTTGCCTTCCTCTTTTTCTTGCCCGTTTTGTTAGCTTCAACAAGCATATCACCACAGGCTCATCCTTCTTAAGTAGGTCCTCGGCTCTTTGCAACATATTACTCAGCTCTTGGACGCTGACATTCAGCTTGTTCATATTGTAGTTTAATATGAACCCATTGAAGGAAGAGGGCAAGGAGTTCAGAATGGCATCTACTTGAGTTCCAAGATATAATCCGGATCCAAGGGCTTCCAGCTCGTTAATGTAACCCATCATCCGAAGACAATGGTCGTGAACTTTCTGCCCCTTGGACATCTGAGCGGTCATGAACATTTTCAAAACCTTCTGCCGAGTAGAACGGTTCTGCTCTTCATACATTGTTTTCAAACTGTCCAATATGTCCTTAGCGAGTTCGATCTGATCGAACTGCCTCTGTATTGATTTGTCCAAAGAAGCAACAACATAGCAGCGGGCTAGGGAGTTTTTATCCTCCCATTCTTGGAATTCTCTCCTACGGGATTCAGAAGCCCTATCACCCAGACGTTCCGGGGCAGGAGACTTGACTACCTTGTCCAGTTTTTCAGATGTTAAAACCAGCATTAGGTTATGGTACCAGTCGGCATAGTTTGGGCCCTTAAGCTTGTTGTCGTCAAGAAGCTTTGCAAATTGTCCGTTTGCCATTTTCTGATAAAACAACAAACATCAGTCCACAACCTTATTTGATTCATGTTCAAGTCATAGATATGGATTTTAATCTATGTTCTATTCCCATTTTTTTCATCTCTGAGTTTTCCCTCCTGCTCAGGGACGGAGACAACGACTTGTCTCTAGAAATGTGGGAAACCACATAGGGTTCATGGAGCCAACTGTTTCAGCTGCAAAACCCCACCACCTTTCTGTGAAGGATCACATCCACTCATCATATAAGTTTTCCCTTTGGCCTCTGCCAGACAAGGTTCAGAGCCGTTTTCAGGTAAACCTTTCTGTCCCGTGAGTGCTTACCCATCATATTCGTGAACGCCAAGGTACCGTGAGAGAGTTCCCATTTTCTGGTGAAGCCCCTCCCACATTGGTCTATGACACCCCTATCATCTTATGAAACACTTAGACAAACCCAACAACAAATGGATAGCCGATTTTCTGGTGCATTTCCTCATTACTGAAGGACCCATCCTCATGCTAATGATGGAAGGCCTTTAGAGAGTTCATCATATGAATCTCCCTATCACATGCACTCATATTTACTGGAGGGAACAAGAATTACGCCTTAGTTTATTTTAGGTCAAACCAGAGTGGCTCCCACTGACTTTCATAAAGTCAGATTTCGGTGGGCCTAAATCGGCTAGGGTTCCGCATGTAACCTCTTCAGGAGGTGTGGGGCCCACCATTGAGGGAGGTCATCAAATGACCAATAGGGACACCATGGCAATGATGTGCATTTAGCCATGGTGTGCGCAAGAGCCACTATCGAATCTGCATGGGCCAAGCACTTATGGCCCATGGACGTAGCACATCACACACATCCATACATCACATGCAGGGAGGAATTGATCCAATCAATTAATTATCTGTAATAGCCTATTTGAAGCCCATTTTAATTCATAATATTAACAATTAATATCATCTAGGTATATGGGCTGAATCAGGGTTACCCAGTTCGGCCCATATAGCTTGTTCCCTTGAAGTGGGCTTTTGGTAGTTTTAACAGTTTAAAACTGGGCCTTACAGGTTGGGCCGAATTAATCATTTAATTAAATATCAATCCTTAGGCCCATTTGTGGGAAAATTAGGGCTGACTTTCTGCCTTGAATAAACCCTAGATTCGGTCCAAACAGTTTGAACCAATCTTGGTTCGAATGGGTCTAGGGTTTGATCTTTAATTAAATCTTTAATTCAAGAAAATAATCTGAAATTAAAGAAATGATAAAAGAAAACAAGAATCAGTTAATCCAGGGCTGTTCGTACAAATCATCCTGCAAAACAGAGGTTAGATCACAGAATGTAGTTTCATAAACTGCAAATCGCAGGTAGCGAATGTCCCATCTGCGAAATCTCCTTCCTTGCGCCGCCATCTTCGATCTAACATAAATTAAATAGAAAACCTAATTTCTATTAAAATTACATCAGATCGAATACCTAATACATTGAGTCTAGAAAAAAAAAATTATTTACAGACCAAATGTAATGAATAAATCAAGAAACTGCAAATCGCAGGTTCCCTGCGCAAACCAAGAATTCGATCTCCTCTTGTACGAATAGCCCATAAATCAAGAAAATCACAAAGAACTATTCTAAACAATAATCAGATTTATCTAAAATTAATTTCAGATTATTCGCCCAATAATTTTGGGAACAAATTTCCCAAAACCCATATCTACACAAATCGGGTAGAACGCCTTCTACCCATTTGCGCAGGTTCAGATCTGAATTAAATTGATTCAAGATTTGAACCACAACTCTGATACCACTGAAGGGATGGGATATCCATCACATGGACGCCCAAATCTTGCGGAATGGATAGGGCGAATTTCAAAAATTTCTCCCATCTTTGTAGGGAATCGAATTCCCTATTTCAGAAAACATATTTTCATGGATCAATCTTGAATCAAAAACCAAATCAGATCTGAACCAAAAGAAGTAGGAGGGAGGATATACCTGATACAGAGAATCAATATCTCCCAATGGAGGTGTTCACGCCCAAGGAAGGATCCAAAATCTGCTCCCACTGAAGATGGCGCAGTGCAAGATGGAGCAGAATCAGCAATGTTCTTCCAAAAGAACTTGACCCTTCGCAAGAATCAACTGGATGGCTTGTGAGTACAGCTCCAACCAATCTTTTCCCAAAAGATTGGAATCAAGATCAGATCTTGATTTCTCCCAAGAACTGAAGATCGAACTAAAGGCAATGGCGGCGGCAGGAAGGAGGCGACAAGAGAGAATTCATAAGGTGCAGAAAATCTCTCTTTCTGTGACCTTTTTCAGCTCTAAAGAGAATCAGATCTGTGTATCTTTCTTAGGCTGCCGCCCCCTTCTTTTGTTAACCTAAAAAATCAGCTCCTAATCCAATTAGGAGCTGCTTATCCAAATCATATTTGGATAAGGTCTCTCTTTAGGTGATAGGGATAAACCCTTATCTTATCTGTAGATTAGATTAACTTTCTCCTAATCTCATTAGGAGTTTTCTAAATCTGAATCACATTCAGATCTGGACTCTCTGAGTGGATAGGGTTAAGACCCTATCCTATCTGCTAATCTATCTCAGAATTCGCCCCATATAATTGACTGATCAAATCAGCCCAATTCGAAATGGGCTTAAGGCCCATTTAAGGTTATGTACTCAATTAGCCTTCCAAACTACTGCCCAATTGGGCTTCCTTGTATGGCGTGGGACCCAAACATTGATCTACACATCAGCCACATGGGTTCGGCTCAGCCTTTGTTACAAGGCCTGGCCGAATACACTGTAATGGACAGTGCACCCCCTGAATCCCATCTTATGGGCTCTATGAGCCCAACACTTACCCTAAGTGGTCCCTGGGCCAAGCCACCTTGTAACACCCAGGGACTGTGGGCAGATGCAAAATTAGCCCATCAAGTATTAACTTCAATGGTCTTACACTTAACCTCTCAGCCCATAATGATCATACACTGCCCGACAAGAGAGGACCTCTCCCTCGGCTACTGGGAACAATGTTGCACTCTCTATTTATATGGATCCCGGGAATTAAAACCTTTTGCAAACATTTTAGAAACTATACTATATACTTTTATATCTCATATAAAATATACTTTGCAAAAACAAATCTCAACGGTTGAAATCGGCTGCCGGCAGTCTTGGTTTCCGTCAGAGAGAGTGCATCCCCGATCATTACCTTTGTCCGACAAAGGGGCTGATCCTTTCACTATGATCACCCACTCAGATGAATTCTCGGATTGTCCCAACATACCCAGGTTTTGACCCTCGCCAAGGATCTCACTGATTGGTACATCAAAGACAGCCCAATCCGACATCTAGTGTAGTATCATAATCGAGTCTAGGGGTTAGGTCTATCTTTCGAGTTTTGCCCATCTATATCCAAGGTCTAGGGCAATACTGGAGATCTGGTCCGGTTCAAAGGTTATATTAATCTTACACTGTATGTGCCTAGGGTCTCACCCTGGTAGCTGAGATAGGCCACCCCAACCGACTTGGTGGCACTATAGTGTCAGTCTTGTCAGGATAGGTCTCCCCAGACCGATCCACTGGCTGTGAACATTCTAAACTAACACGAGTCTCATTAAGTGTCCAGTTTAAGGGTATTATACAGAAACATACCAAGGGAACATGAATCAAATATGTAGTTTTATTCATTTACAATAAATTCATAAAATACATCATTCTTGATTGAAGATAAGGGCATACAAAAACTGTCTAACAGATAAAGTCTTTGAAAGTGGTGGTGAAAAATCCATGGAAACCGCCTGATAGGGGAGCTTTCAAATTCAACTTTGATGACAGTAATTTGGGGAATCCAGGTCCATTTGGAATGGGTGATGTGTTCAGGGATGAACATGGTAGAGTTAATGCAATGTTCCAAGGTCGAATAGGGATTGAAGATTTTATTAGAGCAGATCTAACTGCTAGCAGCACTTCAGGGCATCAGTTTGGCAAAGCAAACGAGTGTCAGTACTAATCTGCTTATTGAAGGTGATTCAAAGACTATAGTAATCTGGTTATCCAATGAAGGGAATGCTTTGTGGACTTGAGAGGAACTTAGGGAAATTAAATGACCGACTTTGAATATGGGAGTTAACTTCAGTGGGTTCCAAGATTGAACAATAATATGCTTGATTTTTTTTTGGCTAAACAAGGGTTAATTATTTTTGGCTGTTTTGTAATTTGTTAATTATTTTTAGCTGAACAGTAATATGTCTGTTTTGTAATATGGGAGTTAACTTCAGCTGGCTATGGAGCTGCCATTTTGTGGGCAATGGTTTCTGGTGTCATCTGTTGGGCTTTGTGGAACAAAAGAAATTGGCATGCATTTGAAAAGAACAAAGGCTTTTCTGGGCTTTGCATGGATACCAGTAATCTCCTTATGGATTGGTTCTTTTAGTAGAAGGGATCTGTGTTTAACTAGACTGGTATTTTGAGTGCAGAGGGTAGTATAATGTAAAGCATTACAGAGTGTACTGTGATGCGTGTTTTTTTCTTTTATTGTCAAGCTGTACACTTGGTAATTTATTTAATTACTTATACAAGGGTGCTTCCTAGGATATCCAAGGTCTTCAGGGCTTGGTGGTGATCATGCCTACTCCGAACTGAGTGGCAAAGGTGGTTCTATCTAAGCAGGGACATTAGCTTGGTTCATGGCTTCTGGTTGATGTATTTTCTTTGTTACAAGGTTTGAGGAAGTGGGATACATAGGTTATTATATATATATATATTTTGATTGGTACCACATTAGCTTTTATCAAATCAAAAGAAGCTTATACAAATAGATGTATCTTAAGGGAAACAATGCACAAGCAACGTGGAAGTACAGATATATCTTAAGGGAATTAGAACACTATAGAGGAACTGAATGTTTGGGGTGGATTGTATGTATGGTCCACTATTTTCCTTAGTAAATTTGCATATTCTTTTTTTATATGAATAAAATTTTGATTTTTATTTATAAAAACGGTAGTGGACTGGCTTAGGAATAGATGTCAGGTTTCTTGGCATTTAGCATTTAGTTGGAGAAATAAGATACCTGGCTAGGGACTTAGTAACCGATTATTCATGGGTGCAACAATCTGCAAATGGATGGCTGATACAATGGGTGAAATGGGCTCAACTTTTCTGGGCACAATTGAATTGTAAGATAAGTTCTTTAGTAGAAAATAGAAGGGTTAGGTAGCTGAAGCTAGCCTATTTTTGGGAGTTCATGGCATTTGCTGTTTTATTTTATTTGTTAAAATTAATTGAGCCTAGCCATTACCAATAAAAACGAAAAAAAAAAAAACATCTCATATAGATGAATTCTAAGACCAGCCAATTTGATGGCAGATATCTTAATGAGGTTAAGGTTGTAAGTATTATGTATCTACCAGCCACCTTTTTCTTATATATTATCAGCCTTATATTTGTTTCAATTCTCTTGTTTTATAGATCTTTTGTTTTCCTTTTACTATAACTTCTTATTAATCTGTAAAAAGAAGAAATCTAATCGTTGCTTTAATTGTTTTGCCTAATTTATTGGTTAGTTTCTTTAGTCACTACAAAAAAAAACTTCCTCTTGCCACGTTTATTTTAAACGTCGTCGAAGTTCTTTTTTCATAGGATTGTCAATAGAATTGTTTGGGTTGGGCATTGTCTTTGTATTAATAGAATATACTCAGGCCCAGCCTGATCAATTGCCTAGGTCTTGAGTCCAGTTGAACCATCAACCCGCCGATCCGTTCAATCGTTTTGGGCGTTTTTTTTTATTTTTAATTATTTTTTAATTTTTGTTGTTAGAATGTACCATTCATTCAAATCGAATGGTTGAACCGTCACCTTAAAACCGGTGGTCAGAATGGTTCTATTTCTGGGTCAGTTTTTAAAACCCTAGTTGAACCAACCCAAAAACCAGTGGACAAAACGATTATGCTTCGGGTCAGTTTTTAAAACATTGATTAAAACTTCAACTTCATTTATAAAAAAATAAAACTTATTTTTTAATATAAAAAAGGAAAAACCTATACGGATAGCCCCATTGCAGAAACCTGAACCCCAGGCCAGCCCATACAGAATTTATAATGACTCTCAAATTCAACTTTTGAAATTATAAGACTGATTCCCACACCATGTAAGCATCACACTTTTACTTATGCTTTTCCTGTGAGGTGGCAATCCAGCTTGGATTCCATGTCACAATAACATTTATTTAGATTTTTAGTTTGAAATTTAACCTTAAATTGCAAAGACTCAAATGACCCTGCTAGGGCCCATGGTCATTGTTCTCTCCCGCCCTCCCTCTTCCCTCTTTTTCGTTGTCTCTCACACTCTCAACTCTCTTCTCTTACTATTTCTTCCTACGACTTTTCGACCTTCGACTGAACTTCGACTGTACAGATCCACAACTCTCTCCCTATGTCCCTCCCTCTCTCTCTCTCTCTCTCTCTCTCTCTCTCTCCAAGAACATCTTCACATAAAAGAACAAAGCCATAAAAAGAGAAGCTATACTTCTCGCTTTGTATCTACTATTGCATTTTCTGCCACCACCCCATCTCTCTCTGTTATCCATGGTCTCTCTTTCAGATTGGTCGATATGAATCGCATCTCGAAGGATTATTTGGCCGAAGGGAGGATTGTTCCGGCGGGATCGCAACTCCGGAGAGGTCGGAGCAACGCTGCCATGTCGAGAGATACAGATGAAAACTTGGACCTCTTCTCCAGGTTGTTCTTGCTATTTCAGCGAGACGATAGAAATTTCATTTTTTTTTTTCAATTTCAAAATTTGTCGACTTCCAGTAGGTTGTTCTTGCTATTTCAGCGAGACGATAGAAATTGTCAGAGGAACTGATCAATTTGATGATTATTTTGATTAGGTTGATGTTCCTATGTGCACTTGTGCAAATTTAGAGGGCATTCGTATTTCTTTGCTAGAACTTTATATTTACGATAGTATTATTTTCTAGCCTAAGAATGATGTTAAATATTTTTCTCATTTTTTCGTTTTTATTTGATTCTACAAGTTATTTATCATTATTATTTTCTACTTGTCATTTCGCCCTTTCTGACTCTAGTTGCTTAGTTAAATACTTAAGAAGGAACGCCAATGTTTGATTTCCTCCTGATAATAAATTTTTGAGAATTATTTTGATATTTTCTTAATAAAAAAATATCATATTTGTTAATAGTTCTGGTTATGAATGTCTTCAGTATCGATGAAATTGGGGAGAATTATCAGTTGGACCAGTAAAACTAGCGAGGAATGGAATCGACGATCTACTCTCTTCAGCGGATGGGGGCCGGAAAGCATGATTATGACTGGTATGCGTTCTGTCCATAATTTGCTCCCTGATGTAATTTGTATGGTTGTTAGTTTTTAGATCACTTTTTGTCATATACTTGCTTGCTAGCTTTAATAGTCTCCTTCCTATATTTAATAAAATTCTCTCCATCTCTCTGGCTAGCCATGGTGGTCTTCTATTCGCTAATTGCATTTTCTATTTAGCTAAGTGCTAACCAGTAAGAGACAATGGGAATTCAATTCCTCTTGAAGCCTAGATCCTTAACATGGTAAAATTTGTTAGTGTGAGGTCCGACGGTGCTAGGATCTTCTTGCTTGAGAATGTTGTTCAGTGTTTCTCATCATATTATTTGGTCTAGAGAGGCTACCCGGCAATTGTTGATAGCACTATGAGGTTGTCTTATTGCTGCTACCTGGGAATTCATTTGCTTTTATCATTCTAATGGCTTTTTCATTCAGTAAATGATTCTTCAGTAACAGGGAAATTAACTCATAAAGGAAGATTTGCTGGCCATTTCTGCAGCTAATGAAATTAAAATAGGAAAAGTGAACCAATTAGGATATAGTTTACTAAAGTAGGCCTATTGTGGTCAGAATATGAAACATATTTTGAACCATAAGAAAAAGCCTCTTGAAGTTCATAGACCAATATAACAAGTAGCATCTCCAAAAAAATTCAAGAAATCATGAAAGAGAGCTATAGGTTACTTTGACATTATTGCCATGATCTTAATGAAGTTATAAAATGTTTGACCGTAGTAAAGTTTACATGGTCTATTAAGTAAATGCAACGTGGAATGTGATAGGAAATAGCGTGGCTTAGGTAGCTTTTATTTTTCATTTACTTTTCAGTTCACAGTTGGCAAAAAGTTGATAGATATGATTTTAACATATGTATTAATTTAAAAAAAAAATCCTTAGATGGAAGAATTTAGTTTTTATTTTCGTGAAAAGGTGATTTATATGCCATCAGACTACTATAGACTACCATATATATAGTAGTCTATCCAGTTCTTAGCAGCTACCCGAATCATATGATTGTTACTTTTTCTTTAATGGCATGCTTGTAATTTTCTCATTATTCATTTTTTGAAATGCCTTGTATCTTTTCCTTTTCAACTCTATGAAGCCCCTTATTTCTACTCAAGTGAGCAAAATTGTTCCACGTAGTGCCTGTATAATTTTCCCTAGGACTATTAGAATTCAAATCATGGATCACAGATTATCCCTCCTAAGATTCAAAATACAGTACTGACTTGTAGGTGCCAAGTGCCAACCCACATAAAGTTGCACTGCTACAATGGTTAAATTTGTAATGTTAAAAGCATATATTCACCAACTTTTCAATCTTATGATCAAGTTATTGCTCCTAGCCCAACAGGCCTAAGTCAATTCTCAACCAAAATGAGTTTGTTTTGCAAGTTCCTTTTGTACTCATCTAGTTGTGGAATCACATTTCTATGAAAGAATCTTCTATTTTCACAATGGCATAGTATGGAAATGAAACAAACTTATTTTGTTTCTAATTCTTTGAGTTTGAGAATATAATCTTACCACTGACAAGTTTGGTTGTGTATATGTTTTTCTTTCCCTTAAAAAATAGGTGTAAGTATATTCTTAGATAGATGATGTATAATTAGAAAATTGAACTCAAACTAGCATTTGACGGCTAATGTTTGTTTCCTTCAATTTCCATGAATGGGCTTCTTACCCCTCTTGAGACACCTCTTTTGTCTTCATTAGATACAAGTGAGCCCCCTCCAACCTTATTGGCTCCAAGTAGTTCCTTGGTCAGATCAGTTTCCACAACTAAGACTTCAAGGGTATATGTTCCAATTTCTTCTTGTTCATCACTATTCACTTTGATCTAAGTTATAAATTTATTTATTCTAAAACTATAATGGTATACATCACCTTCATAACTGTTTCTCCTCCCTCTTGAATGTTTGTATTGCCTAGGGAAGAACATGAATGCAATTTGGTCATAATCTTTATGTCTGATGGTTATGCTCTGCCAATTTGATAAACTAGTGAAGCTTCTTATATGATTTATTGAGTGATGGAACCCCTTAGAGGTCTTCTATATATGGAGGGGAGTGTGACACGTCTGATTGGTTCTAACTGGAGTATTCCCCTCCTAAAATTTTCCACTTAAACTAAACTGTCTTTTGATTCCCTTGCTGATAAGCAAGGTTTTAAGCGGAGGTCTTCAATTAGGCAACTCAACTCAAAGATAGGCCTTCCATTGGATCAGATCCAGTTTAAGTTGTGCTGTTTGAAAATCCCATACTAATACCTATAGAACCAAATGGCAAAATCTTATAATTTTTTCTCCAAACAACATTTATCACAATCTAATAAAACAAATGAAGATATTCATTTATTATCAAATGATATTACTTGTTTGCAATGGCTTTTTCATGCCTTTATATTTAAATTGTCATTTTAAGTCCAATTTGATAAATTTTTACCAATTTAGTTGATGCTTGCTAGGTCGACACATTTGGCCATAATTGTCATATCTGCCAAAGGCCATTAAGATTTTTTTTTGAAGAATAAGATAAAAGTCATTGGGAAAAAGAATACATTCACTACTGAAAAATTCATCTATAGAGGCGGCCATATTTGCCTCTAAAAGAGTAAAAATGCCTCTAAAGGTTATAAGAGGCGACCAGGTAAATGCCTCTAAAAGCCCTGTCGCTAAATGTTTTAAAGGCACTTGGTTGAGCATTAGAAAATCCACCTCTAAATTGGACTTTTAAAGGCACATGCGACTGCCTCGATTACACTAATGTTAAAGTCATGTATAGAGGCAGTTAAAAGTGCCTCTAAAAGTTCAAACAACCTCTGTCATAGTCCCAAAAACAAACCAAGGTATTCCATTATTGTCAAATGATATTGATTTTTTTCTATGGCTTTTGCATGCCTTTATATTTAAATTTGTTATTTTAATTCCATCCTGGTAAAGTTTTACCAAATTAGATGATGCTTACCAGGTTGACACATTTGGCCCCGTCTCTGCCAATGGGCCGTTAAGATATGTTTTTTTTGAAAAATAAAACAAAATTCATTTGAAAAAAGAATACCCTAAGAAGGTGATAAAGCATCACCCAAAGAGGAAATAAACCCAAGAACCCCACAATCATCCCACTGGTCCCATACTAATATCCCTAGAACTGAATGACAAAATCTAATAATCTTTTCTCCAAACAACCTCCATCACAGTCCGATAATACAAACCAAGGTATTATTTTATTGTCAAAAGATATTGTTTGTCTTCAAAGGCTTTCGGATGTCTTTATATTAAAATTGTCATTTTAACACCATCTTGGTAAATTTTTACCAAGTTAGGTGATGGTTACCAGGTTGGTACATTTGGCACCTTATTTGCCAAGGAGCCATTAAGATTTGTTTTTTTTTTTTTTTTTTTTTTGCTGAAGAATAAGATAAAATTCATTAGGAAAAATAATACATTAGGATGGTGATAATCCATAAAGAATTCCAAAAGCCCAATTTTGATCTCATAGATCCCATACTAATACCCGTAGAACCGAATGACAAAATCTTATCATCTTTTCTCTAAACAACCTCTATCACAATCCAAAAAAAAAACCAAAATATTCCTTTATTGTCACAAAATATTACTTCTTTTCTATGGCTTTTGCATGACTTTATATTTCAAATTGTCATTTGAATTCTATCATGGTAAAGTTTTACCAAGTTAGATGATGCTTACCAGGTTGGCACATTTGGCCCCGTCTCTGCCAATGGGCCATTAACATTTGTTTTTTTTTTGAAAAATAAAACAAAATTCATTTAAAAAAAGAATACCTTAGGAAGGTGATAAAGCATCACCCAAAGAGGAAATAAACCCAAGAACCCCACAATCATCCCACTGGTTCCATACTAATACCTCTAGAATTGAATGGCAAAATCCGATAATCTTTTCCCCAAAAAACTTCCATCACAGTCCGATAATACAAACCAAGGTATTATTTTATTATCAAAATATATTGTTTGTTTCCAAAGGCTTTCGGATGTATTTATATTAAAAATTGTCATTTTAACTCCATCTTGGTAAATTTTTACCAAGTTAGGTGATGGTTACCAGGTTGGCACATTTGGCACCTTATTTGCCAAGGGGCCATTAAGATTTGTTTTTTTTTTGTTGAAAAATAAGATAAAATTCATTAGGATGGTGATAATCCATAAAGAATTCCAAAAGCCCAACTTTGATCTCACAGATCCCATACTAATACCCATAGAACCAAATGACAAAATCTTATCATCTTTTCTCTAAACAACCTCTATCACAGTCCAAAAAACAAACCAAAATAATCCTTTATTGTCACAAGATATTGCTCCTTATCTATGGCTTTTGCATGCCTTTATATTTGAAATTGTCATTTTAATTCTATCCTGGTAAAGTTTTACCTAGTTAGATGATACTTACCAGGTTGGCACATTTGGCCCCGTTTCTGCCAATGGGCCATTAAGATATCTTTTTTTTTTCAAATAAGATAAAATTCATTTTAAAAAATAATACCTTAGGAAGGTGATAAAGCATCACCTAAAGAGGAAATAAACCTAAGAACCCCACAATCATCCCACTGGTCCCATACTAATTCCCCTATAACCGAATGGCAAAATCTGATAATCTTTTCTCCAAACAACCTCTATCACAGTCCGATAACACAAACTAAGGTATTATTTTAATGTCAAATGATATTGGTTGTTTGCAATGGCTTTTGGATGTTTTTATATTAAAAATTGTCATTTTAACTACATCTTAGTAAATTTTTACCAAGTTAGGTGATGGTTACCAGGTTGGCATATTTGGCACTTTATTTGCCAAGGGGCCATTAAGATTTGTTTTTTTTTTTTGTTGAAGAATAAAATAAAATTCATTAGGAAAAAGAATACTTGTAGTGTATGAGTTACAACAATATGGTTTGGAACTTTTGCCATTTGTTTTTCTATCGACACCAATATGCAAGTATATCTTGGTTACATCTTATCAATATTGTTATCAAGGCATGCGGTGTTATTGAGGTATGAGTTAGAAAGATTGAGACCCTTTCTTGTTCGTAGTGTTTAATAGTGAACTTTATATTAGATGAGTTTGAATAGATAATGAACTTTATATTAAATTAGTCTGAATACTATATTAGACATCAAAACTAACTACATAAAAACCTTATTTTTAAACTTATAAGCATTATAAGCTAGTAGATGGGCATATGAGTTTGACAATCTAGATATATTATGTACATACTCAAAATATTTAATTAGGTTCAGAGTGGAATCATTAAAATTCTTCATAGACCAGCCCACCTCCATGTCTTCGATAGTTGCATCTGTAATACTAGTAGAGTTGCAAAAAACCATCATATGTTTTGCTCTCAATCTCTTGGCTTTCATTAAACCATCATGTCTTTATTCACACTAGCCCAAGTTGTTGATTTGCTAAGTTTGTTTAAATACCAAACAACTAACCTTTCATCTTATGGACTAGTTTCAGATGCAACCCATCTACAAACTATCTAGTATCATCTCAAGGATTTTTTTAACATAAGGGTACCATGGTATAGAAGGTGATGGTTAAGTATGAATATGAGTATGAGTTTGTAAGCATCTTAGGTGGGACTTGCATAGGTATATTATAGATATGTGATGGTTGAGTATGAATTTGTAACAACTGAGTATTAGGTTATGAAAGTTAACTTGATATGCTAATGGATATCATTCAATGCAATTCATATACATGTTTGTTGTACTTTATTTTGTGCCATGCCGAATTATGTACTAATTCATTTCTCTGTATTAGTTGTAAAAAAGATTGGGAACTAATTTCAGTTGCTCATATATTGATGCTAATCAATTTTTATTGGTCACAGGTGGTGGTGCTCTTTGGAATGTATCAAGTGATTTGGAAAGGGAGCTTCAATCTACCTATAAAACTTTGTTCTTTCCGATGGAGGTGGATGCAAAAGCAATATCATACTTTCAGATGTAGCATTTATTTTGATCTCTCTTAATGGCGAACAAAGATCATGTTCTTCCCGATGGAGGTGTTTTTTGGCGTGATTGTTAATTCCACATCAGACTATGATTCAATATTGGCTTGATGGGCTAAAATGCACAGCTCTTGGAATATATTTATATAGATGGATGTGAAGTGTTGAATGAAAAAGTAAGACATGAGACCATGCTCACCCCCTCCTAAATGAACATTTATCAAATAAGGAGGTTATGTAAGTGGATGTGAAGGCTTGATGGGCTGAAATGCCCAAATTCATTCACGTAATGGTCATACATGCCTTAACAACCACCACCTTTGTAAAGATTTATTAAGATGGAACTGGAGGTGTTGGTTAAGTTTATCTAAGAGAACATATTATCTGCAATTGGAACATCTGTTTTGTATGAATTAACTAATAACAAATGGTGAAATAATGTCTATTATTATGTATTTACCCTTTCCATAATGGCCATTTTCCAAGGATCCCATATTATTGAAATTTACCAGGTTGGCTCATATGACCACAAGTTGCCAAATAGCCATCTAGCAATAGATGTTGATCATTGCATCAGCTATCCCCACCTCCAGTGGCCACGAAGAAGAGTAACTAAATAATTTTGCTGGTAGTGCCCCATCCTGGGACTGTTATCCTAATCCCATTCAATGAAAAGAAAGCTTTGCTAGATGTTGGGGAGGAAGCGGTTGAATTCACCATAGTGGAAACAAAGGAAGGCACTATGGTGATCGAAAACTAGCTCTTAGGGTGCAACTGTTTGATTATATTCCACTTTACTGACCTCAACTACAATAAGATTTTGCCATTCGGTTGAACATCTTGGTTTGTTTTATTGGATTGTGATAGAGGTTTTCTGGAGAAAAGATGATAAGAGTTTGTCATTCAGTTCTAGGGGTATTAATATGAGACCAGTGGGATCATTACTGGGCTCTTGGGTTTATTTCCGCTTGGGTAATTTCTT
Organism: Nelumbo nucifera; assembly: GCF_055504915.1. Lineage (NCBI taxonomy): Eukaryota > Viridiplantae > Streptophyta > Magnoliopsida > Proteales > Nelumbonaceae > Nelumbo > Nelumbo nucifera. The sequence goes on along the minus strand of NC_142649.1, from coordinate 106,436,790 downwards.
ATCACCTTCCTAATGAATTTTATCTTATTCTTCAACAAAAAAAAAATCTTAATGGCCCCTTAGCAAATAAGGTGCCAAATGTGCCAACCTGGTAACCATCAACTAACTTGGTAATAAATTACCAAGATGGAGTTAAAATGACAATTTTTAATATAAAGACATCTGAAAGCCATTGGAAACAAACAATATCAGTTGACAATAAAATAATACCTTGGTTTGTATTACCGGACTGTGGTGGAGGTTGTTTGGAAAAAAGATTATCATATTTTGTCATTCGGTTCTAGGAGTATTAGTATGAGACCAGTGGGATGATTGTGGGGCTCTTGGGTTTATTTCCTCTTTGGGTGAGTAATAACTCCATCGTACAAAAATATTTAACCAACACCATAATAGTCCTTATGACAATTTTTTTGGTATTTAAAGTAATTACTTTACATATGAATTTAGCAAAATAAATTCAACAAATCATCCCTAATAAATATGATATGCCTGTCCAAAAAACACCAAACATGATCTTTATTCGCCATTAAGAAAGATCAAAATAAATGCTACATCTGAAAATATGATGTTGCTTTTGCATCCACCTCCAACGAGAAGAACAAAGTTTTGTAGGTAGATTGAAGCTCCCTTTCCAAATCACTTGATACATTCCAAAGAGCACCACCACCTGTGACCAATAAAAATTGATTAGCATCAATATATGAGCAACTGAATGGCCCCTTGGCAAATAAGGTGCCAAATGTGCCAACCTAATTTATTCTTTTTCCTAATGATTTTATCTTATTCTTCAACAAAAAAAATTAGATCTTAATGGCCCCTTGGCAAATAAGATGCCAAATGTGCCAACCTGTTAACCATCACCTAACTTGGTAAAAAATTACCAAGATGGAGTTAAAATGACAATTTTTAATATAAAGACATCCAAAAGCCATTGAAAACAACCAATATCATTTGACATTAAAATAATACCTTGGTTTGTGTTATCAGACTATGGTTGAGGTTGTTTGGAGAAAAGATTATCAGATTTTGCCATTCGATTCTAGGGGTATTAGTATGGGACAAGTGAGATGATTGTGGGCCTCATGGGTTTATTTTATCTTTGGGTGATGCTTTATCACCTTCCTAAGGTATTATTTTTTTAAATGAATTTTATCTTATTTTTTTTTAAAAAAAATATATATCTTAATGGCCCATTGCAGAGACGGGGCCAAATGTGCCAAACTGATAAGCATCATCTAACTTGGTAAAACTTTACCAGGATAGAATTAAAATGACAATTTAAAATATAAAAGCATGCAAAAGCCATAGATAAGAAGCAATATCTTGTGACAATAAAGGATTTTTTTGGTTTGTTTTTTGGACTGTGATAGTTGTTTAGAGAAAAGATGATAAGATTTTGCCATTCGGTTTTATGGGTATTAGTATGGGATCTGTGAGATCAAAGTTGGGTTTTTGAAATTCTTTATGGATTATCACAATCCTAATGAATTTTAATCTTATGCTTCAGCAAAAAGAAAAAAAACACATCTTAATGGCCCCTTGGCAAATAAGATGCCAAATGTGCCAACCTGTTAACCATCACCTAACTTGGTAAAAATTTACCAAGATGGAGTTAAAATGACAATTTTTAATATAAAGACATCCGAAAGCCTTTGGAAACAAACAATATATTTTGATAATAAAATAATACCTTTGTTTGTATTATCGGACTATGATGGAGATTGTTTGGAGAAAAGATTATCAGATTTTTCCATTTGGTTCTAGGGGTATTAGTATAGGACCAGTAGGGTGATTGTGGGGTTCTTCGCTTTATTTCCTCTTTGGGTGATGGTTTATCACCTTCCTAAGGTATTCTTTTTTCAAATGAATTTTGTTTTATTTTTCAAAAAAAACATATGTTAATGACCCATTGGCAGAGACGGGGCCAAATGTGCCAACCTGGTAAGCATCATTTAACTTGGTAAAACTTTATTAGGATAGAATTAAAATGACAATTTGAAATACAAAGGCATGCAAAAGCCATAGAAAAGTAGTGATATCTTGTGACAATAAAGGAATATTTCGGTTTGTTTTTTGGACTGTGATAGAGGTTGTTTAGAGAAAATATGATAAGATTTTGTCATTCGGTTCTATAAGTATTAGTATGGGATCTATGAGATCAAAGTTGGGCTTTTGGAATTCTTTATGGATTATCACCATCCTAATGTATTATTTTTCCTAATGATTTTTATCTTATTTTCAACAAAAAAAAAATCTTAATGGCCCCTTGGCAAATAAGGTGCCAAATGTGCCAACCTGGTAACCATCACCTAACTTGGTAAAAATTTACCAAGATAGAGTTAAAATGACAATTTTTAATATAAAGACATCCGAAAGCCTTTGGAAACAAACAATATCTTTTGATAATAAAATAATACTTTTGTTTGTATTATCGGTCTATGATGGAGGTTGTTTGGAAAAAAGATTATCAGATTTTTCCATTTGGTTGTAGGGGTATTAGTATATGACCAGTAGGGTGATTGTGGGGCTCTTGGGTTTATTTCCTCTTTGGGTGATGCTTTATCACCTTCCTAAGGTATTCTTTTTTTAAATGAATTTTGTTTTATTAAAAAAAAAAAACATATCTTAATGGCCCATTGGCAGAGACGGGGCCAAATGTGCCAACTTGGTAAGCATCATCTAACTTGATAAACTCACCAGGATAGAATTAAAATGACAATTTGAAATACAAAGGCATGCAAAAGCCATAGAAAAAAAGCAATATCATTTGACAATAAAGGAATATCTTGGTTTGTTTTTTGGGCTGTGACTGAGGTTGTTTGGAGAAGAGATACAAATTTATTAACTCCAAAATTTGTATTAGCTATAGACAATCATTGTTATGCATGGTCCTATTTATCTGATCCCATATGAGTCTAAGCACAATGAGGAATTTTTGCAAGCATATATTTGCTGCTTACTAGATTTTGGTGGATGTTTCAATTTTTTTGACCATCAATTTGAGATGATTTTGTGTAATTCTAGGTCTGTTGTGTCCTCCAGGTTGATGGTTTTAAAAGTAGCTTGACTTTTAAGGGATCAACCTCCAATTTTAGCATGAACCCTTAAAATTCTTTGTGTCTTCCAGGTTTGTTGTGTCCTCTAGGTTGGGGGAAAAACAGTTTTGGAGGAAAACGGAACCGGTCAAGTTACCAGTTCTTGGTTTTTCCAGTCCGACGATTCGATTTTGGTATAGTTTTGAAAACAGTTGTTCAAAATGAATCATTCTTGTAGTTGGTTAATTCTATCAATTGGATTGATTTTTTGTGTAAATTAAAATTCTTCAATGTATAGAATTATAGATTATAAACTGAACACTTTTGGATCAATGTAAATAGAACCATGGATGATGCTTTACCATCTAAAGGTTTCAAAAATAGTTGAAATAGGGCAAAATACAAGGAATATAGTTCAATAAGTAAATAGAAAGAATTATCCTAAACTTCTTATGGAACAAATTAACATCACAACCACTGTAAATGGAGCTCAATTCTACATTTGCAGATATGATTTCTGCTCTAACCTCAAGTGGGTGAATTCATGAATATAAATAAATTTCTACAAATTAAATTTCTCAACGATCTCTTTACCAATGATTCAGTTCTCAACTAAACAAATAATCAAGTTAAAAGCTATCTGTGGTTATAAATATTGAGGAACCAAATACCTCAGCTTCGAGAGACATAGTGGTTTTGTCTTGGGCGTAATCGATGATTGCCAAAGACCCTTTTTTCATTCCCTGACCATCCAAAAGATTGGCATGCTGTGGAGGTGGAACCTGCTGCAACAGTGAGGGTGGAAGTGACGTTTGGGGCTGCTGCGGCGTCCATGCTGCAGCCCTATCGCTTTGAGGGGTCAAATTATTGTTGGGAAGGGAAGCTTCATACTGAGGAGTAGCAGCGGCTTCAGGGGCAGATGCAGAAACAACCGCGTCTTCTTTGTTTTCTACATCTTCTCCTTCTTCTTCTTCGTCGAGATCCTCCATGTCCTCATCTTCGTCATTGTACATGGACAATAGAGTGATACCTTTGGACGCCTTCTTCTTGGAAGACATGGAAACTAGGGTTTTGTTCCTCAAAAACTTAATTTCACGGAGAAAGAAGGAAACTTTGGAGTTGTCCTCTGCTAATGCTTGTCTGAGAAGACGAAGGTTAAAGATGGAAAGGAGCGCCGCTGGGGAGACCGAGGGGGAGCGAGGGAGGAGAAAATGAGAGTGAGAAAGAGGAGTGACACTGGGGAGGAGAACTTGCAATTGCAGTTGTAGAAGTAGTTGAAGAGAAGAGAGTTGAAAGTGTGAGAGAACAAAAGTTGCAGTTGGAGAAACAGTTGAAGAGAATAGAGTTGAGAGTGTGAGAGAACGAAAGAGAGAATAGGGAGGGCGGGAGAGAACAATGGTCGTGGGCCCTAATACAGGATCATTTTAATCTTTGTAATTTAAGGGTAAATTTCAAAATAAATTTTTAAATAAATGTTATGGTTACATATAATCCGAATTGGATTGCCACATAGGTAGAAGTGTGATGCTTACATATATCGTGGGAATTGGTCTTATAATTTCAAAGGTTGAATTTGAGAGTCATTGTAAGGCTGGTCTGCTCGTACTTTTCCCAAACTCTAAACCCGCGCAAACCCATTCACTGAGATTTCATTCTACTTCCCGCGTTGTGCTTTCTGCTTCTCCCTCTCTCGGTCACTCTTCTTCTCTCTTTCCCTCCTACTTCACCCGCGTCGTTTTTTCATCTTTTCTCTTTCCCTCCACTCCTCATATGCTGTAAATCATTTTGGGGCTGCTTCAACCCCATTTTCTAATTACGATTTGAGTTCAGGTAATTTTTATTTTTTTATTTTTCCTCTTTGTTTTTCATGGAAAATCTTCTATTGGAAATATTCATCAAACGTAGAAATTTCTACTGATTATTTACTGAAAAATCTTCTAGTGGAAAATCTTTTATTTTTTAAAAAATTTTTCCTCTGTTTTATTTCTGCTGATTCATCAAACCTAGAAATTAGTGGTGTGCATATGTACATTTATTTTTCTGCGATCTTTTTTTGGGAGCTTCTCTTTTTGCTTAATTGATGTTGGAGCTTCTCTTTTTGCTTGTGGAAGAATATTGCTTTAGGATGCATTGCTCTTGGTAAGGGAACTTCTCTTTTTGCTTAATTGATGTTGCAGTCGATCATGGAGTAGAAGACTGTTTACCTTGTGGGAGTGGAATGCAAAATGAATTCTGTTTCTCCTCCATTCCCAGAGATTAGAAAATAGAAACATTAACTCTATATAGCGGCCCTTCACAGATAGGTCTCCTGCCCAAACCCACAAGTCCATAACCCCATGAAGGAAACTCGAAGATAGAAAAGTAAAAACAAAAATTATAATAGATTATCAGATCTGAAGGAAACTAAAAGTTCTATAGATTTTATTGATAGGTCAGTTCCTTTTATCTAAGAGGGTTTTTTAACTGTTCATTTTAACTAATTCCTTTGCATCTCTCTAATCCAATCATTCATTTAAAATTTCAATGTTTTCTTCCATCCACTGCCTTTTTTTTTGGTTGTTTTCTATTTTTCTTTATTGGGGTTCGTGGAAATGGATTAGTTTGGTAACTGCTCCAAGTGTTGTCACTTAATTACTTTGTATTTCTGAACTATGAGAAATAAATTACAGTATGCATGAGAGTAGACATATTCCAGGAAGAGTTTGAGTGGTTATAATATATGCATTTGCCAAATTTCTTTTTGTAATACCCAAAAGAAAATTGTACTAAACTACTAATACATTCTGGAGGTTTTTGCTGGTATCTGTTTTTGTGTTTTTTTTTTTTTTCTAGCCCAAGGATGTTCACCGATGCAGGACAATTCCATATTTTTTGACACCATCATCAACAACAGCTGGAGGCAGGGCTAATTAAATTCAACGTCTCCTGCAACACCAACGGTTGTTTCCTCTATGTAGGAACTTTACGAGTTTGCATGCTCAGGTCCTCTTGTAGAGAAACTGGGTTTGACCCCAAAAATAATTGCAGACTTTTCAGAAGTGGTTAAAATGTGGGCTTTACCTCTGCAAATTATTTTAATTCAATGAACTTAACCTATCAATCCCTCAAAAAGCCAGATTTTATCACTTGTATATACCGGTGTTCTTCTGGTGTGAAGATCAAATTTTCCATCATAGGTCAATGTTCAAGGTTGCAGAAGATATCACTCCTTTAGTGGTATAGATATCCTTTTGGACATATCGTTTTCCTTATTCCCTGATCACTGTCCATAAGTGTGTTTGCATAAGCAGCTCATATAGATAATTTCTGTTTGTGGTACAGATTGGTTTCGCTGCTCCACAAGGAAGTGGGAAGACTACACTTATTTTTGCTCTAGATTATCTTTTACGATGCACTGGAAGGTTGGTTGCAAACTAGTGCAATATTTTATATAAAATTTCCTTTTTAGAGTGAAGACTATATGAAAAATATGGAGTTTCTGAAGCTATAATTAATCTTAGGAATTCTGCAACAATATCAATGGATGATTTCTATTTGATAGCTGAGGATCAAGTAATGATCATTTGTAGTTCATTTAAGTATTTTCCCCTTCTTCAACTCAAAATTTTGTTTATGGTTTGATTTTATTGTAGGCTGAACTGCGATAAGAAAATCCTAGAAATGCACTTTTAGAGGTAGCAATTGAAATTAATGCCTTCCGTTTGATATTTTAATATTCTTCTCCTTAACTTGTTAAAAGTAGATATAAGGGATTTGTTCTTTCAATTTTTGTCAATTTCTGCCTTCATCAGCTTCGGAGGAATGCTAGAAGCCATTGTTAGACAGTCTTTGTATGCCCTTAGCTTCAATCAGAATGATGTACTTTTGACATTTATTGTAAATGAATAAAGTGCATATTTGATTCATGTTCTTGTGGTTTGTTTCTGTGTTATACCCTTAAACTGAACACTTAATGACACTCGTGTTAGTTTAGAATGTTCATAGCCGGTGGGTCGGTCTGGGGAGACTTATCCTGACAAGACTGACACTGATGTGCCACCAAGTCGGTTGGGGTGACCCGTCTCAACTGCCAAGGTGAGACCCAAGGCACATGCAGTGTAGGATTAATTAATTTTTTGAACCGGACCAGATTTCCAATGTTGCCCTGGACCTTGGAGATTGATGGGTAAAACTGGAAAGTTACACTTGACCCCTAGACTCGATTATGATACTGCACTATGTGTCGGATTAGACTGTCTTTGATATGCCAATCAGTGAGATCCTTAGCGAGGGTCAAAACCTGGGTATGTTGGGACAGCTTGAGAATTCATCTGAGTGGGTGATCATAGTGACAGGATCAGCCCCTTTGTCGGACAAAGGTAATGATCGGGGATGCACTCTCTCTGATGGAAACCAAGACTGTCGGCAACCGATTTCAATCGTTGAGATTTGTTTTGTAAAATATATTTTATATGAGATATAAAAGTATATATATATATATATATATATATATATATTACGGTTTCTAAAATGTTTGCAAAAGGTTTTAATTTCCGGAATCCACATAAGTAGAGAGTGCAACACTGTTCCTTGCAGTCGAGGGAGAGGTCCTCTCTTGTCGGGCAGTGTTTGATCATTATGGCTGAGAGGTTAAGTGTAAGGCCACTAGGGGTAATACCTGATGGACTAATCTTGCATCTGCCCACAGTCCTTGGGTTTTTATAAGGTGGTTTGGCCCAGGGACCACTTAATGTAAGTGTTGGGCCCAATAGAGGCCCATGTGATGGGTTTCAGGGGGTGCATTGTCCACAACAATATATTCGGCCAGGCCTTGTAACAAAGGCTGGGCCGAACCTATGTGGCTGATGTGTAGATCAATGCTTGGGTCCCACGCCATACAAGGAAGCCCAACTGGGCAGCAGTTTGGAAGCAGTTTGAGCACACAGACTTATTGGGCTTAAAGCCCATTTCGAACTGGCCTGTTTTAATTAGTTAAATAGAGGGGGCGGATTTGGGATTAAATTAGCTGATAGGATAGAGTCCCACTCTATCCACTCAAAGAGACCAGATCTGAATTCAGATCTGGAAACCTCCTGATAAGATCAGGAGAAGGCTGATATAATCTACAAATAAGATAAGGGTCTTATCCTTATCACTTAAAGAGAGTCCAAATTCAGATAATGATCTGAATTAGGAAACTCCTGATAGGATCAGGAGCTGATCTCTTTAAGCTTGTAAAGACTGGAGGGGGCGAACAATCCACATCATCTAAGCATCTAGAGATCAAATCTCAGACAACCAAGAGAGAAGATATCTACGCCATCTCCTGCTCTTGCGTTCTCCTCCAGTTGCCGCCTCACTGCTAGTTCGATCTCCTTGGTGGGAGAAGATCAAGAAGTGTTCTTGATATCAGTCTTTGGAGAAAGGCTGATTGGAAGTTGTGTTCACTGGCTCCATTGGATTCTTCCTGAAGAGTTTGGTTCGTGGGACGGACCCTGCTGATTCTGCTCCTCCATCCACTATGTCATCTTCAGTGGGAGCAGTCTTTGGTGATATTCTTTGGGCATGAACACCTCCATTGAGAGATACTATTTCTCTATATCAGGAATATCCCTCTCCTACTATTTCGTTTCAAATCTGGTTCGATTTATGGTTCAAGATTGATCCTTGAAAAATATGATTTTTCTAAAATAGGGAATACGATTCCTAATTGAAGGGAGAAAATTTTTGAAATTCGCCCTCCCTATTCTGCAAGTTTTGGGCATCCATCTGATGGATCTCTCACTCCTTCGGCCATGATCTTCATCTCTCTATTGAAAGACTGATGGACCTGTGCAGATTGACAAAAGAAAGTATGTATGTCTCAACAGTCTGCATTACTGCCTTTGATGATTTCTATGGCTCAGTTTGGAAAGAGTGCAAATACAAATAGATACTGTACAATGCAAAATTGACACTATACATATTTGTATTTGCACCCTTCCCGAACTAAGAAAGCATTGATTTATTCATGTTCCAAATAATGGAGTTTTCCTTTCTTTATAAAAACATGGTATCCTGTCTGTAACAATGGGTTGTAAACCATTCAGGCATGAGGATGAAGCTTCCACGTTACAACAAAGCAAGCAGAAAATTATCATTAGCCCTTTTCTTTATTTTTGAAGATTCTTTATGAGTTTAAGATTATATATTGATAGGGTATACATCTCTCTATACAGTCTGCGTTTGGTGGAAGAGGTGACAGATCTGATCCTTCAACATGGCCAGAGGTTGAAGGGCCACTAGCAGTAAGATAGTGATCTTCAGTTTTTTGATTATTAATGGTTATGTTTGGATAAGCTTCACATTTGAGTTTTGGGCTGTGGGAAACCAAAATGTGACAAAAAGTGTTTTTAGTGTTCGGTAAGTATGCCTTTAAAAAAAAACATAATCTAAACTAAAGTCCCAAAACACTTTTAAGCCCCAAAACACAAACCTTAGAATTGGGGCTTTAAAAAACACAACTCCTGAAGCTTATCCAATAGAAAGCTTACTGAATCAATAATTTTCCATTCTGTCTCATTATTGTTTTGCCCTTTGGATGGTTCAGGCTATTTTGTTTGAAGGTTGGATGCTTAATTTTAAACCCCTTGAAATGGAAGTAGTCAAGGCCATCGATCCACATGTTTGGACTGGTCAATTTGTTTGTTTCAATTATGGCTGAGTTTGGAGGAGTACAAATACAAATATATAGAGTGCAAAACCTTGTATTTTGTATGTATTTGCACTGCATATATTTTCATTTGTATTCCTTCCAAACTCAGCCTAATGTTTTATTTCTAAGGCTCTCATTTTGTATATAGGTTTGAAGATTTTAGATCTAAGATGGTTTTAGTTGTGTGCAGCTAGTGGTTGTTAACGAAAACCTTGAGGCTTATTATGATGCATGGGACAAGTTTGTTGAGTCATGGATGGTAATCAAGGTCAAGGACCCAAGTTGTGTCTGAGTGGCGATTGCAGGTATATGTGTTATCCATGAACATTAATACTGCAAGGTCCGAAAGCACCTCTCAAAGTACAACTGCCACCACATACACGACACAGTTGGAGCAAGAGAACCAACAACTTTGGGCAAAGGTGGACAATCTTCAATCGGACATGGTGAACCTGAATTCACACGTGCTACATTTGCAATCCTTCATGGAGCGGATGGCACAATAATATGGCATGCCTATGCCTGATCCATTCCCCACACTCAACACAGTTCAGGTATGGCTATCACAAAAACTATAGACATTTCCCAGATATTTATCTTGTTTCTTGTGGACCTAAGAAAACATTGAATTGCACAAACTACCAATTACATGTTAGAGAAGAGATTACTACTACTACTACTACTTAGAGGAGCATGAATGAAGCCTTTTAATGGGTCCTGATGAGCTCATGGGAAGAATTTTTTTTCTTTTGATTTCTGTGAATGACTGCTTATAACCATATTATACTGCAAAATGAATAGATTATTATAAGGTAGAAGTTGAATCAAACATAAATCAGAATTTGCACTTAAATTGATTAGTGCACTTCCATGCTTTTGTACCAATGCAAATGGAACTTGCATCGCAGGTCTTGAGACAAACCAAGCGAACATTATTTATCCAGTTGGGGTGAGGAGAAAAACCAATAGAAATCCAACATGAGATAACTAGGAAATTTTCCTAGGATTATCTATGTAAATAATTACAATATGTTTTTCTATGTGCCATTATAATTTCGGAAAAGTACGGACAGGCCCAATGCAGATTTCTGATTTCCACTGCAGAGCTATAAACATTCAAAATGTCAAAAACCCTGGGCTGAACCGTCATTCTCCCTCATAATTTTCTTTGCTACTCTCTTTCATTTGTTTGGTTTACAAATTGTCTCCTGAATTTCGGTTTTCTTCCTTTCTGTATTCATCATTTTGTGGCTGGATTCAAATAGTTTGGTAGGATTATCATATTTGTTTTTATTTTTCCAAAGTTCTATCACAGCTTTAGATTCAAATCTTATTTGCTATGAAGGTTTCTTCTATCTAGCAAACCTCAAGTGAGCTAAGTAGTTATATAATAGTTATAGGCTTGTATCTAGCTCATTTCATAGTAAGAAGGTTGTTTTTCTTTTATATTTTTTATTCTTTTCCTCTATTAAGAGAAAACTATTTCCTTGATATTCCCTTTTCTAATTAATTTTATTACTGTTGTTTTAGAGGCTTCAACTGCATGCTAGATACTGCCATGCATAAACAGTCAAACATCCCATCATATATTTCCCTTACTCATGCTAGCTAGCAGGCGTATCCCTGCAGCCAAACACACCCTCACATTGACAATCTTGCTTAACTGTTTATATCTGTATACCGTGTCAAGTCAAGCCTTTCATGTGGGTGGGGGACCAAGGTAGTCCTAGCCCACGCATGTCTCAATCTCTGCCCTCTAATGGGGTCGTCCACCCAACAAAGATATCTAAGAGAGAGAGAAAGAGAGAAAAGTCCACGCCACATTTCTACAAAAATCCCATAGTGTTTGCTAGCTGCTTCTCATAATCTCATCTCACCTGTCCAATCAAGAAAATACTATAAAAGAGACAAATTTGGGGAGGAATTTGAATTTCTTCCGCAATTAACTGTCCCACTCAACGAATTTGAATTTCCTTTTGTATTAAACAGTTTACATCAAACCAGTCTCCCTCACAAAGCACCCTCGTTCAATAAACCATTTACATCAAACCAGTCTCCCTCACAAAGCACCCTCGTTCAATAAACCAGTCCTAGGACCCACCCTTCCCTTTCTTTTTCCAACCTTCTTGGCCCACTTCTCCTTCCAAAATCTGTTCCAGATTCAGTTGGGGACTTGGGATGGATGGAAATGGGTCGGGTCAGGTCAAGCTTCACAACCCCACAAAGCATCAGTACCATAAGACATGTTTCTGTACGAGAATTTTATGGTACCCAATATCATGAATTAAGTTGGATTGAGCTGTAAATTTTGCATTTCATGTTTTAGTGGAAGTGAGAACCACATTGATCCAGCAATTCAGAAAACCACTAGTTTCAGTGTTGGGATACAACATCACTTCCAGCTTTGTATAGAATCTCACAGTTTTATGGTAGTTCACCAATCTGGGACCTAAAATCACTGTTTTGTCAATTATAGAAATGCTCACACGACTATTCTTGCTTTTTATATGTGAATTATTATTTGGAGCAAAAAACCAGCATGATTTAATTGATGATCTCAACTATCTATTCTTACCCTCTTTATTTGAACCCTATGTTCATAATATTTAATTGATAAGAATGTTTGAATACACTGTTTTTTTGTGCAGAGCCATGGGTCGGAAAACATTTATGTTCCACTTAGAGATTTTGATTCCCATCATGCTGTTCTATCATCAAACCTAGTAAGATAAGCCAAATTTAATTTTATATCAACCAAGAAAAATTATGTTTATACTTTCAAATCTTTTAGCGAAAATTGTTGTCTTTTGTAGGACATTGAACCAGCATTTGGTAGAGGGTCCTCTTGTGCATATGTAACAAGTAGGGAGGAGAATACGAATGCAAACGGGAAATCCCTTCATTTTGGATGTTATTATATCTTCTTTTTTGTTTAAACATAAATGTTTAATTGCAAGTATTAAAGTTTTTTATAATATTTTAATATATGTTTATATTGTCAAATAGGTTATATGGATAAACATGATTAATTAGGTGTAAAGCAGGTGATTTAAATTAATTTGGATAGCTACAAAAACGAGGAAAATAGGAAAAAAAACAATGAACTTTTGGTGACGTTTGTAGGCAGCCCAGGGAAAAAATATTGACGGCTTTTGACGACGTTTACAACCGTTGTCAAAAGTTATCAATATGTGGTGACATTTATAAACGTTGCTAAATGTGTGGCCTTTGACGACGTTTATAAATGTTGTCAAAAGTGTGATCTTTCGTGACGTTTGCAAACGTCACTGAAAATTGCTACAAATGTCGTGAAAACTTTTTCAGACTTTCATAAGCACGATGATTGCGTAAACGTCGCGAGAGTTTCCGTGACGTTTATTGCGGTTTTGGCAACATTTGTCTAATGTCACCAAAATCCATATTTTTTGTAGCGAGTAATGTGCATAATTTTTTTTTTTTTTTTTTGAAATGAGTAAGGTAATAATGTGCACATAATTTTTGAAACAATTATAGTTGCACTCCTGCTGTGAACTTCATATTTTCATGGTTAGATACCATTATATAAATGTTTCTGCTTGTTTTTTTCTCGTTTCTTCCTCACTTTATTGTTTATTATTTATTAATCTTTTTAAAATTTTGTGCAGCTTCTTCAAAATTATAAAGTCCATTATGTGCCCGGATGGGATTGTCATGGTTTACCAATTGAGTTAAAGGCAAGTGTTGCCTATTTTGTTGGTTTCATTGGTATTTTGGTTCTTGCTTTGTTGTAACTTTGACATTTGGTTCTTGCTTGTCTTTACAATAATAATCATCAATTGCAAATGTGGGAAAGAAATTGGTAACTAGGAATTGGAAAATATGTCCCTAAAGCATATACTTTCTTTTCATCAATGTTTTTTCTTTTGTATAATCAATTGGGTAGATGTATATATGCTATAGTAGAAAATAGGTGTGAAAAGAATGGAAGAGATTTTTCAACATAAAAGCTTTACCAATCTTGACACCCATATTGGTAATTTTTGGATAGCTACTGTTATACACCTATTTTTGTTCCTATTTTGTTGTATGGCTTACATGCCTTGTTACCGAAAGGTTTATTGTTGGTCAGAGAGAAAACAGTTCAACTGTTTCTCATTCTTGATTGAAGTTTGAGGTCATTGCTGAAGCTCATGTTTTGATTGCTAATCAATAGGGTTGAGTTTCTAGATCTGCTCCTTCTGTAAGTAATGATAGATCCTCTTTTCATGGAAGACCACCACAAACCATAGAAGAAAGGGAAGGGAGCAGTAAGATCCCAATAGAAAAATATAAGATTAAATCTAAAGCAAAAAAGTAGAAAAGTAAAAAATTAAACTTATTAAAGTGATAACAGTTGTAAGATCCCAATAGAAAGTAAATTATAGAACTTACAATTTTTTAAGTAAGATTAAACAACTAATATAAAGTACCAAAAAAAATTGAAGTATAGAAGCTAGGCAAGAAAATATGAGGAAATAATGTGATACCTTGACAGTAAGAATAGGATCTGAAGAACCACAATTGCTTGAAAACGACACATAATCTCTCAACATCAGGAGTTTTCACTTCAGAGATAGCTTCTTGTGGCATCATCCCAAGCTTTATACCAAGGACAACTTGCAGATGTTTCTTAGAATCTTAGTATCTTAACCAAGGTTCAAAGTATTGATACATAGTGTAGTGCATCATACAATATGTATTGGATTTTAGGGTCACTGACATGTGAAATACTAATACTAAGGTGATGGAGCATGATCTGGATGCTCCTAGCTAGAGGATGATCTGGAACTTGGTTGCATAGCGAGATGGTTCGGTTTGCAAAACAACGAAGCTCAGAGAACCCAGGGTGGCTAACCCAACGAGGTTGCTCCGATGCTTAAGTTAGTATTGTGAGCTAAAAGTTGAATGATAAGCGTATTAGTGAGCAAATAATCGCGCATACTTGGTCCTTGGAGGGGTTGTTGCCCTTATATATCTGAGCTGCCGTGGGTCTCACAAAACGGTTCCGGGATCTTTGTCCTAAGTGAATGAGATCCATTTCCGCTTTAGTTGAGGAGTAACGTATCAGTTAATGGAGTCTATCGTGTCCGCCCGATCCGGACGGGAGAGGATAAGGTTTGCCGTTACGTAGCGTGATCCCGTAAAATTCGGAGTCCGTTGAGAAGCTTCTGGAATCAATTACGTGTCATTTCGGTTCTTGGGCCCTGAACTGGATTAGGTGCCGAGATGACTTTACTTGCTACGTCGTGCCAAATCACCTCTCATCGTATGGTTTTATTAATAGGTTTAAATAATAATAAATATAAGAGTATCTAGATAAAAATGTCCTTAACTAAGCATTCCTTCCAAGTAGCCAATCCCTCAGTTCAGAAGATCTTTGAAAACTGTAAGTGGGAGTACAAAAAGTAATGAAAAGCCCCATATTTCACAACTTGTCCATACATAACCTCAACCAGACCAAAAGGTATCCTGATAAAAAAAATGGCAGAACAAAAAACCTCCTATCATTGATTGTCTCATTTTCACTTTGAATCCTACATCCTTCAGGTTGCTGCTCAAATTTTTTTATTGAATTGGGGTCAGATAAAAGAACTGTTTAAATTAAGGTCTCTTCAAACTACAATAAGGATCAGGTTGAGTACTGTCCATTATGAAAGAAATGCCATTAAGAAAAAAGAATGAGACAGAAAGAGTAAAGAAAAGGACACTTACAGTGGACTCTCTCTTAAGCAAGAAATTTCCCTCCAGCAATTTCTTAAACCAATTCCTACACCAGCAAGAATTTTCTATTGCTTTAGCTAGTAGGCCTACGTTTATTTCCTGACATGAGTGCCATTTATTACCCCCCTCCCCCCAAGGTGGTAGGGGGGACCAATCACACGGCTGAAAAACTTGCCTTTTTTGCAACGCCTCCTTTGATTATGCCATCTTTTATCTTGTTAATTTCTCCACAGAACTCACATGCCTCTGTTTCAAGAACACCAGTGCCTTTACATATTAAATGTTGTAATTGTTATCTTTTGTTGGTATAAATTTGGTCCAGGTCTGATGTCTATTAAACCCAGAAAAAAATACATAAGTTAACAGTGACTCATTATTAAATAGTAAAGATAAGTATGGCACCTACCAGTAAAATAACAAGAATTCAAAGATGAACCAAAAGAAAGTCTCATCATATTTTAAAAAAGAGATTGGAACCCAACTATAAACCAAGAATGTTACCACTGATAAAAGTAAAATTCACCTATCATCTACCAAAAAAGGAGAAAGGAGATGAAAAAAGACTTTGGTAAAGATTCACATCAATATTGCTCAGCCATTAGGCAATAGCATTTATCTTATTTGTTCCTTTAATCATACAGATCAAGCCTCCAAGTGAAGGAGACCCTTTAACCATACCACGCACGTCCCTTGGAGCCAGTAGTTCGCACATCTCCACCAACTTCTCCCGAGCCTCCGCCATCAAACCTTTCTCCCCGGCTGTGGGACTCCTCCCGCCTCTCATCTTCCCCAAATCCTCTCTTCTTTTTCCACAACTTCTCCCGACGCTGACAGAACCAGAACAATCTCCGCAACCCTCTTCATGTTACGGATATATTATAACCGTGGTTATAAATATCTTTCAGCCACAGACAAAATAACTTTTAACCATGGACAAATTGTCCCTAGCTAAAGCTCAACTTCTACTTTTGTAACTTATACCCATAGATACATTATAACCGTGGTTATAAATTTCTTTTAGCCACGGACAGAATAATTTTTAACTACGGACAAAAATTGTCCGTAATTAAAACTCATCTTTTGCTTTTGTAACTTATAACCACAAATACATTATAACCGTGGCTATAAATATTTTTAGCCACGGATAAAATAATTTTTAACCACAGACAAATTGTCCGTAGCTAAAGCTCACCTTTTAATCACGGACAATTTGTCCGTAGCTAAAGTTCATCTTTTGCCTTTGTAATTTATAGCCATGGATACATTATAACTGTGGCTATAAATACCTTTTAGCCACGGACAGAATAACTTTTAACCACAGACAAATTGTCCATAATTAAAGCTCAACTTTTTGCCACTGACATCAAATTGTCCTGTAATTATATTCCATGTTTTAGCTACGGTTTTTTGGACCTTAGCTAAAGTGCCATAACTATAGCCCCATTTTCCTGTAGCGAACTATCTTCTGTAATGAGTTTATTTGATGAATGTTAGCTTTCTGAGTGTGTCTTTTGGAGAATAAAGAAAGGATGGATGCAGAAGGGAATTTGGGCCAATAACTCTTGCGAGCAAAATAGAGATTCGAAGACTAGTTCAAATGAGAACAAAGAGAATTCGAAAGAGATTAGTGATTCCATTTACCAAGTTCCATATTTGTTCGGTGGAAAATGGAGATGGAGGCAGAGATGGATAGGGAAAACAGAAATGGTGACGGAGCAACGATTTGCTTTCAATCTTTCTGAAAATTTTTATTAATTAAGTTTTATTTTAAAAATTTGAAGAATAATAAAAAATAAAATTAGTTTTTTTTATTAGCATTTCTTAATTTTATAATAATAAACCTATTTTTTCTATTTATATATGATATATATCTTTTTATATTCAATATTATGGAAAAAATCAATGATGTGAAAAAGATATGGTATATAATATGGGAAGAGTTTTGATCAATCAAAACCCACCCCTGGAATTTTCATAAATAACATCTGATTTGGCTCGACCATTTCTAATAATTTATCTTTTTATTAAAAGAGTATAATACAAAAAAAAAAACAAATGCTGAGCAGCTGATGAGGAGATCTTGACGTATCCTCAATTAAGTTCAAATGGGTTCAATCCGGCACAGGTGTGTTTTTGTCTCTGTTTAGAGTTTAGACAAAAGGATGGCGGATGGGGGTCTCAGTCTGAGAGGGAGAGGGAGAAAAGTGAATGTGACGCTAGCTGCAGAAAACAACACCCACCTGTGTTTCTGTCATCTGTGCTATAAATCAAAGCTTGAATTCAACGGCCCAAGTGAATCTTCACAAGCAAATAAGTGTCCCGGCCCCGTCCGGCCACTTCCATTTACAAGTGCCTAATGAAGCCGGTAAAGGTCAAGCCCCATGCTGTTTGTGTTCCGTTGCCGGCTCAAGGCCACATAAACCCTATGCTCAAACTGGCAAAACTCCTCCATTTTAGAGGCTTCCATATCACCTTTGTCCACACGGAGTTCAACTATCAGCGCCTGGTGAGTTCGAGAGGCCCAGAATCTGTCAAAGGATTGAACGACTTCAGATTCGAGAGCATCCCTGACGGATTGCCACCGGACAACAAGCGAGGCATACTAGATCTTCCGGCACTATGTAGATCGATGCCAAGGAATTGTGTAGTTCCATTCCACAATCTAGTAAGGATGCTCAATAGCTCACCAGATATGCCTCCTGTCACCTGTATCATATCAGATGGGGTCATGAGCTTCACTTTACAGGTTGCTCAAGACTTGGGCATTCCTGAGTTAGTCTTCTTTACACCAAGCGCATGTGGTTTCTTGTGTTACTTATATTATGAACAGCTCATGGAAAGAGGCTACTTCCCACTGAAAGGTATATATACAGCATACTTTTTTTCTAGTCCTTGATCCTTTTCATTTCAATCATGGATATGAATTAAAAAAGTTTCACCTTTCACGGAGTTAATTATATTTATGCTCTTATTGTAGATGAGAGTTGCTTAAGTAATGGGTACCTGGACACTCCCATCGATTTTATACCTGCTATGAGTGGAATTCGACTAAGGGATCTACCTACGTTCCTTAGGACAACGGATCGCTATGACACCATGTTCAACTACAATTTCGAACAAGTGACTAATGCTAGGAAAGCTAGAGGGCTTATTCTCAACACATTTGATGATCTAGAGCAAGAGGTCATAGACGTCATTAGATCCAAGTTTCCCCAGCTTTACATCATTGGTCCATTATCAATGCTCTGCCGGCAGCAAATATCCGATGCAAAATTGAAGTCGATTGAATCAAATCTGTGGAAAGAGGAGATGGGATGCCTGGAATGGTTAGAGAAATGGAAGCCCAAATCAGTTGTGTACGTGAACTTTGGGAGCCTAGTCACTATGACACCTCAACAGCTGAGGGAGTTTGCTTGGGGGCTTGCTAATACCGGGTATCCTTTCTTATGGGTGATTCGACCTGATCTTGTGGATGGTGGATCAGAAATCAAGTCAAATGACTTCGTTGAGGTAATCAGAGGGAGAGGTTTGCTTGTGGATTGGTGCCCACAAGAGCAAGTCTTGGGTCATCCTTCGGTTGGTGGCTTTTTAACGCACTGTGGATGGAATTCCACACTGGAAAGTATATGTGAGGGAGTTCCCATGATCTGTTGGCCTTTCTTCGCCGACCAGCAGACTAACTGCCTGTATGCACGCACCAAATGGGGGATCGGTATGGAGATCAGCACCGACGTCAAGAGAGAGCAAGTGGAGGAGTTTGTGAGGGAATTGATGGAAGGGGAGAGGGGGAAAATGTTGAGGAGCAAGACCATGGAGTGGAAGAAGAGAGCAGAAGCTGCTGCAAAGCCAGGGGGGTCATCTTTTTTCCAATTGGATAGATTAATTGAGGAAATTAATACTTGATGTTACAGCTGCAAATTAAACTTCAATCATCTTTGGCTTCTTGGAATTTTCATCTGGTATTGAGTTTGTTTGTCCAAAGTCTCCAAACCTGATAGTTTGATGTAGCTTCGTATGTATAAATAGAATTCGAATTAATACTGATGTGACTTTAAAGGCCTGTTGTTTTTTTATCTCTTATTTCTTAAAGTGCAATCATACAACTTTTTATTTTTCAATAATATCCCCAAAGACAGAAAAACTCTTGGTTAAAATGTATATTTGATAATTTTCTAAATTTAGAATTGAGAACAACATTCTCTCCATTCAGAGTTGAGTTTAGTGGAAAGAAAAGTTCACCAATACCAATATATACCTCTTAATGTAATTATTGCACTTTCAGATGTCAGACTTCAGATCAAACAAACAGGCCCTCAGTTTAATATTGATGTGAAACCTTATCATTGGTTCCACAGCCTACCGAACTACTAAAGCATTCAGCTAAACCTTGCTCGTTAGAGAACGATCGGCAGAGCCTTTTCTAACCAGCCTAAATCAGCATGCTCTTGAGACCCTTATGATTGATTGCCTTTGTTGTAAGCACGCGGCAGCACACTACCACCGTCCAGTTCCATTCTTCATTCTTTTTTTGACAAGAGGACCTCATTTTGAGCTCAGAGCCAATGCGAATGCAAGGTCTTAGGTACTCATCCTCACAAAATTGGAAGAACCAGGTTGAAAACCCTCTGAAAAAGCTAAGCAACTCCCTTGTGCCTAAGGGCACGTGTCATGGATGTATAGAAATTTAAAATATTTGTTTTGTAGTAGGTTTAGGGATGGCAATGGGATGGATTTGGGGATGATTTTATAATTCTAGATTCTACCCATCTCCCTAAGCCTCTCAATTCAGAGATCGGATCTGCTCCTCACACATGGTGCCTCAAACCGACCTCACACGCACATCCTACCATGCATTGGGAACATCTTCTGTACTTATAAGTTATTATTCAAGGGAGATGTTCCCAATGCATGGTGGATGTGCCTGTGAGGTGCCCATGTGTGAGGAGCAGATCCCGTTCCCTCAATTCATATTTGCCCCAAAACCAGTAGCGGGTTGGATTTTGAGAATACAAACCATATCCGCACATGAAAATGCAAAGCCCTTCCCGACCCTATCCTCCTTGCATTCAAGGGTAGGAGTGGATTTGATTTACAACCCATATCTAATTTCCTATTATTTATTGTCATATATAAGCAATAAATAAGTAAAATAACACAAATAAAAAACAAAATTTCCAATTATTTGATTTAGACATGTAGAAAACACATATTTTAATTAATCAATTATCTTTTACATAAAATTCAAAATATTATTAATTTCAATACTTGGTACATAAAGTTTATATGCTTTCCAACAATATACGGGTCCGGGAGTGTTGGGTTTAGCCTAATACCGTACTATACCCGTACCTATACAGGTTGTAGAATCCTAAAACCCATCCTACCCCAAAACCCATCCTTCAAGCAAAAATATCCACCCCGTCAGGGAGGATAGGGGGGGGGGGGGTACCCACAGGGTATGGTAGAAATTGCCATCCCCAAGTAAGTTCGTTGTCCGTGTTCTCATTTGTTTCCTTGTAGTTTGTTATTTATTTTGTTTTTTAGTGAATATTTTTTTATGAAAAGAAAATATTATTAGGGGTGGGTTCAAGCCGAGCCGAGCCAAATAGTACAAGGCTTGAGCTTGGCTTGCTAAGGTAGTACAAGGCTTGAGCTTGATTTGAGTCAAAACTCGTAAACTCGAGCTCAGCTCGGCTCGGCTCGAGCTCAATTTGAGAAAAAATGTGTTATAAAAATAAAACTTATATATAAAAATATTTTTTATTTGATATTTAAAAAAACTAAGAATTATAATATTTTTATTATATATTATTTTCTATAACTATAACTATATATATACAATATATATATATATATATATATATATATATATATATTCGAACTTAACTTGCAAGCTGCGCTCTATTAGGCTTGAGCTCGGTTTGTTTATTAATCGAGCTTGTAAATTGGGCTTGAACTTGGCTCGAAGCTCAGTTGAAACCAAGCCGCGAGCTTGAATAGCTTGTGAAGAGCTCAGCTCGTATCCACCACTAAATGTTATGATCTTATCAAAATATTTTAATATATAGTATTGAGCAGAGATTGAATTACCCACAACACAAGAATGTTTAAAACTTTGTTAATGAGCCCCCAAGCAAAGTCCACAAGTTGTTGAGGCGTCATGACGGTGATGTTGCCAAAATTTACATGCACAACTGAGTTTCCCCGTGAAAATCCCCATCCCCATCTTTGTCCCTGTCCCCGTTAACGGGGACAAGGTTATCCCCATCCCCATCCCCACAGGGATTCTCATCCTCACGGGGATCTCCATTCCCTGTGATTTTTTATAATGTTAATCATTTGTTTTTGTTTTTTATTTTATTCAAAAAAATATAATTAAAATTTACAATCCTATTAGAAAAGATTCAACCATATTTTTTAAAATATTAATATATAGATGTATATGTACATATATACATATATAATGTATGCATACATATATTAGTAGGGATCCTACGGGACGGGGAGTGCTCTTCCCATCTCCGCCCCATCAGCGGGGATGAAAATTTTCCCATCCCCATCCCCGCGGAGGAAAATCATCCCTATCCCTACGGGGATTGGGGAAATGAGAAAAATTGCCATCCCTAAAATCGAACCACTCTAGACATCCTGATTGCTATTCTTATTGCCATTCATTGGACCTAATAAACTTTTAACCCATCCCTCGAGATGTAAAAGTTCATCCATATGTAGGTCCACTTCCATTGCTTCACAATCAGATCTCGGATGGGTTAAAGTCTATTGGGCCCAATTTATTGTAGGAACAACCAAGATCGGTGTTTGGAGTTGTTGGATTCCAAGAACCCCAGTTTGGTTGCGTACGTGAATTTTGGCAGCATACCATTACGATGACTCAACAGCTTGTGGAGGGATGAGAGGTCTTTGAGTCGTCGATATTAGAATTCAGAGGGTAGAAAGACCGTCATGGATATGGTTTCGAACCTGAAGCCGGGTAACCCCTTTACAGAATCAGGGCCCTTAGACTTGACCAAGTGGCGTGGACCTACATATGGATGAGTCAGGGCCCTCATACAAACCGCATGAGTCTTCTCAACTAAGGCTGCAATCTGGATTGGGTTGCCCCGAATTCAATCCAAAAAGTTGGATTGGGTTGGATCGGATTGATGTTCGGATTAGGGTTAGGGTTGAAATTCATGAACTCGATTTTACTTCGGGTTGGGTTAGGATTGACCCCTTAGGAAATCGGACTTAATCCAAACCCGAGTCTATAATATATGTCATTTATAAATATATGTTGTATGTAATATATAACATACATTGATTTGTTTAGATGTATGATATTTGTATAACCCCCACCACATAGTATCATGTATTTCTTTTAAGATAATCATTTCACTTAATCCTAATTAAAAAGACTAAAATCTTAGGCTCAGTTTGGAAAGAGTACAAATGCAAATATGTACAATGCAAATACATACAAAATAATACAAAACATAAGGTTTTGCACTCTACATATTTGCATTTGTACTCCTTCCAAACAGAGCCTTAACAACATTATTTTATGTTTTTTGAAAATTTTATTCTTCATCTCCTCTTTGCTATTTGCCGCCCATAAAAGATCTATCATGAGTCATAATTCATAATAAACTATAGTCATTTCTAACACTTGTTTTTCTGACTTTTGTATCAAAAGAATAAAAAAATGTCAACAAATAAATACTAATGAAACATAGCATTAATATATATAATGAAAGTTGACTTAAGATTTAAAGTTGAAAAATTCTATAAAGGTTTTAAGGGATGGGAAGGTCGGATTGGGCCCAATCTAACCCGAAATTAACTTTGAATTGGGTTGAATTGGATTAGAATTAAAAGAATTTAATTAGAGTTAATGGTAGGATTGAGTTGATATGGTTGAAGGTTGAGTTGGGGGTTTAAAACTTAGGGTTGAGTTAGGAATGGCCTCAACCTGATCTAATCCAGCCCGCCTTGCAGTGGGGTAGGTGGTTGCTTATGGCTGTGGTTTAACTTGATTCCTGCAACACCCATTTATCGGGAGATAATAGGATATCACTTTTTGTTTTTGTTGAAAGAATTAAGTTAATTTGCACGTAGAATCTCTCCGTTTCATGTAACAACTAACAAGACAATATATATGTTAGCTCCTAGCATGCTGTATGTTACTACGCTACACAATCCAAAGTATGGTTTTTTATTGACAGCTATCCAGGTGGTTATTTATTCTCCTAATTTCTAGACGTTTGTGTAGTTGAAACCAATGGATCTATACCTAATTGAGCTCACAGAGTGGCACGAGTTTATGATTCGTGTGGTATCCTCTGATGCATAACTTATGTAAAGCCCCTTTCCTGTTGACAATGAACTGAACAAAAACATTTTGTCAGCCCAAGCCACCGAAGAAATTGCAATTGCTCAGAAAGTCAACACAAAAACTTCTACCAATTAAGATCTAGCAAATCACACTCATTCAAGTAAGGTTGCCAATTTCCCAATTCAGGCTGAGTAGAATAGCTCTTGAATAATTCTACCTTCTTTTTCATTTTTTAAGTTTCTTTTCATATTTTAAACAAGAAACAGCGTTAGCTTGGAATGTCCACTTTTTTTTTGGGTTAATAGCATATAAGGGCAATTTTTGGGGTTTAATATCAATAAAAGTAATATATTTAAAAAAATTTAAAAAACAGGTTAACTTTTTAAAAACAATATCAATGAAGGGCAAAAGCACTGTCCATCATCTTCTTCTTGCCATTTGTTCACCAGAGCTGCCACCCGCCACCACCCACCGCCGCCTTCACTTCCGGCAACGTTGCCGGAGGTGGAGGCAAAAGTGGCGGTGGCAGTGTTGGTGGTTTCTCTGTCCAATGCCACCACCTCCGCCTCCAGCAATGTTGCCGGAGATGGGTAGAGGCAGAAGTGGTGGCGGCGACGGGCAGAGGAATGACCACCAATGCCATCGTTGCCACCTCTACCTCTGGCCACCTCTGGCAATGTTACCGGAGGCGGAGAAGGAGGTGGGTGGAGGCGGTGGCGGGTGGCAGTGGACGGCGGAGGACGGCAGCTCTGGTGAACAAATGACAAGAATAAGAAGATGAATAGTGTTTTTGTCCTTTATTGATATTATTTTTAAAAAGTTAATCTAGTTTTGAATTTTTTTTTAAATATATTATTTTATTGATATTAAACCTCAAAAGTTGCCCTTATATGCTAGAAACCTTTTTTTTTTTTTGCTTTTATTTATTGGAAAAAAGTACACTGATTGAAGTGTAGAAGAAACAGAAATGGCTGAAATTCTTATTGGCAGAGCAGCACCTCGTTGATCATTTTATCCAAATTCAACTGAGACGATCCACCTAGATTGGTGGCTTCTTCTGCTCTCTTTTTCCACTCCATGGCTTTATTTTTAATCTCTTTACCCTTCTCCCCTTCCATTAACTGTTTGATAATATCCGTAACGTGCTCTCTCCTGACGTTGCTATCAACTTCAAAGCCCATTCCCCATTCAGTACATACATAACGACAATTGGTTTGTTGTTCTGCGAAGAATGGCCAGCAGATCATAGGCGCTCCACCACAGATGCTTTCGATTGTCGAATTCCAGCCACAGTAAAAAGGTTCCAATAGAAGGGTGATTTAGGACTTGTTCTTGTGGGCACCAGCTCACTATGAGTCCCCTTTCCTCGGTATCTGTTACGAATTCGGGAGGCAGAAGCACGGAGTCACCGGCCACGAGATCAACTCGAATTACCCACAAGAAGGTGTGATTGCTGTTAGCGAGTCCCCAAGCAAACTCCACAAGTTGTTGAGACGTCATAACTGTGATACTGCCAAAATTCACGTACACAACTGAGTTGGGTTTCTTGGAATCAAGCCACTCCAGACAGTCCAGTCGTTCTTTCCATAGATTGGACCCAACAGACTTTAACCCATCCTCCATGATCTGATTGTGGAGCAAATGGAGTGGGCCTATGGTGTAAATACGAGGAAACATGGATGACAGTGCATCTAAGGCATCAAGCTCAAGGACATCAAAGGTGTTAAGAATGATAACCTGAGCTTTATTAGCTCTCTCTGCTTCTTCCTTTAAAAAGTTGAGCAAGATATCGTCGGGATCAGTGGTCCTAACGAAGCTTGGAAGATCCCTCAAACGAATATCCTTGATCAATCCAGGAATCCAATCGATGATGGTGTCCAAATACCCATTTATTAAGTAGTTGGTGTCTGCAAATTATTATAGATGCAATTAGCTCAATATAGATATATCAAGTTTAAATAAAGGGAGGTGGTCCAGAACAGAACTTCAGGGATATCGAGTTCTTGAGCAGCAGCGAGAGTGAAACTCATGACCCCATCAGAGATGATGCAAGTAACCGGAGGAATGTTGGACGACGAAGAATCATTGAGTTTGGAAAGGAGATTGCGAAATGGCACTAAGCAGGTTTTACTAGTTGAGATACAGAGAGATGGGATGTCTTGGGTGGCATCAATATCATCAGAGGGTGGAAGACCGTCAGGGATGGTTTCGAACCTGAAACCAGGTCGTCCCTTTACAGAATCAAGGCCCCTTGACTTGACCAAGCGACGGTAATTGTATTCCGTGTGAACGAAGGTTATGTGGAAACCTCTGTAATGGAGGATGTTTGCAAGCTTGAACATAGGGTTGATGTGGCCCTGTGCTGGGTATGGGATACAAACTGCGTGAAGCTTCTGCTTCTCGACCACTCCAAGAGAACCCATCACTCATCAGTCTGTATGTGTGTGTGGAAGAACAATCTTGGAAATGCTAAGTTACAACTTACGAGGCGTTGGGCCTTGGCTTTTTATGATACGTAGTCGTCACCGATTTCTCTAAACTGACTTCTTTTATCGGTTTACAGAACGGACTTTCAACACCGCTTAACAATTGAATTAAAAGGGCCCACGTAGATTATTCATTCAAACATCATAAATTTTGTTTAAACCAAAATCTTCGTTATGTATTGTGTGTGAGTGTGTAGTAGTGTAGTTTGAAGTTATGTGTGTATGTTTGTGACTTTGTATGTAGTCTTGCATTAAATAATTTGTATAGTTTTTTTTTTTTAATATAGTGAATCTGTTTCTTTTTATTTGAATATTTGTTATTTTGCTTTTCTCCCGTGAGGGTTCGTTTGTTTGTTGTGTTTTGAGTGAATTATCATTGAAATATTCCCTATGTTTTCTAAAAATAAAATTTTCGTGTACTTTTGTCCAAGGGGTGTCAATTGGATTGGATTTGGTCCAATTAATCCGGTCCAGTCCAATGTGAGTCCATTACAAATGGACCTTATCCAATCTAGTCCAATGAATATTTTAGACCATTTTGCACCGGTTCAGAGACTTTAATCTGTTCAAATATCTGTTAATTTAGATTAGTTTCAACTCAAACCTGATCCATTGACACCTATGTTTTTTATCTTCTATCAATAGATCAGATATTGGCTCAATTCAATATAAATTCATTATGTATGGACCAGGTCCTATCCAATATGTCATATTGGTCTGTCCAGTCCATCCAAATTCAATATGTTTTATTGGTCCGTCCAATCCATCCAAATAGATTTTGATTTGGACAGAATCCAACCCAAAAACGTTCTGTTGACACCCCTACTTCTGTTCTCTGTGCAAATCTCCCTTTATGCTTTAAGTAAATATGCAAATACATTTTATTCGATTAGTTCTCGTCCTATGAAGTATTGTTACTTCACAAGCTATAGTATGACAAAAAAACAAAAGATCTCAGTAAAAATCTCGATCCATTTACATTTTATACTTTTGGTTCACTGAGCTAAAATGAAACCCAACGACAACAATGAAACCCACTTAAATAAAGAATCAATTTTTTTAGAAGTCATCGCCATCATTCAAACCTTGTGTTGTCCTAAGTCCTAACTATATTTATGGGTCGGCAAAGAAAATGGAACTAAAAAAATATATATCTCACTAGAACTAGGTGTCGGGAATCACTTCATGAGTTCACATCTGCGCCCTATAAGGGGGAGCCCCACCATGCCCCACAGCATATCCCTACCTTGTATTGGAAATATCTACTGATAATAAGTATGGGAGATAATAAGATATTATCGGGAGATGTTCCCAATACAAGGTGGAGATGTTCTGTGGGGTGCAGATGTGAACTTGCATTTCCATATGTTAAAAGGGTTCAACTATGATATGGAAAAGATATGATATTGAAAAAACAACTGGCCAATAGATTAAAATCATAAACATAATAGCGAATCGGGTGCCATTTATCAAAACTCTTTCCATATCATATCTTTTCCTTATTATAGATTTTCCCTAAAAAGATGAAGTCTAGTGTATTAAACAATTGATGTATATATGATACTAAGAATTATTGAAGATTAAATAAATTGCTAAATTTACTTTCGTTTTTGAAAAAGACAACCAATACATCAGCAAAACTATATTGTTATCAGTTGTTTTTCTTTTCAAAAAAGAAAAAAAACCAACCATATTTTCGAACATTTCCTTAGATGATAGAATTTTTTATTTTTTGTTTGGGTATGAAAAGTCATCTGATAAAACTAATTTCTAATGTGCAAGAGGACATTTTGCATTTCTTTTCTCATTTAGGCAATGCTTGGTTTGTAGGTGATTAGACCTGTCATGGGCCGGGCCAGATTTGGATTAGGCTTTGCCTCTTTATAAACAGAAAATGACCAAGCCCAAGCCCAAGCTCAACTGGACCATTGGGCCTATATGTTGAGCTTGAACCCAACCTTATATATATAAAACCCAAAGTCCGATCTGGACAGATATTTTATATTTTATTAATTTATATTATTTATAATATATTATTATATAATATTCTATATATTATAATAAGTATAATTCTTTTTTCACTACTAATTTTAAAATTATATAATATATTATATATTATTAAGTTTGTTGATTTTTAATATTATTTATTATATATTATAAATATAAAAACTAGTTGGTGCATGCACAAAGACTATAAGTTTGTTGATTTTTTTATTATTTTTAATGATGGATAAGTTTGTAGAATTGAGAAATTCAAATTTCACATGTACTAATAAATGTAGGTAGGTAGGCAGAACTTACCAAAATCATGAATGTTAAATCTCTTATGTTTTTATTAGGAAAGCCTTCCTGATAAATCTTTTAATTAACTGTTTTCCTAGCACGCTTGAACAACGTAACAATCAATCTCGCTAATTATACATGATAACCTAAAGATCCATACATATACATAGTGCTGGTTTTGTACTCGTGAAGACTCAGAGAACACAGAAAGAAAGAGAAAAAACTCAACTAATAATAAAAAAAAGTGGGATACGAATGAATGGTACGTGCGGGAGAGTAGTAGCTGATGGATTAAATGAAATGGCGGTGATGATGCAATTGTGATATTGGTCTGCCTGACCTATAATAATGGATTGGCGTCCCATTATCATATATATACCAGATATTTGTGTTAGTCAATGCGCTTCCATGGATCAATTAATGGGTCCCTCCCCTTCTTAGAGACCAATTAAATTGCATATTATTCATTTTTTGGTATTCGGTTTTATGCATCATTAATAACTTGTTCTCAAAGTACTGCTTCTGGGATTTGATTCTGCATAAATATTAAAACAAACCAATTGATATACAAACGAGTCAGGTGATAATGGTTGGGGTGACGTAGGAATTTCCACAATTCAAAATTTTACAACTACCGGACGGTGGAATTATTATAGCTGGCGGTCCTTGGCCTGGCATTTTAATGAGGGTCCAGATGTAGTAGGCACATTAGGTAAGCATAACGAGTGAGTATGTAATAGCTGTGTGGCACATGTCTCAGTTAATGCGTCTTTCATTCAAACGTTTTTGTTCGACAAAAATTATCCATTATTTTATTATTTTTGTCAAAATAATTAAAAATAAAAACAATAAAAAATCTAAACATGTTGGGAGTTGGAATTCATTTACATTTTTTTTTATTTTTAATTATTTTGACAAAAATAATAAAATAATGGATAATTTCTGTCTAACAGAACAAAAACATTTAAATAAAACACACATTAACAAGGACATGTATCACACAGCTATTATGCGCTCACATATTGTACTTACCTAATGTGCCTACTACATCCGGACCCTCTTAATGAAGGTATGGCATGTTAACATCTTGACATGTTAACATTGTGTGGGCTCAACTTTGGGGAATATCCATCCCACGTCAGGTTCCAAATAACATTACCCAATTCACAATAATATTGCTAGCTTTCATTATTGGATCCTTATATATAGTTTTCATCAATTGCTCACCCTCTTCCAACTTGGTTCTAATCACTACTGTCTCACTGCCAGGCTAACAATTTGCTTTTGCCCCTTGTTAATTTCTGTTTCTTCACAAATTGGAAGAGGCGAATTGGTCTGTTTTTGATGAGTGTGGATGGTAGCTGGCGGCCGGCTAGCTCCCTCTTCTTTTTCATGCTGTGTGTGGCGTTAATTAGCGGTGCCTGCTTTTTAGGCAGTTTGGTAAATGTGTGAATTTTGTTTTAGAGGAGTGATTGTTTACTGTACTGTGTGTTCTCTATTGTAGCGTACGTCCAAAAGACTTTATTTTTGCTACAAAATATAAGATGTATTAATGAAGACTTATTTATTCAGTTTTGTTATAAGTAGGGGTGAGCAAAAAATCAAAAAATCAAATCATCCGAAAAAATTAATCTAAATCAAATAAAAAAATTGGTTAACCGAATCGGTCGATTTGGTTTTGGTTCGATGTTTTTAAAAAACTGAAGATATCGGCTTGGTTTTGGTTAACTAATATAATATTTTATATATATTTATAATTTTTTATTATATATTTTTATAATTTATATTGCTATAACTAAAAAACTGAAAAATCGACGAACCGAACCAACAGTTAACCAAACCAGTCAACCAGTTTTCCAAAAACCGATTAACTGACTGGCTTCGGTTCAGTTCCGATTACCAGTTTTCCAAAAACTGATACTACCAATTTGATTCCAAAAAGTGCACCACAGAGCACCCTTAGTTACAATTGGGTAGGTCTTGTAATGAAATGGACCATTATTTGGCCGCGAAAAGTCTCTAAGATTAGTGTTGCTTAGAGTCCCTTCTAATTGGTTGTAGGGGTGTCAATGGTATTTGAAAATCCGATTTCGAATTCGAGATTCAACATAATTGAATCGAATTCGGACAATTTGAATATCTAATCGGCTGAATTCGAATATGACCTGATTCGATTTGATAAATATCTGAATTCAATCGATTATTTAATTCTTATATATAATATATAAAATTTTTAAATATTTTATATAATTTATATATATAATAATTAAATTATATAAATAATTTATATATTTATATACTTTATATAAATAAAATATTTATTGTATATATTTATTAATTACCTAAAATAATTAATTAGTCAAATTCAAATCGAATTGAATATTCAAATATTTAATTGAGTTTGAATTCAAATATCAAATTTCAATATCCGTCGGATATCGAATTTCTTAATCACATTCGAATTCGGATATTGCCTAATAAATTCGATCTTTTACACCCTTAATTGGTTGTGTGAAATTCTTTAAGGTCTGAGTCTAGTATTGGGTGTCCAATTGGTTACTCTTGTTGTTCTTGATGGCTTAATGAATGAGGGTCAGATTATTAATTCCTTCACCTTCCAAATTTATTACAATTAGGAGAATCTGACACAATAAAAAGGGTATATATATATATGATGAATAGGATCTTAAGAAAATAAATTAAAAAACAAATAAGTAGAAATTTGTAACGTAGTCGGGTAGATCATAATTTTCACAATTAATGAATATATTTCCTTACTAAGAAATAAAAAAGAGTCTGGATATTTATTATAATCCAACCAATTATAATGCCAGGGGTGGGTGTGAGATGGTGATTGTATTGATTTCTCAGCCAATTGAAAAAGCATTTTAGTGTCGGAGTCATACCTTGTCAATAACGGCTGGGGTCATTAACTCATAAAGTTGCATGCCAATAACGGCTTTTGTTTTTCTCTTTTTATTTGTCAATAAGGGGGTAGTATTGCCACTCCTCCGATAGGTTGCAAAAGTTACTCCACACTTTTTAATTTGTCTTTTTTTTTTTTTATATTTTTGGTCTTGCACATGAAAAGAAAAGGTAAAAAATCTACTTTATGTCTTTTACTTGCTATATAATATCAAACATTATATAAGAAAAATTTTAGAATAAATTTCTTAAACTACCTTTTGATTTAACTAATTGACTAATTATATCTCTACTGTTTAATATTGTCTTATCTTATCCCAACTGTTTCAGACAATTATCATCATTAAATCGTAATGGAAGGGATGAAAATGTCTGTTTTGCATTTATGTCATTCTCTCTCCTTCTCTCTCTTCCTCACTGCATCTAGTTGAAATGATACTGTTCATCTTCTTTAACCCTTCGACACAGTATCTCCTCCGTAAATTCTTACCCATGTTCTCAAATTTGACCACTCTTGAAGCAAGTGGCATTACTATCCAGACCTTGAATTTGTAGTCCAAACATGCCCAAATCTTCATAAACACGATGGAGAGAAGCCACATCGGCTTCGTAGGTGACGATTGTCGAAGTTTGTTCACAAACCTCACACATCCATATTCTATTCTTGGAGTCAACAGAGATATGAATCAAGGCCTGCGGCAGAAGATCACCAAAGTTTCCCCAAAACCTTCGATGAAGAGACGAGAAAGCGTTCTTTCTTCATCTTCATCCTGTCGAGAAACCACGCCAGAAAACCACCAGGCCAAGAGCGTTGGATGCATGTGAGGCATTTTTCAGCTGATCTGCAAATACCAACAACGTCGGAAGTTCCTTACTTCCGGTATTCCAGCTAGTCTGAAAACCCTACTCCTCCAACCACTGGCATCTCTCTGAGATCGTCCAACAAGCTTCGAACTCAGAAATGATTTTCTGATCACAAAAATTATGGATTGGATATTCCAAAACCCATATAAAGGAAATAATAGATCTACCACGAATTTAGCAGAGCAATATGAAAGTAGTAGCTTGAACCAACTCTTCTCCAAGAATCAGAGAGAATGAAAACCGCCTTGATTATATGTGAGATAAAGAAAAGCGGACTTATAGATGGCGAGGGCCAGAGATTTGGGTTTGAAATTAATAATGGCTTTGCTGGAAATGAGTGAGAAAATATAAACAGATACCGAAACGTACAAAATCATCAATCAAAGAAGAAAGCCCCTGAACGTTGTCCTTAAGGTATTTTTAGGCAAGCAAAGATCAATATGTTTTTAGTTTTTTGTCTATTTATTTGTGTATTCATTTCAAAATCATTCAATTGAAATTTCTCGTTAATGTCTTAGAATGTGTTCTCTCATCTCTGAAAGTACCGGAGGAGAACTGATGTTCGATGAAGAAGACAGGACACGCCTAACGGCCGTAGAAAACGAAGAAGACGTTAAACTATGCCGAGTAAATGTATTCTAACTATTTCTCACTAGAAAGTTCTCTTCACTACTTAGTGGAGGCCATCAAAGTTCTCTTCACCTTATTCACCGAAGGTGGAAGAAGAATGAGGAGGAAGAGAGAAAAATATAGATGGAAGAGATAGAGGTCAAAGGACGAATGGGTTTTGGTGTTTTGCCGTTGTGTCAAGACAAAAGGGACGAGGGTAATATTGAGTTTTAAAAAAAAGTAAACAATCACGTGGTGTCACATTTGTACAAATTTTGACAAAATATTAAAGATGCTAATAACAGGCGTAGACTAATCAATTGTCAGAAACAATAGAGGTGGATATACTTCATCAATTAGCTAAACAGTAGGAATGATTTAAATAAATTAGCCTAAAATTTTATATAAGAGAGTTAGGCTTGGAATCAGTCCCCGCCTGGCCCGACCAATGATCATCCTTAATTTTAACATATCAGAACCCTGTGAGTTTTGATAAAGATTCATTGGCACCACTTTTATGATATTGGTTGATTGGCTATTGGTTTTTCCACTATCATGGTTTTTCTTGTCTTAACATCATAGTCAAACACCCTTTTTTGCTGGCCATCAAAAAATAAAAATTATATAAATAAAATCTTTCACTCCTTTTATAAATTAGGTACTACTTTTTCATTGTGAATGATAAGGCCACATCTCTTTGAAAAGAAAGAAAAGCTGAATGTGGGATGAACTTGTACTAAATGTCCAAAGGAAATTGTAAAAGATATTTATTTGAATAGTAGACAACACTTTATTTGATTGAAGGTGTCAACTGGTGAATGAGTTGATAAGGTATGGTTGTGGTGAAGATTTGGGATCCATCCACCTAGATTGGAAAAAGGGGATTATGACTTATAGGGGGATGGGTTATCCCATTGTATAGTCCTCGAAAGGCACATAAAAATAAAAAGAAAAAAAAAGGATTATATCTCATAATGACAACTTTTTAAAAGTAATATCAATTAAGGATAAAAATACTGTTCATCTTCTTCCTCTTGCAATAGGAAGATATCAATGCACGAACTTATATAACATTATTTTCAGAGATGGATTCATCACCTGGTAATAAACCTGTTCAACAAGTTCATCATAGTGATTCTCATCAGTTCACCGTTAGAAGGAAATCCCCAACCTAGTGGAGCTCGTTGTAGTCCTCCTGGCCAATTTACAGGACAAATCAAGCCTTCCATGGTTCTAAGAGTACGACCACCACCACTTTTCTCTCCGAGGTTCTCAAAGAAACCAATGTTAGACGACCAGAAGTCGAGCTCTTTGTAACTCTTTCCAAACACATTTACTATTTGAAAAATTGGCAAGATTGATAATTCTCCATCTGTGAATCGAATTTCTCCACTTAAACCATTGAAATCGGTTGATAGGATTTTCTCTAATAACACTCTTGAAGTACAACTATTACAAGTTGATTTCTCCATCATTGCCTGTGTTACTGTAGAGATGGTATCGTGTGCTCGGAGAGTTAACGGAAATTTTTTTTTGAATTCACTGTAAAATTCTTTGAACGACGGGCTACTGTCTGAGAAATGGGTCTTGATTCCCAAAACTCCTTACCTGGAGAAGATGACAGAAGAGTTAACGGAATCAAGGACACTGGTAACGTGGGAGAGCCATTCGATATTCAATCTCCGAGCCTACTGCTTGGAGGGCATTGGAGAGAAGAACGACCATTCCTGAATCGCTGCCATAGGTGTCATCTTCATAGATTGTTATGACCATCTTCCACTAGTAAACCCGGACAATATCCACCACGCATCTCATCTATGTGGACCCATTGTTAGTCATCCTTACCAAGAAAGGCCATTGCATGGACGTTAGTGATGCATGGATTAAAGGATGCTATACAATATAAGCTTTGGTTTGGGCATGGAGAGGCAGCAATACTTTGGCCAATATAGTAAAATTAAAGAAAGGACATGGACGACTTGAGATGGTTTAAAATTTGGGAGGACTAGTCATTAATTTTTTTTTTTTTTTTTGAAAAAGAGAAATAGTTTTATCGCACAAGAAGATATTACGTTGTTAACCTTTTTAAAGAGAAAGTCCCCAAGCCCTTATTTTTTATTTTTTGAGCAAATTGCTTTAATCTCCACTATCTTTTCTAACATTTGCTTTAACTTCCCCAGTTTATGTTGAAAATTTAATCGAAAATGATGATGTCATGCTTTCAAAAATTTAATAATATTTGATTTGCCGTTGGATGACACCCTGATCCTTTGATCCAAACAGGCTTTTTTAGTTCAAAGCAAAAGGGAAGAGAGAGAAAACTTTGGAATTCCTTCGGATCTTCTAGGTTTGATTACTGTCCAAATGCCATTTTTTAAATTGTTTATTAAAATTTTGCAATGTATCAGGCCATATCATCCAATATATATTATATTGATGACCCACCAATATATCAAGGGAAAAGTACGAGCAGGCCCATTGCAGAAATCTGAACACCAGGCCAGCTCATACAGAATTTACAATGGCTCTCAAATTCAATTTTTGAAATTATAAGACCGATTCCCACGCCATGTAAGCATCACACTTCTACCTATGCTTTTCTTGTGAGGTGGCAATCCAATTCGGATTACATGTTACAATAACATTTATTTAAAATTTTATTTTGAAATTTACCCTTAAATTGCAAAGACTAAAATGACCCTGTTAGGGCCCACGACCATTGTTTTCTCCCGCCCTCCCTATTCTCTCTTTCGTTCTCTCACACTCTCAACTCTCTTCTCTTCAACTGCTTCTCCAACTGCAACTTTCGTTCTCTCACACTTTCAACTCTCTTCTCTTCGACTGCTTCTGCAACTACAACTACAAGTTCTCCTCCCCAACGTCGCACCTCTTTCTCACCCTCATTTTCTCCTCCCCCTCTCCCCCTCAATCTCCCTAGTGGCACTCCTTTCCATCTTTAATCTCAGACAAGCATTAGCAGAGGACAACTCCAAAGTTTCCTTCTTTCTCCATTAAATTAAGTTTTTGAGGAACAAAACCCTAGTTTCCATGGCTTCCAAGAAGAAGGCGTCCAAAGGTATCGCTCTATTGTCCATGTACAATGACGGAGATGAGGACATGGAGGATCTCAACGAAGAAGAAGAAGGAGAAGATGTAGAAAACAAAGAAGACACGGTTGTTTCTGCATTTGCCCCTGAAGCCGCTGCTACTCCTCAGTATGAAGCTTCCCTTCCCAACGATAATTCGACCCCCCAAAGCGATAGGGCTGCAACATGGACGCCGCAGCAGCCCCAAACATCACTTCCACCCTCACCGTTGCAGCAGGTTCCACCTCCACAACATGCCAATCTTTCGGATGGTCAGGGAATGAAAAAAGGGTCTTTGGCAATCGTCGATTACGCCCAAGACAAAACTACTATGTCTCCTGAAGCTGAGGTATTTGGTTCCTCAATATTTATAACCACAGATAGCTTTTAACTTGATTATTTGTTTAATTGAGAACTGAATCATCGGTAAAGAGATCGTTGAGAAATTTATTTATATTCATGAATTCACCCAGTTGAGGTTAGAGCAGAAATCATATCTGCAATTGTAGAATTGAGCTCCATTTACAGTGGTTGTGATGTTAATTTGTTCCATAAGAAGTTTAGGATAATTCCTTCTATTTACTTATTGAACTATGTTCCTTGTATTTTGTCCTAGTTCAACTATTTTTGAAACCTTTAGATGGTAAAGCATCATCCATGGTTCTATTTACACTGATCCAAAAGTGTTCAGTTTATAATATATAATTCTATACATTGAAGAATTTTAATTTACACAAAAAATCAATCCAATTGATCAAATTAACCAACTACAAGAATGATTCATTTTGAACAACTGTTTTCAAAACCAAACCGAATCGGATAGTCGGACTGGAAGAACCGGGAACTGGTCACTTGATCGGTTTTGTTTTCCTCCAAAACTGTTTTTTCCCCCAATCTGGAGGACACAACAAACCTGGAAGACACAAAGAATTTTAAGGGTTCATGCTAGTAAATGGAGGTTGATCCCTTAAAAGTCAATCAACTTTTAGAACCATCAACCTGGAGGACACAACAAACCTAGAATTACACAAAATCTTCTCAAATTGGTGGTCAACCAAAATGAATCATCCACCAAAATCTGGTAAGCATCAATTATATGCTTCCAAAAATTCCTCGTTGTGCTTAGACTCATGTGGGATCAGATAAATAGGACCATGCAAAACAATGATTATCTATAGCTAATACAAATTTTGGAGTTAATAAAGTCGTATCTTTTCTCCAAACAACATCTATCACAGTCCAAAAAACAAACCAAGATATTCCTTTATTGTCAAATGATATTGCTTTTTTTCTATGGCTTTTACATGCCTTTGTATTTCAAATTGTCATTTTAATTCTATCATGGTAAAGTTTTACCAAGTTAGATGATGCTTACCAAGTTGGCACATTTGGCCCCGTCTTTGCCAATGGGCCATTAAGATATGTTTTTTTTTTGAAAAATAAAACAAAATTCATTTGAAAAAAGAATACCTTAGGAAGGTGATAAAGCATCACCCAAAGAGGAAATAAACCCAAGAGCCCCACAATCATTCCACTGGTCCCATACTAATACCCCTAGAACCAAATGGAAAAATCTGATAATCTTTTCTCCAAACAACCTCCATCACAGTCCGATAATACAAACAAAGGTATTATTTTATTATCAAAAGATATTGTTTGTTTCCAAAGGTTTTCAGATGTCTTTATATTAAAATTTGTCATTTTAACTCCATCTTGGTAAATTTTTACCAAGTTAGGTGATGGTTACCAGGTTGGCACATTTGGCACCTTATTTTCCAAGGGACCATTAAGATTTATTTTTTTTTGTTGAAGAATAAGATAAAATTCATTAAGAAAAATAATACATTAGGATGGTGATAATCCATAAAGAATTCCAAAAGCCCAACTTTGATCTCACAGATCCAATACTAATACCTGTACAATCGAATGACAAAATCTTATCATCTTTTCTCTAAACAACCTCTATCACAATCCAAAAAACAAACCGAAATATTTCTTTATTGTCACAAGATATTGCTTCTTTTCTATGGCTTTTGCATGCCTTTGTATTTCAAATTGTCATTTTAATTCTATCCTGGTAAAGTTTTATCAAGTTAGATGATGCTTACCAGGTTGGCACATTTGGCCCCATCTCTGCCAATGGGCCATTAACATATGTTTTTTTTGAAAAATAAAACAAAATTATTTGAAAAA
This sequence comes from Nelumbo nucifera, assembly GCF_055504915.1. Classification (NCBI taxonomy): domain Eukaryota; kingdom Viridiplantae; phylum Streptophyta; class Magnoliopsida; order Proteales; family Nelumbonaceae; genus Nelumbo; species Nelumbo nucifera. The sequence continues at coordinate 106,398,565 of NC_142649.1, read as the reverse complement.
AGAATACCGTAGGAAAGTGATAAAGCATCACCCAAAGAGGAAATAAACCTAAGAGCCCCACAATCATCCCATTGGTCCCATACTAATACCCTTAGAACCGAATGGCAAAATCTGCTTATCTTTTCTCCAAACAACCTCCATCACAGTCCGATAATACAAACCAATGTATTATTTTATTGTCAAAAGATATTGTATGTTTCCAAAAGCTTTCGGATGTCTTTATATTAAAAATTATCATTTTAACTCCATCTTCGTAAATTTTTACCAAGTTAGGTGAATGTTAACAGGTTGGCACATTTGGCACCTTATTTGCCAAAGGGCCATTAAGATTTGTTTTTCTGTTTTGTTGAAGCATAAGATAAAATTCATTAGGATTGTGATAATCCATAAAGAATTCTAAAAGCCCAACTTTGATCTCACAGATCCCATACTAATACCCGTAAAACCGAATGACAAAATCTTATCATCTTTTCTCTAAACAACCTCTATCACAGTCCAAAAAACAAACCAAAATATTTATTTATTGTCACAAGATATTGCTTCTTTTCTATGACTTTTGCAAGCCTTTATATTTCAAATTGTCATTTTAATTCTATCCTAGTAAAGTTTACCAAGTTTGATGATGCTTACCAGTTTGGCACATTTGGCCCCGTCTCTGCCAATGGGCCATTAAGATATCTTTTTTTTTTTTTTGAAAAATAAGATAAAATTCATTTAAAAAAATAATACCTTAGGAAGGTGATAAAGCATCACCCAAAGAGAAAATAAACCCAAGAGGCCCACAATCATCCCACTAGTCCCATACTAATATCCCTAGAACCGAATGGCAAAATCTGATAATCTTTTATCCAAACAACCTCGATCACAGTCCGATAACACAAACCAAGGTATTATTTTAATGTCAAATGATATTGGTTATTTTCAATGGCTTTCGGATGTCTTTATATTAAAAATTGTCATTTTAACTCCATCTTGGTAAATTTTTACCAAGTTAGGTGATGGTTAACAGGTTGGCACATTTGTTACCTTATTTGCCAAGGGGCCATTAGGATCTGATTTTTTTTTGTTGAAGAATAAGATAAAATTCATTAGGAAAAAGAATACATTAGGATGGTGATAATCCATAGAAAATTCCAAAAGTCCAACATTGATCTCACAGATCCCATACTAATACCCGTAGAACCGAAAGGCAAAATCTTATCATCTTTTCTCTAAACAACCTCTATCACAGTCCAGAAAACAAACCAAAATATTCTTTTATTATCACATGATATTGTTTCTTTTCTATGGCTTTTGCATGCCTATATTTTTCAAATTGTCATTTTAATTCTATCCTGGTAAAGTTTTACCAAGTTAGATGATGCTTATAGGTAATTAATTAATTTACTATTAGTGGTTTTCATATTTACTTTATCATTTTATATTAATTATTAATTTACTTAAATAATTAAATTAATTTTTGATGATTAGTTTTAATTAATCAAATAATAATTAATACTTATTTATTTATATTTTAGAAATTATTTTCTTTTTATTAATGTACTTGTGAAATTATTAATAATTTATTTTCTAGTTTAATTATTATTAAATAGAAATCATTAATTATGATTGTTATGCAATAGTAATGAGCTAATAATTTGTTAATTATTTTCATTTACTTTAATAAATTCTTAATTATTGATTTACTATAAAAAAGTAATTAATAAATAATAAATATTTTAAATGAATATTATATGATTATTATTTATGAGCTAGGAATAAAACGATTGTAGCCAAAGATGATTAACTTCATAATTATAGCCATGGAATTATAGTTATCCGTGGCGATAGTGATAAATAGCTCTTTAGCCAATGACAGAATAACTTTTAACCACGCACAAGTGTCCGTGGCTAAAGATCAACTTTTGCTTTTATAACTTATAGCCACGGATATATTATAACCGTGGCTATAAATATCTTTTAGCCATGGGCAGAATAACTTTTAACCATGGACAAATTGTCCCTAGCTAGCTCAACTTCTACCTTTGTAACTTATACCCGCAGATACATTATAGCCGTGGTTATATATATCTTTTTGCCACGGACAGAAATCAAAGCTTGAATTCAACGGCCCAAGTGAATCTTCACAAGCAAATAAGTGTCCCGGCCCCGTCCGGCCACTTCCATTTACAAGTGCCTAATGAAGCCGGTAAAGGTCAAGCCCCATGCTGTTTGTGTTCCGTTGCCGGCTCAAGGCCACATAAACCCTATGCTCAAACTGGCAAAACTCCTCCATTTTAGAGGCTTCCATATCACCTTTGTCCACACGGAGTTCAACTATCAGCGCCTGGTGAGTTCGAGAGGCCCAGAATCTGTCAAAGGATTGAACGACTTCAGATTCGAGAGCATCCCTGACGGATTGCCACCGGACAACAAGCGAGGCATACTAGATCTTCCGGCACTATGTAGATCGATGCCAAGGAATTGTGTAGTTCCATTCCACAATCTAGTAAGGATGCTCAATAGCTCACCAGATATGCCTCCTGTCACCTGTATCATATCAGATGGGGTCATGAGCTTCACTTTACAGGTTGCTCAAGACTTGGGCATTCCTGAGTTAGTCTTCTTTACACCAAGCGCATGTGGTTTCTTGTGTTACTTATATTATGAACAGCTCATGGAAAGAGGCTACTTCCCACTGAAAGGTATATATACAGCATACTTTTTTTCTAGTCCTTGATCCTTTTCATTTCAATCATGGATATGAATTAAAAAAGTTTCACCTTTCACGGAGTTAATTATATTTATGCTCTTATTGTAGATGAGAGTTGCTTAAGTAATGGGTACCTGGACACTCCCATCGATTTTATACCTGCTATGAGTGGAATTCGACTAAGGGATCTACCTACGTTCCTTAGGACAACGGATCGCTATGACACCATGTTCAACTACAATTTCGAACAAGTGACTAATGCTAGGAAAGATAGAGGGCTTATTCTCAACACATTTGATGATCTAGAGCAAGAGGTCATAGACGTCATTAGATCCAAGTTTCCCCAGCTTTACACCATTGGTCCATTATCAATGCTCTGCCGGCAGCAAATATCCGATGCAAAATTGAAGTCGATTGAATCAAATCTGTGGAAAGAGGAGATGGGATGCCTGGAATGATTAGAGAAATGGAAGCCCAAATCAGTTGTGTACGTGAACTTTGGGAGCCTAGTCACTATGACACCTCAACAGCTGAGGGAGTTTGCTTGGGGGCTTGCTAATACCGGGTATCCTTTCTTATGGGTGATTCGACCTGATCTTGTGGATGGTGGATCAGAAATCAAGTCAAATGACTTCGTTGAGGTAATCAGAGGGAGAGGTTTGCTTGTGGATTGGTGCCCACAAGAGCAAGTCTTGGGTCATCCTTCGGTTGGTGGCTTTTTAACGCACTGTGGATGGAATTCCACACTGGAAAGTATATGTGAGGGAGTTCCCATGATCTGTTGGCCTTTCTTCGCCGACCAGCAGACTAACTGCCTGTATGCACGCACCAAATGGGGGATCGGTATGGAGATCAGCACCGACGTCAAGAGAGAGCAAGTGGAGGAGTTTGTGAGGGAGTTGATGGAAGGGGAGAGGGGGAAAATGTTGAGGAGCAAGACCATGGAGTGGAAGAAGAGAGCAGAAGCTGCTGCAAAGCCAGGGGATCATCTTTTCTCCAATTGGATAGATTAATTGACGAAATTTATACTTGATGGTACAGCTGCAAATTAAACTTCAATGATCCTAAAGGCCTGTTGTTTTTTTATTTCTTATTTCTTAAAGTGCAATCATACAACTTTTTGTTTTTCAATGATACCCCCAAAGATAAATAAAAACTTTCATATATGATCAAAATGGATATTTGATAATTTTCTAAATTTAGAATTGAGAACAACATTCTCTCCATTCAGAGTTTAATGCCAGATTTCAGAGCAAACATACAAACCCCTTATCATTGGTTCCACAGCCTGCCGAACAGCTAAAGCATTCAGCTAAACCTTTCTCGTTAGAGAACGATCGGCATAGCCTTTTGTAGCCAGCCTATATCAGCATGCTCTTGAGACCCCTATGATTGATTGCCTTTGTTATAAACATGCGCCGACACACTACCACCGTCCGGTCCCATTCTTCATTCTTCTTTCTTTGACAAACCCTCCTTTGCCAAGGTAGGAGGACCTCATATTGAGCTCAGAGCCAGTGCCGATGCAAGGTCTTAGGTACTCATTAGGGCTGTTCACAGGTTGGGTTGGGTCGTTTTACTACAGTTTTTCCAACCAACCTCACACATGGTGCCTCAAACCGGCCTCACATGCACATCCTACAATGCATTGGGAACATCTTCTATACTTGTAAGTTATTATTCAAGGGAAATGTTCCCAATGCAAGGTGGATGTGCTTGTGAGGCGCCCATGTGTGAGGAGCAGATCCCGTTCCCTCAATTCGTATCTGCCCCAAAACCAGTAGCGGATTGGATTTTGAGAATGCAAACCTTATCCGTACAAGAAAATGCAAAACCCTTTCCGACCCTATCCTCCTTGCATTCAAGGGTAGGGGTGGGTTTGATTTAGAACCCATATCTAATTTCCTATTATTTCTTGTCATATATAAGCAATAAATAAGTAAAATAACACAAATAAATAACAAAATTTCCAATTATTTGATTTAGACCTGTAGAAAACACATATTTTAATTAATCAATTATCTTTCATATAAAATTCAAAATATTATTAATTTCAATACTTGTACATAAAGTTTATATGCTTTCCAACAATATGCGGGTCGGGGAGGGTTGGGTTTAGCCTAATACCGTACCGTACACGTACCTGTATAGGTTGTAGAATCCTAAAACCCATCCCACCCCAAAACCCATCCTTCAAGCAAAAATATCCACCCTGTCAGGGAGGATAAGGGTGGGTACCCACAGGGTATGGTAGAAATTGCCATCCCCAAGTAAGTTCGTTGTCCGTGTCCTCATTTGTTTCCTTGTAGTTTGTTATTTATTTTGTTTTTAAGTGATTTTTTTTTTATGAAAAGAAAATGTTATTAGGGGTGGGTTCAAGCCGAGTTGAGCTGAATAGTAGGGTTGTTCATGGGTCGGGTTGGGTCAGTTTACTGTAATTTTTCCAACCGACCCGACTTGGTCGGGTTACCTGACATAGAAACCGAAACCGACCCAGTATTAAGAAAAACCGACCTGGTCGGTTTGAGTCAGGTTGGGTCGGTTTGGGTCAGTTTCGGTTCTAAGTTCATCCCTGTGATAAAATCTTGCTAATTTTAAAAACAATCATAAATTGAACATCATTTCAGCCATCTCCTATGATAAAAATTAAATGAAAAGATAATCACAAAAGTTGTTCATTAATCACTATTCACTAATCCAAAGTTTCTTGCAACCATTCAAAAACTAGGTGGCCTAATGGGCTTTGGAACTTCATGTTTGAACTAAGTCGGTTTGGTTCGGGTCGGTTTCGGTTTTCTTGTGTGAAAATCAAAACCGACCCGAATCATCGGTTTAGGAATTTGCACAACCCAAAACCGACCCGTGCTGATCAAAACCCAGCCGACTCGGGTTGGGTCGGTTTGGGTTGGTTGGTTTGGTTGGGTTGACCCTTCTTATGAACAACCCTACTGAATAGTACGAGGCTTGAGCTTGGCTTGCCAAGGTAGTACAAGGCTCGAGCTCGATTTGAGTTAAAACTCGTAAACTCGAGCTCAGCTCGAGCTCGATTTGAGAAAAAATGTGTTATAAAAATAAATCATATATAAAAGTATTTTTATTTGATATTTAAAAAAATTAAGAATTATAATATTTTTATTATATATTATTTTCTATAATTATATATGTATATTCGAACTTAACTTGCAAGCCGAGCTCTATTAGGCTTGAGCTCGGTTTGTTTATTAATCGAGCTTATAAATTGGGCTTGAACTTGGCTCGAAGCTCAGTTGAAACCGAACTAAGGAGAGCTTGAATAACTTGTGAAGAGCTCGTCTCGTAGCCACTGCTAAATGTTTTGATCTTATCAAATTATTTTAATTTTACATAAAGATTTATTTATTTATTGATTTAAAAAGAAGAAAAATAGAAATTAGAAACCAATAAGGATATAGTATTCAGCAAAGAGATTGAATTACTCACCACAAGAATGTTTAAAACTGTTGTTAATGAGCCCCGAAGCAAAGTCCACAAGCTGTTGAGGCGTCATGATGGTGATGTTGCAAAAATTCACGTGCACAACCGAGTTGGGTTCCTTGGAATCGAGTAGGAATGGCAACGGGGCAGGACGGGGATGGGGGAGCCCCGTCCCCGTGAAAATCCCCATCCCCGCGAAAATCCCCATCCCCATCTCCGTCTTCGTCCCCGCTAACGGGGACAAGGTTATCCCCATCCCCATCCCCATCCCCATGGGGATCCTCATCCCCGCGGGGATCTCCATTCCCTGTGATTTTTTATAACGTTAACTATTTTGTTTTTGTTTTTTATTTTATTTAAAAAAATATAATTAAAATAATTAAAATTTACAATCCTATTAGAAAAGATTCAACCTTATTTTTTAAAATATTAATATATTGATGTATGTGTACATATATACATATATAATGTATGCATACATATATTAGTGGGGATCCCACGGGGCGGGGAGTGCTCTCCCATCCCTGCCCCATTCATGGTGGATCCCTACGGGGATTGGGGAAATGGAGAAAATTGTCATCCCTAAAATCGCCCTATTGATTTATCAAAACTCTTTCCATATCATATCTTTCCTGTATTATAGATTTTCCCTAAAAAGATACAATTCTAGTGGATTAAACAAGTATCTCAATTCTAGTGTATTATGGCTCGCTCAGCATTCTCAACAATTGATGTATATATGTTCCTAAGAATTATTGAAGATTAAATAAATTGCTGAATTTGTTTTCGTTATTGAAAAAGGCAACCAATACATCAGCAAAACTATATTGTTATCAGTTGTTTTTGTTTTCAAAAACAAAACCAACCATATTTTCGAACATCTCCTTAGATGATAGAATTTTTTATTTTTTGTTTGGGTATGAAAAATTGTATGATAAAACTAATTTCTAATGTGCAAGAGGACATTTTGCATTTCTCTTCTCATTTAGGCAATGCTCGGTTTGTAGGTGACTAGACCTGTCATGGGCTGGGCCAGGTTTGGATTAGGCCTTGCCTCTTTATAAACAGAAAATGACCAGGCCCAAGCCCAAGCTCGGCTGGACCATTGGGCCTAATTGTTGAGCTTGAACCCAACCCTATATATATATAAAGCCCAAAGTTCGATTTGGACAGGTATTTTATATTTTATTAATTTATATTATTTATGATATATTATTATATAATATTCTATATACTTTAATAAATATAATTCTTTTTTCACTACTAATTTTAATATTATATAATATATTATCAGGCCAAATTTATTTGGGAAAATCAAACTTGACCTGATAATTAGTTGGACCCTTCTGAGCCCAAAGACTTTAATAAAACTAGTTGGTGCATGCACAAAGACTATAAGTTTGTTGAAAACAGAAAGAAAAAACTCAGAGGAAACAGAAAGAAAGAGAAAAAACTCAACTACAATAATAAAAAATGAAAAAAAAAGTGGGATACGAATGGTACGTGGGGAGTTGGAAAACCAGATATATGAGTTAGTCAACTATAATAATGGATTGGCGTCCCATTGTCATATATATACCAGATATATGTGTTAGTCAATGCCCTGGATCAAAATAATTAAAAATAAAAACGATAAAAAAAGAAAACTTAAACTGTTGGGAATTGGGATTTATTTATATTTTCTTTTTTTTATTATTTTTTATTTTTAATTATTTTGACAAAGATAATAAAATAATGAATAATTTCTGCCTAATGGAATAAAAACATTTAGATGAAAGGTACGTTAACAAGGACATGTGTCACACAGCTATTATGTGCTCACTAATTGTATTTAACTAAGGTGTCTACTACATCCGGACCCTCTTAATGAAGGTATGGCATGTTAACATCTTGACATGTTAACATTGTGTGGGCTCAACTTTGGGAGATATCGATCCCACATCAGGTTCTAAATAACATTACCCAATTCACGGTAATATTGTTAGCTTTCTTTATTGGATCCTTATATATAGTTTTCATCAATTGCTCACCCACTTCCAACTTGGTTCTAATCACTACGGTCTCACTGCCTGGCTAACAATTTTCTTTTGCCCCTTGTTAATTTCTGTTTCTTCACAAATTGGAAAAGGTGAATTGGTCTGTTTTTGATGAGTGTGTGCATCGTAGCTGGCAGCCGGCTAGCTCCCTCTCCTTTTTCATGCTGTGTGTGGCGTTAATTAGCGGTGCCTGTTTTTTAGGCAGTTTGGTAAATGTGTGAATTTTGTTTTAGAGGAGTGATTGTTTACTCTAGTGTGTGTTCTCTATTGGAGCGTACGTCCAAAAGACTTTATTTTTGCTACAAAATATAAGATGTATTAAAGAAGACTTATTTATTCGGTTTTGTTACAATTAGGGGTGAACAAAAAAATCGAAAAACTGAATCGATCAAAAAAATCAATTGAAACCGAATTGAAAAACCGGTTAACCAAATCGGTGGATTCGACGTCTGCGCGTAGATTAGACGCGACCTAGGTTATTCTTGATTGAGCCAGGCGGCCAAATGGGTCCGACCAACGATTCGCCCGACAAGCCACCTGGACCTCATGCCAAATCCACCTGGGCTCATCATGAACTCCCCGCACCGGGTCGGGACCCCTGGCCTGGGGAGTGGGGGACAATTGATGAAAGGTGATTTGGCCTAACCAAGAGATGACAACTCAGCCTGACAAGCTCAGTTTGCAACAATTAAGCTCGCGTATTCACTCACCTCGGCACAAAGGTTGCCTCGGCTCTAGGCTCACCTCAGAGCAGGGCCATCTCGTCACAAGTCTCACCTCGACATCGAGTCACCTCGGTATCCAATCCAGTTCGGAACTAAAAGACCGAAGTACCAGTTTGGAACCAGCAACTCGAAGTGCGACGTAATTGACTCCCGCATAACCAACTCCATAGGTCTCTCCAACAAATCCCGAATCCCTCAAGATCACGATGAGTTAACAGATCCTGACTTTTGCGGGATCACGATAAGGACTTATCCTGACTTCGCCAGAATCGGAGGTGAAACGAGATAAGCCTCATCTGTGTACTGCTCCTTCAGAAGCAGAGCGAGCTCCATCTCCACATCCCGGATATCCCGGAACTCTTTCGTGTGCCCCATGACTACTCAACTATATAAAGGCTCCAACCCCGATGGCTTAAGGTACACGTGATTTTTCTGCTCTCTAACTCTCTAGCTCTCTACATTCTCAAAGCTCCTCAACTCGCATTAGATTACTAACTTAAGCATCGGAGCGACCTCGCCGGGCTAGTCACCTTGGGTTCTTTGATCTTGTTTTGCAGATTTACTTAGCTCGCGCGTCCGACTGGAAGCTAGATCACTCTCCAGCAGGGAGCAGTCAGATCGTGCAATATCAAGTAGCATTTCTTTTCGGTATCATAGATTTTCTTTTTGAAAATTAAATAACACGATGTTATATTAATAAAATCAAAAGGTTACACAGGTAGAGATAGAAACAGAGGAGCCCATAACAGGGCATCAAGGCATCGAGTCATTGGTGTACAAAAGAGATCCATGGACTCCAGATTTTGCTAAAGTTTCTGCTGCACTGTTTTGTTCCCTGGGAACCAACCGAAGGTCACACTAACAGAGGAATCTAGGACCCTTGCTTCAGTCAAAAAAAAAAAAATCCAAACACCATGGGCCACCTTGCTCATCTTTCAACTACCAGACTGTGTTAGCCGAGTCACCAAAAGCAGCAAGAGGCGAGAAGCCCTGATGATTTTGGCTGTGAATTATTAGTAATTAATTTGCTCTTTTTACCCGCATGTTTTGTGGTTTATTCTTTCAATAAGGTTTATAATCACAGCGAAAATGGTAATGCCTGCTAGTTCCATCCACCGTGAAACTCCTCCAAGGCGAGGTGTCTATAGATGAAGATAGAATTCCGTTTGCTTTGTTTTCTATTTTTGCTGAAGGCCAGATCCCCAATTTTTAAGAGTGTGGCCATCAGAATCAAATTTTATTGATTCCCTTTTATTACTCTTAGGCCCTGTTTGTTTTCAGTAAATAGGAGGGGGATTTTCCATTGACCAACTTACAATGTTCTTTTTTCGGTAAGCTCTAGGCCCTAAGGTAAATTTAGTTTTCTTGGGTATCACTCACACCGGTGAGTGATAGGACAAAAAGGATAAATAAATTTTCCACCTATAGGGTAGAATTTACAAAACATAATAGAACAAATTTGACTATTTTAACATTGGATTTTTATTGATAAAAAGTCATTATATAATTTACTTGGGAAAGAAAATGGACAAATAAAGTTACCCGAGTCCTAGGAAACATTTACCTAGATAAGCGCACTTACACAAGTGACATTTTAAAAAAAGGAACAAGGCCATATTAGGTAATACTTTCATATTCCTAGACTTGAAGAGATGGATAAGTCTTCTCCTAGAGGAGTTTTGGAGGACTGTACAAATCAATGTTTTTAAAACTTGACTGGACAGGGAACCGTTCTAGAGACCAGTTCTTGGGTCGAATGGTCCGATCATCCGGTTTGAATGGATGGCCCGTTCTGACAAAAAGAAATAAAAAAAATGACTTGAATTCATTGTCTTGGTCAAAGGTTCAACCACTTGGGTCCGCGGTTCGTTGACCAAATTAACGATTTTGGAGTGAAACAGAACCGGTCATCCCAATTTTTCCAATCCAACCATCCAGTCTAGTCCAGTTTTGAAAACACTAGCACAAAGGGCCTGGAATCTAAAACATGTTCTTTGAAGGCCAATACATCACATTCTGAGTAATCATTTCCCATTGACAATAATTCTTAGGTCCCGTTTGGCATTTGCTTTTCGGTAAGTTACTTACCCAGGTAAATGCAATTACCTAGGTAAGTTTTTCTTGGGAAACACTTAACAAGATAAGTGTATTTGCTCATGTTCTTTTATTTCCCAAGTAAAAAAGGAAATGACCAATTTAACCATAAAAATTCATTCTTAAAAGAGGCACTTTTGTCCTATTCTCTTTCTAGTCCCAGATGCACCTAGCTGGGGCTGATGAGTCTTGCATGTGTGTAGCCTTCTCTACTACCTTTAAAGAAGTAGTTCGAACCTGGTATCGGAACCTCGCGCTGAGATTGATCAAAAGCTGGTCGCAGTTCGCTGACTTGTTCACTGCACATTTCATCACCAGCAAAAAGAGTCCAAAGTCCCAGGGAAGCCTTCTCAATGTGGTTCAGAGGGAAGGAGAATCGATTAGGAGCTACATCAAAGGCTTCAATGACACCTGCCTGCAGATACCGGATCTCGACCCGACAGTGAGGCTCATTGCAGCCAAGAAGGGAATTACCCACAAGGAGTTCAAATGGCATGTTGTAGCAAACAAACTGAAGGACATTACTGAGTTCCTAAAGCTCGCAAACCAATTCATTGGCACCGAGGAGGAGATCAATCAGAAGGTCTATAACTCACCCTCAGAGAAGAGGAAGAGAGAAAGTGAAGGAACAAGCAGTGGTGGACAAAAGAGGAAGAAAAGCAAGTCACCAACAGGGGAAGAAACAACTCCAGAAGTCGGTCCCCTTCACGATCTCGTAAATCAGGTCGGCGCTCCAAGACCCCTCCTGTGGAGAGAACGAACTACACACCCCTGAATGCTAAAAGAGGAGAGATCCTAATGGCCATTATGGATTCCCCTTTCGTCAAATGGCCTCCCAGGTTAAGAGGAGACCCAACAGCAAGAAACCCGAACATGTATTGCCACTTTCATCGAGATCATGGGCATAGTACAGAGAATTGCAGGAACCTCCGTGATGAGATCGAGGAACTCATCCGACGTGGACACTTGAAGAATTTCATCTTCAGCAAAGAAAGAAGACAGACATATCGGCAAGCAGACCGACAAGGAGATAAGAGGAATGCCCCAGAAGTCAGCAGGCAAAACGAGCAACCGCTACGACAGTTGCCAGAAGAGAGACCGATTCGCGGGGTAATTAACATGATTACCGGTGGGTCCATTATCGCGGGAAAATGAAGGCAAAACACCTTGTCATATGCAGCGACTCGCAACTAGTGGTCAACCAAGTTACTAGGGAGTACGAAGCGCGTGACTCCACTACGGCAGCTTATTTGGCCAAAGTCAGAGAGATCCTATGCAGCTTCATCTCCTACTTCATCAGACAAATCCCAAGGTTCGAGAACACTGGGGCCGACGCCTTGTCTTGACTAGCCAGTACAAGCAGCAACACCATGTGGACCAGACCGTGTACATTGGGGATTTACCTCAACCTAGCATTCTCGGGGGGGAAGAAGAGGTCTCTCCCATATCACAAGCGGAACCGAGCTGGATTGACCAACTCGTAAGTTATCTGCTTCATGGGACCCTACCTGCAGAACGCAACGCAACCCGAAGGGTAGTGCGCCCGTTAGCTAAGTATGTCCTTATATACAAACAACTGTACAGAAGATCTTTCACGCTCCCCTACCTGCGCTGCTTGCGACCCTCAGAGGCCGAGCATGTACTCTGCGACACCCATGAAGGCTTTTGTGGTAGACACTTGGGGGGCAGAGCTCTCGCATAGAAAGCGTTGCAACAAGGCTATTACTGGCCCACGATGAAGACAGATGCACTCGAGCTCGTCAAGAAGTGTGACAGGTGTCAGAGGCACGCCAACATTCACCATCAACCTGTTGCTGATCTGAAATACCTCACTAGCCCATGGCCCTTCGCATAGTGGGCAATCAACATCCTTGGCCCTTTCCCGCCAGAGACAGGATAGAGGAGGTTCCTGGTCGTAGCAGTAGACTACTTTACGAAGTGGGTGGAAGCCGAATCTTTGGTAACGATCACAGTCCACAACATACAGAATTTCTTCTAGAAAAACATAGTATGTTGCTTCGAGCTACCTCGGGTACTTATCTCTCACAATGGGAAGCAGTTCAAGGATATCAATTTTCAAAACTAGTGTGCTGAAATGGGAATTCAACAAAATTTCACCTCGGTGGCACACCCCAAGCGAACGGGCAAACAAAAGTCACTAATAGAGCGATACTTCGTAGATTGAAAGCTCGCTTAGCTCGAGCCAAGGGGTTGTGGGTGGACGAACTGCCTAGTGTCCTTTGGGCTTATCAAACTACCATTAAGACTGCCACAGGTGAAACCACTTTCAACCTCACTTACGACACATAAGCGGTGATCCTAGCGGAAATCGAGGTGCCCACACTACGGTTGGAGGCTTATGACAAGGAGACGAATGATGATGAGCTCCGTACCAGCCTAGACCTGATAGAAGAGGTATCAAACCTTGCTTACATTCAGACTATAGCTTACCAACAAAGAGTAGCTCAATACTATAACGCCCAGGTCAGAAAACGACACTTCCGCATCGGTGACCTAGTTTTTCAGAAGCTTATGGTACTTGAGCCTGGCATTGGTAAGCTCGGACCAAATTGGGAAGGTTCGTACCGAGTAAGATGAGTGTTCGGGGAAGACACGTACAAGCTCGAGACTTTGAAAGGGAAGTAGGTACCTTGAGCATGGAATATCGACAACCTGAGCAGGTACTACTTGTGACCACTAAACGGGTCAAAAAGGATCACCGAACTGGAGATAGGATTGCAAGTCACTCCCAAAAGCGTAAGGGCCATGGTGCCGAGTTGACATAAGACCTCGGCACTACGACAAGTCCTAGTTGCCTCTTCGGCATAGGCAGACAAGTCCTATTTGCCTCTTTGGCATAGGGATACCAGTTTTCACGCCTGAGACATAGACAGTTCAGATACAAACCCTACGACATCTAGCCCACCTCGGCGTATAACAATAAGTTAATCCCATTTGAAGTCTGGCCCGTTGGCTCGGCACTAAGGGATAACCAACAACTAAGCGAGTAGCCTGTGTGTAGACAGGTCGGGTATATACCCTACAGTGTCCGCCCACCTCGGCATACAACGATACGAAGCTATCCCTCCTTGGAGTCCAGCTCGTTAGCTCGACAATTCAGGGTAACCTACACTTAGAAAAAATTCACTCCTATTTGGTTTAGTTCACTAGTTCGGGAGTTATCTACACTTAGAAAAAAAAATTTTGCATACAAAGATTGCAAAAACACTTGTATTTCATTGATATGGAATTTCGGGTACAAAAAAAAATTTACAATGGATCGTGATGTGAATAAAAATTATCATATTCTTATCTATGAATACTCAGTCTTTCTACACTTAATTAACACTTAATTGGACTCATTAAGCTGGTATTTTGATTCAGGGCACGGAAAGAAGTCGTAAGAAGGAAGACAAGGCAAATCGGATGGTTTTTCACAATTTTGGCACCGTTCAGTAATCTAGGCCTAACTCTCATATCTGGGCTCCGATTGGGCTGATTCAAGATGCAATAGAAAGATAAGAGCGAAATCTACAACTTTCATGTTTTGGGTTTTGACAGATTCGGCCTGAACCGAAGTCAAAATTGGGCCCAAAGTCGAAGCGGATCCGTAGTAAAGCTCAGTTCACAGCTGAAGCCCAATTCGCAGAAAAGCCTTGTAGCAACCCAAGTACCCAACTTATTAAAGCAACCCACTCGAATTCAAGAATCCAGAGTCCTCTTAGATTTGAATTCTAAATGTAATTCTAAAAAGTTAAAGAAGATTGAGATCATTAGATAAGAGATAAGATAGGATAGGATAGGATCAGTGTAAAACTAACCTGGATTATCCATTCTTGAGATAACTCCAAGTAGTTGTAAAAGCCCCTCCCCAAAAACTATGTAAAGCGTGGGCGTACCAGCACCTGGTATCAATCAATTATTGAAGCTCTCTCTGAAGCAATCAAGAACACCATCAAGAAAGTTTCAAGAAAGAGATCAACAAAGGCAAGAAAGTTTCAAGAAGGAGGTGGCGGCAAGAAGAAGAGAGGATCTCAGATCCAAGGGCGACATCATGAGTTCTTTATTTCCTCTTGTTTGTTTTATTTCCTTTATCATGAATTGATTTCTTCATAGCTAGGGCTGTGGAAAGCCTAACCATGACAATGAATATATTTTTATTCTAATTTATCCAAGATTGTGATTTCCATATAGTTTATGAGTTATTATGCCTAATGCGATTAATCGGGAGAGGAATTCATATAGTGGACCGAATAATTCATGGTGTGAATTGAATGGTATATAAGGATATATACACATGATTCATCTGAACGTATAAGTTTTTCTTTGAACTTAATGCATTTCTATCTTGAGAACTCTAGTCGAGGGATCGAAGGGTCACTTGATAGAAGTAGATTTGATATATCTTGGGAAAGAATATTAAATAAAATTGGAGAAACTTCAGCTTATGGAAATGACAAATTGGATCTGAATTTCGGATCCAATTGGTCCGCCTAACCATTCCAATGAATATTAATGGATGAGATTAACCAAGATAATTTGTCATTTCTAGAAGCTGAAGTTTCTCCAATTTTATTTAATATTCTTTCCCAAGATATATCAAATCTACTTCTATCAAGTAACCCTTTGATCCCTCGACTAGAGTTCTCAAGATAGAAATGCATTAAGTTCAAAGAAAAGCTTATACGTTCAGATGAATCATGTGTATATATCCCTATATACCATTCAATTCACACCATGAATTATTCGGTCCACTATATGAATTCCTCTCCCGATTCATTCACATAAACCCAATCAATTAAGAGATGGCCACTCATAATCGCATTAAGCATAATAACTCATAGACTATATGGAAATCACAATCTTGGATAAATTAGAATAAAAATATATTTATTGTCATGGTTAGGCTTTCCACAGCCCTATCTATAAAGAAATCAATTCATGATAAAGGAAATAAAACAAACAAGAGGAAATAAAGAACTCATGAGAGAACCCGAGGTGGCTAACACGGTGAGGTTGCTTCGATTCTTAAGTTAGTATTGCGAGCTGAAAGTTGAATGATAAGCGTACTAGTGAGCAAATAATCGCGCATACCTGGGCCCTAGAGGGGTTGTTGTCCTTATATAGCTGAGTTGTCGTGTGTCTCACAAAATGGTTCCGGGATCTTTGTCCTGAGTGGATGAGATTTGTTTCCACTTTAGTTGGGGAGTAACGTATCAGTTAATGGAGTCTATCATCTCCGCCCAATCCGGGTGGGAGAGGATAAGGCCTGTCGTTACGCAGCATGATCCCGTGAAGTTCGAAGTCCGCTGACAAGCTTCTAGAGTCGATTATGTGTCACTTCGGTTCTTGGGCCCTGAACTGGATTAGGTGTCGAGGTTCATTTACGCCGAGGTGACTTTATGTTGAGGTGGCTTTGTGCCGAGGTGGCCGAACACCCGAGCTCTGAAAACTACTAAATAGTTTCCTTTTGCTGAGTTGTCATCCTTCAAGCAGATTGCATCCACGTGACCTTTACTTACTACGTCATGCCAAATCAACCCTCATCATATGGTTTTATTAATAGGTTTAAATAATAATAAAAAATAAGAGTATCCAGATAAAAATGTCCTTAACTAAGCATTCCCTCCAAGTAGCCAAGCCCTCAGTTCAGAAGATCTTTGAAAACTGTAAGTGGGACAAAAAGTAATGAAAAACCCCATATTTCACGACTTGTCCATACATAGCCTCAACCAGACCAAAAGGTATCCTGATAAAAAAATGGCAGAACAAAAAACCTCCTATCATTGATTGTCTCATTTTCACTTTGAATCCTACATCTTTAAACCCAGAAAAAAATACATAAGTTAACAGTGACTCATCATTAAATAGTAAAGATAAGTATGGCACCTACCAGTAAAATAACAAGAATTCAAAGATGAACCAAAAGAAAGTCTCATCATATTTTAAAAAAGAGATGGAACCCAACTATAAACCAAGAATGTTACCACTGATAAAAGTAAAATTCACCTATCATCTACCAAAAAAGGAGAAAGGAGATGAAAAAAGACTTTGGTAAAGATTCACATCAATATTGCTCAGCCATTAGGCAATAGCATTTATCTTATTTGTTCCTTTAATCATACAGATCAAGCCTCCAAGTGAAGGAGACCCTTTAACCATACCACGCACGTCCCTTGGAGCCAGTAGTTCGCACATCTCCACCAACTTCTCCCGAGCCTCCGCCATCAAACCTTTCTCCCCGGCTGTGGGACTCCTCCCGCCTCTCATCTTCCCCAAATCCTCTCTTCTTTTTCCACAACTTCTCCCGACGCTGACAGAACCAGAACAATCTCCGCAACCCTCTTCATGTTACGGATATATTATAACCGTGGTTATAAATATCTTTCAGCCACAGACAAAATAACTTTTAACCATGGACAAATTGTCCCTAGCTAAAGCTCAACTTCTACTTTTGTAACTTATACCCATAGATACATTATAACCGTGGTTATAAATTTTTTTTAGCCACGGACAGAATAATTTTTAACTACGGACAAAAATTGTCCGTAATTAAAACTCATCTTTTGCTTTTGTAACTTATAACCACAAATACATTATAACCGTGGCTATAAATATTTTTAGCCACGGATAAAATAATTTTTAACCACAGACAAATTGTCCGTAGCTAAAGCTCACCTTTTAATCACGGACAATTTGTCCGTAGCTAAAGTTCATCTTTTGCCTTTGTAATTTATAGCCATGGATACATTATAACTGTGGCTATAAATACCTTTTAGCCACGGACAGAATAACTTTTAACCACAGACAAATTGTCCATAATTAAAGCTCAACTTTTTGCCACTGACATCAAATTGCCCTGTAATTATATTCCATGTTTTAGCTACGGTTTTTTGGACCTTAGCTAAAGTGCCATAACTATAGCCCCATTTTCCTGTAGCGAACTATCTTCTGTAATGAGTTTATTTGATGAATGTTAGCTTTCTGAGTGTGTCTTTTGGAGAATAAAGAAAGGATGGATGCAGAAGGGAATTTGGGCCAATAACTCTTGCGAGCAAAATAGAGATTCGAAGACTAGTTCAAATGAGAACAAAGAGAATTCGAAAGAGATTAGTGATTCCATTTACCAAGTTCCATATTTGTTCGGTGGAAAATGGAGATGGAGGCAGAGATGGATAGGGAAAACAGAAATGGTGACGGAGCAACGATTTGCTTTCAATCTTTCTGAAAATTTTTATTAATTAAGTTTTATTTTAAAAATTTGAAGAATAATAAAAAATAAAATTAGTTTTTTTTATTAGCATTTCTTAATTTTATAATAATAAACCTATTTTTTCTATTTATATATGATATATATCTTTTTATATTCAATATTATGGAAAAAATCTATGATGTGAAAAAGATATGGTATATAATATGGGAAGAGTTTTGATCAATCAAAACCCACCCCTGGAATTTTGATAAATAACATCTGATTTGGCTCGACCATTTCTAATAAATTATCTTTTTATTAAAAGAGTATAATACAAAAAAAAAAACAAATGCTGAGCAGCTGATGAGGAGATCTTGACGTATCCTCAATTAAGTTCAAATGGGTTCAATCCATCACAGGTGTGTTTTTGTCTCTGTTTAGAGTTTAGACAAAAGGATGGCGGATGGGGGTCTCAGTCTGAGAGGGAGAGGGAGAAAAGTGAATGTGACGCTAGCTGCAGAAAACAACACCCACCTGTGTTTCTGTCATCTGTGCTATAAATCAAAGCTTGAATTCAACGGCCCAAGTGAATCTTCACAAGCAAATAAGTGTCCCGGCCCCGTCCGGCCACTTCCATTTACAAGTGCCTAATGAAGCCGGTAAAGGTCAAGCCCCATGCTGTTTGTGTTCCGTTGCCGGCTCAAGGCCACATAAACCCTATGCTCAAACTGGCAAAACTCCTCCATTTTAGAGGCTTCCATATCACCTTTGTCCACACGGAGTTCAACTATCAGCGCCTGGTGAGTTCGAGAGGCCCAGAATCTGTCAAAGGATTGAACGACTTCAGATTCGAGAGCATCCCTGACGGATTGCCACCGGACAACAAGCGAGGCATACTAGATCTTCCGGCACTATGTAGATCGATGCCAAGGAATTGTGTAGTTCCATTCCACAATCTAGTAAGGATGCTCAATAGCTCACCAGATATGCCTCCTGTCACCTGTATCATATCAGATGGGGTCATGAGCTTCACTTTACAGGTTGCTCAAGACTTGGGCATTCCTGAGTTAGTCTTCTTTACACCAAGCGCATGTGGTTTCTTGTGTTACTTATATTATGAACAGCTCATGGAAAGAGGCTACTTCCCACTGAAAGGTATATATACAGCATACTTTTTTTCTAGTCCTTGATCCTTTTCATTTCAATCATGGATATGAATTAAAAAAGTTTCACCTTTCACGGAGTTAATTATATTTATGCTCTTATTGTAGATGAGAGTTGCTTAAGTAATGGGTACCTGGACACTCCCATCGATTTTATACCTGCTATGAGTGGAATTCGACTAAGGGATCTACCTACGTTCCTTAGGACAACGGATCGCTATGACACCATGTTCAACTACAATTTCGAACAAGTGACTAATGCTAGGAAAGATAGAGGGCTTATTCTCAACACATTTGATGATCTAGAGCAAGAGGTCATAGACGTCATTAGATCCAAGTTTCCCCAGCTTTACACCATTGGTCCATTATCAATGCTCTGCCGGCAGCAAATATCCGATGCAAAATTGAAGTCGATTGAATCAAATCTGTGGAAAGAGGAGATGGGATGCCTGGAATGATTAGAGAAATGGAAGCCCAAATCAGTTGTGTACGTGAACTTTGGGAGCCTAGTCACTATGACACCTCAACAGCTGAGGGAGTTTGCTTGGGGGCTTGCTAATACCGGGTATCCTTTCTTATGGGTGATTCGACCTGATCTTGTGGATGGTGGATCAGAAATCAAGTCAAATGACTTCGTTGAGGTAATCAGAGGGAGAGGTTTGCTTGTGGATTGGTGCCCACAAGAGCAAGTCTTGGGTCATCCTTCGGTTGGTGGCTTTTTAACGCACTGTGGTGGATGGAATTCCACACTGGAAAGTATATGTGAGGGAGTTCCCATGATCTGTTGGCCTTTCTTCGCCGACCAGCAGACTAACTGCCTGTATGCACGCACCAAATGGGGGATCGGTATGGAGATCAGCACCGACGTCAAGAGAGAGCAAGTGGAGGAGTTTGTGAGGGAATTGATGGAAGGGGAGAGGGGGAAAATGTTGAGGAGCAAGACCATGGAGTGGAAGAAGAGAGCAGAAGCTGCTGCAAAGCCAGGGGGGTCATCTTTTTTCCAATTGGATAGATTAATTGAGGAAATTAATACTTGATGTTACAGCTGCAAATTAAACTTCAATCATCTTTGGCTTCTTGGAATTTTCATCTTGTATTGAGTTTGTTTGTCCAAAGTCTCCAAACCTGATAGTTTGATGTAGCTTCGTATATATAAATAGAATTCGAATTAATACTGATGTGACTTTAAAGGCATGTTGTTTTTTTATCTCTTATTTCTTAAAGTGCAATCATACAACTTTTTATTTTTCAATAATATCCCCAAAGACAGAAAAACTCTTGGTTAAAATGTATATTTGATAATTTTCTAAATTTAGAATTGAGAACAACATTCTCTCCATTCAGAGTTGAGTTTAGTGGAAAGAAAAGTTCACCAATACCAATATATACCTCTTAATGTAATTATTGCACTTTCAGATGTCAGACTTCAGATCAAACAAACAGGCCCTCAGTTTAATATTGACGTGAAACCTTATCATTGGTTCCACAGCCTACCGAACTACTAAAGCATTCAGCTAAACCTTGCTCGTTAGAGAACGATCGGCAGAGCCTTTTCTAACCAGCCTAAATCAGCATGCTCTTGAGACCCTTATGATTGATTGCCTTTGTTGTAAGCACGCGGCGGCACACTACCACCGTCCAGTTCCATTCTTCATTCTTTTTTTGACAAGAGGACCTCATTTTGAGCTCAGAGCCAATGCGAATGCAAGGTCTTAGGTACTCATCCTCACAAAATTGGAAGAACCAGGTTGAAAACCCTCTGGAAAAGCTAAGCAACTCCCTTGTGCCTAAGGGCACGTGTCATGGATGTATAGAAATTTAAAATATTTGTTTTGTAGTAGGTTTAGGGATGGCAATGGGATGGATTTGGGGATGATTTTATAATTCTAGATTCTACCCATCTCCCTAAGCCTCTCAATTCAGAGATTGGATCTGCTCCTCACACATGGTGCCTCAAACCGACCTCACACGCACATCCTACCATGCATTGGGAACATCTTCTGTACTTATAAGTTATTATTCAAGGGAGATGTTCCCAATGCACGGTGGATGTGCCTGTGAGGTGCCCATGTGTGAGGAGCAGATCCCGTTCCCTCAATTCATATTTGCCCCAAAACCAGTAGCGGGTTGGATTTTGAGAATGCAAACCATATCCGCACATGAAAATGCAAAGCCCTTCCCGACCCTATCCTCCTTGCATTCAAGGGTAGGAGTGGGTTTGATTTACAACCCATATCTAATTTCCTATTATTTATTGTCATATATAAGCAATAAATAAGTAAAATAACACAAATAAAAAACAAAATTTCCAATTATTTGATTTAGACATGTAGAAAACACATATTTTAATTAATCAATTATCTTTTACATAAAATTCAAAATATTATTAATTTCAATACTTGGTACATAAAGTTTATATGCTTTCCAACAATATACGGGTCCGGGAGTATTGGGTTTAGCCTAATACCGTACTATACCCGTACCTATACAGGTTGTAGAATCCTAAAACCCATCCCACCCCAAAACCCATCCTTCAAGCAAAAATATCCACCCCGTCAGGGAGGATAGGGGGGGGGGGTACCCACATGGTATGGTAGAAATTGCCATCCCCAAGTAAGTTCGTTGTCCGTGTTCTCATTTGTTTCCTTGTAGTTTGTTATTTATTTTGTTTTTTAGTGAATATTTTTTTATGAAAAGAAAATATTATTAGGGGTGGGTTCAAGCCGAGCCGAGCCGAATAGTACGAGGCTTGAGCTTGGCTTGCTAAGGTAGTACAAGGCTTGAGCTTGATTTGAGTCAAAACTCGTAAACTCGAGCTCAGCTCGGCTCGGCTCGAGCTCAATTTGAGAAAAAATGTGTTATAAAAATAAAACTTATATATAAAAATATTTTTTATTTGATATTTAAAAAAATTAAGAATTATAATATTTTTATTATATATTATTTTCTATAACTATAACTATATATATACAATATATATATATATATATATATACATATATATATATATATATATATATATGTATATATATTCGAACTTGACTTGCGAGCTGCGCTCTATTAGGCTTGAGCTCGGTTTGTTTATTAATCGAGCTTGTAAATTGGGCTTGAACTTGGCTCGAAGCTCAGTTGAAACCAAGCCGCGAGCTTGAATAGCTTGTGAAGAGCTCAGCTCGTAGCCACCACTAAATGTTATGATCTTATCAAAATATTTTAATATATAGTATTGAGCAGAGATTGAATTACCCACAACACAAGAATGTTTAAAACTTTGTTAATGAGCCCCCAAGCAAAGTCCACAAGTTGTTGAGGCGTCATGATGGTGATGTTGCCAAAATTTACATGCACAACTGAGTTTCCCCGTGAAAATCCCCATCCCCATCTTTGTCCTTGTCCCCGTTAACGGGGACAAGGTTATCCCCATCCCCATCCCCACAGGGATTCTCATCCTCGCGGGGATCTCCATTCCCTGTGATTTTTTATAATGTTAATCTTTTGTTTTTGTTTTTTATTTTATTCAAAAAAATATAATTAAAATTTACAATCCTATTAGAAAAGATTCAACCATATTTTTTAAAATATTAATATATAGATGTATATGTACATATATACATATATAATGTATGCATACATATATTAGTAGGGATCCTACAGGACGGGGAGTGCTCTTCCCATCTCCGCCCCATCAGCGGGGATGAAAATTTTCCCATCCCCATCCCCGTGGAGGAAAATCATCCCTATCCCTACGGGGATTGGGGAAATGTGAAAAATTGCCATCCCTAAAATCGAACCACTCTAGACATCCTGATTGCTATTCTTATTGCCATTCATTGGACCTAATAAACTTTTAACCCATCCCTCGAGATGTAAAAGTTCATCCATATGTAGGTCCACTTCCATTGCTTCACAATCAGATCTCGGATGGGTTAAAGTCTATTGGTCAAGTCTAAGGGCCCTGATTCATGAGTCTTCTCAACTTGGTCATCGGGGCCCCGACTCATCCATCGGGAAGAACATGATCTTTGTTCGCCATTAAGAGAGATCAAAATAAATGCTACATCTGAAAGTATGATATTGCTTTCGCATCCACTTCCATTGGGAAGAACAAAGTTTTGTAGGTAGATTGAAGATCCCTTTCCAAATCACTTGATACATTCCAAAGAGCACCACCACCTGTGACCAATAAAAATTGATTAGCATCAATATATGAGCAGCTGAAACTAATTCCCAATCTTTCTTTACAACTAATACAGAGAAATGAATTAGTACATAATTCAGCATGGCACAAAATAAAGTACAACAAGCATGTATATGAATTGCATTGAATGATATCCATTAGCATATCAAATTAACTTTCATAACCTAATACTCGATTGTTACAAACTCATACTCAACCATCACATATCTATAATATGCCTATGCAAATCCCACCTAAGATGCTTACAAACTCATACTCATATTCATACTTAACCATCACCTTCTATACCATGGTACCCTTATGTTAAAAAAATCCTTGAGATGATACTAGATAGTTTGTAGATGGGTTGTATTTGAAACTAGTCCATAAGATGAAAGGTTAGTTGTTTGGTATTGAACCAAACTTAGCAGATCAACAACTTGGTAAAAACTGGACTGGACAGGGAACCGGTCTAGAGACCAGTTCTTGGGTCGAATGGTCTGACCATCTGGTTTGAATGGATGGCCCGTTCTGACAAAAAAAATAAAAAATGACTAAAATTCGTTGTTTGGGTCAAAGGTTCAACCACTAGGTCAGCGGTTCGCTGACCAAATCAACAATTTTTGGCCAAAAAACGATTTTGGAGTGAAACAGAATCGATCATCCCAATTTTTCCAATCTAACCATCCGGTCTAGTCCAGTTTTGAAAACACTAGCACAAAGGGCCTAGAATCTAAAACATGTTCTTTGAAGGCCAATACATCACATTCTGAGTAGTCATTTCCCATTGGCAACAATTCTTAGGCCCCGTTTGCTTTTTGGTAAGTTACTTACCCAAATTAATGCAATTACCTAGGTAAGTTTTTCTTGGGAAACACTTACCAAGATAAGTGTATTTGCTCATGTTCTTTTATTTTCCAAGTAAAAAAAGGAAATGAGCATTTTAACCATAAAAATTCATTATTAAAAGATGCACTTTTGTCCTATTCAAGTGTTGGAAACTTTTCCCCTAAGTGAGAAAGTTATTTACCCACCTAGGATACGGAAAATAAACTTTCCCTAATCCCCACATTAATATGAAAAAAGAACATGGGATTCTTGGTTAATGGGAACCAAAATCTCATTAACCAACTTCCCCTCCTCTCAAAATCCAAAGAAAGAATGCCCCCTTAATATTAAAAGGTCGAACAATGAGGTACTTATACACTTTCTCTCCTTTTAGTGTTTCAAAGCTTAAAGAGGATAAATGCTAACAATAACTTGGTCCCTGTGATAAATCCAACTGAAGATACTAATTTCTACGCTTCTCTTCCTGGAAAAACTTAATTATACTCTCTTAGAGCTCGAGATGCAACCAACAATTTCAGCCCTGGTGTGTACCCTTGTTTTCTCAACGAATTAAAATACTAGTGGTGACGCTGAACCTCCTAGATGAAGACGACAAAAATGAAAACGGGTGGGTAGAGGAAAAATGAATAGAAAAAAAAAAATAAGAAGAAAATTTAAAAAATCATAAACAGTGAATTAGGCAAGTTCAAATCAGCCCCCCACTACGACCCACAGCACATCCCCGCCATGTATTAGAAACATCTCCCGATGATAACATCATCATTTCTAGTATTATCATCGGAAGATGTTTTCAATACATGGTAAAGATGTGTTATGAGACGTTGTGGGAGGCAATCTTGTGGGGGTTGATTTGATCTCGAGGGCAATTCATCATAGTGAACTTGCCAATGTTCCCTAGGCAAAAGGTGTGGGTTCCATCGCCAAAACAAGTGTGGGTTTCATATGAGCCTCAAAATGTCTATGGAACACTGGTATATTCATTCTTGATAGATTGCCCAATGTACTGTACGCAATTTTTACTCCAGTCCATCCGATCCCAACAAAATCACTCCCACCTTTGATTTGAACGGGTACGATTGTTGCTGATTTGTTGATCTCCCCTTACTTTTCTATTAAATCTTCTTGTCTCTTCATTTTCAAATGTTAGGTTTATGGGTAATTTTGCATTTTCCAGCTATCAAATTTAGTAGAAAGGGTTTAGATGCAACTGTCTCGGCTTCGGTCAATCAGCACGAACAGCCTTTACAGCTTTCGAGTTCACATCTTTGCCCTACAAGGGGGTGCCCCAGAATGCCCCATAGCACATCCCAGCCTTATATTAGAAATTAGCGGGGACCCGTGTGATGTATGAAATTTATTAAATGAAAGTTAAATAATAGAAATGGTCATTTACTAAAATACCTTTTATAGTTTCATGGATTTACTAAAGTTTACCCTATAATTAGTATTTTACTAAAACACCACTTATAATTTGCAATGGATTTAATCAATCTTCCATTAGATGACAGTGGAAAATGACAATGTTGACCCTAATGCTCATTTAAATAAATTTAATAAAAAAATAAAAATACAATTTTTGCCCTTAATAAAACACTGACAACCACTCTATTGACTATATTTGGTCAATTTTGTTTTATATACAAAAAAAAAGTGTTAAGGGTATTTTTGAAAGAAAAAAATCATGAGTCTAATGGCAAAACAAACACTCCTTAATGAAAGGTTGATTAAGTAAATAAATTGTAAAATATATGGGATGTTTTAGTAAAATAAAAACTATAAGGTGGGTTTAAGTAAATATGTAAAGCTATAAGGTGTGTAGGAATGGCAATGGGGTAGGTTCAGGGCAGGGATCATATTCCCCATCCTTGACCCTGATTTTGAAATTAACCCCCATCCCCGATCCCCGACGGGGATGGGTTCCTCGTGGGGATATGAATCCCCAAAATGTTTTCAGATAATAGTATTTTTTAAATATATTTATTTAAAATAAATAAAAATTTTAAATTATAAATAATGTTTTAAATATGTTTTGATATATATATATATATAATATAAATAATATAATAGTATATTTAATATAAATAACATTTTATCCTCGTCCCTGCCTTGCTCCGCCAAAACAATCCCCATCCCCTGCCCCATCGGGTTGGGGAAGTTAGGTCCTCGTCGAGGATGAGGAAAATTGCCATCCCTAAAGGTGTGTTCTAGCAAATGACCCTAATGGAAACACATACGAGTATACAATTGTTTATAATACAAAATAACAGTAATTAATTTCAGTTAGGTTTATTCACCAAACTGGTGAAACCAACTAGCCCGATCATTTTCGACTAAGTTGGATCAGTTTCACTTTGTCCATTTGTAAACCAACCAAAATCAAATGACCTAACAATGGATATATATTAATATTTTATATTTTAAATATAAATATGGAAAAGTGGAAAATTTCCCATTTTTCTTAGTCTAAAATGTTTTATATCATAAATCTAATTTTTAAATTTATTTTTTAATAATTGCACTGTAATCTTTAAAATTAAGTTTAATTTTTAATTTTAAATATTTTGAACTGACTGACCAAAGCAAAATTCAACCCAAACCAAGACAACTTGAGTGGGTTGGATTTCACAAAAGGCCAATCGGTTTTAACTGACTAACTCCCCAACTTAACCAAGTCAATTTAGTTGGCCAAATATCCTACGAGCGAACTGAACCAAGTCACGAACACTCAAAATTTCACCTAAATTAATAGTCTCATCTCTGATAAATAATTAAGAATAGTTTAATCTCCAATAATTATTGAAACTTTATAGCAAAAATACACAATTATTGAAAATATATTGATAATGAAAAAATACAATAATTGCAATAATTACAAAAATACAATAAGTACTAAAAATATATTAACTTAGTCAATAAATAGTATAATCTCAAATAATAATTTAATATCTTATAAAAATTAATTAATAAGTTATAACAAAAATGTAATAAATACAATAAGTATAATAAATTAAATTTAAAATTTTCAGTAAGAGTAGTTTAATCTCCAATAATTATAAAAATTTTTCTGTTAAATAGCAAAACAAAATAAATTTATACATAGTCATTGAAAATACATTTATCACAAAAAAATAAATAATTACTAAAATAAAATAAATATTAATTTTAGTATATATAATTATATAATAAATACAGATTAAGAGTTTAAAATTATTATAAATAAATATTATTTTTTGAAAGTTATTTTCTCAAATTATTACTTGATATAATTGAAATCAGTTATTTCTA
The DNA here is from genome assembly GCF_055504915.1 of Nelumbo nucifera. Taxonomy (NCBI): domain Eukaryota; kingdom Viridiplantae; phylum Streptophyta; class Magnoliopsida; order Proteales; family Nelumbonaceae; genus Nelumbo; species Nelumbo nucifera. The sequence continues at coordinate 106,370,899 of NC_142649.1, read as the reverse complement.
ATATTATATAAAAATATTAAATTATTATTAATTTCAATAATATGTTATAATTATTTTTCTAATTTTCAGGACTTTTTTAAATTTATTACATAATTTCTTTATTTTAACTATTTAAAATCTACTTATGTTTAATGTTTTGTTATTTAAAATATTTATTTATTTAAATACTTAAATAATATGTAAAATATTTAAATTTTAAAATATTAATTATTTATTCAATTTAGTTATCCATAAAATCATAATTTATAATATTATTACATAATTTCATTATTAATTTTGTAATATATTAAATTATTATTAATTTTAACATTATGTTATAATTATTTTTCTACTTTGAAGAATTTTCTTAAATTTATTACATAATTTCATTATTTTAAGTATTTGAAATCTAGTTATGATAAATATTTAGTTATTTATATATTTAAATAATCTATAAAATATTTAAAATCTTCTGTTATTTGAATTTTATTTATTTAAAGCCATTACATATTATTAAATATTTATAAAACATTTAAATTGATAGTCCAAAAAAACGTAATTTAAATTGTTAGTACATAATATCCTGATATATTTTGTAAAAATTAAAAATTATTTTTTGTGTTATTAAAAAATATTTTAAAGTTATTATATAATTTTGTTAGAATATTTAAATAATTTTTAATTTTTTAATCTAAACTTTCTTTAGATAGATATAGATAAAAAGTAGGGGAGAGGATAAATATGAATTAGAGATAATTTAGGAGAGAAACTCTCTACTAAATTAGAGATAACTTTGAAGATAAATAGGAATTAGAGATAACTTATAAGATAAATAGGAATTAGAGATAATTTTCGAAAAAGTAAGGAATAGTGGGGGATGTAGTTTATGAGAAATTTAGGAGAAGAGATTATTTAGGTTATTGGAAAAGTGTATCTTATTGGTTGTCTTGAAAATGACATGGAATAAAAAAAATAAAATATTCCAAAAAAAGAACATTTTTTTGACCACATGTCTCATCATCTGTGGGGCATAAATGTGAACCCACAGTTTCACATTGGAAAAATCTTCATACTTACATACTTTATTTCATGAGGAGATATTCCAAGGTTATAAGAGGTTATTCAAACGGTATGAATACGGGCTTACACTTACCGAAGCCAAACTCATTTCTTGACCCTAGAGGGATTTTTTTTCCCATATCAAAAACACAGGAAGTTTAATGCATTTACAAGTTACCCATTATATTTTATGAGCACCATGACAACTTTCTTTGTTTATGTGTAGTGCCCCACATAGCTGGGAGGTCAAATATCCTGCAACAAAAACCCGTTCCAATATGTTCTAACATGATTTATATCCGCGTATCTCATACATGATCTCGGTGAGATGTACGGGACACAAATCAAAATCATGTAAAAAGAATGTTGTGACCGTTTGTGTTGGCAAGAGATCTCAATAGTACATAAATAAATAAACAGAAGTGTTGAATCTTCAGTCATTAATTGGAGGATGCATATTCGATCCACTGAAACATCCATACCACATTCCTATATTTGTCCACTTGTGACTGTCAGCCCATTCGATGAACCAACAAGACATATTCAATTAACCGACCATTCCAGACTTAATAGTCCAAAATATTTATTAGATTGAATTGGACCTGGTCCATGTGTAATTAATTTATATTGGATTGGATTAAATTAAACCAATATCTAGTTCTTTGGTAGATTATAAGAATATAGGTGTCAATGGACTAGATTGGAACCAATCTAAATTAAAACAAATTTGAATTCCAGGCGTTGAATTTGACCGGTCCAAAATATTCATTGGATTGGATTAGACCTGGTCCATTTGTAATGAAGTCACATTGGACTAGATGGGATTGGACTAAATCCAATCCAATTAACTGTTAACACCCCGGCCATATCCAATTAATGAGCAAAGATAAACTCAACCGTGTATTGGTAGCGAAAAGAAAAATGTGAAACATATATATCAGGCAGTAGGGTGATTTACAATTAAACCGATAAAATTGCTACAATGCTAAAACATTTTACAAGAAGAAACAATTTTTCTAAAATTCATATCAAAGTGGAGATTGGACCAACGTGTTTCTATTACCATTTATTATAAAAATGAGAATGATCAATTTCTTTGGTCGAACACCCTGATTTTTGCTTCCAATTTTATCCCTTTTAATATATCTCTGAATGGATTGGCGAACAAACTCAAAGCCTTCTATTTTGCCTCTACATATAACATAACACAGGTGTTCCAAAAACGAAAACACAACGATAGCAAAAGTCTACATGATTTCTGTCAATTTACTTCTATGGTGAGAAGAAGCCACGTACAAAGAAGTGAGGACCCACTTCTATTTCAAGTAGACATATTTATTGGAGGCTCTACATGAAGGCAAAAAATTTCATGGCAATGTATACTTATGGAGATTATGATGTAAAAGAAATGCTAGGGTATAATTTGATAATTTGAAAGCTTTGAAATTATTTTAATATCAAAATTATTGAGGTTATTAATAGTTAAAAATAATATTAAGAGTAATTTTAAAATGATTTACAATTATTACAAAAATATTGATAATTTAATAATAATTATTGATAATTATTTTGTTATTCAATAATTTGATAATTTCATAATGATGGTAATTTCAGTAGTTGTTATTATCAATTTATTAGTCATTATTAAAACTAGTTATCTATAATTTTGACTATTAATAACCTCAATAATTTTGAAATTATTAATAATTTCAAAATTATCAAATTATTGAATAACAAAATTAATGTAATTACTCAAATTTCCACAATTGTCAAATTTCTGAAAAAACAAATCATTGAATAAAAAAACAATTTAAAAAAAATTATTGAATAACAAAAATTATTTTAAAAATCACTGTTATTACTTTTGAATTATCAATAGTTTCTAATAAAGTTGAAATTATCAACAATTTCTATGGGATAATTATAATTGTTATTATTATGTAACTATCATTTTCAAAATTATTGTATTTACTAGTATTATTTAATAAAAATTATTATTATTCCATAATTCTTGTTATTATTACTGATGTTCTCATAATTACCCTTAATGAAAATAGATAAAAAGAAGAAGTTGAAAGTAGTATAATGATAATTTCAGTTTTAAAATTAGTGTTATTATCAATAAAAATTGTTAGTCATTGTCATTTTTAATAAGAAAATTTCTGAAATTACCATAATTATGAAATTACGAAATTATTGAATTTAATAAAAAATAGTTATCAATAATTATTTTAATAACAAAATTTAAATAATTTTCTGTAATTTCTAATAAGAAAATTATTGAAAATTATTTTAATTAATGGTAATTATTGGAATTGGAATAATTATAAATTATCAAATTATTGGATAACAAAATAATGGTTTTCTTATGGCATTATTTAGGGTGTCAGTAAGGATTTTCAATTTCTTAATAGTTTATGTGAATTTTTGCATTGTTTTTGGAGGCTAGGAGGATGGTGTTTTGTTCAAAACATGAGTTAGATATCATGACTGAGGATTATGATTTGTTGATTCAATGATAGATTTTAAGTTGTCGATGTAGGCATGGCAGAACAAAATGATGCTCTAGCAATTCTTCAATTTCAGGTCAATTTAGTTCAAAGGTCCTAACAATAAGTGCTTAGTTGATGATTTGGGTCATAATGGAACTACTGAAACCAGTCAATGTTGAACGTTTGAGAATGAAAAAATGAGAAAAAAAAAAGAAAAGAAGGGACACCTTACCTAGGTAATCGATTGAGTTGTAGTTCTGCCATTGGTTGGAGAAGTCGATGAGAAGAAAGCATCGAAGAGCTTAACCCTATGTTTTTAAACAATTGAAGGGCATAAGTGGCATTTTGAAAACTAATTGGGGACAACTTTTGAATCAAAATTTTGAATAAGTAATTATTGTATAAGCAGTTAAAAAAGTTGAAATTTTAGGCTTCTTCAATAAGCACTTATTTAAAGCTTATTTTCCAAACGCCAATAAGTGCTTAAGGGTATGGTCTTGGCCCAAAATAAGTTCTTATTCCAATAATCACTCTCAAACTTGGCCTTAGTAGTTGATGAGCTTTAAAGTTGATTGCACTGGGTGATTTTTTGCCATGAACATTCATTGGGTTATTTAAATATTCAATCATTTTTTTTTCATCTAATCATGTAAAGCATGTCGGATTAAGAGTAGTTTATTAAATTGAGTAAACTTCCACAACTTCAATCATAATTGGTGATTAGCTTATAATCTTAATTGTTTGATTATAAGCTAAAGTTGGTTTATAAATTGATGAAGAATTGAGTTATTATTATTATTATTATTTTATTATTATTATTATTATTATTATTATTTTGAATAAGGCAAGGTAAATTTATTAGAAAAGAAAACAAAGTATACAAAACATATATGAAAAGTAGAAAACAGAGACATATCAGATTCCACAAGCCTCTCCAACAAAACAAACATCGAGCGGGCTTGAAATCGCAAGAACAAGACCTAACAAATACAACACCCGAACACAAAGACCTCGGTTGTCCTACCTATAGAGGCCCAAAGAACCCCCTTAACCATGAAAAAGCAAAAAAACTTGCGAGTGGACCTAATTACTTCTGCCTCTACCTCTTCCTCTGGTGCTACAAGTTCCATGGGAAGGAGGACAGCAACCAACAAGTCATAATAGTCCATCGGCATCTTGGACAAAGTAGATCCCACAGTCAATTATTATTTTTCATACTTGAAATTTGGAAATTAATTCATAATAATTCAAATATTTTCTTTTAGCAATAATACGATAATCATACACGTGCTTTAGCCCACCAGTCATCCCAAAAACTTGCCAAGTTGAATTAGAGCAAATTTCTTAAACTATCCTTGTGGTTTAGCTAATTGACTAACTTTATCCTTACTGTTTACATATTGTCTTAGAATACCCCTAAGTTTTCTGACTATTGTCTAAAACTTCCTTGTGATTAACATCGTTAACAAAAAGACCAAAAAGACTATTTTACCCATTATTTTCCTTCAAAATTTCACAATCCCGGTGCCCTGCCGGGTGTCCAGAGAACCTCGTTCTCTTTCTCCACCGGTTGTTGTTGAGTCACTGCCATCTTTGTTGTCATTTCCATTGCTGCTGTCATCTTCCATGGTTGGGAGAGCCAAAGCAAAATGACCCAGCATCTGATGAGAGGAACTCTACTTTATTTGAGCAAAACAAGACTAAAATCTCCTGCTTTATCCGAGTCATTCCTACAACAAGAATAAAATCTCTCCATCAGTTCTTCTCAGATAAGGTGTCATTGCTGACCATGTTAGGAAGTGTTTGCAACTGCCATCATTGTCACCCCTACGCCTCAACCCTTCTCTGTCTCCACCCCTCTGCCTCCATCTCTCCATCAATTCTTCTTCAATAAAGCGATCATGAACGAATCATCATTCTAACAAACATTAGATTTATATTTAGAGGGTTTGCACAGCAACCATCACTATCTTCACTCTAACAAGCATTCAATTATACACAGATCCAAAACTAGACTTCTCTTGTAACTTAGCACAAGCAATCCAACATCAATCTTGAATAATCAAGAAAGAAGCAAATCACTCTAAGCCTCTACAGATCTCGTTTTGACTTGTCAATCCACCAAGACTGCTTCATATAACTCAAATAAGAAAAAAAGGAATATTTAAACTAGAATCAACCACTACTGTTTATAGTGAAAAAAATCCCTACTGCAACTCATTCAACTATCATGAAAAGTAAAAAAAAAAAAAACTGAAAAAAGCCGGTAAAAAAACGAGAACAAGACAGAGACATAGAAACAAGGAGAAGAGATTAGTTACTAGATGAATGGACTCATTCTTAATCTCTACTGGATTCTCATTAGGAAAAACCTTCATTGGATTCTCGTCTACTACTGTTGTCACAGTCACAATCTCTGTCTATGCGGTGGGTGTAGCAGATTTTATCCTCCCCCTGCTCGAAAATCAGGTACAGAGCTATGTTATGAATGCCATAAGAGGGGCACTTAGGTTGAGCTGAGCCTAGTACCTGACCTAAATCTCTTTTGTAGAAAGCTAATCGACCATCTTCTCTCCTCTGGATCCAGATATCCCCTCGCAGGCCTTCTCTGAGACCAGGATTCTTTCCTATTTGCTCCCTTTTGATGCCATCTCGCAAGCCTCCTTTCGGTCCAACTTCTCTCCTCTGCACTTCTGGTTTAGCTATATATGCTATGGGTGAGGAAGTGAGAAGCCCTTAATAATCTAGCGACCGGCTAAACAGTGATGAGCAACGCTTTCTAATTTTTGCATTCATAGAGTCTGAGAAGTCTTATTGCCGGTTCATCTCACGTCTTATTGCCCATCAGCCACATGGGTTTAGCCAAGCCTTTGTTCAAGGCCTGACCGAATTCACTACTGAATACAGTAAACCCCTAAGTCCATCACTATGGGTTCTTAATGGGCCCAAAATTTACACAAAATGGTGAAGGGATGAGAGATCCATCATATGGATGGCCGAACCCTGCAGGTAGGTTGGGCGAAATTTCAAAAATTTCTCTCTCCCATTTTGGAATCACATTCCCTATTTTAGAAAACTGCATTTTCAAGGATCAATCTTGCACCCTAAACCAAACCAGATCTGAAACCAAAAGGCATGAGAGGGAAATACCTGATACAGAGTAGTAGTAACTCTCAATGAAGGTGTTCACGCCCAAAGAGATTACCAATGACTCCTCCCAATGAAGATGACACAACGTAGGGTGGAGCAGAATCAGTAGGGTGGTTCTTCAACAAGAACCTGATTCTTCACCAAGAATCTAATGGAGGATGAGTGAGCATGACTTCAGATCAGCTTTTCTTCCAAAAACTAATATCAAGAACCTTTCTTGATCGTTCCTACAAGTGGAGATCGAACTGGCAATGGTGGTAACAACAGGAGAAGGCAAGAGCAGAACATGGCGTTAGTCCAACTACAAACTGTCTTCTCTCTTCAATCAGTAATCTAATGGATGAATTGGGGTTCACCCTTCTCCTCTATTTATAGCCTTAAAGAGAGGTTCTCCTAATCCCATTAGGAGTTTCCTAATCCCATCAAGAGTTTCCTAATCCAAATATTGTATTTGGATCTGGACTCTCTTTAAGAGATAAGAACAATCCCTTATCTTATCTGCGAATAAAGATCAACCCTCCTAATCTGATTAGGAGTTTCCTTATCCAAATCTCCATTTGGATCTAGACTCTTTGAGTGGATAGAGACAATCCCTTATCCTATCTGCTAATCTAAATCCCAGAACCGCCCCTCTTTAATTAATCATATTAAACTAGTTTGAATTGGGCTTTAGGCCCATTAAGTCCATGTGCTCACATATCCCCCGAACTGCTGCCCAGTTGGGTATCCTTGTATGGCGTGGGACCCAAACATTGATCTACACATCAACCACATGGGTTCAGCCGAGCTTCTATTACAAGGCCTGGCCGAATTAACTGTAGGAGACAATGAACCCCTGAGTCCATCACCATGGGCTCTTAATGGGCCCAACGTTTATACTAAATGGTCCTTGGGTCAAACCACCTTATAAAAAACCAAGGACTTTGGGCAGATGCAAGATTAGCCCATTAGGTATTACCCTTAATGGTCTTACACTTAACTTCTCAGCCTATAATGATCAAACACTGCCCGACAAGAGAGGACCTCTCCCCCGGCTGCAAGGAACAGTTTTGCACACTCTACTCACATAGATCCCGGGAATTAAAACCTTTTGAAAACATTTTGAAACCATAATATATATATATATGTATATATATATATATTGTATATCTCTATATAAATATATTTTGCAAAACAAATTTCAACGGTTGAAATCGACTGTCGGCAATTTTGGTTTCCATCAGAGAGAGTGCATCCTCGATCACCCACTCAGATGAATTCTCGGACTGTCCCAACATACTCAGGTTTTGACCCCCTCTAATGATCTCACTGATTGGCATATCAAAGACAGCCCAATCTGACACCTAGTACAGTATCAAAATCGAGTCTAGGGGTCAGGTGTAACATTCCAGTTTTGCCCATCTATCTCCAAGGTCCATGACAATACTGGAATTCTGGTTCGGTTCAGAGTTTCAAGAAAACCCACACTGCATGTACCTCAGGTCTCACCCTGGTAGCTGAGACAAGCCACCCCAACCAACTTGGTGGCACATTAGTGTTAGCCTTGGCAGGATAAATCTCCCCAGATCTATCCAACGGCTGTGAAGCTTCTAAACTAACATGAGTCTCATATGTGTCCAGTTTAAGGGTATTACACAGAAACACACCATAATAACATGAATCAAATATGTACTTTATTCATTTACATTAAATGTCATAATGTACATCATTCTGATTGGAGCTAAGGGCATACACTGTCTAACAAATGGTCCTTGGGTCCAGCCATCTTATGAAGGCCCAAGGACTGTGGAAAGATGCAAGATTAGCCCATTACATATAACCCTCAATGGTCTTGCACTTAATCTCTCAGCCCTTAATGATCAAAACACTACCTGACAAGAGATGACCTCTCCCTCGGTTGCAAGGTACAGTGTTGCACTCTCTACTCACATGGATCCCGGGAATTAAAACCTTTTGCAAACATTTTGAAACCATAATAGATACAAGTATATCTCTATATAAATATATTTTGCAAAACCAAATTTCAAACACATTTGAAATCTACTACCAGCAGTTTAGGTTTCCATAAGAGAGAGTGCATTTTCCCAATCATTCACTTTGTCCGACAAAGGGATTGATCCTGTCACTATGATCACCCACTCAGATGAATTCTTGGATTGCCCCAACATACCCAGGTTTTGACCCCCTCTAAGGATCTCACTGATTGGCACATCAAAAACAACCCAACCTAACACCTAGTGCAGTATCATAATCGAGTCTAGGGGTCAGGTGAACATTCCAGTTTTGCCCATCTATCTCCACGGTCCAGGGAAATACTGGGATTTTGGTCCTGTTCAAGGTTTCAAGAAAACCCACACTGGATGTACCTCAGGTCTCACCCTAGCGGCTAAGACAAGCCACCCCAACCAACTTTGTGGCACATCAGTGTTAGCCTTGGTAGGATAAATCTCCCCAGATCTATCCAACGGCTGTGAAGATTCTAAACTAACATGAGTCTCATATGTGTCCAGTTTAAGGGGGTATTCTCCACACTAGTGAGTGTAGGATCTCTAGGCTTTCTTGTGTGTCTTAGATGTGAAAAAGGGGTGGTATTTATAGATTTTTTGAAAGAGGAATGAAGGGCTGAGATGGAAGATAAGGGAGATCAATGGCTGATGTTTTAAGGGTTTTTGGAGGGAGATTGATTGAGAGAATGGGCTGTCTAGACAGCTTTGTGAGAGATTTTCTCAATCAATCAAGACAAAGAAAGAAAAATTTCACCAATTTACCTAAACTGGACATTCCAAGTTTAGGTGATTGACTTGATTGATTGGAAACTATAGCTGGACAAATCGTAGATTTTTAAGATGTTTCTTGAGGTTTCGGGAAAGTTTGGGTCGTGGAATTCCCTAGGTTCGAAGTTATTGTGAAGATGATTCTAAACGGAGGGCTCGGATCAATTCTAGCTTTGGGTCTCAAGATGGAGGGGCTAACGGTGTCGGAATTGGATGATCTTGGTACCGTCGGACTCGGAATTTCGAGATTTATCCATCTATAAGGTTGGATTTAAGATTTTATGGGGGTTAGGATTTAGGATCAGAGATGATCCCAATCGGATGATTAGAATTGATTTCAGTTTCGGGTCTTGAGATGAAGGGGTAAGCGGTGTTAGATTCGGGAGATCTTGGTGTCGTTGGATTCGGAGTTTTGGGGTCTACGTACCTATGGCCTCGGATTTTATATTTTATGTGAAATGAGGATTAAGATTAAAATGACTCTGATTGGACGATCATAATCGATTTTGGCTTCGGGTCTTAAGATGATGGGGTAAATGGTGTCGAACTCGAGTGGTCTTGGTGTTGTTGGATTCGGATTTTTGAGCCCTACATACCTATGGTATTGGATTTCTGATTTGGTGTGAAATGTGGTTTAGGGTCAAAATGACTCCGATCAGATGATCGAAATTGGTTCTGGCTTTGGGTCATGGGATGAAGGGGTAAACAGTGTCGGATTTGGGTGATATTAGTGTCATTAGGTTTGGTTTTTTGGGCTCTACGTGCCTATAGTTTTGGATTTCTAATTTGGTGTGAAATGTGGTTTAGGGTCAAAATGACTCTAATCGGACAATCGAAATCAGTTCCGAATTTGTGTCTAAAGATGAAGGGGTAAATAGTGTCAGATTTGGGTGATATTGGTGTCATTGGTTTTGGTTTTTCGGTCTCTACGTACCTCTCATTTTGGATCCTTGAGGCCCTAACTTTTGTAAAATTCCAAAAATACCCCCAGGTCAACCGTGAGGTTAGCTAAAGCATGCTTGAAGCTCAAAGTGCTGTAGAAAGACTTAAGAGTGCAAAAATAGGGTGCCTACAGATTTCCCCTCTTTGTTGGAGGATGATAATCCGAAGAACAAAGCTTGAGGACACAACCCATTTTTGTGCAAAAATGCGATGGAATGACTGTCCTGTTCAAAAGAGTGTTGCTTAAAAAAACTTTTTCCCGACAAAAGTGTTGATGATTGAGAGAAGATAATTATTTTTGATTGAAAATGATGCCCTTGGAATCTCCTCCTATGGCATGCTCCCATAGTAGTCTAGCACTCATTCGGCTGTTGACAGAAGGATTGTTGTATACAGGCCAATCCCCGGATTTTCCTGAAGGGGTTTTTGAAATAAAATCTCTCACCCACAATGTTTGTGTGGCTGCCTAGGACTACGGTCACCCCTACAATAGAGGAATTGCGGAATCTCTCGTTGGCCAATTCCTTGAGATTTTTCGGGATACATGATTTGATAAATAGATGATGAAAAAGGAAAGAAGACCTTTGTCATTGAGAAAATATTTTTTGCAAAAAACTATTGAGTGAAAGAAAGTCATTCTAATGTATTTCCTTGTTAAGCATAACTGGAAGACATCCAGCGGGTTCTCACACCTGAGCCATGCATGTTTGACATGGGCAAGTCAATATATATGGTTCTTTGGGGCATTTGTCTTTGAAATCCAAATATGTTTTGATGTTGGGAGTTGGGTCAGCCACCTAATATGAAGATTAGGGGTTTATGAAACTCAGGGCTCCCGTAATGGATGCAATGCAATGATAATAGTGATGTTGATGTGAGGATGGAGCTTGAGTTGCAACGTAAGAGATGAGGAAGTTGATGATTGTGTACCTAGTGCTTACCTGTGCTGATGCTTGATGGTTGGTGTTGGTGCAAGTAGCGAATATCCCTTGATGAGATGACAAAAAGTACTAATGAAGAATGATTTTTTTTTTTATCTTTTTTTTCCTTGTTTTTTGAATGATGCATGCATGACATGTTAAAAGCACTCTTTTCCCCGCCCCCCTTTTTTTGAAATATGATGGAAAAACAACTTTGGTGATTTTATGGCCTCAGATTTGTCTAAGTGGGTGAATTCTTTTCTTTTGTGATGGATGCCCTAGATTTATCATCAATGGCCATCATCGAAGCATTTATTTGAAAACTTTTCAGAAACAAAATCTTTTTGGAGTTTTAAAATTCTTTTGAAAACAGCCAGCTAAAACCGAAAAGCATGATTTGTGCTACTAACTTTTACCGAGTTTGGTCCATCAGAGGTGTGTGAAAATGGTTTAGTTGACTTCAAGACTGGGAGGTGCCACTGTGGAATTCTCTTCCAATGGTCCACTTAGGAATTTCCCCTGTAATTTAGTAGAGAAGGCGGATGATTGATCTCTGGTGCTATTTTGCTGTTCTTCCAAAGTTGTGAGATACCAAGTGCTTCTATGAACTCTCTCTCTCTTTTTTTTTCTTCTTCATTATTTTTCTTTTTTTTAACCTCTTTTTTTTGCTTGCCCTAACTTTTGCCTGAATCGCCCTTTTGGGTTTTCAACTCAGCGGGCTAAGAGAATGCCTTTCCATTAAATCAATTTCCTTGAATTCTACTTCAAGGAGACACATAATCTTACGAGGTCTAGAGAGGGCTTCTTATTAGGTCGAAATGTGGCTTGGGACTCAGATGGGTTAGAAAAGGCGTATATGGAGGGCTTTTTGAAGGGTTGTGGGATTGCAAGGTCCAAAGGTTATGTTTTTTTTTTCTTTTTTTTTGAAAGCTAGGAAGGGTTCCTTAGAGTGGTCCCATCTATTTCCTTTGATTCGAGGTTTTCGTTACCTTGGGGTCAAGGGAAGACTTGTCTGTGGCTTAGGACTTGGGTGAAGAACGAACAGATAAAAAGCTCAAACTAAATGTGGCATCTGGGGCCAATCGAGGGGTTACGAGTGCAGTGTAGCACCTCAATGGAGTGACTAGATAGCTGGGGAAATAATGATCTGCCTCTTTGTCTTAAATCTTGATCAAATCTTTCTTTTCTGTCTTTGAATTGTTTTTCTTTTCTTTTATTTTCTCTCTTTTCTTTTGGTTTTTTTTGAAGGTCTTTTTCCAAGACCATCTTTCCCCTAATCTAGGTTCTCTTTAAGAGATAAGGATAATCCCTTATCTTATCTGCAGATAAAGATCAACCCTCATAATCTGATTAGGAGTTTCCTTATCCAAATCTCCATTTGGATCTAGACTCTCTAAGTGGATAGGGACAATCCATTATCCTATCTGCTGATATAAATCCCAGAACCGCCCCTCTTTAATTAATCATATCAAACTAGTTTGAATTGGGCTTTAGGCCCATTAAGTCCATGTGCTCACATATCCCCCAAATTGTTGCCCAGTTGGGTATCCTTGTATTGCGTGGGACCCAAACATTGATCTACACATCAGCCACATGGGTTCAGCCAAGCCTCTGCTACAAGGCCTGGCTGAATTCACTGTAGGAGATAGTGAACCCCTGAGTCCATCACCATGGGCTCTTAATGGGTCCAACGTTTACACTAAATGGTCCTTAGATCAAGCCACCTTATAAAAACCCAAGGACTATGGCCAGATGCAAGATTAGCCCATTAGGTATTACCCTTAATGGTTACCCTCAATGGTCTTACACTTAACCTCTTAGCCCATAATGATCAAACACTGCTCGACAAGAGAGCACCTCTCCCTCGGCTGCAAGGAACAGTTCTGCACTCTCTACTCACATCCATCCCAGGAATTAAAACATTTTGCAAACATTTTGAAACCATAATATATATATATATATATATGTTGTATATCTCTATATAAATATATTTTGCAAAACAAATTTCAACGGTTGAAATCGACTGCTGGCAGTTTTGGTTTCCATCAGAGAGAGTGCATCCTTGATCACCCACTCAGATGAATTCTCGGACTGTCCCAACATACCCAGGTTTTGACCCCCTCTAATGATCTCATTGATTGGCATATCAAAGATAGCCCAATCCGACACCTAGTGCAGTATCATAATGGAGTCTAGGGGTCAGGTGTAACATTCTAGTTTTGACCATCTATCTCCAAGGTCCATGGCAATACTGGAATTCTGATCTGGTTCAGGGTTTCAAGAAAACCCACACTGCTTGTACCTTAGGTCTCACCCTGGTAGTTGAGACAAACCACCCCAACCAACTTGGCGGCACATCAGTGTCAGCCTAGGCAGGATAAATCTCCACAGAACTATCCAACGACTGTGAAGCTTCTAAACTAACACGAGTCTCATATGTGTCAATTTTAAGGGTATTACACAGAAACACAACATAATAACATGAGTCAAATATGTACTTTAATCATTTACATTAAATGTCATAATGTACATCATTCTGATTGGAGCAAAGGGCCTACACTATCTAACAAATGGTCATTGGGTCCAACCATCTTATTAAGGCCTAAGGACTGTGGAAAGATGCAAGATTAGCCCATCAAGTATAACACTCAATGGTCTTACACTTAACCTCTCAACCCTTAATGATCAAAACACTACCCGACAAGAGATGATCTCTCCCTCAGTTGCAAGGTACAGTGTTGCACTCTCTACTCACATGGATCCCAGGAATTAAAACATTTTGCAAAGAATGAAAGATTTCACCAATTTACCTAAACTGGACATTCCAAGTTTAGGTGATTGACTTGATTGATTGGAATCTATAGCTTATCAAATCTTAGATTTTTAAGATGTTGCTTGAGGTTTCGGGGAAGTTTGGGTCCTGGAATGCCCTAGGTTCGAAGTTATTGTGAAGAGGATTCTAAATGGAGGGTCCGAATCGATTCTAGCTTCAGGTTTCAAAATGGAGGGGCTAACAGTGTCGGAATTGGATGATCTTGGTACTGTCGGACTCGGAATTTCGAGATCTATCTATCTATAAGGTTGGATTTTAGATTTTATGGGGGTTAGGATTTAGGATCAAAGATGATCCCGATCGGACGATTGGAATCGATTTTGGCTTTGGGTCTTGAGATGAAGGGGTAAGCAGTGTCAGATTCGGGTGATCTTGGTGTCGTTGGATTCGGATTTTTGGGCTCTACATACCTATGGTATCAGATTTTGGATTTTATGTGAAATGAGGATTATGATTAAAATGACTCTGATCGAATGATCAAAATCGGTTTTGGCTTCGGGTCTTAAGATGATGGGGTAAATGGTGTCGGACTCGAGTGGTCTTGGTGTCGTTGGATTCGGATTTTTGGGCCCTACATACCTATGGTATTGGATTTCTGATTTGGTGTGAAATGTGGTTTAGGGTCAAAATGACTCCGATCAGGTGATCGGAATTGGTTCTAGCTTCGGGTCATGGGATGAAGGGGTAAACAGTGTCGGATTTGGATGATATTGGTGTCATTAGGTTTGGCTTTTTGAGCTCTATGTGCCTATAGTTTTGGATTTCTAATTTGGTGTGAAATATGGTTTAGGGTCAAAATGACTAATTGAACGATCGAAATCAGTTCTGACTTTGTGTATAAAGATGAAGGGGTAAACAGTGTTAGATTTGTGTGATATTGGTGTCATTGGGTTTGGTTTTTCGATCTCTACGTACCTCTCATTTTGGATCCTTAAGGCCCTAACTTTTGTAAAATTCCAAAAAGTACCCCCAGGTCAACCACGAGGTTAGCTAAAGCATGCTTGAAGCTCAAAGTGCTGCAAAAAGACTTAAGAGCGCAAAAATGGGGTGCCTACAAATTTCCCCTCTTTGTTGGAGGATGATAATCTGAACAACAAAGCTTGAGGAGACAACCCATTTTTGTGCAAAAATGCGATGGAATGACTGTCCTGTTCAAAAGAGTGCTGCTTAAAAAAACTTTTTCACGACAAAAGTGTTGATGATTGAGAGAAGATAATTATTTTTGATTAAAAATGATGCCCTTGGAATCTCCTCCTATGGCATGCTCTCATAGCAGTCACGCACTCGTTCGGCTGTTGACAGAAGGATTGCTGTACGTAGGCCAATCTCCGGATCATCCTGAAGGGGTTTTTGAAATGAAATCTCTCACCCACAACATTTGTATGGCTGCCTAGGACTACGGTCACCCCTACAATAGAGAAATTGCAGAATCTCTCATTGGCCAATTCCTTGAGATTTTTGGGGATACAAGATTTGATAAATAGATGACGAAAAAGGAAATAAGACCTTTGTCACCGAGAAAATCTTTTTTGCAGAAAACTATTGAGTGAGGGAAAGCGATTCCAATGTATTTCCTTGTTAAGCATAACTGGAAGACATCCAGCAGGTTCTCACACCTGAGCCATGCATGTTTGACATGGGCAAGTCAATATATGGTTCTTTGGGGCATTTGTCTTTGAAATCCAAATATGTTTTGATGTTGGGAGTTGGGTCAGCCACCTAATATGAAGATTAGGGGTGTATGGAACTTAGGGCTCCCGTAATGGATGCAATGCAATGATAATAGTGATGTTGATGTGAGGATGGAGATTGAGTTGCAGCGTAAGAGATGAGGAAGTTGATGATTGTGTACCTGGTGCTTACCTGTGCTGATGCTTGATGGTTGGTTTTGGTGCAAGTAGCCAATATCCCTTGATGAGATGACAAAGAGTACTAATGAAGAATGATTTTTTTTATCTTTTTTTTCCTTGTTTTTTGAATGATGCATGCATGACATGTTAAAAGCACTCTTTTCCCCGCCCCGCCTTTTTTTGAAATATGAAGGAAAACAACTTTGCTGATTTTATGGCCTCTGATTTGTCTAAGTGGGTGAATTCTTTTCTTTTGCGATGGATGCCCTAGACTTATCATCAACGACCATCATCAAAGCATTTATTTGAAAACTTTTCGAAAACAAAATCTTTTTGGAGTTTTAAAAATTCTTTTGAAAATAGCCGGCTAAACCCAAAAAGCATGATTTGTGCTACTAACTTTTACCGAGTTTGGTCCATCAGATGTGTGTGAAAATGGTTGAGTTGACTTGAAGTCTGGGAGGTGGCACTGTGGAATTCTCTTCCAATGGTCCACTTAGGCATTTCCCTTGTAATTTAGTAGAGAAGGCGGATGATTGATCTCTGGTGCTATTTTGCTATTCTTCTAAAGTTGTGAGATACCAAGTGCTTCTAGGAACTCTCTCTCTCTTTTTTTTCTTCTTCATTTTTTTTTCTTTTGTTTAACCTCTTTTTTTTGCTTGCCCTAACTTTTGCTTGAATCGCCCTTTCGAGTTTTCAACTCAGCGGGCTAAGAGAATGCCTTTCCATTAAATCAATTGCCTTGAATTCTACTTATAGGAGACACGTAATCTTACGAGGTCTAGAGAGGGCTTCTTATTAGGTCAAAATGTGGCTTGGGACTCGGATGGGTGAGAAAAGGCGTAGATGGAGGGCTTTTTGAAGGGTTGTGGGATTGCAATGTCCAAAGGTTATGTTTTTTGTTTTGAAAGCTAGGAAGGGTTCCTTAGAGTGGTCCCATCTATTTCCTTTGATTCGAGGTTTTCGTTACCTTGGGATCAAGAGAGGACTTGTCTGTGGCTTAGGACTTGAGTGAGGAATGAACAGATAAAAAGCTCAAACTAAATGCGGCATCTGGGGGCCTATCGAGGGGTTACGAGTGCAGTGTAGCACCTCACTTGAGTGACTGAATGACTGGGGAAATAATGATCTGCCTCTTTGTCTTAAATCTTGATAAAATCTTTCTTTTCCATCTTTGAATTGTTTTTCTTTTCTTTTATTTCCTCTCCTTTTTTTTTGGTTTTTTTGAAGGACTTTTGCCAAGACCATCTTCCCCCTAATCTGGGTGGAGGTGGGTGAGTATTCCTCAAAAGGCCCTTAAAGACGATGGAAGGATGTAAAAAGAAAATATTTTTTGATTTTTTCATATTTTTCTTTTTTATTTCAAATTTTTCTTGAAGTTTAAGGAAAAAAAAAGGTCAAGTCCAAAGTTGTTGTCAAGGGATCAAAGTGTGATCATGGGTGGCTTAGGGTATGTTTTCGGTCAACGATGGCTTCCCTTTTTATGGACCGCTTAAGGCTTTCGTTGCCCCTTGTCTAAGGAATAGATGATAGACTCTAGGAGTCCTTACCTTGCTTTACTATATTTTTTTTTTTCAGACCAGGTTGTCTAAAGAGTGATTAAGGTAAGAAGGAAAGGCTAAGGCTCAATCATGGATTCCAAGGGATGGGGTATAAAATAAGGTGGCTTGGGATAAAAATCAACCAAAGATGGCCTCTCAACAACTTTGCACCTCATTTCCAATTTAATTGTAGGAAGGGCATTACTCTATCTTTTTCTTTTCGTTTTTTTTTTCTTTTTCTTTTTCTTTTTTACCCTAACTTTTGCCTGAGCCGCCCTTTCAGGTTTCAACTCAACGGGCTATGCATAGTATTTTTTGATCCTATCAACATTGGTAGGCTTTGGAAGTTCATTTCCATCAAGGCTAACAAGTCGAACAGCATAACCAGGCAATGCTTCTTTGATGACATAGGGGCCCTCCCAGTTAGGCTTGAACTTGCCCCTAGTATCAGTACAATCTTCTATGATGGCTTTAAGTACTAGATCTCCTAGTTGAAACTCCCTTGGTCAGACCTTCTTTGCAAAACTTTTGGCAATCCTTTCTTGATAAGATTTGATGTGACACAAGGCTTGTCGTCTCTTTTCATCAACATTCAACAACTCCTCTACTCTAATTTGCAACCAGTCCTCTTCAGATAGGGCATCTTCCATCAAGATCCTTTTAGTCGGGACCTGGACCTCAATCAGATGTACCGGTTCCATCCCATACACCAAGGAGTAGGGTGTAGCATTAGTCAGAGTGCGGATGGAAGTACGATAAGCCCATAAGGCATAAGGGAGCTTCTCATGCCAGTCTTTATATGTCACTGTGGTCTTCTTCAATATATGACCAATGGTCTTGTTAGCGGCTTTGATAGCTCCATTCGTCTAAGGTCTATAAGGCAAAGATTTATGCCTCTTGATCTTGTACTTTTCGTAGAGGGAGTTGAGATACTGGTTGTCAAAATTTAGTGCATTATCAGAAATGATTTCATGTGGTACTCCAAATCTACAGATTATATTATTCATGATAAACTTGGCCACATGCTTTTGGGTGACATTCTTGTAGGTTGCTGCTTTGACCCATTTTGTAAAGTAGTCAATCATCACAAGTATGTATTCATGTCCATTAGATGCCTTAGGAGTTATCCTACCAATGACATCCACCCCCCATACAGAGAATGAACAGGGGGAAACTAGGTTGTGAAGTTCAGTAGGTGGTGCATGGATGTGGTCTCCGTATATTTGACATTGGTGGCATCTTTTAACAAATTTGCATCAGTCCTTGACCATGGTGCTCGAGTAATATCCCATTCATTGTATTTTCTTGGATAACATGTGCCCATTCATGTGGGGTCCATAGTCACCCATGTGGACTTGTCTCATCATCTCATCTGCTTCTTGCTCAGTTAAGCAAAGTAGGTGAGTTCTATCTTGGGCCCTTTTGTGCAACTTTCCTCCCCATAGTATATACTGATAAGCCAATCGTTGGATAGTTCTCTTGTCTTTATGTGAAGTATTGTCTGGAAAGATCCCATCTTCCAAGTACCATTGGATGTCTTGTCATCAATTACTATAGTAGAACTTCTAATAGTGTAACAATTGGCTGGTTCTTCTCTTTGTTCTATCACGATTGGTTTGATATGGCCTCCTTCAAACAATTGGAACTATGACCCCAAGGCTGCTAGTGCATTGTCCAAGTGATTGTATTCTCTGGATATATGATGGAAAGAGTGAAGGAATGAGAGATCCATCGTATGGACGCCCAAATCTTGCAGAATAAGGTGGGCGAATTTCAAAAATTTCTCTCCCCTCAATTGGGAATCGCATTCCCTATTTTAGAAAAATCATATTTTTCAAGAATCAACCTTGAACCATGAATCGAACCAGATCTGAACAAAAGCAGTAGGAGAGGATTATACCCGATACGGAGAAATAATATCTCCCAACGAAGGTGTTCACGCCCAAGGAAGGATCCAAAGACTGCTCCCACTGAAGATGGTGCAGTGTAGGATGGAGCAGAATCAGTAGTGTTCTTTCCAAGAACCTAATCCTTCACAAGAAATAGCAGGATGGCACGTGAGCATAACTTCCTATCAGTCCCTTCACATGGAACTGATGTCAAGATCAAATCTTGATTTCTCCCACTGAACTGGAGGTCGAACTGGCAGGTGAGGTGGCGGCAGGAAGGAAGCGGCAAGAGAGAATTTTCACAGATGTGCTGAATTCTCTCTTCTGTGATTTCAGCTCTGAAGACAAGTGAAGGACTTGTGTTGTAGTGTCTAAAGGCTACCATCCCTTCCTCCTTTTATAGCCTTAAAGGGATCAGCTCCTAATCCCATTAGGAGTTGCTTATCCAAATCATATTTGGATCAGACATCCCTTTAAGTGATAAGGGTAAACCCATTAGCCTTATTACTGTTATGGGCAGTGCACCCTTGAAACCCATCACATGGGCTCTATGGGCCCAACACTTACCCTAAGTGGTCCTTGGGCCAAGCCACCTTGTAACAACTAGGGACTGTGGGCAGATGCAAGATTAGCCCATCAGGCATTACCCTCAATGGTCTTACACTTAACCTCTTAGCATATAATGATCAAACACTATCTGACAAGAGAGGACCTCTCCCTCGGCTGCAAGGAACAATGTTGCACTCTCTTCTTATATGGATCTCGTGAATTAAAACCTTTTGCAAACATTTTGGAAACCATAACATATATAACTTTTATATCTCATATAAAATATATTTTGCAAAACAAATCTCAACGATTAAAATCGACTGCCGGCAGTCTTGGTTTCCATCAGAGAGAGTGCATCCTCGATCATTACCTTTGTCTGACAAAGGGGCTGATCCTGTCACTATGATCACCCACTCAGATGAATTCTCAGACTATCCCAACATACCCAGGTTTTGACCCCCACTAAGGATCTCACTGATTGGTACATCAAAGACATCCCAATCCGACACCTAGTGCAGTATCATAATCGAGTCTAAGGGTCGGGTGTAATTTTCCAGTTTTGCCCATTAATCTCCAAGGTCCAAGGCAATACTGGAAATCTGGTCCGGTTCAAAGATTCAATTAATCCTACATTGCATGTGCCTTGGGTCTCACCTTGGTGGCTGAGACAGGCCACCCCAACTGACTTGGTGGCACGTTAGTGTCAGCCTTATCAGGATAGGTCTCCCCAGACCGACCCACTAGCTGTGAACATTTTAAACTAACACGAGTCTCATTAAGTGTCCAGTTTAAGGGTATTACACAGAAACACACCACAGGAACATGAATCAAATATGTACTTTATTCATTTAACATAAACTCATAATGTACATCATTCTGATTGAAGCTAAGGCTATACAAAAACTGTCTAACAAAGAGATATTTTCAAAATGATGGTCTAGACTCTACAAATGATCATGGTAAGCCTTAAGTCTCTTGTTCTTGATCTTCAATTCCTGATTAGCTTGACTGATGATGGGTAAGGAGTCACCATAGATCTCAATGTTTTTGACATCTAGCAATAGAATTGCTTTTAGACCAGCGATGCATGCTTCATATTCTACCATGTTGTTGTTGCAGGGGAATCTTAGCTTGAAGACGAATGGGACCTGCAATCCTTCAAGTGAGGCTAGGACAATTCCTATTCCCCTACCAGCCTCATTTTTGGAACTATCATACTTTGGGCCGGAGGCATTGGTGTTGCCCCTTGCATTTGGGTTTGAACTAGAGTAGAGGTTGAGGGTTGTGCCTGGGTTTGAACCTGTTGAGAAGATTCTTGAGAGCAAGTCAAATATGAGTTGGGATCCTAGGCTTAAGGAGCACATGATGCTTGAGTATGATGAGGGTGCCTCCGAGAACCAATCGGATGTAAGTAGGTGCTTTGTGATGGTGATGGTTTAGGGATAGGTGAAGATGAGGTCCAAAGAGTTTAGGCTTGCAAACGTGCCCCTAGGCTGGAGGTGGAGGAATTGAGTTGGGTTGGTTCTAGTGTTTGCATGATTGGCAGGGAGGGAACTGGGGTGAAGTGGTTTCTCTCATAGTAGTGGGTATTGGGTTAATCTGAGCTTGTTGGTTTTGTTCTTGTGTTCCCTGCAAGTGGTGGGGAACTTGCCCTTGTCTTAATGGGTTCGGAACAGATGAGTGGGTCATCAAGATTAGTCTCTAGTTTGATGGGTTCTCTGGCTCAAGTATTTGCCTATTGGATGATAGGGTTCGGCTAGACGAGGGTTGGGCTTGGTCTTTTGTCCGGAGCTGACTTATTTTAGAACAGAGTAGTTCTATTTTTTCTAATTGTTTCTGTTGGAGTTGCTCCATGACCCTTAAGAATTGGGTCAAATCCATCCCTTGACTTTGGTTGATGGGAGTGGTTTCTTCAGTGCCTGAGTTGTTGGTCATAGGTGGCTCAACCATCGATTTGCTCTCAAGGGTCCTAGGGGATGTTGGGGCCACCTCTGGATCAATCACAAGATTCAGTGTCTCTGGTTCTTCTACCCTAGTTAACCCCCTACCAATTCTTTTCCAATGTGTCGTGGTGTGACTCTTAGGGTGCAGACTTGAGTAGAAAGAAAGGAGATGAGTACCTCTATGGGCCTGCTATAGTCCAGTTCAATTGCTTTATCCACGACAAAACAAAGCAAGGAGAGACGGATGACAAGTAAATGAAGAAAAAAAATTCTATGACTTGGGCGTGTAGAAGAATGCAATGTGAAGTGTGTGCGGCCCAAGTGAAGACCAAAAGTTGGAAAATACTCCTTAGAACTTGGTGTTTCAAGTTAGGCCCTCTTAGAATGTCCCCAGTGGAGTCGCCATCTGTGGCTTCCCGACCCAGAGGGGGTGACGGATTTGGGAGTTGCCACCTAAATTTTTGGAATTGGGAATTTAGAAAAACCCGAGATTTTTCAAGAAAAATATTTTGTTTGCTTGGTGACTCGTTACCCA
Source organism: Nelumbo nucifera (assembly GCF_055504915.1). Lineage (NCBI taxonomy): Eukaryota > Viridiplantae > Streptophyta > Magnoliopsida > Proteales > Nelumbonaceae > Nelumbo > Nelumbo nucifera. The sequence continues at coordinate 106,348,443 of NC_142649.1, read as the reverse complement.
ATGGGGATGAGATTCTTTGGCTCTGGGGACCAAGGTATGGTGCGGGAAGGTGTTAGGCACCCCACATACACCCGATTGAACCGGCCTCTACTTCATCAATGTTTCAAAGAAGATTTTTCAATTTTTGGGCTTGAAATAAAAAGATTACCACACACTAATTTTCACAAAAAAAAAACAAAAACTATCAATTAACAACTAGGAAAAGGAAATAATTGAAGACAAAAAGAAGAAAAGTTAAATATAGAAATTCAGTGATTAACAACTAAAAAAAATAAACTTACATCTAAATGGAACATCGGAAGAAAGATAAAAAGTTAACTATAAAAAGAAAACCAAAGAGAGCAAGATAATCAAATATTAATATGAAAAGGGACATGAGGCAATTATCAATGTAACCAAAACCTAAAACAGTAAATGAATTAAATGGCCCGCTATCCAATAGTACTTATGATGATCAATGCACTTAACTAAATGAGAATGCATGTAAGAGAGAAAAAACAGAACCGAACTAAGATATGCGAATAAAAAAAAAAAAGACTAATGCCTAGGTGAATGGGGGGTTTTGTTAAATGAGTTGGGTAGTAAGGTGGAATTCTAAGCGGTCTATTGGGCTTCACTAATGTCAAGCAAAGTTAAGAAGTAGTGATCTTCTATAAAAAAACGCTTAGTGAGGGAAGCTTTGAGACTAAAAGTATTTAAAGAAAAGGATGGGAATGATGGGACCATGCAATATAAAAAAAACAAAATAAATTAATCACTAATATGATGTGATGAGAAAATCCTATATTGCTTTTAACCTCTCTAATGGAAAACTAAGAAAAATATCGGTACCTAAGAAAGTTAAACTAAAAAAAACTTGAGTATGGAGATCTTCCCATTATAAATTAATTATGACAAATACTAAATTAAGATGAAGCACCTAAAGGAAGTTCTAAAGTAGATAGAAGGAGAGAGATGATCAATACCACTCATTAATGCAATTAATGAGGAACTAACCTAGAGGATGCAGACCGAATTAACTATTTCAAAGATTGTCATGCTCATGATAATAAAATCTAAAAATTTTCGGTAATAAGTGCAGTGGAAGCTTTCATAGACATAGAAACATAAGACAGAGCTGAATGTTACACAACAAACCATTTCTACTTCGATGCTTCAACATGAGAATTGAGTAAGATGTCATATATACTAACTTGTTAATGCATTCTAGAGATGGAGGAGAGACGCCGAATAGATTCCTCTCACCACAGAACTCTTCTTGTCCCAAGCACTCATTGATGATTATCTTTGAATGTGGAATGTTGCTCAATAAATGTGAAATTCTGCTGGAAATCTGTAGGCTCTTTACACCATTTCGTAGAATTCAGACAAGCTTTAGCTTTCTCTTCATGAATATGACTACAACCCAAGTAAGTTTTCATGCTTCAAATTGGATTGGGGCAAGGGCAGGAGTACAAGAATAGCATTCTTCAAGCTTAGGAAGTTTGGGATAGGGAGAGGGAGAGTGAGGGGGGTATTCTCCACACTAGTGAGTGTAGGATCTCTAGGCTTTCTCATGTGTCTTGGATGTGAAAAAGGGGTGGTATTTATAGAGTTTTTGAGAGGGGAATGGAGGGTTGATATGGAAGATAAGGGAGATCAATGGCTGATGATTGAATGGTTTTTGGAGGGAGATTGATATTCTGTCAAGACAGCTTTGTGAGAGATTCTCTCAATCAATCAAGACAAAGAGTGAAAGATTTCACCAATTTACATAAACTGGATATTCCAAGTTTAGGTGATTGTCTTGATTGATTGGAAGCTATACCTGGTCAAATCTTAGGGGAAGTTTGGGTCGTGGAATGCCCTAGGTTCGAAATTATTGTAAAGAGGATTCTAAATGAAGGGCCCGGATCGAGTCTAGCTATGGGTTTCAAAATGGAGGGGCTAACGATGTCGGAATTGGATGATCTTGGTACCGTCGGACTCAGAATTTTGAGCTCTATCCATCTATAAGGTTGGATTTCAGATTTTGTGGGAGTTAGGATTTAGGATCAGAGATGATCCCAAACAGACGATTGGAATCAGCTTCGGTTTTGGGTCTTGAGATGAAGGGGTTAGCGGTGTCAGATTCAGGTGATCTTATTTTTGGGCTCTACGTACCTATAGTCTCGGATTTTGGATTTTATGTAAAATGAGGATTAGGATTAAAATGATTGATCAGACGATCGGAATCGGTTTCGGATCATAAATCCTAACCCCCATAAAATCAGAAATCCAACCTTATAAGGTGACATGCTTTACCAATAAGCCAGATGTTCTAATTCGATGGGAAGGTGACATGCTTTACTAAAAACTAGCATATATGGGGACATTCCAATGGGAGTTTTGTAGGTAGTCCGATAAGCCCAAAGCATGTCATCTTGTCTGTCGACCCAATCTTTTCGGTCGGGCCTAATGGACTTTTGCAGAATACTTTTAATTTCCCTATTGGACACTTCCACTTGACCATTTGTTTGGGGATGGTAGGTGTTGCTATCTTATGGTTCATTCCGTATTTGCAGAGCAAAGCACGGAATTGCGCATTAGTAAAATGAAATCCCCCATCATTGATGATTGCTTGCGGACACCCAAACCTAGAGAAAATGTTCTTTTGAACAAATTTCATTATAACTTTGTGGTCATTGGTTCGGGTTGGTACAACCTCAATCCATTTCGACACATAATCAATGGCCACCAGGATGTATTCGTAACCAGATGATGGTGGGAACGGTCTCATAAAATCAATACCCCAAACATCAAAGATTTCTACATCTAGAATAGGGTTAAGTGGCATCATGTCTCTACGGGACATATTCCTGATAGATTGGCATCTTAGGAAATTTTGGTTAAAGACATAGGCATCCTTAAATAAACTCGGCCAGTAAAAGCACTCTACAGAACATTGGCTGTAGTTTTCTTTCCTGAAAAGTGCCTCCCACAAGCGAGAGTGTGACAAAAGTTGAGGATTCTTTGGTGTTCAAACTCGGGGACTCAACGTCGGATCACTTGATCCGAGCAGATACGAAATAGCTTGGGATCTTCCCAAAAGTAGTATTTGGGTTGAGAAAAGATTTTGTCTTTCTCATTCTTAGACCACCCCTCGGGAATTTTACCTACTGCTAAGTAATTGACAATATGAGCGTACCATGGGGGAGCATTATGAGAGACAGCTAAGAGGTGCTCATCTGAGAAGGAATAGTCATGGATGGGCTCACTCTTTTCAATTTGAATTCGGGATAGATGATTAGCTACTACATTTTTGGACCCATTTTTGTCCCAAATCTCAAGGTCAAATTCTTACAATAGAAGGATCCATCTGATGAGCCTAGGTTTGGCCTCTTTCTTTGATAGCAAATGTCTTAGGGCCGAGTGATCAGAATATACAATAACCTTCGTGCCAAATAGGTAAGGGCGGAATTTTTCTATAACAAATACAATAGTTAACAATTCTTTCTCTGTGGTGGTATAATTCAATTGAGCTTCCAAGAGGGTACGACTTGCATAATAGATTACCACAAGACGTTTATTCACCCTTTGTTCTAGAATAGCTCCGATGGCATAGTCAGAGGTGTCACACATGATTTCAAAGGGTAAAGACCAATCAAGAGGTTATAGAATTGGTGCCTTGGTCAGTGCCTCTTTCAGGTACTCGAAAGCTTTAAGAGATGCTTCATCAAAACTGATTGGGACATATTTTGCTAGAAAGTTGCACAATGGTCTGGAGATCTAGGAGAAGTCCTTAATAAATCATCGGTAGTAGCCGACATGTCCAAGAAAAGAATGGATTTGCTTGATAGAAGTGTGGGGGGTTCGAGGTTTAGAGATTAGGTCAGTTTTTGCTTTATCCACCTCAATACCCTGTTTGGAAACTATGTGACCTAAAACAACGCCTTCCTTGACCATGAAATGGCTCTTCTCCCAACTGAGGACCAACTTTGTCTCGATACCTTGTTGAATAACTTTTTGTAAGTGTTCGAGACATGTTTTGAAGGAATCCCCAAAGACAGAGAAATCCTTCATAGATATTTCCAGGAAATCACCCACCATTTCGAAAAAATTGTCGCCATACACCTCTAAAAGGTTGCTGGTGCATTACATAATCCAAACGACATTTGTTAGAAGGTGAATGTTTCATAAGGGCAGGTAAAAGTAGATTTCTCTTGGTCTTTGGGGTAAATGGCTACTTGTTTATACCCAGAATACCCATCTAAGAAGCACAAATATTTTTGCTCAACAAGATTTCTAGAATTTGGTCAATGAAGGATAAAGGTAAGTGGTATTTTTTCGTGACTACGTTGAGTTTCCTAAAGTCGATGCACTCTCCATCCCGTGGTAAGTCAGGTAGGGATTACTTCACCTTGATCATTAGTGACCGCGACGAGTCCAGCTTTCTTAGGCTCCACTTGCGTAGGACTTACCCAACTGCTATCTAAAATCGGGTAGATAATATTTGCTTCTAACCACTTAACTACTTCTTCTTGACCACCTCTCTCATATTTGGGTTCAACCTTCTTTGCATCTCCCTACTTGGTTAGGCACCCTTTTCTATGTAAATATGGTGCATACAAATGGATGGATTAATCCCCTTCAGATCAGCTACTAACCGACCAATGGCACCCCTATACTCTTTTAATACCTCGATCAGTTTCTCTTCTTGTCTAGGGGTTAAGTCCCCAACTATGATCATCGGCAGTGTTTGGTTGGATCCTAAAAACACATACTTAAGGGAGTCTAGTAAGGGCTTTAGTTCCAGTTATGGGGGAGATTCAAGAGAAGGCACAGGTGGTTCACTCTTTAGTTGTGGTAGATGTTCAACAATAGGTCAGGATTGAAATGGGTGAAGAGACTTTATTAAGGCAATAGCTTCTTCCGTTGAGTCATCTATTGTAACCAGATTGGTTTCTCCAGGGTTTCTCTCTACATCTATCATACAACAATTCCTATTCTGTTCTTGATATGCAGAAGGACTCCGGGACTCACACAGGTCTTCAAACTTTCCCTCCCTTTGAAGAGCATTTTCTAAGTATGGGACATTAGAGGTTATAAGATCTTGGTATTGGGGAAGACCTAGGGATTTGTTTCTGGGGTCTACAATCGGCTGACTAAGTATTGAATCATTCTCCCACTATAGGTTAGCTTCCATGAGCTGAACTACTTGGCTCTCTAATCTTAGGATTGATTGTAGAAACTTATCATCAAGTGAATCAGTTTGATAAGGATGAGGGGAGGTTTGACATGGCTGAGCCGGTTGAGTCCTAGGTTAATCATTGTACTTACAGTGAGTCTGAACTTCAGACCATTGAGAGTGCACATTTGGCAAGGTGGTTTCTTGGGCTCGGGCCCAATAAGCGAAATTGGGCTAATTTCCCACCCAGGGTTATATGGACTAAAGGATGGGTTAGCATTGGGTTGGAAAAATCCGTTAGTTGTACGTACTTGCTCTGGAATGACTAGTTGACATGGGCCCGCTAAAGGGCACTAGCTAACATGATTTGCCGGGCTTGCATACATGGAACATGTTGGGTAGGATGACAAGGTAGGGAATGGGCTAAACTGTTTTCAATATACAAGGACTTGGCCAAGTCTTTGGGCCATCCCATTAATCTTATCCTGTTGTTGAGACACATGGTTCCAATCTATCTGTGGCTTAGGTTGGAAGTAGTTTCTCATTCCAAAAACTTCGGCCATTGAATTCATTTTATTTTGTTTTTAAATATTTTTTGAAATTTGAAAATTAAATTTTTTAAATTTAAATTCAAATTTGAATTAAAAAAAAATGCAAGAAATTCAAACACACGACCTACAAGCTAACCTAAGGTTCCCTAAACTAGTGGTTCAACCAATGTTAATCCTCTTAAGTTCACTTGGAATTATGCCACTTCCTTTGGTTAGCCAGGTAAGAAGTGGGGATGTGGGAGGCTCCCCTTGCTCTCGCAAGGACCTAATTAAGTAACCACGAAACCCACTTAGGCTTAGCCGTTTAATCTCTTTCCTTAGACACCAATCGTCGATTATGGAAAGTAATTACAAGCTTTCCTAAAATTCAACACACTTTTGAACCAAATGTGAGGCTCCCTAAAGGATCTTACTATCTAAATTTTAAATTAGGGTTTAGGGTGAACCGCACGTGAAAGGATGGTGGTTTTTGGCCCAAGGAAGGGTGACGAAATCCCCACCTTATCTTATTTAAATTGGATTGCCCTTAAATGGATTAATGAAAAAACACAATAAACAAAATAAATGCTACTAATTACAATGCATGAACAATTATTTCTAATATGCAACTCAGCAATTTAACATAAAATAATAAAACAAAACTAATTCAGCAAAAGGAGTAATTAAAAAATAAAAAACTCTAACACATTAACAACTAACAAGATAATTTCAACAATTAAAAAATCCTATATGATGCATGCTCTAGAATATCAAACCCTAAATGTTAGAATGCAAAGGCAAAAAATTTAAAATATTAATTGACTATTTTATTATTTTATTATTTTATTATTATTATTATTATTATTCTTATTATTATTATTTTGAAATTTAAATTGGAATTCAAATTCAAATTCAGATTCAAATTAAAATTAAAATTTTGAATTCAAATTTGAAATTTAAACTCAAATTAAAAAATGTGAATACTTTCCTATTAATAATTAATTATTCAATTAAATAGCTAATTAAAGGGAAATTAAATAAAGCAACAAATATTTACAACAAACAGAAAATAAAAGGATTAATTATGCTAAAAAAAATTAACAACTACAAAAATAAATACTAACAAGGGAAGTTGCTACTCTAAGGATTAAACCAAAAATATAAAAGAATATGCGGCAATAAAAGAAAAGAAAATAAAATAAACAAAGTGAGTTTCTAATATGAAAATAAAAAAAAAATAGAACCTTATAATCCTAAACAGAAATTCACTCAATAAATTAAAAGAAAAAAAAAAGATCTAAGAACTAAACGTAAAGAAATAGTATTAAACAAAATAAATCGAATCTAGAAAAAAGAAAGAAAAAAATTAATTAACTAAGAATTAAAAAATCACTATTTAACCAAAAAAAAAGGAGTTCAAAAATAAAATAAAAAAAAACAAGACTAAATTAGGATGATTACACCTAAAACGCAATCCAATTTCTCTTCTATTCTCTTTTCTTCGGCTGTCCGTTAATGCTCCGGTACCCCACCTTTTGATATTATGTCCTGCAAAATCAAAGAGAAATAAGAATTAAAATGAGATCATAGATCAAGTAATCAAACAAAAATAAAAAAATAATGAAACAAATCCGGACAAAGCAAATAAAATTTTCTCCGTTGCTTCCCCAACAATGACACCAAAAACTTGGTGTCTCCGGAAGCGTGTCGTTCACCACTTCGGAACACCAGTTTCAATATTTATAAATTTACTAATTCTCAAAACAACTACAAAATGCAGTTAGTGGTGGAAAGGGGTTGTATCCACAGGGAAGCGAGGGAAAAATTGTTATGTACTTCAATCCGGACAAAATAACACGATTGGAGATTGTAGAAAAACAAAATTTAATTAATTAAACTGGAATCCATTAAAATAAAATTCTAACAATGCAGAAAGTGAAACTTGCAAAAAGATAAATAAATTACATAAATAAATAAATAAATAAATAAATAAAACTAAATAGAAAGTTTGCAACTCGGTCAGAGGTAGCAGTCTCCGAATCTATCCTTTGACCCTCGAACTCCTTGAGTTATGCCTTCCGTCTTACCTGGCCGAATTTTAGATATGCAAAATGGAAGGCAAAAATTAAACTAGATAAAAGTAAATTGCAGAAATAAAAATAAGGGCTGAAAATTAAAGAATGAAAAGTAAATCGGAAACTAATGGAAAATTGGTTGGGATTCGAACCTAGAGATTGCAGTGGCAAGGCGAACTGCAAGCAGGAATCCCTCCTCTTGCCTGGGTGTTCTCCTCTTTTTCTACCCTTGAACTTCTCAAGAACAACCTTCCGTCTTACCTGGGGGCAAAATCCAACCCCTTCTCAAGATCCCTTGGGTCCTTTTTATAGAGAAGGGTGGATAAAATTGGGATTAGAGAGAAAGAGGGAGGCAACGACTAGAATTTAGTAGAAATATGGGCACCCTAGCTTTAGAATGGAGGGTTAGGATTGTTCTAAGGTGATCTTAAGGCTGAGAAGAGAAGGAGAGGGCACCCAATATTATGTAGGGCTGAGATTTGGGTGCCCAGAATTGGATGATGGAGATTTGGGCGCCTAGGGTTGAAAGGTGGAGATTAAAAGGAGTGGGTGGCGCCCTAGAATGAATGGCTGAGATCTAGTGGCTAAAGGCTAAACGGTGAGGATTAGTAGTTAGGTGATGCCCTAGGGTTTGAATGCACTCCAAAGAGGGTGCCCTAGAACGGCGGGTGGAGATTAGATGTTAGAAAGGGAATGAAAGGTGAGGATTTAGTAGTTAGGGGTAGATAGGGTTTGTTAGAGATGAAAAGAATGAGTAGAGAGACACCCTAAGGTTTTTTAGGTTGAGGGGAGTATGCTAATACAGTAGGAGGGGTGCCATTCTGGGTTTAGTAGATAGAAGGCGCCATCCTATGCTCAATTTTTCCCAAAATACTCCCTTTCTCAGTTGGAATTCACACTAGCTTCCCAAAAACTACATTTTACCCTTGAAATTTCCCTAATTTTCCCCAAGATTTGCACAAAGACCCTTAGGGGTCACAATATTGAATTTAATTGGGAAAATGAGACATTTTGATTACTCTAAGAACAAAAATACGCTTGAAATAATGCCTTTAAGACATATACTCTCAACCTCTAGAAACATCTTAAAAATCTAAGATTTGACCAGCAATAGCTTCCAATCAATAAAGCCAATCACCTAAACTTGGAATGTCCAAATCAGGTAAATTGGTGAAATCTTTCACTCTTTGTCTTGTTTGATTGAGAGAATCTCTCAAAAAACTGTCTTGACAGCCCATTCTCTCAATCAATTTCCCTCCAAAAACCATTTAAACCTCAGCCATTGATCTCCCATGTCTCTCCTCATAGCCCTCCATTCTCCTCTCAAAAAATCTATAAATACCACCCCTTTCTCACATCCTAGGCACACAATCTAACCTAGAAACAAACTAGCTTAGGGAGAAAGCTCAAGTCCCACAGCCATTACCAACGTCCTAAAGCCTCCCCACTCACTCTCCAGCATCCCTATAGTCCCTCCATATCAGTTTGAAGCCAAAGAATGCCCTTGGGTCATGCCTTAATTCAAGAGAAGAAGTATGAAGCTTTTTTGAAGCAAAGATCATGTTGTAGAAAAATTACAGTCATCCAGCATGTTTCTACACATCTTGGGCTACATATCCAATGTGTTTGATCTCCTAAATGATCGGGAATTCATCTTCAACACAAGGAATTTCACTAAGTATTTAAAGGCCTCATGAAGAAGCTTTGCAAGGATAACTATGAAGGCCATGTTGCTAAAAGATAAATTGGCGAGATGTGATTACCACCTTATGATCCGTAAGGTTTGACGTTCCCTTGTTTTGTTTTTCTTCTTCTATTGTAGGCTTGCAATTTCCATTTTGTCTTAGTTTTTTTTTGTAGTTACAGTACGATTGAATTTCGGCCATAACATTGTTAGCTTCTTTTCATTGTTTTAAATTATATTATCCTACATACTCTTTCATCCTAACCATTAGTTTGTTTGATGCTGATTTAATCATCATTCTATTAGTTCTTCATTAAGGTGCATGCTAATCATCTAAGATCAATTATTATCTCATTTCATTAAAGTAGTTCTACATTATAAGCATTTGAACTTGAGTCTTGTAGCGTCCATAGGGTAATTAAATCATTCCTCATTCGAAATCATCCCTAGGTAGTTGCTTGCATCGTAACATTGTCTTTCCCACATTAAAACATGAGTCGTTTAGTTTTCAATCATCTATTAATTAGTCATAATTTTCTTTACAATTTTGATAGGTCTGTAATTTGAAAATGTTTTTTATCATGCATATTTCATACTGAAAAACACCATCTTCCTACATTGATATAATAGGCATTCAGTCACTCTGGTCGATCATAACCCACACCTTTTTTTCTTTCTTTTAAATTTCAATGCAGCTTCAATTTCTTTTCTTGTTTAATTTTCCATTTTCAAAATAGCATCACACACTTCATTGTTTTCACATCTCATGTCCCCTTCAAAACTCCACCATTTTTTTTATTAACAACCCATTTCATTTTCACACCCTTTATTGTCTTAGGTTGCATTAATTTGTAGCAAAAGAAAAGAAAAAAAAAAGGAACTTTACATTCCTCATATTAGCATCAGATTAAGTTAGGAATCCCATACCCGTTCACAATAATCATCTTTTTATGTTAGGTTGCATGCATGTAATTGGGAGCTCCTTTAATTCTTGTTTTTTTCTTTAAGCTAGGTCTTCCCTTTTTCTTTTTAACCATTTACTCATCAATTTTGATACCCATATTTTATATTTTCTAGATAATTGATCAATTTTTATCCATTTGAGTGTTCTATTGTTTTATTAATTGATAGTTAGACTCTTTTTTGTCAATTTATTAGTGTGATATTTATTACTTTTACAAGCCCAAAATTATTAAAATCTTCTTTGGAAATTGGTGAAGTAGAGGCTGGTTCAACCGGCTGCGTGTGGGGTGCCTAACACCTTCCCACACTGTACCTTGGTCCCCAGATCCTAAGAATCTCATCCCCATTGGGCAACAAGTCACCAAGAAAATAAAATGTTTTTCTTGAAAAACCCGGGTTTTCCTAAATTCCCAATTCCAAAAATTTAGGTGGCGACTCCATCCAAACTCCAAAATCCATACCCAAATCCGTCCCCCCCCCTCCGGGTCGAGTAGCCATAGGAACCCCCAAAATGGTGAACTAACCGGTGCAAACTAAGGGGAACTCTGGATTGAAAGTGGTCTATTCCTACCCCTCAGTCATAATCGCGTTGATGTTTTTCTCAGTGTTACTTGAGGATGCCATTGATGATTTGCTAAATTGGTTGAAGTAGAAACTTGACATTTAGTCGCATTTCCACAGATGACGCCAATTGATGGTGCACGATCTGGTATCTCCTAGCTGGATGGTAGCTTTTCTAGCTGGCCGGTCTAATTACAAGGAAGAAGTATTCAAAGAACCTGGAGTGGCTAACCCAGTGTGGTCACTCCAATGCTTAAGTTAGTATTAGGTTGGTTGCGAGTTGAAAATAAGTGAATACGAGAGCTTGAATACACTAAATCGTGTGTACTTGGGTCTCAGGGGCTGATGCCCTTATATAGATGGGTTGTCGTAGGTCTCACGAAAACATCTCCGAGATACTTGCCCCACGCCATTAGGAGTCTGTTCCGCCCTGGGAGATGGATAACGTGCTAGCCGATAAGGCCTATCGTGTCCGTTCAAACTGGGTGGGATATGGATAAGTCCTACGGTTGTGTGGCATGATCTTGGAGAGCTTAGAGACAACTAGCATACTTCTAGAAGTCTGATGTATCACCTCAGTGAGTTTGCCAATCCCGAGCTACCCGTACCTTGGTTATCTGAAGTGCCCGAGATGCTAGAGGTGGTAGTGGTGCTGAGATGGCTGTAAGTGATGATTCGCGGTCTAACTCGCAGGTCGCATCCATGTGTCCCTTGCTTACTAGGTCGGACCAAATTACCCCTCATCAATTATAGAAAATAACTTTCAGAAAATTAATATTTATTAAAAGTAATTTTAAAATATTAATCTATATTAATTATATATTTATATATACTAAATTTTATATTCATTGTATTTTTAGTAACTATTTATTGTAATTTTGTGATAAATATATTTCCAAAATTAAAGTATAAATCCATCTTTTTGTTATTTAATAAATTTTTAATCTATATATATATATATAGTAGAATGATGCCACGACGTCATGGCTTGATCTTTCTTCATTACCCCAACAAAGAACTCTCAACGCTTCTCATTTTAGCCTTTCTTGCTCCCTCATGAAGCCACCTCATCACTTCCTTTTCCCTCTCTCATAATGAATTATTTAATTTATTTAATTAATTAAAAATATTAGAAATAAATTATATAATAGTATTTATTAATCAATTATGGTATTTATTTATTTAAATACCATACTTAATAAAAAATACATTTAATATTGTGAAATAATTAAATAAATACCATAATTAATTATATCAAAATATCGTTAATTAATTAATAGTATTTTCATAAATACTATTTATTAATTAAAAAATTAAGTAAGTAAATAAATGCTACAATTAATAACAAAAATATTGTTAAAAAAATACTATAATTAATTATAGTATTTATTTATTTATTTTAGGTATTTTTATAATTTTGGTAAGCTTAGGGGGGTACTTTAGTTAATTCAGGTCTAAGGAGGCCAAAACAAAATTATAATCTAATGGTGTGTATTTTGTGTTAATAAAAAATGAAGGGTACAAATGGATTTGAGTATATATACAGTGGCTTTGCATATACGGGCCAACAAGATTGACCAAAATGGAATCTTTTTATATGGAAAGCAAGCAAGGGTATTTTTTATTAAAATTTTATAGGGTGTGGTTTTTAGGCATTTTGAATCAATTGGTGTGGTCATATTGGCCTAAATAGGCTTAGATTAGGCAGATCTAGAGTGGTAGTGATTCAGTTAATTTATTAACTTTGAAACAAAATCTTAGTGTGATGGAAGGGAAAATGAGAGAATTTTTGGTTGAAATTTGACAGGCTGGTGTGAGAATTATGGGTTGATTGGTAAGGTCAAATTGGCCCAATTATACCAAGATCGAGCATATTTGGAAAGGACTTGATCTAGTCAATATGAAGCTTTGAAAGGGAATCTAGGGTTGAAATTTCAGGGGTAGATTTTTTAGGAGGTTCTAGGTTTGATGACGGTGTTGGGGGATTTTTAAGTACTTTAGAAGGATTAGAACGGTCTGATCAGGTGTTCGAGGTAAATTGGGGTTTCAACGGCAAATTGAACAAAAATCAGGTGTTAACAATGGGGTTTCTAGAGGTATTAGTCTCTTGGATCATTTGGTGGGGTTTGATTGGTTCATAAATGGTATGATCAAGGGCATTTAAGAAATGAATATCTTGGGCAATGAGATAGCCCAAATTAAAATCTTAGTGCGATGAAGGATTAAATGGGGATATTTGTGATGAAATTTTGTAGTAAGGTGTTTATAAGTATCTAGGGTTCTTTAAAACCCCATTAACTCTGATTTACAATTCGATTAAAAAGTCCCGTGCATCACATGGGTTCCGACTAATTGTATATAATTTAGGGGATAAATAGGAATTATATATAATTTAGGAGAAAGTGGGAGATAGTGGTGCTACTTGGCTAGATTAAATTAGATTTTGGTAGAGAGATTTTAGGAACAGTTTTAGAAAGGAATATCCAAAGGTATAAACATAGAGGAAAGAAGAGTGATAAGGTGGCATCATGCTGGAGCAAAGAAGGCTAAAATGAAGAGGGGCTAAGAGTTCTGGTTGGGGTAAGGGAGAAAGCACAGGCAGGCTCTGATGTGGCATGCTTCTACTTTAGTTTTATTCTACTTCATGTCTTAATTTACTTCATTTGTACTACAAGCAAACAAAATAATATAAATTTTGAAATAAAAATAAGTCAGAATTTACACTCAAATTATTTGCAGTGACATAATTTTGTATCAGTGCATATTATTTGCATTGCAACCAAACATAGCCTTTAGGGAGAACTAAGAATTGCACAAATGCACATGTTTATAGAGGAGGTATTGACTATTGAGGATTCTTTCAACTTACATAAGACCCACCAAACACCAAAACAGGGGAAACTTCAGAAAGTAAGTTCTTCATACTTTGAATGAGAACTGCAAAATTTGCTAGTGATTGCTTTGAGTGTAGATACCCAAATGAAGAGGCAAAGAATGATGAAAATCAATAAATTATTTTTAATCACTTGCAGTCTTTTTTTCATTATATTCGCCTAATGTCTATAGTTGATTCATTGGATCCTTTGGGGTGGCCATTGGCAACCTTGCTTGATCAGTTTCGGTCTATATTAGGGCCATGGTTTCCAGAGATTGTTTCCCATGTGTAAATTCAACTGGGATCCAACGAAAAGCTAAGCAAATAATAATATGGCCCATCAGGCCCATCTACTCACATAGGTGTCTGGTTTTGTTATCCACCGTGGAGGATCACTTGTTCTAATTAAAAAAAAGGGAGTCAAAATTAACTCCTACTTATTTGTGGACGGTAGGGTAGGTTACAGTAAACAAAAGTTTGAACCGTAATTCACAACATTGAATCATTTCTGGTATTATAGCTTGCCCATGTGACAAGTATGGCGCTAAAAATGTAGTATTGTAAAGGTCCGAGGCTCAGAGCACTTGGTGAACTGTTGAAAATTACACCATTCCCCATTATCCAAACGCCCGCAAATTTGCATGTATACTTTTATGTCCTGAGTGCAAAATGACAAGAGAGCAAATCAGATGACGGCACTGGTTCCATTTTGCATCGTCAGTGATCCTGAGCCTGATATACTCAACAATGTAAATATGTATTGATAAGGGCTAATTTGGTCCTCTAATGATATGATAATACATGGTATTGCAGAATAGTAGAATGACACGTTGGCATTACGTACGCAGACTCCAAGAGCACTTTGGATGCTTCACAATTGCATCAATGACCTCTGCACCACCCCATGTATCAAGGTGACTTGCTTCTACCGATTTGACTTATTTCTGGTTAGCGACCTACTAGACATGCCGAGCGATCTCCCCCTTAAGTGGGTTATCGCCTTCGAATTTCCCGGGATCATGATGCCACGTAAGAAGAGTTGGTTATCACCTTGTCCACTTCGGGCGGGATTGGATAGACATTACCTGCTTACACAGAGTCCACTTCCAGGTCTGAAACCACCTCCAAACCAGATGGGCTAGAGATCCTTGACGCATTTCGTGAGGCTCACGGCAACTCACCTATATAAGGACCTCACCTCCAACCTCATAAGGTACACACGATTTAGCACTCAAGCTCTCTAGCTCTCTCTTGCTTTCTATCTCTCAAAAAACTCTAGTTCGCTGACTTAAGCATCGGAGTACCCACACCAGGTGAAATAGCTTGGGTACTCTGATCCTTTCTTTCTTTCTTTACAGCTCAACCAAGTGACCTACATAGTCTGGCATCTGAGCTGTCCTCTAGTAGGGAGCATCCAAATCGTGCACCATCAGTTGGCACCGACTATGGGAAACGTACATGAAAGTCGTACTCTCGCACTTCCTTTCCAAGATCAACCCGCTATGCACCTCGGGATCCCCTCTGTGACTTTTGGACAGTTTACCGTGCCCCTGACCTTACAAGGCATTCCCGTCATGTAGAATCCCAACTTCTCTTTCCCCAACGTGAACATACCTCTCTTGCCAGTTGAGTCCTCAGTAGTTTCTATCGAGATCGATGTGCACCAATTCAATGAGTTGATGTAGTAAGTTTGCGGGATAAACCTATAGATGAGGACATGGGAAGGACATTTTACTGCCCTAACAGGGATGCAACATTAACAACAACAATGACAGGATCGAGCCACTGGGCAGAATGCTAGTCAGAACTATAACTAGTAGCCCGACAACCAGAATCATAACCCAATACTTGACCCACCTCATTGCTTTGATGATCGGAACCAGGTCCGAATTGAGGAATTGAGCCAGGCCGTAGCACTGATCGAGACCAAGGCCACCATCTTGATTGAGGAAGGTGCCGCATACGCACACATTGTGCCATAGGAAGGAGATGCCTTGCTCTGAATGACAATGAGGAGGTAGACCGTAGGCTCCATCAAAAGTTGGAACCAATTCATCGACCTGTTTACTATACACTGCGATGAGCAAGCGGTGCCCAAAGTCGGCGACCTGCTTGTTGAATGCCATCTAGTGACCTGATGAGAAGCTCCAGGAGTACATCAAATGATTCAACTTGAAGCGACTTCAGATTCCCAACCTCGACCCAGCCATCCAGCTCACCGCAACGGTTAACAACATCCAACATCCCGACTTCCATTGGGCGGTTGAGTTGAACCCTTCGGCCTCTATGTAGGAGTTCCTCAACCAAGTAGCCAAGTCTACGAAGGCTAAAGAAGCGTTGGGATCTCGATTGGAGTTGAGTAACAAGTGAAAGAGGTCAGAAGACAAGTCAGGGAGCAGCAAATAGCATCAGAACAACAAGTCACCAAGGTGCAACAGGTCCCCTTGCAACCGCCGCAGTAGGTTATCGTGGAAAAGAAGCAAGTCTCCATACAGAAGCAGTAGGCTCTTGGGTCAGCGTTCTTGCACCCTTCCCATCCAGAGGGGAGAGATTCTGATGCAAATCAAGATAGACAAGTATGTCAGATGGCCACCTCATATGAGAGGGGACCCTACCAAAAGAACCTCAACAAATATTGCTACTTCCCTCAAGACATCGGCCACGATATTGAGAATTTTTGTAACCTTAAGGATGAGATTGAGGAGCTGATCCACCGAGGTTATTTGATTCATTTCACCAAGCGAGAGGGCCAAAGTTGACCTACCGACCAGCCAAGAGAAGTGCCATAGTCGAGCAGGGACCAAAATAGAGATCAGCCTCCCTAAGACCCACCACCAACAGAGTGGCCCATCCATGGAATTATCAACATGATCATGGGAGGATCCATAGAGGCAGGATATAGCACCTCGATGGGAAAGAACTCAGTTCATGAGCTTGAGCATGAGGATGAGAACTCACCGAAGTGCCCTCGTGTTGAGGGAGTGATTTAATTCATCGAGGATGATGCTCGTAGGATCCAATATCCGCACAATGATGCCTTTGTAGTCAAGTTAGTCATTAGTGACTTTGAGGTAAAGTGGATTCTATTCGACTTCGGAAGCTCGGCTAATAACATCTTCTTGGAGGCTTTCGAGCAAATGGAGCTCGAGAGGAAGGACTTATAGCCGACTAATGTCCCTCTAGTCAGCTTTAGTGGAGATGTGGTCCGTCCCTTAGTTCGGGTGAGAGTGCTAGTAACAGTGGGATTAGCACCGAACTTAGTACACTTTGATCATGAATTTCTGGTGGTCGTGACCCCCTCACCCTATAACGCCATTATGGGCCGACCTATCTTGCACGCCCTCTGAGTAGTAGTGTTGACCTACTACATGTCGATGAAGTTTCTGATAGACTATGGAGTAGGAGTGGTGCGAGATGATTAGCTTAAGTCTCGCAAGTGATACACGGCCACATTGAAGGGGAAGGGAAAATAGGCCATCGACATCAACTTGGAGCCATCTCTGGAGAATGGTAACGAGAGAGCTCGCCTTATGGAGGACACCACCTTGATGCTAGTCTCGGATACCGACCCTGAGAAGATGGTGCAGTAAAGACCCCTCTGTCATAATATAGATGTTTTTTCTTGGTCGGCAACGGAAATGTCCAGTAAAGACCCCTCTGTCATAATTCATAGGCTAAATGTTGACCCTTTAATTAGATTAGTTTGGTAGAGGAAGAGGAACCATACCCAAGAGCGATGGAGGATAGTAGATGAGGAGGTCAAAAAGTTCCTTGCAATAGACTTTGTTAGAGAGGTCCAATACCCAAGCTAGTTTGCCAACCCAGTGCTCATGAAGAAAGCCAATGGAAAGTGGTGCATGTACGTCGACTATACGGACCGAGCCTACCGAAAGGACAACTTCCCACTCCCTAGGATTGAATTCCTAGTAGATGCGACCTTGGGGTTCAATCTGTTGAGTTTCATGGATGAATACTCCGGTTACAACCAAATCTAGATGGATTCAACCAATTGAAGAAAAGACTACTTTTGTTACCAAAATGGGCTTGTATTGTTATAAAGTTTTGCCCTTTGGTTTAAAAAATGTTGTAGCGACATACCAATGCTTTGTAAACAAAGTATTTTTAGATTTAATTGGAAATAAAATTGAGGGTAATGTTAATGATATTGTTATGAAAATCCAATTTTTAAACTCTTTAATTTCCGATTTTAATTGTGTTTTTGACATTGTAAGAAAATACAACATGAAACTCAACCTAAACAAGTGCGTCTTTGGGGTCATTTGGGAAAGTTCCTTGAGTACATAGTAAATTGACGTGGCATCGAATCCAACCCGGATAAAATTTAGGCCATCCTAGATATGAGACCTCCTAGAACAATAAAAGAAGTACAAAGGATAATGGGTTGAATAGCCACCCTGAACTGGTTTATGTCTATGTCGGTTGGGCAGTGCCTTCCATTCTTTAAACCCATCAAGAAAAACCAAGAATTCAAGTGGACTAAAGAGTGTTAGCTCATGTTTAACGAGCACAAGAGGTACCTCAGTTTGCCACCTTTGTTAACCAAGTCAGAGCTCGAGGATGAACTCAAACACTACCTCTTGGTGAGTGACGATGTAGTTTAGCTTGGTCCTAACTCATGAGGTAGACAGGGTGTAGTGACCTGTCTACTACATAAGTAAAGTCTTGCACACTACCAAGATGAGGTACCCGAATATCGAGAAGCTGGCCTTCTCGGAGGTGTTAGTAGCCTACAAACTGCACCCTTACTTTGAGGCCCACACTATAGTAGTCCTAACTGATCAACCTTTGAGGCAAGTCCTTCAAAAGCTTGAGGTATTGAGAATGTTGACAAAATGGGCAATCAACCTCAGTGAGTATGACATCCAGTTTGAGCCACGCCCAATGATCAAGGCATAGGGCTTGGCTGACTTTGTTGCCAAATGCGCGTTCAACACGCTGACCCCTGAAATTGTCGAGCTTGTTACCATCTCAGAGGCATCAACCAATACGGCACCCAGCCTAACCTGAGACGAAGAGCCCTGGATCCTACATGTGGACGACTCATCCAACTAGCACGGAAGTGGAGCTGGGTTGATACTCTTTAGATTTAGCGAAGTGAAGCTGTAGTGTGCTCTCCGGTTTGCGTTTCAAGTGTTGAATAATAAAGCTGATTATGAGGTGCTAATAGTAGGGCTGTCCATGACAAAGGAGGTCAACACAAAACACATCATCATCTACAATGACTTACAGATAGTAGTCAATCAAGTGAATGAGTAGTATGAGGCCTGGGAGCCCGCCATGTTGGCCTACCTGGCCAAGGTTAGAGAGCTCCTGCCCAATTTCCACTCTTGGTACATCCAACAAGTTTCAAGGTCCGACAACACTAAGGCCGATCCGCTCTTGAAGCTGGCTGGTGCAACAAATGTCACAAAGAGAATGGTCTACATTTAACACCTGCCACGACCTAGCATAGAAAGGGTTGCAGAAGAGGTCACTCTTGTTTTTCTTGTAGAGTCGAGCTGGATGGATCCACTCGTTAACTATTTGCTCCATGGAACCCAACCTACAGAGCGCAATGTAGCTCAAAGGGTAGAGTGGTAGTTAGCTCGCTATGTAATAATTGGCAAGCAACTGTATCGTAGGTCATTCACGCTCCCCTAGTTGCACTACTTGCACCCAACTGAAGCAAGGAAGGTGCTACGTGAGATCCACAAAGGTCTCTGTAGAGGACACTTGGGGGGATAGGGCACTCGCCCAAAAAGTATTACGACAAGACTTCTATTGGCCCACGATGAAGGTGGATGCACTAGAATTAGTTTGGAAGTGCAATAAGTGCCAACAACATGCCAACATACCTCATCAATCTATTGTTGACCTGAGGTACCTTACTAGCCCGTGGTCATTTGCATAGTGGGGGATAGATATCCTTAGTCCCTTTCCACTTGTGACCGGGTAGAGGAGGTTATTTGTCTTTGTGGTTGACTTCTTTACGAAGTGGGTAGAAGCCGAACTGCTGGTATCCATCACAACTTGAAACATGCAAAACTTTTTTCTGGAAGAGCATCCTCTGTAGATTCAAACTCTCTAAGGTGTTGATATCAGACAACAGGAAGCAGTAAAAAGACATAAAATTTCAAAATTAGTGTGCCGAGATGGGAATCCAGCAAAATTTCGTTGTGGAAGCTCACATTTAGGAAAACAGTTAGGCAGAAGTGACAAATAAGGCAATACTTCGCAGACTCAAAGTTCAACTCTCCCGAGCTAAGGGTTTGTGGGTGGACGAGTTGCCCAATGTCATTTGGGTTTACCAAACTGCAATTAAGATGGCGGCTGGCGATACTCCTTTCAACCTAACGTATGAGACGGAGGTTGCCATCCCAACTGAGATCAAGGTTCCAACCTTGCAGTCTGAGATGTTTGATGAGGAGGCTAACGAGGACGAGCTGCAGACCAACCTCAATCTGGTGGAAGAAGTCCATAACATAGCCTATATTTGGACTACGACATATTAGCAACGAGTAACTCGATATTATAGCGCCTAAGTTAAGAGATGCCAATTTCGATTTGGCAAACTAATACTCAAGAAGGTTATGGTACCTCAGCCCAGCATGGGAAAGCTAGGCCAAACTAGGAAGGCCCTTACAAAATTCTCAAGGTGATCAGTGAGGGTACTTACGAGCTCGAAATGTTGGAGGGGAAGCAATTACCACGTGTATGGAACGTTGACAACCTAAGGAGATATTATCCTAGGAAGAGTTTGGAAGTTTCAAGTTGTGTCTGCAAATACTACAAATTTCATTAAGTGTGAAAAATTAGACTGCTTGCCTTGGTGACCTGGTCTAGCCGATCTACGCTATGAGTACTTTGGCTAAGTTGTACGTAAGGGGAAGCTAAACCTCTTTCAACTCTAAGGCCCCCTATGTCGACTTCGGAATACATTGGTAGTTTGATAACTCAACATCATTCTAACTTAGCCAAAATCAAAAGCTTAGTCCCTTTGAAACCTAGGCAATTGGTGCACGTCATTACCCTGACACTTCGGATTGCGTTTCTAAGACTTAGCCTACTTTCTAAGGCAAAATGATAGAGACATAGGTTGTGCAAAAAATCAATTCCATTAAACAGAAGATGGAAAAAGTATATACATGGGGGGTCCAATTCCATTAAGGAAGTCGAGCTTGAAGGCTCAACATATAATGTATATACATGGGGGGTCTAAGAAAAGAGGCAAGAAAGTTAGACATTACGGGGCTCGTTTGCCCCCATGCTCTCCACACCGGCACCTTCCACGATAGCATCAGATCTGCCGACCACACCAACTTCATCCTCCTCCTCCTCGGAGTCAGGCTCTTGATGGACCTGACCCATCATCTCATTCATGCATGTCGAGGAATGAGGCCACTAGCATCTAGCACAACTTGGATCCTTAATGAAAAGCATTGGACCTAAACTCCCCCCTTTCCTTCAAGAAGTTGAGCAAAGTCTTGAATTCTTCAACTGCATGGACCTCGGTAGCATGGACGTCGTTGAGAATCATTAATTGTTCCTCAGTGAGCCCAAGTTCTTTCTCCTGTAACTTATGGTCCTTGAGTCCGAGCTCCTTGGTCAGCTTCTCGATCTCCCTTGTCAGTAGAGGTGTAAAGTGGGTCATGCTGGGCTAGCATAGCACGGCCTACGCAAAGTGCAGGTCGTGCCGCACTGGCCAATGGGCCATCATGGACCATGCTGCCCTCCCTAGTGAAAATTTTGGGGGTCTATGTGGGTCCATGCCTTGGCGTGTTGTGTCGCGGTCCTGGATCAAGCCGGGCCGTGGGCTTGGGTCATGTTGGTCTAGGCCATAGGGCAGGCCTTGGGCCTAGGTTGAACCAGGCCAGACTGATTTTTTACCTTTTTTTTGTTTTTTCTGAAATTTTTTATTTATTTTCTAAGTAAAAGTGTAAAACTAAAATATTTAACTTTCCTTTAAACTTTGGAAACTATTTGAAAAATTAAGAAATGAGAAATGAGAAATGATAAATCTAACACATAAATGAAAAAATATACTTAACCAAATAAGAATGATGGAATAACAAATTGGAAGAAAAATAGGAATTTTATTTCATTCAAATTTTAATGATACAAATTACAAAGCATACAATGGTTGGATACTTGGATGAATGAAATATGAAAATGGAAAAATATAATAAAATATAAAAAATACAATATAGTTACAAATTGAAAATACAAAATTACATTGTTAAAAATAGCAAATAAATTAAATAAAATTAAAACAAAGTTTACAATAAATTGAAAAAAAATAAAAAATTCTATACAAGTAGTCAACTTCATGAATCATGACTTTCATCATCTACTTCAGGTGAAATATATAGTGTAGTATCACACCCTCCTTTGTCTTGTAACCTATCTTTTACATCAAGCCAATCCTTAAAGCAGATGCACATCTCTATACTTTCATCATTCATGCAACTTCTCTTATCGTCCAACACCTAGGTACCTGCACTAAAACAAGACTCCGATGGAACTATAGACACCAGAGGGGTTAGTAGATCACGTGTCATGGTGACGAGAACTGGATAATTTTTTGAATGTCCACTCCACTAAGCTAAAATATCAAAATTATTTGTTTTCTCACCTAAACTAGAAAATATTGCTTGTAAATAAAAATTAAGTTCATTAAATGAACTTGTTGTAGAAGTAGCAGATTTCTGCCTTTTACATATTAAATAAAAACGTTTTTCTCTTCTACTATTGGGGTTAAGATCAAAAGTAGAAGATGTTGTACAAGTTGTAGGATTATTTCCTACTACTTCAGATTCATATAAATTGTACATATCAAATAATAAATTATTAATTTCTTCCTTTTTATTTTCAATTTCAATATTCATATTTTCACAATATATTTCAAGTAAAATATTTAAGCCATATTTCCTAATCCTAGGATCTAATATTATAGCTAAGCAATAATGGGAGAAATGTTTTCCAAATATTTTTTAAATTTATTTTCCATTATTTCAACAATACATTTAAATTGTGGATTATTTCTATATTTTGCAAAACAATTACTAATTAAGGTAAATTACAACTAATTGGATAATAAATACCTGATAATTCATTAGTTGCATCATAAAAATGTTTTAAAAAATCTCTTATACAAACTGCCATTTCCTAGTCTTCCTCGATATCATTAGGCATTTTTGCATTATAAAAATTAGTAAGAATTTGTTTATGAGAAATACAACTTTCTAACATAGCATAGGTTGAATTTCATCTATGTTTAACATCCAATATAAAGTGTTTATATTTTAAACCATAATTTTGACATAAATATTTAAATTCTTGTTTTCTTTCCCCTGAACTTTTAATATATATATATATAATACAACTTCTAATTTTAGAAATATGAGTAGAAATAATATTTAAAGCATCTCGAATACATAAATTTAAAATGTGACATGCACATCTTATAAGGAATAATTTACCATTTAAATATGGTTTAAATTTTGATTTTAAAATATTTATTAATTCTTCTTTTCTTTCCCTTTAACTTTTAATATATATAATACAACTTCTAATTTTAGAAATATGAGTAGAAATAATATTTAAAACATCTCGAATACATAAATTTAAGATGTGACATGCACATCTTATAAGAAATAATTTACTATTTAAATATGGTTTTAATAGAGATTTTAAAATATTTATTATAGAATCATTTTTGTTGGCATTATGAAAATTAATAGAAATTAATTTATTCTCAATTCCATAAGCATGTAAAGTATTTGAAATGCTTGTAGCAATAGTTGGGCCAGTATGTTGCCATTCATGCCTAGTAAAACTTAAAATTCTTCTATTTCAAAGCCAATTTTCATAAATAAAATGGTCAGTAACACAAATATAACTTATGTTAAATTTAGAAGTCCAAAAATCAGAAGTAATTGCAAGTTTAGAATTAAGATTTGATAACAAATAAATTAAATTTTGTTTATATGAATAAAATTTTTTTAAACCATATGATCTAATAGTATTCCTAGAAATTTTTTTATATTGTGGATTTACAGAATTACGTAACCATTTTTCAAGTTTAATATCTTCAGCTAACAAAAATGATTGTTTTGCATGTACAATGTATTTTGGTAATTCTTGTCTCATTTTTTCTTGTGAATATTTAAATGTACCAAAAACCCCCTCCCAAATTGTGCTTGTGTTGTTTCTTTCCTTCTTCTTCTTCCTTCTCACGTGTGAGCAAACGTCTGTTCAAATGGCTAGTACCACCCTTGCTACAATAGCTAAAGTCTTTTCTACATTTTGGTAAACTACTCTTTTTCCCTTCCCCTTAACATCCTCTACCATAAATATTTTCCAAACCGGGCTACTCGACTTAGAGGCCCTCTTTTTCTTTCCCCTAGTATGAGTACCAGGGCTACTCAATAGCATCAATGCTAACACTATCATGATGCGATTGAATATCGTCAACAGTGAACATGTTGGGGAATTGGTTTTGGGAAGAATCGACCTTTTTTTTTTAAATTCTAAAAACATAAAAATTAATTTAATTGGACTTACCCAGATTGCCGGTTTAGAATCCTAACTTGATTTCAACGGTTAAATCCTTTCAACGTCCAAGCCTCCCAAATTGCTAACTTGAGATACTTGAGCTGATTGAGCAAACTTTATTCTTATTGAAACTTTAATAAAGTTGATAATTGGAGAATCAGCCAATTAGACTATTAGATTTCACTCAAATTGCAGAGAATGTATGAGAGGGAGAGAAGAGATTAAGAGAATTGTTGAATTGGTGTAATGAGAATGGTGGAGGATAGGACTATTTATAGGAATTGGAAATAATTTAATTGCCCAAAATACCCTGAAAACTAGTTATTTTTTAGTTGTTGAGAGGGGTATTTTGGTCATTGTAAAGTTATTTATAACTTTACCCAAAAAGCCCCCCTAAACTATTTGTTATATAGCTGTTGGGGGGGCATTTTTGTCATTTTTTCTCCCCTCCATAAGCAAAATACATAAATATCCCTCCTATATAGTTGTTTATAGCTGTTGGGGGTATTTATGTAAAAAACCCCCAAAAAGCATAAACTAGCCATTGGGGGGGGAGGGGGGGGTTCCAATGGCTAGTTTTTGGACGGGTTGAGTGTATCCCGCTACGGGCCCTGCGGGCCATGCCGTGATGGCTCGTGACTGTGCCGGCCTGTGGGCCATGGGTGGGCCGTGTCGTGCCGTGGACTACAAATCCCCGACCCAACATGACACGAACCATCATGCCGGGGTTAGCACGGCCCGCGGGTTGTCGTGTCGTACTGGGCCGGGCCGGTCCAAATTCGTGTTGGGCTGCAGGCGACACAACCTGATTTACACCTCTACTTGTTAGGTCCGCAATGCATCTCTACTCCTTTATGAGCTCATCCTTTTGGTTGCTGATGAAACGGACAGTCCACTCAATTTGGGACCTGTACTCTATTGCTTTCTCCTCAGCAACTTGGGCCCTCACCAAATTTTCCTTAGCCTTCCTCAACAAGGAGTGCGCCAAAGTGTTTGCCTACAAAAGAGAAAAAGGGAAATAAATCGAGAATGGAGATCGGAATGAATACGACAGGAAGTTCAGGAACATATCACCATGAGGCAATGCATAAGCTTTCCACCAAGCTCACTAAGACATGATTTGCGAAGCCTCGCGACCTCTTTGGGAAAGACGACCCCCTCGCTCTTCACTAACGTGGTTGGAAGTCCATGATGGTATGCCTCTCCTCGGATGTATGGGCGGCCTCGGGCTCTAGTGATGTTCTTTCTTGCTGGTTTCCCTCAACTAGGTCATTAATCGGCATGGCCTCAACAGCACTTTGCATGGCAATCTCTGTAGCAGCAACTTGAGGTGCCTCTTGTTGAGTCGAACTATAAAAAGGGAGAAAGTAAAGAAGGAAAGAAAATGCCCAAGACTAAAACGACGACCTACCTAGAGGACTCTACCCGACCTAGATATACTTCTCCACAGCTAAGTAGTCACTTAGCATTGACTTCTGGTCCACTAGGACCTACACTCTTGCCTACATATGTCACTCAAAGTTTCCACTAGGACCTACCCCCTTGTCAAGAATGACCATTTGCTACTTCGGTCAAGGAAGAAATACTTCCTCTTCCAAGCCAGTACCTTGGAGGGAAAGTCGTTCAACAGCTTACACCTAGGGTGGTAAGACAAGTAATAATTATACATCTTGGGAGTACTAGAGAGGATTCTCTTTATATGGCATATGTCGACAATGGTCTTAACATTTATGGGAAGCCGACGTGGTGATAAAAGGAGATGGTGTCGACCAGTGTTCTAATGGAATGGGGATGAAGTTGACTTAAGCTAATGTTATAGTATTTCAGCACCTCGAGAATAAGTGGACGAAGGGGGAATCGAAGACCTACTTTCAAGGCCTCCTCGAAGACAGCAACCTCATCTTCCTCGTGCTTCCATGGGTACTGCTCAAGGGGAAGGGAATATCCGATCTGATTCAGAATCCTATATCGAGCTATGAGCTCGTAGGCGTTCTCGGTAGAGAGCTAATTGGGACTTAACTAGACTAGTGCTTTAACCCTACGGGAAGACAAGACCCTATTATGAGAATCTCGTCGGTCTTGAGCCAAGGTCCTTTCCTCGGCCTAGAAGTACGGACCCCTCTCTTCCCTAGATTCACTATCAGACATTATGAATAAAGCAGAACTAAGGGAGATGACTCACTTAGGACAAGTAAACCGACCTCACCAGCAACACCGACAACGCCGATCTCCGCGATCTCACCAGAACTCCAAAGATAGGGGTGAGAGAAATGGGCCCCTGAGGGTCCTATTTATAGATGGATGAACCGAACTATGGATGGTTGAGATCGGTTGGAAATGGTTCGCAAGGGTGCGATAGTTCATATTCCGAGATGAAATCAGTTTAGCGCATTTTTTACGTCTACACGACCTAATGGTTGTTGCGTGGCATCAGAACGTCCTCGGTACGCTACCTTGTGCCTAGGTCAAACCGACCAAACCAACCCGATCCTAAGCCATTGGTTGGACCATAAACAATGATGGAAATTGGACCAGATCACCTTGGGTTAAGACTACTCCCTCGTTGTACTTAGGAGTGGGGGCAATTAATGAGGGGTAATTTGGTCCTCCAATGATATGAAAACACTTGGCATTGTAGAACAGCAGAATGACACATCGACACCATGTAAGCAGACACTAGGAGCACTTTGGACACTTCACAACTGCATCAGCAACCTTGGCACCACCTTTGGTTGGCTGAACTACAAACATCCGGGCAAGAGCTTAGGTCGGTGTAAGAGGCGACCTGCTTCCATCGATCTAACTTGTTTCCGATTAGCGACCTGCTTGATGTGCCGAGCGACCTCCCCCTTAAGAGGGCTATTCCCTTTGAATTCCCCAAGATCACGACGCCATGTAGGAAGAACTAGTTATCACTCTGCCTGCTTTGGGTGAGATTAGATAGACATTACCTACTTACATGGAGTCCACTTCTAGGCATGAAACCACCTCCAAACCAGATGGACCAGACATTACAGACACGTTTCGTGAGACTCACGACAACTCACTTATATAAAGGCCTCACCTTCAACCTCATAAGGTACGCGAGATTGAGCACTCACGCTCTCTAGATCTCTCTTGCTTTCTAGCTCTCACAAAACTCTAATTCGCTGAATTAAGCATTAGAGTGCCCACATCAAATAAAATAGACTGGGTACTCTGATCCTGTCTCTTTCTTTACAGCTCAACCAACCGACCTACATGGTCTAACATCCAAACTGTCCTCCAGCAGGGAACTTTCAGATTGCACACCATCATGTATTTACACCACAAACAAACGCAGCCTATGAATTAAAACTGGGTTGGGATATGCTTATCTTGCTTGTGCTCATCCTTTCATGAACAAAAGATACCCCACCTTTTCCTATTCCTAGGAGTGGGGATCGATCCGACCAAAACTAGGCCAACATCCAATTGGGTAGCGCTGAAAATGATACTGATGGTTAATACTTAATAATGAATAGAATTCAAATATAGTTATATAGAGATAGGAATTGATTAATAATTTTAGGCTGCATTTGGCATTCGTTATTTTAAGGATTTATTTATTTTTTTTCAGTGAAAAACTGGGTGTTTATAAGGACATTTTAATTATAAAAGGGAGATAAATCCTTAAAATAAGGAATGCCCAACGTTGTAAGACTTGGACCAAACACAAAACGGGAATGATTTTGGGGCTGTGGTCAAATTGTTTGATCATGAGTTATATATTTAATATATTTTATTTTTAAGTTAAAAACACATATGGACATGCTACTTAGGTGGTAGTTGATCTTTTTCGGCCCCAAATGTCTAGGTACAACTCTAGCCATAAGCATTTTATTACATAGATGTACATGTGTTTAAACACAAGTAACAAAACATTTTGAATCTAGTGCTTTTGGATTCGAAGGATTTTTAGTAATATTTTGACATGTCAAGGGTCACTGACTTGTATTAAACTTGAAACCGATTAAACAGTTAATCCTTCAAATGTGAAAGTATTCTTTCTTCAAAAATGAAGAATGTAATGTAGGTGAAAAAACAAAGAAACATTTGGCAAGTTTTATCTTTGACCATGCGAGATTTGTCCGAGTCCCTGGCTCCCTACAACCAAACCAATACATTTGTGTGAGCCTTAGTTTCTCGTTTTTGCCATAGAATCTCCCCCATTTTTCTGATCCTTCCAAGAGGACCAAAACATGAAACTACTTCTGCCACTGAATGTATCGATTCTATGCAAATATTGGGTTCTTCACTTTTGCTTGGAAATGGATCTCGTGTTTATTTTTAATATCTTGTTCTTTGAGCTACAGAATGTCAATCAACATAGTTCATCTTTTGTTATCTACTGGAAATCAGTTTCAAATTCCATGATTAGAATCCTCGGAAGGAAGTTCATTTTTGTGAATCTGATAGATTAAATTGAGGCCTCTTGTTGAGATTCTAATGGTATATATATTTCACTAAATTTGTTCAGTTTCTGAAGATGGAGGCTACCTGAATCAACATATTCTGATACAAGTAGGAATGTTGGTTTAAACCAAAGGTTCCATACCACTAGTTGTCAAATATAGTAAGCAATCTTGCCAATAATTTTTCAGAGATGACCTTTATGTTGCTTTCTGCTGGTTAGAAATAGAGAAGACAAGACATGCAGAAAACAATACAGAGCACAAACACAAAACCAGCATATACAAAAGCATAAACAAATAGAGTAAATGCATACAAAAAGGAACCAACTTTGAAGGGGAAATGCAAAAGCATAAACAAATAGACATAACTAAACCAGCATACAAATATTATTAGAAGAACATTGCTTTTCTCCGGCTATCAAAATAACTCAATAAACAATTTTCAGACGCCAATTTTCGAAAAGAAAGGATGAATCCCAGTCGCCATCCGCAGCTTATTATGTATTATTGGCCTTTGCAATTTATAGTTAACATTTCATCGGTGGATGGAGGCTTTGTTTTCGTTAATAGGTGGGAGAACAGAGTTCGATATCCTAAGGGTTTTATCTTATTTTTCTCTTAATTATTTATTTATAAAATTTTATTTATTGGATTCAGTACTCACAAAAGGGTGCTTACACCATCCTTACAAACCACTTGAGACCTTCTATTCTTCTATATTTTTATTTATGGGAAGATATTTCTCATATTCAAATGTAATTGGCTGTGAGTACGATATAAACACGATTTTGTGACGATTGAATCGAATCTCCTCAGAAAGTTCCGTCCGTTGCAAGTTTAATACAATTTAATTACCATTGACGTGTCAAAATATTATTGGACCGGAAGGGAAAACCCTCCAAGTCCAAACTCATTGGATATTGATAACAAAATGGGTCAGTGGTAATATGTTAAATGGCATAATTAACAAGTGATGAGTTCAAATCTCCCCATTGATGCGTTGGGTGTGGGTCCAGCCCATATGGGGGGCCCACCCCACTTTTACATGCTCCCAAAAGGAGCCGTATTGTGGAAGTCAAAAAGGCTCCCACCTTTTTTTGATTTGGGGCTTATATTTTCGTAACCACCACCTAAGTGAGAAAAGAGAGAAGAAAATAGAGAATCGAGGGTTTTTTGGGTTTTGAGTTTTGTGAAGAAGAGAAGAAAGAGTTGGTTCCTATTACATTCAAGACCAAGTTTGGAGGTGTTTCAAGCCCGTTATTGATGAGTTTAAGTGCTAGAGTTAAGAATCCCACTCCAGTTCAGATTTGTTGACTCTCCCTTCTTCTTCTTCTCAGCTCAGATTTACAACAATTTAGTGAAATCTAAACATTTGTTTTTGTTGTATCCACCTTACATTCGGTGATGTTAATGCTGTACTTGTGAGCCAAGGATTATTTCCTTGATGTTTGTAAGCCTTTAGTTGCAACTAGAGAGGAATGTTGTATCCATTAATTTCTGAATTAGTGGAAGACTTTTACTGACCCATAGGTCCCGTGGTTTTTCCCCGATTTTGGGGTTTTTCACGTAAAAATTCTGGAGTGCTATTGTGTGGTCACTGCTATTTGCATTGTTCTATTACTTGGCTGAATTGCTAATTGTTATCATTGTTGTTGGCAAATCCATTTCGATACACAAACTTAGGGGAAAAGTTCTTGTTATCATAGGTTTGTTTTTTCACTCATTTATGCTACTGTAGTGTACCTTTCCTAACAGTGGTATCAGAGTTGATTAGCTTAAATTAATTATTTGTATTGATATAAATGGAGGAATCCTCGAGTGTTATGATAAAATTAACCTCATTGAACTATGCTATTTGGAAACCCAGAATGGAGGACATTCTTTACTGCAAAGATTTGTACCTACCCATAAGAGGCGATGAAGCAAAGCCATGTGACAAGTCAAGTGATGAATGGGGAATTATGCATAGGAAAACTGTAAGCCAAATTCAACAATGGATCAACCACAGTATCTTTCACCATGTTGCACAAGAAACTAGGGCTGATGTTTTATGGAAAAAATTAGAGTCTACACATGAAAGGAAAACGAGTTTAAACAATGATGCCTTAATTAGAAAATTTGCACACTTGAGATATAAAGATGGAAATAATATGTCTAAACATTTTAGTGATTTTCAAGCTTTAATAAATCAATTGACCACTATGAAATTGAATCTGGATGATGAAGTGCAGGCCTTGTTGTTACTTAGTTCATTGCCTAACAGTTGGAAAACCTTGGTGGTTTCAGTCAGTAATTCAGCCCTTAACAGCATAGTAACCATTGACGCAGTCAAAGATGTCTTGTTAAATGAAGAGTCCAGGAAGAAAGAGCAAGGGACTTACTTAGAATCTCAAGCTCTTGTGGCAGAAAAGAAGGAAAAATAAGGAAGAAGTAAGAGCAGAGATCCCTATAACAAATATGACAAATCTAGAGGAAGATTTAAGTCCAAGAAAAATATCATTTGTCATTACTATAATAAACCAAGACATTACAAGAATGAATACATGATCTGAAAAAGAGGACAAGCCAAAGGAAAAAGTGAAGACAAGAAAGAAGAAAGAGATACTACAACTATTGCAGCCGAGGGTGATGTTATTATTGTTTGTGATGATCATTATGTCAACTTTGCATGCCCAGATAGTGATTGGGTTATATATTTGGGTGTTTCTTTTCATGTTACTTTTCATGGTGAATTTTTCACATCTTACACTACAGGTGATTTTGGACATATTCGTATGGGGGAATACCGGTGCATCCAATATTGTTGGCATGGGAGATATTTGTCTAGATAATAATACCAGTTGCAAATTGATTTTGAAAAATGTTAGACATGTTCCTAATATCCACCTAAATCTTATTTCCATTGGAAGGTTAGATGATGAAGGTTATGAAAACACTTTTAGTAATGGAAAATGAAATCTCAGTCGAGGTTCATACATTGTGGCAAAGGGAAAAAGCACAATACCCTTTATGTGATGCAAACAAGGTTGAGAAAAGGAGAGGTGAATATAGTTCATGATTCATCCATTGAGCTCTGGCACCAGAGGCTTAGACATTTGAGTGAAAATGGCTTCAAATACTTTCAAGAGAAAATCTTCTTCCTTATGTAAAATGTATGCCTCTTGAAACATGTGTACATTGTTTAGCTGGCAAATAAATTAGAGTTGAATTTCATAAACTTCCTTCATCCAAAAAGCCTCATGTTTTAGATTTAGTTCTCATTGATGTTTGTTACATGAAAGATAAATCACATGGTGGTGCATTATATTTTGTGATATCTATTGATGACCACTCCAGAAAAGTGTGGACATTTTCCTTGAAATCCAAGGATCAAGTGTTGGATGTTTTCAAGTATTTTCATGCCAAGGTTGAAAGAGAAACAAGGAAAAAGTTGAAGTGCATTTGAGCTAATAATGGTGGTGAATATAGGGGTCTTTTTGAAGAATATTGTAAGATCCATGGTGTCAGACTTGAGAAAAATGTGCCTAAGACTCCTCAACACAATGGAGTAGCAAAGAAAATGAATAGAACAATTACTGATAAAATTAGATGTATGCTCTCTCATGCTAAGTTACTCAAGTCTTTTGGGGGTGAGGCTATGAGAACTGTAGTTGACCCCATCAACCTTTCTCTTTCGGTTCCTTTGAATGGAGATACTCCAAAGAGAGTCTGGATAGGGAAAGCCATATCATATATTCATTTGAAAGTGTTTGGTTGCAGGGCATTTGTAAATATTCCTAGAGATGAAAGATCCAAGCTTAATGACAAAGCTAAACAGTGCATCTTCTTAGGTTATGGGCATAAAGAGTTTGGGTATAGGTTATGAGATCCAGTGGAAAAGAAGGTGTTCAGAAATAGAGATGTATTTCTTGAGGATTAAACAATTGAAGATATAGAGAAAATTGAGAAACAAAAATCTTCTATTGATGTTTTATTCAACTTGGATATGGTTTCCCCACCTTTCATTGATGGTGATCATGGGGGAGCTATACCAAATGAACAGGATGGTGAAGTTAGTGATGAAACTCCTGTAAATGAAAATATAGAGGAAGTACAAAATGAACAGGTACCTCTAGCCTCTTCATCACAAGTTCAACTTAGAAGGTCCACTAGAGAGAGAAGACCTTCCACTAAGTATCCTCCACATGAATATGTGATGTTGACAAATGGGGGAGATCTAGAGACTTATCAAGAGGCTATGTTATGACAAGAAAGATGAGTGGCTGAAAGCAATGCAAGAGGAATTAAAATCCTTACATGAGAATCACACCTATGACTTGGTGAAATTACCAAAGGGGAAAAGGGCACTCAAAAATAAATGGGTTTACAAACTGAAATCTGATGAGAGTTGCTCACAACTAAAATACAAGGCAATGCTGGTTGTGAAGGGTTTTAGTCAGAAAAAGGGTTTCGACTTTAAAGAAATATTTTCTCTTGTGGTGAAAATGTCTTCTATTCGAGTTGTACTTGGACTATTTGCAAGTCTAAACTTGAAAGTTGAACAACTTGATGTGAAAATTGCATCCCTTCATGATGAAAGCTTGTATGGGTTCAAGTTAAATAAAAGCTTGCAAGTTTAAAATGTCTTTTAGAGAACATTTGGTGTTCAAGTTAAATAAAAGCTTGTATGGGTTGAAACAAACACCAAGGCAGTAGTACAATAAATTTGATTCCTTCATGGTTGGTCATGGGTACACCAGGACCACTTCAGATCATTGTGCATTTGTAAAGAAATTTTCTGATGGTGATTTCATTATTCCCTTGCTTTATGTTGATGATGTGTTGATAGTTGGCCACGATTCTAACAAGATTGACAGGTTGAAAAAGGAGCTTAGCAAGTCTTTTGCAATGAAAGAATTGGGACCAGATAGATAGATTATTGATATGAAGATCTCTCGAGATAAACAAAATGGGAAGTTATGGTTATCACAAGAAAAATATGTTGAGAAGGTTTTTGAAAGGTTCAACATGAGCAATGCAAAACTAGTTACTACTCCACTTGCAGGCCATTTCAAGCTTAACAGTAAACAATGTCCTACAAGTGAGAAAAACAAAGCAGAAATGAAGAAAGTGCCTTAGTATTCAGTAGTTGGTAGTTTAATGCATGCTACGGTGTGTACGAGGCCAAATATTGGTCATGTTGTTGGTACAGTTAGTCGATTTCTCTCTAACCCTGACAAAGAACATTGGATAGCAGTAAAATAGATATTCAGGTATCTTATAAGTACTTTTCAGATATGCTTATGCTTTTGAAATGGTAAAGTCCTGTTGGATGGGTATACAAATGCAGACATGGCTGGTGATGTTGACTCCCAAAAGTCCACTTCGGGATACTTAATGGCTTTTGTAGGGGGAGCAATTTCATGGCAATCCAAACTTCAAAAGTGTGTTGCATTGTCCACCACAGAGGCAGAATACATTGTAGCTATAGAAGCTTGTAAGGAGATCCTATGGTTGAAGTTCTTATAAGAATTGGGCATGAAGCAATAAAGATATGTTCTCTATTGTGATATTCAAAGTGCTATCCATCTCTCTAAAATCCAACTTTTCACTCAAGATCTAAACATATTGATGTAAGGTACCATTGGATTCAAGATGTATTGGATACGGAGTTGTTGAATATTGAGAAAATTCACACTAATGAGAATGGTGTAAACATGTTAACAAAGTCCTTGCCTAGAGACAAATTGAATTCTGCAAAGAAGTTGCGGGCTTGGTGAAGCCCCCCATATGAGATGGAGGGGGAGAATTCTTGGGTGTGGGTGCAGCCCATATGAGGGACCCACCCTACCTTTACATGCTCCCAAAAGCAGTATTGTGGAAGCCAAAAAGACTCCTACCTTTTTTTGATTTGGGGCTTATATTTCTGTAACCACCGAAGTGAGAAAAGAGAGAAGAAAATAGAGAACCGAGGGTTTTCTGGATTTCAAGTTTTGTGAAGAAGAGAAGAAAGAGCTAGTTTCTATTCCATTCAAGGCCAAGTTCGAAGGTGTTGAAGCCCGTTCTTGATGAGTTTAAGTGTAGGAGTTAAGAATCCCACTCCAGTTCAGATTTGTTGGCTCTTCCTTCTTCTTCTTCTCAGCTCAGATTTACAGCAACTTGGTGAGATCTAAGCCTCTGTTTTTGTTGTATCCACTTTACATTCGGTGATGCTAATGTTGTTCTTGTGAGCCAAGGATTATTTCCTTAATGTTTGTAAGTCTTTAGTTGCAACTAGAGAGGACTGTTGTACCCATTAATTTCTGAATTAGTGAAAGACTTTTATTGACCCATAGGTCCCATGGTTTTTCCCTGATTTTGGGGTTCTTCACATAAAAAATCTGGTGTGCTATTGTGTGGCAATTGCTATTTACATTTTTCTACTACTTGGT
This sequence comes from Nelumbo nucifera, assembly GCF_055504915.1. NCBI lineage: Eukaryota > Viridiplantae > Streptophyta > Magnoliopsida > Proteales > Nelumbonaceae > Nelumbo > Nelumbo nucifera. Next base: position 106,313,212 of record NC_142649.1, on the reverse strand, counting down.
TGAATTGCTTATTTGTTATCATTGTTGTTGGCAAACCCATTTTGACACACAAACTTAAGGGAATGGTTCTTGTTGTCTCAGGATTATTTTTCATACTCATTTATAATATTGTAGTGTATCTTCCCCAACATGATGTTGTAAGTTAAGCATTTACTGACCTCGTTTTCCAAAACAATTATCACTCCCAACCTCCTATCACCTCGAACCTATCTCTTATTCGTCCTTTCATCAGACTAATTGGATGTAAATATTATGATGATGTTTGGCATTGATGTCGTTTTATGAGAAAATGACGCTATATAGATGTAACATCAGAGAAAGCGGTGCTTCAAACAACGCCCTTTTGTTTGGTACCATTTTTCTCAAGAGAAAACGTTGGTCCATGATGTGTGGCTCATTGTGACACTAGCAAGTGCACTAGCCGCTCAAGTAATAGAGTAGTGAGTAGAGTATCATTCCCACGAGGACTTATGTAGCAAATATTATTAATAAATCAGTCTATTGTTATCTGATCAGCCAAAATGTAAAATTAATGAAAATCTGAAATTCTAACTACAAAGTTATTTCTAACACATTGGACCAAACACCTTGTATGCAAGTGAGGAGACAAGCTAAAGATGCATAGAAAAATAAATTCAGCAACTAGTTTTCTAGGCAATTCGACTAGAATAGGATTCAGCCTTGGTTTGGTGAAATTCCAAAGCAATGAACAGCCTCTCTCGATCGCATGTTCAAACTATGCATGAGTGATGGTCCTTATATCTCTATCAAGGATCTAATCACCATGCATGCATTCAGATCTAGCAATTCTAGGGCTTTATTTCAGCTGGATGATCATCAACTTAGCTGAATGAACACCAATCGAATTGTGCAAGTTATCTCTAACCTTGCACTCAATTCGGCTTTTGATTGGCAGATCTGAAATCTTAGAGTTTTTCTCAAGCACTCTAATTATTCCAAGAAAGAAAAACAATTCGGCCAGACTGAATTAAAGCTACCTAAATTCTTTCTCAAGTAATTCAGGTATTACAAGTTCATGATCTGAAATCACAGATCTGATTTTATAGAATAGCAGTTCGGATCTCACTATTTCATGATCTGAATTTATAGATCTGAGATTGGAAAATAGCAATTCATACCTTGTAAATTCATGATCTAAAATTTCAAAACTGAGATTTCAGAATAGCAGTTCGGTCAACAAACCACAATTGATATTCCAAACAAGAAACTTCAAGATTGAATCTACTTTACTCGAATGAACATAGAAAACAAATTACAGAATTGAATTTGCATAATACATGCTTTGATTACAGCAAGAAAGAAAAATTTGATGGAGAAATTACATAAATCTTAGCTGAATTCAATTACCAATTTGTGCAGAAATCAAGTGAGGACGAAACCTTGATCTCCAAATGTTTTCTGCCCCTTTGAATTCAGCTTCTTCTTCTCTTGAAGCTGCTTGTTCCTCCTCTCTTCTCCTCTCTTGTGCCTATCTCTCTCTCTTATTCTTTCTTAGAACAAGAGCTCAAGGAGAGTTTGAAATCAGATGTTGGACCCTTTTTCCCCCTCTAGAGGCCTCCTTATATAGGCTTTCAAGGAAGCTCTTGTCTCTTCTTGAAGTTTCTAGAATTGGGTGTATTACACCCCTCATGAACGTTCTAGAGTGCTCCCTCCTTCTCTTCAAGAAACTTCTAGGAGTTGCTGCCCCTAGCTCCCTTTGGTCTGTATTTGGGCTGCAACTTAGCTTGCTTTTGAGCACATGTAGGCTGCACTCCAGGCTGTTCTTTGGGCTGAAAATGGGTTGGGCCGAAATTTTCTTCTTGCTAGGCTTCTTCCCTTGGGTTTTCCAAAGAGTTAGCTTGCACTTTTTGGGCCGAATGAAACTCCCTTGCTCTCAAGGCTGGGTTGGGCTGAACTTGATAAATTTTGGGTTTTCTTTTCTTGCTTTTGCCTTCTTTTTCTTGAGTTGGCTGCCCCTGAATTCTTTATTGCAATTAAGATAAAAATAGGGAAAATTTAATTAAGCCGGCATAAAATTTTATGCAAAAACCTCATAAAATATAGATAAATTGTAGGTTCATCAAATACCCCCACACTTAAGCCTTTGCTTGTCCTCAAGCAAAGACATTAGCCATAAACTGAATATTCCGCCCTTTTGTTCTCACTATTTACCTGGTGAACTTTTTAAGAGAGAAACGCATTGAGTAGTCGGGGAACTATTGTAAGTGCTCAACTCTTATTCTTGTAAATTACCATTTAACATATATAAGATCCAAGGAAAGGAGAATACGAATTTCATCAAAGTCCAGCCTTCACTCCTAATCAATATATAATTCAGCTCCTTAATTGTCAAAGTTAATAATCAAATTACACTAAGTTTCACATCTATAATTTTATCTTAATGAGAGTTCAACTTAGTATGCCCACTTGGACCTCAACTATCACCATCATTACTTATTTCTAGGGGTGAGTGCATTTTATGCTCCATCTCACCCTTTTCTTTTTTCTGTGTGAATGCATTTTATGCTCCATCTCACACACATTTTTTTTTTTTCGGTGTGAATGCATTTTATGCTCCATTTCACACTAGTCACATGCTTGAGGTAGATAAAAAGACTTGTGTTCTGAGTTGCTAGTTTTACTATTCAACTCAAAATAGCAGAGTCATTTTGGGTTGAATCTCATGTATCAGTAATTCAGATGTGCACTAGCTTCCTTGACCATTAACAATGAAATCAAGTGCTTTCATACACATGAAGGTAGTTAGGGCTAGTCATGCTGAAAGATATATTTAGCTCCCCTTTTCTCATACATATATCAAACTGAGTTATTCACAAGAATAAAAACTTAACAAGTACCTCAGTCTCCCTCAACTCATTGTATTCCTTCTTAAAAATCACCTAATAAATAGCAATGAACTTGGGGGGTTCCAGTTTACTTGGATATGTCATTGCCTACAAATGTGTGTTGGGGTGAATGAGGTGCATGGCTTCAACCCCCAAATTCTAGTTCTCAGACTCACTCCCTCACACTTAAGATGAACATTGTCCTCAATGTTCATAGTGTTAGGGAATCACACTTTCTAGAGCAAATTGAAGAAAAGAAAAGGATGAACAATGTCCTTAAAGAATTGGAATTTTGAGAAAAAGATCTTTATTTTACTAACTAATATTCTAAAAGGATAAATGACAAAGAGATGCCTTAACCTATTCATGATCAAGCAAAGAGGATTATTGGTTATCAAGATAAACAGTGGATGGAGGGGGTACAGTACCGCCCATTAAATATGGTTTCAGGCGCTGACCATTTACTTTAAATGTGCCCTAAACTGGGTGGGTGACTTCTATAGCCCCATGGGGAAAAACCTGTGAAATGGTAAAGGGTCCAGACCACTTGGATCTCAGCTTACCTAGAAACAAGTAGAGATGGGAATTATATAACAATACCTGTTGTCCTACATAAAAGTCCCATCTCAACAAGTTCTTATCATGTCAGTTTTTGGTTCTTTCTTTATAAACTTTGGCATTCTCATAGGCAGCAAGTCTGAATTCATCCAATTCATTCAATTGCAACTGCCTTTTAGCCCTTATGGCCTGAATGTCAAAATTTAAGAATTTAAAAGCCCAATAGGCCTTGTGTTCTAATTCAACTGGTAAAAGGCATGCTTTACCAAAGACCAATCTGTAGGGGGACATGCTAATGGGTGTCTTAAATGCAGTTTTGTATGCCCACAATGCATCATCTAATTTGATGGACCAATCTTTTTTGGCAGATGCTATGGTCTTTTCCAGAATTCTTTTGAGTTATCTGTTAGCCAACTCCACTTGGCCACTAGTTTGAGGGTGATAAGGGGTAGCTAATTTATGTGTAATTTCATATTTCTGCATTAACCTCTCAAATTGGCTATTGCAGAAGTGAGTTCCCCTATCACTAATTATAGCTCGCGGAGTGCCAAATCGGGAGAATAGCTTCTTTAGGAAGTGTACCACCCTCCTTGAGTCATTTGTGGGTAAAGCCATGGCTTCTACCCATTTGGATACATAGTCAACTGCAATGAGGATGTACTTATTACCAAAAGAATTCGGGAAAGGTTCCATGAAATCTATACCCCAAACATCAAAGATTTCACAAATCAAAATATTGGAAAGGGGCATTTCATTCCGTCGGGAAATGTTTCCCGATCTTTGGCATTTGTCACATGTGGACACGTACCTATGGGCATCTTTGAAAAGTGTGGGCCAATAAAAACCTGATTGCAAAACCTTGGCTGCAGTGCGACTAGCTCCAAAATGACCTCTTGCTCCATCTCCTCCTCGAGGACACATCTCCTTATGATCCGATCTGCACACAATTTATACAAAAAGGGTTCCTCCCACAGATAGTATTTTACATCAGAAATGAATTTCTTTCTCTGTTGATATGAAAGGTTAGGAGGAAGGACTTGTGCAGCTAGATAATTAACAAAATCAGCATACCAAGGATATGAGTATTCCTGTATTGAGTAAAGTTGTTCATCCGGAAATTCTTCTCGAATGTTACTGGTTATCTCCTCTTTTGAGCTTATCTTGTCCAACCGGGAGAGATGGTCAACAGCCAGGTTTGCAGCACCCTTCATGTCTCTAATCTCAATGTCAAACTCTTGCAACAAAAGGATCCACCTGATTAGTCTTGGTTTCGAGTTTTTCTTGGTAAGCAAGTGCCTTAATGCAGAGTGATCTGTGTAGACAACAACCTTGGACAATATCAGATATGAACGAAACTTGTCAAGTGCAAATATTACTGCTAGCAGCTCTTTTTCTGTAGTGGTGTAATTGAGTTGGGGTCCATTCAAGGTTCTGCTAGCATAGTAAATTGGCTGAAAATGTTTGTTCATTCTTTGTCCTAAAACAGCTCCTATAGCAGAATTACTTACATCACACATTAATTCAAATGGAAGGGTCCAATCGGGTGCTACCATGATAGGTGCATGGATTAATTTGTCTTTCAAGATGTTGAAAGCATGAAGGCATTCAATTGAAAATTCAAAAGTCACTTCTTTCTGAAGCAAGGTAGATAATGGCTTGGCAATTTTTGAGAAATCCTTAATAAACCTCCTATAGAATCCGACATGTCCTAAGAAACTTCTCAAAGAACAGACAGATGTTGGGAGTGGCAATTTTTCAATTGCCTCCACCTTGGCCTTGTCGACTTCTATACCTCTTTGAGAGATCTTGTGGCCAAGCACTATGCCTTCTTGCACCATAAAATGACATTTCTCCCAATTCAACACAAGATGTGTTTCTTCGCATTTAGTAAGCACTTGTTCCAGATTATTTAAACATTCATCAAACGAAGAACCAAAAACTAAAAAATCATCCATAAAGATCTCAATAAAATTTTCAACCATATCAGAAAACATAGACATAATACATCGTTGAAAGGTTACTGGGGCATTGCAAAATCCAAAGGGCATCCTTCGGTATGCAAAGGTACCATATGGGCAAGTAAAAGTGGTCTTTTCTTGGTCTTCTGGTGCAATTGGTATCTGGTTGTACCCTGAATATCCATCCAAGAAACAATAATACTCATGCCCAGCTAGCCTCTCTAACATTTGGTCCATAAATGGGAGAGGGAAATGGTCCTTCTAGGTGGCTTCATTTAATTTTCTATAGTCAATACGCACACGCCATCCAGTGACGGTTCTAGTAGGGATGAGTTCATTTTTCTCATTTGGAACAACAGTCATACCCCCTTTTTTGGGCACAACTTGCATAGGGCTTACCCAAGAACTGTCAGAAATAGGATAAATGATCCCGACATTTAACAGCTTAATTATTTCAGCCTTTACCACTTCTTTCATGTTGGGGTTCAGGCGCCTTTGGGGCTGAACGGAAGGCTTGATGTCCTCTTCCATCAAAATTCTGTGAGTACAGATTGATGGATTAATGCCTTTGATATCCTCTACCTTCCAAGCTATAGCATTTTTGTGTTCTCATAGCACTCTTAATAACTTTTCTTTTTGTAAGGGATTTAGTGCTGTGGAAATTATTACGGGGAGATCTGATGGTTCCTCAAGGAAAGCATACTCTAAATGGGAAGGTAATTGCTTCAATTCAAGGGTGGGGGGTTCTTGGGATGATGGCTTACCTGATGGTCCAAGCAATTTGCCTAAGTTCTCTAACTTGAGAAACCCCTTTCCCTTGAATTGAGGCTTATCATTTAGGTATGCTATCATGAGGTTTAATTCTTCATTTTCTCCTTTTTCAAGGTTTCCCTGCTGGAGGCATAGTTCAAGAGGATTAGCTAATCTACTTACCTGGAAGCATTCATCAATTGTCAATTCAATGGCATCAATCATAAAACAAGAATCATCACTAGAGGGTGCATGTTTCATAGTATCAAACATATTAAAAATAACCTCCTCATCTTGTTTCCTAAGGCTGAGTTGTCCTTGTTGGACATCAATCATTGCTTTCTCGGTAGCCAGGAAAGGTCTCCCTAAGATTAGTGGGACTTCTACATCTTCTTGCATGTCTAACACAATGAAATCAACTGGAAAAATGAATTTGTCAACTTTAACTAAAACATCTTCTATGATCCCCGTAGGATGTCTAATGGATCTTTCAGCCAATTGTAATGTCACTCTAGTGGGTTGGGGTTCATTCAATCCCAATTTCATGAAGATAGAATATGGCATTAAATTGATGCTAGCTCCTAGGTCACATAAAGCTTTTTCAATTTTTAGACTGCCTATAGTACAAGGAATAGCGAAACTCCCTGGATCTTTAAGTTTCTGAGGCAGCTTGTTCAGAAGGATAGCAGAACATTCCTCTTTTAAAGCAACTGTAAACACATCTCCCAGTTTCCTTTTGTTTGCCAATAAACACATCAGCAAAAGGAATATTAATGTGTAAACTTTTAAAAATTTCAAGAAACTTACCAAATTCCTTCTCCAATTTCAGTTGCTTCAGCCTGTTAGGGAATGGAACTTGTGGCTGCTGGTGCATCCCTTGTTGTGCTTCTGGGTGTTCCTTCTTCTGTTGTCCAGTCCCAAGACTTGTTTCTGCCTTGGGTTCAGCCCAATTCTTCTTTTCTACCTCGGACAACTCTTTTCAACTTCTTAAGGTAATAGCTTGCACCGGCTCTCGCGGATTCACTTCAGTGTTGCTTGGAAGAGTTCCCGACATTCTGGAAGAGATTAATTGTGCCAATTGCCCCACTTGGTTTTCTAGGTTTTTGATTGAGGCTACCTGGTTCTGGAACCTGGTTTTCGCACTTGTTATAAATTTTGTCATCAGTTCCTCCAAATTGGACTTTGGTTAGGGCTGATTATAAGTCTAGTGGAAAGGCTTTGAAGTATGTTGACTTGGTCAGGAATGATTTGAATGTCCCCTCCATCCTGGGTGAAAGGTATGGTGACTTTGGTAACCCTGCTACCTTAACGAATTACTGACATAGTCGACTTGTTCAGTAGATGGCCTGAACTGATTGCCAACTTGGCAGTCCATGCTGATGTGGCCTTCCCCACACAATTCACGAGTAAGAGGCTGTACATGCATGGCAGCTATCTGCGTTTCATCAATTTTCTTACTGAGTGCTCCTATTTGTGCAGATAGTGTTGTATAAGTATCAACATTATGTAGGCCTTGCTGCTTCCTAGTTTGAGTCCTTTCAGAATGCCCTTGATAGTTGTTGACTGCCATTTCCTCAATAAGTGCATGGGCAACCTCAGGAGTTTTATTATATATGGATCCTCTGGCTGCAACATCTAGTATGGTCTTATTTGAGTCAATAAGACCATTATAGAAAGTCTGCACTTGTAGTCAAATGGGGAGGCCATGGTGAGGAACTCTCCTTAGCAACTCCTTGTATCGTTCCCATGACTCGTATAAAGATTCCCCCTCTTGCTGGAAAAAAGTAGTGATGTCATTCTGAAGGGATGAGAGATCCATCCCATGGACGCCCAAAGATTGTGGAATAAGGGGCGAATTTCAAAAAAAAATTTCTCTCCCTTCAACTGGGAATCACATTCCCTATTTAGAAAATCATATTTTCAAGGATCATTCTTGAACCTTAAACTGAATCAGATCTGAACCAAAAGGAGTAGGGGAGAATTATACCTGATACGGAGAAGTAGTATCTCCCAACGGAGGTGTTCACGCCCAAGGAAGGATCCAAAAACTGCTCCCACTGAAGATGGCGCAGTGCAGGATGGAGCAGAATCAGCAGTGTTTCTTCTCCAAGAACTCTGTCCTTCGCAAGAATCAATAGGATGGTACGTGAGCACAGCTTCTTTTCAATCCTTTCTCAAAGAACTGATGTCAAGATCCAATCTTGACTTCTCCCACAACTGGAGATCGAATTGGCAAACAGGGCGGCAAAAACAAGGAGGCGGCAAGAGAGTATTCGCAGGGTGCAGAATTCTCTCTTCTTGATTTCAGCACTAAAGAAAATCTGATGTTGTGTGTCTTCTCAAGGTTGTCGCCCCCTCCTTCTTTTTTTGTTAACCTAAAAGGATTAGCTCCTAATCCAATTAGGAGCTGCTTATCCAAATCATATTTGGATAAGACTTCTCTTCAGGTGATAGGGATAAACCCTTATCTTATCTGCAAATTAGATTAGCTTTCTCCTAATCTCATTAGGAGGTTTCTAGATCTGAATCATATTCAGATCTGAACTCTCTGAGTGGATAAGATTAAGACCCTATCCTATCTGCTAATCCATCTCAGAATTCGCCCCTTTAATTAACTAAATGAATAGCGCAGTTTGAAATGGGTTTAGGCCCATTAAGCTTATGTGCTCACTTAACCTTCCTAATTGCTGCCTAGTTGGGCTTCCTTGTATGGCGTAGGACCCAAGCATTGATCTACACATCAGCCACATGGGTTTGGCCTAGCCTTTGTTACAAGGCTTGGCCAAATACATTGTTAAAGACAGTGCACCCCCTGAAACCCATCGAATGGGCTCTATGGGCCCAACACTTACCCTAAGTGGTCCCTGGGCCAAGCCACCTTGTAACACCCAGGGACTGTGGGCAGATGCAAGATTAGCCCATCAAGTATTATCTTCAATGGTCTTACACTCAACCTCTCAGCCCATAATGATCACACACTGCCCGACAAGAGAGGACCTCTCCCTCGGCTCCAAGGAACAGTGTTGCACTCTCCAATTATATGGATCCCGGGAATTAAATCCTTTTTGCAAACATTTGAGAAGCCATAATATACTTTTATATCTCATATAAAATATACTTTGCAAAACAAATCTCAATGGTTGAAATCGGCTGCCGGCAGTCTTGGTTTCCATCAGTGAGAGTGCATCCCCGATCATTAATTCTGTCCGACAAAGGGGCTGATCCTGTCACTATGATCACCCACTCAGATGAATTCTCGGACTGTCCCAACATACCCAGGTTTTGACCCCCGCTAAGGATCTCACTGATTGGTATATCAAAGACAGCCCAATCCGACACCTAGTGCAGTATCATAATCGAGTCTAGGGGTCGAGTGTAACTTTCCAGTTTTGCCCATCAATCTCCAAGGTCCAGGGCAATACTGGAAATCTGGTCCAGTTTAAAGATTCAATTAATCCTACACTGTATGTGCCTAGGGTCTCACCCTGGCAGCTGAGACAGGCCACCCCAACCGATTTGGTGGCACCACAGTGTCAGCCTTGTCAGGATAGGTCTCCCCAGACCGACCCACTAGCTGTGAACATTCTAAACTAACACGAGTCTCATTAAGTGTCCAGTTTAAGGGTATTGCACAGAAACATACCAAGGGAACATGAATCAAATATGCACTTTTATTCATTTACAATAAACTCATAAAGTACATCATTTTGATTGAAGCTAAGGGCATACAAAACTGTCTAACAGCTCCCACTTGCACTTAGGTCCAATCAGGTACTAGCCGGAGTCCCATGCTTTCCACGTGTTTCTCAAACACTTTCTATGATAGTGGCTTTGTCAATGGGTCTGCTACATTTTTCGCTGATGCTACCTTCTGAATCAGGACGTCCCTTCTACCAACAATCTCCCAGCAGTACGTGGTACTTCCTCTCGATGTGCTTCGACTTCGAGTGGGCTCGTGGCTCCATAGACCGAGCAATGGCTGTTGTCACACAACAATGGGATGGGTGATGTGCTGGACGGAACTACTCCCAACTCGTGAACGGACTTCTTCATCCACACGGCTTCTTTGGCAGCCTCACTTGCGGTAATGTACTCAGCCTCGGTTGTGGAGTCTGCAGTGGACCCCTGTTTGCTGCTTTTCTAGCAAACAGCACACGATCCTATCGTGAAAACATATCCAGATGTAGACTTTCTATCATCTGGGTCTGACTGGAAATCGGCATCTGTATACCCTTGGATCTGTAGTGAGCTACCATCGAATACTAGACAAAACTCTTTTGTCCTTCAAAGGTACTTAAGTATGTTTTTAACAGCAGTCCAATGCTCCTGCCTTAGGTTGGCCTGAAATCTGCTTACTACACTCACTGCCTGAGCTATGTCAGGACGAGTGCACAGCATGGCATACATGATGCTCCCTACGGCTGAGGCATAAGGAATATCTTTCATGCCATCAATCTCCTCAGAAGTCTTGGGAGACATCTTCTTGGAGAGAGTGACTCCATGCCTGAAAGGAACATTTTCTTTCTTGGAGTTTTCCATGCTATATCTCTTGACTATTTTGTCAATGTAAGTAGATTGGGATAATCCTATTATCCGCTTCGATCTATCTCTATAGATTCGAAGACCTAGTATATAGGAGGGTTCTCCAAGATCTTTCATGGAGAATTGTTGTGATATCCATACTTTCACCGTAGTTAACATTCCTACATCATTCCCAATGAGTAGAATGTCATCAACATACAGAACCAAGGACGTAACCTTATCTCCACTGTACTTCCTATAGACACAGGGTTCATCCGGATTCTGCTCGAAGTCAAACGATTTGACAGCAGAATTAAAACGGATGTTCCAACTTCTAGAAGCTTGCTTAAGTCCATAAATGGATCTGTTAAGTTTACATACCATGTTTTCCTGTCCTGCAGCAATGAAGCCTTACGGCTGCTGCATATAGATATCTTCAGTAAGATCTCCATTCAGGAATGCAGTTTTGACATCCATCTGCTAAATCTCATAATCATGGTATGCTGCTACAGCTAGCAGGATCCTAATGGATTTAAGCATGGCCACAGGCGAAAAGGTTTCCTCATAATCGATGCCCTCTTTCTGAGTGTACCCTTTCGCCACCAGACGAGCCTTGAAGGTCTCAACCTTACCATCGGGGCCCTTCTTCCTCTTGTAAATCCATTTGCAACCGATTGCCTTTACCCCGGAGGGCGGATCTACTAGAGTCCAGACTCCATTGGTCTCCATTGAGTCCATCTCTGCTCTCAGGGCCTCCACCCACTTCTGGAAATCTATGTCCAACATAGCTTCCACGTAAGTCACGGGATCCTCCTCACTAGTCGAGGTTTCCACCAGGTAACTATCCTGGTCATAACCATAACGGACTGGTGGCCTGGATACCCGAGTGGATCTTCTAGGTTGGTCGCTACCTGGAACTTGTGGGACATCTCCCACTGCTCCTGAGCTCTCCTCATCAAGAACAATTTCTTGATGATGAGTGTCCAAAATATAATCAGTTTCCAAGAATTGCGCATTTCGACTGCAGAACACTTTTTGCTCACTTGGGTCATAGAATAGATAACCTACAGAGCCTTTTGGGTAGCCTACAAATAGGCAACGATTGGTCTTGGGTTCCAACCTGTCTGCACTCATTCTTTTAATGTGTGCTAGACAACCTCAAATCTTTAAGTATCTGACACTTGGTTTCTTTCCAGTCCAAAGTTCATATGGAGTATTCGGAACCGATTTGGTTGGAACCCGATTCAGCACATAAATCGCAGTCTCTAATGCGTAACTCCAAAAGGATGTGGGTAACTTTGAGTGTATGAGAAGCGACCGGACCATATCCAATAAGGTCCTATTCCTCCTCTCTGAAACACCGTTAAGTTGTGGTGTAGCAGGAGGAGCTAATTGTGATACTATCCCATTGTCCTTTAAGTAGTCCCTGAATTCGTCAGAGAGATACTCGCCACCTCGATCTGATCGAAGGGCTTTAATTTCTCTCCCTAACTGTTTGTCGACCTCTTGTCTAAACTCTTTGAACTTTTCAAAGGATTCAGACTTGTGTCTCATTAGGTACACGTAACCATATCGTGAAAAATCATCTGTGAAGGTGATGAAATACACGTGTTGATTTCGTGTCCTAACACTCAGGGGACCACATACATCAGTATGTATTAGGTCAAGTGTGCCTGTACATCTTTCAGGCTTACCGTTAAATGGTCATTTCGTCATCTTGCCTTGTAGGCAAGGCTCACAAGTGGGAAGATCTTCTACAGTTAGAAAATCCAAAGGACCATCCTTTACCAATCTTGTGATTCGGTCAACACCGATGTGGCCAAGTTGGTAATGCCACAGACACGTGGGATTAACTGTATCACGGGCTCTCTTCTTGGGGATTTCTGCTGACGTGGTTTCGATTATGTTAGTTTCTAGAGAAGGATGTAGAACATAGAGACCGTTCTCCAGTTCCCCGTATGCGATGAATCTGTTGTTTCTTTTAATTGTAATCATATTACTAAAGAAGACAGAATAACCATCTGCACACAGTTTTGAGATAGAAATCAAAATTCTCCTTAAATTTTGAACATAAAGACAATCTTTCAGTACAATTATTCCTTCTCTAAAAAATAACTCCACGGTTCCTATGGCCGCGGCTGCAACAGTTGCAGTAGTCCCCAAGTAGAGTGTGACTTCTCCTTCACTCAGCCTTCTGCTTACCTTGAACCCTGTAGTGAGTTACACGCATGAGTTGAAGCCCTGGAGTCAATACACTAGGACACAGAAGCTACCAACAAATTGGTTTCTATAACACAAGTTTCGAAGTTACCTTTCTTAGATTCCAGGTAGGCAGGACAATTCCTTTTCCAATGGCCGGTCTTCTTGCAGAAGTGACAGGCATCCGATGCTTTGTCTTTCTTCTGCTTCTTGCTCTTAGTGGCTTTCTTCTGAGGCTTCTTTGCCTTCCTCTTTCTCTTGCCTGTCTTGCTAGCTTCAACAAGCATGGCTACAGGCTCATCCTTTCTAATCAGTTCTTCAGCTCTTTGCAACATATTGCTGAGCTCTTGCAAGCTGACATTCAGCTTGTTCATGTTATAGTTCATGATGAACGGATTAAAGGAAGGAGGCAAAGAATTAAGGATAGCATCTATCTGAGTTGCAAGTTCCAGCCCGGATCCAAGAGCCTCCAGTTCATTGATGTATCCCATCATCCGAAGACAATGGTCATGAACTTGTTGACCCTTGGACATTTGTGCGGTCATGAACTGTTTCAAGACCTTTTGTTGAGTAGAACGATTATGCTCTTCATACATCGTCCTGAGACTGTCCAATATGTCATTGGCAAGTTCGATCTGATCGAACTGTCTCTGTATCGGGTTGTCCAAGGAGGCAATGATGTAACACCGGGCAAGGGAGTTTTTCTCTTCCCATTCTTGATAGTCTCTCCTTCGGGCCTCAGAACCCCTATCACCCGGATGCTCCGGGGCAGGATTCTTTGCCACTTTGTCTAGCTTTTCAGAAGGTAGGACCAGCATAAGGTTCCTATACCAGTCAGCATAGTTTGGGCCCTTCAACTTGTTGTCATCAAGCAGTTTTGCAAATGATACGTTTGCCATTTTCTGATAAAAGAGCAAACATCAGTCCACAACCTAATTTGATTCATGTTCATTTCATAGATATGGATTTTAATCTATGATCCATTTCCATTTATTCATCTCTGAGATTTCCCTCCTTTCTCAGTGACAGAGACTACGAGTTGTCTCTGGAAATGTGGGAAATCACATAGGGTGCATGGAGCCAACTGTTTCAGCTGCATAACCCCATCACCTTTCTGTGAAGGATCATATCCACTCATCATATGAGTTTTCCCTTTGGCCTCTGTCAGGCAAGGTTCAAAGCCGTTTTCAGGTAAACCTTTCTGTCCAATGAGTGCTTACCCATCATATTCGTGAACGCCAAGGTACCATGAGAGAGTTCCCATTTTCTGGTGAAGCCCCTCCCACATCGGTCTATGACGCCCCTATCATCATATGAAACACTCAGACAAGCCCAACAGCAAATGGATAGCCCATTTTCTGGTGCGTTTCCTCATTACTGAAAGACCCATCCTCATGCTAATGATGGAAGGCCTTTAGAGAGTTCATCATATGAATCTCCCTATCACATGCACTCATATTAGCCGGAGGGAACACTTAATTACGCCCTAGTTATTATTTTAGGTCAAACCAAAGTGGCTCCCACTGACTTTCATAAAGCTAGATTTCGGTGGGCCTAAATCGGCTAGGGTTCCGCACGTAACCTCTTGATGAGGTGTGGGGCCCACCACTGAGGGAGGTCATCCAATGACCAAAAGGGACACCATGGCAATGATGTGCATTCAGCCATGGTGTAAGCAAGAGCCACTGTCGATTGAGCATGGGCCAAGTATTTATGGCCCATGTACGTAGCACATCACACATCCATACATCACATGCAGGGATAAATTGATCCAATCAATTAATCATCTGTAAGGCCCATTTGAAGCCCATAATATTAACCATTAATATTATCTAGGTATATGGGCCGAATGGTTCAGCCCATATAGCTTTAAATGTTAAGTGGGCTTTTAGCAGTTTTAACCTTTTAAAACTGGGCCTTTACAGGTTGGGCCGAATTAACCATTTAATTAAACACCAATCCTTAGGCCCATTAGTGGGAAAATTAGGGCTGACTTTCAGCCTTGATTAAACCCTAGATTCGGTTCAAACTATTTGAACCAATCTTGGTTCAAATGGGTCTAGGGTTTGATCTTTAATTAAATCTTTAATTCAAGAAAATAATTTGAAATTAAATACTGATAAAAGAAAAACAAGAATCAGTCAATCAGGGCTATTTGCACAATCCATCCTGCAAAATAGAGGTTAGATCACAGAATGCAGTTTCAAAAACTGCAAATCGCAGATAGCGATTCTCCCATCTGCGAAATCTCCTTCTCTGCGAAATCTCCTTTTCTGCGCCGCCATCTTCGATCCAAAATAAAATAAATAGAAATCCTATTTCTATTAACAATTACATCAGATCGAATACCTATACATTGAGTCTATAAATAAAAAAAAAATTATTTATAGACCAAAATAATTCAAGAACTGCAAAATCGCAGGTTCCCTGCGCAAACCAAGAACTCGATCTCCTCTTGTACGAACAGCCCATAAATCAAGAAAATCATAAAGAACAATTCTAAATAATAATCAGATTTATGTAAAATTAATTTCAGATTATTCGCCCATTCAGTTTGGGAACAAATTTCCCAAAACCCATATCTGCGCAAATCGGGTAGAACACCTTCTGCCCATTTGCGCAGGTTCAGATCTGAAACAAACTGGTTCAAGATTTGAACCTGGCTCTGATACCACTGAAGGGATGAGATCCATCCTATGGACGCCCAAAGATTGCGGAATAAGGGGCGAATTTCAAAAAAAAATTCTCTACCTTCAACTAGGAATCGCATTCCCTATTTAGAAAATCATATTTTCAAGGATCATTCTTGAACCTTAAACTGAATCAGATCTGAACCAAAAGGAGTAGGGGAGAATTATACCTGATACGGAGAAGTAGTATCTCCCAATGGAGATGTTCACGCCCAAGGAAGGATCCAAAAACTGCTCTCATTGAAGATGGCGCAGTGCAGGATGGAGCAGAATTAGTAGTGTTCTTCTCCAAGAACTCTGTCCTTCGCAAGAATCAGCAGGATGATACATGAGCACAACTTCCTTTCAATCCTTTCTCAAAGAACTGATGTCAAGATCCAATCTTGACTTCTCCCACAACTGGAGATCAAATTGGAAACAGAGCGGCAAGAACAAGGAGGCGGCAAGAGAGTATTCGCAGGGTGCAAAATTCTCTCTTCTTGATTTCAGCACTAAAGAAAATCTGATGTTATGTGTCTTCTCAAGGCTGCCGCCCCCTCCTTTTTTTGTTAACCTAAAAGGATTAGCTCCTAATCCAATTAGGAACAGCTTATCCAAATCATATTTGGATAAGACTTCTCTTCAGGTGATAGGGATAAACCCTTATCTTATCTGCAGATTAGATTAGCTTTCTCCTAATCTCATTAGGAGGTTTCTAGATCTGAATCATATTCAGATCTGAACTCTCTGAGTGGATAAGATTAAGACCCTATCCTATCTGCTAATCCATCTCAGAATTTGCCCCTTTAATTAACTAAATGAATAGCCCAGTTCGAAATGGGCTTTAGGCCCATTAAGCTTATGTGCTCACTTAACCTTCCTAACTACTGCCTAGTTGGGCTTCCTTGTATGGCATGGGACCCAAGCATTGATCTACACATCAGCCACATGGGTTCGGCCCAGCCTTTGTTACAAGGCCTGGCCAAATACACTGTTAAAGACAGTGCACCCCCTGAAACCCATTGAATGGGCTCTATGGGCCCAACACTTACCCTAAGTGGTCCCTGGGCCAAGCCACCTTGTAACACCCAGGGACTGTGGGCAGATGCAAGATTAGCCCATCAAGTATTATCCTCAATGGTCTTACACTCAACCTCTCAGCCCATAATGGTCACACACTGCCCGACAAGAGAGGACCTCTCCCTCGACTGCAAGGAACAGTGTTGCACTCTCCACTTATATGGATCCCGGGAATTAAAACATTTTTGCAAACATTTGAGAAACCATAATATACTTTTATATCTCATATAAAATATACTTTGCAAAACAAATTTCAACGGTTGAAATCGGCTGCCGGTAGTCTTGGTTTCCATCAGTGAGAGTGCATCCCCGATCATTACCTTTGTCCGACAAAGGGGCTAATCCTGTCACTATGATCACCCACTCAGATGAATTCTCGGACTGTCCCAACATACCCAGGTTTTGACCCCCGCTAAGGATCTCACTGATTGGTATATCAAAGACAACCCAATCCGACACCTAGTGCAGTATCATAATCGAGTCTAGGGGTCGGGTGTAATTTTCCAGTTTTGCCCATCAATCTCCAAGGTCCAGGGCAATATTGGAAATCTGGTCCAGTTCAAAGATTCAATTAATCCTACACTGTATGTGCCTAGGGTCTCACCCTAGTAGCTGAGACAGGCCACCCCAACCGATTTGGTGGCACCACAGTGTCAGCCTTGTCAGGATAGGTCTCCCCAGACCGACCCACTAGCTGTGAACATTCTAAACTAACACGAGTCTCATTAAGTGTCCAGATTACGGGTATTACACAGAAACATACCAAGGGAACATGAATCAAATATGCACTTTTATTCATTTACAATAAACTCATAAAGTACATCATTCTGATTGAAGCTAAGGGCATACAAAACTGTCTAACACATTCCTCATTTTAGCAGTTTTAGAAGGGGAAAAATATTTAGAGAGAAAGAGGCTGGCCATTTCATCCCACGTAGCTATTGATCCTGCTGGTAATGAATTCAACCATGTTTTGGCTTTATCCTTCAAAGAAAATGGGAATAACCTCAGCCTAATGGCATCATCACTTACTCCATTGTGTTTGAAGGTGTCACATATTTCTAAAAAGTTAGAAATGTGTGCATTGGGATCTTCGTGGGCCAAACCACAGAATTGCACCGTGTTTTGAATTATTTGTATGATGGCTGGTTTGATCTCAAAGTTGTTAGCAGCAATATTGGGCCTGATAATGCTGGAGGCAGCTCCAGTGAGTGTGGGTTTGGCATAATCCATCATAGTCCTCTGTTCAGCTATTTCTTGAGCTTCTTGAGCTTCTTGCTGGACTTGTCTGGCTGCTCTTAGACGGACACAGAGAGTTCTTTCAATCTCTGGGTCGTAGAGGATTTCCTCCAGCTCGACTCTGCTTGTCAGAAACTATGAAAGTTAAGGCAATAAACAAGATAATACAAAAGAATATAAATAACTAACCTTATTACAACTGAAAATGTATAGTGAATTATTGGAATACAAAAACCTACATCCTAAAATAAATAAATGCAGCTATCTAAAAACAGATCTGAACCAACATCTTATTCAATATACAGAATTCAGTAGCAATTTACAAATTCTTAATCAGTAACCTCTGAGAGTAGAACAACAGTTTACAAATTCCTTCTCTTCACATTGCTGAAATCAGTAATGAGATTACACAGATCTGAACTGCTGAGACCTGAAATCTCAGTAGCTACTGAGAACAGTACTATATAGATCTGAAATCAGATCTGAAATCTTAGCAGCTACTGAGGACAGCCATATGCGGATCAGCAGTGACTGTGTTCAGGTCTGAGCTTCAAATGGAAAGGCTACTGCGTGCTACTGAAGGTCAATACACAGAGCTGAAATCAGTGTAAATAGGATTGTGAGATAGCAATTCAGATATCAGTTCTACACAAAATTGAGATCAGATCTGAAATCTCAGAAGCTACTGACAACACCAATAACAACAGCTACTGATACTTAGAACAGTTGTGACTGCTACTGAGATCAGATCTGAATTCGGTAGCCACTGAGAATAGTACAATTGTGTTCAGATCTGATTGCAGAAGTGATAGGTAAGGTAATCAAATCTGAAGTCTCATTATTTTCATAAGAAAAAGCAGACCAAAAAGAGCAGAAGGTAAAGCAACTATACTGAGTTCAGATCTGCAATCTAAGTTCACACCACTAACCTTATTGAGTACAGATGCTATGCATGGTTTTTACACATTCAGATCTGAAATTTATGAGGGTACATGTATAAATCATTTACACATTCAGATCTGCAATCTTAGATTTCAGTAGCTTGCATGGCTGCCATCTACTGTGATCAGGGCTGATGTGAGAATTCAGCAAGGAGAATTGGTGTATACAGATCCGAAATCAGTGGTTATGAATGGTAGCAAAGTTTCAGGTTTGTATATCAGATCTGTTCTAACTTGCTTCTCATAAGACCTGCTAAATCTCCGAATTGATGTAGGTTTCAGATCTGAAATCATGGTGAATACAGGTCTGATTTCAGATTTGAAACTTTGAATTGAAAGCACCAAGTTAAAACAAAAATGCTTCATTAAGTGTTCAAATCTGATTGCAAAAGTGATAAGCAGTGAGATCAGATCTGAACCACAAAATATGCAAGCAATTATAGCAATAAGTTCAGGTCTGAATTCTATAAATCATAGTTAATGCAATCAGAACTGTACTAGCCGCCTATGCATCATTCAACCATATATTGATAATTTTCTTTTTTTTTTCTTTTCTTTTGAGATTAAATAGAAGACAAAGAAGTAATACAACTATACTACTGAACAAAAACAGAAACCAAATATGAAGCAATTCAGCAATAGGAAAGAAGACCAGCTTCATCAGTAATGAAAGCTATTGCATTCAAATCTGAATTCTAAGATGCAGAATTAAAAATCAGCAATGTATGCAGAGCTAAAAATCAGATTAACAGTAATAGGAAAATTCAGATCTGAATTATACTACAGATATCAGAAAATACAGATCTGAATCCTACTACAAAGGAAAGAGAATTCAGATTAACTAGTGTAGAACAAAAAGAAAAGATTACCTAAATCAGTAATGTGAGTGTGTGCAGATCTGAAGGACTACATCTACCAGCTATACTACTGAATTAGAACAGCTATGTATATTTTTTTTCTGGGTATTCAGATCTGAATTCTGATTTCAACAATGAAAAGTAATGTATACAGATCTGAACCACACCCTTTTTATCAAATATGCAAACTAGAATGCAGCTCTACTACTGAGACTAAATCAGAAATCAAAGATGAAGTAGATCATTAATAGGAAAGAGAACTAACTAGATCAGCAATGGAGTTTCATGCATACTAATTTGAACTATAATGCACCGAATTGAAAATTAGATTAACAGTGGCTAATTGTTCCTAATATTGGTACAATAAGTCCCTGGCAACGGCACCAAAAACTTGATGTGTGGCTCATTGTAACACTAGCAAGTGCACTAGCCGCCCAAGTAATAGAGTAGTGAGTAGAGTATCATTCCCACGAAGACTTATGTAGCAACTACTAGTAATAAATCAGTCTACTGTTATCTGATCAGCTGAAATGTAAAACTAATGAAAATCTGAAATTCTAACTACAAAGTTATTTCTAATACATTGGACCAAACACCTTGTATGCAAGTGAGGAGACAAGCTAAAGATGCATAGAAAAATAAATTCAGCAACTAGTTTTCTAGGCAATTCGAGTAGAATAGGATTCAGCCTTGGTTTGGTGAAATCCCAAAGCAATGAACAGCCTCTCTCGAGCACATGTTCAAACTATGCATGAGTGATGGTCCTTATATCTCTATCAAGGATCTAATCACCATGCATGCATTCAGATCTACCAATTCTAGGGCTTCATTCAGCTGGATGATCATCAACTCAGCTGAATGAACACCAACCGAATTGTGCAAGTTATCTCTAACCTTGCACTCAATTCGGCTCTTGATTGGCAGATCTGAAATCTTAGAGTCTTTTTCAAGCACTCTAGTTATTCCAAGAAAGAGAAACAATTCGGCCAAACTGAATTAAAGCTACATGAATTCTTTCTCAAGTAATTCAGGTATTACAAGTTCATGATCTGAAATCACAGATCTGATTTTATAGAATGACAGTTTGGATCTCACTATTTCATGATCTGAATTTACAGATCTGAGATTGGAAAATAGCAATTCATACCTTGTAAATTCATGATCTGAAATTTCAGATCTGAGATTTCAGAATAGCAGTTCGGCCAACAAACCACAATTGATATTCCAAACAAGAAACTTCAAGATTGAATCTACTTTACTCGAATGAACTGAGAAAACAAATTACAGAATTGAATTTGCATAATACATGCTTTGATTACAACAAGAAAGGAAAATTTGATAGAGAAATTACATAAATCTTAGCTGAATTCGATTACCAATTTGTGTAGAAATCAAGTGAGGACGAAACCTTGATCTCCAATTGCTTTCTGCCCCTTCGAATTCAGCTTCTTCTTCTCTTGAATCTGCTTGTTCCTCCTCTCTTCTCCTCTCTTGCGCCTATCTCTCTCTCTTCTCTCTTAGAACAAGAGCTCAAGGAGAGTTTGAAATCAGATGTTGGACCCTTTTTCTCCCTCTAGAGGCCTCCTTATATAGGCTTTCAAGGAAGCTCTTGTTTCTTCTTGAAGTCTCTAGAATTGGGTGTATTACACCCCTCATGAACCTTCTAGAGTGCTCCCTCCTTCTCTTCAAGAAACTTTTAGGAGTTGCCACCCCTAGCTCCCTTTGGGTTGCTATTTGGGCTGCAATTTAGCTTGCTTTTGAGCACATGTGGGCTGCACTCTAGGCTGTTCTTTGGGCTGAAAATGGGTTGGGCCGAAATTTCCTTCTTGCCAGGCTTCTTCCCTTGGGTTTTCCAGAGTTAGCTTGCACTACTTGGGCCGAATGAAACTCCCTTGCTCTCAAGGCTGGGCTGGGCTGGGCTGAATTTGATAAATTTTGGGCTTTCTTTTCTTGCTTTTGCCTTCTTTTTCTTGAGTTGGCTGCCCCTGAATTCTTTATTGCAATTAAGATAAAAATAGGGCAAAATTTAATTAAACCGGCATAAAATTTAATGCAAAAACCTCATAAAATATAGATAAATTGTAGGTTCATCAATCCATATCATGGCTTGGAAATCAGAAAAGTGTAGTCTGGAGCAATGCTAAATTCAATGTTTATCGAGAAAATGGCGTATTACTATCAACAGTGCAATGATGTGACATCATCTTGAACGTTGAATAATATAGATCAATGTTAAAAACGTTACTACCAGCATTGATACCAAACAAAACCAATATTATTTTTTCAAAAAACATCAATATGGTAGCACCGATTCCAAACAAAAAAAATGGTGATTAAAACAATGCAATTAATGTTCCCAGCACTGATACAAACACCTAATATATTGAATGTTCTCATCTTGAGCCAAAGGTCTCCGACGGATCACACCAGGCGTTAGTTTTGGTTTTGCGGTGTCTGACCCCTGAAATTATGGTTCAATTTTTTTCAACTCACACTTTTTTTCTCGATTTTCAGGTTGAAAGAGGATTTGGTCCTGGACCCTGGACCCTTGTAGTATGAAGGTATTTTCTATGCACAGTTGTAAAAGGCTGTACAAACGGTATAAGCACTGAAGCCAATCTCTCAGCTCACACATGATCGGTCTGACATAAAAAAGTTAATGTCGTTATCATTCTTCCATTCCATTTTCTCCCCACCTCCCCTCTCTCAATCTCCATCTTTTTTTTCTTTTCTTTGTTTGCTTTCATATTTGGCATTTCTTTTTTTTTTTGTTAAAGTAATTTTAGATCAGGTAATTGGATGTCCAATGTTGGTCGTCAGGTATTTTCAGAAATTTTTTCTTTTTTAAGGTTTCATTGGAATTGAATTTAAATCGATTTTGTGTGGGATATCCAATAAAATTATCGAATTCAATTCAAATCTTTATTTTACAAATCTATCGTATTTTTATTGAATTTAAATTAAGGCTGTTTACAGGTCGGTTTGATTTATTTATAGTAAAATTTACACAACATTTTGGCAACCAAATTGAACATCTCGAGTTGGCTATTATGCCATCCAACATAAAAATGTTGTCCTTCAAACCAAATCAAGACCTTCTGTAAATACAAATTTTGTGATAAATTTGGAGTACAAAAATTAATGCGGATAAATTTAAAGGAATTTAACTTTTTTTCAGAAATTTAAATGGGATATAAACTCTCTTTTTTTTTGCAAATCAAATTCTCTGATTCTCTTGTCTTGGACGAAAGCCAAAACCGCGACTAGAACTTATAATTATGAAAAGCAAGTAATGCCCAACCTTGTGTTAACAAAGATTTACTCACGCTCAATCAATAATTAGAACGTGAACAACCGAAAGTAATGTCTTCGCTTGTAGAATTGACGGAAGTCTTTTGGATCACGGGAGTTTGAAGATCGGAACTTCATGGGTTGATGTTATAGCAATTTAGGTGCTTCGGCAATTGAAGAGTTAGAGTCCTCCTTTTTTCTTCTTTCGTTTTCAAAAGCAAAAGAAGCGATCAGAGATAGACGGAAACGGTCGGAGATGAACGGAAGTGGTGGTTGAAAGGGGGGAGCCGAATTGGAGAAAGACCATCCAAACAAGTAGACCCCCCATCCCCTTTTATAGTGAAAGACCTTGTCCAATTCAGATTTGATTGAGAATCAAGCATTTAATTTGGGGGACCCACAAGATTTTAATTTGTGGTTTAATTTAAAGACCTATTAAGAAAGGAATTGGATTTGCCCCCCTCCCATTTAAAGACACATGCCACTTGGCAAAAAGGGGTTGGGCCTAATGCAACTTTTACTTTATTTGTACTTCCAAACTTAGCCGAATAATCAATCTCTCTTGTGATAAATTTATGATTCTAATTAGAAGTTAATTAGGAAATGAATTGGATTTATCCTCCTATTTAAAGACCAATGCCACTTGGCAAAGAGGAATTGGATCCATACAATTCCCCAAACTTCTTTTTTTTGGCCGAACTTGACTTCCCAACTTTGGCTTAATCCATCAAGCCTTCTTGTATAATTTCCTTTTTAAATAGGATTCTTTAAGATTTAGGAGATCTGCCCTTTGAATGGCAGGTTTGAATTTAGGACTTCACTTTTTTTTTTTTTTTCCTTAACTACTGCAATAAAAATTTGGAGTTTAAGCCCATGTGCTTAACTCTTTCTTGGGCCAATTCTTTTCAGTGGGCCCAATTGCTCCAAATAGGCTCGTCTCCCTTTCATTTTTTTGTTTTTTTATCAACAAATGCCCCAAGTCGGTGGTTGCTATTGTAATTAGCAATTGCACCTCTCACTGAACCACCCAATTACAAAATACGGAAAGGGGAGATTCACTTTCTATTTAGTTTTTTTTTTATGATTATTATTCTTTTTAACAGCTGCCCTTTTTGACTTTGTAGAAACTTCATATAATGTAATGAGGCTGCCGCACCATGCTTTAAGCACATCTCCCAACTTCTGTCGCACCTCTCAACACTAGGCATCCTTGTATAGTGGACTGACATCAATCCTTCCCGTAACAGTCACTCCTTGTAGAGATCAGGTATCCTCTCCCAACTTCTTGCTTCTCTTCTTTGCTGGATAAACTGATGCCATTGACTTGTTTAGCAACCATCAAGTCTAAGACAAAAGTGACGTTATTGACTCTTCTTCACTTCCTCGTTTCTCGTCTCCTTTTTTATTTATTTATCAAGGCTGTGACTTTGTCTTTAGAATCATCTCTAGAATTACCTTCGAAAATCACTATTCTACTAAAAAAGAATTCGAAAATAAAAATTAAAAAACCAAAAATAAAATAGGATGACTATACCTAAAACTTAATGCAATTAATCTCTCTTTTTTTCTCTTCTGCAGTCCCATAATGCTCCGATACCCCACTTTTCGCTATTACGTCCTGTAAAATCAAAGAGAAATAAGAATTAAATTGAGATAACGGATCAAGTAATCAAACAAAAAAGAAAAAAATAATAAAACAAATCCGGACAAAGTAAATAAAAATTTCTCCGTGCTTCCCCAGCAACGGTGCCAAAAACTTGGTGTGTCCGGAAGCGTGTCGTTAAGCACTTCGGAACACCAGTTTAATATTTATAAAATTTTTTTCGATTCTCAAACAATTACAAACGCGGTAAAATGATGAGAACGGGTCGTATCCACAGGGAAGCGGGGGAAAAATTAATACGTACTCAAATCCGGACAAGAGAACACAAGATGGAAGATGGAAGTGCAGAAATATAAAAATTGATTAATTAAACTAAATAAGATAGCATTCAAACATTGCAGAAATTAAAAGTGCAGAAAAATAAATAAATAAATACAGCAATAATTAAATAAAAGAAACTAATTAAAATGTTTGTAATCCGATTAGAGGTAGCAATCTCTGGATCTCTCCTTCGACTCGAACTTCTCGAGCTAGGCCTTTCGTCTTACCTGGCTGAAATACAGATCTGCAGAAAAGAAAATGAAAATCAAATAGAATGAAAAAAAATTGTAGAAATGAAATAACGAAACTAGAATTAAAAGAACAAAAATAAAATCAAAGACTAATGGTTGGGATCCAAATCCAGAGGTGGTAGTAGTGGTGTTGGCGAACTGCAAGCAAGAACACCTGGGCATCCTCCTCTTCCTCTACCCTTGAACTTCTCAAGATCAACCATGTGTCTTACTTGGGAGCAGAATCCAACCCTTTCTTAGGAGCTATTGGGTCATTTTTATAGAAAAAGGTGGATACAATTGGGATTAGAGAGAAAGAAGGGGGCGGAAGTTGGGTTTTAGCAAAGATATGGGCGCCCTAGGGTTTCTAATGGAGGGTTAGGATGGTTTTGGGGTGATCCTAGGGCTGAGAAGAAAAGGAGATGGCACCCAATATTACGTAGGGCTGAGATTTGGGTGCCTAGAAATGAATGGAAGAGATTGAGGTGCCTAGGGTTGAAAGGTGGAGATTAAAAGATGTGGGTGGTGCCCTAGAGTGGATGGCTGAGATAAAAGATGGAATTGAGGGCTGATATCTAGTGGTTAGGGGCTGAATGGTGAGGATTAGCAGTTAGGTGGTGCCCTAGGGTTTAAAAGCTACAAAAGAGTGACCTAGAATGAATGGTGGAGATTAAGAGTGGAGGGTAGAGATTAAACAGTTGGGGGCGGCTTGGGTTTGCTAAGGAGGAAAAGAATTGGTTAAAAGGCTTCCTAGGGTTTGCTAAGGAGAGGGGAGCATGCTAATATAGTAGGAGGGGCACCAAACTAAGTTTAGCAGATAAGAGGCGCCCTCCTGTTCTCAGTTTTTCACAAAAACACCCCCTCTCTCAGTTGAACTTCACACCAGCTTCCCAAAAACTGCATTTCAGTCGTCTAACTTCCCCAAATTTTCACAAAATTTGTATAGAACCCCTCAGAGGTCACAACATTGAATTTAACTAGGAAAAGGGCATGCTTTGACTATTCTAAGGCCGAAAATACCCTTGAAATGATGCCCTTAAGACATCAAAATGCAGAGTTATCACACCCCCCAACATAACCATTGCTAGTCCCTTAACAATGCGGCCTTAAAATTACACTGATCATAGAGATCCTTCCCATCTCAAGATCATCCCTAATAGAATTAGTCAGGTATCTTGATTCCAGCATTCTCAATCTCTGTATAGATCGGTATTGGGCTTAAGGGGTAAAACTATCTTACTTTGAATATTACAAAAACTTGGCTTAAAAATGTTATTTACCCTTCTATTTGCAGTCTGTCTTAATAAGCTGAGATTGATTTTTAAAATCAGACATGTATTCTTCTTATCATTTTTTATAGTGGATTTCTACCCTGAACTTAATTTGCACAATTATTTCTATTGTTACCTTCCACCGTTTGACGTGAATCTCGACACTTGCCTTAGGTGAAGAGACCCGGTTACTAAGTCTAGGGTATCCATTGACCTTTTATTCTCTCTTTCTCTCTCTCTCTCTCTCTCTTTTTCTTTGCAACACTATTTAGTGCAGTCCACTATTTCTAACAATTTGAAAAATTTTTTTCTAATTTCTCCATCTTTCTCTTCTTATCTTGGTAGAGGCAAACTTGAGAGTATTTTCCAATTTCTAAACGGTTTCAACAATATTCAAATAAGACCAATTTTTACTCCTATCACTTGCTACCAATTTCTACAAAATTTTAAATTCTTTTATCAGTTTCCTTAACTTTTTCTGTTTGGGAATCTCTTTTAATGGAAAAATGTTAATAATTTTTCAGTGAAATTTTAATTCTACATTTGTAAAGGCTTAGCTTCTCATCCTTTTTTTTTCAATTTTTCTCTTTCTCTTTCCTCACCCCCCAACTTAAATGTCATTGTCCCTAATGGCATGACTAGAATGATGCAAAAAAGGATTTGGTCCAAAGGGAACAATGAATAGGGTTTTTTTGAGGGGCTCAAGGTCTGCCACCTGGTCTCGAATCAAAAGAAGAAAAAGAACTCAAATCCTAAAAGCAAAAGTAGTTGAAAACAAGGCTCAGACTGGGCTAACCAAGGGGTAAATAGATTATTTAAAAAGTCATCCACTATATCTACCTTGAACTCATCTTCCCCTAGGTTTGGATACTTAGAGGCACTACAAACGTTTAATCAGACTTTCTGCACCCCTAATGAAAAGTTCATTTCTCCCGATTTACAGTTGATGTGTGTATTGGCCGTTGCTAGAAACAGACAACTTAAGATTATGGGATATGGTTCAATTCCTTGGTTGGGGTCATATTTGGGACGATAAAATCTATTAGGAAGTGACAACCCTCTACCCTGACAATGACGTCCTCAATAACACTTCAAGGAGTCTTGACTGACCAATCAGCGAGTTACAGAATTATCGGGGTAGGTTTTAACTCGCCGGTCCTGAACCTATCATAAATGAACGGAAGTAGATTTCTACTGGCCCCAAGATCCAATAGGGTTCGATCGAAGGTGATTCCAGAGATGACACGACTCGTGAGAGGAGCACCAGGGTCTTTCATTTTACAAGGAAGTTGGTTTAGGAGAATTGCACCAACTCTCATCGTTTGAGTACACAGCTCTTTTAAGAACTTGGCATAGGCCAAGACATGCTGGATCATGTCGAGGAGAGGGAAGTTAATATGGACTTCCCAGTTCTCCTCGTTGCGAGTCTCTTTGTTCTTTTGCGTCGGCCCGACTATGAGTGCAGTTGGAAAGGGGATCATAGGTTGGTTCACTAAAGGCTTGTCTTCTAAAGTTTCCTTTCCTTCTTCTTCTCCCCCCAGCTTAAGGTCTTCTTGCTCCTTTTCACTAACTCTCTTTTTCTCACATGGGTCCTCTAAAATCCTCCCACTCCTTAAGGTTGTAATAGGCTTGGTATTTTCAAGCTGAAGGTTCTTAGGAAGTGGTTGAATTTGTTGAGGAGGAAAACTCGGTGGCTGATTTCTAGGATTCACAACCGGTTGACTTGGTAGTTGCCCTACTTCTCTCCTCTTCTTGGCTTCAGCTAATTGTCTTATTTGGCTCTCTAATCTATCGATGGATTGCTACTAATTTAGGATCAGCTGCATGAATTGGCCATCGACTATGCAGGTCTGAGGAGGTTGTGGGTAAGCCTGATAAGGTTGGGCCGGTTGCTTCCTAGGATACATCTACTAGAATTGGCTCTGCCCTTGTAGCCTCTGAAATTGCTGGGCCATGGAGTTTGATGAGTGGTACTGTTGGGACTGTATATAGGTTTTACATGGTTGAACCGGTTGAGTCCTAGGGTAATCTTTGTACTCCCAGTGGGTCTGGGCTTCAGACCATTGAGAGTGCACATCTGGCAGGGAGGTTTCTTGGGCTTGGGCCCTATAAGTGAAGTTGGGCTGATTTTCCCACCCAGGGTTATATGGACTAAAGAATGGGTTAGCATTAGATTGGAAAAATCTATTGGCCGCATGTCCTTGGTTTGGATTGACTGGTTGACATGAGCATGCCGTAGGGCACTGTCTAACATGATGGGCTGGGCTTGCACAGATGGAACATGATGGATAGGATGACAAGGTTGGGTATAGGCCACTTTGTTGACAATATGCAAGACTTGGTCAATTCTGTGGACCATCCCATTAATCTTGTCTAGTTGTCGAGACACATGGTTCCTAATGGAGGAGAATTTGGCCCGACCTCGTGAAAGGGAGACACGTGGATGTGACTCAGCATAAGCGACAACTCGACGTAATCAAATCGGCACGTGGACATGACTCAACACGGGTGACAAATCAGCATAAATCAGCTGGCTACAAAGGGCACTTCGGCATTCGTGTCAGGGCGGACCTAAGGAACACGAGCTCGAGAAGCTTGCTACCAATCAGCTCGCCTACCGTTCAGACCTCCGCATGGCAACCTCGAGGAGCACACCTCCGTACTTTGTATCCCACAGGACCGTACTTTGTAACGGTTACATTAGTTCACCAACTCCTCGGTTCTGACGGTAAGAGACAGTCTTACCGTTTGACGGCATTTCACCCACCTAACACGCAAGCAAGTCCCATCACAACAGGGATCCAGTAACCGTTCCACCAACCCGCATGGACTCTAGTATATAAAGACTCCGTCCCCCTAGGGGCAAGGGTACGTTCTATTTTTGTTGTTGTGTGTGTAATCTTTGCTCTCTAGCTCTCTCACTGTTATCATCTTCAAGCTCTCTACTACCATTGTGTTCTAACTTAGCCATCGGAGTGTCCCTGCCGGGTGAGCCACCCCAAGGTCTCTGACTCATCTCTTTCAGGAACCCTAGTTCTCGTCGTTGCTGACAGCCAGATCGTATCCAGCAGGGAGCAGCCGGATTATGCCACATCAATTCCAATCCATCTGTGGTTCAGGTTGGAAGTAGTTTCTCATTCCACAAACTCCGACCATTGAATTCATTTTGTTTTAACCCCCTTTTTCTTCTTCTTCTTTTTTTTTGAAATTTAAAATTCAAATTTTGAATTTTAATTTCAAATTTTGATTTTGAAATTTAAACTCAAATTTTTAAATTTCTCCCCTTTTTATGTTTTTATTTTTTTATTTTTTATATTTTTTTATATTTATTATTTTAATTTTCTATCTTTTTTTTTAATTCAAAATTTAAATTTTTGAAATTTAAATTCAAATTCAGATTTTAAAATTTAAATTCAAATTTGAACTTTTAAATTTAAAAAATGCAAGTAAATCAAGCACACAACCTAGGGGATGACCTAGGGTTTCCTAAACTAGTGGTTCAACCAATGTGAATCCTTTTAGGTTCACTTGGAATTACACCACTTCCCTTGGTTAGCTAGGTAAGAGGTGGGGATGTGGGAGGCTCCCCTTGCTCTCGCAAGGACCTAATTAAGTAACCACAAAACCTGCTTAGGCGTAGCTGTTTAACCTCTTTCCTTAGACACCAACCACCAGTTGTGGAAAGTAATTACAAGCTTTCCTAAAATTCAGCACACCTTTGAACCAAATGTGAGGCTTCCCTAAAGGATCTTGCTATCCAAATTTTAAATTAGAGTTTAGAGTGAACCGCATGTGAAAGGTGGTGATTTTTGGGCCAAGGAAGGGTGATGAAATCCCCACCTTATCTTATTTAAGTTGAATGCGCTTAAAATGGATTAACGGAGAAGAAAAATAAACAAAACAAATGCAACTAATTACAATGCATGAACAAGAATTTCTAATATGCAATTCAACAATATAACATAAAAGAATAAAATAAACTAAGCAAGAGAAACAATTAAAATGATAAAAAGAAAGAAAATCCTAACACATTCACAAATAGCAATTATAATTTAACAATTAAATAAACCTATATGATGCATGCTCTAGAATATGAAACCCTAAATGTTGGGATGCAAATGCAAAACTTTTAAAATATTCATTTTTATTTATTTATTTATTTATTATATATTTTTTTAAATTCGAAATTTCAAATTTAAGTTTTGAAATTTGAAATTCAAATTTAGATTCGAATTAAAATTTAAATTTAAATTCAAATTCAAAATTTGAACTCAAAATCGAAAATTTAAACAACTTTATATTTAACGATTAATTATTCAATTAAATAACTAAAAAAGAATTAAATAAGGCAACAAATAATTATAATAAACAGAACTTAAAAGAATTAATTATGATAAAAAGATTAACAACTAACAAAATAAATTCTAATAAGAAAATTGCTATTCTAAAAATTAAGCCAAAAATAAAATAAACAAAAGAAAATTATGCGGCAATAAATAAAATAAAATAAAATAAACAATTTTTTTTATCTGAAATAAAAGAAAAACACAAACCTAATATGATAGAAATTCGAACAAGATATTAAAATAAAGAAAGAAAATTTGATCTAGAAACAAAATGGAAGAAAAATAATACTAAAAAAGTAAATCGAATCTAAAAAAATTAATTAAAAATTCAAAAATCACTATTCTACCAAAAAAAAAAGAGTTCAAAAATAAAAATAAAAAAATTAAAAATAAAATGGGACGACTACACCTAAAACGTAATCCAATTAATCTTCTCTTCTCTTCTCTCCCGCAGTCTCGCAATGCTCCAGTACCCCACCTTTCGCTATTGCGTCCTGCAAAATCAAAGAGAAACAAGAATTAAACTGAGATAACAGATCAAGTAATCAAATGAAAATGAAAAAGATAATGAAACAGATCCGGACAAAGTAAATAAAATTTTTTCTCCGTGCTTCCCCAGCAACGACGTCAAAAAACTTGGTGTGCCCAGAAGTGTGTTGTTAGCACTTCGGAACACTAGTTTAATATTTATAAAACCTTTTCAGTTCTCAAACAATTACAACGTAGTAAAATGATGAGAATGAGTCGTATCCACAGGGAAGCGGAGGAAAAATTACTACGTACTCAAATCCGGACAAGAGAACACAAAATGGAAGTGCAGAAATATAAAAATTAATTAAATTAAATTAAAAAAGATAGCATTCGAACATTGCGGAAATTAAAAGTGCAGAAAAATAAATAAATACAGCAATAAATAAATAAAAGAAAATGCCTATAATCCGATCAGAGGTAGAAGTCTCCGGATCTCTCCTTCGACCCTCGAACTAGGCCTTCCGTCTTACCTGGCCAAATTTCAGATCTGTAGAAAAGAAAACGAAGATCAAACAAAATGAAAATAAATTGCAGAAATGAAATAATGAAACTAGAATGGAAAGAACAAAAATTAAATCTAGACTAATGGTTGGGATCCGAATTCAGAGGTGGTAATAGATGTGTTAGCAAACTACAAGCAGGAACCCCTCCTCTTGCTTGGGCTTCCTCCTCTTTCTCTACCCTTGAACTTCTCAAGATCAGCATTCCATCTTACCTAGGGGCAGAATCCAACCCTTTCTCAGGAGCTCTTGGGTCCTATTTATAGAGAAGGGTGGATACAATTGGGATTAGGGAGAAAGAAGGGGGCGGCAACTGGGTTTTAGCAATGATATGGGCGCCCTAGGGTTTCTAATAGAGGGTTATGATGGTTTTGGAGTGATCCTAGGGCTGAGAAGAAAAGGAGAGGGCGCCCAATATTATGTAGGGCTGAGATTTGGGTGCCCAAAAATGAATGGAGGAGATTGAGGCACCTAGGGTTGAAAGGTGGAGATTAAATGAGGTGGGTGGCGCCCTAGAGTGGATGGCTGAGATAGAAGATGGAATGGAGGGATAAGATCTAGTGGTTAGGGGCTGAATGGTGAGGATTAGCAGTTAGGTGGTGCCCTTGGGTTTAAAAGCTACATAAAGAGTGCCCTAGAATGAGTGGTGGGGACTAGAAGGAGTGGAGAGTGGAGATTAAATAGCTGGGGGCGGCTATGGTTTGCTAAGGAGAGGGGAGCATGCTAATACAGTAGGAGGGGCGCCAAACTGAGTTTAGCAGATAGGAGGCGCCCTCCTGTTCTCAGCTTTTCACAAAAACACCCCCTCTCTCAGCTGGACTTCACACTAGCTTCCCAAAAACTACATTTCAGCCATGTAACTTCCCCAGTTTCCCACAAAATTTACACAGAGCCCCTAAGAGGTCACAACATTGAATTTAATTGGGAAAAAGGCATACTTTGACTATTCTAAGGCCGAAAATACCCCTAAAATGATGCCCTTAAGACATCAAAATGCAGAGTTATCACTTATCTGAAAGAATGGTAGGATCCATCTAATGGACGCCATAAAGGTTGCGGAATGGGTGGGCGAATTTCAAAAATTTCCTACCTTCTCCCAACTGGGAATCATATTCCCTAAATTTAGAATACAATATTCAAGGATCTACTTGAACCCTAATCAAACCAGATCTGTACCAAAAGATAAATGGGAGGATTGTACCTGATCCAGAGAAGCAGTATCTCCCAAAGTTGGTGTTCATGCCCAAAGAATGCTCCAAGATCTGTCCCTGCTGAAGATGACACAGCTGTGGATGGAACAGAACCAGCAGGGTGCGTCCTACACACTGGATCCTTCACAAGAATCCCCTGGATGTACTAAACACTGAATTCTTTCAGTCTTTCTTGCAAGACTGATGTCAAGAACTGGTTCCTTGACTTTCTTTTCTGCAAAGATCGAATCTTGCAATGTTGCAGATGGCGGCAGCAGGAGGAGATCTCTAGAAAACGAAAAAGGTTGAACTGTTTTTCTTTTCTGGAGAGTATGAGATCTAATCTCAAATCGCAGGAACCCTTCTTGCGATCTTGCTTGGTTCGAAATCTGATATTTCTCCCTCTTAGTTGGTTCGAAATCTCCTCCTTTCTTCTTGATTAAGAAATCTCCTCCTTAGGAGTTATCCCAATCCAAATTAGTATTTGGATAGGGGATGATCTTAATCCCTTTCCCAGATAGAGTTAGCTTACTCCTGATCTTATCAGGAGGTTACCAGATTCAAATCTGATTTGAATTTGGTCTCTAAGAGTGGATAGAGCTAAGAGCCCAATCCTTTTACTAACTTCAATCTAAAATTCGCCCCCTGGATGGGTGATCATATCAGCCCACCTCGAAATGGGCTTTTGGCCCATTAAGTGTTCAGTGTTTAATTAGCTTCCAATCTGCTGCCCAGTTGGGCTTCTTTGTATGGCGTGGGACCCAAGCATTGATCTACACACCAGCCACATGGGTTCGGCCTAGCCTTTAATACAAGGCCCAGCCGAATTCACTGAAAAACTCAATGAACCCCTTGAGTCCATCGTATGGACCCTATGGGCCCAACACTTACATTAAGTGGTCCCTGGGCCAAGCCATCTTATAAAAACCCAGGGACTGTGGGCAGGTGCAAGATTAGCCCATCAGGTATTATCCTAAATGGTCTTACACTTAACCTCTCAGCCCTTAATGATCAAGCACTGCCCGACAAGAGAGGACCTCTCCCTCGGCTGCAAGGAACAGTGCCACACTCTCCTCTCACATGGATCCCGGGAATTAAAACCATTTGCAAACATTTTGAAACCGTACATATATATGTAAATATATTAATTTTGCAAAACAAAATTCCAACGATTGAAATCAACTACCAGCAGTTTGGTTTCCATCAGAGAGAGTGCATTCCCGATCATTACCCTTTGTCCGACAAAGTGGCTGATTCTGTCACTATGACCACCCACTCAGATGAATTCTCAAACTGCCCCAACATACCCAGGTTTTGATCCCCACTAAGGATCTCACTGATTGGCATATCAAAGGCAGCCTGATCCAGCACCTAGTGAAGTGTCAAAATCGAGTCTAGGGGTCAGGTGTAACTTTCCAGTTTTGCCAATCTATCTCCAAGGTCCAGGGCAAGACTGGAAATCTGGTCCGATTCAAGGATTCAAGTAATCCCATACTGCTTGTGCCTCGGGTCTTACCCTGATGGCTGAGACAGGCCATCCCAACACTTGGTGGCACACCAGCATCAGCCTTGGCAGGATAAATCTCCCCAGACTTATCCAACGGCTGTGAACATTTAAAACTAACATGAGTCTCTACAAATGTCTAGTTTTAGGGTTTTACACAGAATTAAACCAAACAACATGAATCAAACATGCACTTTATTTATTTCCACTAAATAACAAAAGTACATCAAATTAGATTGAAGCTAAGGGCATACATGAACTGTCTAACATTATCTTCTCCAATGACACACTTCTAGATGACATCCTGGTAGTACTTAAAGCATTGATGTAATGTAGAAGGAATTACCCCAGTCTCATGCAACCAAGGGCGTCCGAGAAGTTAGTGGTATAAGGTTCTAGTATCAATGATATGAAACAACGCTGAAGATGTCAAGTCTCCAATGGTGAGTTTAAGGTAGATCATGCCAATAACCTGTTGTCCTCCTTGATTAAAACCTTGAAGCATTAGCCTACTCTTGGTTAGCTCATCTCGGGAGATGCCGATCTCTTTCATTGTTCGGATTGGCATGATATTAATAGCTGATCCACAATCAAGGAGTATCCGACATATCTTTTGATCTCAAACATATCCCGTGACGTACAAGGGTCTATTATGAGGATGGGACCCTAGTTGTAAATCTTCATCTGAGAAGGTAATGGTGGCCATGCACAAGGAAAGTTCCTTTCAACTGGCGATCCTCTCCTTGTATTCATTAGGATTTGTAAGAACACAACTAAGAGCACGTCGAACCCCTTCTGGCAATTGTAGTGTTGCGTATAGACTAAATTGTGTTGGAATTTCATTAAGCTAATCGAAGACTTCATCAATATCCATAACTTTTTAATTTTTATTTGATCCTAGTTTTGGTGATTCATTCGCTTTTGAGGATACATCTTCCACATGCATGGCGTAACATGTTACCATGTGCACCTCCGCACACTCTCTGAAAAAGAAGCTTACTGGAATATACTCTCGTAGAGTGATTGGGAAAATGGGAAGCAGGGGGTTTGTTGCTCACATGTTGACTGATCAAAAATACTTTTTCTCCTCACTTTCTTGCTCTTGGGTGGTATATGCGATTGAACCTTTCTGACTTGCTTAGGTTGCTCGTAGGGTAGGTTGGGTAGACGTGTAACACAATGCTTTCGTCGAGTGACGATAGTCCAACCCTCATCATCTAAAGGTGATATGATGGAACGGGGTTAAGGAATTTCCTCCAAACTAAGATCTCGTACTTGTATTTGGCTTAGTAGTGCCCCTGATGTAGGATGACATACAATGGGGTCAAAAGTATTGAACAAGATTTCATATGGCGGTACGACTGATGACCAGTGAGTTTCTAAGGGGACTTAGTACCAGGGGACCCAAACGTAACAGTTGTCATGTTGGTAGCCACTGTATCCTCATTTATATCCAACTCAACCATCCCTAATTTAGCTAACCGCATTATTTTGTCTTTGAGAACAAAACACTTTTCAATTGGGTGACTAATTATCCAAAGGTAGCGACAATACTTGGGGTGGTCAATTTGCCCCTCTTCTTCTAGGCACTTGCAATCAGGTAGCTCTATTAATTTTTGGGCTAGAAGAGCATCTAGCATCCCTGGCACATTAGAGTCTGGGAATGGGTACACCTTTTCTTCTAACTCCTTTAGAGTGAGCTTTGGTTTTTCCATTTCTTGGCGAGTGATTAAATTTGTCTGTTCCTTTCCCCTTTTGCTCTCGAAAACCTTAAGAGGGGCTGTTGAAGTTGTCAAAACTTCATTTAGTTTAGATGTTTTTACCTCCCTTTTTTCGTCTTTCTTTTCTTTTTCCTTTCGAAAGTCTTGTGATCGTTGTTCTCCAAAGGTGGCTAAGCTAAGCTCCATGTCATGATCACAGGTGGCCAGTTCTTCGAACGTTCGAGGTTTTATCCCTTTCAGGATGTAATGTAACTCCCAATGCATACCCTAAATACAGGTATCTATGGTTGACGCCTCAATGAGCTTGTCTCGATAGAGATTTCTCCACCTGTCGATGTAGTCAACGACTGGTTCATCTTTCTTTTGTTTTGTGGTGGTAAGTTCATACATGCTTACAGTATGCCAAGTACTATAGAAGCGATCCAAGAACTCTCTTTCTAATTGGTCCCAGCCATCAATTGACATGGAAGGGAGGTTGGTGTACCAATCGAACGCATTCCCTCGTAGGGATCGAAACTGTTTTACCATCAGATCGTCGTAAGTTCTGGCATTGTTGCATGTCTCCACAAAGTGTGCAATGTGTTGCCTAGGGTTACCTTTCCCGTCAAATTGTTGAAACTTTGGGGGTTGGTACCCTAATGGCATAGGAATATGATCAATGCGCTCGTTGTATGGCTTAGTATACACCGAGGATGATTGTGGAATACCGCCATACTAAGCACGTATTGTGTTAGCTATCATGTTTTAGAGTTATTGTACTGGGAGGGAGGCAACCAAGGCATGTTGGGCATCCCATATGTTAGTACATTCTGGAAACCTCTCGGGGAGGGTCTACTTGCGGGGTGAACCCTAGTGGGTGTGAAGGCCCCTGGATGGATGCCGTTGTTTGCATATGTTCCATCCGATTCATGAGAGAAGCAATCTAAAGGTCCTTCTCTTCCACTATCTTTGTCAACTTAGCGATGGCTGCAGCCATCTCAGCGAGTTGTTCTTCCACTGTAGTAGCACCTACCATCGTGATAGGTGCTACCAAGGTTTAGGAGCGAGTCTGCTTGTAATCAGACCCTCCAGTCTTCGAAGAGTTGGGATGGGAGCCAAACCTTGACCCGGTGCTTGATTCCGCATCCGACATGGGCATTCCTTCACTTGGATACTCAAGTGGATTTGTTGTGATGAACTCTTTTGTCAAGGCTACCCCCTTCATATTAACGTCCCTTGCCATTGGCAACCCTGAAGGTCCCTCTTTGGCATTTTGGACTTTTGAAGGGACCCCTTGAGTTTCATAAAAGGCGAGAGGTGCAACCAGTTGGGAATCCCTAGACCTTGTCATAAGGCGGGTGGTTGGTCTCTCATAGTTGGAGGTTAAAAATGCACTTGATTCAGATGAGCTTGAGCTATATGTGGTGTTTTTCTTGTTCTTGACAGCACTTGAAACAATTTTCTTTGGAGCCATGTGTCTAAACCGTTTGTAAAAAATAAACTTGATGTGTTGACTTGAGAGATGAGAGGAAAGAGAAGTCCCACTGAGCATGCTAGAAATTTGTCAACACAAATTTCGTGCTAAATTTGGAGCACAAAAATTAATGCGAACAAATTCAAAGGAATTTTATTTTATTTTTGCAGAAATTTAAATGGGATACAAACTCTCTTTTTCTTTCTGCAAAGCAAACCCTTTGATTCTCTTGTCTTGGACAAAAGCCGAAACCGCGACTAGAACTTGCAATTATGAGAAGCAAGTAATGCCCAACCTTGTGTTAACGAAGATTTACTCATGCTCAATCAATGATTAGAACGTGAATAGCTGAAAGCAATGTCCTCACTTGTAGAATTGACGGAAGTCTTTTGGATCACTGAAGTTTGAAGATTGGAACTTCACGGGTTGATGTTGTAGCAATTTCGGTGCTTCGGCAGTTGAAAACTTAGAGCCTTTCTTCTTTCTTCCTTGATCTTAGTGCAACCCATTTCTTCTCCTTTTTCAAAAGCAAAGGAAGCGGTCAGAGACGAACGGAAACGATCGGAGACGAACGGAAGTGGTGATTGAACGGGGGGAGCCAAATTGGAAAAAGACCATCCGAACAAGAAGACCCCCCATCCCCTTTTATAGTGAAAGAGCTTGCCCAATTCAGATTGATTGGGAATCAAGCATTTAATTTGGGGGACCCACAAGATTTTAATTTGTGATTTAATTTAAAGACTTGTTAAGAAAGGAATTGGATTTGCCCTCCTCCCATTTAAAGACACATGACACTTGGCAAAAAGGGGTTGGGCCTATGCAACTTCTAATTTATTTGTCTGGACTTGACTTCCAAACTTAGCCGAATAATCAATGTCTCTTGTGATCAATTTGTGATTCCAATTAGAAGCTAATTAGGAAATGGCTTGGATTTGTCCCCTTTCCAAATTTAAAGACCAATGCCACTTGGCAAAGAGGAATTGGATCCATGCAATTCCCAAAACTTCTTTTTCTTGGTCGAACTTGACTTCCCAACTTTGGCTTAATCCATCAAGCCTTCTTGTATAATTTCCTATTTTAAATAGGTGGAGATTGTCAATCATATCTTTCTCCACTGCCGAATGGCTAACCTAAACCATTATGGGTTGACAATGAGTATGGCCCAATTGAATCCATAGAAATGAGGACACTAAAGATGAGTATGGCCGAATGGCTATATGTAGTTAGCAAATCAATACGAATACGCACCATAAAGCTTGGGCAGCTTTAGAGGTTGACGTAATCGCCGAAAGGTTGATCCATTTACAATCCTATAATTCGGGATTGTGGTTTTAATTTAATTTTTCTTTTGGCATTTGGTGGGGTCTGAGGTACTACTAATAACCCCTTTTTTTCAAATCGATAGTTGTAGTTAGGAAACAATTCTAAGGAACGAACCAACGAGCCACTCCTCGATTGGTTAATTTGTTGCTGGATCACGAGTTTGAGCCGATTAATTCTTGCCCAAATGCTGACTAACCAATATTTTTTGACAATATGTACTAGTTAATGTGAAAAACCAAATATTAAAACTTTATTTATTACAACTGAAGAAAAATAGAAAATACAAATTCAGTTATTACGGCAATATGTTAAGATCTGCACCCCACTGAGCGCGCCCCACATGAAAACTACACGGTTGGAATGTGCTGTGAGGCGCAGATGTGAATTGGTTACATGGTTGTGTATTTTGAGAGAAGCACTTCGTTGATCATTTTGTCTAAATTGGTATGAGATGGATCACCACCCTGATACGCGGCTTCTTCTGCTCTCCTCTTCCATTCCATGGCTTTGTACTTCATCTCCTTGCCCTTTTCCCCCTCCATCAACTCCCTAATCAGACTTTCCACTTCATCCCTCTTGACATTGCTATCAATCTCCATGCCCACGCCCCATTCGGTACAAGCGTAACGACAGATCGTTTGTTGGTCTGCGAAGAATGGCCAACAAATCATAGGCACCCCAGAACAAATGCTTTCGACAGTCGAATTCCACCCATTATGCGTTAAAAAGCCCCCAACAGATGGGTGATTGAGGACTTGTTTTTGTGGGCACCAGCTCGCTAGTAGACTTCTTTCTTTGGTATCTCTTATGAACTCAGGAGGTAGAAGCGCAGAGTCGCCCACCACGAGATCTGGTCGAATAACCCACAAGAAGGTTTGATTGCTATTAGCGAGTCCCCAGGCAAATTCCACAAGCTGTTCACGCGTCATCACAGTGATGCTGCCAAAATTCACATACACAACTGAGTTGGGTTTCTGGGAATCGAGCCACTCCAGACATCCCAATTCTTCTTGCCATAGATTGGACCCTATAGACTCCAAACCATTATCGGAGATCTGATCGTGGAGCAACGGAAGTGGACCTATGGAATAAACACGAGGAAACATAGACGAAAGTGCATCCAAGACATCCTGCTCAAGGGCATCAAAGGTGTTAAGAATGATGGCCTGAGCTCTTTTAGATCTCTCAGCTTCTCCCTTTAAAAAGTTGAGCATTATATCATGGGGATCAGTAGTTCGAATGAAGCTCGGAAGATCCCTTAAACGAATATCTTTGATCAATCCCGGAATCCAGTCGATGGTGGTGTCCAAATACCCATTTGTTAAGTAGCTTTCATCTGCAAATTATCATACTGTTAGTTTGGTCATCAAGGTAATCAAAATAAAAGAAGGGAGATGGCTTTGTATAAGTTTATACGTACCTCTAAGTGGCGTAAGACCTCGCTCAATGAGATGGGAATAGTGCAGAAAACTCATGAAGCTACAAGCGCTGGTCGGCCATAGCAGAACTTCAGGGATACCGAGTTCTTGAGCAGCATCAAGAGTGAAGCTCATGACCCCATCGGAGACGATGCAAGTAACCAAAGGAATATTGTCGGAGTTGGAAGAATCATTGAGTCTAGAAAGCAGACTGCGAAAGGGGACTAGGCAGGTGTTCCTAGTTGAGTCACAGAGGGATGGAATGTCTTGTGTGGCATCGACATCAGAGGGTGGAAGACCATCAGGGATGGTTTCAAACCTGAAACCAGGTAATCCCTTTATAGAATCAGGGCCCCTGGACTTGACCATGCGACGGAGATTGTATTCAGTGTGAACAAAGGTTACATGGAAACCTTTGTAATGGAGGAGCTTTGCTAGCTTCAACATAGGGTTGATATGGCCCTGTGCTGGGTAAGGGATACAAACGGCGTGAGGCTTTTCAACAACCTTGATAGAACCCATTACTCTCTATCTGTGTGTGTCCAAGCACAATCTTCTTGGAGTGCACTGATTTATAAAGAAAAGCTGAGAATTGATTGCCGAGCAAATAAAATATCTGATCGATTGGGTTGCTTGTAGATGTGGTTTACGAGTAGAAGATATGGTCAACCACGCACTGAAATAATAGACAAATTATTTCAACAATAGGAAGAGAATTGAAGTTGTCTTTCACATAGGTTAATTGGGCATTCTGTTAATTTAATGGAATCCGCAAATGTTGGTTGCTGATGACTTGATTCTATTTTCTTACTGCATTCTTCATTCTACATTGAGATTGGTAGTCGAGGACGGGGATTTGCTAAAAAACAAACACAAGGTCATAACGGTTATCACATAACCAAATCAACAAGTAAAAATGTTATTTGTTATTTTATAATGGGTAAATTTCTTTAAGGCTCAGTTTGGAAGGAGTACAAATACAAATTTTTAGAGTACCAAACCTTGTATTTTGTATTATTTTAAATGAATTTGCGAAGTACATATTTGTATTTGTACTTTTTTCAAACTGAACCTAAAGTACCCTTATGGTTTAGCTAATTGATTAAGTGTATATTTATTACTGTGAGAAGATATCCTTGTAGCTTTGAAGTCAA
Organism: Nelumbo nucifera; assembly: GCF_055504915.1. Classification (NCBI taxonomy): domain Eukaryota; kingdom Viridiplantae; phylum Streptophyta; class Magnoliopsida; order Proteales; family Nelumbonaceae; genus Nelumbo; species Nelumbo nucifera. The sequence goes on along the minus strand of NC_142649.1, from coordinate 106,271,738 downwards.
AAGACTCATTGAGCTTTTGACATAAAATAGAGAAGGACTTTGTATGGCATGCATTAAAATAGAGAAAATGTTTAACAGTTAAATTTATATAATTATGACAAGTAATTGAATGTGGTGTGATGGTAAATTTGATGCTTTTCAACCAAAAATCCAAATTTGAATCTTTTTCAATAAGAGGTTGTGGGTTATGCGGTTAATGAATGTAGTGTTGTAATAAGCTCATATTCGATCATATTCAGTAGGGCTGTTCACGGGTCAGGTTGGGTCGGTTTATTGGCGTTTTTTCAATCGACCCGACCGGGTCGATTTACCTAGAAATGAAACCGAAACCGACCCAGTACTAAGTAAAATCGACCTGGTCGGTTTGAATCGGTTTGGGTCGGTTTTGTGAATGATTCTCTCGATGTGAATGGTAAAGGAATCAAGTCTAAGAAAGCAAAGGCTAGATGCTTAGAAATTAAAAATGATTTGATGGATTAAAACTGATATTTTATATATCTGAAATTTTATATATAATATGTATATTTCTGAAATAAAGCTAATATATTTTAATATATATATATATATATATTTCCACAAATATATATCTGAAATATATATTAAAACTGAAATATATATATATATATAGTAAAACTGAAATATATCAAACCGAAACCGAACCGAACCATCGGTTTATAATTTTTTGTTACCCGAAACCGACCGATGCTAAAGAAAAACCGACCAACTCGGATTGGATCGGTCCGGGTTGATCGGTTTAATCGGTTTGGGTCTTGTTATGAACAGCCCTAATATTCAGCCACGGTTTTGCCAGGCCTAATCATAAGAATTGGGCCTAAAACTATTTAACTATTTAACCTGAACTTAGCATGCTCTAAAAATTTGATGCATTGGGGCCCAGGCCAGGCTCAAATTAGTCAACCAAAAAAAATTTGAAAACCCAAACTTTTGAATCGGTTTGGCTCAAATTAGGCCCACCCAACTTGCACCCCTAATATAAACCAATTAAATTTTAATCTACCCATCCAAATCTATTTGCAACAAGTAAAAGAAATAGATACCAGAGACAACTATGAAGCTAGACATAGTTTGCATTTAAAACCAGATCTCTTACAAACAAAAACTCTACACACAAACAGCATCTAGTTGCACAACCGAAATGGTTCCTACACATAAAGATCATGCTTAATTACAAATTACAGAGCTTTTCTTTGCAAAATATGCGGTCGCGATTGCACCCTATCACCCGTGCTCGCTAGCAAAACTTATTTACAGCAGATGCTTTTACGTCACTTTTGTAAAGGAGCCCAAATTCGATTTCATGTCACTTTTGTGAGTTTGGGTAGGCTCCCCACAAAACGTGGCCCAGAGCCCATCCCCGTGCATTGGGCTGTGGGGCACATGTCGGGTCATCGGGTGCATTTTGCGAGGAGTTCATCGAAATTCCTCTTTTGTATACGGTCATTCATCAAACATATTATTAATTAAGGGTGTCATTGGACTGGTTTTGGAGGACCCCGTTCAGTCCAAAATTTAATTTAGACGGATCGGATAGACCAATAAGATATTGATTATATGAATGTGGTCCAAAATAATAAATGTATATTAAATTGGGTTGGATTAAGGTAATATTTGATCATTGAGATAAGATAAGAATATAGGTGTCAATAGATCGGATTTGAATTGAAATCAATCTAATGAATTTAAATAGATTGGACGGTCCAAAATATTTAATAAACAGTTAGATTACAATGCCCACTTTATCATCACTTCAACTATTTCAAGGTGGGACCATATCAAAACAATGAAGGTCATGAATTCATATCAGCCTTACGCCACGTCAATGTCACAAATACTAGTCAAGACTTGTGCGATGGATTTTGGGATCGTTTGGTAAATCTTTTTTGAAAGATCTTCTAGAAGCTTTTATATTCAAAAGACGATGTGAGATTTTGCATTAAGATCTTAACAATTTGAAGACTGTTTAGTTAAGGCGCGTTTGTTCGCACATCTTTCCGTGCAAAGATGAGTTGAGAAAAAGGCAAAAAGCCCTTTTTGGAACTTCTCGAAAATAGCCCAAAATGGGTTCTTGTGTCTTTTCAGGGTTGCGGCTTTTGGCAGCTAGATCTTTTTTCAACCAAACGGGAAAAGACCAAAATGCGAACTTCCGAGCTTCTAAAAAGGTGACAACCCACGTGAAAAAACGCACCAAACGGGGCCTTTGTTAAGAGGCATTGAAGCAAAAAAAGTTTATAACGTTGCCAAGTAAGCTAAGACAGTCCATGTCCAATCCAACTGTTATTTTGTTAATATTTAATTTTAATAACTTTTAAATGGAATTTAAATTAATGAGAACAAATTTGCAAACTAATAAATCTGCATTCTTTTATATTTTATTTATTTATTTATTTATCGTAATTTCTAATTTTATTATTGGTAGATATTTTTTGTATTAATTTTTCTTTAAAAATACATGCTTGTTTTCCCTATTTTATTTGACTATCATTTTTTCTCTATTTATTAATATTTTTAATTATCTCTAATTAAGTCAATTAAGTTTAGCTAGTTAACTACCACTAAACAACTTTTTTATTTATTAATACTAAATAATTACTAATATTATATAATACTATCCATTACATTCTATAATATATGATAGTATTATATGATATTCTACATTATTATTTCCATAAATTATAAATAGGTTGTTTAACCTATTTACAATAAAGTCGTACAAAAAGATACTTGCGCCATCCTATGCATTGTATGAGTAAGAAATTAGATCTTGACCACTTGATACGTGGTGTATGGATTGCTGGAAACAGGTAAACGATAACCCATTAATTTCCCCTTCCTCACCTGATTAAGAATACGGGTTCCCTGAAACCAGAAAATGGATTACAATGGAACAACAAATGTTGAAGTCATTACTTTGTCGGTGGCATTTTAAACCATTTTCCCATTCATGTTTAAATGATCTATTACAACTTACAACATTTTTTTTTTCCTGAAAACCAAATGCAAAGTATAATGCAGAAGTAGAGAATGAAAAATTCACAGAAAAGCCTACAACCCCTAATCCAAAATAGCAACTGTTAAAGTTTTGGATTTTGCAACATTCAAAGTAGAACTATGACGACCTTAAAAACTGAAGCAATTATTAAATATAAAAGGGGAAACTACGTTCTCCATGATTCCTCCTATCTCATGGCCAAATATTGGAGGAAATATAGGAATCTGTCCCTTTGGGCCCCCAAAAGTAAATAATGACAATGTGATAGAGGGAATGAATCTCCATTGCCTATCAAGGGGCCACCTCCAATTCGTTGAACGCCAATTGCTTTCCTTCTTCTTCCTAAGCCACCACAATTTTCCATTGTATGACCTTGATCAACCGTACTTGGCGTCTCAAACTTTCTTCCTTCAAAATCCTTCCTATGATTTGCCCAGGGTAAAAGCTGTAGAAAAGAGGCCATTTGTTTTTATTTTCAATGGCGATTCTCTTTTGCAGCTTTAAGTTTCACTCCATGGTAAATGTTAGTGTAATTTACAGCAAAAAGAAAAAAACGGAAAAGAATTTTATATTAACAATATAATACACTAAAAATCAAGACACACATTAATACACTAAAAAGTCCTTAAAAAAATATATTAACAATAATAAAAAGAATTTTATATGATTATAACTAATATAATTATTTATGGTTTCGTTGGACTAATCATTTTCATTTCTAAACAAAGACATTATATATGTTATGGGGTTCATATATAGGGATCTTTCGTGATGATCCGAAAAACTGTATATATACAGAGAGAGAGAGAGAGATTTGGAACTCGGTTCAAATGCTCAATTATCAAAAGTAGTGTATAGCTTAAAATATATTGATTATAGAAGCAGATAAAAAAAGTAGAAAAATACAAACACGGATAGTATGCCACAGGGAGGGAAAGACAAAGAGATGTCATTTACTGTAGTTGCTTATTTTGAGAGAAGCACTTCTTTAATCATTTTGTCCAAATTGGAATAAGACGAACCATCCTGATATGTGGCCTCTTCTGCTTTCTTCTTCCATTCCAGAGTCCTCTTCTTCATTTCCTTGCCCTTTTCTCCCTCCATTATTTGTTTGACGAGACTTTCGACTTCATCCCTCTTGACGTTGCTATCAATCTCCATTCCCATGCCCCATTCAGTACAAACGTAACGACAGTTGGTTTGTTGTTCGGCAAAGAATGGCCAGCAGATCATAGGCACCCCACCACAAATGCTTTCGATTGTAGAATTCCACCCATTATGTGTTAAAAAGGCTCCAATGGATGGATGGTTTAGGACCTGTTCTTGTGGGCACCAACTAGCTAGTAGACCTCTTTCTCTGGTATCTGTTATGAACTTGGGAGGTAGAAGTGCGGAGTCACCGACCACGAGATCAGGTCGAATTACCCACAAGAAGGTTTGATTGCTGTTAGCGAGTCCCCAGGCAAACTCCACAAGTTGTTCAGGCGTCATGACGGTGATGCTGCCAAAATTCACATACACAACCGAGTTGGGTTTCTGGGAATCCAGCCAGTCTAGACACCCTGGTTGTTCTTGCCATAGATTGGACCCAATAGATTTTAACCCATTCTCCGGGATCTGGTTGTGGAGCAACTGAAGTGGACCTATGGAGTAAACGCGGGGAAACATGAATGAAAGTACATTTAAGACATCGTGTTCAAGAGCATCAAAGGTGTTGAGAATAATGGCCTCAGCTTTTTTAGCTCTCTGCACTTCTCCCTTTACAAAGTCAAGCATGATGTCGTCGGGATCAGTAGTCCGCAGAAAGCTTGGAAGATCCCTTAAACGAATATCCTTGACCAATCCAGGAATCCAGTCGATGGTGGTGTCCAAATACCCATTTGTTAAGTAGTTGATGTCTGCAAATTATTATAGCTAGATGCAGTTAGTTCAATATATATATATATATATATATATATATATATATATGAAGTTTAAATAATTAAAGTGAATAAGCTTTGTATTTGATTATACCTTTGAGTGGCGTAAGACCTCTGTGGATGAGATGGGGATAGTGTACATAGCTCATGAAGCCACAAGCGCTAGTAGTCCAGAACAAAACTTCGGGGATACCACACTCTTGAGCGGCAGTGAGAGTGAAGCTCATGACCCCATCGGAGACGATGCAACTAACCGGAGGAGTGTCAGATGACGAAGAATCATTAAGTTTGGAAAGGAGATTGCGAAAAGGAGATAAGCAGGTTTTTCTAGTTGAGTCACAAAGGGATGGGATGTGTTGGGTGGCTTCAATGTCATCAGAGTGTGGAAGACCGTCAGGAATGGTTTCAAACCTGAAGCCGGGTAAGCCTTTAACAGAATCAGGGCCCCTAGACTTGACCAAGCGGCGGTGATTGTATTCAGTGTTAACAAAGGTTACATGGAAGCCTTTGTAATGGAGGAGCTTTGCTAGCTTCAACATAGGGTTGATGTGGCCCTGTGCTGGGTATGGGATACAAACCACATGAGGCTTCTTGACGACCCCAAGAAAACCCATAACTCACAAGTCACAACTCTCTCTCTCTCTGAGTAGGGAGCACAATCTTTTCTCAAGGGTGCCGAGAAGTTTGGGTTCCTCCCAGATCTCTGTCTCTCCAAAACTTTGGAAGTCTCCAGTGCTTTTATTGACGGCTACAAGCTATGGTCAACCACGATACTAAATTGATAAAATATTGACGAATAAATAATTTTACAATTTTCAAAGGATGTACACTTAACGGAATTTGGAGTTGTCTACTCCATTATCTTTCCAAACTCTAAAAAAAACAAAGTATGTCTAAAAAGTTACAAGGACTGGAGATTTTGTTGATTTGGTCGGAGCCCACAATGGTTGATTTGGTTGGAGTTGGCAATTTGGCATAGCCATTCTTGTTAATTTGGTCAGAGCCCGCAATGGTTGATTTTGTTGATTCTACCTTCTCATTGCACCTGGTCGATCAGTCGAGTTCTGTTCAGCTCTGCTATGGTTGGATCCGCTAGCAAACAAGATTATTGCACTGTACGATCTTGATCTCTGATTTTTCATATTTGTACTCTTCCCTCGTGGCTTAATTGAAAACTGTCATAGGTGACGTGTAGTCGGGGACACTCAACCCATGATCCCAAAGCAATTTGTCTCTTCAAACACCCGAAACAACTATCAAAATAAAAAACAGAGAGTGGGCAACTGCAACTATTTCCATGGTACTGAATAATACGTATGCATTGAATCCATTGATTCATTTATTAGTAGTGGTTGAAGGGTTATTATGTGAAATTGGTGGATGAATGTAAATTGATTTGAATTGTGGATGGTTCAATTCACACTTATAATTAATGGTATTATGTAGGTGATTATATATTTTATGAAAGGATTTATGCGGGTGATCATAAATATTTAAGTTTTAAATTTTATATAATAAATAAATTGGAAAAGACATCAATAAATTCATAGTAATCAATAAATAATTATTTCAACAAAATGGTAATAAAAGAATTTAACAACAAAAAAAAATTATTATTTTATTGATTTAAAAAAAGAGAATGGACTGATAAAGAGATGTATTACAATGAACAGACTGATAGAATAAAAATTATTATTTTGCTTGCAACGAACAGATTCGCGGTCGAGAAGGAGCATCTAATGGTAATGGTAAAGAGTGAAAAATAGCATAGGGCACAATAACCAAATGATGTACAGTATCATGAAAAAGAGTGAAAAATAGTGGACCAATTATAACCACAGTCCACAATATATATGTTGAGGAGATTTTAAGGTGTGAACAGGGTTGATCCTGTCCACACCAAATCGAACGCCGTAATCATCATGTGACATGGATCGAAATCGTCCATCCATAAGATGATCATATAGTGAAAAAATTTGGAAGCCCAAAAGTGCCTTTCGATTGTTATGATATTTATATACAAATTCGATAGAGTTCTTGCTCTCTAAAACTTTCTAAAAACAAAAGACTTCCTAATCCAAAAAATTCCTAATCCAAAAGATCCCAAAACTCGATGGAGTTCAGAAAACGAACCACATGCAATGCCGCATCCCAATGATCAACATGAGGACACTGCATTAATTGAGTCAAGACATGGATGAAATAACTGAGCTCCGACCGTGTAATGGTTAAATAAATCAAACGACCCACAAGACGTCGATATCGTTCAGGGTCATCCAGGAGCGCTCTGTCAGTAGGAGCAGGTTTATGATTCTGAGTAATAGGAAAGTGAGTAGGTTTGGACCCCAATAAGTCAGTTTCTGCAATAATATCAAGTGCATACTTTCTTTGGCAAAGAAATATCCCCGATGATCCGCGAGTCACTTCGATGCCTAGAAAATATTTAAGAACACCCAAGTCCTTCATGTGAAAACACCGATTCATATATTGTTTAAATTTGTGTATGAACTCTGGGTTATTCCCACCAACGATTAACTCATCAACATAAACCAGAACATGCAAGACAAGCCCATTCTTGCGATATGTAAATAAGGAATAATCGAAATAGCACTGATCAAACCCAAAAGTTTTCAAGGCATCACCTAATTTAGAAAACCAGTTCCGGGGAGCTTGCCATAGACCATACAAAGATTTTCGAATTTTGCATACCTTTCCAGTCCCAGAGGTCGAAAAACCTGGAGAAGGTTTCATATAGACCTCCTCATAGAGATCACCGTGTAGGAAAGGATTGTAGACATCCATCTAATGCAATTCCCAATGTTGGGCCGCAGCAACTGCTAAGAAGGTTTGAACTGTGACCATTTCAGCCACAGGGGCAAAGGTCTCGTTGTAATCAAGACCTTCAACTTGAGTGTTGCCCAAGACTACCAACCGTGCTCTAAATCTTTCAATGGATCAGAGTTGTACTTGATTTTGTAGACCCATTTACATTTGATTGCCTTTTTTTCCAAGTGGGAGGTCTTCCAAGGTCCATGTCCCATTGTCTTCCAAGGCCTGTATCTCTTGGTGCATAGCCTCGCGCCACCGAGCATAAGTCATTGCCTCATAGAAACGAGTAGGTTCTCGGCCTACAGTAACAGCTGCTAAGAAATGCCTGTGTTTCATAGAAAAATTATCATACATCACATAATGAGTTATGGGATAAGGAGTACCTGAGGACTGAGATGATGCAGGAGAAATAGCGGAGGGGTCTAAACGATGAGCAGAGTGTGTGACAAAGTCCTGCAAATAGCTGGGGGTCCGCTTTTCTCAATGTCCGTGACCTAATAACTCCGTGGTGGGCTGAGGAGCAGCTTGAGTTTCATTATTCCTGCAATCTGTATGGCTCCTTGTCTCATCAGCAGGACCTGCCTCCTCATCATTACTCGTGTTTTCATGTCCTTCTTCATCGATTGTGTTGCTCCCCCTGACTTCTATATGAGGTGACTCAGATACCATGTCAGGAGGAGTGGTCGCAGAGTTTGGTGGTTGGACAGCCCAAGGCCACCCAACATTTTCTTTGGCTATGGAAGGACTAGTTACTAAGGGTTGATGTTCCGGAGAGAAGGGAAATTTGGCCTCACTAAACACCACATCTCGTGAGACGAAGTAATCACCAGACTCAAGATTGTATAATTTCCACCCCTTTTTCCCAAAAGGGTACCCAACAAAGACACATTTCCTACTCCTAGTGGCAAATTTGTCACAGTCCTGAGTATGCGAGAAACACAAGTAACCAAAAACTCTGAGATGTTTATAAGAAGGACTTTGTCCGAATAGCATCTCGTAAGGTGTTTTACCACCAAGAAGGGTCGAAGGTGTCTGGTTAATCAAGTACCCTGCGGTCAAAACACACTCACCACAGAAATTGATCGGAAGATGTGCTTGAAACCTGAGCGCTCTGACCACATTCAAAATATGACGATGTTTTTTGTCCACACGACCATTTTGTTGTGGTGTTCCAACACAGGAAGTTTGAAACAAAAATCCTTGCTCGTCAAAATATGATTTCAAGGATTTAAACTCTGTTCCATTATCACTTCTCACCACCTTAACCTTCTTATTAAATTGTCGTTCAATCATTGCATAGAAAATTTTGAGTGTTCGACCAACTTCACTTTTTCCAGCCAGCAAATAAATCCAAACCACTCGAGAATAATCATCAATAATTGTAAAAAAATATGCAGCACCACAAGATGCAGGTACTCTATAAGTCACAATGAATCAATGCAAAACAATCAGTCACTTTATTGCTGCTTTGAATAAAAACATATCTAGTTTGCTTTGCCTTCAAACAAACATCACAGGTTTTGTTCTTACTATTACTGATATTAAGAAGTAAACTAACCATTTGATAAGAAGGGTGTTTCAATCACCGATGCCACAAATCGCATGACCCAATTCCATCTGTCTTGTAAGCAAGAACTGGTGCCACACCCTTGAAGACATAGACCCCATCAAGCTGTTCACCCGCACCAATCAGAGTCCTCGAGAGGCGGTCCTGTATCACACACAACTTATTAGTAAACATCACAATACAATCTGTGTCATGAAGTAACCGACCTACTGACAATAAATTACAATTGAGTTTTGGGACATATAATACGTGCAGCAATTTAAAATTCTTTCCAAGTTCAACAGTGCCTTCTTTCACGGCCTCGGTGTGTGCACCGTTGGGTAACCTAACAAGACAAGGTGCAACATCATAGGTGTACATTTAAATTCCCTGTCATGTGATGTGACGTCCCAGAGTCAATAATCCATTCAGTGGAGTAATTCTTACCAGAGAGTTTTTCCTTAGTCCTGATTTTGTAAGCATTAAGCATGCTTACAAGAGTCTGCCATTGCTCGTCATTAAGCCCGCTCAGTCCGGTCTGGTCTCCATCAGTCACAACTGCATTAGCAACCACCTCACACCCTGCTGATGACTGAGCAGCATGAGCCTTTGCCCATTCGTCGTAGTTATCTCCTCTTAAGACCACCGAACTGATAATAACTCCAGGATTATCTGATGGATGCAAATAGAAAGGAGAAGACGGTCCAATAAACTTACTCGAGCTTTCACCATTCCTGTCATTGTTGGCAGCCATGGTGACCGATCAGCAAGACTCGTCAGCAGTAATATCGAGTTTGATTCCAAGAAGATGATGAACGATCCTAATGAGGCTCACGAAGAAATCAGAGTACATCAATATTGGTGTCGTCGAGCTCTACCATTTGCATTTTTGAAAACTGGTATTGAGTTCTTGAAGAAACAAGAAGGAACAGAGGAATGTCACGGCGCAAGAACAAGCGGATCACCGTCGTAGTCTTTGATTATCCTCTGCAGAACATGCCAAACTCATCCAGACTCTTCTGTTTGCAGCATCGAACTTTTGAAGAGTCTGTTCTGAGCTGCCAGAATAAGGCAGAATACCTGAATCGTCAATTGGTAGGAACGAGCTTAGTTTATCGCAGTCAATGAGCTTCGGCTGTTGCTGCTGTTGAATATAGTGACTCGCGCACTGTTCTGATCCTCCTTCAAAAGTAAGAGAACCAAGATACGTGAATAAGGAGAGACCCGAGGGATGGAGATAATAAGCTGTGGTCGGATCAAGATCTGCAACAATAACCATCAGTTGCGTAGCAAATAGTAACGCAAGCTTTGATACCATGAAAAATTTTGGAAGCCCAAAAGTGCCTTTCCATTATTACCTTATGATATTTATATACAAACTCGATGGAGTTCCTTGCTCCCCAAAACTTTCTAAAAACAAAAGACTTCCTAACTGTACAGGTAACATACAGATCCGGGACTCTTGCGAATCTTATCTTCCAATATATAGTTTCAAATACCGCTAAATAACGATATATTTTATTTATCATCAGTAGGATAGAGAAGTCAGAGGTGTTTTAAGTGTGTGCTTTCTTCACTAAAATTAATGGGATATGTTGTTGGTTAATATTGATTAGTTTTAGTTGCTTTTAATTAAGAAAATCTTGATGCAAATAACGTACGTTAATCCCTCCCTTGCCATTCTGGACAATGAGCCCATGTTTCTTCAAAGATTTAATTGATTGAGTAGATATCGTGTAAGGTGATATATATATATATATATTGGGGATTCCGTATCAAGTATAATTAATTTTATTTTTGGTTTCAAGTTTGGTCCAGTTCAATGCAAGATCGATCTAAAACTTCATATTTCAAAATCTCCAGAAAGTTGGTTCCCGGGTGGATGAGAAATTTTTAAAATTTACCCAACCATCTAAAATGGTTTGTCCATCCATATGATAAATTCTAACCTTTCCAACATGAAGATAGTGTTTTGTGGGTAGGCATGGATAAAATTTTTATATTGGGGAATAAAGTCATTGCCAAGTAATAAAAAGGGATTCTATTGGATCTAATTAGAACTGAGCACCCGACATGAGAGAGACAATTCATTTTCCATTTCCAGATTTCTATCATTTTCAATGTGTTTTGCATTTTGTCAATGATCAATTGAAAATCCTCTTTCTTAAGTTGGAAAAATTTATGGACTTCCGGGTCATTGCTCAGAATTATCATGAAAAATATCTAACATCACACTCAAAATTAACGAAAAGGGCAAAACATGAAATCTAACTGATGAAGGGTGATTTGGCGCGACCTAGCGAGAAGGGGACACGTGGACATAACCTGACTAAGAGATGATAGCTCAGCCCGGCAAGCCCAGTTCGCAACAATTGAACTCGGGTATTCAATCACCTCGGCACAGAGTCACCTCGGCATTCAATTTAGTTCAGAACTAAAAGACCGAAGTATCAGCTCGGGGCTACCAACCCGGGCCATGACGTAACGCTCCCAGAAGCCTCTCCAACAGATTCCGAACCTCACGAGATCATGTCGCGTAACGGCAGGCCTAATCCTCTTCCTGCCCGGATCGGGCGGAATTGATAATCTTTATTAGTTGATGACATTACTCCCCAGTTAAAGCGGAAACGGATCCCATCAGGACGAAGATCCCGGAACCGATCCGCAAAACCCGCGAGGGCTCAACTATATAAAGGCACCAACCCCAATGACACGAGGTACGCGTGATTTTTCTACTCTCTAGCTCTCTAAGCTCTCAATTCAGCTCGCATCAGATTACGCGTGATTTTTGTACTCTCTAGCTCTCTAAGCTCTTTAAGCTCTCAATTCAACTCGCATCAGATTACTGACTTAAGCATTGGAGTGACCTCGTCGGGTTAGCCACCCCGGGTTCTCTGATCCTGTCTTGTAGATTCACTTAGCTCGCCGTCCGACTGGAAGCCAGATCATCCTCTAGTAGAGAATAGTCAGATCGCGCAACCTCAACTGGCACTGTCCATGGGAAAACGATCAAAAAGCTTTCTTCACAATCAACAACTTTCCACTGAAATCAATGGCATTTCCAGTCACGTTGGATAGAGTAGTGAGATGAGTGTCTTTGGGGTGCAACCTCAGCTTCCTTCAGTGTGCATTGGTCAGTTCACCATACCGCTTACTGCGGCTGGGGTCCCAACACTGACCATGCCACAAAATACCACACAGGTGAATGCCCCACTCCCTCCAGTGGTAGGCGCAACCTTCGCTGAGCCGTCTATAGTTCCCCCCGGAGTGGGACAATCTCAGTTTGACAACCTGGTGCACTGCGTGCGGGCCATCCAGGTCCAGTAGTTCTAGCAGTACATGTTCTACCAGCACTACCAGCAGCAGTTCCCTCCATTGCCACAGAGCCAACAGTCGATTCCACCCAGGTACCCAGGGACCCAACAGAACCAGAACCGACCTTGCGTGAACCAAGACATCACTCGACCTCCCCACCGGGAGAGGAAAGACGGTTAGATCACTCCACTTGCTTCACAAGGCAACCTCGGAAATAGGTCTTGGGACATTCAGCCCAACATGACCATTCTTCCTCGGCGTTCGCATCAAGAAGGTGGATCACTCACAGGTAACCGGTTTGGGGTTCTGGGTGCGAACTCAAGGCAAGGCCCCACCGTTCACGATAGTCAACACCAGAATCCCATAAGGAACCAGGAGCTACCTCACGGCAGAACAGTACCAGAGCATACCGAGGTTAGCAGCACCAATGTAGAGCCGATAAAGAAGCAGCAACAGAGGCGTCGCAAGGCGCGCCAAACTTCAGTACAGAACAACCAGCTCGCGAGACCGAACCAACAAGAACAGGTGAAAGGTAAAGAGGAGGTAAGCTCGGTAGCTACAAAGACCACTCCTCTACTCTTCGGTCGTCCCCTCTGTCTTCCGAGCTCTTGGCGACCCCGATGCCAAAGGACTTCAAGATGCCTCCCCTGGATAAATATGACGGATCTTTTGATCCTAATGATCATGTGGATTCCTTCCAGTCCCAGATGCACCTAGTTGGGGCTGACAAGTCTTGCATGTGTATAGCCTTCTCCACCACCTTCAAGGGAGTAGCTCAGACTTGGTACCGGAACCTTGCGCCAGGATCAATCAAGAGCTGGGCATAGTTCGTGGAATTATTTACCTCACACTTCATCACCAGCAAGAAGTGCCCGAGTTCGCAGGAGAGTCTGCTTAACGTAGTTCAAAGAGAAGGGGAGTCCATCAAGAGCTACATCAAGCGCTTCAACGACACCTACCTGCAAATCCCCAACCTGGACCTAGTGGTGAGACTCACGGCAGCCAAAAAGGTCTTAACTCACAGAGAGTTCAAATGGCATGTGGTGGCCAACAAACCTAAAGACATCACAGAATTCCTCAAGCTAGCCGACCAATTCCTCGGAATCGAGGAAGAGATGAACCAGAAGACAGACAACCCGGCGGAAAAAAGAAAAAGAGACAGTGACAACACAGGTAAGATGGGCAGAAAAGAAGAAAGAGTAAGTCCCCGAGCAGGGGAGGAAACAAGTCTGAGAGTTGATCTCCTTTGCAATCTCGCAAGTCAGGTTAGCGCTCCAGGACCCCACTTGTTGAAAGGACGAACTACACACCCCTCAATGCTAAGTGAGGAGAAATCATGATGGCCATCAAAGACTCTTCCTTTGTCAAGTGGCCTCCCAGGCTGAGGGGAGATCCCGCCACCAATAAAACCGGAACGTTTACTGTCAATTTCACAAAGACCACTGGCACAGTACGGAGAACTGTAGGAACCTCCGCGACGAAATTGAGGAGCTCATCCGTTCCAGGTATCTGAAAATTTTCATACTGAAAGAAGAAAGAAGCTAGGTAGATCGACAAACAGACCGGTAGGAGGACCAGAGAAGGAATGCCCCTGAGCCTAGTAATAGGCTGAACGAGCAGCCACCACGGTATTTGCCCGAAGAGAGACCGATCCGCGGGATAATCAATATGATTACTAGCGGGACCATCATTGCAGGGTGCACTTCAGCAACCGAACGAACCTCAGTCTGTGAACTAGAAAGCGAGGAGTAGAATCCACTGAAGCGACCCCGACTTGAAGACCCAATTTATTTCACGGAAGATGATGCACGCGGGATCTAGTATCCTCATGACGACACCCTGGTGATGAAGCTGAGGCTAAACGACTTTGAAGTCAAGCGCATTCTGGTGGACTCGGGTAGCTCGGCGAACATATTATTCAAAGACACCTTCGACAAGTTGCAGCTCCAGGAAACCAACCTAAAGCTGACAGATACTCTCCTGGTAGGCTTCAGCGGCGAGGAGGTCAGACCTCTAGGGCGAGTCTCAGTACCCGTAGAGGTTGGCACGTGGTCGAATATCGTGAGGTTCGAGCACACATTTCTTGTAGTCGCAATTCCCTCTCCCTACAATGTCATAGTAGGTCGGCCCATTACGCACGCCCTACGTGCGGTAGTATCCACCTACTACCTGGCAATGAAGTTCCCAACGGATTATGGAGTAGGGGGTTGTACAAGGTGACCAGCTTGAATCTCGCAAATGCTACATAGTCGCCCTCAAGGAGAAAGCCAAACTAGCGGCTGACATCGAGCTCGAGCAACCAACGGAGTATGCCGACAAGTGAGCTACACCAATAGAGGAGACGGTCCACATCCCGGTCTCAACCGATGACCCATAGCCCGTGCGTAGATAGGTTGGGTATATACCCTACAATGTCCCGCCCATCTCGGCGTACAATAATGCGAAGTTACCCCTACTCGGAGTCCAGCTCATTAGCTCGACAGCTTGGGATAACCTACACATGGAAAAAATCTACTTCGGTTATCCCTACTCATAGTCCAGCTCGTTAGCTCGACAGCTCGAGGTAACCAACACTTGGAAAGAATCTACTTTGGTTTTCTCCTATTTGATTTAGTTTGCCAATTCGAGAGTTATTTACACTTAGAAAATTTTTGCATAGAGAGAGCCAAAATACTTGTATTTCATTAAAGTAAAGTTTTGTGTACAAAAAGAAGAAAAGAGAGAAATTTTCACTATGAACTGAGCTCGGAGGCTCGGGGTATACATCATAAAGACCCAAGAGAGAAGACAAGACTCATGTATCTGAACTACCGGGCAGGTCAGTCTCCATGCGATCCTCCTCCACGTCCTCTTGACCTGACGGTCCCGCCTTGGGGACTTCATCGTCGCTTTCCTCTTCGGAGGAGTCGGGCTCTTCGTTGGCCACCTTCGCTACCTCGGGAGTGAGGTCCGACATAGAAACAACTCCAAGGTCCAAGTCGGGAAACTTTTGCCACATCAGATATTTACATAGCTTGAAGCCAGACTGGTAAGAGCTCGATCCGTACTCGACCTAGAGATTGTGAAACTCCGGAGACTCCTTGAAGCTTTCGATGGCGCGCTCTTTCTGTTCGGCTCGCGCCTCTTGAATGGTGGTCTCAAAGATCTCGGTGCGCTCTTTGATCATCGCTTCCAGATTCTCGTTCTCACGCTGAAGCTTCTCCTTCTTCTCAATCAGTGCTAGGATCAGCTCCTGTTGACTCTGAGCTCCCTTCTTAGCCCGAAGAACCTCATCCCGAGCTAAGTCCAGCTCGCAGTAAAGTTTTCGTGCATTTTTCTTGGCTTTCTGAGCTTGCTTTAGGCGGACCTCGGACTAGTAGACCAAGGAGTGAATGGTGGAGTTCACCTAGGAAAAGGAAGCAGAGGTAAGTACGTTTAAAAAATAGACAAGGAAATGAAGTGTAAAGTTAGAACACTCACCACCATACAATAGCTGGCAGCCCGGCTCCGAGCTAGCTTGTAGGCATGTCAACCCACTCCGCGACCTCGGTGGGAAATATGGCATCCTTACTCTTGAGGAGTCCGAGCCGAGGGGTCATTATGCTCTCCTTTGGAGGCTCGGGCACGGAAGTGCTCTCCGGCTCGCGAGGCAGAGCGCCTTTGTCCTGGTCTTCGTCCAGGTCCAGAATAGGAGGCTGGGGACGGACCTCCTCCTCCGGAAGCTCGGCAGAGATCGACTCCGGCGCAGCGACCTTGGGCGGGATGGGGGCAAAAGGACCGGCCTCCCGGCGAGTCTTCTTTGATGCCTTCCTCTTCTTCCCTCTCTGGAAGCTCTTCAGAAGGTTCTCCACATCGACCTCTAGCATGGCTACTGCAAGAGAAAAAGAAAAGGTTAGTCACGAACTAAAGAAAATTCAAAGTAAATGAGCACCGAGGTGGAGGCTTACTAGGAGGGCTCAACCCAGCGTGCACAAGCTTCTCCTCGGCCAAGAAATCTCTCATCTCTAGGCCGAGGTCCCTCCAGGAATTAACGACCACCCTAGTCTTCGCATCTAGCCTCACCCTGAGGTCTTTGATAGCCACCCGCCAGTGAGTCGGGAAGGACCATCCCTCAGGGTTCTGAACAAAGAAGTATCTCCTCTTCCAGGCCGGTACTTTGTTCGGGCTGCCGAATAGGATTTTGAACCCAGGCCGAGGAGAGATGTAGTAACTTTGTCGGACGTCCCCGCACAGACAAGCGGAGTTCTTTTTGATTGAGAATATTGAGCTAAAAATATCTACGGACAGAGGTCGATTGTACTCGTAGAACGGGGATATTGTACCTACTATAGTTCGGATGGAGTTCGGGTGTAATTGGTCGATGGTGATGTCAAAAAACTTGATTATTTCTATAATAATCACTAAGGAGCCTATCTATGCTAGCACTAGACATATTGAAATAGGAACAGGAAAGGAGAACAAGCTAAGGAAGAAAAGACAAACTCACTAAAAAAGAAAACGACCTCGAAATACAAAGGAAGAAGTGGCGAGTTGAAGGACTCCGACGCAACCTCGGGAGAGCTCAATCACATGATTTTTTGGCGAGGAAGAAGGGCCCCTCGGCCCCCTATTTATAGTTCACCGCGAGGCGATCAACGGCTGAGACCTGCTCGATCCAACAACTCTCATGAAAACCGGCTGCATGACACCCGAGGACGAAATCGGTTGAGCACGCTCTTTGACGTCTGCGGAGTTTATATATAGCGTGACGTCCACGCATACCTGGGACGCGATCTGGGTCATTTCATGGTTGAGCCAGATGGTTAAATAGGCCCGACCAGCGGTTCATTCTTTAGATTGTTAGACCCCGCGCCAAATCCACCTAGATCATCCATGAACTCTTCGTATCGGGTTGGGACCCCTGGCACGAGGAGTGGGGGACAATTGATGAAGAGTGATTTGGCGCGACCTAACCAGAAGGGGACACATGGACACGACCCGACCAAGAGATGATAGTTAAGCCCGGCAAGCCTAGTTCGCAACAATTGAGCTCGGGTATTCAATCACCTCGGCATAGAGTCACTTCAGCATTCAATCTAGTTCGGAACTAAAAGATCGAAGTATCAGCTCAGGGCTACCAACCCGGGCCGCCATGTAACGATCCCGGAAGCCTCTCCAGCAGATTCCGAACCTCACAGGATTACATCACATAACGGTAGGCCTAATCCTCTTCCCGCCCGGATCGGGTGGATTGATAATCTTTATTAATACGTTACTCCCTAGTTAAAGCGGAAACAGATCCCATTAGGACGAAGATCCCGGAACCGATCCGCAAAACCCGCGAGGGCTCAACTATATAAAGGCACAAATCCCAATGACATGAGGTACGTGTGATTTTTCTACTCTCTAGCTCTTTAAGCTCTCTAAGCTCTCAATTCAGCTCGCATCAGATTACTGACTTAAACATCGGAGTGACCTCATCGAGTTAGCCACCTTAGATTCTCTGATCCTGTCTTGTAGATTCACTTAACGCACCGTTTGACTAGAAACCAGATCATCCTCCAATAGAAAATAATCAGATCGCACAACATCACCAACCTTCCCTTGTCATTTATCTCAAGATTCTTTTCTTAATAACAAAAACAAAAGAAAACGAAAAGGAGATCAACACTTGCTAATTCAAATCGCCACCGTTGTCATTGATGACACCTAACCTTCCTTCCCTCTACTATATTATATTTGGCTGGAAGGTAAGCATGAGGAGTATTAATGCAATGCATGATTCTCGCATTCCTTCAGCTTCAGCTGGAGTATAAATACAAATTTATAGAGTGTAAAATTTTATACTTTGTATTATTCTATATGTATTTAAACTGTATATATTTGTATTTGTATTATTTCCCACGGTCACATCGTAGCGGTCGGTGGTTGTCAATTGATTTTGAGTAAAAAAGAAAAAAATTGATGGATGGTCATGAGTTTTTTCAAAAGGTCGTGCAATTTAGCAAAATTGAGAACCTCCTCAGTCCTCAAACAATCATTAATTAACACAACTTTATGTGTTTGAAAATAAAGGTTAAAAAAGATGGGATTCCATCTTTCACCAAGTCATCAAATCAATAATAAATTGCATTTCAAATACCCTAAATTAATTTGATCATAAATGTAGAGGAACAATATTGAATTTAGACGACAAAGATGAAATTCATTCAATTACCTTTATGTTGTGTGATTGACCAATATGCTAAAAAACTTTAAAACGAATGAAATGCGTTAAGTCAAAGCATCTTAATTTGTAGGACTGTAACATACCTCTAATTAACCCTTTTTATGGTAGTTTTCTCTCTGCTCTAGATAGCCTTTCTTTCAATTATCCCTCCCCATGATTCAAATAACGTGAAACGTGGTGCTAGGTTTTCATATCAAATTTTGTGTGCTTGACGAATATATTAAAAAACCTTTAATTAATGGAACGCATTAAGCCAAGTACTTTAAAAACCATAACACCTTGATTGACTGACCTTCAAACCAACTGAAAGAAGGAAATGGAAGAAAATATGTTTTATACAAAAAGTGGAAATAACAGGGGTTAGATAATTAGGAAAGGTTGGCTGGATATGGATATGTCTACATTTTTCTCTTATTTTCCGTTTTCTAATATGGTATGGGTTAGGTACTGCATTTACTTTTTTCATTTTCTACTCTTTACCCATTAAAAAAATAGTAAAAAAAAGTGGAATAAGTCAAAAGAAAAAAGTGAAAAACCGAAAAAAAAACAGTTTAATATTTCAAACTTCTGACTTCATATTGTGTTGCAAGGCCAAATCAGACAACGAACCAGTCAGGGTTCGGTTCCCAGATCAAATGGTCTGATTATTTGAATCGAATGGATGGCCAATTTTAATAAAAAACAGTCAAAATCGTTGAACGGTTCAATTGCCCAGGTCAGTGATTTGTTGATCAAATCAATATTTTTTGGCAAAATACTGATTTTTGGAAAAAACGAAACCAATTAGTTGACCGGTTCCCAATTTTTCCAGTTCAACCATCTGATGCAGTTTTGAAAACCATGTTGTGTTGTATCTAAAAGTAGACCTGCATTCTCCTGGTGCTCAGTTTTACAGTTTTTTTTTTTTTTTTTTTGGATTCAGCAATGTGGTTTGTTCTTTTTAAGAGTCAATCGTTTGGTCTTTTGCTATTTGTACTATCTAGAAGTAAACAGCAAACTATGAATATCAAACTTGCCAAGCCCAAAATCGCCCCAATCTAAACCATAATATAAAATTATAAATTGAGCCATACATGGGCTTGGGCAGGATAGTTGGATTGGAGGGTTGAGAGTTTTCGCATCGCATCCACGTTTTTTGTTCTTTTCTCTTTGGGCTGTAAAGTCCAATTGAAGAAGAAGAAGAAGAAAACTTCAAATAAAATAAGAGAGAGGGTTTGGTTTCGGAAGAACAGAAACGAAATAGCCAGGTTGGCGAGAGAGATAGAAGCCGCCAGATTGATGGAAAACCCAATTCAAGCTCCTCTATGGAAGGAGATGGTGAAAGTCATGAAGGACCAGGCACCCAGTGCGATCCACGTATGTTTTTCTAAAGGACTATGACTGACGGTGGCATCCACTCCCTCAATTTGGACAGGCTATGGCTGCGTGATTTATAATGATTCAGGTGATTTCTCAAGGTTTAAGATTAGCTTCTTTTTGGTGTCTATCTAAGGTTTTAGTTGAATTGGATTTCTTGCTCTTGATGGTCATTTTGAAAAGACAATCTTGCACATCGGATTGCAGGATTGGCTTCTTCTGTTCAAACTTGAAAACATCTGTGCTTGGTCTGGAGAACCTTTTTTTATTCATGACTTCATTGTACAAGATGATCCAATCAATGATGCTTTGGCTTTGAAAAAAAAGCCATGTTTGCGAGTGCTTCTTTTAAGCATATAGATGGCAATTTCATCTGTCTCCGTCCTGCCTCGATTATATCATAAAACATTATATATATATATATATATATATATATATATATATATATATCTATTTAAAAAAAAATAAAAAATAAATTAATAAGTATACAAGTAAGAATGATCAGGGCAGGGCGGGGCAAAGTCGGGGACTCTGGATCTCCTGTCCACGAGAACTCTGTCTACATCTATCCATAACACACTATTCCCGTGAATTGGGAACATCTCCCCCTACATAATACTATGTAGAGGTTGAGATGTTCTCCATGTGTGGCTGCAATAAACGCGAGTAGAATTTGTGTGAACAGGAGATCCGAACTCAAGTTGGGGATCCCCGCTAGATTGAGTTAGGATTTTAGCCCCACCGGGGTTCGGGGTGGGAATAGGGCAGGAAATTTGAATTTGGGGTCAGTATGGGGCATGCAAAACCCAGCCCCACCCCGCCCCATTGCCATTCCTATTTAAGCACTTGTTAGAAAGGGAAAAGGCTTAAAAGATTTCAGGAACATTCAAAATAAAGCCCAATAAGTGCTTTTTCAAGAGAGCATTAGAGTAAGATAAGCCTGTTTTGTAGAAAGCCAACAAGTCCAATAAGCTTGTTTTCAAGAAGCCCAATTTTTGGGCTTTTTAACAAGTACTTATTGCGTTTTTGGCCCATCTTAACCTGCCGCCTAATTATTTCTACACCCATTTGAAAGAAATGCTTTTTACCGTACACTTAAACTGCTTAGGTATCATTTGAGAGTGCTTATTGGATAAGTTCTTATTAATAAGTCCCTACGTAGTGTTTGGTTAAAAAGCACTTGCTTCATTTGGGGGTGGTACAAGTATTTTGAAAATTACATGACAGCCCAAGATGAGCCAGAAATGTACTAAACGATTTTTTTAGCATATTCAAAATGGGCTTATTATTTTCCTGAAAATCCATTTATTTGATTTATTTACCAAATGCATATAAGTACCTATTAATGTGATCCCAGCCTCAAATAATTATTTTTCCAATAAATGCGTAAAAGTAAGCACACCCAAACAGAAGCTTATTTAATAAACACTTATCTAAAAAGTAATTTTTTAAACACTAAGCACTTCCAAACATAGCTTAGGTATGAAATAGAGATCGGGACGGTGTTGGAAGTCATTCAAGCTGCAACAGAGAGCTTTAAGCAGGTCCAGTTTGAAGACATCCTTCGTTTGAATAACTTATGTGCTTATTTTTTAGCTAGTGATGTTTCTCCAAATGGTCGGTGGTTCTCACTTCTCAATCATCATCAAGACTTTACCAATAAAATGAATGCATGCGTATTTATCAAAAAAAAGTTCATTTTTGGCTACTTCGTAAATGTAAGGATGTTGTGATAGGTTAATGAGATAACCCATTTAGATTTTAAGAGTTTTGTAGGAAAAATCTATGATGCAGGAAAGACACATGGTATCGAAAGATTTTTGATCAATTAAAGTCTATTTATAGTGAATTTTGATAAATAGCATCTGACTGATTATCACGTTTATCATATTAGTTAATTGGTCAAATATATCTTTTCGATATTATAGTTAAACCCTTCTTTCTATCTTCTTTAATTTATTATTTTTTGTCCATATTTTGTATCTTTTCCAAACAAATCCAGATCTCCTCCCCACAATAATTCTATCCACATCTATTTATATACCATCGTCATAATCATAAATGAAGAACATCTCATCCTCTTAAATAATATTTACACGGAGATATTCTAAATGCACAATAATAATGTATTGTGAGTAGAAAATCCGGAGTCTTTTCAGATGACTCTAGTCTGGTCACTATATATTGAGATGGTCGATGAACAATTAAGTCGGGTCAGGTTTGAATTAAGCCCAACTATACCCAACCTGATCCATTTGTTTGAGAATGGTGGATAAAGTGGAATCAGTTTTGTCTGGCGGTGGCATCGGCTTAATTAAAACGGGTGACAAGTGAGTAACGATCCATTCAACCAATTCTGATGCCTTGCTTCTATGCATCCAGCTGCTAACGTCAACACGGTTTTTTTAAACTTAGTGTAGGACTCCTCCATAGGTAGTGGCAGTTAGGTTTACTTCCCATTTCCCCATATTGATCACTAATATTTACTTCGTTCATTTTATTACATTATTATTATTATTTTTTAATCTTCCAAAAATGAAACCTACTAGAATCTTTCTTCCAATTCCAAGCCCCTTTCTCAGCCATTAATGATCTAAAAATTCATCCGAAACACGTTAAGAAAGGAGGACAGAATTTTGATGAGATGATAGGCCTCCAGATTTATACCAACAACTGAAATGCGCTGAAATGAACACCGACATACAGTTACAGTCATCGTCAAAGTTCAAACAGCAAACAGGGATTCCACCGGTTTCCCTTACATTAAAAATGTGTAGTGACGCACTGCATAACGTGTGACAGAGTGCAGTTTACGTCTTGCGTGTAGTCCACCGTCCTTTTACACCGACACGTTAATGGATGAATGTGTTCTACTCTCTCTGGTCTTCGAACGGTGAGGTTTATGACATGACTCTGCTGGAAATAGAAACCAGCGGAAAATGAAAAGAAATATCAAAGAATTGAAGAAAGAAGGAACTTCAGCAAAAGTCAAAAAAGGCACCCTCCTCTACATTCATGACATATTAATTTTTAAGTGTCAAGTCTCAATCCTGAAAATAACGACGTCGTTTCTTCTATTTCACATTCTTGTTCGTCAGAGTTCAGACTTTTAAGTCTCCATACCTCCGCAGCTCCGCTCTCGCCTCTCCCCCCTTTCTCCGTAGCAAAACTCTCACTTATCTTGCTCTTCTCTTATTCTTTATACTACACCTTCAATTTCCTTCTCTCTCTAATGACAGGGTTGAAGAAACTCCACTGCGTTGCCGCCATCGTTTTCGTTGTCTTGTTTGTTTCTTCTTCTCCAGTCTTGTCTGCTAGACAATTAAATGGGTATCGTTCTGAGAACCTGGCGGCCACCGAACATGGCCTTGATCCCTTTCTTTATGGAGGAGACACAGACACTACTGTTGACGACGCTTCATCAACAAAGAATCATAATGCTTCTCCAAAAAACATCTTTCCATTTGAATTGGAATACATGGGGAGCTCAGCAACGGAATTAGAGTTGTCGCCGCCTTCACAGGAGTTCAAATCAGCCCCCCACAAGCTCGTAGGAAGAAGTTCTGATCCGCTGCTGTTTACCATGCTCCCAAAGGGGAATCTGCCGCCTTCTGGACCAAGCGGAAGAACCAACAACGTCAACAACTGATTAATGGAGAAATTATCGTCTGAACCTCTGTATTTCTTTCTTTTTCTAAATATTATTCTTATTTATTATTTTTTCTACTACAATTCATTGTATATATACATGTAAATATCAAACTTTAGTTAAATTAAAATAAATAACTTGTTTTATATTGAGCCTTATCTCGTGTATAAGCCTGAGCCTTATCTTGTATGTATTTTAGTTGGTTTTGGGTTCGGTTTCCATATTCTTATTCTTTTAGGAGTCCGTAATTTCCTTCCTAATGGTTAGCCGATAGCCTCGCAAGGGAGCTAACTCTAACTCTGTATATATATATCTTGTAATCGTTTGCTGAAAGATAGATAGAAGAAAATCTTTCTCCTTCGACCTCAAGTTTCTTATAGTATCAGAGCCAGGAGCCTTCAACCTTCGCACAGCCTTCTCAGTCTGCAATCTTCGATCATTCCTAATCCCTGTTTGTGGAGCAGATCTCTAAGCATTTCGCAGAGCTCTCTTTACTTCTGTTTGTCAAAACTCATATCTATTCTTCGCTGAAACCAAGAAGAAAGCTGAGAAACTTTGCTTTGGTTGATCGATAATGGCGGATGGAAGAGAGAAGAAGAATGAAGGTGAGGGCGGAAGCAGAAAGGTAGTCTCACCGTACTACTTGACTGCCAACGACAACCCGGGTAATATAATTACCTAAGTTCAATTGAAAGGAGATAATTACGAAGAATGGGCTCGAGCAATGCGGATGGCGCTCCGAGCCAAGAAGAAGATCGGATTTCTCGATGGGACTATATCTCAGCCCGCAGATGATTCATCGGAATTGGAAGACTGGTGGATTATAAACTTGGTGCTGGTTGATCCTCAACACGATAGAACCAAGCCTGCGTTCTACAATCACGTATATGGAGGCTGTAAAGGACCTGTGGGATGACATCAAAGAACGGTTTTCAGTAGGCAATGGGCCAAGAATTCAGCAACTCAAGGCAGATCTCGCGAACAGCAAACAGGTCGGTCTCCCAATCGTGACATATTATGGCAAACTGAAACAAATATGGGAAGAGTTTGCTAATTACGAACAAATTCCGACATGCGTCTGTGTAGGCTGCAACTGCAACATCGCTGCGAAACTAGAGAAGAGATGAGAAGAAGAAAGAGTCCATCAGTTTCTGATGGGCTTGGATGACGCAATATATGGAACAGTGCGCTCCAATATTCTGGGCACCGATCCGCTGCCAAACTTGAACAAAGCCTATGCCATGGTGATACAAGAGGAGCGCCTGAGAACCATGACCCGCATCAAAGAAGAAAAAAGGGAGGCGATGAGCTTTGCTGTGCAGGCACAAAATGGAACAAAAAGAACGGGACATGACACAAAAGAAAAATCTGGAGTGTGCACGAACTGCAGACGAACAAGACATGAGGCTAAGAGTTTCTTTCAACTGGTCGTGGACGTGGAGGCATACAGAGAGCAAATGCTGCACAAGCGGTAGGGCAAACTTCTGAACCAATCCACGCGACAAAGGGAGATCGTGCAGCATTCGGTGGATTGACTAATGAACAGTGGTCCACTTTTCTTAATCTCTTGAACTCTTGCAAACCCAACACAAATGAGAAGTTGACAGGTATGAATTGGATAATTGATACAGGAGCTTCACAGCATATGACCGGGAACTTGAACCACTTGCGTGATACCGAGACCGTGACTGGTTGTCAGGTTGGATTACCCGATGCAAAGCATGTCATGGCAATAAAGAAAGGGACAGTCATTTTAAATAAACACATGAAACTTACTAATGTGCTTTATGTTCCTCGTTTGAATTGTAACCTGATATCTGTGTCGCAATTATTAGATGAGTCAAATTGTAATATCCAATTCACTAATAAGTTTTGTGTTATACAGGACCGCACTTCGAGGATGGTGATTGGTGCGGGTGAACTACGCGAAGGACTCTACTACTTCAAAGGTGCATACTCAAGCAAGGTTCACAAGGCAAAGGTTGAAGCTTCATACGAGTTATGGCACAAGAGAACGGGTCATCCCTCCGAGAAAGTAATTAAATTTCTTCCTGATTTGAACATTAGATGTGGTAGTGGAAATAGGATTTGTGGTATTTGTTCAAAAGCCAAACAGACACGAGGTATGTTCGATTCTAGTGAAAATAATGCTAAAGGAATTTTCGATTTGATTCATTGTGATTTATGGGGTCTGTACTCTGTACGTTCGTCTTGTGGTGCCACGTATTTTTTGACTATTGTTGATGACTTCTCAAGAGCCGTTTGGATTTTCTTACTTAATGACAAGAGTGAAGTGGGCAAAACATTGCGGAACTTCTTCACTATGGTTAAACGCCAATATGATAAATTGGTAAAGATAGTTAGAAGTGACAATGGTACTGAATTTACTTGCTTGAAGGAATATTTTTTTAAGCAAGGTATAATACATCAGACCTCATGTGTTGAAACACCGCAACAAAATGGACGTGTCGAGAGAAAGCATAGACATATACTGAATGTTGCCAGAGCCCTTAGATTTTAGGCTAATCTCCCTATGGAGTTTTGGGGAGAGTGTGTTATGACGGCTGGTTATCTGATCAATAGGACCCCCTCTACTCTTCTTTTGGGAAAATCACCGTATGAGATGTTGTATGGGCAGAAACCTAGCTACAAACATATACGAACGTTTGGTTGTTTGTGTTATGCGCGAAGCCTAAATCGTATCAGGGATAAGTTTGCCAGTAAAGCCAAACGGTGTGTCTTTGTGGGATACCCCTTTGGCAAGAAGGGGTGGAGAGTTTATGACTTGGAGAAAAATGAATACTTTGTTTCTAGGGATGTGGTGTTTTCAGAAACTGAGTTTCCATATGCTGTTGAAAAAAAATAAGTCAAACACAATAATGGTGATCTTGATTATAACCAGGTGGAGATTGAAGTGTATGATGAGGAAGATAGTGAAAGTAAAAGAGGAAGGGGTGATAGTACTCGTGAGGTCATGGATGTAAGATCGGTAGAGCTAGGCGACAGGTGTGAAAATAATGAAGTGGAGCATGATGTAAGGGGGGGTTCTATGGTAGAAACGAATGCAGGGAATGAGCAACTTGGACGAGGTCATAGAGTGAAGCATCCTTCCACTCGTCTCAAGGATTACGTCATACACACAACATGGTGTTCCAATCAAAGTCTGAGCCCTTCTACCAGTTCATCTCGCCAATCTCACTCCTCAGGTACTCCCTATCCTATAACACATTATGTGAATTGTGATAAATTTTCTTTGCGGCATCGCTCTTTCTTAGCAGCTGTCACAGCTAGTCATGAGCCACAGTGTTATTCAGAGGCTGTCAAGGACTCTCGTTGGAGAGAGGCAATGAGAAAGGAAATTGAAGTTTTAGAAAACAATAGAACCTGGACAGTGGAGGATTTGCCACCAGGGAAAAAGGCTCTCAGAAGTAAATGGGTCTACAAGATAAAGTACAACTCAGATGGCACAATAGAATGGTACAAGGCGTGTTTGGTGATATTCGGAAACAAACAGGTTGAAGGGATAGACTACAATGAAACATTTGCACCTGTAGCAAAGATGGTTACAGTTCGTGCATTCCTTGCAGTTATTGCGACTAAAAATTGGGAACTGCATCAGATGGATGTGCAGAACACATTTCTTCATGGAGATCTACAAGAAGAAGTCTATATGAAGATGCCTCCTGGATTTGCTTCAAGATTACCTGGAAAGGTGTGCAAGCTGCATAAGTCGCTTTATGGTTTGAAGCAGGCCCCTCGTTGTTGGTTTGCTAAATTAACGACAGCCTTGAAACAGTATGGTTTTACCCAGTCGCAATCTGATTACTCTTTGTTTACGCTTCGACGTAAGCAAGAACAGTTAAATATTTTGGTTTACGTGGACGATCTTGTCATCTTTGGAAATAATGGCAATGCCATTTGGAAATTCAAGAAGTATCTGAGCCAATGCTTCCACATGAAGGACTTGGGATCTTTGAAATATTTTTTAGGAGTGGAGGTCGCCAGAAGCCATGAAGGTATTTTTCTTTGTCAGCGGAAGTATGCTTTGGATATCATATCAGAAACTGGATTGTTAGGAGCTAAGCCAGCTGGGCTTCCCCTAGAACAAAATCATAAATTAGCTCTGGCAGATGGTCCTGTGATGATAAAGCCGGAGAGTTATAGGAGGCTAGTGGGTCAGTTGATTTACTTGACCATTACCCGTCTTGAGTTATCCTATTGTTTGCATGTGCTCGCTCAATTTATGCAGACCCCCGTGAAAGGTAACCCGGGACAGGGAATTTTCCTTCCAACTGATAGTGATCTTCGATTGTATGCTTACTGTGATTCTGACTGGGCCGGTTGTCCACTGACACGACGCTCTCTCACCGGATACTTTGTTTTATTGGGACAAGCACCTATCTCGTGGAAGACAAAGAAGCAGCATACAGTGTCCAGATCATCGACTGAAGCGGAATATAGGTCTATGGCAACAGCTGCATGTGAATTGAAATGGTTAAAAGGGTTGTTGCATTCATTAGGAGTTGGTCATCCTAACCCTATGCAATTATACTGTGATAGTCAAGCAACTTTGCATATTGCTGCGAATCCGGTCTTCCATGAGAGGACTAAACACATTGAAGTAGACTGTCACTTTGTCCGCGGTGAAATCCAAAATGGGAATATATGGCCCTCCTACGTCCGGACTTTCGAGCAACTTGCTAATATATTTACAAAGGCCCTGGGCAAGCAACAATTCGAACATCTTCTTACCAAGTTAAGCATTTTCCATTTACATGCACCAACTTGAGGGGGGGTATTGAGTCTTATCTCGTGTATAAGCCTGAGCCTTATCTTGTATGCATTTTAGTTGGTTTTGGGTTCGGTTTCCATATTCTTATTCTTTTAGGAGTCCGTAATTTCCTTCCTAATGGTTAGCCGATAGACTGGCAAGGGAGCTAATATATATATATATATAATCGTTTGTTGAAAGATAGATAGAAGAAAATCTTTCTCCTTCGGCCTGAAGTTTCTCATTTTATGAATATAATGCATTCAACATTTTAATTTCTACCTGAGTATTGATGGCATTATTTGAAAATACTTTTTTTTTCTTTTTAATAATTCATAAATAGATATCATTTGACCAGTTCGGATCAGATAAGCACAACGTGTATATATATATATATATATAAATCAGGGAAGTTGCAGTCTTATAATAATTCTCCATCCTTAGTTCATGTTCAGACTTCTGTCAAAGTTCCTACATCTGGACGTTCTAATGTTTCTTCTTCTCTTATGTTATCTACGTCGGATTGGCTTTGATCTAAGCCGTTGATTCTCGGTTACTGTGGGTAGAAATAGTGGGGGATCCCAGTCGCTTTGTCACTTCTGCGCTTTGCTTCTTGAGCTCGCGTCCAAGTTTTCAACTCGTGTCCAGGCTTTTAGTTCGCACTCAAGATTTTAGCTCGTGTTTCAAGCTTTCGCAGTCCATTCAAGCCTTTTACCAGGTGAGTACTTTCCTGGAATCCATCTCCTCCCGATGTCTAGCTTGGATAGCTCAGACAGTTCTTCAAGGGGGCCCGATGCAGGTTCTACGAACCGAGTTGCATCCCCCGACGGTTCTAGCGAGCCTGAGGTAGAACTTGAGGAAGAGTTTGAGCCCGTAGGCCGAGTCGCCTCGGGCAGTTTGGCGTCCACCTCTCGCCGAGGTCGGATGTTAGACAAGTTTGGGCCCTCGACCATGATGCCTGAGGGGCTTCAATCCCTTATTACCCAGTTTAACCTGCCTGGGGAGTACGCCTACTTCATACCTTCGGGCAATTTCCCTTGGGAGCACGGTCCTGATGAGATCGTGATATTTCGGGAGCAGCTCGCTGCGGGGTTGTGCCTGCCTTTCCACCCTCTCCTTGTCGAGGTCATGAACCACTTCGGCATTACTGTCAGCCAGCTTCACCCGAACTCCATTCATAACTTGGTGGGGACAATCTCCCTATTTTGCGAACAGGGCTTTCCTTTAGACTTGGAGATCTTCTTTTCCATTTTGATGCTTAAGAAGCAAGCGGGTCCCCTTCCCAGGTGTAGGCGGGCATATTACCTGTCTCCTCGCCCGGGTTTTAAGCTTTTACATGAACTCCCCAAAAAGGTCCTGGCGTGGAAGCGGGACTACTTCGGGGTGCGAAGTGTATTGGGGTGGCCGTTTCAGACCGGGTGGGGAATGGCCGCCCCTGACTCCGGTGTTACGCTTGATAATGAGACGGTGAAGGGCCTCCGGCAATGGGTGCGGCTTGGGCTAAAATGCCATCAGTATCTGACAGAGGCCAAGCTCATTGTGGCCAGCCTGAGTTCGGGTAAGTTCCTTACTTAGAGGTTTTTTGTTTTTGCTGTTCTTTTGTTTTTTTTTTTATGCCGAACTCTTTTTTCAGGTGTGATGGACTCAGAAGGGACTCGTGGTGGGCACTTGTTTCAAGGCATGAAGAGGAGGAACCGAGTCGCCAAACGAATTCGTGCCAAGTTGCCACGAGACGCGGAGCCCAAGGTACCAGACTACCCGTCAGAGGATCCGCCCAAGGAGCCCGAGATGGCTCCTCCAACGCAAGAAGCGACAGGGGCCCCTTATGCCGAGACTACTTACACGGGGGCTCCTGCTTACTCTGGGTCTGCTTATACGCGAGCTGGGCCCTCAGGCTCGGGAGCCCAAGGGGAATTTAGGAGCGTGTTGTCGCCGAACCACGCTTTTCAGAAGAGTAGGGAGGCCATTTTCCCCGAGGTGGTCACGGTGTGGACTGATCTTCCTTTGAACCAGGTGGCTTGTCACACTATCACTCATGCCATGGTGGTAAGTCCGATTTCTTGTCGGGCTCTTTGCTTTTATCCCTCTTGCTGTCGTTCTTTTGATCTCTTGTTCTTCCCTTTTGGTAGGTGAATTCTTCTATCCATGCCTTGGCGGCCCAGGTGGAAAGGAGCTCGAGGCAGGTGCGAGTTGCTGAAGAGGCTCTCCGTGCTACCGAGACGACATCCCGAGCTGTTGAGGTGGCTGCTTGCGCTGCTGAGGTGGCTGCTCGCACTGCTGAGGCGGTTGCTCGCGCTGCTGAGGCGGCTGCTCGCATTGCATAGACCAGGCAGACGAGGTCTCAGAGAGATGCCGAGGCCATGGGAGTAGTGGTGAAGCACATGGCGGACCTGAGGCTGGATCTGCAGCATCAAGTTGAGTACCTTCAGGAGGATATTAGGGAGAGGACGCAGATCTTTTCTCAAGGCATCGAAGATGCCAAGAAGAAGGTCGTCGATGAGTACATCGCCTCGCCGCGCTTTGATGACCTGATGGTGGACTCATACAGAAGGAGTTTTAAACTAAGCCGGTGGATGATCCGGAACACGTACCCTGAGCTCGATATCAGTGCCATATCCACTTCGCGCATAACTCAGGAGATGGCCAATGCTGCTGATGGTGAGCCAGATTCCGAGGGCGGGGCAGAACCTTCGGGTATCGTTGAAGTGCCTTCTAATAATGAAAAAATGGCTCCGGGCCTGTAAAATGTAAAATTTTTTTTTTTTTTTAGAAATGTACACTCCCTTATTTTGAAATGGAATGACTTTTCTTTTGGTTAAGTGTTGGTTATTCTTTTCTCCCGAACTGACCGTATTTGCCAAACTGATCATATGCCCGATATGTTTATTGCCCGGGTTACTGTACTCGCACGGCCTGTTTTGGTGTTAACACTTAGTCTCTGAGATGCCGATGTCCCTGTTAATACTTAGTCTCTGGTAGCGATTTTGTCCACTTCGCTTGGTGGTCTATAGGTAGTATCGCCTTAAGTTGACGATGTTCCACGCTCGGGGTACTTGTTTGCCCCCTAAGGTTTCTAGCTCGTATGCCCCCCCGAGCGCTCTCTTTACTCTATAGGTCCCTTCCCAATTTGGTCCAAGTTTTCCACACCGGGTTCGGGTACCATGATCTTACGGAGAACCAGGTCGCCAACGCGGAAGCTCCGATTCTTTACTCTGGCGTTGTAGTACCGAGCTACTTTTTGCTGGTAGGCCGCTGTCCGGATGTGCGCGAGGTCTCTTACCTCATCGAGTAGGTCGAGGTTGGTATGTAACTCGTCTCTGTTTGTCTGATCGTCATATGCTTCTAGTCGTAGTGTAGGTATTTCGATTTCCGCTGGGATTACCGCTTTAGTGTCATAGGTGATGTTAAAGGGGGTCTCTCCCGTGACGGTTTTTTCCGTAGTTCGGTGAGCCCATAGAACACTTGGTAGCTCGTCCGCCCACAACCCTTTAGCTCGGTCTAGTCGTGCTTTCAGTCCACGGAGGATGGCTCTGTTCATTACTTCTGTCTGACCGTTTGCCTATGGGTGTGTGATCGATGTGAAGTTCTGACGAATTCCCATATTTTGGCACCATTCTTGGACCTTGATATCCTCGAACTGCTTGCCATTGTCAGAGATTAGTACCCGAGGTATCCCGAAGCGACATACTATGTTCTTCCAAAAGAAGTTCTGTATGTTTTGGGTTGTAACCGTTGCTAGAGGTTCAGCTTCTATCCACCTTGTGAAGTAATCTACTGCCACCACTAGGAACTTTCTCCCACCTGTTACTGGCGGGAATGGCCCTAGGAGGTCGATGCCCCATTGTGCAAAGGGCCATGGACTGGTGAGGTACTTGAGGTCGGCAGCAGGCTGATGATGGATATTGGCATGCTTCTGACACTTGTCGCATTTTCTTATGAGCTCGACAGCTTCTGCCTTCATCGTTGGCCAGTAGTATCCTTGTCGAAGTGCCTTTTGGGCGAGGGCTCTGCCCCCCAGGTGTCCGCCGCATAGACCTTCATGAGTGTCACGGAGTACGAGCTCGGCTTCGGCAGGTCGCAAGCAATGCAGGTAGGAGAGCGTGTAGGATCGTCGGTACAACCGTTCGTCTATTATGATGTATTTGGCTGCATGGCGCTGCACCCTCCTGGCTGCACTGCGGTCTGCAGGGAGGGTTCCATCTAGCAAGAAGCTTGCGAGTGGGTCGATCCAGCTCGGCTCTGCTTCAAGGACGGGAGCGACCTCCTCTATGTACACGGTTCTCATGGTGTTGTGACTTGTGCTGGCTAACTGTGACAGGGCGTCGGCCTCAGTGTTCTTTGACCTCGGGATTTGCCTGATGAAGTGTGACTGGAAGTTGAGTAGGGCCTCCTTTACTTTTTCCAAGTATGCGATCATAGTGAGCTCGCATGCTTCGTATTCGCCCGTAACCTGGTTGACCACGAGCTGGGAATCACTGCAGATAACTATGTGCTTTGCTCTTACCTTTTGCGCTAGGTTTAGCCCGGCTATCAGTGTCTCGTACTTCGCCTCGTTGTTCGATGCCGCGAACTCAAAGCGTAGTGCGTATTCCAATTTCGTGCCACCCGGGCCGCGTAGGACTATTCCAGCCTCACTGCCCTGCTGGTTCGAGAAGCCATCTACATGAAGGATCCAGGGCTCCTCATCCCAGTTCGCGTTTGGCCTAACCAGGAGAGATGCCACACTGGCTGCTACTTCATAGGGTTCAGACTCTATTGGCTTGGGAGCTCCAGGCTCACCCAAACTGGGGATCTCGGGCTCAACCGGCCCAGGGACTTCGAGGCTAAACGTGCACTCGGCGATAAAATCTGCTAAGGCTTGGGCCTTGATAGCAGTTCGTGGCTTGTACTAGAGGTCGTACTCGCTGAGCTCGATGGCCCACTTCGTTAGCCGATCGGAAACCTCGGTCAAGACCATGACAGTGTGAGCCTGGAAATATGGGCAGAGTTTTCGAGCTACAATTACTAGTGCATATGCTAGCTTTTCTATCTACGGGTATCTCGTCTCTGCTCCCTGCAGAATTTTACTAACATAATAGACGGGCCGCTGAACCCGATCTACTTCTTTTATTAGTACAGAATTGACCACCTCGTCGCTTGCTGAGAGGTACAGTTCTAAGACCTCGCCTTCCTCGGGCCTGGCTAAGGTTGGCACAGTGGCGAGGTATCGTTTTAGCTCGTCAAACGCGAGGTGGCAGTCTCGGGTCCATTCGAACCCTTTGCCTTTGATTGCCTTAAAGAAAGGTAGACAGCGGTCTGCCGATTTGGACATGAAGTGGCTCAGAGCGGCTATGCGGCCGTTTAGCCTCTGAACTTTTTTACTTTTCGGGGTGGTCTCATATCTAGGATGGCCTTTATCTTGTCCGGGTTGACCTCAATACCGCGCTGGTTGACAATGTACCCTAGGAACTTACCCGAGGTGACACCGAAGAAACATTTGTTGGGGTTTAGTTTCATGCTAAATTGATGCAGAATTTGGAAGACAGAATCTAAGTCTTGTATTAATTCCTATGAAAAAGTGCATCTTGACGACCATGTCGTCTACATAACATTCTACTTTGGTGCCAATTAAGGGCCAAAATAGCTTATTTACAAGTCTTTGGAAGGTCGCCCCAGCATTCTTCAGTCCGAAGGGCATGACCATGTAGCAGTACAGGCCGAACTCGGTTATGAAGCTGGTCTTTTCCTCATCGGACTGGTCCATTCTAATTTGGTTGTAGCCTGAGTAGGCGTCCAAGAAGCTTAGCAACTCATGTCCCGAGGTCGCGTCCACTAGGCGGTCAATTATGGGGAGGGGGAAGCAGTCTTTTGGGCAAGCTCGGTTCAGGTCGGTGTAGTAGACGCACATGCGCCACTTGTCGTTTGCCTTTTTCACCAGTACCGGGTTGGCTACCCAGCTCGGGTAATGAACTTCCCTTATGAAGTCCGCTGTGAGGAGCTTTTCGACCTCCTCATCGATCGCCCTCCAGCGCTCCGGTGCTAAGTTGCGTTTCTTCTGTCTAATGGATCTAACTACAGGGTCAGTGTTAAGATTGTGAGTTATAAGGCCAGGGTCAATACCGAGCATATCGGCCGCAGACCATGCAAAAATATCTAAATTTTAAAGTAAGAAACTCACTAGTTCGGCTCGTAGAGGCTCCTTGACGGAAGCACCGATCTGTAGCGTTCGAGCCAGATCCGTAGCCGAGGTCGGGATTGCAACCATTTCCTCTGTGGGCGAAGCTCGTTCCTCGCCCTACTCCGTAGGCTGATCCAGCTCGAGGTCGTCGGCCGCCTTGGTTTTTCCCTCCAAGGCGGCAACATAACACTTGCGGGACTCAAGTTGGTCGCCCCGAGCTACCCCCACACCAAAGTCTGTAGGGAACTTCATTGCCAGATAGTAGGTGGAGACCACTGCCCGCAGAATATGCGTAATTGGCCGCCCTATTATGGCATTGTATGGGGAGGGGGTCGTGACCACCAGGAAATCGTGGTTGAGTCTGATCGCACAAGGCCATGTGTCGACTTCCACAAGTACTGTTATCCTCCCGAGGGGCCTAACTTCCTCTCCGCTGAAGCCCACCAGAGGAGTGTTTGCGGGCTTCAGCTCACTTCTCTGCAACTGTAGCTAGTTGAATGCCGACTTGAAGAGGATGTCTGCCGAACTACCTGAATCCACAAGTACGCGCCTGACTTCGAAGTCGTTGATCCTTAGTTTTATGACAAGCGTGCCAACGTGGGGGTAGTGGTTACCTCGCACATCGTCTTCCGTGAAGAAGATCGGTTCTTCTGTCTTCGGCCACTTTGGAGGGTTTTGTTCTTCTCGGGCTGCCTCGTGAAATGACGTCCGGGCTGCTGCTGAAGTACACCCTTTTACCACCGAACCTCCCACTATCACATGGATGGTTCCCCGAACTGGCCTCTCTTCCGGAGGCTGTCGTTGCAACGCTTCGGCTGGTCTGCTACTGGATTCGGGGGCATCCTTTCCGTGCTCCCCTTGCCGACCGGCCTTATTGTTATTATTATTATTATGTTGTACAAAATTTCTCAAGTATCCGCGACGGATGAGTCCCTCTATCTCGTCCCGGAGATTATTACACTGTTCGGTACTATGACTGTGATCTCTGTGAAAACTACAGTACAGATTTTTATTTCTCTCGTTTGGATTCCCCTTTAGGCGAGCTAACCACGTTACGTATGGGACGTCTTTGATCGTCATCAAGATCTCGGTCCGCCTCGTGTTTAACGGCGTGTAATCTATCCGAACTACTAAGGGAGCTCGGGACGGCAGGCTTGGCTTCGCCTCCCGGGCCGAGTTTCTTCTGTCACCTGGCTACCATGTGCCATTTGAACTCCTTGTGCGTTACTCCTCTCTTGGTCGTCGCGAGCTGTACCGCGGGGTCTAATCGCGGTATCTGCAAGCACACTTCATTGAACCGCTTGATGTAGCCCCGGATGGATTCTCCTTCTCTCTGGACTACTCCGAAGATGCTTTCCTCGGTTTTGGGGCACCGCTTGCTGGTAACAAAGTGTGCGGTGAAGACCTGCACGAACTGGGTCCAGCTTCTTATTGACCCGGGGGCTAGGTTCCTGTACCAAGTGCGGGCCACCCCCCTGAAGGTGGTGGTGAAGGCCACACACATGCATGATTCACTGGCCCTAGTGAGGTGCATTTGGGACTGGAAAGCATCGACGTGGTCGTTGGGGTCAAAGGACCCATCATACTTGACCAAAGGTGGGAGCTTGAAGTCTTTGGGCATGGGGACTGCCAGGAGTTCTGGTGTGAGGGGGGAAGGAACTAAGAGAATTGGGGCAGCTTTTACCTCGTCCGAGCTCGTCTCTTCCTTACCTCTGAGCTTGGGCAGGACACGGGTGGCAGTTCGGCAACTTCGCCGGTGCCTTCGTTGAGTGGGCCTGGTACTGGCGCTGCTGGCCTCTGTGTTGCCGAGCTCGATGGGCCTGGAATGTTGGTAGTCTGCTGCTAGGGCGCTGAATCGGTTCTCTGTGAGCGGGAACTCAGGCTTGGAGCGCCGAGGTGCTGACTTTGTGGGCGAGGTTCCCGACCCGCCTGCGAGCTGCGAGGCGGGGGTGATTTTCCTTTCCCTTCGGCCTGGGGATGAGGCCTGGTTGTTAGGGGGTTCTGGAGTTGGGAGGCTTCTCCTCAGTGAGGGCGTCCACCCTGAGGGGAGGCTTTAACTGGCTTCGGAGTAGGGTGCCGAGGTGGAAGCAGTGACTAGTTCAGGGGTAGTTGGGGGAACTGCTGCAGATAGTGATGTTGAGAGAGGTGGTGTAGTACTTAGTGCTGCTGGAGTTGATGCTGCTGGAATTGTTGCATTTGGGCTTGCATTGCCCGCATGCATTGCATCAGGTCGTCAAACTGGTTTTGGCGGGTCGCCAGGGGGACTGCAGTTGGTTCAGCAAAAGTTGTTTTGATAGGGAGTGGAAGAGGGACGTTCATGGCAGGAAGGTTTGCGGGCGCCACTGTTTGTGGTGCATTCAAGCTAGTGATCCCATCCACCGGAAGGGGGATGGTGAATTGTCCGATGCACACCACGAGGACTTAGAGTTGTTCCCCGGTGGTGTTCGTCTTTGTGCCACGTCCGGCATTATTGGAAGAAGCCATGAGTGTTGGGGTTTCTTGGAAGAAGAAGAGGTTATGAGAGTTTTAGAGGGAGGCTTTTAGAAGCTTTTCCCACAAACGGCGCCAATTGATGGTGCGCAATCCGGCCGGTCCTACCTGTCAATGACCTTGCCTCTGAACGGAGCTACAGGGAACCTGAAACGGAGAAGATGAGGAAACTCCGGGGGGAACCTGGTGAGATTGCTCCGAAGCTCAAGTTAGAATTCTCTCAAAGGCAGAAAAAAACTAGATGGCGCAAAGTTCACATACCTTGTTCTTGGGGGGTAGGGAACCTTTTATAACCACCTCGTGCACTCACTTCTAAGCTTCTGTCAGGTCGGGTATGATTATCTCTGAGCTCCTGCCAGTTCGGGTGTCATCCCCTCAGCTGGACAGAACTTTCACTGCTCTCTTTGTCGGAGCCATCTCTGTGACTGGCGATGACGGTGGCAGGTGGCGGTGGCAGGTGGCCGTTGAAGTGCGGCTGTCAAGCGTCAGATCCCAAGTCAGTCAGGTGTGCCGCCCTTGGATACGGACCTCCTCGGTGTCAGATATGGTACGTTTGTTTAGTTCGGCGTCTTGGAGGCGAAGTGCTAGAGTGGTGAGCGAGGTGAAGTCTTGAGCTCAGATAGGGGAGTGTCCCGAACTGCCATGGGGTGGGCCAGTTTGGGCCGTTACCATGTGTGAGGCTCGGGGCCTAAGGGAGAGTTCGGGCTCCTTGTAGGGAGTTCGGACTGCTGGTTCCTCCCTTCGGTGCTCGTGCCTTGGGCGCGCTGTTATGCCGAGCTATTGCCTTTGCCACGTGTTGAGTGATTACGAGGTCGGGCCAAATGACGTTGTTCTACCCACCCTTGAGTATTGATGGGTTACCTCAATTCTTTTTGTCCTGAGAATGATAAAGAGGGAGGATGACTTGTTTCAGCTTAGGATATATTTGGGTTGAACTCTTTAATTGCTGATTGTAGACGTCAAGACTTGGGTTTTCAAGGGCCAAGATTTACTTGGTCCAATCGGTGACATCTTACTGATTTGATTTCAGACAGGATCGATTGTTTTCTAGCCACCGACCAATGGTTACTCTTTTTTACATCAGCTTAGGTTCATCAAATTCCTGTAGTGGGTTCAGACCAATGTCCACTTCTTTCTACTATTCTTTCCCATCATCGAAGAGATAGACTGTTACGGTTTGAATCTTATTGGACTAGGCTGAATGGCTTCCATGATCAAGTGTCACAGATCTGGACTTCCACTCCTGATGGGTTTCTTAACAAATGTTTATCTTGTAAATCCTCTCTATGCAATTGGGCGATTCAAACTCATGGTCACTTACAACAGAAAGAAAATCTCTGCTCTCTAGAATTGAGGTTATTCAATATTCGGAATGCTCTTCTACTAATTTAGGGTCCGTTTGGTTCGTGATTGGAATCGGAATCGGAATGGGAATGGGAATCCCTTGGAATCAGAATCGGAATGGGAATCCCTTGGAATCGGAATCGGAATGGTCTATTTCCCCTACTTGTTTGGTTCAAACGAGAATTAGAATCTGATTCCGATTGATGCTGTTTGGATCATCAAGAGGTTGGAATCGAAATCAGCCATGATTTTCAAGCGTCATTGAAGCGCTTGATATAACTTCAGATCGATTCTCCTTTGATTTGTTAGCTACCACATGCCACTTAAACTTCTTGTGGGTGATTACTTTCTTGGCTGCAGTGAGTCGTACTACTGGGTTGAGGTCTGGTATCTGCAGGCAAGTGTCATTGAAGCGCTTGATATAGCTTCTGATCGATTCTCCTTCCCTCTGAACCACGTTGAGAAGGATTTCCTGCGACTTTGGACACTTCTCACTAGTAATGAAGTGTGTAGTGAACAAGTCGGCGAACTAGGGCCAGCTTTTGATAGAGCTCGGCACGAGATTTCGGTACCAAGTTCGGACTACCCCCTTGAACATAGTAGAGAAGGCCACACACATGCAAGACTCATCAGCTCAAACTAGGTGCATCTGAGACTAGAAAAGAGTCCACATGGTCATTGGGGTCGAACGACCCGTCATACTTGTCTAACGGGGGCATCTTGAAGTCTTTTGGCATTGGAGTTGCCAAGAGCTCGGGGGACAAAGGGGATGACCGGCAAAGTAGTGGAGGTGCAGTCTTTGTAGCCATTGAGCTCGCTTCTTCCTTCCCTTTGGTTTGCTCTTCTCGCTGGCCTGGCTTCGCTAGCGGGCTGTTCCTGACCGAGGTATGGTGTGTTTTGCGACGTCGTCGCTACTGCTTCTTCACTAGCTCAGCGTTGGTGCTGCTGACTTCAGTTTGATCTGGTATTTCGGCCCTGTCGCCAGGTAGATCCTGGTTTCTTGTGGGATTCTGGGACTGGCTATCACGAGGGACGGAGAGGCCCTGTCTCGAGTTCGCACCTTGAACCCCAAACTGGTTATCTGCTCATGAGCCGTCATTCTCTTGCTGTGAATACCGAGGCGGATTGGGCTGACTATCCCCATACCTGTTTCTGAGATTTCCTTGCGAGACTAGCGAAGTGTGCTAACCGTCTCTCCTCCCACGGGGCGAGACCTGACTCCTGAGAGGAATCGGTACTTGTGAGGTTTCTTCACCCCGATGGGGAGATTGGTTGATGTTCTGGTTAGTCCCAAGCTGATTTGGGTTATGACCGTGATGGGGCCCTAGGTACCGAGGTGGAACCGGCTGCTGGTTTGGCTATAGTGGAGGGAACTAGTGTTGATACTACTGGTAGAAATAATACTACTAGTACTATTGAAACTGTTGGACCTACTGCATCTGGATCTGAATAGCTCGGACGCACTGAACGAGGTTGTGAAACTGGGAATGCTCGATTCCGGTGGGAACCACGGATGGCTGAGAGAAAGTTGCACCTACCAATGGGAGAAGTGAGGCGCTAACTTGTGTAGTGCTCGGTGGTCCGGATAGTGATGGGGCTCCAGACGTTGTGAGCAGAATGCTGAACTGGCCGATGCACACCGTCGGAGTTTGGGGGAAGGTAGATTGCTAGGCTTGCCCCCTGGTGACGTTCATCTTGGCACTTTTCCAATATGGCTGGAGGATGCCATTGAGGTTGAGATTAAGCTTAAAACTGCAAAGAGATAGGGATGACCTTTCGATCGTTTCCCTCAAACGACGCCAATTGATGGTGCGCGATCTGGCTACTCCTAGCTGGAGGACGATCCAAACTCCAAATGGGCGACGAGCTATATCGATCTGCAAAACAGTGTATCAGAGAACCTGGGGTAGCTAACCCAGCGAGGTCGCTCCGATGCTTAAGTCAGTACTTATGTTGTGAATGCGAGTTGAATGCTTGAGAGCTTGAGTGCTAGTGAGTAGAATAATCATGTGTACCTTTTGCCTTGAGATTTTGAGTCTTTATATACTGGAGTAGTCGCAGGTCTTATGGAAGAGCTCCGGGTTCTCCGGGTTGTGGAGATAAGGTTGGTTCTGATTTTGAAGGAGAACAGTACGTTGATAAGGCTTATTGTCTTCCTCCGATTTAGGCGGAACCGAGATGAGTTCTTATTGTGATCTCGGGAAATTCGGGATCCGTTAGCTCATCGTGACCTCAAGAGATTCGGGATCTGTTGGGGAGGCCTTTGGAGTCGGTTATGCAATGCTTCAGCTCATTATCTCTGAGCTGGAATTTTGACTCATTAGTCCCGAACTGAATTGGGTGTCGAGGTGCCTCTACAGCGAGGCGGATTTTGGGCCGAGGTGACTAAATACCCGAATTGCAAATGTTCCAAACTAGGCTTGCCTGGCTGAATTGTCATCCTTCGACCAGATCATGCCTACGTATTCCCTTCTTGCTAGGTCATGTCAAATCACCCTTCATCAAAAACAGTTGTAGTATGGAAGAAGCGACATATAAAAGTCGGAAGTGAAAACACCCAAGCAGTAAACTATATGAAATCAGGCAGAAAGTATTGGATAGAAAAGCTACAGAAACGACTAAGTTAAACATAAATAAGCCAAAGCTGATAGAATTTGAAAGAGTTCAATACTGTGACATTCAAGAGAAGATTTCAGATAGCAAAGTACTAGAGCAAGTTGTCACATCTTTTGTTTTTGATATTGAAACCACTGGATTGAGCAGAGAGAAAGAACGAATCATTGAGATTGCAATTCAGGAACTCCTGGGAGGTGAGAACAGTACATTCCAAACTCTAACTCTAGTCAACCCAGAATGTGTTATCCTCAATTCCCATGTCCATGGCATCACAACAAGTATGGTTAACAGACCTGATGTTCCAAGGTACATTTCATAATACTGCATTTTCATGGTTCTGTCATTGACTACTGATTACCAAGTATATCAAGTAATAATCATGGTTAACAAGCTCCCAAAGATATATAGCACTTTAATACTTTTTTTTATAAATTATACCACTTTCATGCATTGTTGAACAGCTATTTTCATCCTCTCTCATCTATCAAATAAAGGAGGTGGGAGCATGCATATGAGATAAAAAGGGATCACATGGGTCGTTCAAAGTTCATGGAAAGGAGAAGGGGAATAATTAATTACAACTAGCACTTCCAATCTGTAGAGAGACTTTTTTTTTTCTTCTAACGTATTCCCTTTTCTTTTTATTATTATTTTTTATCATTTTTTATCAATCACAATTTATAATTTATCTATTTCTTGCCTTCTACAGGGAAATTCCTCCTTGCTTATCGGAGAGTTCAGATCAGTTGTCGGCCAGATAATTCAAACGAAATAACCATCAATTGGACTAACGGCATCATATTTAAAATTAGGAAGAGAAAACAGGGAAAGAAAAAAATATATATATCAGAAGGTCATCAATCACACTAATCATACATTGAGTCCCTAATCGGAGTTAGAAAGAAAAAACGGACAAATACGGATACACACGATGCAGAATTCTAAATTCCATCCCTCCCTAGCCCTCTCCCCTCCTATAATCACATCCTATCCGTGAATTTAACATCAATTCATGGTCAGGATGCAATCCCCCTGTACTTTGGGGTTATAAAATTCTGATCTGGGCTGATTGATCATTCTACCAAGAAAAAATGAAGAGGTTGGATAGGCGTTGAGAGTTTAATAGTTTACGAGCTGATTTGACAGAACCAGCTCCATCCCTCTCCCTCAAGCCCTAGTCAGTTCGAGACAACAACTTAAATAGGGAGTCATAAATATAAAATGGAAGAAACGAAACCAAGAAAATGGTAAAATATTGTAGAACGCACTTACCTGTTACAATATTGGCTTGGGATCGATGGATGTTGTAGGGGAAGGTCATCAATCTTGAATCACTCGCCCTTAATCTCTATCTCTCTCCCTTTGAACTACTGCAGCGATCAATGCTCTAAATGCAGACTCGGCACGAGGTTTAGGATGGAACGGTTTCAGATTGTATCCGGTGAGGAAGAAGTAGATTCAATCAGTGGTCTTACCTCGCCGGAGGTTGGTTCAATCAGAGCATGCGGTTGATTTCGAAGGAGGAGGAGGAGGAGGTGGTGGTGGAGGAGAATGGTTCAGCAGTGGTCTTACCTCGCTGGAGGTTGGTTCAGATCTCGGTTCGGCGATGGAAGAAGGCTTGGAGTTCTCGCAATTCGTCTCTTCGACTGGATTGAAAATGAGGAGGGCATTTTTGTTCAAAAAAAATTCATAAACTGGAATGAGAATCACATTCCCTAGGAGGGGTCGGGAATGGCTATTCCCCCATACGAGAGATTCCCATTCCCCATTCTGATCAAGTAAGCACTTGGAATGGGAATGGGCCATTCCGATTCCGGTGCCAGGCTCCCATTCCCTCAAATCAAACGAACCCTTAGAAGAAGAGAGAGCCCTGCGAAAAGAACTTGATGAAACTCTTGAATTGGAGGATTACTATTGGCATCAACGTGCTAGGTGCAACGGGTTGCACGCTGGTGATCGAAACAGTAAATTTTTTTCACTCTTATGCATCAAATCGGAGAAGGAAAAATAGTATTTTCTAGTTGAAAGATTACCACGACCACTAGACTTCAGATCCATTTGTTATTGAGAAAAAAAACAGTGTCCGATTACTATTCAAATCTTTTTACATCCTCTTCTCCTTCTTTTGATGATATACCTGCGGAGCTTGCCCCTCGTGATGTTACTACAACTGATAATGAGCTTCTTTGTGTTGTCCCTACTGCGGAGGAGGTAAAGACTGCTTTGTTTGCAATTGGTCCTACAAAGGCCCCTGGCCCAAGTGGAATTTCAGCCTTATTTTCCCAGCAATGTTGGGATGGTATTGGTCCAGACCTAGTTAATTTTGTTCAGTCTCTCTTCGTACATCCTTAGAACATCAAAGCAGTTAATGGTACCAACATTGTGTTAATACCCAAGAAAGAAGGTATAGAGTTTGTGTTATATTTTCCGACTATTGGCCTCACTAATGTCACGTACAAAATTATAACTTCAAGATTGAAACATCTACTCCATAGTTTGATTTTTCCAATGAAAACTGCTTTCAATCATTGCCTCTTGAAGTCCTCGATAGTATTCATAAGAAGAGAG
The DNA here is from genome assembly GCF_055504915.1 of Nelumbo nucifera. NCBI lineage: Eukaryota > Viridiplantae > Streptophyta > Magnoliopsida > Proteales > Nelumbonaceae > Nelumbo > Nelumbo nucifera. The sequence goes on along the minus strand of NC_142649.1, from coordinate 106,227,981 downwards.
ATCGATATGGAAATTTCATTAAGAAAATTGATCTGTCCAATGTTTATGACCGTATGGAGTGGTTTTTCTTGATGTCAATTCTGAAGATGTGTGAAGGAAAATGCTCTAAAATCAGTTGTGGAAATAAATAAGTTGGAATGCTTCAAAATATGGTGTTATCAAAATAAACTTTGATGCCTCTCGTAATAGTGAAGGAGAATGTTCAGTGGTCTATATAGTCCGGGACCATCTTGGTAGGGAGTTAGCGGTCAAAGCATATAAACTTGGTATTTGTTCCATTAACCAGGCTGAAGCTTGGGCTGCACAGGAAGCCCATGTCTAAGTTTCAAATTTCAAGGAGTTTCCTATCATCATAGAAGGATTCATCTCTTGTCATCTCTTGCCTCAAAAGAAAGGTGGATGTTCCTTGAAATGTGGAAGGTACTATCTCAAGATCTGTTCAAAGGAGATCTTCACTATCAACATATCTACAGAGAAGTAAATAAGGCGGCTGATTGGCTGGATCGGGAAGCTCTTTCTTCTTCTTCTTCTTCTTCTTCTTCTTCTCTAGATTTTAGCATCTTATTTCTTCCCCCTTCTCTTCTTCTTATTTGTTCTGCTGACTTTTGGGGACGTACTACCCCGCTGTGTGTAGTACATTTTGATTTATTTTCAAAAAAAAAAAAAAAAAATTCTAAAGATGTGTGGTTTCTCGGACCAATTTTTCCATATAATTATGCAGTGCATTGCCACAGATTTCTATTCTGTATTGATTAACGGAATGCAATCTAAACATTTCCGACCCCATTGGGGTCTCCATCAGGGATGCCCCCTCTCGCCTTATTTGTTTATTTTGGGGATTGATGTATGTTGATGACATCCTCATTTTTGGTAGAGACTCTATGCGGGAAGTCACCCGAATTAAAGCCAACCTAGACAAATTTTGTTTTTGGTTAGGTCAACAAGTAAGTTATTCGAAAATGACTTGGACGGTGCACATTGCTACAAAAGTGACTACTTTCTTGGGAGTTAAAATGATGGCTGATTCTGAAACTTATTTGGGTTGTAACTTTCATGAGACTCATGGTTATAAAGAGGATGGTTGATTATTATCACATGCTGGCAATTCAATTTTAATTCAAAGCACAATCACATCTCTCCCTACTTATATCAACTCTCCCTACTCAAAATCACTATGACACTTTAATAGGTCTTACAAGAAAATTCTGGTGGGGTTTCTTCGATGATGACTGACATGTCTTTATAAAGATTTGGTCCTCATTTTGTGTTCCTATATCTCAAGGAGGTCTTGGATTCAAAGATTTCAGGTTGCTTAATCTTGCTTTACTCATGAAACTTTGTTGGAGGTTTTTAACAAGTGGTGATCAACTCTGGGTTAAAGTGTTAACTTCTAACTATTTATTTACTGCTCATAACTTGTGGTCGGTCAAAGCTCCCTCCCGACCCTCTTACACATGGGCTATTATGCTGAAATGTCGTCCTTTGTTGAGAACTGGTTGTCGTTGGTTGGTGGGGAATGGCTGGTCCATTGATTGGTCTTGTGATCCTTGGCTTCGGTTAGGGGCCACTCCAGAGACTCTCCGATCTACCCCTCTTGATTCCTCTTCATCATTAAGAGTGGCACATTTTATAGATCCAAATGCTAATACTTGGTTGGTTAACAGATTGCAGGCTTACTTTGCTGACCCATTGGTCCAAATGATTTGTACTATTCTAATTCCTCTTCACTCCAGGGAAATTGATGATGTCTTAGTATGGCTTTACACACCTCACAATATTCTCACCACTTCTTCATCAGCATATAAATTTCATATAATGATGGAGGCCCATCATAAGGCCCATCTCATCCCTAGGGGCGGCAGCTCCTAGGATAAGGATAAATTAACTAAGATCCAAGAATTCAAGATAAGCAAGGGATCCAAGAATCCAGGATTAGCAAGACTCTCCCAAGATTAGCAAGATAATGCAAGACTCTTCCAAGATTATCAAGAAAGACTCCAAGAAGCATCAAGATTAGCAAGATAATCCAAGATCCATGCACCTAGGGAGATCGGACGGAGGAGATCAAACCAAGGAGAGTTCGATCCTATCAAATTAGATGTTTAGATCTATCCTAGTTCTTTTACAATTTCCAAATGTATTATAAATACTGCTATTTTCCCAAAGTTATTCATCAATTCATACTTCAGATTTTCAGATTTTCTTGAGTTCTCTTCTTTGAGTTTTCGCCACATTTTCTCTCTCCTAGAGAAATCGGTGTTATTTGCTAGGTGCTAGCGAACGCCCGGTGCTTGCATAGCCAGCTCCGGTTCTCATTGCTTCCACGTTGCGTCAGGTGGTATCAGAGCAGGGAGTTCGCCCAGTCAGATGGCCAACCAAGACAGTAGCAGTCGCAACCCACCCCATGACGGAGATCAAGGGTTCCCAGCTATTTGGAGAGCAATCGAAGAGCAGCGTACAGCCACACGTAACATCGAACGGCAGTGGGCAGAGGTGACTGAACAACTGCAAACCTTGTTACGGGAGGTTGTCCCACGGAACCGGGAAAATCCACAGCAGATCGAAGGAGACGACCACGACAGACCACCCGTCGCTACTACGTCTCGACGACCAGTTCTTGACGACGACAGTGATGACGATTTTGAATTTGGTGGTGCTCCAATTCTTCCCGGCAACGACAGAAACAGTAGAAATTGGCACACTCAAGGTAATTTCAATCCTCGAAGGAATAATGATGAATTTAAACTCAAGGTAGATATTCCTACTTTTAGTGGAGATCTTGGTATAGAGGGACTTTTGGATTGGATCACAGAAGTCGATAGGTTCTTTGATTACCTGGAAATACCAGAGGAACGAAAGGTAAAATTAGTAGCTTTCCGATTAAGGGAGGCGCATCTGTTTGGTGGGAACGGATGAGAGAGACCCGGATGAGAGAAGGAAGGGGTTCTGTTCGAACCTGGAGGCGCATGAAACAATTAATCAGAGGTAGATTTTTACCTCTTGACTATGAACAATATATGTTTGAATCTTATCAAAGGTGTGCGCAGGGTACTCGTAGTGTTAACAAATATACATCTGAATTTTTGAGATTAGTTGAAAGAAACCGATTATCTGAAAGTGATAACCAGCAGGCAGCCCGTTATCTGAGCGGTTTGAGACCGTCCATCAGAGACAAAATTGGTGTACAAATGGTTCTTAGTGTGCAAGAAGCAAGAAACCTAGCCTTGAAAGCATAATTAATGTTCCAAGACAAGGCGTGTAGTGATAATTACCACCGGTACAACAGGAGCGACAATAGACTGGCAACTGTCGACAGGAACAAATCAGTCCCGGCAGTACAACCTTCTCACCCGACCAGCACCAGTAACGCCGGTAAGGCTACTACAGGAGGACATACTCGAGGTAATCCTTCCAATCCTCCTAAACCCAGTAACCCTTATGCAAGGCCTGCTCTTATTAAATGTTTTAAATCTAATGAGGTTGGACATAGATCCAATGACTATCCCAGGAGGAAGGCAGTTAATATGGTAGAAAGGGAGGAGGAAGAAGATATTGAGGAAGAAGTATATTGTGGACCTGATGGGGAGGATGAAGAGGGTCCATATGAACATGAGGAGTATACTTGTGTGGTAAGAAAATTAATGTTGTCCCATAAAAATAATGATACTTCTCAAAGGCACAGATTATTTCGTACCAGATGTACTGTCAAGGGAAAATTATTTAATTTAATTATTGACAGTGGTAGTCAGAAAAATATTATTTGTAGGGATGTCATCCAACAATTACAACTGATTCTTTAAAAACATCCCAACCCATACACAATTGGGTGGATCAAGGAAGGAGGCGGCGTACGAGTGGAAGAACGCCGCAAGGTACATTTTTCAATTGGTAAGTACCATGATGAAGCATATTGTGATATTGTAGATATGGATGCTTGCCATATTTTGTTAGGGAGGCCTTGGCAATTTGATACAGATGCAAGGCACATGGGTAGGAAGAATACCTACCAACTTGAAAAAGAAGATACACGTTATACTTTGTTACCCATAGCAGAAAAAAGTATTACAAATACTCCAAAGGCACATGAAAAGAATTTCCTTACCATCACCCCTCATCATGCTGAATTTGTTAAAGAATGTAAGGATACTCATGATATACATTTGTTAGTAGTAAAAGGAGAAGATGTTAATGATGAAAATACAATTCCAACTAAAATACAAGGACTACTGGATGAATTTAATGATGTAGTTTCAGAGGAGTTATCAAATGAACTCCCTCCCATGAGAGATATACAGCACCATATTGATTTTGTTCCAGGTGCTAGTCTACCTAACCTCCCACATTACAGGATGAGTCCTAAGGAGAATGAAATCTTACGGGAAAAGGTAGAAGAATTATTGAAAAAGGGACACATTCAAATCAGCATGAGTCATTGTGCAGTACCTGCCTTATTAACACCTAAGAAGGATAGCAGTTGGAGAATGTGTGTCGACAGCAGGGCCATTAACAAGATCACCATTGGGTACAAATTTGCCATTCCTAGGCTGGACGACATGCTGGACCAACTAAGCGGAGCTGTAGTTTTCTCAAAAATAGATCTCAGGAGTGGATATCATCAAATCAGGATCCGTCCCGGAGCTGAATGGAAGACAGCTTTCAAGACTAGAGATGGCTTGTTCGAGTGGTTAGTCATGCCCTTTGGACTAACCAACGCACCCAGCACTTTCATGAGGTTGATGAACGAGGTATTGCGCCCCTTCATTGGTAAATTTGTGGTAGTCTATTTTGATGATATTTTGATATACAGCAAATCTATCACTGAGCATGTGGAACATATTAGGGAGGTCCTGAAAACATTGAGGGAAAATAAATTATATGCTAATTTGAAGAAATGCATATTTATGAATGATAATTTATTATTCCTGGGATTTATTATAAGCAAGGATGGTGTGAAAGTAGATGAGGAAAAGGTGAAAGCCATTAGGGAGTGGCCGACCCCATCCACTGTCACAGATGTCAGGCGATTTCATGGGTTGGCAACCTTCTATAGGCGTTTTATTAAGAATTTTAGTAGTATCATGGCTCCCATTACTGAATGCTTGAAAAAGGGGAAATTTCAATGGGGAGAAGAACAAGAGCAAAGTTTTGCTCTCATAAAAGAAAAGTTATGTACTGCTCCTGTTCTTGCCTTGCTAGATTTTAATAAGTTATTTGAAGTTGAATGTGACGCCAGTGGAGTTGGCATAGGGGCTGTATTGTCCCAAGAGAAAAGACCCATTGCTTTCTTTAGTGAAAAATTATGTGAAGCTAGGAGAAAGTGGTCTACTTACGACAAGGAGTTTTATGTTGTGGTTAGAGCCCTGAAAACATGGGAACACTATTTGATTGCAAAAGAATTTGTTCTCTACACTGACCATCAAGCCCTAAAATATCTTAGTGGGCAAAAGCAATTAAGAAGTGATTTACATGCCAGATGGTTTGCTTTCCTAGACAAGTTCCCATATAAAATTGTGTATAAGATAGGACAGCAAAATAAAGTGGCTGATACACTTAGCAGGCGTGTAGCTCTCATCAAGACCCTCAGCGTTGAGATTGTGGGTTTTGAGTGCCTAAAGGACTTATATGCCTAGGATGGAGACTTCTAACAGGTATGGGAGAAATGTGTGACTAACCAGCCAGTAGATGACTTCTTTATTTATGATGGGTTCCTTATGAAAGGGGAACAGCTATGTATCCCTTGCACCTCCCTCCGCGAAAAGATCATCAGGGATTTGCATGGGGGTGGATAAGCAGGACACTTAGGAAGGGACAAAACAGTAGAAGCCGTTAAGGGGAGATATTACTGGCCGAAATTAAGAAGGGACGTGTCTACCATCGTAAGTAGGTGCTATGCTTGTCAGACAACTAAGGGACAAACCCAGAACACAGTCTCTACATGCCCCTACCCGTTCCTACTGCTATATGGGAAGACTTGTCCATGGATTTTGTGCTAGGCTTGCCAAAGACCCAGAGGAACATGGACTCCGTCTTCGTGGTGGTTGATAGGTTCTCAAAAATGGCTCACTTCCTCCCATGCAAGAAAACAGCAGATGCATCCGCAACAGCCAAATTATTTTTCAGGGAGATTGTTCGCTTACATGGGGTACCCAAGACCATCACTTCAGATCGTGACACATGGTTCCTCAGTCACTTTTGGATGACCCTGTGGAAGATGTTTGATTCATCACTTAATTTCAGCAATACAGCCCATCCGCAGACAGATGAACAAACAGAAGTGGTAAACCGGACCTTAGGGAATTTAATCCGCAGCATATGCCGGGAAAGGCCAAAACAATGGGACTTCGCCATTGCCCAGGCTGAGTTCGCCTATAACAATGCAGTGCACAGTTCTACAGGCAGATCTCCATTCTCCATCGTATACATGAAGGTCCCTAACCATGCACTGGACTTAGTGAAGCTACCAGAGTATCCAGCGCAAATATCTCAGTAGAACAGATGGCAGAACAAATCCAGTCCGTCCAAGAAACCGTGAAGCAGAAGCTAGAGCAATCCAACGCCAAGTACAAGATGGCCGCAGACAAGCACCGCCGACCTCAAGTGTTTGATGTAGGTGATGAGGTTATGGTCTTCTTAAGGAAGGAAAGGATTCCCGTAGGTACTTACAACAAGTTGAAGCCTCAGAAGTATGGTCCATATAAGATCGTGAAGAAGATCAATGACAATGCCTATGTAGTAGATTTACCAGATCATATAGGTATGTCCAGGACCTTCAACATTGCTGACCTTCATCGGTACCTACCGGAAATAACACTCGCCTACCCTAGTCACGACTCGGGGTCGACTTCTCTCCAAGTGGGGGAGAATGATGGAGGCCCATCACAAGGCCCATCTCATCCCTAGGGGCGGCAGCTCCTAGGATAAGGATAAGTTAACTAAGATCCAAGAATTCAAGATAAGCAAGGGATCCAAGAATCCAGGATTAGCAAGACTCTTCCAAGATTAGCAAGATAATGCAAGACTCTTCCAAGATAGAACAAGACTCTTCCAAGATTATCAAGAAAGACTCCAAGAAGCATCAAGATTAGCAAGATAATCCAAGATCCATGCACCTAGGGAGATCGGACGGAGGAGATCAAACCAAGGAGAGTTCGATCCTATCAAATTAGATGTTTAGATCTATCCTAGTTCTTTTACAATTTCCAAATGTATTATAAATACTGCTATTTTCCCAAAGTTATTCATCAATTCATACTTCAGATTTTTAGATTTTCTTGAGTTCTCTTCTTTGAGTTTTCGCCACATTTTCTCTCCTAGAAAAATCGGTGTTATTCGCTAGGTGCTAGCGAACGCCCGGTGCTTGCATAGCCAGCTTCGGTTCTCATTGCTTCCACGCTGTGTCATATAAATTTGTGTGTTCTAATGAAGCACAATCTTCAACATCCACTTTTGCATTGGGAGAAATTACATGGCTAACCTTTTAGAAGATAAAACATTCATGTTTTCTTATGGTGTTGTTTAGTGGGTGCTTTACCAACGGCTCCTGCATCGCTTGTTAGGCATTCAAAAGTGATAAATCCTATTTGTCCCTTTGTGTGGCTTACAAGCTGAGAACTTAACTCATTTATGTTTAATTTGCATGTGAAGTAACTCAAAGGGTCTGGTTTGGTTCAAATATTTATCTTCGATTAGAGCAACTTGCTGCTAATTTACTCCAAGATTGGTTTCTCATGTGATTTCAACTTGGCGGAATCCCACTTATCTATTTTCGCACAGGGTGCTATCATTATGTGGAATATTTGGAATAATCGATGCAAGGTTGTCACGGGGCTATTCAATGAGGTCCTGTGCGGCACTTGATGGAATCGAGAAATACTACGAATGCAAGCAATAACACACAAAAGGCAACAAGAAGGCACACAAATTAGTCAAAAGGCTACTTGTATTGCATTGATTGATGTTAAGCATAAGCACACAGTTTAGTGTCGAGGGGATCTCGTGCTTAACCTTTACACACTATTGACTCACTCGACTACCTACCTCCCCTCAAAGAGTACATTAAGCTTTTGGGGGAGTGACAATAAGAAACAACAAAAAGGTGAAAAATCATACTATAGAATTACAATAATGCCATTGGCAAATCCCCCCATACAAAATACTTGCAATGTCCCACCCAAGACACACCCTTGGACACTTGGATGGCATGTTGTGGGCATGGTGATGGCACTTGAAGGCGCGGAAAAATGGTCACTTGTGATGGCACTCAAGACCATCTTCTACTTGTGGCTCAAACTTCTTGTTGGTGAAGGAAGGTTCTTCAATTGCTCCACGGATAGAGTTTCTTCCAAGGCCCGAATAGGAGGTTGGGTGGATGGCTTACAGATGTCCTTGATGGTGGGAAAACCTATGGCTAGACCCTAAGTTAAGTCCCTACCTGGCTGCTTCAAGGTAGGATTTTGGGCTCCCTGATGGTGGTAGGAAAATTGGTGGCCAAGGTTGGGTCAAAATGATGGTTTGGATTTTTCAGCTATTGGTTCCCCTACATTTTTGCCCAAGGATGGCTGCTCATCGTGCTATTACGTGGTTCAGCTTGAGGAGGGGCGAGAATGTGATTTCGATATTGCTTGGGTGACACTCGCTCTCCCCGATGATTGAGGTAGTGGGTACGGTTATAGTTGAGGTTGGCCTTGGGTCTTCTCTTGGGCCCATCAGTTGTGGGCATATGCGGCTTCTGCTGCAAAGGTGGTTTCCACTGTTGTTGCTGGTGTTGTGGTGGTGTTGGCACTGACGTTGGTGTTGACTTCTTCTTGGAGTCACTGCGATCACTTCTGATTGCAATAGTGGTGATGGTTGTAGATCTCTTTGCCATCCCTTGAGGTTGAGGTTGGTGTTGGAGTTGCAAGGCTGAGACTTGCCTCTTCTTGGTACTGGCCGTGGCAATCATGTTGACCATACAAGGTGACTGCTCGTCCAAGATCATCAGAGTGCCAAGGTGAGGTGCCAGTGTCGCTCTTTCTTGTATCATGAAGTCCATTCCAAAGACAACATCGAAGTCATCCATGTGAACAACGGAGAGGTCAATTTCTCCATTCCAGGTGCCGAGTTGTAGTCTTACTTGGCGAGCCATGCCTTCAGTAGTTTTGTCACCTGTGTTGACTGCTTTGAGCCAACCGGGCTCTTTGGAGATGGCCAAATGAAATCTCTTGGCCTCTGCAATGGATATGAAGTTGTGAGTAGCCCCCGTGTCAACTATGGCACTAGTTGGCCTCCCGCCAAGGGTTACATCAACATACCCCAGTCCTCTCTTAACTGAGGCGGGTTGTTTGGAGGTAGCCCCTTTCTTCATCATAGCATTGAAAAGTTGTAGAGTGCCCACTCTTGGCGCCTGTGTACTCCGCTCCCCATCACTATGCTCGTCATCACTCAACTTGGCAATGAGGGAATTTAGCTTCTCCTGCTTCGGGCAATGTCTTGTCAGGTGTTCCTTCCCACAAATGTAGCATGTAGGCGGACAAGTTGGTCTATCTTGGTACTTGTTGTTGTAGGAGCTGCGACTTCCTTGTGGGTGCTTTCCCTTCTAGTACTGTGCTGGATGGTTGTGGTAGGGCTGCTTCTCTCTCAAGGGACTTGGTTGTTTATCTCCCCCACTCAAAGGTGCAGCATGTGGGCTGGCTAGCTTGGTCCCTTCATCATCCGACAATCTCAGTTCACTAAGTTGTTTGGCCACGACCATGGCAGAGGCAAGGTCTTGAACATTGTGTCACTGGAGCTCGAGCTCGGCCCAAGGCTTTAGGCCATCCATGAAATTGAACAATAAGTCTTTATTTGACATGCCGATGACTTCTAATGTGAGAGTAGAGAATTCCTTCACATACTCGTGGAGCGAGTCACCATGCTTGAGGGACTTCATCCTTTGGCGGGCAAGGAACTCTACATTCTCTGGATAGAACTGCCTCTTTAATTCCTTCACTTGTATGGTGCACGTACTACGTTCTATGTCAACACACTTTCTGCGCCACCACAATGTAGTTGTATGAGTTAAATACAAGAAGTTGTCAAGTTCTCGTGCATCGCGAGTGCCTGAATAGGGAGTTGGCTCCCGAATCTTGATGTAGGAAGGAGTGTGCAAGGCTGAGGTGCTGGCCAAGTTGGCAATTGCTCTCTTCATGATGGTGCACTCCCCCTTGATTTCCTCAAGTTGAGCTTGAATATCATCGGAGGTGTTTAGGGCAGACTTCAAAGCTGCCCATTCAGTCTTCATCTCATTCAGTTCGACCTGAGTGGCCATTGATGTGGAGATGGTTCTTCTCCACGTTGCCCACTCTCTCTTCATCTCGTTGAGTTGGGCTTGAAAGCTGTCAAGCTTGTCTTGGACATGCAAGTTGGATGAGCTTCCTTCTTGTTGGCATGCGGTGTTGCATATTTCCTTGAGCATGCCATTGAGTATGTTACGGACCTCATCCACGACTCTGCTTAGGCAGCCTTCCACTTCCACCAATGTACTCTCCATGGTTTCCATGTTTTGGTGTAGCTCGTCTAACGAATCTCGCATCTCACCTACAATGGCTTCGCAATGTAGCATGCGCAAGTCAACGGCTGCATGCTTGTTGGTCGATTTCTTACGTTTGCTACGCTTTGGTGCCTTGTCCTTGCCGATGTCATCGGCGGGCGCATCATTAGCCTCATGGGATGTGGAGAGTCCATTCTCGATCTCTTCCATGATGTCCCTGCTGTGCTTCATGTTGTCACTCGCGTCGCATGTCAAATGGCTTGAAAGGAGCTCTTGCTCTGATACCAACTGTCACGGGGCTATTCAATGAGGCCCCGTGCGGCACTCGATGAGGTCGAGAAAACCTACGAATGCAAGCAATAACACACAAATGGCAACAAGAAAGCACACAAATTAGTCAAAAGGCTACTTGTATTGCATTGATTGATGGTAAGTAGAAACACACAGTTCAGTGTCGAGGGGATCTCGTGCTTAACCTTTACACGCTATTGACTCACTTGACTATCTACCTCCCCTCAAAGAGTACGTTAAACTTTTGGGGGAGTGACAATAAGAAACACTAAAAAGGTGAAAAATTATATTACAGAATTACAATAATGCCATTGGCAATCGCCCCATACAAAATACATGCAATATCCCACCCAAGACACACCCTTGGACACTCGGATAGCATGCTATGGGCGTAATGATGGCACTTGAAGGCGCGGCAAAATGGTCACTTATGACAAGGTGGTATTTGAGTATACCTCTTTTGATCCTTTGGTTGTACTAGTGGTGGCTCAATCTCAAATGACTGATCACTGATTTCAAATATTCAATTACGGACTTTTAACTGAATCATAGATCTGAAATTCATTCTCATACTCAAATTGGTTGGATCAAGCCACCTTCCTCTTCTCTCAAGTTGAATTTTGATGGAGCTCTAAATTCATCTACTGGTGGTGTCGGACTCTTGATTCGTGACTCCAATGGTCTTTTTTGCTTTGGACGAGCTTTTGAAGTTCCATTAACTAGGCTCTCCTTTGGAAATAGAAGCCAGAGCCGCCTTTGGCCGCTTTCCAGTTTACTTTGGATCTGCGTGTTTTTCTTCGGTTTATGTAGAGCCGGGTGATTCTCAAACGATCATATCGAGTTTGTTGGAAGCTGATTCTGTACCTCTGTGGAGAATCAAAACTGTCATTACTAATTGCAAGCTCCTCATGGTACAAATCCCTCTCTGCTCAGTTAGTTGGGTCCCTCGTACCAGTAACAAGGCAGCCCACTTGTTGGCCAAACAACCTCTTAACTTTAATCATGTTTTTACTTGGTCTTCAGCCCCTTCCTTTTTATTTCAAATTTTATTGGAAAATTGTAATTCTGAGCAGATTTGATAATGAATTTGGTCTCCATCTTTCTATCGGGGGACCTCTTGCCTCAATAAAAATGTTGTAAGCACCTTCTATGAGCATTTCATTTTTTTTTTACACTAGACCCTTAAAATACCTTCAGCCCATCCTTGAAAAAGATTAAAATTCACTTTTGACAATAATCAAAATAATTATCAAGTGCTCATTCAACATGTTTATTGTGCCTACTAGATCCAGTCCCATCATTTGGCACTTAGGGGTGTTTGGTATCGGTGTTGTTTTTTCAAAAAACGATGCTACCTCGATGTTTTCACTATAAAATGTTTGGTTTATGCGTTTTTGAGAAAAAAGAGAAAAATCAGCAAGGCATCGTAAATCAAAATCCCCTCGGTGCATCGGTGAGCCATTGCTCCCAACGGCTACCTGATGTGGTGCTGACATGTATCCTACGTGTAGGATGACATGTCATGAGGAAAAGCGATCCGGTGCTTTGCGAGTTCGCAGTGCATCGAAATGAAAACTGGTTTCTAAGTAGGGTTTCGATTGCAACCTCCTTCAATTCTCTCCTTCTTCACTACCAACCTCCTCCCCCTAATCGCTCATCCGTTGCAGTGTGACCTTCGTTGTCGGAGGCTGTTGCCGGTAAGCACTGTTTTCAAAACCGGACCGGACCGGATGGTCGGACCGGAAAAATCAGGAACTGGTCACCTGACCAGTTCTGTTTTCCTCCAAAACTGCTTTTTCCCCCAAAACCGTTGATTTTGGTCAGCAAACTGCTGAACCGGCCAGTTATCCATTCGAACGGTTTTAACTGTTTTCCAATTTTTTAATTTTTTTTTAATTTTTTATTTTTATGTTAGAATGGGCCGACCATTCAGGTTAAATGGTCAGACCATTCGAACCAGTAACCGGACCCCTGACCGGTCCGATCACTGGTTTTTTTTTTAAAACCATGCCGGTAAGAATCTCATTACTTTTGAGGTAAATTACAAAGACCCCCCTGTTTTATGGTGCAGTGACAAAGAACCCCCTTATACTTTAATTTTCGATAAAGACCCCCTGAACTTTTGCCATTAGACAAAAATCCCCTCCCTTTAGCCTTCCATAAGTAATTTTCAAAAATAATTTTTATTCAAATATTTTATTTTTAAATCCCCAAATTACCCTTTTCTAGTTTATTTGAACAATGAGAACTGAGAAGATATCTCGACCAAGACGCAATGGATACCAATGACTACGCCAAAACGTAACGGAGAAAGCAAGAAACCAAGAATCTGAAGAGAGGACAAGAGATCGGATGAGGAATTAACTTGCTAAGTTCTTCTTCATTTGCGATCGTAACGGCCACCATTTGCAATCGTAACGACACCCAACAAGTTGCAAAGTTCTTCATCGTTTCTCACCACCAACTGAATATGCCTCAGCATGACCCTTGTCTTCTTATTATCCATTACTGCGTTTCTAGCCAATTTGGTATATTTATTCAATCCTTCAAACAAAACTATGTGAAAACCAGAGGGAGGGAATCGTGTAGGAAAAACGAACCTCGGCTACAAGATATTCTAGAACAACCGAGAGATACACAAGAGCACCAACACTGACTCTCTCTGTGTACTTGCAGGCTTTCCGAAACCTAGTGATCCTACCAACCGAAAATTGTAGACCGGCCTAGCTGTTTCTCGGTGTTGCCTTCTTCGATGCTCCAACTCCAAGAGACTTTCCTTGTCCGGCCATATTGAATTTTCACGAAAGAATACTAGATCAAGGGAAGAAAGAACGAATTGCACAAGTTGGGTTCACTGAATTTCATCTGAAACGAAAGTTTGACAACACAAATCAAAATTCTCATGAGAAACAAAGCGGAAATCAAAGATATACTAACCCAGATCAGAAATAGGTGGAGGATTAGTTCTTGATCTGTGACGATTTCGTATTTTTCTGGCAGAGTATCTTGGGTTTTTTTCTGAAACACCATTCACGTATCTCAGATCATCAATTCAAAAGAAAAAGAAAATGCAAGAAAAAATAACAGGGAGAAAAGAAGAAATTGAGGAGGTAAGAGGATTTCCTGGTGTGAGTGTTCTTGAAAAGTAAATGTCATAGCTAGTGTGTTTCTCTGAACCTTCTATTATCTTTCATTCCTTAGTTCTATCTGAAGCGAGGACAATATCAAGACAAAAAGACTTGAGAACAGTATCACTTTTCCTTACCATATAATGAGAATAATGTCGTGAAGGAGAGGTTAATTAGTGTTCCGAACTGGTTCAGCACAAAGCCATTGAAATCTGGGTGGTGCTCCCGTTCTATCAACCAAACAACAAGTCCATTGTTAAACAACCCACATGAGTGTCGTGAATGGCTTCATGAACAACCAAGCTCTCTTTTGTCTATCTAGTTTTTCAAAAACAACCATCTGAACACCCAGATCGACATAGGGCTGTGAGAAATCTCCATATTTACAACGATTGGCCACGATGGCTGTATCAGCTACTACTGCGTCGAAGGTCTTGGTTTATAGTAAGAAATGGTAAATCGGGATGCAAAGATTGTACGTAGTAGATTGGTTTTTATGGTAAGAAATGGATATCAACGGTTTTCTCACATGGATCTCAATTTGCTGAATCATGGAGTCAAAGGTGCCATTATAGGGAATGAACAGGTGTGGAAATGAATAATTCAGATGCTCTAGAACAGCATATAACACTTTGATGATTTACCCATCATCAGAAAGGTTGCCCCCTGAAAAATTAACAGTCACAAAGTCACTAAATGCGGTTTGTTTACAGGCTTAGAATAACCCCCATGGGAGTTGTTTCTCAAGTTCTGAAAACAAATTGAGGGCAACCGTGCTCGTCTCAATCCTGAGGCACTCTGTTGCCCAAAAACACAGAAGCCGATTCTCACTGTTGGAGATTTTTCTTTTTTCGGCGACGGTTACTGGTGACAAAAGCAAATTTCTCACTGCCTAAGATTTCTCACTAAAGAAAATTAGTATTTTTTTCCTTTTCTGGCAAGGTATTTTTGGGCATTTAGGTTTCAAAAGAAAATGGAGAAAGTTTATTGGGGTGTTTTGGTAATTTAACAGATTCCGGGTCTTTGTCACTAATCTCATAATACAAGGAGGTCCTTATAATTTAGGGAGAAAAACGGATTACCCAGGGTCAGAATTTGTAGGCTCAATGTACATTTGGGGTAGATGCCAGGGGAATTGATATCAATTCATGGGCGGATATGGGTGCATATCATGTGATTTTTGGACCTTCTTAATATTTATAGCTTTGCACTGGGAATCAAAAATCTGCATTAAATCTGTCCGGTATAATTTACCCATTTTTTATTCCGAATTTGATGGAAATATTTCTCACTCGGATCCTCTGTTTTGCATGAACTTATTCGTCGATGTCTCATTCTAGACCTAGACCAATTCACCTGAAATACCCAGCCATGAGTTCTTCGCCGGTATGTATTCTAATGCCGTTTAGTTATGTGGTTTTCCTTATGTTTTCATATGGGATTATTCTAATCTTCCCATTTCCTGTCTAGTATTGGATTTATCACGAGTTTACATAGGATCCACACCGGCTTCATTGCTTTTCATCTTCAACCAAAGAGGTTAGTGTCATCTTACCAAACGAAAATGTTGGAGCTGTTCGTGTATGTTTAGAGTCTTCCCGAATTTTTTTTGGTTCATAATTGATTTTTCTGTGTATCTGAGCTATAACTCAAGTTTGTCATTACCCTGTTTGTCCCAATGACTGTGAGGGGTGATATAGAGAATTACACCAGTAATCGGACTTTTGTCATTACTTACCAGCTGAGATGTACCGTTTTCATTTGTTTCAAGCCGATACTCATGGACAATCCAATCGGACTTTTGTCCATTTGGAGATTGACCTTCATAAAAAGACTATGGCCTTTTAGGCAATGTGAACAACTTTACCCACTTGAGTCATAAAAGTTAGACAATATTCAAACCAGTAACTATTCCATTTCAGTCTTATTACTTGAGCAATTCTCAACCCAGTAACCATTGTCGTTAATTCTTTCTCTTTGTTAGTTTTTGGCCTTTTATGAGGTAACTGGAATCAGATGGATGGTCTGGCTATCAGGCTATGTCACATTTATGAGGCAGATAATCTGGAATCCGAGTTATCCTCCATTTACTACTGTTTCTACAACAAAGCAAAAAAAAAACGAAACTTTGAAACAACAAGTTTAGTTTTGTTGCCAATAAAACATATATCCTAGGAATTTGAATGAACATCAATTTGATATCACGACCCTTCCTACTAAAGCTTCATTAGCTAGTTTTTCTTTTCTTCCTGTTAGATACCGTAACAGAGAAAGACAGAACAAGATTATTCAGAAATTGGAATAAGACTTGTTGGGGGGCTCTGCTTCTGTCTCCCATCTGATTTGTTCTGCTTCTTTCTCAGTGGAGGGTTGGGTTTCTTTTAGTAAGAGAGAGAGAGGGGGAGATGAAAGGTTAACAAATTATATTATTTGGCTTTTATAAAAATAAATTTAAAAATTAAAAGAAATGTAATAGAGAGCTTAACCCTTCTCCCGTTACTTTTAAAAAACTAATACGTGCTACAATATGATTGGTGCTTATTTTCACCTCGACCATAAGATTGCATACAAACCCTGCTTTTCTAGTTTGTCAAAGATAATATATTCATCACGCCTATAATTAAAATATGGATAAATTGCATATTAGTACGGACGTTATAGTGGATAGTAAAATTAACAAATTTCCCTTTACTGTTATAATACAGCTACCATGATTGATGGTGCCCCACTTTGATTGATCTCTGTCAATAAGAATAAACTGAAGATTGGTGGGTTATCTGGTCATGTTTTCCCCTGCTGATGATCTTACACTGCTCTATAGTTCTGTTCCAGCAAAAAGAGGGAAACGTAATCTGGAGACAGAGTAATGGCGGCAACAATTATTCTTCCATTCTTCCTCTGTTTCCTAGGTTATAACCCACTTGTAAGTTTTGAGAAAAGTCAAACATGGGCTTTCTTCTTTATTCGTCTTTAACCCACTTTTGTTTCATTTACAGATGCTGAGACCTCTAGGCTCTAGCAAGATGGGTATAAACTACGATTAGATTGGATTCAAATTGAACACAGATGCAACTCCATCCATTGACAGTCTTGTACATGAACAAAGTTCTCCGTTTTTGTTCTGCTGTGAATTTCATGGTATGGAAGAAGACATAAGATGTAAGAAAAAATCCAAGAGACTAACAGAAAAAGAAATAATATCTTCCAAGAAGTTGGAATACAAGGGATTAAGGATCCGTTTGGTTTAAAATTGGAATCGGAATTAAAATCATTCGGATTGGAATCAGAATGGTCTAATACCATAATTTGTTTGGTTCAGACAAGAATGGGGAGGAATGAAAATTGGAATCAGCAGCAATGGCATTTCATTCCCAAGGGAGGAGCAGGGAATAGCCATTTCCTCAAATGGGGGAATGTCATTCCAGCAAGAATGAGAATGAGATTCCGATTTCATCCAACCAAACAGTTGGAATTGAGATAGCCCATTCCGATTCCAAACCCCTATTCCCACGAACCAAACGGAGCCTAAGTAATTTTTAGCTTAGACTCCTTGGACTCAAACAGTTGCAGTTATTTTTTAATGTCTTCCTTTTGGCTTTTCTAGTTCAGATGCACCTGTCTTCAAGTCACGATGAAACATAGCTTCCTAGTTTGAACATGGCGGAACGTCCATAATATCATGTGATCTAAATCACCTCTCAATAATGTGCCTGATAAAATTTCTTCCACCCACTGATAAAGGCGTATGATTTTGAAGCTATAAATAGCTTAAACTTCATGTCGAACTCCATGCCTTCCGAGACATAAGTGGTTACCATAATCCCCTCTTTTGGCTTCTCATCCTCATGCAACAAAAGAGTGATAAATCTTTCTGCATCTAATTTGTGTATGGTAAGCCTACACTGATCATCCTTTGTATCAGTTCTTGTCAACTTTTTCTCAAAGGCTCCAATATACCTTTCCACCGCATTCTTTAACTTGTCAATCAATATTGATGGTGGTTCTAGCTTCTAGTAGATTTTTCGTGTTGGCAAAGACTGAAAGCTGTACTGATATCAGTGAGAATAACTCTGCGAAAGTACTCCATTTTCATCTCCTCCAAACGGGCTCTTGTTGCTTTATCCAATCTTTTGTGCTTCATATAACAAAGAATCCAAACCACTACCTCCACTTCTTTTCTTTCTTCCTCTTCCTGAGGAGAAAATCCAGTCTTGACCATGATGCAAAGTCGTCATTGTTAGAATAAGACTCCAATTAATAAAACAGTCCTCTAAGGACTAATAGAGTTGTACAAGGAGTCAACGACATGGGCATGCAACCGAGTGAAGAAACAGGACAACCATCGTCATATAGCACCCATCCCCTATATTCTTGTTCTGATCCTTCTGACTTACTAGGCACACCTATGTGATGAAGCTTTTCCTTCAATTCTTGAACCAAACCAAATCGATTCTCTTCCTCAATGTCTACCCTTACTTCCCCTAGTCCAACGACCCTATGTGCATTTACCTAGATTATAAACTTTACAGAGGGAACCGAACCTATACCGCTCCTTGGAGCAGATTAACCTACACCAGCCTCCTCTACCAGATGCTCGACACAGTTATCTTCCCCATTGCCTAATCTTCTATGTCATTATATGAGTCATCCCTTTTCTTTTTCCAATGTTTTAATTAGATAGTAGCAAGAGGGGGAGTGGGAAAGATTTAGGATGTTCGCAGCATAAGGTGGAGGGGGAAGAAGAAGAAGAAGAAAAGAGGGAAGATCTAGAGAGAACAATAGAGTGGAGAGAGGTGGTAAACTGGCGGTGGGTTTAGGATGCTACTTTTCACTACTTTGGGTCAATCTCAAGGAAGAAGACGATGAACAGTGTCTTCTCCTTGGCTAGTAAAGGTTTCTCTACATTTTCCTTCCTTTCCCTACCTTTTTCTTGAAACATAGCCTAAGGGTAATTTTGGAACTGTGAAATGTTTCAAATCACATGATGTCATGTGTGACAGATAACAGGTAGAATGCTAACAGCAAGGACTAAAGTGGCAGTTTTCAAGAGTTTAAACACTGTAGTGGTACATTTTAAAGTTTGGATACTAAAGTGAAACTACCACCGAAGTACACTCCACGGCAAAAATCTGAAATTAAAATCCCCAGTCTATTAGTAACCCTTTTTATAAACCATATCCTGCCCGTGGATTTGGCATCAATACATGGTTGAGATTCATCCCACCGGGTGGGTTGAACAGTCATTCTCCCTAAAATATACTGTATATCCTTGAGTGGAGAATCCAAATACTGAGGTTGAACATTTATTGAAAGGGTAAATTACAAATTAGGGGTGGTGATAGATAGCCTCCACGGCAACCCCTATTCCCTTGACAAGGTTAATGATAAAGGTAAAATTATTAAATTACCCATTAGAGATTCAATGGATGGAGAGCAAAAGCTATTAAAATAAAAAAATAGATGGCTCCTGCCATGTTTTGGAGTACATGCATATACACTAATTTTGGGTTTTAGGAATAGGGTTTAGGGGCTTATGGTTTAGGATTTAAGGATTTAGAGTATTGAGCTTAGGGTTTGGGGGTTTAAGGGTTTAGAGTTTAGATTTTAGGGTTTTAGGGCTGTAAGATTTAGAGCTAGGGCTTAGGGGTTTTGGGTTTAAGGGTTTAGTGTTTAAGAATTTAGGGTTTAGATCTGAAAGTAAATCAGGATGTGGTAGGACAAATGTCCTCCAACGTGGTTGGAGCCAAGTATTGCCTCTATTAAAATGATAAAAATTGGCATACTAAAGCATAGTATCACTTGAGCTGGAATGGGTTACTATGCTTTCAAACCCTCTTTAAAAAATAAACAAAATCCATCGTTCTCAACATAAATCCATTGAGAGAAAAATGAGAAAAGTAGGTAAGAGATACGATTTTACAAAATTCTAGATAAAAAGGAAAATAAAAGAGTGTTATAAAATAAAAACAAGGATAGTTTGGGGTTTCAGACATGCTTAAACATACATATGAGAATCTTCTACGAAGTTGACTACAGAATGCAAACAAAGGGGGCAAAGTTTTGGAATCCAAATGTCTTTATTTCAAAAGAAAGCCTGGGGACTAAGTTTCATTATCCTCAGTTTGGAAGAAGTACAAATATAAATGTGTAGAGTGCAAAACATTGTATTTATATTATGTTGTATGTATTTATACTTTATATATTTCATATTTGTATTCGTACTCTTTCCAAACTAAGCCTAAGGAAATCTTATTATAACACAAAACACACATACAGAATCTTTGAGTATAAGCTCCATACATCTATCATAAGATTATATCTCAACTGAGTAAATGCCATATTAGTTAGCTCATCGGCATAGACACCACCTTAGCAGGCAATGTTGTATTATGATGTTCGGAAATTT
Organism: Nelumbo nucifera; assembly: GCF_055504915.1. NCBI lineage: Eukaryota > Viridiplantae > Streptophyta > Magnoliopsida > Proteales > Nelumbonaceae > Nelumbo > Nelumbo nucifera. The sequence continues at coordinate 106,207,649 of NC_142649.1, read as the reverse complement.
CTCCATATAATATGGCAAATGTTCTAACTAGAAGCTTCATGGTCTTTATGAAGAAGCATTATACTATGTATACTAATGAGTACATACGATATGAGTGTTTTGTGTTATATAATTTCAACTTATATCTTTACTATTTACTTACACACCTACCCTTACACTAATACTATATCTATACTACTTTAAAAAGTACATTAGTTTCAAAAATATTCTAGAATTTTTTTATTACAAAATTTATCCCTCCATATTTAAATTTATTGATAAAAAAATGAGGGCAAATAGGGTAATTTTTTATTAATTTTAAATGAGTTGAAAAGAGGTAATTTTAAAATATTCAATGCATTCAATTCCCTCTCATTAAATCCACCAACATTTAAGGTATTAACTTGCATTCACATTCATTCAATCATATATTTAAGGCATTTTTGTTTCTTCCCATCATTAAATTCTATTAATTAAATCCATACATAATAAACTAATAATTCCAATAACATAAAATCTTATACTTTTAAAATCGACCTAAAAAAATAGTGTTTTCGTCTAGGTGGTGGTAAGAAATTAAACCATTTTAGGTCAAATGGGTCAATCCATGTTGTTACAATTAAATAATAAAATTCAATAATAGATAAAATGGAAAAAATATTGAAATTCAAAAAAATTGAAAACATTTTTAACATCATATTTTCGACATATTAAACAATAATAAGTATGATAAATAATAAATATTTTTATTAATGGTGCAAATTGAAAGTAAAATTTAAAATCAATTGAAAATAAAACTATTTTCTTATTCTCTCTCATTAAATCCTATATTTAAGATATATTTTTTTATCAATAAATTCTACTAATTAAATCTACAATATTAATTTGAATAGTATAAAAATAAATATTTTAAAAAGTAATTTAAAAACAAAACCATTTTCTTCTCTCCTAGTGGTGGGTAAGAAATTCAAATATTCAACCATTTGGGGTCAAATGGGTTTATAAATAATGCCATAATTGAATAATAAAAAATAAAAATAAATAAAATATATAATACAAAAAAAGAATTAGGCATATCTCTAATAATTGTATATTCATTATACTAAACAAAAGTAAGCATGAAATGTAAGAAGTATTTTTATTAATGATGAAAATGAAATACCAAATTTAAAATCAACCTAGGAATAAATGATGTCATAGCCAAATAATAAAGTTTTTAAAAATAGAAAATACAATGAACCACTAAAATAAAAAAATAGAGAAAATTTTGGGCAAATATCTAATGTTATATATTTATAAAAAAAATAGAATATTGGGTACATCTCTAATATTATGCATTCATTGTATTGAATAGAAATAAGTATTATACACAAGACATAATTTTATCAATGATGGAGATGTAATACAAAATTTAAAGTCAACCTAGAAATCAAAGTATTTTTCCTTTTTGGTGGTGGGTTAGTGGTTTGGGAGAAATAGATTAATCGATGATATGATAATTAAATAATAAATCTTTAGAAAAACAAAAAAAGTACAAGTAATCAAAATATAAAAAATTATATATTAACTTTGTCAAGCAAAAATCAAGTGTGATACATAATTATTTATATGATATATATGAAATATATAATTTAAAACTGATTAGAAAGCAAAGATATATTATTATCTAGATGATGGGTCAATGATCCAACTTTTCAAAGAAATTCATGATGTCATAATTGAATAATAAATATTTAAAAAAAAAGATGAAATACAAGAAATGAAAAAGTACAGAATATTGTTGAAAACATTTAGGAACATTTCTAATGTTGTATATCCATCATATTAAATAAAAATAATTGTTAAAATAAAAATTATTTTTATTTTTTATAGAAATCACTACAAAAAAAACATACATGACCGCTGGCATTGACCAATGCCGGCGATCTACCGGCGGCCTTTCTTTCCTAGTATAGCCACCGTCGGGGAAACTCATGACCACCGACAAAACTATACGAAATCGCCGGCTAGGTGGCATCAATTTGGACTATTAAATTAAGTATTGCCGACATTTTGTCAAAATTGTCGGCTTATCCTATACTATACTGGCAGTCATAAACTGTCGATAAAGTAAAAAAATAAATTTATAATTTTCAAATATATTATAAATACCAGCATTACAAATCGCCGGTACAAGTAAAAGCAAACCGTCGGCATGATTTTCAATGTACATGTGTGCCGACGGTTTAAACCACTGGTGTAGACACCATGGACCGCCGCCGTAGGTTTTGGTAAAAATAAGACCTACTCTTTTAGGCGGCGGTCGGAACCGCCGGCTTTAGTTTAGTCAAAAACTGGCCTACTCTTTTAGGCAGCGGTCGGAACCGCCAACTTTAGTTTTGTCAAAAACTGGCCTACTCCTTTAGGCGACGGGCTGGACCGCCGGCCTAAATTTTGCAAAATTGTCTTGCTCATTTTATTGGTGGCCTGAACCGCCGGCTTAGGTCATATTTAAGTCGCCATTTAAGCCTTATGTATAGCTACACCGGCTATTAGGTGACCGTCGGCTTTGATCACTATTTTCTTTTATGATATGTTATTTTCAATATATTTTTATATCTGCACTTTATTGATCCACCACTATAATACATAATACACTCTGGCAAATTGATATATGGAAACTTAAACAACTTAAATAAAAGTTTAAATGTAAAACTCAATCTATTAATATAAAGATTAATCATTATAATATCGAAAACAAATTGTTAAAATACAATTTATTGATCTGTGACAATTTATTCTTCCTTTGATCTTTGACTGCCACTGCCTTCTTCCCCTGATCTTTGACTTCCACACCCATCATGGTGATGCTTTCAGAAAGCCACTGCTTAAGCCTGTGAAGCTACAATATATCTCAACCAAGCAAGGAAAGGCATCTGAGTAGATGAATGTGCGGCAATCAATCCAGCAGCGGCTAAGGCTCGAGATAATTTGATCCCTCGTTCCTTGCACACCTGCATTACAAACCCAATCCTTTATTGTCACTATTTATATAAGACTGGGGTTGCTCAAGGGAAGGTCTCCCAAATAGATATCTATTGATACAAATTTACCATTTCCATTTTTTTTGGATGAAAAAAAATCTACCATTCATATGTAATGGTGTTTCTACCATTATGAAGATAAATAGGCATTGGTGGGAACCTGATGATGGATATATTCATTCAAATAGAAAAAAGTCTACCATTCGTATCTACAGCCTTATTTCTGCTTAATGTCTCACCTCAAATATTTGATTAGATGACAAGAATGGCGTCCCAATGGTCCCACATATATTTCTTCTCCTCCTTGCTTCAATAGAAGTAGCTGTTTTTTCCAACATTGGTCAACTCATGTATAGCCTACTGATTTTTTTTTTTTTTTTTTTTTTTGAATTGAACATGTTTCACCTCATCAAAGGCATCAAATGCACCAACCTCCCAGCTAAGACATTCATCAGAGTGGTCTTACCAGCACCACTGACACGCATAAGAGCTGTAAGGACTCCTGGCCTGAAAGCTCCACTCACTCCCTTAAGAAGCTCTAGCTGATCTTCTGGAACACCTTGTGCTTTGAGTTCCTGGGTGTACAGAATTATCAACTAATCATTGGTATTATCAAATAAACTAGAAAGAAAGAACCCTTCCTGTTCAAAAGGCTTGATTTGGAAAGAGTACAAATACAAATATGTACAATGCAAATACAAAGTTTAGAAATGCAATTTACAAGGTTTTGTATTGTACATATTTGTATTTGCTTTCTTTCCAAACTGAGCCTAAACAAATGATTGGATATGCACATTGGGAATTGACAAGGGAAAAATTCAAGGGAGTCACATGGACTCCTTGATTAAAGGATGGATGGGTCACAAAGATTGGATATGCATGAAGAAGACAACAAATGAATGCCACATGGGCAAGGCATGGCTGGGAAGATCAAAGTTTAACTTCAAAGGTTGCAGCCTTAGCAACCCAGAACCTTCAGGTATTGCAAGTGTAGTAAAAAAAATCCTACTCATTTATAGAAATCTGGTGTTGGTAGGAAGCTCATAAAGAGCTTAAATGGTGGCTCTTTTGCAAGGACTAAAACTTGGACTCACATCACATTGAACAGAACTGATTTTAGAAGGTGATCGTAGAGTGGCAATTGGGTAGACATCCTCAATGAATGAGGGACTGTGGTTCCTACAACAATTGATAAGAAAACAATGATCCTGACAACCCATATGAACTGATTGTTAAATTTCATTTCCCAGATTGGTGGAGTTTAGTGGATACACTAGCAAGGGGCAGGAATCAGCATAATGAATTGTGTTGGGGATCAGCAGGTCTAGGGGTGGATAGATTGATTTTGTAATAAAGTGGTACTGTTATAAGTGGAGGTCTTGTATCAGATCTAGGCTGGTTCTGCCTGCCCTCATTCCAATCCAATTAGAAGGAAGACTTATTTCTTTTGTTTACTAATTAAATACTAATTTTTGTTACTGATAAAAAAATTGAAAATACTGTAAGACATGTAGCAAATAACAGCACAAGTAATTGTATTTTCAATCTATAATTGTAAGGAAACTTAGAATGTAGGTTTTTTATGCAAACAAGTGTCCTTTTAATTAATAAAGTCCATGATTTGTTACTGATAAAAAAAAAGCAGGAAAAATCCCATCTACAGGAATCTACACTATTTGAATAGGGTAGTCTGAAAGTTACCCTAAGAAGCTTGTACAATATGGATTCCACATCTTCCCCAACATATCCTGCCTGCACATAATAATATTTTGTCATGGCCCAAATAATAACAAATAGCATAAGTTTGTGTCTTGGCTTTCTTTATTAGTGGAAGCATTTGAAACTCATTTTACATGTTGAAAAAGATTTTCATGAATCATCCAGGTAACCTCCTATTTTATTTGACAGTATTAGTAAATTACTATCATGAAACAAATGAAGTCAAAATTGTTGAAACAAGGAAGGCATAAGATGCATATACAATTTTCTGTTATCTACAAAAGTACACTTATCTGAATTTGACTTTCCAAATATCTTATTGAGAATCCCTTCTTTTGAAGATTTTACTGCATCAACTCTCCTAGTTTCCCTCTTGTTTTGTTATTGCTTCATTTCAGAGCTAAGTTCATACATCAAACTGGGACCCAAACCCAAGAGCACTCAAAAGAAGAGCCACCCAGGGCCCCTGGTGACTCTAGCTCTTGTCAAACTGGTATTGGAGCCAGTTATGGGGAGGAGGCACGTTTGAGCAACTTGAAGCTGTTGTTAGAAAATTCCTTAGGCAATCTACTAATGACGATGAAAGGAATTATACAATGATTAGAAAGCATTTACCTACCTATGATATATAGTGCTAAAAATCTCTTCTTTGCAAGAAAGAGACTAAGAAACTCATATATACATTTTCACAAGTTTTCTCCAGATCTTACAAACTAATGCATTTTTCCCTAAATTCATTTTTCTATGAAGTATCCATTGACCATAAGGAACCCTTTCAATTGTTGCAAAGATACAATTACTATTGCTCCAGCCATGAGCCAAACTAGAGTTGCCTTGAAGAAAAAATCAAGCCAAACCCAATTAAGGCTGACATGACCTTGATAGTTCACTACAAATATGCCATTTACCTATCACTAGGACTTTATATCTAATGCTTTCTTGGGTGGTTGCTAATCCTAAATTTAAGCACCTGAATGTGCTGAGCTGCTCAACTCTCAATCCATTTGGAGTGTGTAATTTGAGTGAGTCTCTGTGGTGTATGTGTTCTGTTGTATTTCTGATCCAGCCCTATATTGGAGAGGACCTTGTTGTATCTCTGTGTACAATGTTTTGTTATTAAAAACTGAACTCTAGCCCTATGCACCATCACAGTACGCCTATTTATTCAACAACCCCAAATCAAAACATATGTCAAAACAGTTCAGCCCTTAATTACCCAGCTCCAATTCCTTCAATCATCACCTAGTCAACCACCTAAATTCCCTGTTGCCAACTAGTCAAATTGGTAAACCAAAATATTTAGGTATTAGCATATTTAAATGTTAAAGCATGGTTTCTTTGCAGTGCAAATCCATTTTTATTGGTGCAGATGTATGATAGTGCAAATGAAATGAGAACATTGAGCAGTGATCAAGACTAAGGATAAACTTATCCTTCCACACATGAATCGGTATACAACGGGTGCTTCAAAAATCAGCTTACTCAGATGAGTTTTATCCCATGTGAGCACTACTTGAAAAGATGCTATTTTAAGAGAAACTTGTCCTACCATTCAATTACATGCAACAAAATCAGGGAATTTATGATCTCCTGTACATTAGATCTGGTCCAGACTAATCAATATTAAAGTAAGACCCATCCAATGGTGGCTCCTAATGCTCAAAATAAAGGACAGGTGGCAAGTTGTGGGTCCACACCGATATTCTGTCCTACATCCCTGAGCCTGGCATTTAGCAGAAATATTGTAGGTTCAGTAGTCACAGTCAAATTTTCCCATTCAAAGTTGCCACAGCTGGATCATGAGGTTGGACCAAGTATAATGTTACTTACAACTAAGAAAACATGGGCATGATAATCTGGAATAAAATTATTCAAATTTAGAAAGACTTTAATATGGAATAAAATTAAAACCAGTTTGACTTCAATCAAAAGAAATAGGAATTGCTAGACTCAGTTCAGCAACCTCTGAGTTCAAAGGTAGAATATGAATAACAAAGTTTTTAAGGAGGGAGTGAGGGATAATAAATAGGAACAATAAAGTCTTTCAGTTCAAAACAACCTGTAAGGAGAGAAGGATGGAGGTCCTTGGAGGTTAGCCCACTATCTGACAGAGGCCAGAGACATCTTGGGTTCCTTGCATGTCAACCTTAATTGGGTTCCTAAGGAACTAAATTCTATAGCTGATCAATTGGCAAAATCTGCTGCATACAGGGAAGATATGTATAGTGACAGAAATCTACATATGTTTCCGTAAGTTGTCTGTGCTCTAGTTGTACATTATCTCATGTACTCTTGCTTTTAATAAATTCAGTTAATTTTTCTCAAAAAACAATCCTTGGGAATGGGTTTTTAATATGTTGTTTCTCTTTTAATTTGATTTTTGAGGTCATTTTCTGTCTTGCTGTTGTTTTAGGCAATATGATCATTCTTCTTTCTGTCTTAGCTAGCAATTTTCACTCTTTACTGATAAAAAGATATCCTGAGACTCACCATCTAGTGAAGACTGAAGACTCCATGTGGTTGGTGTACATTTATAAGCTTGTTACTTGTCATGACTGATAATGGCCAAGAAATCATAATTGGTAGAGTAGAATATGGTTTATGAAGTCACAAACTCCTAAAGAAATATGTTGGAATCTTAAAAAAATTAAAAAAATTAATTATATATGACACATTACCCACCCAAACAGCAGCTTATTAGGTGATTGAAATGGGCTCTAAGTATGCTGGAAACAGGTTACAAAGCCGTCATCATCTTGAGGTTACCTAACAAAATATACCAGGCAGAATAGCAACTCAGAGATACCCCTATTCTGCCTCCTTAGGAATAATAAAGTCTTTAACTAGGCAGAATAGCAACTCAGAGGTTGCTGAACTGAAAGACTATTATCCCCTCACAAATAGGAATTGCTGAACTGAAAGACTCGAATTATGAATCTCTGACTTAAACCTGTACAACTTCAATCAAACTCTTGAACCATTGAACTACAATTATGAATCCTAGCGTTCTTTTGTGTATGTGTCTGATATAACCAAGGCAGCAACCTGAAACTCTAAGAAAGTACAATGCATTCACAATAAATTTTCACATAAACTTTACGTAGTTATCAGTTGCACTTCTTGAGTTTCTTCTTCCTAATAATAATAGTTGTTTTTTTCTTTGAATTTTAAATATGAAAATAAAGGTGTAGAAAACACCTCATCTACATTTTTTGATATTTTGGGGTTAGTTCTTAAATTAAAACTTGCTACATGGAAATTAGGTGATGACCGTTGATCAGTGAAATGCATATATAAACATTTTCCATGTATTGAGAATTGTGTGGAAGGAGGACAATAAACATATATAACAGAGAAATTAATCCCTAGATCATACAGAAATCTTATTAGTAATTTAGTATACTAAACCAAACTAATCCCCAAAATTTAATTCCCAATAACCAAAAAGGAAATGGCACAATAAACCAATAAATTAAGATGAAGACATTTACTATTACAATATGGATTAAACAACTAAATAAATAAAAGCATAATTAACCAAATAAATAAGCAGTATGTATTCGATTACCAGGAGCGGATACCAGGAGCAAAACAGTATGTATTCGATTGAACTCTAATCTCTGGCTTCAAGGCAAACACTTTGGCTTCAAATCGGTGGGGTTTTCACAGGTTCGCCTTTTCAAATCGATCTCTCTGAATCGATCGACTATTCAAATCAACCTCTGTTCGTGGCTGGCTTTATAGTTCTCTGAATCAGTGGAGGACGCTTCAACTGTTCGTGGTTGTGACTTCCTTTGAATCGGTGGAAGAAGTGAAATAAGAAAGCTTTGAATCGTTGGAGGAAGAAAAATAAGCAAGAAAGCTCGAAGAAGAAAGAAGAGCATTACAGGAACTCAAGGTTTTTTAGCGAGGGATTCGTCGTTTGGTATTAACGAACCCCTCGTTTGGCGCGATTATCCGTTTTGGCGGGACCCGCTAAACCAATTTAGATTTATTAATTTTTTTATTTTATTTCTAAATAACAAATGCCAGGACCCATCATGCGGTTACGTGATCTATTATAGTTCAAATCTGACCGCCGGCCTCTAAGCAGCTTAAATTATTTGCGAATTTGTCTATATTTGCTGGCATTACACAAGACCGCCGGTTAAAACGAAATTTCTTGTAGTGAATGAAATACAAAATTTAATAATAATAATAATAATTTTTATAATTTAAAATTTCCATGTGTAAAAACACCTGCTTAATTACTAGGAAAGTAAATACTAAATAAATGCCTTGGTTTTTTACAGATCATAAAAAAAAAATTACGGAAATTAAATCGTTGTCGATACCTGAAAATTTGAAAAGAAAGAACGGTCAAGGTTGGTCGTCCATGCACCTGTTAGCAATTGGAAGAATTAGACTTTTAACTCAAAGCCTGGGTTACATTTTTTCACACTTGGGATTGGCCTCAAGCGGATCCAACCCAGTCTGTGTTGTCCAATTGTCTAACATTTGGCCGTCCATAATGTTGGTGCTTTCTCCATGTTTTTCTTTTTTTTTTTTATTTGTATATTTTTAAGCATTTCAAGCAACATCGATCAACTTTCGGGGAAACAATGTTTCCACTTTTTTTCTTTTTTTTTTTTTTTTGCTTATATGCCACCTAATTATGCTTAACTGGGCACCAAACCAGGACTCCTAAGGATGGCCGTTGTATTGAAAGGGCAATGATAATTGATAACAAACATCACCGAGCTCGCCTATTACGTAGGCTGCATGCTTCTGAGACTGAGACATCATACATAATAAATGATGCTGCCGGAAAACGATTCAAGGTGTGGTGGTCCAGCCGAGGATTCAGCTCAAGAATTTGTCCGGCCTTCGACGTATTCTCAGTCTTGAAAAATGAGAAACAGTCACCCGTGATCTGACGACTGATGTGACCAGTAAGCACGTGGCAAATTAAATCAGGACCGTTGGCCTAAAATCTGAGGCTTGCCAGATATACCTTACCTTTACTTTTCAGCAAAATTATATGTTATATCCATCCTGTTATCCAGAACCAGATGTAGCCCAACAATTTGCAAAAGCAGATTTAATTATGAGCTCGTGAATGATGTGTAAGTGCAAATCTCCCATGGACCCACACAGGGCAGGACGTGCTTACATTACACATCATCGGTCGTGATCTGACACTGGACTATGAATTTATCCACGTCAGACTATGGCCGGGTAACCCAACCCAACCATGGCCTTCAATCTTTCTATAATGTCTCCTGAGTCCTGAGGGCTGAGGCAGGGCCCAATTGTTTGGATGCTCCACCGCACCGGCACCCTCTTCCATGGTTCCCTGCACAATCTTCAAAAACAAAATGATGATCTGTGACGAATGTAATACATCGTAGCATGCATGAAGCGACATGATGGTTCTTTCACAGTATGTACTTTAATTGAAGTATATACGCTCACAGTAGACGTACATTCACTATGTAAGTGTGTTAGAGAGAGAGATGTTGTACAGCGAGGGCAGCAAATCCCAAGAGTGCAAGGGAATCAAAATATGAAATCGAAGGGAGATGCTTAAGAGTTCGCACTTCATGCTTCATACAAATACATTCTCTCACAGTCACAGAAAAGCTAGAAAAGTAAAGGCAGAAGGATAGAACATATATAGGACGCACTTAAATGAGACACAGTACGCTCGTTGCAGCTTTTTACAGTATATATCAATGGGATTCAAAGTACAATAAATGCCCATCGAGTTAAATACTTAAATGTGCTTGCTTGTATGTTGTCTCTCAAAGAACACAGCGACGACCCCATCCAATGATCCAATCCAAGAAATTAATATATAAATATATATATATATATATTTTAACAAAAAATAAACAACAAACACAGAAGAAGATAAATCCATTTAGAGGAAGGTTACATCACATTTTACAGATTCATGATCACGTCTTCTCGCTCTGAGATGAAAAAAGCAGCTCACAGGTCACAGCCATTTTCGGGCATGAACGCTATCTGCTAGGGATTGAAGAGTCGATTTCCACATCGGCATTTCCAGCCTAACGGCTTATAATTGGCGTACTTTATGCCCGTCGTCGATGGGTAGGATTCCAACTCCATAGGAATCTTTCTCCAGAAACCGGGCTTGACTCGGTTGTGACCAGGCACAGTAGGCACTTGAACCGCTATGCAAGGGTGGCACTCGTTGCACTTATTATGGCAACTCGGCGGTGTCGAACCCAACCTCGTTTTCTCTTCCGTCAATAGGCCCTACACGGTACAAGTACACACAGAGATGCAAATTCCATTAAACAAACTTACGAGGTCGAAGAAGATGAGAACCCGCCATGAATGAATTAGAAACTAGAAGCATTGCAAATCGGCTTACCTGAGCCCGAGGAGGGAGCAAAGGCCGCTGTGGATCGACGCAAGAAGCTGGAGCAAGAGGAAGGAGATGGAGAACTGTAAGAATTACCGTAGCGGTGTAGATCAGATCTGAGCTCACTATACTCATGGTCATCGGACCATCTCATTTCATCTAACCATGAAAACAATGAAAAGCTAGCAGAAATAATGAAGAAACCGAGAGTGACTAGAAACCAAAGGTTAGGTTACGTTTTCTTTCTTGTTCTTGCGTAGCTTCAACTGAGGAAGAAACAGGATTTAGTACTGTAGACGAGAGAGATCCGGTGGAATCTATATTTAATTGCGATGAAATGTGAAAGGTGATAAAGGGTAACATAAATTGATTGTGGGTCTGAGCGCAGAAGAAGAGAAGCAGAGAAGCAGTTAAAACTGAAAAGAACAAGACATGAAGAGGAAAACAAATGGGGAGAATCCACATCAGAACTAGCTAGATGGTTGCCATTTTTTTTATTTAATTAAATTGCTTGCTCCCCATTAAAGCTGGCTATTGGTACGTAGCTGTATGGAAAACGAAAGGCTTGTTATTTTGTATACGGGGGGGGGGGGGGGGGCTTTATATAAACAGAAGTAAATAAAAAACTAAATCGTGTGGGGCTTCATTAGTCATTACAATCACAAATTAAAACACTTTTTTTATTTTTACTTTTTGCTTTTCGGGAACAAGGGCTTTGACTACGATGGATTGAAACTTGAAAGAAGCCAGAGAAAAAGGTGAGTGAGGAGTGAAAATAGAGCTACTAAGACAACCTTTTAACTGTTTAGAACCAACCGTACAGGAAAAGCCTTGTCATTTATGAACCAAGAAATCATGTAAATGGAGGTAAGTCATTATACGGCAACCAATAAAAGGGCCAGCATTTTCAGCTCCTTGCCACCCTATAGCTACCCTAACCCTACCGGTAAAGCGTAACCTAGTCCTCCTCCACCTCCCGGAGTGGTGGGCCGGTTAATGGTAGCAGATACCAGCTGTTTGACTGGTTCACGTGTTACCGTTTAATTAACAGAGAAACAAACTTTTTCTTCCAAACTTGGGTCTCATCGGCGTTTTAGCAGGGTTCTTAATTCCATACGTTTCTTGATTTGTTGCTATATGCGGTATTACAAATTGCACCTAGTCAAACAGCACTGATGAGTGATGACAGAAAGGTTACAGAGTTCCCCTCTTGTAAGCATATATAGGCAAATACTTTCCATATATAGAGAGAGAGAGAGAAGAGGGATCTAGAGAGAGAGCGCTCTCCCAATAGTGACAGTCACAGTGATATAAGTAAGGTTACTTGCACGCTTTCTTTCTTTCTCTCTTTTTATATTTGCATTAGAAAGAAAGGTAGAAAAAGGAAGATTTAGTGAAAGTTTCTGTTTCTTCTTCTTCTAATTTTCTCTCAGACGAAGAGATATTTCCTGAAACAATGTACTGAGGGGTCCGTAGTGTCTGTTGGGCCACCCCACCTCCAAATGAGTTGGGATCGCCTGCCAATAAAATACGTTCCAACATCCTATCAACTTGATCCGACACCGCACATCTCACCATCAAAGTTCAAACTGAGACTCATCATAAAAGTTGGATCCCTCATGTACGAGATGTATTGTGTCAGATGATGGGTGTTGGAACGTGTTTTGTTGGACATGTGGAATCTGGATTAGCAAATGAAAAACAACACCTCCAGCTCCAAATGGATGAGGAGCTAGACCGGACGGCCCATCCTCCAAAGTCCAAGACAATGATCGAAGGAGGACGGCTCTTATTGGTTGAGAGTTTTTACTTAATCGATGTCAAGCGATGCGATGATCAATTGGATCATCACATACAAAATAAGAGACGAAACAACTGTTATTGCAGACAGTGCACCCTGTTACTGAATTGATCAAAGATTCTTAGGGGTTTCGTGATAGGACTTAAGAGAGCTTCCAACGATTATTGGACAGGAGCCAGCAGGATTGAATATACACGCTAGTTCCACAGTCGACTGTCCAGTAAACAAATATTACGATTCAATGTTCTTAGATTTATTGGTATAGGGTATAGGGTACCATATTAGAAAAATTCGTATGACAAAATAGATACGTTTTGAAAATGGATGAATACATGAAAAATATAAAAACAGATGGATATATTAAGGAAATTCATACAAATTTCACAAATATATTAATAATATTAAATTTAAGACTTAAATAGTCACAACTAATATAAATACATAAAAGAAAACGTATATTTTAATAGTGTATATGAAAAAATATATTACAATTAATATATCGGGGTGCCTAGATATCACATAATTTTATTTATAATGCATCAATCAAGAGTCCAAGACACTAAACACATGTGCATATTATATTTTAATTATTATATCACTTTTTTTTATTTTACTATTTTAATTTTATAACATTAACAAAAACTCAACTAAATATTAAATTCTCAAATGCAAATTAAAATACCAATTAATAATTCACAAAAATATAAAATTAACTTAAAGTATATCAAATCTATTAAAATTTCTAAGATACATATCCTATACAAATTCATAATTGTTAATACTAAAATAATTATCCCATTGTTAGTATTTTAATTTCTATAAATAATTCGAAATAAAAAATCATTTTTTGAAATAAATATAGATTAGTGAATTTGATAGATTCAATTTAATACTATACTATTTAAAAAATATTTTTATTTTTTATAAATAATAAATATGTTGTTATTACTTATTAATGTAAATTAAAATATCAATTAATAATTTTTAAAAATATATAAAAAATTTAAAATGCATATCATGTGCAATTTAAATATTAAAATAATTATTTTATTATTAATATTTTATTGATATTAAAAATCATCTTTTTATATAAATACGGACTTGATAGATTATTTGTTCTATTAATTTATAAAGTACTATTTTTTGAATATTATTGCTTGGAATAGTTAGAATTGTTAAATATAAACACATGATTTCTGTTTAAATTGTATGTCAACACAAAACATAATAAAATTTATTTTATTCTATTAAATAACACAGCATAAAGCCTAATTTGATGGTTTAGAGTGTGGTGATACATGTCGATACGCATCCGTTGGTGCGACACAAGCAAATTACGAGATACAAATAGGAATGGCAACGGGGCAGGGGCTCTCCCCATCCCCGTCCCCGCCCCATTAACTGGGACAAGGTTATTCCCATTCCCATCCCCATCCCCACGGGGATCCCCATTCCCCATGATTTTTTATAAAATAATTCAAATTTATAGTCCTATTAGAAAAGATTCAAACATATTCAACCAATATATGTATAACGTATGCATACATATATACATATATATTAGTGGGGATCCAACGGGGTGGGGAATGGGGTCCCCACAAGGCAGGGAGTGCTCTCCTCATCCCCGATCCGTCCCCGCTAACGGAGATGAAAATTTTCCCATTCCCGCCCCATTTGGGGTGGATCCCCACGGGAATTGGGGAAATGGGGAAAATTGCCATCCCTAGATACAAACAATTGTATCCCGTACTGTTGTCAACCAATACAATACCATACATCCATATTTAAATCTTGCTTAGTACTGAATCAACACATAATACGCCATGCAGGAATAGCCACTGACATTCACCCACGTGGTCCAATCGAAAGAGCGAGTACCATTACCATTTACCCGCACGTAGGTTATATGCAGGAACAGGGTCTGCTCCGCACAAATGGGCGCCTCACAGGGACATCCACCGTGAATTGAAAAATCTCCCGTGGATAGTAACTTTTTTAAGTAGGGGAGATGTTCCCAATGCATGATATGATGCGTGTGAGGTCGGTGTGAGGCGCCCTGTGTGTGGAGCAGATCCTGTCTCGATAACGCAAGGTGACGGGTCTCTGCCTTCTGAAGAAAACTTCTCAGCCGGTACGAGAGCCAGTTGGACCTACAGCTTACTTAAACAGTTTTACCTACCGTTGATTTCCTAAACGTAATGCCTACTTAGGGTTGTTCTGTAGTGTTGGGCCCTACTTAAACATTTTTACCTACCGTTGATTTTCTAAACCTAAATCTAACATTCCATCTTCCACTTCGACGTGGGCAGTGCAGTGGGCTTGCCTCAAAGTCTAAGACGGTGTAAGAACCGAAGACAACGCTATAACTAATGTTTACGTTGGCCTATAAAATCCATACTAGTTGGCCCAATGGTTTGAAGCCACAAGATGTGTTAATTTCTCTGGGCCCCGGACCCATGGAGTTTCTTTACATTGAGTAGTACCTGGCTTGATCCTGAATTGAGAGAACGACAGATCATATTGGGTTAGAACATGATGGGTCCAAATTGCACGTTCAAACTAAGCCAAAGTGAAAATTGGGTGGGTGAATGTAGATTGGACTACGGCCCACCCATTGGGCGTTGGGCCTATAAATCCATCACCCATTTGCATGGAAGATATATGGGTAGTGATCCACCCACAATTAACCCAGTCAACACCGCTGCAACAGCCAACAGATCATCCTAAGCAAATGAAATTAAATAGACACTTTGAAGAAAGGAGAAATTAAGAAAACGGAAAGTTGCAGCCCAATTTGTCCTATTTCTTCTGTCCTCTACCTGGTTTGTTCAAGCGAATAGATCTCCACCTTCCCATCCTCATCCCTGTCTTTCAAAGAGGTCAACGTGTAAATGTTATTCTCATTGACACGCTACAATCTATTACGTTTACGGTTGCGAGTCCAAATTCTGTATCCACAGTTCCACACCATCTCAGACTCGCAGTTGTTAATTGTTATCCGTGAGTCCGTGACGCCCTTCGAAACATAGACCTATCTTTTAACGCCCAAAGTCCCCAAACTCGAAAATTTATTATATAAAACCCCCATCAATATTTCTGACAATGTTGATGCACGTGCCCCTTCACCAACACATTATACTTTCGCTACGATACGTTTACTGGGCCTATCCATTCACTACGTAGGCCCACTAAACGATAGCCCATGATTGGAGTTTTAAGGATAGGCCACTTTCTATAATAAGGTTTTAAAGTTGGAAACAGACAAGCCCGTGTAGTTTCAGGTCAGGAGTCAGGACCATAGTTGGGTCCTAAAGATTTCCAGCAGGTGCCCTGAATTATCATTCACCAGTTGGGTCCTAAAGATTTCCAGCAGGTGCCCTGAATTATCATTCACCAGCCTTGAATTTTCAACTAGTCAAGAATAATGACTCGGACTTCAGACCTTCATTTGCGAACTAGTCAGCAGATTTTACTTTGCCATCTGTATACATCATGCACAAAAAGTGTTGCTGAGCCTTCCTCTCAAAACATTCATTTTCATTTATAAAGTTCCATAGTGAAGGTTGAGTCTTCTTCCTGGCAATCAATCAATAATCAGCTTTTGATCTCCTTCAATAATAATCCTAGAGTTCGCCCAGGGGTTATTCGTTTTAAAGGGATCCACTTTGTCCACATTCTAAGGAGTTCTTATATTGCCTGTAATCATTCTATTTTATCGCCTCAACGGGTCGGGTTTGGGTAATATCTCGAATTGAAAACGGATTCGGAAAACAAATGATACATTAATATACACGATTTGGCTTTATATATGTACAACAAGGCTGCACCTGGACACAAGTGTGCCACTCTATGGGTCATTAGTCAACAAATCACACGATGGTGGAACAAGAAGAGGTACAAGGGTCAAACATGGCCGGTAACAGATATTTCCTCCCGTTGGCACCCTGCGCATTGTAACTTGCACCCGTGCTCGGATCCAGCAACAAGTCCCCAGCGTAACCCTGATAAGCCCCCTTACCATATACACCCGGACAAGCCGAGGCCGCTTCCACAGGTGCATCGGCGGAGCCCTGGAAGTAACCGTTCCCGAATGGGTTGGTTACTGTTCCGGCCAGAAGTGTGGCAATGTTTATAACCATGCCATCCAAGCCGACGTCCCCATTGGGAGCGCCCAGGGGTGGCGTTTGAGGACCGTAGATTGGCTGGTGGAACGGCCACGCGCATTGACCCGGGCATTGTGTCTCCGAGTTGCCTACCCAGATGAACGCCGACTTCTTCTTCGAGTCTGAGCCGTGGAACCCGCAGCTGCTCATACAGAAGCCCTCTAACGCAACGTCCTTCGCCGTCAGGACAAGTACGAGACGACCCGGTTGTTTTGAAGAGGCTTTCTGGGCTAACTGGGATATCTGGGATCTCTTTAAGGTTTTGCCCATGGAGTAGCTCTCGTCGGTAATTTGGTCAGATAAGACGATCCGAGTCCCCTTCTTCCCGGCATCTTTCATGTAGGTTTCAATGGGTTTCCACCACTGGGAAACCGATGGTGCTGTCAACGTTGACGAGGAAAGCTTCTGTTGTTGTGGGGTGAGAGAGACCAGAAAGTCTGCAACAATGGATTTCTGAGCTGGGGTGAACTTACCGTACCAGAGAATAGAGACGGGGAGCTCTCCTTCAAGTAAAGCTCCCATGTGGTACGCTAAAACCATGGGTGGTGGTTGGTAAAGCGCTGTTAGCCTTCTGGCTCCATAGCACAGATTGGCAAAGCTTAGATGAACAAGAACAACAAGAAGTAGGGCTGTTTTGATAGATTGAGAGGAAGCCATCTTCAGGTAGAAAGAAACGGATACTTTTTGAGATTCAAAATAGAAATAGAGAGTGAGGAGGGAGTGGGAGGGTGGTGAACAGCTTTGGTTTGTGTTGATAAGACGGTCTGTGAGGGCATGATATATATATATATATAGTTGCTTTAGGTGCATGAACTGGACAAGTGGGACTCCTTGGGTAGCTTTATCTCACTTTCTGGAGTGCTTCCTTAATGAAAGAAGAGAGAAAAAAAAAGGAGTAAAAAAGAGGAGTCTCGGGGATTCGGAGAGATGAGATGAGAAGGAGACATGTGGCGAGCCGACCTTGTTATTTTAGTTCTTTTGCTTGGAGATTTGCAGACTCTCGGTTTTGCTGCTGATTTGCTTGGGAGTATTTGAGGCAGGGCAGGCAGCTTCCTATGCAATTTCTCTGGGCGTCTCTTTTGCATTATTATTAAGGCTGGTTTAATTAAATGATAGTAGGTATCGTTGGGCTTTGTTCTTTCTTTTATTATATCTCTTAACTTAAAGATTTCCATAAATTTCTTAATGAATAATTAATCTGAAATTATCTGTATTGTTTAAGCGACCATTATCTTTTGTTTAGCGTATCCTTTTTCTTTTTCATTTTTCCCTTTACTTTATTGCCTTAACCTCATGATGGCATTTCATGTATGTTAACACTGCATAAACACGCCACACTGACACACGCACAAAATACGTGACAAAGCTTTCCGTACGTATACCCAGGTGGGCCTACAGGTATTTTTACCAAAAGAAATGGGCCTGTGGGCCGTAGAAAAATGAACTCTTCTTCTTTGGACTCCTGCATCTTGTTCTGGTGTAGTTGTGTGTCATTTTTCAAACCCACCTAATAATGCAAGGAGCCAATCCAACCCGTCATATGGTTTTGGAATTTGGATTTGAATAATTCAATCTCATTATTTGTGCAAGGTTGAGATAGGGGAAGAGATAGACCAGGCCGAGGCCGACTCTCCTACTGAGCTTCTTTCAGGCAAAGAGCATAATGATCCCATCTCTTAAACTTTTATAAATTTCATTTGGCAATCTGGGGGTGGATTCTCGGTTTGAGACTGTTTTACAAGGTTCGAGCTCGAGACTGTTCTATAAGGCTTGAGCTCGAACTCGAATTCGGTTCGAGCCAGAATTTTGAACTTGAGTTTGGTTCGAGTAAAAAATTTATAAGTTCGAGCTTGGCTCGGTTCGGCTCGAGCTCGATTTTAAGAAAAAGTATTTTATAAAAATAAAAAATTATATATAAAAATATTTTTTATTTGATATTTAAAAAATTAAGAATTATAATAATTAATAATTATAATATTTTTATTATATATATATTATTTTCTATAATATTATTATATATATATATATTGAATATCAAATACATATATATGTATATAAATATATATTCGAGCTGGCTCACAAGCTTCATGAGCTGATCTCTAATAGGCTCGAACTTGGCTTGTTTGATGATCGAGCCAATGAATTGGGCTCAAGCTTGGTTGAAACCTAGTCGAACCGAACTCAAACAATTCATGAAAAATTCAGCTCGTTGCCATCCCAATCCTTAACCTTATCTGAAGATGACCCCTGTCATCTTGATACCCATAACTCTATAAGCAAGAGTCAAAGGCCATGACTTGTCTGTAATTGTAAGTTCTTCACCCTTGTATACTACACAAAAAAAGCACTGAAAAACAAGGGACTATTGTTGATTACTTTCTGCCTAAGGTTTTGGAATTCCAGTTTTTTTTTTCTTTTTTTCTTTTTCTGAAAATATGATTATGTTATAAATAGTACTACTTTTAGTAATTTAAAAATATATTAATATTATTTTAATAATATTCTAAAATTGTAGGACAAATTAATAAATGGATATTCTAAAATTCCATAATTTTTAACAACATTTTGGAAAATTTCAGACACTTGAAACCAAACCAGGGCCAACCCATTTTCCGTGGTTGAGGTGCAGAAGATGTTCACAGGTAACTGGCTCACAGCAGACCTGATTGTAGGAATCTGGCAGGCGGTCCTGCATTCCTGCCTACTAACTTACTGCAAATATTATGGACCCTCGAGAAGGACAATAAACCAGGGTGACTTAACTGAGACTCTCCGTGCTTTGCTGCATGTGTTGCAGCTAGCTAGATGTTGAATTTTGTTCTATTTCTCAAGTACAAAGATGAAAGATGCAAACATTTTAGCTCCTAGAATATTACTTCGGTAGTGAATATAGCATATTTAGTAAGGGGATGATGAAGAGAGATTTGACTATGACGTTAAAGAAAAAAGAGATGTGGTTAAGAGTTTCATGTGAATTGAGATCTTGAGTCCAGTATGAGGCGAAAATAAGAAAATCCCTAATGAAATCAATCAAGGAAATTCTGGTACGGGGAAGTGGGGTTTAATGTTGGATTTTAATCTCATTAGAAATTAAGGTTATTGGGATTTGATTGATCAATTATATGAAAAATACATCTGCACATATGTCTTGAAAATTAGTTTTCTCTCTTACTAAAACCAGTTTTCAACTTGTCCTATATTAGAAAATTATAAAAGTTGCTTTAAATTTTTAAATAAGAGTTTATTTACACCCCTTAGAAATAAAGAGGACAGTATGGAGGCTTACTAGCGCACAACTCACACGCACGTGTGTGTGGCACAATGAGGCGCTTGCACCCACATGACTAGTAAAGGCAATTTTGACTTTTGGTGCAAGGCTAACCGTTGATTCAATGGTCACAGTTCAATCAGGTGTAATCAAGAGGCACTATTCAAAGTTAACAGTCATTTATTGTTAAATATTTTTTTAACAATCACAATAAGAGCATTTTCTGAACTAGCACATTTCTTTGTTACATGGTTCTTCAAAGATTATTTAAGGAGTGTGAATCAAACAAATGTACACATAAGTTTTCGAAATCACTCCTGTCTCTCTCAGTCCAATTTGCTAATGTCTCATAAAAGGCTTATTCGAAGACTCTTCAACTTTACCGGCTACAATCTCTCACTCAAGACTGTTGTATTTTAAGAACGAATTTACTTGTAACCCAATAACAAAAAGAATAAAACTGAGTAAAGACAATCTTCAAATACAGACTCAAAACTTTTCCTCTAAGTTTCAATGACCCCAATTTCCTAACAATTAATCCTTTAACAAGAAAGTTCTGGTTCAGTGAGGTAATAAAACGTCTCAAAATTTTAATGTAAATGCGAAATAATACTTTGAAAAACTCCCTCCCAACAGAAGTTAAATTTGGAGTAGCTACTCCTAGTACTAGTAGCTAGCAGTTTGATCTTTGATGGACCTGCCCATGCCATGCGTGTTGACTTTTAGGCTTTGAGAAAGAAGTCTGAAAGAAAAGAAAGACTTTTCCTTGGTTTATTTTCAACACTTGATGGGTGTGAAGGGAATTTTTAATTATAGGCTCTAGCAAGCTGGAGCTTGGAGGGGATGGTCTCCCCATCCACCTGTGTTGTACTTGGTGG
Organism: Nelumbo nucifera; assembly: GCF_055504915.1. Taxonomy (NCBI): domain Eukaryota; kingdom Viridiplantae; phylum Streptophyta; class Magnoliopsida; order Proteales; family Nelumbonaceae; genus Nelumbo; species Nelumbo nucifera. Next base: position 106,186,445 of record NC_142649.1, on the reverse strand, counting down.
GATAATAAAATTACTATTTGTGCATCGCATTTATGAAAGAAATTTGTTCTTATCCCTTACAGTCAAAAGGAATTCACCGGACACACAAGGCATTAATGTCTGAGAGTAACCTTTCCCCTTCAACTTCAAGGGTGTCATGAAGAAATTAATCTGCCCCACCAATTAAGGTTCTCTACTCTTATCTACTTGGTAAGAATATTTAAGAGAAATAGAGCGGTGATATTCACTTAATATACTTGAGATAATGTTATGCATTCAATGCAATGTCCAAACACCAAGAAATCAATAGCTGAAAAAATTTTGGATCAGGAGAGAGTGAGTTGGATTTTCAAAGCGCCACCCGTGAGGTGAGACAGTAAAATTAAGAACAAAACAATTAACTTCATCAGTCGTTGGGACAGTCTGGAATTAATCCTTGTTTGAACTCTTTGAAAAACGGTGGCATGGTATCAATGAGACAGCCTAATTATTTTCTCTTTTAAGTCAATCACTGGGGTGGGGTGCATCTCTGAGAGAGAGAGAGAGAGCGCCAAAAACTAGGAAACCCACCAGGAAACAACATCTCACAATAGTTGGTTATCTACATTGACAAGCAAAGGCAACATAACGTGTCTCATGGTGGGAAGAAAGACGTATTTAAAAGATATGGAGTAATAAGGAGTTCAGGACCAGCAGGAAATGCTTGAGAAGCATACCTCATCCAATTTCTCCAAGTCAATGCACTCTTGTTGCTCTTGTACATTAACAGTTGTAGTTAATCCAAAAGTCAGAAGTATGGATTTAGGTGAGAGCATGCATGAATCTTATAGATTCTGGAAGAACCAACCACTCGTGCAACTCCAAAATTTTATATTAATTTAAAATTGAAAAGAAAGGAGAAGAGAAGAGAAAAAAAAATCAAACTGATATTAATTGCTGTATCTATAACACCATCTATTGACTGATACACCATGAGACACGCTGTTTTAATTTAATTTCTGGGCTAGCCATATCAGTATCAGCTAGCTAGAGGCACGGAGTTGGCCTACATCGTTTTAGGGTAAAAATGAGAAAGAAGCAACAACTCACAACTCACAAGGGTTGCTGTAGTTATAACGACAAACATCAAGTAATGCAATATAGAGTAGAGAAGAATTCATTTATCTAATTTGCTTGGGGATGTTTATCATTTAAAAAGGAAAATGCTTAGAATGTAATATAATAGTGGTTAATATGAAAGCAGATGGGTTAAACAGGAACAGCATGCACAGACTAGCAATATTCCTTCGGTCCCCTCCTCTGCAGTCTGCACTCAGGATTTATATTTTCTTATATTTGATTGAGTGAGTGGGAGCTCGGAATTAATGCGCCAAAGGTTTCAAATTTCAATACTTAATACCGTGGCAGAGGCCAGAGGGGGATCCAAGAAAGAGATACTAAATCTAACCCAATAAATGTGACATAGTTTATCACCACTAATTACTCATCCTCCATATCTCACAACAGCACCCTATTATTCTATTTGAAATTACAGCTGTATGCTAAAATTTTCACAACCAGGCTTATATATGTGGAACCGGAAGAAGTTGGTTCTTGGTCGATCTGGCCGGCAAGCTGCCACCCCCACAACTGGGCTAAACCTTATTATGGTCCCAAATGCTTAGGGCTCTGAAGCTTAATGAATGGCTACATTCAGCTGTTTAGGTCATTTTTTGTTCAATTTTCATTCTTTCTCATTTTTATCAAAATGGAATTCTAAAATCAAGAATATGTAAAAGTGTTTTCACAAGAGTATTTTTATAAAAGTACTTTCGTAAAAGTGTTTTTACAAAAGTAAACATCTATAGTAACAGTTTTGTAGGCAGAGCTTTCTCAAAGAATGAAAATGAACAAAATAGGACATAATTATTTTTCATGCTACAGGCTACTCAATTTTTATGTTATACAACTGATTTTTCATTCTAAAAGGAATGTGGTCCATAGCAAGAATTTTATAACCAAATACTCTAATGTTATTCATTCTTACCCATTCTTGCCTAGAATGAATAAGAATTACAAGAATGAGGTCCAAAGCAGTGAACCAAAGATAACCTTAATATCTACCTTATCCATTCAGGTTATTCAAAAATGGCATACCCTGTGAAGGTGTATTTGAGGAGCAGAGATACCAACAATAGGAAGAGTGAATGCTTAATTAATCAGAATTATATATGTATATATCAAGTGAAGCCATTCTGCTTGTGAAGGAATAGTCAATGCTTACCAATCTTGTAGTTGAAGAGTAATTTTAAAAGCCAGATAGACCAATGTCACCATGTTTGCAAGTAATGGAACAAACTGTAGCTGAATCAGGTAATCCACCCCATCAAACACGCTGGAACTTGGTTCAACTCAATTCGGATTTGGAAACATTACAGGTGGCCAGGATTATATTAACCATATGAAGAAATATCAATCTTATTTATTAAACACTATGATGCATGGCTCATGAATGCCATGTTCTGGATAAGGTGAAGGTTCTGGGTTTTGTTGTTTGGGAAGATTCAAAGGAAGCTCAACTGGACTTTCAAGTGAGATAACCCTCTTGATGGGATTTAATTTGTTTAGTTACTTAAACTTTATTTTGTGTCACATTCCCCCTGAACTGTCATATGTTAAGCAGGTAGACACCTCTGTTAGCATATTTCATTAGGAAAATGGACAGATAATGCCCGTGTGTTATTGGCATGATGTATTAGACATTTTTAATAATGCCCAACTTGCACTATCATATTTTTAGAAGTGAAAGTTGTATGCTAAACTCTGTTTCCAGTTCTAGAACCATAAATGAAGGTATGGCCAAGCTTGCATGGAAAATATTAAATGATCATGATAAGTTCTGGGTCTGGGTGTATAAAGTAAAATATTTAACACATTAAGACTTTTTGACCTGCCCACCGAGGACATCAATTGGCCGAACAGGTCTTGGAATCTTGAAGCTCTTAACTGTGACCTACCTCAGGAGCTACTCCAAACTATAACCAGAATGTACAAACCCAGTTCAACCCAAGAGGACAACGTGGTGTTGGGTCCCATTACTGATGATACTTTTTCAATTAAATCAGCCATTTGGCTTTCTTGCTCTTCCATCCCTGATGAGGATGATATCCCCCAACAAATTTACTTGAAAATGACGATCATGAAGATTTCAGCTCACTTGAATCTGTGGGTGCCAATAAGAAAAGCTTTTCATTGTCCGTAGATGGTTACTGGAAAAGTTGCAACAGGGTTGCTATTTTTAATTCAAATAAATAATTCAATCACCAATGTAGCAGGGAAATCAGTCCATGCTCAAGGAAGTAAGGAGGTAGAATGGTCGGCTTTTATTCATGGCTTACAGATGACAGCTCATAACAATATCCGGACAGTAACTCTGTTTCTGATGCAGCAGCAGGTGTAAATAGCAAGCTTCTGATCGACTGGATTTGGACTGCACAACAGAAATTTTGAATACAGATATGGCATATATGAAGGATATGTATATAGAAATCAAAAGGATGATCAGGTGTTCGATGTAATGGAGGTATGGATGGTCTTTAATGAATATTTAATGAGTTTTCTTTTAGAGTGTATTTGGATACGATGTAAATCAAGAATGGATGTAAATTTTATATTGATATGGTTTTGTATGTGTTTGGAAAGAGGGTGTAATTATTATCGACGTAAAATTATATTTTGGTTCAGTTTTGCAAATGGAATGTAGTTTTACGTCGATAATCGATGTAAAAACTATATCGATTTTATTGATGTAAAACTTTACACTCTTCTACTCATCACTATTTTCAAAAAAAGTAACAGTCACTTCCTGGTACACTGATAACGTTTTACGCTAGTTCCAAACGCAGGCTTAGGAAAAGATCCCTGAAGAGCAAAATTTTAAGGAAGTTGAAGAGTTGATTAGAAAAGCTAATGCTCAACTAAGAATATGCAAAAATGTTTCTGTAGTTCATTATTATGAGCAAACATCCAACAAGTGAATAGAAGAGGTTTACAAGAAGACTCGAACTCAATGAGTCAAGTGATTTTATTCACTTTTGATGAAGGAAGATTTGGCCCGACCTCGTAATCACTCCATGTGGCAAAGGCAAATAGCTCGGCACAACAGCGCGCCCAAGGCGCGAGCACCGAAGGGAGGAACCAGCAGTCCGAACTCCCTACTAGGAGCCCGAACTCCCACTAGGAGCCCGAACTCCCTACTAGGAGCCCGAACTCCATACAAGGCAAAGACCCGAACTGGCCCGCCTCATGGCAGTTTGGGACACTCCCCTATCCGAACTCAAGACTTCACCTCGCTCACCACTCCAGCACTTCGCCTCCAGGATGCCGAACTGAACAAACGTACCATACCTGACACTGAGGAGGTCCGTATCCAAGGGCGGCGCACCTGACTGACTTGGGATCTGACGCTTGACAGCCGCACTTCAACCGTCACCTGCCACTGTCATTGCCAGTCGCAGAGACGGCTCCGACAAAGAGAGCAGTGGCGGTTCTGTCCAGTAGAGGGGATGACACCCGAACTGGCAAGAGCCCAGAGGTAATCATACCCGACTTGACAAAAACTTAGAAGTGAGTGCACGAGGTGGTTATAAAAGGCTCCCTACCCCCCAAGAACAAGGTATGTGAACTTTGCGCCATCTAGTTTTATCTTGCCTTTGAGAGAATTATAACTTGAGCTTCGGAGCATTCATACCGGGTTCCCCCCAGAGCTTCCTCATCTTCTCCGTTTCAGGCTCCCTATAGCTCCGTTCAGAGGCAATGTCGTTGACAGCTAGGACCAGTCGAATTGCGCACCATCAATTGGTGCCGTCTGTGGGAAAAGCTTCTAAAAGCCTCCCTCTAAAACTCTCATAACCTCTTTTCTCCAAAAACCCCAACACTCATGGCTTCTTCCAGCAACGCCGGACGTGGCACGGAGACAAACACCACCGGGGAACAACTTCAAGTCCCCGTGGTGTGCGTCGGACAGTTCACCATCCCCTTTCCGGTGGATGGGATCCCCAGCTTGAATGCGCCACAAGAAGTGGTGCCCGTAAACCTTCCTGCCATGAGCATCCCCCTTCCTCTCCCTATCGAAACAACCTTTACTGAACCAACTACTGTCCCCCTGGCAACCAGCCAGAACCAGTTGGACGACGTGATGCAATGCATGCGGGCAATGCAAGCCCAAATGCAACAATTCCAGCAACATCAGCTCCAGCAGCACCAAGTACTGCACAACATCTCCCAGTATCACTATCAGCAGCAGTTCCCCCAACTGCCTCTGAACCAACCACTACTTCCACCTCGGCACCCTGCTCCGAAGCCGGTTAAGGCCTCCCCTCAGGGTGGACGCCCCCACCAGGGAAGAGCCTCCCGGCCCCAGAACCCCCCTAACAGCCAGGCCTCATCCCCAGGCCGAAGGGAAAGAAAAATCACCCCCGCCTCGCAGCTCGCAGGCGGGTCAGGAACCTCGCCCGCAAGGTCAGCACCTCGGCGCTCCAGGCCCGAGTTCCCGCTCACAGAGAACCGATTCAGCGCCCTGGCAGCAGACTACCAACATTCCGAACCCATCGAGCTCGGCAACACAGAGGCCAACAGCGCCAGTACCAGGCCCACTCAACAACGAAGGCACCGGCGAAGTCGCCGAACTGCCACCCGTGTCCTGCCCGAGCTTAGAGGTAAGGAAGAGACGAGCTCGGACGAGGTAAAAGCTGCCCCGATTCTCTCAGTTCCTTCCCCCCTCGCACCAGAACTCCTGGCAGTCCCCATGCCCAGAGATTTCAAGATCTCGCCTTTGGACAAGTATGATGGGTCCTTCGACCCCAACGACCACGTTGACGCTTTCCAATCCCAAATGCACCTCGCCAGGGCCAGTGAATCGTGCATGTGCGTGGCCTTCACCACCACCTTCAGGGGGGTAGCCCGCACTTGGTACAGGAACCTGGCCCCCGAGTCGATAAGATGCTGGGCCCAGTTCGTGCAGGTCTTCACCGCACACTTTGTCACCAGCAAGCGATGCCCCAGAATAGAGGAAAGCATCTTCGGAGTAGTCCAGAGATAAGGAGAATCCATTCGGGGCTACATTAAGAGGTTCAATGAAGCGTGCTCGCAGATATCGCGGTTAGACCCCACGGTACAGCTCGCGGCGGCCAAGAGAGGAGTAATGCACAAGGAGTTCAAATGGCACATGGTAGCCAGCCAGCCCGCGACCGTGGCCGAATTCCGCAAGCTCGCAGACAAGTTCATGAGAACAAAGGAAGAGATCAACCAAAGGACCGAAGGCGGGGTCGAGAAAAGGAAAAGAGAAGGTGAGCCCTCCAACCCAGGTGACAGAAGAAACCCGGCCCAGGAGGCGAAACCGAGCCAGCCGTCCCGAGCTCCCTTAGCAATTCGGACGGATTACATGCCGTTAAACGCGAGGCGGACCGAGATTTTGATGACGATCATGGACGCCCCATACGTAAAGTGGCCACCTCGCCTAAAGGGGAATCCGAACGAGAGAAATAAAAATTTGTACTGTAGTTTCCATAGAGACCATGGTCATAGTACCAAACAGTGTAATAATCTCCGGGACGAGATAGAGGGACTCATCCGTCGTGGATACTTGAGGAATTTTGTACAGGATGATAATAATAATAACAATAAGGCAGGTCGGGAAGGGGAGCACGAAAAGGATGCCCTCGAATCTAGCAGCAGACCAGTCGAACCGTCGCAACGACAACCTCTGGAAGAGAGGCCAGTTTGGGGAACCATCCATGTAATAGTGGGAGGTTCGGTGGTAGCAGGGTGTACTTCGGCAGCGGCCCGAACGTCAGTTTGCGAAGCAGCCCGAGAGGAACATAACCCTACAAAGAGACCAAAGACTGAAGAGTCGATCTTCTTCACGGAAGACGATGCGCGAGGGGTCCACTACCCCCACGATGATGCGCTTGTCGTAAAACTGAGGATCAGCGACTTCGAGGTTAGGCGCGTACTCGTGGATTCGGGCAGCTCGGCGGACATCCTCTTCAAGTCAGCGTTTGACCAGCTACAGTTGCAGAAGAGTGAGGTAAAGCCCGCGAACACTCCTCTGGTGGGCTTCAGCGGAGAGGAAGTCAGGCCCCTCGGAAAAATAACAGTACCTGTGGAAGTCAGCACATGGCCTTGTGCAGTCAGACTCAACCATGATTTCCTGGTGGTCGCGACCCCTTCTCCATACAATGCCATAATAGGGCGGCCAATTACGCATATCCTGCGGGCAATGGTCTCCACATACTATTTGGCAATGAAGTTCCCTAGAGACTTTGGTGTGGGGGTAGCGCGGGGCGACCAGCTTGAGTCCCGCAAGTGTTATGTTGCCACCCTGAAGGGAAAAACCAAGGCAGCCGACTTTGGCTACAGACCCAGCTCGCACACTATAGATCGGTGCTTCCGTCGAGGAACTACTACAAACCGAACTGGTGAGTTTTTTACTTCAAAATTTAGATATTTTTGCCTAGTCCGCGGCCGACATGCCCGGTATTGACCCTAGCCTTATAACTCACAAACTTAATACTGACCCTGTAGTTAGATCTGTTAGACAGAAGAAACACAACTTAGCCCTAGAGCGCTGGAGGGCGGTCGACGAGGAGGTCGAAAAGCTCCTCGCAGCAGACTTCATAAGGGAAGTTCATTACCCGAGCTGGGTAGCCAACCCAATGCTAGTGAAAAAGGCAAACGGCAAGTGGCGCATGTGCGTCGACTACACCGACCTGAACCGAGCTTGCCCAAAAGATTTTTTCCCCCTCCCCAGAATCGACCGCCTAGTGGACGCAACCTCGGGACATGAGTTGCTAAGCTTCCTGGACGCCTACTCGAGCTACAACCAAATCAGGATGAACCAGTCTGATGAGTTGCTAAGCTTCCTGTACTGCTACAAGGTCATGCCCTTCGGATTAAAAAATGCCAGGGCGACCTTCCAAAGACTTGTAAATAGGCTGTTTCGGCCCTTAATTGGCACGAAAATAGAATGTTATGTAGATGACATGGTCGTCAAGACGCAGTTTTCACAGGAATTAATAAAAGAATTAGATTCTGTCTTCCAAATCCTGCGTCAATTTAGCATGAAACTGAACCCTAACAAATGTGTCTTCGGTGTCACCTCGGGCAAGTTCCTAGGGTACACTGTCAACCAGCGCGGTATTGAGACCAACCCGGACAAGATAAAGGCCATCCTAGATATGAGACCACCCCAGAAAGTAAAAGAAGTTTAGAGGCTAAACGGTCGTATAGCTGCTCTGAGCCGCTTCATGTCCAAATCAGCAGACTGCTGCCTGCCTTTCTTCAAAGCAATCAAAGGCAAAGGGTTCGAGTGGACCCGAGACTGCCAGCTCGCGTTCGACGAGCTAAAAGCCAACCTCGCTAGTGTGCCAACCTTAGCCCGGCCCGAGGAGGGCGAGGTCTTGGAACTGTACCTCTCGGCAAGCGACGAGGTGGTCAGTTCGGTACTAATAAAAGAAGTAGATCAGGTCCAACGACCCATCTATTATGTTAGTAAAATTTTGCAGGGAGCAGAGACAAGGTACCCGCAGATAGAAAAGCTAGCATACGCACTGGTGATAGCAGTCCGGAAACTCCGCCCATACTTCTAGGCTCACACTATCATTGTCTTGACTGACAAACCTCTGAGGCAAGTTTTACTCAAGCCCGAGGTTTCCGGTCGACTGACGAAATGGACCATCGAACTCAGCGAGTACGACCTCCAGTACAAGCCACGAACTGCTATCAAGGCCCAAGCCTTAGTAGATTTTATCGCCGAGTGCACGTTTAGTCTCGAAGCCCCTGGGCCGATCGAGCCCGAGATCCCTAGTTCGAGCGAGCCCGGAGCTCCCAAGCCAATAGAGTCTGAACCCCGTGAAGTAGCAGCCAGTGTGGCATCTCTCCTGGTTAGGCCAAACGCGAACTGGGATGAGGAGCCCTGGATCCTTCACGTAGATGGCTCCTCGAACCAGTAGGGCAGCGGGGCTGGAATAGTGCTACGTGGCCCGAGTGGCACGAAATTGGAATACACACTACGCTTTGAGTTCACGGCATCCAACAACGAGGTGGAGTACGAGGCACTGATAGCCGGGCTGAACCTAGCGCACAAGGTAAGAGCAAAGCACGTAGTTATCTGCAGTGATTCCCAGCTCGTGGTCAACCAGGTTACGGGCGAATACGAAGCACGCGATCTCACTATGATTGCATACTTGGCAAAAGTAAAGGAGACTCTGCTCAACTTCCAGTCACACTTCATCAGGCAAATCCCGAGGTCAGAGAACACTGAGGCCAACGCCCTGTCCCGGTTAGTCAGCACGAGTCACAACACCATGAGAACCGTGTACATAGAGGACTTACCTCGGCCTAGCATTCTCGGTGGGGCAGAGGAGGTCGCTCCCGTCCGTGAAGTAGAGCCGAGCTGGATCGACCCACTCGCGAGCTTCTTGCTAGATGGAACCCTCCTTGAGGACCGCAATGCAGCCAAGAGGGTGCAGCGCCAGACAGCCAAATACGTCATAATAGACGAACGGTTGTACCGACGGTCCTACACGCTCCCCTACCTGCGTTGCTTGCAACTTACCGAAGCCGAGTTCGTACTCTGCGACACTCATGAAGGTCTGTGCAGCGGACACCTAAGGGGCAGAGTCCTCGCCCAAAAGGCACTTCAACAAGGATACTACTGGCCAACGATGAAGGCAGAAGCTGTCGAGCTCGTCAGAAAATGCGACAAGTGTCAGAAGCATGCCAATATCCACCATCAGCCCGCTGCCGACCTCAAGTCCCTCACCAGTCCATGGCCCTTTTCACAATGGGGCATCGACCTCCTGGGGCCATTCCCGCCAGCAACAGGTGGAAGAAAGTTCCTAGTGGTGGCAGTAGATTACTTCACAAAGTGGATAGAAGCTGAACCTCTAGCAACAGTCACAGCCCGAAACATACAGAACTTCTTTTGGAAAAACATAGTATGTCGCTTCAGGCTACCTCAGGTACTGATCTCCGATAATGCCAAACAGTTTGAGGATATCAAGTTCCAAGAATGGTGCCAAGATATGGGAATTCGTCAGAATTTCACATTGGTCGCACACCCGCAGGCAAACGGTCAGACAGAAGTAATGAATAGAGTCATCCTCCACAGACTGAAAGCACGACTAGACCGAGCTAAAGGGTTGTGGGCAGACGAGCTACCAAGTGTTTTATAGGCTCACCGAACTACGGAAAAAACCGCCACAGGAGAGACCCCCTTTAACCTCACCTATGGCACCGAAGCGGTAATCCCGGTGGAAATCGAAATACCAACACTGCGACTAGAAGCCTATGACGATCAGACAAACGGAGACGAGTTACGCACCAACCTCGACCTACTGGATGAGGTAAGAGACCTCGCGCACATCCAAACAGCGGCCTACCAGCAAAAAGTAGCTCGGTACTACAACACCAGAGTAAAGAAGCGGAGCTTCTGCGTTGGTGACCTGGTTCTCCGTAAGATCATGGTACCCGAACCCGGCGTGGGCAAACTCAGACCAAATTGGGAAAGACCCTATAGAGTAAAGAAAGCACTCGGGGGGGCATACGAGCTCGAAACCTTAGAAGGTAAGCAAGTACCACGAGCATGGAACATCGTCAACTTAAGGCGATACTACCTATAGACCACCGAGCTAACGAAGGAACCTCGGCATAGGCAAGCAAAGAAAAGTCAGCCAAAGGCGAAACGAAGACAACGAACTAATAGGGACATCGGCATCTCAGAGACAGTTAACACCAAAACAGGCCGCGCGAGTGCGGTAACCCGGGCAGGAAACAGACCGGACGTATGGTCAGTTCGGAAAATACGTTCAGTTCGGGAGAAAGAACAACCAACACTTAACCAAAAGAAAATTCATTCCATTTCAAAATAAGCGAGTACATTTCGAAAAAAAAAAGAAAAAAAAAATTTGCAGGTCGGAGCTACTTCTTCATTATCGGAAGGCACTTCAACGATACCCGAAGGCCTTGCCTCACCCTCAGAATCTGGCTCACCATCAGCAGCATTGGCCATCTGCTGAGTTATGCGCGAAGTGGATATGGCACTAATATCGAGCTCGGGGTACGTATTCCGGATCATCCACCGGCTTAGCTTGAAACCCCTTCGGTACGAGTCCACCATTAGGTCGTCAAAGCTCGGCGAGACGATGTACTCATTGACAGCCTTCTTCTTGGCATCTTCAATACCTTGAGAAAAGATATGCGTCCTCTCCCTAATGTTCTCTTGAAGGTACTCGACCTGATGCTGCAAATCCAGCCTCAGGTTCGCCATGTGCTTCACTACGACTCCCATGGCCTCGGCATCTCTCTGAGACCTCACCTGCCTGGTCTCTGCAGCACGAGCAGCCGCCTCATCAGCTCGGGAAGTCGTCTCGGTAGCACGAAGAGCCTCTTTGGCAGCTCGTGCCTACCTCGAGCTCCTTTTCACCTGGGCCGCCAAGGCATGGATAGAAGAGTTCACTTACCAAAAAGAAAGAACAAGTGATCAAAAGAACGACAGCAAGAAGGATAAAAGCAAAAGAGCTCGATAAAAAGTCTGACTTACCACCATGGCATGAGTAACAGCACGACAGGCCACCTGGTGCAGAGAGAGGTCAGTCCACGCCACGACCTCCTCGGGGAAAATGGCCTCCTTACTCTTCTGAAGAGCATGGGTCGGCGACAACACACTCCTGAATTCCCCTGGAGCCCCCGAGCCCGAGGGCCCAGCTCGCGTATGAGCAGACCTAGAGTAAGCAGGAGCACCAGAGTAGGTGGGAGCCCCCGTGTAAGTAGTCTCAGCATACGGGCCCCTGCCGCTTCTTGCATTGGAGGAGCCATCTCGGGCTCCCTGTGTGGATCCTCTGACGGGTAGTCTGGTACCTCGGGCTCCGCATCCCGGGGCAGCTCGGTGCGAGTTCGCTTGGCGACTCGCTTCCTCCTCTTCATGCCTTGAAACAAGTGCCCACCACGAGTCCTTCCTGAGTCCATCACACCTGCAAAAAAGAGTTCGGCATCAGAAAAAAGCAAGAGACAGAGCAAAATAGAACCTCTAAGTAAGGAACCTACCCGAACTCAGCCCGACCGCAATGAGCTTGGCCTCCGTCAGATACTGTTGCCACTTTAGCCCAAGCCGCGCCCATTGCCGGAGGCCCTTCATCGTCTCTTTGTCAAGCATAACATTGAAGTCAGGGGCAGCCATCCCCCACCCGGTCTGAAACGACCACCCCAGCACATTTCGCACCCCGAAGTAGTCCAACTTCCACGCCGGGACCTTGTTAGGAAGTTCATGAAAAAGCTTAAAACCCGGGCGAGGAGACAGGTAGTACGCCCGCCTAGCCCGAGGAGGAGACCCGCTTGCTTCTTAAGTATTAAGATGGAAGAGAAGATCTCCAAGTCTAAAGGAAAGCCCTGTTCGCAAAATAGGGAGATTGTCCCCACCAAATTACGAATGGAGTTCGGGTGAAGCTGGCCGACCGTAACGCCGAAGTGATTCAAGACCTCGACAAGGAGGGGATGGAAAGGCAATCGCAGCCCCGCAATGAGCTGCTCCCGGAATATAACGATCTCATCAGGACCGTGTTCCCAACGAAAGCTACCCGAAGGTATGAAATAAGAGTACTCCCCAAGAAAAATGAAATAGGTAATAAGGAATTGGAGCCCCTCAGGCGTCATGGTCGAGGGGCCAAACTTGTCTAACATCCGACCCCGACAAGAGGTGGACGCCAAACTACCCAAGGCGACTCGACCTACGGGTTCGAACTCTTCCTCGAGCTCTACCTCCGGCTCGCTAGAACTATTAGGGGGTGCAACTCGGTTCGTGGAACCTGCATCTAACCCACTTGAAGAACCGTCTGAGCTATCCGAGCTAGACATCGAGGAAAGAAGGTGGATTCCAAGAAGGTGCCCACTCAGAAAAAAGCTTGAACAAGACTATGAGAACTTGAACGAGCAAAAACCTTGAACGCGAACTGAAAGCCTGGACGCGAGCTGAAACCTGGACCCGAGCTCAATAGGCAGCACAGAAGTGACAAAGCGACTGGGGTCCCCCACTATTTATACCCACAGTGATCGAGAAGCAACAGCGCAGATCAAAGCCGATTCGACGGCCCGCAGTCGCGCTGACCGCGCGTCCCTTGAGACCGAGACGTGATTGGCGCACATTTTTCTGAAACTGACAGAGCGCCGGCGCACGTCTTTTTGAAACTGACAGAACGTCAGTGCACGTCTCCTCACATTAAAGGCGGCAGCGGCACATTTTCAAATTTGAAAAGACGCCTGTTGTCACGTCTCTCAGCGGCGTGCTTTTTGAATTTTAGAAATAAGGAGCGCGCTGCCACGTCTGTCAGCATTTGTAGGCAAGTCGGCGCATTTCCCGCGCTATCAGTCAACCAAGATTCGAAGTACGGGACAAATCCACTGCCAGCTCGCGAACTCCCCGCGCCAGGGCAAGACCCTTAGCACGAGGATTGGGGGGCAATTGATGAAGGAAGATTTGGCCCGACCTTGTAATCACTCCACGTGGCAAAGGCAAACAGCTCGGCACAATAGCACGCCCAAGGTGCGAGCACCAAAGGGAGGAACGAGCAGTCCGAACTCCCTACTAGGAGCCCGAACTCCCCACTAGGAGCCCAAACTCCCTACTAGGAGCCCAAACTCCCCACAAGGCAAAGACCCGAACTGGCCCGCCTCATGGCAGTTCGGGACACTCCCCTATCCAACTCAAGACTTCACCTCGCTCACCACTCCAGCACTTCGCCTCAGGACGCCGAACTAAACAAACGTACCATACCTGACACTAAGGAGGTCCATATCCAAGGGTGGCACACCTGACTGACTTGGGATCTGACGCTTGACAGCCGCACTTCAACGGCCACCTGCCACCGTCATCGTCAGTCACAGAGACGGCTCCGACAAAGAGAGCATTGGCGGTTCTGTCCAGTAGAGGGGATGGCACCCGAACTGGCAGGAGCCCAAAGGTAATCATGCCCGACCTAACAAAAGCTTAGAAGTAAGTGCACGAGGTGGTTATAAAAGGCTCCCTACCCCCCAAGAACAAGGTATGTGAACTTTGCGCCATTTGGTTTTATCTTGCCTTTGAGAGAATTCTAACTTGAGCTTCGGAGCATTCATACCAGTTCCCCCCGGAGCTTCCTCATCTTCTCCGTTTCAGGCTCCCTGTAGCTCCGTTCAAAGGCAAGATCGTTGACAGCTAGGACCAGCCGGATTGCGCACCATCAACTTTATTTATAGATAATTTACACCAGTCTCCGTCGTGGAGTTAAACACTGCAAACGTGTCCTATTCTATATTGCACTTTAATTAGGAGTCCTTATACAACCAGAGCTATGAGTTACCAGTTCGATTAGAACTAGGTAATGTGAAGTGATGATCAACAACTGATGTGTCGCCAATAAGAACTAAGAATTAGAGATTTGGGTTGGGGTATCAACCTTGACTATCTAGTTTGTTTAGAACAAAGTGAAACAATTGATCATTTATTTTGAACAAATACAGGTTGAAATGAATTGGTTTCACTCACTTTGAGTGATCCATTAGAATGTATTTATAATTTGTTACAGAAGTTAGAAGTTTACAAGGAGAGAGACTCTCTCTTGGATAAGATACAACAAAAAAATAAAGATAGGATAAACAATAATTTAAAATTTAAAAACACCATAGGTTTATCCCATGTGTTACGGGATAGGATGCTCAACACCCCCCGTCAAGCTGATGGTGGGAGAGACCACCCGAAGCTTGGATCAAAGAGCATAAAATCGAGGAGAGCTTAAAGCCTTGGTGAAAATATCTGCTACTTGATTAGTAGTGGAAATGTAACAAACATGAAGATTCCTAGAGGCAACAAGGTTACGCACGAAGTGGAAGTCAATCTTGATGTGCATGGTCCGCGCATGAAATACTGGGTTAGCAGTTAGGTAGGTGGCACCAATGTTGTCACACCACAATGTCGGTAGTGCAGGCTGAGAAATACCAAGTTCAGTGAGAAGAGAGCATAGCCAAATAACCTTAGAGGTAGCAATGGCTAGGCTATGGTATTCAGCTTCTGTGTTGGAGTGAGAAACCATAGAATGCTTCATGGAAGACCAAGAGACAATATTGTCTCCAAGATAAATGCAAAACCCACCATGAGACCGTCGGTCGTACGGGCAGCTGACCCAATCTGAGTCAGAGAAGACATGTAAATTAGTGGACTATGAAGAGGTGATGTTGAGCCCATAATCAACTGTGGCCTTCAGGTAGCAAAGAATGCACTTCACAAAGGCCCAATGAGTCGTGGTCGGTGCATGCATGAATTGGAAAGCTTTGTTGACTACAAAGGACAGATTAGGACTTATCATCAGCAAGTATTGAAGATCACCGACGACCTTTCGGTAAGAGGAAGGATCAGCTAGCGGATCACCATCAGATTTGGAGAGAACAATTGATGTTGACAGTGGAGTCTTGATTGGTTTGGCACCATCAAGGGAGAGATCCCGCAACAGATCAATAATGTATTTGCATTGGGATAAGAATAGACCAGAGTCGGTGCTAATGGCTTCAACGCCAAGGAAGTAGTGAAGAGGTCCAAGTTCCTTCACAGCAAAATGAGATCGCATGCATTGCAAGAGAGTGGAGATGTGAGAGTTGTAGGATCTAGTGACCAGAATATCATTAACATAAACGGGGACATTTGTCACAATGGCATCCTTAGCATAGATAAAGAGAGATGAATCCGATTTGGAGCTGGTGAAGCCTAAAGAGAGAAGAAAGTGATGCAATTTAGAGTACTAGGTCCGAGGGACATGTTTAAGCCCATAAAGTGATTTTCGTAGTCGATAGACATGAGATGGGTGTTGAGTGTCAACGAACCCCGGGGGCTGAACCATGTAAACCTCTTCAGAAAGATCATCATGGAGAAATGTGTTTTGGATATCCAGATGATGAATCGGCCAGGAACGAAAGATAGCAATGCTAAGAACAACCCGAACAGTCGTGGGTTTGATAACTGGACTGAAGGTTTCAGTATAGTCAAACCCTTCACACTGATTGTAGCCCTTGGCCACAAGGCATGCCTTAAATCTGTCAATGGATCCATCGGGTTTCCTTTTGATGCGAAAAACCCACTTGCACCCGATAATGTTGGAGTTCGATTTAGGAGTCACAAGATCCCAGGTGCCATTGTGAAGTAGAGCGTCAAATTCATCATGCATAGCAACACGCCATTGTGAGTGACGATTAGCTTCAGTGAAACAAGATGGTTCAGCCGTTTGAAGAGTATAGCGAGATGCAAGAAGAGAGTACTTCTTATTGGGTCGAAAGATGCCTTGCTTGCCGCGGGTGACCATGGGATGAACATTGCAGATGGGAACTGTGGTGGCGGACGGGCTTTGCTCAATATCAGCAAGAGACTGTGTAGGTGGCAATGCAATTGAGGTGGAGGGATTGTCAACTGAAGTAGTAGGTTCCGGTGAGACGACGGCAAGGAGGGAATCAGCACCAGAACGAAGAGGTGGAGCAGATTGATGGCTCTCGGCTGAGGGAGTGATGGATGCCAAAGTGGGAGGAAGAGAGGTGCTGCCATGTGCTGGAGAAGGCTATGCATGCTGAGAAGAAGCGCCCATCTGAGAAAAGGGAAAAGATTGTTCATTAAATATAGCATGAACAATAATGTAGCAACAACCAGGGTTGATGTCCAGACACTTATAGCCTTTGTGCACGGAGATGTAGCCAAGAAACACGTAGGCCTTGGTATGATACTCCATCTTGTTGGAGTTATAAGAACGATGATAAGGGAAGCATAAGTAGCCAAAAGTTTTGAGAAATAGATAATCCACCGGTTTGCCAAACAAAGTTGTAAATGGAGATTTTCCAACAAGAACCTAGGAGGGTAGTCGATTCAATAGAAAACAAGCCATTTCAAAGGCATCAAACTAGTAGCCACGTGGCATAGATGCATGGTGCATGAGAGTTAAGCCCATTTCAACAATTTGTCAATACTTACGCTCAATTTTTCCATTTTGGGCAGCAACATGTGGACAGGAGAAACGATGTGAAACACCTTCTTGAGCGAGATATGATTTGAAAGCAATAAATTCCTTGCCAATATCAATTTCAAGACATTTAATTGGAAACCCAAGAAGTTTTTCAACATGCTTCTTAAAGGAAATAAAAGTTGTCAAAGCATCAGATTTAGCAAATAGTGGAAAAATCCAAATGTATCTATTGAAACAATCCATAAAAGAAATGTAGTAGATGATGGCAGCAAGAACAGTTGATGGAACAGGACAAGGTCCCTAGAGATCTGAAACTACAAGCTCCAGTGGTTATGAGAATGTGGTAGATGACGGCAGCAAGAACAGTTGATGGCTCTGCCCGTGTGGACGGGACGAGCAGAATGACAGCTACTTGGTGGAGGCTGGAAGAGCAGAGTCATAGACTATCTTGCGAACAATTGTTGGCGATGGGTGACCAAGTCGATTGTGCCAAATATCTAGAGAGGTCCGAACTCCTATGTATGCAAATGGTTTGGTTGTGGAAACCTTATTAGTGACTAGAACAGCCTTATTTATTGATAAGTGTAGGTTGTAGAGTCCATCTCTACGTGTTCCATGTAGGAGGGAAGCACCCGTGCGTCGATCCTTAATAGTGCAAGAGAAGGGATGGAATTCAAAATATACATCATTATCTCTGGTAAATTGAGCAACAGAGAGCAGATTCTTGCTAATCGAAGGAACATGAAGAATATTGTTCATAGATAAATTCTGAGATTTGCAAGAAACAATAGAAGAGCCAATGTGTGAGACGTCCAAACCTTCACCATTATCGATTGTGACCTGATCAGGTCCATCATATTGGGAGTGAACTTGCAACTTCTCTAGTTCAGAAGTGATGTGATTGGTTGCTCCAGAGTCCGAGTATCAATAGTCTTTGAATTGTGTGCCATTAGGAACTAAAGTTGTATGAGTTGTAGGAGCAGTGTTGGACTTCTTGGAGCGAGGCTTGAATTCCTTGTTGTACCGGTTTTGGCACCAAAAAGCTGAATGATTTCGGCCTCCAAAAATTTGGCAAGGATTGTTGGCATATTTTGACTTGTTTGTTGACTCTCTGTCTCTGCCATCTTTGTCAGTGTATTTGAGGTTTTTAACAGAACCCTTGGTTGAATAGTTGGCCGAAGGTGGGATTGAAGCTGCAACAAGTCTGGACTCTATCCGAAGTTCTTGGCTGATCAGAAGAGCCTGTAAATCATCAAAGCAAATTTCATCAGGACAGGTTTGTATGGAGGTAACAAACACATCATAATCGGCCCCTAAACCGTTGAGGGTATAGTGGACCATATCTGAAGTGGATAGTGGTGATCCGGCTGCCGAGAGGTTGTCCGAAATAGTCTTGATTTTCTAGAAATAGATCTCCATGGAATCTTCTTATTTCTTCAAGGCGAGAAGTTGGTTCTTGAGTTGAGTGATGCGAGTTCGAGATCTGGAGGCATAGAGTCTTTCCAATGTTCGCCACACCTCACGAGATTATCTGCATCCCACCAACTGAGCAATATCAAGTTTAGTAAGGGTGGAAAGAAGCCACCCCATGAGAAGTTTATCTTGCTTCACCCAACTAGTGTAGGAGCAGACTTCAACCAAATTATTTTTAGACGGTTGAGGAGGGCATTCGAAGGCTCCATCGGTGCATCCGGTGAGTTCGGATCCGAAGATAACTGGTTCAATGTGAAATCTCCAGAGGACGTAATTCTTCCCATCCATCTTGATGGACATTAAGGTGGAGAGATTTCCATTGGAAATGATAGGAGAGGATTGAGGGTTCGAGTTTGCTGGAAAAGGAGAGTTGTTCGACTGGGTGGAGCTCGACATGGTGTGTTGGGTTGCTGGCTCTGATGCCATGAACGAACATAGGTTGAATTGAATTGGTTTCACTCACTTTGAGTGATCCATTAGAATGTATTTATAATTTGTTACAGAAGTTAGAAGTTTACCAGGAGAGAGACTCTCTCTTGGATAAGATACAACAGAAAAATAAACATAGGATAAACAATAATTTAAAATTTAAAAACACCATAGGTTTATCCCATGTGTTACGGGATATGATGCTCAACATATTTGTTCAGTGAAGAATTGCTAGGAATGTCTGATAACTTATGGACCAAATCAATTATTACCCTGTACCAAGCGAGAGTTTCAGGGCTCTTTTGGGAGGGCTTCAGCTTTGATTGGTCTGTTTTCATTGAGACGCTTTGAACAAGCTAGTAAGAGTTATTGGCAAGGATTTCTTGTTGATTGAGCTGCACTGACTAAACCACTTCCAAGAAGCTACTAAAAAATAGCTTCACAGGAAAGTCGATTGTGCAGCTCATATAGCCTCACAGGAAAACAACTTCACGCAATACATGAGCTGAGAAACTAGGAAATCAGTGAATCATGCTTGGTAAAATAGGGAAAGTTAAAAATAGGCTTACATTAGCCAAAAAAAATCAAATTTATGGTGAAACTATCTTAGGTAGCTTCTTCAAAGCGGCTCAGTCAATACAACTCAATCATTGCAGAAGCCCTACCAAATGGGCCCTATGACAAGTTTCAACAACAAAAAAAAAAAAACTATTAGTTTTTGGTTGAACAAATGCATATATATAGAGGCTTTTTCAAGTTTTTTTACCTAACATACCTTATTGACTGTCTATGTTGACCCCACCTCACAAAGCCAGAAGCTGCCATATGAAAGTAAATTGGCACTAGCCTATGGCTCATGAGAATGAGAGTTATTAGAGAAGTGTGAAAAAGCTATTTTGTTTGTCTAGAACTATGGAAGCAAATAGTGTTAGGCACCAGAGTATTTCACAAGCAGTCTATTTCACAAGTGTTTTGTTTCACTTTTTTTTTTTTTAAATACAAAAGAAAAATTATAATGCAGTCTCGTTGAGACGTTTAACGTGATTTGACTTATTATTATAATATATTTATAATGATATATTATAAAAGATGTCAGTTTTTTCAAATTTCAATGTGTTGTATCATCTTAGTGATTCAAGATCACCAAGACGATTCAAGAATCATCAAAGAATCGTCAATTTAATGATTCAAGAAGCCCTCTTTTGCCAAATCCTGGAGTTAATCATTGCAAAAATGTTTTTGTTTTTTTTTTTTTTTGAAAAACAAACTACCAAAATGTGATTCAAATGACAAATAGGGGTGGTTTCAAATTTTGAGTGGTTTCAGGGATAGACGTGCCTAAAACCAAACCCCCAAAAGAATTTTGAAAAAAAAAACTAAAACAAAATTATTAAACATCGAAATACCTGACACTTGTTTGTGTGTATATGATGCATGGATACGTTGTAGTTTGAAACCTTGCAGGTTATAAATAAAACATGTTCTTTCTTTACTCCCCCTCTTCAAAGAAAAAAAAAAACATGTTCTTTAAAAACTTGTTTTTCAATAAATATAATATATAGTTTAAAACTTATATTATCTATATTGATTAAATTGAGTAATTTAATATGTACATTGTCATTATATAGTTTAAAACTTATAATTTAAATTTAAATTTTGTAAATATTACCTTTTACATATACACATTCAAATATTAAAATGAAAACAAATGATCAAATAATTTAACTAACTCAATGGTCAAGTGAGACCATGGCCTTGGTAATCATGAGTAACCATGAGCCTTGGTAGTCATGAGTAACCATGAGTGCTTTGGTTCAAATTTTCACATCCCCAAAAGTATTTCTACATATAAAAACAATTCTTATTTATCACACTTATTTTTATTAAATATGATTAAAATATATAATATTAGAAATGTGCCCAAATGTTATCTACAATTTCTTGTGTTTTTTTTTTATTTTTATTATTTAATTATGACATGAATGGTTGATGCATTTAACCCAAAAGATTGAACTTTTGATCTACCACCAAAACCAAGTAGGAAAACAATTTTATTTTTGTTTTAAATATTCCGTATCATTTCCATCACTAATAAAAACAATTCTTTTTTATCAGACATATTTTCTTTAATATTAAATATTAGAGATGTGTTCAAATTTTTCTATATTTTTTGCAAGTTTTTATATTTAAAAATTTTATTATTTAATTATGACATATTGACCCAGTTTATCTGGACGATTGAATTGCTTATTTGATACCTAGATAGAAGAACAGGTTTCATTTTTTGGTCAATTAAAAAAAACATGGGTTTTACATTATTAACAACATTGGGTATAAATTTAATTAATAGAAGTCTTTTTTTTTTGAGAAAAATAACTTATATATAGCATTTAATAATAGAAAATTAGTGAAGTAAAAAAGTAATATTTGAAATTGCATTTGTTACTAAGATAAGGACTAAATTCAAAAAATAAGAATGTTTTAATTAATAAAAATTTTATGCATTTATTTATACTTTCAATTTTAATAGCTGTATATATGGATATAAATATATATTTACTTTTTTTTTGGTAAGGATAGATTATATTTTGTTGAGAAAACCAGTGAATGACCAACTGGGAATTTGGAATCTATC
Organism: Nelumbo nucifera; assembly: GCF_055504915.1. Lineage (NCBI taxonomy): Eukaryota > Viridiplantae > Streptophyta > Magnoliopsida > Proteales > Nelumbonaceae > Nelumbo > Nelumbo nucifera. The sequence goes on along the minus strand of NC_142649.1, from coordinate 106,164,920 downwards.
CAGCCTCTCGACTTTGCCGCTTGTTTGAGTGTTGAGACAAGAATAAAGATTAAAGAGATGTCTGGGGTGTAGCTTCAGATGGAAAAGAGACAAATGACCTTAACCACATATGTTTTAGCACTTTGCACATATTAGCAAATTGTTTTTTGAGAGTATGAGTGAGACTGAGTGAATGAAAACCGATTCAATCAGCCCCATCCCCCTCCATCACTTTCAAAACCACAGCTTTCAGCCTTGCTTGCTCTCTTGTATCGATAAACACAGCTACCACGGAAAAGCTGCAGCCAACCCCTTTCTCTCTCTCTCTCTCTCGATCTCTCTAGATCTCTATATCTCTCTCCATCCAGACCAGTTGGCATCTCTTCTGCCCTTTCTGATTCCTTGACTAAATGCTGAGTGCTGGTTCATTTTCATGGGTTGCGTGTAAATGAACTAGTGTTTAAGCCTCTGAAGCATTTACGCAAAGTAATCAAATAGACGTCCCTCTGGGGCCATTACTTGTCATCTGATCAGTCCAAAACATTCAACGCCTCTTGCTTTAAAAATAATTATTTTATTTAGGCTAATGAAGATTAATTAAGCACACGAAACCATCCAAATTTTCTACATTAATGTTCTGAAAGCTCTGGAAATGATCCATTAATAATTAACCAAATTGTTTGTCCAAATACATCTGATTATGTTGATATTGTTTGATCCACGTTGAAAGTACCGACATCACAATATAATTCACAACCAGCGAGCGGTACTGTGTACCAAGTACCAACCCCAAATTAAAACTAAAGAAGCCTGAGTCGTGGTTTTTATGTGTTTTTTTCACCTCGGATGCTCTCTACTCTCAACTCTCATAGTCATATTTTATGAAAGAGTAAGCGACTCACTCAAAGCCCCACGCAAAACGACGACGCCAGTTGGCCTGTCCGCGCATCCCCATAACATAGTATACTGTCTCCAGCCTGTCTGTTGCCTTCTCAACGTCTCTTTTTCTGCTATTTTCCCTTGGGATGCCCCTAATCCCGCGTCCAGAAAACCATAATGTACATGGACCTTTTCGTCATTGGTGACCCATTTACTGTCTCTGCTGTAATGGCTTTTGGCACTTGCTGAAAGTGAAAGGGGGGGGGGGGCCTTAGCTGGATACAGGGACGCCCAGATTTTAATAATCTAAATCTATTACTAGCAATAGAAAAATAATAGTGAACACGGCCTTCAACTGTTGCCTGGTTGGAGGTTTGGAGCGTCGGAACCCTCTCCAGTCTCCACCATACTCCACTCCAGTCACCATCTTTTTCTTCTTCTTCTTCCTCTTCTAAACTTATTATGTCAGCCCTGTCTTGGCTGTTTCTTTCTTCCCAATTATTTAATGTAAAATAATCGCAATTATTTGTATTAAAAAATTCATCTCTTGAAACTATATATACCTCTGCAACCCTCACCTTCCCTCCACAACAAACACAACCTTCCCATATTTTCTTCTACCATAGTTTGGCGTGTCAACATAATGGCTTCAGCCACTCTCTTCTTCCAACTCATGCTAATTGTCTCTCTCTTCCATTTCTCATTGGCTGCTAGGAGACTAACCGAGCAGGTACAGGAGCAGGCTCAGCTCCTGCAGTACCACAATGGCCCTCTTCTCTCTGGCGAAATCTCAGTAAACCTCATCTGGTATGGCAACTTCAAGCCTTCCCAGCGTGCCATCATCTCTGATTTTGTCTCGTCTCTTTCCACTTCCCCAGCTTTAGAGCAGACAACCCAATCACAGCCTTCTGTTGCCACCTGGTGGAAAACCACCGAGAAATACTACCATTTAGCCTCTCCTAAGAAGCACCCCTCGCTCTCCCTCAAGATGGGTAAGCAGATTCTCGACAACTACTCGCTCGGAAAATCTCTCACCGGCAAGCAAATCGTAGAATTAGCAGCAAAAGGAGGCCAAAAGAATGCCATCAATATAGTGTTGACGGCCTCTGACGTTACCGTCCAAGGGTTCTGCTCGAGCAGGTGCGGAACCCACGGTTCATCCTGGAGTTCGCAGGTCAAGAGCAAAAGCTACAAGTTCGCATACATCTGGGTGGGCAACTCGGAGACTCAGTGTCCCGGTCACTGCGCGTGGCCATTCCACCAACCCATCTACGGACCCCAGACCCCTCCCTTGGTGGCACCCAACAACGACGTGGGTATGGACGGAATGGTGATCAACTTGGCCAGCCTCTTTGCCGGAACCGTGACTAACCCCTTTGGAAATGGGTACTTCCAAGGACGGGCCGAGGCGCCTCTCGAGGTTGCATCAGCTTGCCCTGGTGTGTACGGGAAGGGGGCATACCCTGGCTACGCAGGGCAGCTGTTGGTGGATCCTTCGACCGGCGCCAGCTACAACGCTTACGGTGCCAACGGAAGGAAGTATCTTCTTCCGGCCTTATTTGATCCTTCCACTTCGTCGTGCTCGACACTGGTTTAAGTCTAAAGTCCTTTCGTTAAATGGCTAAACGAGTATCAGCTATTGCTAATAGTAGAGACAGAGACAGAGTGATGTATGTATTCTTCATACATACGTATGAGCTATGACAGATGCAGAGGAGCTTACGAGAGAGTATGAGAGATACAGTAATTCATTTATTTATTTATTTGTTTTCTCGTTATCAAATAATGGATGAGCAAACTAGTTTGGTTTGCTTTTCAAATGAAGTCTCAAAATGGGGTTTAAACTTTAAAAAGGAACAGCTTATATTACCGTCTGGTCATTGTAGATTATGTATGGCCTTTCCACCAGGTGATGAGATTGGATACAAATTTCGAAACATGGCTCCATACTGTAAAACTATGAGCAAAGTTCCATATGCCAATGGTAATCACCATTGACCTTTCTCCCCTGCTTTCCTGAAAAGACCTAAGGCTATGTTTGGTTTGAATGTAAAGATAAGGAAAGGAAGGAAAACATAGGGAAACCAATACAAGGTTTCTAAAGATTTCCTACCTTTTCCTTTCTTTCCCTACATTTTCCTTCCAACCAAACATAGCCTAATTCTTTCCTGATTTTTTTTTTTTTTTGATAGAAGAAAAGTTGGGGTGCAACACGTTCCTTCCTCCCCCCTGAACTTTGACTTGCCCTTAACTCTCCACTTTTGAGATAAAAGGACGACTTCAGCCTTCACTTTTTTGTTTTTTTTTTTGAAGCCTGAAAAGGCGAAATTCAGTTAACATGCACTCTCAATACAGTCTTTGTTAATACAAGAGCACAGAAAATCAGGGCAAAGTGACCAAGTCTAAGTATGCTTAATGGTCGGGCCATGTTTGGCTAAACGATGAGCAGGCATTGTTGGCCAGTCTAGGAGCAAACTGTACTGAGCACATTTGAAATCTTGAGAGGTAAGCTCTGCAATCAGCTAGCAGCCTAGCAGCAAGTGCAGTCGCCAATGGGGAGATGAATTCGTCTCAACAGAGCTTTTATGACATTTGGAGCATCACCTTCCAGTCTTCCACCACCAAATTTGTAATACCAAGACCAAGATGTAAACTGAATTTCAAACCCTCAGTTTAGACTAGTGCTAGAGTTTTTGTTTCAACCGCTGGGACCTGGAAGGGGCTTAACTTTCATTAAATGTCCACGGACAGTGGTCCAAACCATTTTGAATAAAGAATCCAAGATTGGATGCAGTTTTGGCAGTTGCACCATCAAAATTCAGTTTTAGATGGTGGGATGCGAGGGGGGAGGGGTGAAGTCCATCACTGCCTCCTGTATTGTCTGAACTAGTTTAGAAATCTGGGCGCAGAAATGTATTAAAGAAGTTCTGTCTCCAGAGTAAAAATTCCCACTTAAAGCCCAATCAGCTACACTATCAACTTTAATAGCCACTGTTGAATCAAACCACACTGTTCTCGAGGAAGAAGCGGTGCAGTTCGGGAGGGGAGCCTTTGGTTTTCCAAAACGATTTTCAGGAGATATTACCAAATGCCTTTTGAGTTTTGAGAATGAGATCATTGTCAATATTGTTCTTTATCCACACCAGGATCATTGTCCATAGGCGTTATGGTACGTACTTTGGACCAACCCCTGCAATTGCCATTTACCAATTCTTCTATTTTTTTATCTACATAACTAAGATAGGGAATCAGATTCAACGATGAGGCTATAAATTATAGCCTTTTCGTTTCGCTTCCCGAAAGTTAGCGGAGGTTAAAACTTAAAAGGGCAGGTCGAAATTGATGGGAGGTTTTGCCATTTAACGACTCTGGATTTCTACCATCTTCAAATGGTATAACTTTTTATACAAATCTTTAATCAGAGTAATAATGTTCACACAGGAAGCACGAATGGATCAAGAGACCCATAACTTGCCTCTTTAACCCAACTAGAGTTAACCATAAAAAAAGACAAAAAAAGAGAAAGGAAAGAAAAATCCAAGCAGAGCGTTGGCTAGGCTAGTTGTTGTATAACTCAAATAGAGCAAAAATTGCATTTTCTCTCAATCTCCATTATCCCAATAAAATTAATTAAAATTTCAACACAAGATATTAGTGGACTTGCATTTGTTTACGCTTCAAAACTTTTTGCATGGCAGGGTGTGAGAGAATGAAAACCAATTCTAATTAATTTATTATAGGTAATCCATCAAATGATTAACTAAGGGTCCAAAACTTTTGGTTTGTAGCTGAAAACAGAATCCAAATGGTCTGTTTCATTCATAAGGGAGAAAGAGAGAATGGACGTTCACTGAAATGGGGGAATGCCATTCCATCAGGAATGGGAATTAGATTCTGACTCCACCCAACCAAACAGCTAGAATTGAAATAACCCATTTTGATTCTAAACCCCTATTCCCACCAATCAAAACGAGGCCTAAATATTTGAATCTTCAAACAACCTACTGTTGGCATGCCATGGGAGACCCGTACGAATCAAAATCTACCAATCTCAGGACCCTACAGCCACATAGTGGTAAGATTACTTTATCTTGTCATGAAGATCTTCCCCCAATTAGGGGTGCTTATAAAATATCAAATTGAACCGAGAAAATAAAATCAAAATATGTGATTATATTAAATTAATCGATATGTATATATAGTAAGACAGTCCACATCATCTTGTTTTTTCTTACTTTATTGCCCCAACCCTGCATTCTCCTTTAACTCTTTCTCTCCTTTCCCCCTTCCCCCAATCCCAATTTATATATGTTATAATTATAAAAAAAAAAAAACAAAAAACAAAGAAACAAACCAGTCAAAAATCGAATTCGGTTAACCAATGAATCGGTTGTACCAATTCGATTTCAATGGCTTACTGCTCTGTCTTCGTTAATAAAATAATGAAATAATAAATATTCAATAGTATGAAATCTACTCAATTTTAACCTCAGCGGTTCAGCCATCAAAGAACCTACAACCCCCTACAAACTTGTTGACTGTAATCCAAAGCAACTAACTTGTCAGTTCAGTTCATTCAGTGCAGCAGCTATCAAATTAACGGCCCCTGCACTTTTATTTGAACCCACCTGATTGAGTCCAAATTGTTCACTGTGTAGATATGGTGTTATGGGAAGCCGTCCGGTTGCGCTGTACCAAAATCATCCTTGAATCAGAGTCTTGGTGGCGATGAAACCCAAAAGGTTTGCACAGCTCAACATCTTGCATTCTTGCTGGACACCGCTGCTCCCAGGTAGTGGTTGGATCAGATCTCCGATTCATTTGCAGAGTAACAAGTAGCGCATGTATATAGTTGTCTATTATGTATTGCAGATAAATAGAATGTTTCACTGCACTGATCCAACAAACCCGGTGATCAGGCGGTGATAGGGTCCTTGATTCAGGCAGATTACCAAGCCGTGTACCCTCCTTGATTTGAGATTTGAAGGAACCCATTTCTCTTTGCCCCGAAAGAAATGGAAAATACAAAACAAGTTTGAACATGCTAATTTAATACAGGTGACGAGTGTCGTTCAAGAACTGTGAACTCCTAATTCCTGTGTTGAGTCTCAACACCATACAACGAGTCAACGACATTCAAACCTCCTATCCATTCCTGATAGAGAATGCTGTGTCCGATCTTTCTGCATTAGTATTTGGTGGTGACAGAATCAACTAAACAATGGTGTTTCCAATTCGGTGGGACACATTCGCAAAAAAGTAGGAGAAAAAAAAAAAGGAAATAGATAGCTAAAGAAAAGCGCTAGGCTCTAATGTCTTCGGCTTCGCTGTATCTAACATCAACTTCTTCTATTACCCATCCAATTTCCTCCTCCCTTATTTTTAGTTACACAAACGAATCGAATCATATTATTAGCATGTAATGTAACTAAATAATTCGTCCTCCCGAACTCAATATATAAGGTTCAAGTTTCTGCTCTCCACAACCAACACATTCACAATTAATGGCTTCTCTATCAGTTCCTACCAGGTTCTTCTTCTTCTTATTATTATTATTCTTTCAACTCTTACCGTTGTTCCATTTCTCCTCCGGGAAAGGGATACCCGAAAAAGATCAACGCTTTCAATACCACAATGGCACCCTTCTCCATGGAAAAACCTCCATTAATCTCATCTGGTATGGCAAGTTCAACACTAACCAGCGAGCCATCATCTCCGATTTCGTCTCTTCTCTTTGCAAGTCGACGTTTTTTAAGGTTGGCCAGGCCCAACCGTCTGTGTCAAGCTGGTGGAAAGCCATCGAAAAGTACTACCAAATGGAATCTAAGAAGAAGAAGAAAGATGCGATCGTTCTCCAGGAGGGCAAACAGATCCTGGACGAGAATTATTCGATGGGGAGGACTCTCTCCATCCTGCAAATCCTACAATTGGCAGCCAGAGGAGAACAAAAGGATGCCATAAACGTAGTACTGACGTCGTCGGATGTGACGGTGGAAGGCTTCTGCAGGAGCAGGTGCGGGATTCATGGTACCTCGGAATCCAAGACAGCAGGGGAGCATCACAACAAATTCACATACATCTGGGTGGGCAACCCAGCCTCTCAGTGTCCCGGTGTATGCGCGTGGCCGTTCCACCAGCCTGTGTATGGACCAAAGGGTACGCCGTTGGTGCCTCCCAACAACGACGTCGGCATGGACGGCGTGGTGATCAACCTGGCCAGTCTCTTGGCCGCAACCGCCACGAATCCCTTCGCCGACGGCTTTTTCCAGGGACCGGCGGAAGCACCTCTAGAGGCTGCCTCGGCTTGCCCAGGGGTGTTTGGCAAGGGGGCATATCCTGGTTACGCAGGAAAACTGTTGGTGGATCCCAAAACTGGTGCTAGTTACAATGCCTATGGCATAAATGGAAAGAAGTACCTTCTCCCCGCTTTGTTTGATCCTTCCACAAATTCTTGCTGGACACTGGTTTAACTGACATCAAAATCAAATGAACACGGGGAATATATATATATATATATATATATGCCGCCTGATCGACTCCTACACCCACAGTTGCTAGTTGGTTCTAGGTTGACACATTGGGATCGAATCCCGCCTTCACAATGCTGATGGGTTTGGGGAGATGGGCTATGGACCCTCATAATATGTATAATTTGTTTATTCTATATATCTCAAATGCTGCTGTCAACATTTATTCTCTCTCCTACTATTCCTTCCTAACCCACTTATAGTTTTACTGGGTTTTACAAGAAAATCAAACATGGGGCTATAAACTCATCTCAACCAATTTAGGTTCCCAAACTCTCCTGTATAACATTGGCATCTTTTGACACCATCCCGTTATATATAAGAGTGAGAAAAAACAAACCGAAAAATCGAACCCGAAAATGAATGAGAATTCGGTTAATCAAACCAGTGGGTTCGGTTTCAATTAATCAAAATAGAAAATCGGTAGCTAATCGAATTAACCGGTATACATATATTTATATATATTTTATGTATATTTTTATATATATTATATATTTTCTATACATGATAAATTAATAAAAATGCATTATATATATTTATAATATATAATATATCATTTAATATTTAAAATAATATATATATATATATATATATTTCTAGTATTATATATATATATTTATATATTTTCTATACATGATAAATTAATAAAAATGCATTATTATATATTTACATATTTTTTATAATAAATATTGTAAATAATAAAAAACCAACAAACCGAACCGATGGTTAACCGAACCAGTCAACCGGTTAATCGATCAGCTTCGGATATCGATTTTCCAAAAACCAATAACCCCAATTCAGTTTCAAAAATTAGCCCACAGTTCGATTAACCCCTAGTTATATATATAAAATGAGGTAGTCCAAATCATCCAATAACCCCTATAAATTTTCTTATTTATGTGCATATTCTAAAAGATAGAAGCATCAGTAGACATTATAAATTCAATTGTCATTAATGTCAAAAGATTTAAGAATTCACTCATCATTAGTTGAAATTCTATTAAATATCCATTTATTTAATTTACTATTATTTCAATACTCTATTTATTATATTATAATTTTTATTTAACATAGAAGCTAAATACAAAAATCAATATAATATTAGATTTCTAATATTATTAAAAATTTATTAATCAATTTATTTAGATGGCCCATTCCTAACTAAAATATTCTATATATTAGTTTAAAAGAATACTAATTTCAAATATTAATTCTCTCCAAATTTAATTTATATTAATCAATTATTCTAATACATTTGATTAGAAATTTAATTTACTAAAAATAAATATTATGATTAAGAAAAAAAAAAGAAAAAAAGGATTTGTGGACATATCTATATAAAAGTATAAACTGTTAAAGTAGTCCATATTTTTCAAATTTTAACATTGCATTCAACAAAATATTTAATTGAAAGAAATCATCATTATCACCCATGCCTTATCCCAACTATATGGGGTGGCTACATGAATCATGTTTCGTTGATCCATTCTATTTAAAGCCATATCCATTATTAGATTATTAGAGCCTAAATCATTTCTTACTATTTCTACCCATGTCCTTTTTTGTTTACTCGAACTCATCTAGCCACTTCAATGTGTAACAAATCACTTTTTCTAACCGGCATGGTTAGTGGTCTTGTATCCACCTACCCAAACCTTCCTAGTCTAATTTAATCAAATAATTATCACTAAATTAATTTACATTGTATATAAAAAGGATTGAATCCGCATCACAATTGACTGTATTGGCTTGTGGTGGGTGAAGAATTCAATCATTTGAACTTGTGACATCATAAATCATATAATAAAAATACAAAAAAATGCCAAAAATATATAAAAGGCCATACCTTGGAAAATATTAAACAAAACTAAGTATAGTAAATGAGGACTTTTGTTATTAATGATGAATGACGCAGCGTGGAAGCAATGAGAACCGGAGCTGGCTATGCAAGCACTGGGCGTTCGCTAGCACCTAGCGAATAACACCGATTTCTCTAAGAGAGAGAAAAGGTGGCGAAAACTCAAAGAAGAGAACTCAAGAAAATCTGAAAATCTGAAGTATGAATTGTGTTCATTAACTGGAAAATAGCAGTATTTATAATACATCTGGAAATTGTAAAAGAACTAGGAAATAACAACTATGATAGATATCAAAACATCTAATCTGCTAGGATTCTTCTTGACTTGATCTCCACCGTCCGATCTCCCTGGATCTTATCCATGCATGAGTTATCCTAATCTTGGTATGAATCTTGGATTATCTTGAACTCTGGGTTTCTTGGATGATCTTGGATTCTTGAATTCTTGATTTATCTTGAATTCTTGAATTCTTGATTTATCTTGAATTCTTGATGTATCTTGGACTCTTGAATTCTTGATGTATCTTGGACTCTTGAATTATCTTGGATTCTTTGAGTACTTTGGCTTATCTTGAATTCTTCCTATGAGTTGTCGCCCATATGGTGAGATAGGCCTCCTTGATGAGATGGGCCTGTTCTTCATCCTGCTCATCCTCAGGAAAATGCTTGACAGGCACTTCAAAATTTCTTCTGAGATTTTGTTAGCACCGTTACTCTCTCCTTCTGGTGCTGTTTCTTCAGGAACAACTGATGCGCTTTGTTCTTCTGTGTCTTGTTCTATGGCTCCACATTCTAGCTGTAGTTTCAGAGGATCCAAACGCTTCTCTACTGATCCATTCTCAATGGGGGGGCCTCTTCACTGGGGTTCAGATTTTTGTGTTTCTATCTTTTGGGGATCGCCTGTTGTTCTTTGATGAATTAGTGCAGGACTGATTCTCTTTTCCCCGCACATCTTCTGAAAAAGCCGATGAAGGATGAGCTTTCTTCGATGGTTGTTTCCCATTTGAGGGCCGAATAGAACGATGCGTTGTTCGATCGGAAATAGGCTCAAAGGCCAACCGGGTCGAAGCCGACAATCTACCAGGAATTGAAGGTAGAATCGTTGCGGTGGATGTCTGACGTAACCACGACTTGAACCCAAAAATCAATGTTGCACTATCAAGAGGAACGTGGTACAGACTGTTACCGGGAATAACTGGAGCAACGCCGAGTTCTACTTTGTCGTCGCTATCATCATCAAGAACAGGATTCCGGGGTATAGGAGCGATGAGTGGTTTACCGTGGTTGTCTCCTCCGGTTGGGTACGGGTTATCCCGATTCCTTGGAACAACCTTCCGTAACAAGGTTCGCAGTTGTGGTCATGCGCTGCTCTTCGATTGCTCTCCAAACAGCTAGGAACCCCTGATCCCTGTCACGGGGTGGGTTGCGACTGCTACCGTCTTGGTTGGACATGACTGGGCGAATTCCCTGCTCTGATACCACCTGACGCAGCATGGAAGCAATGAGAACCGGAGCTGGCTATATAAGCATCGGGCGTTCGCTAGCACCTAGCGAATAACACCGATTTCTCTAAGAGAGAGAAAAGGTGGCGAAAACTCAAAGAAGAGAACTCAAGAAAATCTGAAAATCTGAAGTATGAATTGTGTTCATTAACTGGGAAATAGCAGTATTTATAATACATCTGGAAATTGTAAAAGAACTAGGAAATAACAACTAGGATAGATATCAAAACATCTAATCTGCTAGGATTCTTCTTGACTTGATCTCCACCGTCCGATCTCCCTGGATCTTATCCATGCATGAGTTATCCTAATCTTGGTATGAATCTTGGATTATCTTGAACTCTTGGTTTCATGGATGATCTTGGATTCTTGAATTCTTGATTTATCTTGAATTCTTGAATTCTTGATTTATCTTGAATTCTTGATGTATCTTGGACTCTTGAATCGCCAAATCTTCCTTTATCAATTGCGCCCCACTCCTCGCGCTAAGGGGCTTGCCCTGGTGCAAGGAGTTTGCGAGGTGGCAGGTGGATTTGACCCGTACTTTGAACTAGTTGACTGATAGCGCGAAGTGTGTGTTCGCCAGGAGATTTCCAGGTTTCTCGAGTGCCAAAAAGTTAGGAAACGCGCCAATCTATCTTTAAATGTTGGGAGACGTGACAGCGCGCGTTATTCCAAAATTTAAAAAACGCGCCGCTGGGAGACGTGACAGCGGGCGTTATTTCAAATTTGAAAAACGCACCACTGTCGCCTTTAATGCGGGGAGACGTGCGCTGGCACTGCTTCAATTTCAAAAGACGTGCGGCTAGTCACGTGTCGGTCTTAGGAGGCGTGCGGTCAACTTGATCATGGGCCGTTGGATTTGCCTCGATCAGAATCGTCGGTTTTCGGTCACTGTGGGTATAAATAGTGGGGGACCCCAGTCGCTTTTCATTGCCATTCTCCTGCGTTTGCTTCTTGAGCTCGCGTCCAAGTTTTAGCTCGCGTCAACCTTCCGTAGTCCGTTTGCTTTTTCCGGGTGAGTCAGTACTTTCTTCCTAGTATTCTTTTCCTCCCGATGTCTAGCTCGAACAGCTTAGACAGTTCTTCGAGGGGGTCAGATGCAAGTTCTACGAACCGAGCTGCATCCCCTGACAGCCTTAGTGAACCCGAGGTAGAGCTCGAGGAAGAGTTCGAACCCGTAGGCCGAGTCGCCTCAAGTAGTTTGGCGTCCTCCTCCCGTCGAGGTCAGACGTTAGACAAGTTTGGGCCCTCAACCATGACGCTTGGGGGGCTTTACTCCCTTATCACCCAGTTCAACCTGCCTAGGGAGTACACTTACTTTATACCATCGAGCGACTTCCCTTGGGAACACGATCCCGACGAGATCGTGATATTCCGGGAGCAGCTCGTCACTGGGTTGCGCTTACCCATCCACCCCCTCATCGTCGAGGTTATGAACCACTTCGGCATTACCGTCGGCCAGCTCCACCCAAATTCTATCCGTAATTTGGTTGGGACTATCTCCCTCTTTTGCGAATAGATTTTGCCTTTAGACCTGGAGATCTTTTCTTTCATTCTAATGCTTAAGAAGCAAACGGGTCCCCTTCCCGGGTGTAGGTGGGCGTACTACCTGTCTCCTCGCCCGGGGTTCAAGCTTTTACACGATCTTCCCAACAAGGTCCCAGCATGGAAACAAGACTACTTCGGGGTGCGAAGTGCAATGGGGTGGCCGTTCCAAACCGGGTGGGGGATGGCTGCCCCCGATGCCGGTGTTATGCTAGATAAGGAGACGGCGAAGGGTCTCCGGGAATGGGCCCAGCTTGGGCTAAAATGCCACCATTATCTGACGGAGGCCAAACTCATCCAGGCTGGCCTGAGTTCGGGTACGTTCCTTGCTCAGAGGCTTGCCTTTTGTTTTGCTTTCCGTTCTTTTGTTTGCCTGATGTCGAGCTCTTTTTGCAGGTGTGATGGACGCAGAAAAGACTCGCGGTGGGAACCTATTTCATGCCATGAAGAGGAGGAAGCGAGTTGCCAAACGAACTCGTGCGGAACTGCCCCGAGATGCGGAGCCTGAGGTACCGGGCTACCCACCAGTGGATCTGCCCAGGGAGCCCGAGATGGCCCCACCAGTACAACAAGCGGCAGGGGCCCCTTACGTCGAGGCTGCTTATATGGGGACTCCTCCTTACACTGAGACTGCTTATACGCGAGCTGAGCCTTCAAGCTCGGGAGGCCAAGGCGAGTTCAAGAGCGTGTTGTCGCCGAACCACGCTCTTCAAAAAAGTAGGGAGGCCGTTTACCCTAAGGAGGTCGCGACGTGGTCCGAGCTTCCTTTGAACTATGTAGTTGGGCGTGCTGCCTCTTATGCCATGGTGGTAAGTCAGCGACTTCTTGTCGGGCTCCTTGTCATTACCTTTCTTGCTATTGCTCTTTGAACATTCTCATTATTTTTCCTTTTGGTAGGTGAACTCCCCCATCCATGCCTTAGCGGCCAAAGCGGAAAGGAGCTCGAGGCGGGCACGAGCTTCCGAAGAGGCTTCCCGCGCTGCCGAAGCGGCTTCTCGGGCTGCCGAAGCGGCTTCTCGCGTTGCACAGGCCAGGCTGGCGAGGTCTCAGAGAGACACCGAGGCCATGGGAGTGGTAGTGAAGCACATGACGGACCTAAGGCTGGACTTGCAGCATCAGGTCGAATACCTTCAAGAGGATATTAGGGAGAGGACAAAGATCTTTTCTCAAGGCATCGAGGATGCCAAGAAGAAGCCAGTTGAAGACTATATCACCGCGCCACGCTTTGACGACCTAATGGTGGGCTTGTACAGAAGGGGTTTTAAACTGAGCCAGTGGATGATCAGGAATACGTACCCCGAGCTCGACATCAGCGCCATAACTACTTCACGCATTACTCAGGAGATGGCCAACGCGACTAATGGTGAACCGGATTCTGAGGATAAGGCAGGACCCTCGGGTATCATCGACGTGCCTTCCGAGGGTGAGGACTGAGATTTGTCGGACTGCTGGAATTTTTTTTTTTGGAATGTAAACAGAGTATTTTGTAATGAAATGTTCTTTTGATTAAGTTGTTGTCACCCTTTTTTTTCCGAACTGACTATATTGCCGAACTGACTATATGCCTCTGATGATGAGATGCCGAGGTCCTTATCAGTTTGCTGTTTTCATTTTGCCTGTCAGCTTGGTGTTAGCATTTTGCTTTTGCGTGCCCATGCCGAAGGGGTGACTAAGTCTTATAGTGCTGAGGTCCTTGTTAGCTCGTCATTCTAACCCTTAGGCTCTGATAGCGACTCCAAGTCCACTTCACTTGGTAATTTATAGGTAGTATCGTCTTAAGTTAACGACATTCCACGCTCGGGGTACTTGTTTGCCCTCTAATGTTTCGAGCTCGTATGCTCCCCCGAGCACTCTCTTTACTCGGTAGGGCCCTTCGCAATTCGGTCCAAGTTTGCCCATGCCGGGCTCGGTGCCATGATCTTACGGAGAAGCAGGTCGCCGACGCGGAAGTTCCACTTATTTACTCTGGCATTGTAGTATCGAGCTACTCTTTGCTGGTAAGCTGTGGTCCAGATGTATGTGAGGTCTCTTACCTCGTCCAGTAGGTCGAGGTTGGTACGTAGCTTGTCTCCGTTTGTCTAATCGTCATATGCTTCTAGTCGTAGTGTAGGTACTTCGATCTCCGCCGAGATTACCGCTTCAGTGCCGTAGGTGAGGTTAAAGGGGGTCTCTCCCATGGTGGTTTTGTCTGTAGTTCGGTGAGCCCATAGAACACTTGGTAGCTTGTCCGCTCATAACCCTTTAGCTCGGTCTAGTCATGCTTTTAGTGCGCGGAGGATAGCTCTGTTCATCACTTCTGTTTGACCATTTGCCTACGGGTGCGCGACCGATGTGAAGTTCTACCGAATCCCCATATCATGGCACCATTCCTGAAACTTGATGTCCTCGAACTGCTTGCCATTATCGAAGATCAGTACCCGAGGTAACCCGAAGCGACATACTATGTTCATCCAAAAGAAGTTTTGTACGTTTCGAGCTGTAACTGTTGCGAGAGGTTCAGCTTCTTCCAACTTTGTGAAGTAATCTACCGCCACCACTAGGAACATCCTCCCACCTGTTGCTGGCGGGAATGGCCCCAGGAGGTCGAGGCCCCATTGCGCAAAGGGCCATGGACTAGTGAGATACTTGAGGTTGGTGGCAGGCTGTTGGTGAATATTGGCATGCTTTTGACACTTGTCGCGTTTTCTGACGAGCTCGACGGCCTCTGCTTTCATCGTTGGCCAATAGTACCCTTGTCGAAGTGCCTTCTGTGCGAGGGCCCTACCCCCAAGTGTCTGCCGCACAGACCTTCATGAGTGTCGTGGAGTACGAGCTCGACTTCGGTAGGTTGCAAGCAACGCAGGTAGGGGAGCGTGTAGGACCATCGGTACAACCGTTCGTCAATTATGACATATTTGGCTGCCTGGCGTTGCACCCTTCTGGCTGCATTGTGGTCCACAGGGAGGGTCCCATCTAGCAAGAAGCTCGCGAGTGGGTCGATCCAGCACGGCTCTGCTTTAAAGATGGGAGCAACCTCCTCTGCCCTACCGAGAATGCCAGGCCGAGGTACGTCCTCTATGTACACGATTCTCATGGCGTTGTGACTGATGCTGGCTAACTGGGATAGGGTGTCGGCCTCAGTGTTCTCTGACCTCGGGATTTGCTTGATGAAGTGTGACTGGAAGTTGAGCAAAGCCTCCTTTACCTTTGCCAAGTAGGCGATCATAGTTAGCTCCCGTGCTTCGTATTCGCCCGTAACCTGGTTGACCACAAGCTGGGAATCACTGTAGATAACTATGTGTTTCACTCTTACCTTTTGCGCTAGGGCCAACCCGGCTATCAATGCCTCATACTCCGCCTCGTTGTTGGATGCCGCGAACTCAAAGCGTAGCGCGTATTCCAATTTCGTGCCACCCGGGCTGCGTAGGACTATTCCAGCCCCGCTGCCCTGTTGGTTCGAGGAGCCATTTACATGAAGGATCCAGGGCTCCTCATCCTAGTTCGCGTTTGGCCTAACTAGGAGAGATGCCTCCCTGGCTGCTATCTCACGGGGATCGGACTCTATTGGCCTGGGAGGTCCGGGCTCACCCGAATTGGGGATCTCGGGCTCAACCGACCTAGGGACTTCGAGGCTGAATGTGAACTCGATAATAAAATCTGCTAAGGCTTGGGCCTTAATAGCAGTTCGTGGCTTATACTGGAGGTCATACTCGTATGCCAGCTTTTCTATCTGCGGGTATCTCGTCTCTGCTCCCTGCAGAATTTTACTAACATAATAGATGGGTCGTTGGACTTGATCTACTTCTTTTATTAGTACCGAACTGACCAACTCGCCCTCCTCGGGCCTGGTTAAGACCGGCACACTAGTGAGGTAGTTCTTTAGCTCGTCGAACGAGAGCTGGCAGTCTTGGGTCCATTCGAACCCTTTGCCTTTAATTGCTTTAAAGAAATGCAAGCAGCGGTCTGCCGACTTGGACATGAAGCAGTTCAGAGCGGCTATGCGGCCATTTAGCCTCTGAACCTCTTTTACTTTTTGGGGTGGTCTCATATCTAGGATGGCCTTTATCTTGTCCGGGTTGGCCTCAATACCGCGCCGATTAACGATGTACCCTAGGAACTTACCCGAGGTGACTCCGAAGACACACTTGTTTGGGTTCAGTTTCATGCTAAATTGACGCAGAATTTGGAAGACAGAATCTAAGTTTAGTATTAATTCATGTGAAAACTGTGTCTTGACGACCATGTCGTCTACATAACATTCTATCTTCGTGCCAATTAAGGGCTGAAACAGCTTATTCACAAGTCTTTGGAAGGTCGCCCCAGCATTCTTCTATTCGAAGGGCATGACCTTGTAGCAGTATAGGTCAAACTCGGTTATGAAGGTGGTTTTTTCCTCATCGGACTGGCCCATCCTGATTTGGTTGTAGCCTGAGTAGGCGTCCAAGAAGCTTAGCAACTCATGTCCCGAGGTCTCATCCACTAGGCAGTCAATTCTGGGGAGGGGGAAGCAATCTTTCGAGCAAGCTCGGTTCAGGTCGGTGTAGTCGACGCACATGCGCCACTTGCCGTTTGCCTTTTTTACCAGCATTGGGTTAGCTACCCAGCTCGGGTAATGAACTTCCCTTATGAAGTCTGCTGCAAGGAGATTTTTGACCTCCTCGTCGACCGCCCTCCAGCGTTCTGGGGCTAAGTTGCATTTCTTCTATCTAATGGGTCTGACTATAGGGTCAGTATTAAATTTGTGAGTTATAAGGCTGGGGTCAATACCGGGCATATCGGCCGCGGACCATGCAAAAATATCTAAATTTTGAAGTAAGAAACTCTCCAGTTCGAGTCGTAGAGGTTCCTGGACGGAAGCACTGATCTGTAGTGTCCGAGCCGAGTCCGCAGCTGAAGTTGGGATTGCGACCATTTCTTTTGTGGGTCAAGCTCGTTCTTCAAGATGGTCACCCCGCGCTACCCCCACCCCGAAGTCTGTAGGAAACTTCATTGCCAAGTAGTAGGTGGAGACCACTGCCCGTAGGACATGAGTGATTGGCCGCCCTATTATGGCATTGTATGGGGTTCTGTTCTTCTCGGGCAGCTTCGCGAACTGACGCCCGGGCTGCTGCCAAAGTACAACCCGCTACCACTGAACCTCCCACTATCACGTGGATGGTTCCCCGAACGGGCCTCTCCTCCGGACGCTGCTTTGCGACGGTTCGGCTGGCCTGCTGCAGGACTTGGGGGCATCCTTACCGTGCTCCCCTTGCTAACCTGTCTTATTATTATTATTATTATTATTATTATTATTATTATTATTATTATTATTATTATTATTATTATTATTATTATTATTATTATTCTTATTATTATGCTATACAAAATTTCTCAAGTACCTGCAACGGATGAGTCCCTCAATCTCGTCTCGGAGATTATTACAATGTTCGGTACTATGACCGTGGTCTCTATGGAAACTGCAGTACAAGTTTTTGTTCCTCTCGTTTGGGTTCCCTTTTTGGCAAGGTGGCCATTTTACGTACGGGGCGTCTTTGATCGTCATCAAGATCTCAGCCCGCTTCACGTTTAAGGGTGTGTAGTCCATCCGAGCTGCTAAGGGAGCTCGAAATGGCTGGCTCGGCTTTGTCTCCCGGGCTAGATCTTTCCTTCTTCTGTCATCTGGATTGGAGGGCTCGCCTTCCCTCTTCCTTTTCTTGATCCCGCTTTCGGTCCATAGGTTGATTTCCTCTTCTGTTCACATGAATTTATCCATGAGCTTAAGGAATTCAACTACGGTCGCGGGCTGGCTAACTACCATGTGCCACTTGAACTACTTGTGTGTCACTCCTCTCTTTGTTGCCGTGAGCTACACCGCGGGGTCCAGTCGCGGTATCTGCAAGCACACATCATTGAACCGCTTGATGTAGCCCCAGATGGACTCTCCTTCCCTCTGGACTACTCCGAAGATGCTCTCCTCGGTCCTGGGGCACCGCTTGCTGATAACGAAGTGCACGGTGAAAACCTGCACGGAATGGGTCCAGCTTCTTACTGATCCGGGGGCCAGGTTTCTGTACCAGGTGCGGGCCACCCCTCTGAAGGTGGTAGTGAAGGCCACACACATGCATGATTCACTGGCCCTTGCTTGGTGCATTTGGGAATGGAAGGCATCAACGTGGTCGTTGGGGTTGAAGGACCCATCATACTTGTCTAAAGGGGGGAGTTTGAAATCTCTGGGCATGGGAACTGCAAGGAGTTCTGATGAGAGGGGGGAAGGGACTAAGAGAATAGGGGCAGATTTTACCTCGTCCGACCTTGTCTCTTCTTTACCTCGGAGCTCGGGCAGGACACGGGTGGCAGTTTGGCGACGTTGCTGGCATCTTCATTGCTAAGTGGGCCTGGTACTAGCACTGCTGGCCTCTGTGTTGCCGAGCTCGATGGGCCCAAACTGTTGGTAGTCCGCCGCTAGGACGCTGAATCGGTTCTCTGTGGGCGGGAGCTCAGACTTGGAGTGTCGAGGTGCTGACTTGGCGAGCGAGGTTCCCGACCCGCCGACGAGCTGCGAGGCGGGGGTGATTTTTCTTTCCCCTCAGCCCGGGGATGAGGCCTGGCTCTTGGGGGGTATTGAAGTTGGGAGGCTTCTCCTCAATGATGGCGTCCGCCCTGAGGGGAGGGCTTAACCGGCTTTGGAGCAGGGTGCCGAGGTGGAAGCTGTGGTTGGTTCAGAGGGGGAACTGTTGCTGATAGTGATACTAAGAGATGTGGTGGAGTACTTGGTGCTGTTGGAACTACTGCATTTGGGCTTGCATTGCCCGCATGCACTGCATCAAGTCATCAAACTAGTTTTGGCTAGTCGCCAGGGGGACAGCAGTTGGTTCGGTAAAGGTTTTCTCGATAGGGAGAGGAAGGGGGACGTCCATGGCGGGAAGTTTCACGGGTGCCACTATTCGTGGCGCATTCCGCTTGGGGATCCTATCCACCGGAAGGGGGATGGTGTACTGTTCAGTGCACACCACGGGGACTTGAAGTTGTTCCCCGGTGGCGTTCATCTCCGGGCTACGTCCGGCATTGCTGGAAGAAGCCATGAGTGTTGGGGTTTCTTGGAAAAAAGGGGTTATGAGAGTTTTAGAGGGAGGCTTTTAGAAGCGTTTTCCCACAGACGACGCCAATTGATGAAGCACAATCCGGCCAGTCCTAGTTGTCAACAATCTTGCCTCTGGCTAGAGCAAAAGGTGGTTGAAACGGAGAAGAAAGTGAGTAATTTCCAGGGAGGAACCCGGTGAGAGTGCTCCGAAGCTCAAGTTAGTATTTTCTCAAAGGAAAGATAAAAAACCAGATGGCGCAAAGTTATCACAAACCTCCTTCTTTGGGGGAAAGAGAGCCTTTTATAACCACTTCACGCACTCACTCCCAAGCTCCTGTCAGGTCGGGTATCATTACCTCTGCACTTCTGCCAGTTCGGGTGTCATCACCTCTGCTGAGGCAGACAACCGCCACTGCTCTCTTTATCGGAGTTGTCTCTGTGACTAGAGGTGGCGGTGGCAAGTGGCCATTGAAGTGCGGCTGTCAAGCATCAGATCCTAAGTCAGTCAGGTGCACCGCCTCAGGATACAGACTCCTTTGGTGTCAGGTCAGGTACGGTTGTTCAGTTCGACGTCCTGGAGATGAAGTGCTTGGAGTGGTGTGCGAGATGAAGTCTTGAGTTCGGATAGAGGTGTGGCTTGAATTGCCCTGGGGCGGGCCAGTTCGGGTTGTTGCCCTTTGCGCTCCTCGTAAGACTCGGGGTCAAAGGGAGAGTTCGGGCTCCTTTTGGGGAGCTCGGACCGCTGGTTCCTCCTCTCAGAGCTCGCGCCTTGAGCGTACTAGCGTGCCGAGCTGTTGCTTCTGCCACGTGTTGAGTGGTCAAGAGGTCGGGCCAAATCTTCCTTCATCAACTTCTATGAGAAGACAGAGAGCAAATACTATAAGTGAGATCTCCCGTATATTGTCGTTTAGGGTTTATGGAAGAATATGTTACACAACTATTTTCTATTGCCATTTACAATAATGGATTTATGCTCCTCCTATTTGTGTGTTTTTTTTTCTTGATTTTCTCTATTTTTCCAATCAATTTCGGTCTTAGGTTTGTCCTACACTAGCACAAGTCTATATATAAGTAGACCATTAGCTGGACATAAAAGTTAATAGTAATTGGATAACTCATGGCTGAGTCACTCCTAATCTGATGTGGCCAAACTTTTATGTTCACATGACGTGTCAAAGACACTCATATTGAAGCTCTTTCCTTTCAATATGCCACTTGTAAAATTTGAGACCAAACGAAGTCCAAAATCTTCTTGTAAAACTTTGTAATTTTGGAGAAAATTATATTGAACAACATATTTCTCCAAAGTATAAAATATACACAAGTTCTTTAGAGAATTTCAAAGCATGAGATGTTTTATTTTTAAATATAAATAAAATTTTATTTACATATGAGTGTTTTTAATAGATTATAAATAATAGACAAACTTTTCCAAATGATATCTAATGCTGCTCGATCCGAGGTGTTCTGAATTGAGGCCACAGTTAGGTAATCCCACCAACTGGATGAAGCCGAGGTGGAAGGATGAAGCCATGCAGCAAGATTAGAAACCAAGAACAGAGTCAGAGCCCTGAGGAGTTATTCCCCGAGTAGTAACTCTGAC
Source organism: Nelumbo nucifera (assembly GCF_055504915.1). Taxonomy (NCBI): domain Eukaryota; kingdom Viridiplantae; phylum Streptophyta; class Magnoliopsida; order Proteales; family Nelumbonaceae; genus Nelumbo; species Nelumbo nucifera. Next base: position 106,143,985 of record NC_142649.1, on the reverse strand, counting down.
GCTCAAGTCAGTGAGGAGAATGGGTGATCTGGCCAAGCAGTTGAGAGAGCAATGCTGGTCCAAGAAGAGTAACAGTACGGATACTAGAAAGTCAAAAGTCCCTTACCTCGAGTGGGGATTACCTACTTATAGCCAAAGATCCGTGTCCGATTCGGATGAGGCTTCTGGGGTTGTTGGGATGAGGTTGTCCGCCGAGGTCTTCAAGATAAGACCAAATCCTCAATGAAGTTGTACTCCTTATCCGTACAATGCTCTCCTATCTTGGTCGAGCTTATCCAATGACATGGGGCCAACGTGGCTGAAATTATAAGGCGGTCATAGAGGTGACACGTGGTACTCGGGGCTAGCCCAACCATAACCCAAACACCACTCCCCCAATTCCAAAGTCGAGAGTGTAGTGCTCGGTCGCGGTGTGGCATGGAAGGGATCTTTGGTTCTCGACAGAGGAACTTGAATTTGAAGTTCGGTTTAGCATACTACTTATGAAGAGGGACTTAGGGTTGAACCGGTTTTCTAGGCGAACCAGCCAGCTCAACGCTCGTACCATTTCCAAGATGGGTTGGCGGGAGTGTCATTTCACCTCCCGAGGCTACACACGTTTGAGGAGCAATGGTGTCGTTCCATCTTCCCGAGCTGCCAGACGGCAGCGTTTGATCTACATTGTTGATCTAGATCGCTAGGAGCCCTATAAAAGGGGGTGAAGAGCATTCTCACCTTGTCATTTGTGAAGAAAGTACTTGTAGAGCTTGGTAAGATCTAGTCTTCGGCTCGGTGTTCCTTTATTTCCGTAGTCTACACTTCCATAGAATCTAGTTAGATGTCTTTCTCATCCACTAACTCCTCTTGTTCTTCTTCCTCTTCCTTTTCTTCCCGCAGTGAGTCTGAGCTGGGGTCAATTATCGAGGCTACCGCGCTCGACATTCGTGAGGCCAACAGCTAGGGGGCCAAGAACGAGGAGTTCAAGGTCTTCGACCCAGAGCGGGTTGTTGAGTGGAGGGCCACAGCTGTGTTAGACAGTTTGTACGCCCTTAGCTTCAATCAGAATGATGTACTTTATGAGTTTATTGTAAATGAAAACAAGTGCATATTTGATTCATGTTCCCTCGGTATGTTTCTGTGTAATACCCTTAAACTGGACACTTAATGAGACTTGTGTTAGTTTAGAATGTTCACAGTCAGTGAGTCGGTCTGGGGAGACCTATCCTGACAAGGCTGACACTGTGGTGCCACCAAGTCAGTTGGGGTGTCCTGTCTCAGCTGCCAGGGTGAGACCCTAGGCACATACAGTGTACGATTAATTGAATCTATGAACTGGACCAGATTTCTAGTATTGCCCTGGACCTTGGAGATTGATGGGCAAAACTGGAAAATTACATCTGACCCCTAGACTCGATTATGATACTGCACTAGGCGTCGGATCGGGCTGTCTTTGATGTACCAATCAGTGAGATCCTTAGCAGGGGTCAAAACCTTGGCCCAGGGACCACTTAGGGTAAGTGTTGGGCCCATAGAGCCCATTCGATGGGTTTCAGGGGGTGCACTGTCTTTAACAGTGTATTCGGCCAGGCCTTGTAACAAAGGCTGGGCCGAACCCATGTGGCTGATGTGTAGATCAATGCTTGGGTCCCATGCCATACAAGGAAGCCCAACTGGGCAGCAGTTAGGAAGGATAAGTGAGCACATAAGCTTAATGGGCCTAAAGCCCATTTCGAACTAGGCTTTTCATTTAGTTAATTAAAGGGGCGAATTCTGAGATGGATTAGCAGATAGGATAGGGCCTTAATCCTATCCACTCAGAGAGTTCAGCTCTGAATATGATTCAGATCTAGAAACCTCCTAATGAGATTAAGAGAAAGCTAATCTAATCTACAGATAAGATAAGGGTTTATCCCTATCACCTAAAGAAAAGTCTTATCCAAATATGATTTGGATAAGTTGCTCGTAATTGGATTAGGAGCTAATCTGTTTAGGTTAACAAAGGAAGGAGGGGGCGGCAGCCTTTAGAATACACACAACATCAGATTTTCTTTAGAGCTGAAATCAAGAAGAGAAAATTCTGCACCCTGCGAATACTCTCTTGCCACCTCCCTGTTCTTGCCGCCCTGTTTGCCAGTTCGATCTACAGTTGTGGGAGAAGTCAAGATTGGATCTTGACATCAGTTCTCTGAGAAAGGATTGAATGGAAGCTGTGCCCACGTACCATCCTGCTGATTCTTGCGAAGGACAGAGTTCTTGGAGAAGAACACTATTGATTCTGCTCCATCATGCACTACGCCATCTTCAGTGGGAGTAGTTTTTGGATCCTTCCTTGGGCGTGAACACCTCCGTTGGGAGATACTACTTCTCCATATCAGGTATAATTCTCCCCTACTCCTTTTGGTTCAGATCTGATTCAGTTTAAGGTTCAAGAATGATCCTTGAAAATATGATTTTCTAAATAGGGAATGCAATTCCCAATTGAAGGGAGAGAAAAAATTTTTGAAATTCGCCCCTTATTCCGCAATCTTTGGGCGTCCATGGGATGGATCTCTCATCCCTACAGTGGTATCAGAGCCAGGTTCAAATTTTGAACCAGTTTGTTTCAGATCTGAACCTGCGCAAATGGGCAGAAGGTGTTCTATCCGATTTGCGCAGATATGGGTTTTGGGAAATCTGTTCCCAAAATTAATGGGCAAATAATCTGAAATTAATTTTATATAAATCTGATTATTATTTAGAATTGTTCTTTATGATATTCTTGATTTATGGGCTGTTCGTACAAGAGGAGATCGAATTCTTGATTTGCGCAGGGAACCTGCGATTTTGCAGTTCTTTAAATATTTTTGGTCTGTAAATAATTTTTTTTATTTTCTAGACTCAATGTATAGGTATTCGATCTGATGTAATTATTAATAGAAATAGGATTTCTATTTATTTTATTTTGGATCGAAGATGGCGGCACAAAAAAGGAGATTTCGCAAAGAAGGAGATTTCGCAGATGGGAGAATCGCTATCCGCGATTTGCAGTTTTTTGAAACTGCATTCTGTGATCTAACCTCTGTTTTGCATGATGGATTGTGCGAACAGCCCTGATTACTGATTCTTGTTTTTCTTTTATTAGTATTTAATTTCAGATTATTTTCTTGAATTAAAGGTTTAATTAAAGATCAAACCCTAGACCCATTCAAACCAAGATTGGTTCAAATAGTTTGAACCGAACCTTGGGTTTAATCAAGGCTGAAAGTTAGCCCTAATTTTCCCACTAATGGGCCTAAGGATTGGTGTTTAATTAAATGGTTAATTCGGCCCAACCTCTAAAGGCCCAGTTTTAAAAGGTTAAAACTGCTAAAAGCCCACTTAACATTTAAAGCTATATGGGCTGAACCATTCGGCCCACATACCTAGATAATATTAATGGTTAATATTATGGATTTAAAATTGGCTTCAAATGGGCCTTACAGATGATTAATTGATTGGATCAATTTATCCCTACATGTGATGTATGGATGTGTGATGTGCTACTTACATGGGCCATAAGTACTTGGCCCACGCTCAATCGACAGTGGCTCTTGCGCACACCATGGCTGAATGCACATCATTGTCATGGTGTCCCTTTTGGTCATTGGATGACCTCCCTCAGTGGTGGACCCCACACCTCATCAAGAGGTTACGTGCGGAACCCTAGCCGATTTAGACCCATCGAAATTTGGCTTTATGAAAGTCAGTGGGAGCCACTTTGGTTTGACCTAAAATAAGAACTAGGGCGTAATTAACTGTTCCCTCTGGCTAATATGAGTGCATGTGATAGGGAGATTCATATGATGAACTCTCTAAAGGCCTTCCATCATTAGCATGAGGATGGGTCCTTCAGTAATGAGGAAACGCACTAGAAAATGGGCTATCCATTTGCTGTTGGGGTTGTCTGAGTGTTTCATAAGATGATAGGGGCGTCATAGACCGATATGGGAGGGGCTTCACCAAAAAATGGGAACTCTCTCACGGTACCTTGGCGTTCACGAATATGATGGGTAAGCACTCACTAGACAGAAAGGTTTACCTCAAAATGGCTCTGAACCTTGTCTGATAGAGGCCAAAGGGAAAACTCATATGATGAGTGGATATGATCCTTCACAGAAAGGTGGTGGGGTTATGCAGCTGAAACAGTTGGCTCCATAAACCCTATGTGATTTCCCACATTTCTAGAGACAACCCGTAGTCTCCGTCACTGAGAAAGGAGGGAAATCTCATAGACGAATAAATGGAAATGGATCGTAGATTAAAATCCATGTCTATGAAATGAACATGAATCAAATTAGGTTGTGGAGTGATGTTTGCTCTTTTATCAGAAAATGGCAAACGGATCAATTGCAAAACTGCTTCATGACAACAAGTTGAAGGGCCCAAACTATGCTGACTGGTACAGGAACCTTATGCTGGTCCTAGCTTCTGAAAAGCTGGAAAAAGTGGCAAAGAATCCTGCCCTGGACAATCCAAGTGATAGGGCTTTTGAGGCCCAAAGGAGAGACTATCAAGAATGGGAAGAGAAAAACTCCCTTGCCCGATGTTACATCATTGCCTCCTTGGACAAACCGATACAGAGGCAGTTTGATCAGATCGAACTTGCCAAGGACATATTGGACAGTCTCAGGACGATGTATGAAGAGTAGAATCGCTCTACTCGACAAAAGGTCTTGAAACAGTTCATGACCACAAAAATGTCCAATGGTCAACAAGTTCACGACCATTGTCTTCGGATGATGGAATACATCAATGATCCACTACTGGGTGGTGCGTTTTCATGGGTGACTCTCTCATCTCCTGGAAGTGCAAGAAACAGAAAACTGTCTCTAAGTCTTCTTCTAAAGCCAAGTATAGAGCTATGTCTTCTGCGTGTAGTGAGATTGTTTGGCTGAAGTCCCTTTTCATGGAGCGGTTAGACAGTTTTGTATGCCCTTAGCTTCTATCAGAATGATGTACTTTATGAGTTTATTGTAAATGAATAAAAGTGCATATTTGATTCATGTTCCCTTGGTATGTTTCTGTGTAATACCCTTAAACTAGACACTTAATGAGACTCGTGTTAGTTTAGAATGTTCACAGCCAGTGGGTCGGTCTGGGGAGACCTATCCTGACAAGGCTGACACTGTGGTGCCACCAAGTCGGTTGGGGTGGCCTGTCTCAGCTGCCAGGGTGAGACCCTAGGCACATACAGTGTAGGATTCATTAAGTCTATGAACTGGACTAGATTTCTAGTATTGCCCTAGACCTTGGAGATTGATGGGCAAAACTGAAAAATTACACCCGACCCCTAGACTCGATTACGATACTGCACTAGGTGTCGGATTGGGCTGTCTTTGATGTACCAATCAGTGAGATCCTTAGCGGGGGTAAAAACCTAGGTATGTTGGGACAGTCCGAGAATTCATCTGAGTGGGTGATCATAGTGATAGGATCAGCCCCTTTGTCGGACAAAGGTAATGATCGGGGATGCACTCTGACAGATGGAAACCAAGACTGCCGGTAGCCGATTTCAACCGTTGAGATTTGTTTCGCAAAGTATATTTTATATGAGATATAAAAGTATATATATTATGGTTTCTCAAATGTTTGCAAAAAGGTTTTAATTCCCGGGATCAATATAAGTGGAGAGTGCAACACTGTTCCTTGCAGCCGAGGGAGAGATCCTCTCTTGTCGGGCAGTGTATGATCATTACGGGCTGAGAGGTTGAGAGTAAAACCATTGAGGATAATACCTGATGGGCTAATCTTGCATCTGCCCACAGTCCTTGGGTGTTACAAGGTGGCTTGGCCTAGGGACCACTTAGGATAAGTGTTGGGCCCATAGAGCCCATTCGATGGGTTTCAGGGGGTGCACTGTCTTTAATAGTGTATTCGGTCAGGCCTTGTAACAAAGGTTGGGCTGAACCCATGTGGCTGATGTGTAGATCAATGCTTGGGTCCCATGCCATACAAGGAAGCCCAACTGGGCAGCAGTTAAGAAGGAAAAGTGAGCACATAAGCTTAATGGGCCTAAAGCCCATTTCGAACTGGGCTATTCATTTAGTTAATTAAAGGGGCGAATTTTGAGATGGATTAGCAGATAGGATAGGATCTTAATCCTATCCACTCAGAGAGTTCAGATCTGAATATGATTCAGATCTAGAAACCTCCTAATGAGATTAGGAGAAAGCTAATCTAATCTGCAGATAAGATAAGGGTTTATCCCTATCACCTACAGAGAAATCTTATCCAAATATGATGTCAAGCTAATCTAAGCTGCTCCTAATTGGATTAGGAGCTAATCATTTTAGGTTAAAAACAAGAAGGAGGGGGCGGCAGCCTTTAGAATACACACAACATCAGATTTTCTTTAGAGCTGAAATCACGAAGAGAGAATTCTGCACCCTGCGAATACTCTCTTGCCGCCTCCCTGTTCTTGCTGCCCTGTTTGCCAATTCGATCTGCAGTTGTGGGAGAAGTCAAGATTGGATCTTGACATCAGTTCTTTGAGAAAGGATTGAAAGGATGTTGTGCTCACGTACCATCATGCTGATTTTTGCGAAGGACAGAGTTCTTGGAGAAGAACACTGTTGATTCTGCTCCATCCTGCACCGCGCCATCTTCTGTGGGAGCAGTTTTTGGATCCTTCCTTGGGTGTGAACACCTCCGTTGGGAGATACTACTTCTCCGTATCAGGTATAATTCTCCCCTACTCCTTTTGGTTCAGATCTGATTCAGTTTAAGGTTCAAGAATGATCCTTGAAAATATAATTTTCTAAATAGGGAATGCGATTCCTAGTTGAAGGGAGAGAAAAAATTTTTGAAATTCGCCCTTTATTCCGCAATCTTTGGGCGTCCATGGGATGGATCTCTCATCCCTTCAGGTTGCTTTGTCAAATTAGGAGGAGGAAGCCACCCTTCCTCCACAGGTTGGTAGTTGGTTCGAAACAACTCCGTGCTACCTGATGCCCGGGGATTTAGCCCGAATCAAAGCCTTATACTACATCCTCGAAGAATATGAGCTCATGTGTCCACGCACTGGTGAAAGACCCACCTCAGTTTAGCCAAGCGAGCTCTTTGTGTACGAGCACAACCTAATGGTCGGGCTAAGGTTTCCCTTGTGAGAGGGAAATGTCAACTTGTTCAGGTGGTATTGGGTACTGCCTATCCAGCTGATGCTGAACTCCTTTAGGTTTGTAGTCGGCCCGTTTTGCTACTACTCAATCCACGGTCTTGATATTACCCCGTCGATGTTTCCATATTTCCTCCAACTAAAGCATCACTAGTAGGGGTAATACTTTTTCTCGACTCGACAATGCATTAAGGTGTTGGTGGGGGGGGGCCCTGTGAAGCCCTAGAAGGGGAAGTTCTTCTTCGTGCACTGTTCTGGAAGCTTACCCCTATCGGCCGAGCTACAGAAGGCGAGGACAAAAGTGAAGGCGCCCACCCCAGCCCAGCTTATCGAGGAGGAAAAGGTGTCGATTAGGATGACTGAGCAGGTCGACGTAATGGAATGCACGTCCTTCTTGAAGTTGATCAATGTCGGGCTGATGAGTAAGGCGATCGGTTTGTGCACCATGTTGATTTTACCAGCCTTTCATCTTTTCCGAGCTTTTTGACTTGGTACTGACTTTCTGTTTGTCTTGCACAAGTGCTAAAGTGGCCAGTCGTATGGAGCTGCCCTATCACATGAGGGCCACGACTGAGAGGGTGCAGTTTGGTCGGACCTAGGGGCTTAGCCTAGAATTGACGAGGCACAAATGAGGTCCACGGAATGCATTCCCCGGCAATAGAAGTGGCCAAGGCAGGCCGACGAGGAGGTAGTGGTGGTCAACCCAGAGGAATGCGCTCAGGCCATCCACTCTCCTTCCCCACGAGACAACACACTAGAGTGCGACAATCCCGCTGTCTACATGCTACTGTGGAGTGTTCGACCCGAAGACAGGCTTCAAACGAAAGGACTGGCCGAGTAGCTTCTTCAGGGTTTGCTGACTCTAGCCATTAGGCGTGAACTCGTCAGATCTTCAAGCGGTGCTCTAGAGAGCGTGCTCTTGTGCCAAGCCGCGTCAGTAAGCCTTCGCTTTTTTTTTTGTTATTCTTGTTTTTGGCTAATGACTTCTGTTGTGCTAACAGTTAGTTTCTTCTTGCAGAATGCTTACAAGGCAATCACCTTGGTCGAGCATTCAGACGGTGCAACACCTTTATGAGCAAGGCAGGCCAAAGCAGAGCAATTGAAGGCTTAGTTGGCCGAGCTTGAGGCCAAGAATGCCCAACTAAAACGCAGCACTGAGCAGAGTGAGACCGTCAGCAAGCTGAAGAATCGTGTCTCTAGCTTGAAGGGAGCACGAGAAGCACTGAAGAAGGAGGCCGGCAAGAGCGTGACTTGAGCACAGGAGGAGGTTGTCGTTAGGTCCAAGGCCTCAAAGGACTATCAGAACGCATTGGACAACTTTTTCTCATATTCTTGGGAGAAGGGGTTCTACCTTTGTTGTGACAAGATTGTGCGTCAGTTCCCCGATGTTGCTGAGGTCGCATAAGGTCTGGGCCCGTACGACTCCACTATACCTACCGAGGGCGATAATGCTGCTGCCGAAGTGCCCGAGGAGGCCAAAGACCGTTCGGCCAAGGAGTGAGGTGTTTGCCTATCGTTGATTCTATCCTATTCTTCTAGTGTTATCTCTTTTTTTTTTTTTTTTGCTGTTGATGTGTATAGCTCAATATGCCAAGCCTTTCTATTTGTAATTATCATTTATAATTATTGAAAATATGGTTTTTGTTCTGAGTTGTGTGTCCCTCTCTCATTTCCTTATCTTGGCCAAGGTCTGGAGTAGCCGAGACCTTGATGTCCCAACCTTTAGCTTTCGCTGGCCAATGTGCTTCCGATCTTTCATCGCTTGGGGGATGCTCAGTTTGACCTAGTCTCAGGAAGCCTTGTGCTCTTTTTGGGCTAGCTATTCCTCGGTTAGCTCTAATCTAATAGTCCATCAGCAAGGTGCATGGAATTCGATGGCCGCCTTCTGGCCATAGGAGGTGGAGTGTCCTTCTCGATTTGGGCTCTGGATATCATCAGTCGAGTCAGCTGGTTGACTTGGTTGACTATGTGTTGCCAAATCTGTGCACGACTATGCGTTGTGGGCTCTGGCCGTCATGTGTTAGATGAGTCAGTGCGCAACTATGTGTTATGGGCTCTAGCCATGGGTTGGTTGAGTTAGTGTGCTACTCACAGTGTGGTCCTGTACGCCCAATCGAACCTTGTTGCACAGTCTGAAGACCAGACTTTTCCAGGCCAAGGGAAGGTGAGTTGAGGAGCTGCCGAGCATAGTCGATCGATGGTCGATCTTTAGGTCAACACAGAAGGCTTTGAACTTACAATCAATAAACTATGTGCCCTTGTCAATGATGAGAACCCGAGGAATGCCAAACTAATAGACAATACCTTGCTAGAAGAAATTCCGGGCATTTTGCACAGTAATGCTTGTCAAGGCTTTGACTTCCACCCACTTGGTGAAATAGTCCACTACAATTACAAGGAACTTCTTTTGCCTGGTCGTGGTAGGAAAAGGTCTGAGGATATCCATTCCCCAATATGCGAAGGGCAACGGGCTTGTGATCGGCTTCAAGGAGACCGCTGGCTGATGATGAAGGTTGGAGTGCCTCTGACAGCAGTCACATTTTCTGATGAGCTGGGCTGCATCATACTTCATGGTCTGCTAGAAGTAGCCTTGCCGAAGTGCCTTGTAAGCCAAGGTTTGAGCACCGGGGTGATCTTTGCAGATACCCTCGTGTATCTCCCTAAGGACATAATTGGCCTCGGAGGGAGGGGGGGGAGAGACACCTCAGGTAGGGGAGAGTGTGTGACCGACGGTAAAGCTATCCCTAGATGAGGTAGTATCGGGTCGACCTGTGTATGAGTCTCTTGCCTTCAACTCAGTTTTCTAGTAGTGTGTCATCCCAAAGGTACAGTACTAGAGGATCCACCTAGGATGGGCCATGCTGAACACGGAGGATGAGGAAGGTGGTCAACGTGATGCTGGGCTAAGCCAAAGTATTCATCTGAACTATTGGATCGAGGTCGGTCTACGACGAGCTAGTGAGCTTTGAAAGTACATCAGCTCATATGTTCTCGGCTCATGGGATCTGCTGAATGATGAAGTGTTTGAGCCGTTGGATGAGCTCTTGAACGCTTTGTAGGTAGCTCACCATGGGTGGTGTCCTCACCTCAAAGTGTCTGTGTTCTCCACTACCGTGTTGTCCGGGTCGAGGAGGATGAGGCCAGCCCCAATGCCTTGTGGGTTAGAGGAACCGTCCACGTGAAGGGTCCATACGAGTGATGGTGCACTTGGATCCTATGTCATGAATGTGCATTCAGCGAGGAAATCAGCTTAGGCCTGGGCATTCATGGTGGGCCAAGGTGCATAGTTGATGTCGAACTCACTTAATTCCACACTTCACTTGACTAGGTGGCCAAACACTTCCAACCACTACAATACTTGCTTGAGAGGCTGATCGGTAAGTACCCAGATGCTGTGGGCTTTGAGGTATGGCTTGAGCTTTCTTGCTGAAGTGACTAAGGCCAGGGCAACCTTCTCCAGATTTGAGTACAAGGTTTTTGCACCGTTCAAGACCTTGGTGTAGTAGATCGGCCTTTGTACTCAGTCTTCCTCCTTTACTAGTACCGAGCTGACTACCTCATCTCCAACCAAGAGATAGAGCAGTAGCTCGTCCCCAGGGCTCAGTTTTGAGGGCCTTGAAGAAGGGTATGCATTGGTTTGCAGACTTTGACATGAACCTGCTAAGGGCGCTGCACTTCCTTGTAGGTCTGAGGTGACTGCATGTTGAGGATGGCCTTGATCTTCTTAGGATTGGCTTCAGCTCCTCTTTGTGTCACCATGAGTACCAAGAATTTTCCAGATACGACCTGAAAGCATACTTTGTCGGCTTCAACTTCATTCGATATTTCTTGAGGGTGTCGAAGACTTCCTTGAGGTCAACTAGATGGTGCTCGGCCTTCTTGCTCTTCACCAGCATGTCATCCACATAGGCTTTTACGTTGCATCTGACCTGGTCCTTGAAGACGTGGTTCACCAGTCGCTGATATGTAGCACCGGCGTTCTTGAAGCCGAAGGGCATAACCATATAGCAGAAAAGTCCTTGGTCGGTGATGAAGGTTGTCTTCTCCTAATTGTCCAGGTGCATTTGGATATGGTTGTAGCCTAAGAATGCATCCATGAAGCTTAGGAGTTCATGCCCCAGCATTGCATCAACGAGTTGGTCGATCATCGGTAGGGGGAAGCTATCTTTGGGATAGGATTTATTCAGGTCAGTGAAGTCAATGCAGATTCTCCACTTCTCATTAGCCTTCTTCACCATCACGACATTCGCTAGCCAGTCTAGGTACTTTACTTCTCGGATAAAGCCAGCGTCGAGTAGCCTCTGGACCTCTTTGTTGATCACTTGCCACCGTTCTGTAGTGAATAATGGGTCAGTAGCACTAGTCGGCATTCTAGTTGTGGGGTGCTTGATGACCTTAGGGTTGACCTCCGGCATGTCTACTGCAAACCATGCAAACACGTCGACGTTATCCTTCGGTAGCTACACAAGCTCTTCCCATAAATGATCTTCTAAGAGGGATCCAACCTAGACCGTCTTCTTAGGGTCTTCTTCAGAGAGTGGCACCTGTACAAGGTCTTCGACAGGCTGGCCGCGTTACGTCATTAGCTCATCCCGCAGGTCTATGCTCTTGATTGTCAACGTCTCCATTGCTTGGCGCTTTCCTCTGCAGGCCTTCAAGTACCATTGTCATGCTGCTCTCTAGTCTCCACGTCCTACTCCCACTCCATAAGGGGTCAGGAACTTCATTGCTAGGTGGAACGTGGAAACAAAGGCTCACAGTGAATTGAGGGTTAGTCGGTTGAGGATGGCATTGTAGGACGAAAGGCACCGGACGACGATGAAATCAACCATTGACATTGTAGTAATGTCACCATCTTCGATCAGCAAAGGCAACATGATATTTCCTTTAGGCATGAGGGACTCTCCGTAGAAACCCATCAGGGGAGTGTTGACTAGGGTGAGGCGGTCCTTGCTAATGTCGAGTTGTTCGAAGGCTTCCTCGAAGTGTCTACCAGGATGTGTTGAACTTCGAAGTTTTCTATCTCAACTGTTATCACAAGGGCATCATCGTGCGTGGTCTGACCCCTGAGGTCATCATCGATGAAGGTGATCGGATCCTCCCACCTTCTCTTTTGCTCCCTATCGTCGATCTCAAGGAGCCACACATATGCCTTGTTGCCCAAGCTACCTTCCCCTCCAGCGGCCATGCCTCCTTAGATCGTGGTGATGAGTCCAGTTGGGGGAGCTATGGCTAGAGGTCTGGCTTCTAGGTGCAATTCCTCCTTTGGTTTATCCTCCTGGGTGTCGATGAATCCCCCGAGGTACCCACTCCTGATCAGGTCCTTGAGGTGGTGGCGCAAGTTGTGGAAGTTTTTCGTTTCGCGGTTGTGGTATCGATGGAAGTCGCAATATTTGTCTCTATTTCTTTTGTTGTTTTGGGACTTCATCTTTTCTAGACACCTAACGTAGTTGCAGTCACGAATCTGCATCAGAATCTCTAACCAATGAGCATTCAACGGCGTGAAGTTTCTATAGGTCGGCCGTGGAGTCCTCGGTCTTCTATCTGGTCAGCAGTCTTGTCTCTTGCTATCTCTGTCTGCCCTCTCTATCTTGCGGTCGTCGGGGTCCCTCCTCTTCCTATCAGGATGTTCTTCCTCGCCTCTTAGTTGAGCTTGCGCCTCTTCGACGTTGATGTACTTCTGGGCATGTTTCATCAATACGTCCATGTCTTGAAGAAGCTTCTTTGATATTGAGAAATTGAAGGGGGAGGGGCGCAGGCATTGCATGACGGCTATGACCGCTACTAATTGGTTAAGGGCGCGAACTTGTAGGGCCTTAGCGTTGAACCTCGCCAAGTACTCTCTTAGAGTCTCTCTCTTCCTCTGCCACACTTGCATGAGACTAGCCAAAGTCTTTTAGTGTCATTAGCTTGCGGCGAATTGTGCCAGGAACTGGCTCTCCAACTGCTCCCAAGAAGAGATGGAGCATGGTTAAAGGGAATACTACCATGTCCAAGCAACTCCTTTGAGAGTGGCAACGAAGGCCTTGCACATCAAAACTTCAGAGAAACCATGCGACATCATCAGGGCCTTGAAGCCTTCCACATGGTCGTTGGGGTCTATTGATCTGTCGTACTTTTTGAACTATGGAGCTCACCAGCCGGTTGGGGGGAGCTCATCCACGATGTCCTGGGTGAAGACTAGCTCTTTGGCGAGCTGGTTGTTGAGTTTCGCGAGCTGGACCATGGGAGGAGTCATGCTTCTCTCAACTTGGCTACATTCCAACTCGATCAGGCACTACCTAAGCTCTCTGATCTCCACGTCCTTGTCGTCTTGGGCTGCATGTGTTACCCTTTCTTTCTTGGGCATCGCCGGGTGATCTTTTACTGAGCTGGACCCTACGATGGAGACTGGTTATTGCTGCATCCTTTTTTCGAGCCTTTCTCTCACCGGAACTCGAGCAGAACGGTGTGTCTTGCTGCGGTCATTGCGTTCACAGGATCAGGCTGAGGAGTCTAACCTTCTTGATGAATGTTGCCTTTCTTGGTCAGACCGCACCATATCCTTCCTTAGAGAAAGGATCAGCCATGGTAAATGGTAGGGCAGGAGGGGGGACGCTCTAAGGAGGTTGTGCTGTAGATCCCAATGTCTGCATCATCACCAAGATCTAGTCAACTTTATGTTGCATTGCTTGGAACTAGGTAGGGTCGACGATGGTCTGTAGTTGAGGTTGTTGTTAAAATTCGCGATGTGGGGGGCTGCGGTGGTGAGAGCAGGATCCTCGAGATGGGGATTGGCCTATAGAATAGTCGAATGCATTTCTTGGCATCTTTTTTTATTGTGTAAAAAGAAAATTTGAAATGGCTTTTTGTGCGATTCTCACAAATAGTATCAATCTGATGCTGCTTGTTTGAATTCATAGTGGGAATAGGGATTTGGATTCAAAGTCGGAATGACTCCAATTGTTGAGTGGGTTCCTTCCTAGTGGAATAAAATTCCTCCATTTGAATGATTGATTATTCCCTCACCCTCATTCCAATTGATTCCGATTCTAATTCTCATTCTGGTCTAAAATAATTGTGGTAGGTTTTGAGAGGGTAATGATGAGTGCTTTTTGTATTGGGCATAGGGCAAGGCGGGCTATGCCCTCCCGGTATATTCTGCTTTTCCATCTGATAATGATTCCGGTTTCGACATAAACCAAACGGACCCTTAAATAAACTATCAAATTTTCAGATACAAATAAACTTTTAAGAGTAAAAAATCATTCTCAACATTGATATACAAGTTGAAGATGTTAAGATTTGGAAATCAGACTTCCTTTGGAACTCTCTAAAAAGTAAAAGCTACCCAAGTCCCAAAGTAAATAATAAAGCTATAGTGATTTGATCCAAAATTGGATGCACCGTCCACCTTGCTGAATCCTTTGCACCTTCTCGACTCTTCTAGACTTTAACTTGTCAAGTGCCTTGCTGAGAAATTTGAGAATTCATAAGGAGCAACCAATTAGCTGTCAATGGACAAGCCAGGTCAGTGACGAAACTCTAACTAAACCTTGCACACATAAGCAAACGCGTTGTTGCACCACTGGGGGCACTTGGACACGCCTCTAGCTTAAATCTTCCATTTCCAGTTCACTCACCGCTCATCGCTTTTTTTTTTTTCCTCTCCTCTTAACTTTCAAGAGTTATTGATCATGGCAACCAGTAAAATTATAAAATTACTCTTCTGTTTCCACTATATAAACCCCCCAATCACCCAATCCATTCTCCACAGCACTCGATCACTACCTGTCTAAGACAAGACCCATCTCCTCTTCTTTTCTGGTGTGTAGACATACAGCCCACTACACTAGAAAGCCACAAATTAATTAATATGACTTGTTCACTTTCAACCAAGCTTCTCTTCAAACTATTGTTGGTCATCTCCCTGCTCCATATCTCCTCCGCAGCAAGGCGACTCAATGAGCTGGTATCAGAGCAGCCTCTGCACTTAGAATACCACAATGGTCCCCTTCTATCCGGAAAATTCTCCATTTCTCTAATTTGGTATGGCAACTTCAAGCCCTCCCAGCGTGCCATCATCTCTGATTTCCTCTCCTCTCTTTCCGGTTCCACGACTTCTTCATCAGCTTTAAAAAAGACCCCCCAGATCGAACCTTCCGTTGTCACCTGGTGGAAAACCACCGAGAAGTACTACCAGAATAACACCTCTAAGAAGCACCACCCTTCGCTCATCCTCCAGATGGGTAAGCAGCTCCTGGACAAGAAGTACTCTGTTGGGAAATATCTCACCAGTAACCAAATCGTTCAATTGGCCGAGAGGGGAAACAAAAAGAATGCCATCAACGTCGTGTTGACAGCTTCCGATGTGGCCGTTGAAGGCTTCTGCTCGAGGAGGTGCGGGACTCACGGTTCTTCTGTTAGCTCATCATCAAACGGGACACCGGGGGGGAATGGAAACAGTACGTTTGTGTACATCTGGGTGGGCAACTCGGAGATACAGTGCCCCGGTAAATGTACATGGCCATTCCACCAGCCCATCTACGGACCCCAGACCCCGCCCTTGGTCGCACCAAACAACGACGTGGGTCTGGACGGTATGGTGACCAACCTGGCTGCTCTCTTGGCCGGAACAGTGACCAACCCCTTTGGCAATGGTTACTTCCAGGGATCGCCGGATGCCCCTCTCGAGGCTGCCTCGGCTTGCCCCGGCGTGTTCGCCAAGGGGGCATATCCGGGTTACGCAGGGGAGCTCTTAGTGGATTCTACCACTGGTGGGAGCTATAACGCGCATGGTTCAAACGCCAGGAAATATTTGCTCCCGGCCTTATTTGATCCTTCCACTTCGTCCTGTTCCACGCTGGTTTGAGATTCAGCAGGACCATCTAGGATCATGGAAAATCCCTTTATTATTTTATTACTACTATTACAAGCAACAAATAGTAATACAGAATAATCTCATACTTGAAAATGTATATGTTGGAGAGAGGGATATGGTATACTGTAAGTCTGTAACTGTATTGATTCCATTAATTCATTTATTTGTTCATTAATTAATTCATTTAAATGACCAGATAAACAGCTCGACAAGCAAATTATTATATATAATTGCTTACTTCTCTTGGATTTTAATTACTTTTTTTTTTCATTTTTGGTAAAAAAAAGGGAAAAGATAGCGAAGTAAAAGAACAGAGCAAGTATACAAGTAATAATGGGGAATAATTAATGAACAGAGCAAGTATACAATTCAGCTGGAAATGGGTCTTCGTCAATTTGTTGTTTTCGTATTCTCATCTATTGAGTCGCATACTCGCATCCACTGGGTTATTGACTAGTTGAAACATCTTTGATGGTTTCCCCGATCTGATGTGAGAGGAATGGTGAGACATCGAAATGGAATTCTCTCTTTTTCCTCTGCCTGTTACTGCGTTTTGCCAGATTATGGCACAGCCCAGTGCCCAGGGAGTTTCCCGGAATCTGAACAAATTAACTTGGTTTATTGAATCGACTGATTGACATCTTTCTTCTCAGATTCTTCCTATCATATTTTCTTTTGTTTTTCCCACGAACATATAGATCTTTCCTACGCACAGAAAGCAACGTCTACGTGAACCCACCCAATAAGTTAGAACAATATACGTTTCAAACGTTTTCATGTATGCTAAAATTTTAAAATAAATAAAAAATACGGATTAGGGTTTCTTTTTTCTATTTCATTCAAATAAAAAACAACGAAAATTAGACAATGGAGAATAAGACTTCCGCCTTGACTTTCAATTTCCTAGAATTAAATGCGTGAAAGCTGAGACTCTCTCACTAATAATCAACTGGAATAAAAAATCGAGCTAAAGTGTTTATTGGGAAACCAAATCTCCACGTTTGCTAGAAGTATTTAGATAGTAGTTTCCCAGATTTCTTGGGGAACTTGCAATTAGTAGAACTTGTAATTAGTAATTTCCTACTAAAACTGAATCTCCTAAATTCAGCCATAGGAAATTGTATATATATAGGTTGTACCTTGTATAATGAAGATCATCAACAAATTTCACAGAGTTTTTCATGGTATCAGAGCCATAAGAAACGGGAGAAAGAGGTCTGTGTTCTACGATCTGTAAATCAGCAGCAGTAACGAAGTTGCTGAGAGCAACACCGCATTCGCCGGCAGAGTCCAGACTCTGCGCTCCAGTTTCCAAGAGCGGCACTGTAGCTCACCCCCTCCATTTGAACCCAACCCAGAAGAGCGGCGGCGAAGCTACTGTTCCTCTTCTCTCCCTGTTCGAGCGGAACCAGCGGCGGCAAAGACTGGACTCTTTCCGTCTGGACCAGAGAAGCAGTAGCGAAACTTCTGAGCAGAAAAGAGCGGTGGCGAAGCTACAGTTCCTCTTCTCTCCCTGTTCGAGCAGAACCAGCGGCAGCGAAGACTGGACTCTTTTCCGTCTGAACCAGACCAGCGGCAGTGAAACTTCTGAGCGGCAACATTCTTCCAATCCCTCAAAGCCGATTGATTCATCATCCCCATCTCTGAGACAGTGACCAGAGTTTGGCTTCGCATTCTACGAAATCCAGAGAGAGTTTCGTCATCTTCAACACAAACTGTTCTCTCTCCTCTGTTTTCGGGAGGACTTCTTCGACCCTGCCTTCCAAACCGTATGGTTTCTACAGTGCGACGGAGTATGATCGAGATTAACAGATCCTATGCCGAAGCACGAAGCGGAGTGTTTGACCTGGTTTTCATGAACTAAAAACTAGTTCGGGCCGGTTGATGGTTCCTGTTGTGTATTCTGCCGGTCGATCGATATATCCTCCGGAATCTGATCCTGTTGCGTAGGCCCTTGGGTTTTCTTGGATTATTCTGCAAGGTATTGTGGCCTCACTTGTTTCGCAAACCTCATCTGGAGTTCGACGAACCCCTGAAGTTGGGAGGATTTGTGTGACTGTCGTAATCTTTGATTACCGCCTGTAGAGCACACCAAACAACTACCTGAAGGTGACCGTTGCTCGTCGTATATCGATAGACTTTTCACCATGTTCGGCGGACGAGGACGAGGAAACAAGGCAAGAGCAAACGCTGCCCAAGCAGCGGGAAGTGAGACTGGAGGACGGAAGGTTGGAACCACAAATGATCATGACCGAAACGGGTTTTCGGGGCTGAGTGAAGACCAATGGACAACACTTCTCAATATTCTGAATTCACATAAAACTAAAAGACTTTCCGGTAAGAAAAATTTTGCTGATTGGATAATTGATTCTGGGGCGTCGCACCATATGACTGGAGAAATTAATTTATTGATTGATGTTCGTAATATTACATCGTTTCCGGTGGAACTTCCCAATGGGAAGCAAACTACTGTAGTAAAGGAAGGGATTGTGCATTTGGGTGGAAATATTTATTTACATCATGTGTTTTTTGTACCAAGAATGAACTGCACCCTTATTTTTGTAGCTAAATTATTGCAAGAGATAAATTGTACTCACTTTTACTAAGAAGTTGTGCGTGATACAGGACCAAACCTCGAGGACTCTGATTGGAGCGGGTGAGCAGTGTAATGGGGTCTATCATTTTAGAGGAGCAGCACCAGTTCGGACAAATAGAACAAGTAAAATGAGTGAATGGGAGTTGTGGCACCGTAGATTGGGACATCCGTCTAAATAGATATTATCTTCACTTCCTAAAGTAGGTAAATTAAACAATAGACCTGAAAGAGATAAGCCATGTGATGTTTGTTACAGAGCAAAACAAACTAGGGAAGTTTTTCCTGAAAGTAAACATAAAGCTGATGATTGTTTCTCTCTAATTCATTGTGATACATGGGGTGCTTATAAAGTACCTGCCTCTTGTGGTGCCGTTTACTTTCTAACCATTGTTGATGATTATTCTCGTGTTGTGTGGGTTTACCTGCTACTTGAAAAAAGTGAAGTAGCACATATTGTTCAGAATTTTTGTGCCATGGCAGAACGCCAATTTGGCAAGTAAGTCAGAGTTGTTCGAAGTGATAATGGAACAGAGTTTAAAGGCCTGAAGTCATACTTCGAGACTCATGGCATTCTGCATCAGACCTCCTATGTTGGAACACCCCAACAGAATGGTCGAGTGGAAAGAAAACATAAGCATATTTTGAATGTTGCCAGAGCATTGAGGTTTCAAGCAGGTTTACCTATTCGGTTTTGGGGGGAGTGTGTCTTGTTGCTGCATACTTAATAAATAGGACACCTTCTTCCGTATTTGGCAGGAAGACTCCATACGAGGTACTGTTCGAGACAACACCTCAATACGAACAAATAAGAGTGTTTGGTTGTCTCTGCTATGCTCATTGGAGTCCTTGAGATAAGGATAAGTTTGGAGCGAGGAGTCGGAAGTGTGTTTTTGTAGGCTATCCCTATGGAAAGAAAGGTTGGCACGTATATGATGTCGAGAGCGGTGAATATTTCGTCTCCTGCGATGTAGTCTTCCATGAAAACATATTTCCATAGGTCAGTGATTTAGAAGTAACTCTTGAAGACAACCCTAGCCCGGCAATTGCAGTTGTAGTTGATGATGATGTTTTTCACAGCCATGGGGGACATAAAGACAGGGGAAGTGCCAAAGACGATATTTGTGCGAATGATAGGGAGAGCTTTCAACATATTCATAGAGGAGAGGAGGAGAAAGGCAATGGAGGGGGTGTGCAGGAAATGGAAGCTAATGATGGAGAGGACAGAATTAGTGTGGATCCAGCACTAGAAGAACAACTTGGTAGGGGACATCGACATCGCGCGTCGTTTGTTTTGTTAAAGCCCTGCGTAACCTAAACTGCTCGATGTTTGAAAGACCCCATTCACACTCAAGCCAACTCTGAATCAAAGTCCTCAGGTACGACTCCCTATCCCATAGCAAATTATGTGACATGTACTAACTTCTCTACTAAACATCAAGCCTTCTTAGCTGCAGTCACTGCAGGAGCCAAGCCTACCAGTTTTTCTGAGGCAATAAAAAGTGAGAAATGGGGATAAGCTATGAGGAAGGAAATCTAGGCCCTGGAGGATAATGGTAGATGGACATTGGAATCTCGACCTCCTAGAAAAAAGGCAATAGGGAGTAAATGGGCTTATAAGATCAAATATAATTCAGATGGGACAATTGAACAGTATAAGGCGCGCCTAGTTGTTCTCGGGAATAGATAGGTTGAAGGGTTAGATTACAATGAGACTTTTTCTCCTGTGGCCAAGCTGACGATAGTTCGGACCTTCTTAGCCGTGGCGGCCACTAGGAACTAGGAATTGCATCAGATGGCTGTACATAACGCCTTCTTACATGGGGATTTGAATGAGGAAGTATACATGCAGTTGCCGCCAGGATTTGCATCTAAGGATCAAACAAAGGTGTGCAAACTGAAGAAATCTCTCTATGGACTACGTCAAGCTCCCAGATGTTGGTTCTCAAAGTTAACAATGGCCTTGATACAGTTCGGGTTTGTCCAGTCGTATCCTAACTACTCTCTGTTCACCTATTGCAAACACAATATTCGTTTGCACGTGCTGATATATGTTGATGACCTGATTGTTGGAGGAAATGATACTGCTGCCATTGTAAAATTCAAAAAGTATCTCCATCGATGCTTCCATATGAAAGATCTGGGTCCACTCAAATATTTCCTAGGGATTGAAGTAGCTCGTGGCCTTGAGGGAATCTTTTTGTCTCAATGGAAATATGCCCTAGACATCATCTCGGAATGTGGACTCTTGGGAGCCAAACCAACACCCGTACCCATTGAACAGAATCATCATCTTGCACTAGAAAAGGGCGCTCTTATGGAAAATCTGAATCAGTATCGACGATTAGTGGGACGGTTGATCTACTTGACCATTACATGTCCTAAGCTGTGTTATTGTGTTCATATCCTAGCTCAGTTTATGCAAAGCCCACGACAAGAACATTGGGAGGCAGCTCTGCGTGTAGTGCATTATATGAAAGGATATCCAAGACAAGGTATATTGTTCCTTTCTGATAGTGATCTGCGTCTATATGCTTATTGCGACTCTGATTGGACAAGTTTCCCACTGACACGACAGTCGTTGACTGGCTACTTTGTTCTACTGGGGCAGTCGTAGATTTCTTGGAAAACGAAAAAACAACATACCGTGTCGCATCCTCTATAGAAGCCGAATATCGTTCGATGGCTGCGACAAGCTATGAGCTGAAGTGGATGAAGAAACTTCTTCTGTCTTTTGGGGTGGCGCATGATGAACCAGCACGATTGTATTGTGACAATCAGGCAGCTTTGCACATAGCCACGAATCTAGTGTTCCACGAGCGGACAAAGCATATTGAGGTCAACTGTCATTTTGTTCGCGATGAGATACGGCGTGGAAACATTGCCACTTGCCATGTTTGAACCACTGAGCAGTTGGCTGATATCTTGACGAAGGCTTTGGGAAAAGAGAAATTCGCATATTTCCTTGGCAAATTGGGCATTCGAAATCTGCATGCGCCAATTTGAGGGGGAGTATTGGGAAACCAAATCTCCACGTTTCCTAGATGTATTTGGATAGTAGTTTCTCAGATTTCTTGGGGAACTTGCAATTAGTAGAACTTGTAATTAGTAATTTCCTACTGAAACTGAATCTCCTAAATTCAGGCGTAGGAAATTGTATATATAGGCTGTACCTTGTATAATGAAGATCATCAACAAATTCCACAGAGTTTTTCAGTGTTTAATTGACCTTTCTCTTTCGATTTTAATATATAGATAGACAATATTTAATTTACCTTTCTCTTTCGATTTTAATATGTAGATAGACAATAAAAGATTCAAAAGAACAGAGAATCTATCACCAGTCGTAGCAAGGCTAACCATCGATTTGAAACTTTATATAGTTGATCGTTTATAGCTTTTTTTGGGATTTAAATAGCATCCGCCCTCTTCCCCCTTCCTCTTTGTCGGTGCTTTATATCACCTTCATAAAGTCGTCCTTGGACTTAGAGATGCCGAGGACATCCATATAGAATACTTAAGTCTTGAGGTTTCGAGAATGTTGATGGGGATGGTTGATGCACCTCCTTCGGTTGTTGATAGTTTGAACGAGCGGGAGAACAAAGAGAAAATGAGTTTCTCTATGCTGGTCTCGGGGGAGTTAAGCAACTAATTCACCGCCAATGCGAGGTTTTCGTTAAAGAGAGTCGACACTTCTCTTATCCTAGCTGCCTGCCTTTTTTAAATCTAGGTTAAGACGGTTAGATTAGATAATGGAGAGATCAGACAATAATAATGTCTGAAGAAAGTTGAAGCTGATGACCGACTTGACCAGGAGACCTAGCACTTTCTTCTCCGACCACCATAGCCACCAAGTTTCTGCTGGTTTCATGTCAGTTGGGATTGAGGACTTGGCCTTAGAACCTGAAGCAAAATGAGAAATAGGAGTTAATTTTCTTGGGTTTGGTCTTCTGGGGTTTCATGATTTCAGCAATTAAAGTTGGAGAGAGAGGAGGAAGAAATGCCTGGCATGGCATGGAGAGGGGATTTGAAGCTACTAAAATTTGAAATGTGATAATTCAGTACTCAAACTTTTAAAACGTGCCAATTCAATACATGTTGTTAATTAGTCTGTCAACCAGCCATTAAGTGATATTTGAAAAGATACAAATGCCCATCGAGTGTCATCTAATTCTTTTTACCAATCATCCAAACGTTGATAAAATTGAACAGTCTCAAATTCTTGCCTCTTCTATTCAAAAAAATTGGGATCACTAGAAATTGTTCATTTTTTATCAACATTTGGGTAATTAATAAAGAAAATTAGATGACACTCCATGGACATTTGTATCTTTTCAAATGTCACTTAACAACTGATTGACGGACTGGTTAACGGCAGGTACTGGATTATTATGTTTTGAAAATTTGGATACTAAATTATTACATTTTAAAATTCAGGGAGCAAAGTGACACTAAACCCAAATTACAAGGTACTAATGAAAAATTTTCCTTGTTTTTATATTTTCTGTACGTATATAATATTTCAAATTTCTCAATGCCTTTGCGCTTTTTCTGTGGGGTACATCAGAAATTTTGGCTCGAGTTATAATTATTTGCAAAAGGGTCAATTCACAAAATTACATTTTCCGGAATTAAATGGGCCATGACTCATGATCACTCCCGCTATTAGAAGGGGTGTTTACAGTTTGATTAATAAAATCATGGGGTGTTTTTTGAAACTGTACCGATACTTTCGGTTTTTGAAAATTCCCTAATCAAAATCAAATTGAATCAATTAGTTAATCGGTTGATCAGTTTCGATATTTTGGTTTCTTGTTTTTTATGTTTATAATATATATTTTATAAATAAATAAATGTATAATATATTATATTATGAATACTATAAATATATAACATTAATGTATCAGATAATATATATTATAAAATAGATAATTATAAATACAATATATTTATATATAATATAATACCGATTAATTCAATTAATCACCAGTTTTTTAAGTTAACCAAGTCTCTGCTACAACCCGTCAGAGACCTTGTCAAATAGCAGTTGACACCTTGACACCTTGCATATTTCCATTATTTGTAAGTGGGCCCCTATTAAATTCCAAATTGATTTCATTCAAGATGGTCAACCAGAAGAAATATACATAGAAAACGGTACATAATTTCGGTCAAGGATTGGCTGAATTTTCTACTTATTTCAAGATTTTTTTTTTATATTAGGATTGTCAAAACTTTGGGTGTTGAATTCTCTTTAACCCAATTGAAGAATGGCTGGTTGTAGGGAGGCAGGGAACTTGGGATCGAATCCGACCTTCAATAAAAATAATTAGCCCATTTAAGAGGGCTTTTTCCAAAAAGCTACTCAAAATAAGCCTAATTCCAACTTTTCGATTCTTTACCAAGTACAGCTTCACAGTATTCAAATTAGATTTACATCATTTACTGCCCACTACCTTCTACAGTTCTACCCACACTCTATTTGTCTTGAATTACTCACACATCATCATCTTATATTATTGGATATTCTTTACCTGTCTTGAATTATACACACACATCATCATCTTGTATTGTGGGATATACGGCCGCAGAGAACTGTGGGTAAGTTGTAGGTAGAGAAAGTGAATAGAAAATCTGGATTCCATGGTACTCTGGGTGACTCAGCTCATATGTCGGCAGAAGCTGCGCGGAATTCATCCCACGGGCACAATAATTCCAGAATGGTTAAGGTGACGAGGGGGGATGTTTGTATTATTCCATAAATTTGTGTATTTGTTCACCGTCGACGTTGCTTGCCACTCACCCAACTAAGTCATCAAAAGATCACAAAATATCTTAAGGGCGCATGATAAACACTCAGTCACGAAGGAGGAGTACAAATACAAATTGTTGATGCTTGGAATGGGCCGAGGAAAATATTGTCAATTCATTTATAAGTCAAGGTGTGATCAAGGTGTCCCAAGTCCAAGGTGGCTGAGGACTAGTAGGTCGGTCCTGCAAGGAGTGGATGAAAGAGATCATTAGAGGCATCGATTTGGTGTCCAAGGTGGAGACTTCGATGCTCAAGTTAGTATAGAGGATATGAGGTAGACGAGGCTTAAGGTGGAAACACTCAGATGAGGCCACAAGAATTCTCAAGTGCTAACTAGAGAGTCTCAACTCAAACCCTTACCTTGGGGGGCTCACCTCCTATTTATACTTGAGGCCACTTGGAGGTAGGTGAACTCGGATGGTATGAATGTGGTCCGTATGCAGGGAGTGCAGCCTTTTGAGGTTGCTAGGTGATTTCGCACTATTGGATTTGCAAAGCCCGTCGAGCTCTATTCCGCACACGCCCTAATTGGGTCTGCTCTGAACTGCACCACCTGACACGTGTAGGCCTGTGATAGGATGAGACCATGTGCGCCTACATCATTTTCCCCCCACTCCTGAGGCCATAGTGGAGGTCCGAGCTGAGGGCCTCGACTTCGGCCGAAGGGAGTGTGTCGGTTGTACTGGAAGGCGCCATTGGACCTTCTTCCATGTTGTAGCCTGCAGTGGCATCGACTCGGCTTTGTTCCCTTCTATAGGGGGTGTCGTAGAGGCTCCTTCTATTGGGGAGGCCTTGGCCTTAGCTTTGAGATCACTGTTGTAAGTGCGTGAGGGGAGACCTTGCCCCCTGCCCTGTCTCCGTGTTGGTGTGGAGGTGAGTTCGTGGAGGTCTCAACTTCGGTGTTAGCTATGGGTCGTATGTGAAATGGGTCTCCAAACTGACAAGTCAAGCTCATGCCCGCGACGGGTTCGATGTCGCGACCATAGGGGAGACGGGATCTAGGTGATCCGGGTCGTGCGTTCACTGGGTCAACATGGTTGGGCTGACCAGCGAGTCGCGGCGAGAGGACCGGTCGATTCGCTCGACATTATTTTGTCTTCCCAAGGTGAGTGATGCATGTTGGTCAGTGGACGGGGCCATAGAGGCAGTTGCTACGTAACTGTTGGATTGGGTGCAATGTAGGCCATCCATTTTTCTTTAAATAGGGGCCTGAGTCGTGTATTTTCTCGTCATTTGCTTTCGAATGCCTTTGCCTTCAAGAGACCTTTGCTTCCTAGAGCCCTCGACTTACTCGCTTTCCTTAGTGCTTTCTGTAAATACTCAGATTGGTCGAGGACAACACAATAAATTTGCTCCACTTCCTGTACGAGATGGCTAGTGGATGGATTCGGGGGGTGCTGAGGCCAAGGGCCAGAGGATCTCAAAGTGGATTACAATCAAGGGCTGGTGAAGTTTGCCCGAGGTCGGCTAAGGCCAAGTACCTACAAGGAATGGAACGTCAGAGGCCCCGGGTGATAACCCGAGGCGGGGACACTAACGGTCAAGTTAGTGAGGGCGTAGCAGAGAGGCGAACAAGGTCCGAGGAGCTCGGACAAGGTCACCAAAAAGCTAGAGAGCAAGAGAGTTTGGAAAGATGAAAGTTTGGTGGCCAGAGAGAGATCCCTTACCTTGGGGGTGGCATGCCCTATTTATACTTGAGGTCGCCTGTAGGCAGACACATGTGGACAGTCAGGATGCAATCCGGCCCTGACAGGGCGGTCATCCAAGCTCGCTGTGTAGGGTCGCACCATTAGCCCCGCGCTGGGTGCTGACCTCCGCCTTGCTAGACATGATGATTGGCTCCACCCTTTGGCTACGTGGCAAAGGCCTACCTAATGTGCCTACATCACTTTCCAACCTTCGTCCTCGTCTTAGGTAAACACCTAGCCGCCATGTCTTACTCTGATTCTGACCTAGAGTGCTATGAACTATCAGATCCCTCGGGGGCAAGCTCCTACCGGACCCCATCACCTGCCAGCCCCATGGTGAGAGGTCGAGGTATTGAGGGAGAGGATTGCCCTAGGAGGTGCCGAGTGCAGTAAACGAGGCGAGGACTCTCCCTGTGAGAGCACCGCATCCGTCACGCCTAGGGAGGCCGCGGGGTCCCCCCTGGTGGTAGTGGGGGAAGAGATTCTCGAGCCCAGCACGAGGGCAGTGGCTGAGTATGTTGATCAAGGGATGAACATTGGGCGTCTGCTACGTCCAGAGCACGATAATGTTCTGAATTATGACCAAGTGAAGCCCCTGGCTAGGAGGTACTACATCCCTCGGTCCTATAGACTTAGGGTCCCCGACACTAATGATCGGCCATAAACGTTAGATGAGGGGGAGATCCGTGTCTACCAGCACTTTTTAGAGTTCGGCCTCAAATTTCCCCTTCATCCTCTGATCTTCGAGCTGCTAAAGTGGTATGGGGTTACACTTAGCCAATTAGCCCCCAATGCCCTTAGGACCATTGTCGCCATGTCGGTGGTGGCTCGACTTTGGGACATGGATTTGACATCGAAGATGTTTCGTGCCATGTTCGTGCCAACGGCACACTCTACCGAGGGCGGTGTATATTGCTTCCAGCCTCGGAGAGGCCGACCCATAGGCAACCCTTCGTCCGTCCACAATTGGAAGAGCAAGTTTTTCTTTGTTTCCTATCCCGAGGATTGGTCGTTTAAATCAGGCTGGGGGGAGATGCACCTGTCCGCTGAGAAGTCCAACCCTTTACTTCGAGACAATGAAGCTGCTGTAATATCCCACCTAATCGTGTTGGGATGCTCCAGGCCAAGCCCCTGGTGGAGGTGGAGCTTCCCTTAGTTTTTGCAGGGCTCGACTCTACTCCCCTCGATAGGAGAACTCCTGTTGTCGACCTTTTGACACATCGGCTTTTGCTTTACTTGGAGATGCTGACTTCTATCGTTTTTTTTTTTTTTTTTGCAAAGATGTCGTTGGACGTGAAGAGGATATTGCTAGAGACTGCCCTGGCCAAGAAGAAGGCCCCATCCAAGGGGACGTCGGGAGGGCAAACGCTGAGGAGACCTGCCGGAGGGACGCCCGTGCCTGTCAAGAGGGGTTCCACACCTACCAAGAGATCATCTTGGCCTCAAGCCCCCACTAGTGGAGAGGATGACTGTGGGAAGAGGCCAGCAGAAGGGGGTCGTCCGAAGGAGACCAGCAAGAAGAGGCCGCCTGAGGCACTTCATCCTCCGACAAAAAAGTTAGCACAAAAGGATTGCCCAGCCGAGGACGGTGAGTGAAGGAAGGAGGCCCCTGTTGCACCGAAGGGGCCCGCAACCAAGCCTTTGTCTGCCCCACCGTCCTCATCGGAGCCAGCTGAATAGGGGAACTCCTCACATGAGTGTTCCGCCCAGATGAATGTAGACCCCATCACCGTCCTGGATTAGGGCCTAGACTTTCTGGCTAAGGTGAGTTCCAACTAACTTTTAGTTCGCTACTTATTTGTTTTTGTTTACTTTGCTGATGGAGACGTGTTTGCTGTAGGTCTATCGGCACTACGTCAACCTGGGGGATCGAGTCAGCCTCCTCCTCGACCGCCTGGATCGGTCTACGGAGAAGAACGAGCAGCTCACAGTGTGGGTTGCTTCAACTGAGAGTAGTCAAGACAAGACCCTCTTGGCTCTGGGAGAGGAGAAGAAACTTGGGCATACGCTGGAGGATGACTTGAAGGCGGAGAAGGCTCAGACCACTAGGCTTCAAGAGCAGATGAAGAAGTCTGAGCTAGAGCGTGCCTGTATTGATGGGGTCACATTGGAGGCCCAGAAGTAGGCAGCAGAGGCCAAGGCCCAGGCAACAAAGGCTGAGGCGAATTTTAGAGAAGTCGTCCATGTTTGGAAAACAACGGCGGAGTATCAGAAGTGTCTTGCCGACTACGCCGCCAAGGCCTACCTGGAAGGGATTAAGGACACGAAAAAGGAGCTGTTGAGGCTGGTGCCAGACTTCCAAGTGGACAAGCTAAAGGTGCTCCCAAACATCGATGCTCTTCCTCCCGAGGTTCCTTCTGAGATCCCTATCGACACAGCTACCGCCGAGGACTCCCTTGCCCCTTCTGTCGAGGGTGGCGCTTAGGCGTCCTGCCTTTATGCTTTTCTTTTTTTATTTTTGTTTTCTGTAAAGGGGTTCAGCCTCCTCGTCCGAGGCAAAAACTTTTGTAAGTGTCGAAAATTGAATACTTAATGTAATACTCTTTTTGCATATCTTATGCCTTTGTTGCTTCTTGCCTCTTCTATTTTTTTCTTTTTTTACCGAGGGGTCTATGCCCCCCCCCCCCCCTTCGAGAGGTTACAAGTAGCAAAATTCGTTATACAAAGTGGTCCATTACTTAGTCGCTCGCTTTAAGAAGTTAAAGGGCATTGGCCAAGGTCGAGCTATGCCACCGAGGTGCTCGGGCCCCCTTCCCTCGGCGGTGAGGAAAGGGGATTGTCATTTTCTCTCCTAACTTGCTCCTTGTCCCCTTAGGGATTGGTCAGGTGAGGTCGAGGTGAATCGCTAAGGTGCTCGAGGTTGTGCTACACCTTTGTCACGCTAAGCACGTGAAGCCGAGGGGTGTGATACCTTGGCCGACCTAGCTTACCTTCTTCAGAGGCGCCCAAGGGTGATCCTTCGGGCAGCCGATGTTACTGAGGCACGCCTGACCAAGGACATCGTGTCATTCCTGCTTGGTGAGGTACTTAAGTTATCTTTAGTGTGCTTATTTGTTGTAGGTCGAGGTTATTAGCTGAGTTTTGCAACTGAGGCTCTTGTTACTCCTTGCCTTAACGTAAAGGCTAGGCGGGCGATTAGTTCACAAAGAACTGTATGTCTCGAGTCTCTCGACCATAGTCCAGCCCAAGCGTAGGGCCTTGGGGGAGGTTGTACGCGTCGACTGGCCGTGTGGCCGAGGGGTCTTGGCTATTTGTAAAAAAATAAGAACTTGTACACTAAAAACACAAGGCCAAGGGGGAGGAACTTTGCACTAGCATTCATTGTTCAGTTAACAAGGATTACATTCATTGGTAGTACATCTGGAGATTCTCTAAATTCCATGTCCGAGGGACTGGTCTTCCACTTAAGCGTTCGAGCCAAAATGTGTCGAGGCTGGCGACTTGCTTGATTTTGTAGGAACCTCCCCAGTTGGGGCCGAGCTTGCATATACCAAGCTCGGGAACCTTGACTTTTGTAATGATGAGGCTCCTTCTCGGTAGTGTCTCTCTTTCACCCTTGAGTTGTACTAGTGGGTTACTCTCTGCTACTAGGCTGCTACTCTTATCCGTGCCTATTCTTGGACTTCTTCCAACAAGTCTAAATTTATTCTAAGTTCTTCACTAATTTTGGCTTCACTATATGCCTCAGTTCGAAGCGTCAGTTGGCCGGTCTCTGCTAGGATGATGGCCTCAGTGCCATAAGTTAGGTTGAACGGGGTTTCCCCCGTGGCTGCCCGAGGCATCGTCTGATATGCCCATAGGACGCTATTCAGTTCATCAGCCCATTGGCCTTTGGCTCTGTCGATTTTGGTCTTCAACCCTTCTAAAATAGTTTGGTTTGTGATCTCGGCTAGGCCATTAGTTTGAAGGTAGCCTACCGAGGTGTACTGTTGCTTGATGTCGAGGGAGGCACACCATTCTCAGAACCTTGCATCGTTAAACTGCTTCCCATTGTTAGTGACTAGCATGTGGGGGAGGCCGAAGCAGCAAATGATGTTTTTCCAAAAGAAATTATGTATCATTATGGCCGTGATGGTGGCTAGGGGCTCGGCTTCGACCCACTTGATGAAGTAGCCAATGGCGACGAGGTGGTACTTTCTATTTCTTGTGGCTTACGGGAAGGGGCAGAGAAGATCCATGCCTCATTTGGCAAAGGGCCAAGGGCTACTGAGGGCCGATAGGATTGTGGCAGCCGATGGGAGACCTTGGAGTGTCTTTGGCACTTATCACATTTTCCCACCAGCTTGGTTGCATCCTTTTGAATTGTTGACCAGAAATACCCTTGCATTAGTGCTTTTTAGGCTAAGGCTCTACCTCCAAAGTGGTTGCTGTAAATGCCTTTGTGGATCTCTCGGAGAACATACTCGCTCTCTTCCTGACGGAGGCATCGGAGGTAGGGCAAGGTGAATAATCTTTGGTACAGCTTCCCTTCAAGCAAAGTGTAGTGTGCAGCCTGATGTCAGATGTCTGGCTTTGTTTCTATCGTCAAGCAACTGCTTGGTCAAGAGGATGGTGACGACAAGATCCATCCATGACAGTTCGGCCTGTACTGGAAGGACGTGAACTTCCTTAACGAAGGGCCGAGCTAACTTTTTCACTCGAACAGTGCGGTCGAGGGTTGTACCCGAGGTGCTCACCAACTTGGATAGGGCATCGGCTTTCATGTTCTTGGACAACGGGACTTTTCATAGGGAGAAATGTTGTAAGTGGTGGGCTAGTTTTTGCACTTTGGCAAGGTACTTGGCCATGCTCTACTCTTTGGCCTCGTACTCATCGTTGACTTGGTTCATCACCAGTTGGGAGTCGCTGAAGACCTCAATGTACTGCGAGCTGAGGTCCTTCGTGAGTTGTAGTCCGACGATGAAGGCTTCGTACTCGGCTTCGTTGTTAGAGACCGGAAAGTTGAAGTTCAACGTGTATCCATTTTGATGCTATCTAGGGTGAGAAGTATGAAACTGGCTCCACTTCCTTTGAAAGTCTTTCTTCTAGTTATTCTTCAAGGGCTCAAGCTACATCACAAATATATAGAATGCAAAACCTACATATTTGTATTTATAATATATATATATATATATATATATATATAAGTGTGTGTGTTTAATTACACATTTATCAGCAAAATATTTTGAATTAGTACTAATTGTACTTGTAACAATACATGATATGCATGTGAGCAATTATATACGGTATTTAGATTTAACTTTTATGATCTACACCAAAATCAACACAAGTATTAAATAACATGATTGAAATGATATAGAAATCACTTTTATGAGACTTGAACATAGTAAAATTACATCAATAATCCAAACCAACCTTACCGGTAAATACATACTAAATTAATGGATAATTATTTAAATATCAACCAATGTGGACCAAATTGAATATATAGAGTGAGGTGGATCATATTTGATTTAATTATAAATAGGTCAAATTTGGATGATTAAGATTCGGACTTGAATTGAGATAAATGGATACCAAGGTTTTAAAAATCGAATTTGCCATCATTTTCTAGGTCAATGGTTCAACGCCTTTTAGTATATATATTATTAGATTAAGAAAGAAAGAAAGAAGAAAACGTAGTCATTCTCTCTCCCTCCCTCGATATCGTTTTTGTTCTCTCTCTTACTGCCACTATAATAAAAAAAAAAAAAAAAGGTTTCTTTCACGTTAGGACATCTTTATTTGGTGTGAGAATTGACTAGCAGTTATACTGGCTAACAACATAATAATCGTAGCCCACTAGATTCAAGAGGCGAAGTCGGCTTGCCCAGTTGCCCTGCCCCATCATGAAAAGAACCTTTTTGAGTACTGCTTCTTCAGTTTGTAGACCCACGAGTAAGATAAGGCCCAGTCCAAAATGGAGCTGAGGACCACTTGGACCTTGTACTCAATTATTGATATCTCTTCATCTAAACTTAAATTCTTATCCACAAGGATTTGCAAAGCATTTAATTACATGCTAAGAATTTTGGAAGCCAGCTGGGCGTGGTTGGATAAGACAACTCTCTAATTTTCTAAACAAATGCATGGCTCCAGCTCCAGCCCCTTCACGTACGTACAGCTTCAATTGGTTCGATTGGCTTTGAATCTTTCCGGCCCCACTTCCATCTACTTCCATTTCAACGTCCAAGTCAAGTTTGAAAACCATGCCCCAAAATCCAACCTTCATACTGCAGCTTTCTGGTTCACACAGGTGAATGAACCAGCTCCATCAAAAGGCAATTTGAATTTGAACCCTACCCCACATGAAACCATCATAAATATTGTAGTAGGGTCAAACACTCGAACTCGCTTTGTCTTTTGTATGTGAGAGACCGAGGGGGCGTTCTTTTTCTGTATTTCTGAGTGGGGGAAAGTTGGTTAATGGGATTTTGATTCTCGTTGATAAAAAATTTTATGTTTTTTTTAGATTGATGAAAAAATTTATTTTTTTGGGTATTATTTATTCAGGCAAATGATACTCATTTTCTAGATGGGTAAATAATTTTTCCACCATGAGGGAAAGTTGCCAACACTTGAATAGGACAAAAATACCCCTTGTAATAATGAATTTTTATGGTTAAAATGGCCATTGTCTTGTTTGAATGGGAAATAAAAGAACATGGGTAGGTACGTAAGGGCCCGTTTGGCGTCTTTTTGAGAAGATCTTCTCGTAGCTCTGACAGTCAATAGACGCATTGAGCTTTTGACATAAGATCTGGGCAGTCCAAAGACCGTTTGGCAGACACACATCTTTCCGTGTGTCATTTCGAGTTTTTCCGCGCAAGATTAAAACACGGAAGACGCGGGAAGCTTCATTTGGAGCTTCTTGAAATCAGCCCAAAATGGCTAAAGTGAAGTGGTTTGAGTAGGAAGAATATTCAACCAAAGTTTTTAAAATTGGACCGGACAAGGAACCGTTCTAGAGACCGGTTCCAGGTTGAACAGTCTGACCATCCAATCTAAATGGGCGGCCCATTCTGACAAAAAAAATGGCCAAAACCATTGTTCCCGTCTACAGTTCACTAACCAAATCAACTGTTTTTTGCCAAAAAGTGGTTTTGAGGTAAAATGGAACCGGTCATTGTTTCCTAGTTTTTTCAGTCAAACTGTCTAGTCCGGTCTGATTTTGAAAACATTGTATTCAACAAATTAGATGGCATTCACACAATGACCCATATGACAAACTTTATACTAAAAAATTCCAGTGATTTTCTGATTCTATATTCCATAATGAGCATATGCAACTCGTCTTTTACCAATACAAGGATCCCAAATTAGGGGTGTAGACGAATCAAATTTGAATTGGATCAAGCAATACCTGAATTTGAATCTGATTAGAAAATTCGATATCCAAATTCAATTTGATATCCGACGGATATTGAAAATTAATATTCGAATTCGAATCCAATTAAATATTCGAATATACAATTCAATTTGAATTCGACAAATTAATTATTTTAGGTAATTAATAAATATATAAAATAAATATTTTATTATATAAAGTACATAAATATATAAATTATTTATATAATTTAATTATTATATATATAAATTATATAAGACATTTAAATATTTTATATATTATACATAAGAATTAAATAATTGGTCGAATTCGAATATTTATCTAATCGAATAAGGCCATATCTGAATTTGACCGATTAGATATTCAAATTATCCGAATTTGATTCAATTATGTAAAATCTCGAATTCAAAATCAGATTTTAGAATATTATTGGCACCCTATCCCAAATAAATTAACCAATCTATAAGACTTGCATTAAGTAGGCATCTATTTTTTTAGATGTCCAATTAATGCAAGCCATAGGTCTCATTTGTTTCGCGGTAATAGGGGTTTGGAGCTATTTTGATTGTAACTGTTTAGTTTGGTGGTACCAAAATCTCATTCCCATTCTTAGTGGAATGGCATTTCCCCATTTACCCATTTCCTTGGGAATGAAATCTCATTCCTGCTGAATTCAATTTCCATTTCAATTCTTGTGTGAACCAAACAAAATATGAGAATAGATCATTCTGATTGCAAAGAATTTCGATTCCAATTTTAATTCCAAACCAAATGGACCCTTATAGATGGTTAATGCAAGTAATAGACATCTATTACTTACATACTCATGTAGAGTTCTATCCGTTTGGCAATTGGCATGGATTATTGGAAATGGTAATTTATGACCCAACGCACTCATGAGTGGTCATAACCTACCCAAACTCATTCATATAACCTACCGGGGTTGAGGTGGGTGGAGTCGGCCGACTGGGTGGATTAAGTGAGTTATTGGGTTATGCAGAGGTCAGGTTATCTATTGATCACCTTAATTAAGCAAATTTAAACACGTTTAAGTGGGTCGGGTTGGACCTATGTATATACATAATAAGATGCGCATATGAGGTGAATGGATGTGGGTTGTTCGTCGGTGGATTTTTCTTGAATTGTCACCCGAGTCAATCGAACCCAAAGAATTGCCAATCCTTATGTTTGGTTTGAAGGAAAAAATAGGAAAAAGAAAGAAAAAATTGGGAAATTTATATAAGATTTATAAAGGTTTCTCTAATTTTCCTTTTTTTTTCTCTACTTTTTCCTTCAAAACAAACATAACTTAGGCTCTTAGGCTCTAGCTATTTGGGAAGAATAAATATTGTATGCAAGGTTTTGCGTTCAAGCATTCTTCCCAAACTGAAACCTAATTACTTATTCTTATTGGATGCAATGACATAAAAAATGTGACATTTATAGAAATAGAAAGGACAAGGGTAAAATGAGTTCTTAAATCACAAATCAAATTAAAACTGATGGCAGAATGCTCCTCTAGTGCATTATTGGATTTTACATTGTTGTCAGTGTTGTCAATCGCTACATCTGTTGAGATTTGAATGAAAATCGTATCACCACATATTTGAAATTTATCAATCATGTCATGTGTATTTATCCATACTATATAAACGAGATCTTTAACTTGATTATACTTTAAATTATAAAAATTAAGGGTCTGTTTGATCTATAGTTGGAATTCGAATTGAAATCGAAATGGTCCATTACCACAATCTGTTTGGTTCAAATAGGAATGAGAATGTGAATTAAAATCAGCAGGAATGGGATTTTATTCTCAAGGGAGGGGCAGGGAATGGTCATTCCCTCAAAAGGGGGAATGCCATTCCAGTAGGAATGGGAATGGGATTCTGATACCGCCCAACCAAACAGTTGGAATTGGAATAGCCAATTCCGATTTCGATTCCAAACCCCTATTCCCGCAAACCAAACAGGACCTAAATTTGATTATTTAAGATTAAATTACATATTTACTAGGGATGACAATTTTTCCCATCCTAGCCAATTACCCGACCTCCCTAACACGATGGGATGGGATTGCTTTGGCGGGATGGGGACGGGGACTGGGATTAATAGGGATCCCTGACTAGGGTTGGGGTCGGGGATTAATAGAGATCCCCACCCCACCCTGACTCCAATTATATATATTAAATATATATTATTTTATATATATGATATTATTTATATCAAAATATATTTTAAATATTATTTATATTTCAAAATTTTCTTTTATTTTAAGTAAAGTTATATTTAAAAATTACTTTTAATTAATAAATTTTGGGGATTCAAGTCCCATGAAAAACCTATCTCCATTGGGGATCGGGGGTGGAGGATGACTGTAATCCTTGCATCCCTGGTAGGGATCGGGATCAGGGATGGGGATTAATTTCAAAATTAGGGTTAGGAGCACAGAATATGATCCCCACCCCAAACCCACCCCATTGCCATTCCAAATCTTTACTTATTACAAAAAAAAAAAAAAAAAAAAAAAAAAAACTTATATCTTTATTCTTTACTTGTACACATTTTCTATATATATATTAAAACAAAGCAGTCAAGAAATTTTCTCCTTTTTTTGAATTTCTTGTTTTTTCATCCCATGTCATTTTTTAAACAACCAATGAGATGCACTTTTCCAATAACATCAATAATCTCTTCTCCTAAAATTACTCCTAAACTACCTCCCCCACTTTCTCCAAAATTATCTCTAATTTACTAGATAGTTTCTCTCCTAAATTATCTCTAATTCCTATTTATCCTCTTCCCTACTTTTTATCTATATCTATCTAAAGAAAGTTTGGATTAAAAATTTAAGAATTATTTAAATATTCTAACAAAATTACATAATAATTTTAAAATATTTATTAAAAAAATAAAAATAATTTTATATTTTTACAAAATATATCACGAAATTATATACTAACAATTTAAATTATATTTTTTTAGATTATCAATTTAACTAATTTAATTTTTTTCTGGATTATCAATTTAAATAAATAAATGTTTATCATAACTATATTTTAAATACTTAAAATAATGAAATTATGTAATAAATTTAAAAAAAAATCTTCAAAGTAGAAAAATAATTATAACATAATATTTAAATTAATAATAATTTAATATATTACAAAATTAATAATGAAATTATGTAATAATAGTATAAATTAAGATTTTATAGATAATTAAATTCAATAAATATTTAATATTTTACATATTATTTAAGTATTTAAATAAATAAATATTTTAAATAATAAAATACTTAACATAACTAGGTTTTAAATAATTAAAATAAAAATTTATGTAATAAATTTTAAAAAATCTAAAAAGTAGAAAAATAATTATAACATAATATTGAAATTAATAATAATTTAATATTTTTACATAATATTGTAAATAATTAATTTCACTTATACCAAGAAATATTTTGAAAAATAACTTTCAAAAAAGTTAATATTTATTAATAATAATTTTAAACTCCTAATCTGAATTTATTACATAATTATTTATACTAAAATTAATATTTATTATCTTTTGTGATATATGTATTTTCAATGATTATGTATAAATTTATTTTGTTTTATTATTTAATAGAAAATTTTCAATAATTATTGGAGATTAAATTACGATTATTAAATTTTTAAATTTAATTTATTGTACGTATTGTATTCATTCTATTTTTGTTATAAGTTATTGATTAATATTTATTAGAGATTAAACTATTATTTGAGATTTTACTATTTATTGAATAAGTTATTATATTTTTAGTACTTATTGTATTGTTTTAATTTTTGTAATTATTATATTTTTTATTATCAATATATTTTCAACAATTGTGTATTTTTGCTATAAATTTTCAACAATTATTGGAGATTAAACTATTGTTATTTATGAGAGATAAGACTATTAATTTAGCTGAAATAATGAGTGTTCATGAGTTGGTTCAGCTTAGTTGTAGGTTATTTGGCCAACCAAATTGACCTGGTCAAGTTAAGGAGTTGGTTAACTAAAGCCAACTAACCTTTTGTGAGAATCGACCCACTCAAGTTGTATCGGTTTGGTCAGTCTGTTCAAAAGATTTACACTTAGATTTTTAATGAAATTTTAAAAATTATAGTGCAATTATTAAAATAAATAAATTTAAAAATTTGATTTATGTTATAAAACATTTTAAACTAAGAAATATGGGAAAATTCCCACTTTTCCATATTAAAAATTATATTTAAAATATAAAATATTAATATATATTCATGGTTAGGTTATTCGATTTTGGTCAGTTTACAAATGGCCAAAGTGAAACTGATCCAACTTGGTCGAATTGGAAAATTTTTGAACCAAATCCAACCTAAAATACTAGAAAATCGACCAACTCGGGTTGAGTTAATCAGGTTGGTCAGTTTCATCAGTTTGATAAATAAACCTAACTAAAATTAATTATTGTTATTTTTGTATTATAAAAATTTATTAAAATTAGTATATAAAATACAAATAATTATTAATGATTTAAAAAGTTGAAAATATAAAACAATTGTATATTTCTATGTGTTTCTATTTGGGTCAATTATTAGAACACACTTTTAGGGATGACAATTTTCCCCATCCCTGACGGGGACCTGACTTCCCCTACCCGATGGGGTTGGGGATGGGGATTGTTTTGGCGGGGTGAGGACGGGGATTAATAGGAATCCAGTCGAGGTCGGGGTCAGGGATGGGGATTGAGGTCCCAGCCCCGCCCTGACCCTGATAATATATATATTAAAAAACTATTATCTAAAAACATTTTGGGGATTCGGGTCCCCACGGGAAACCCATCCCTGTCGGGGATCGGGGATCGGGTTAATTTTAGAATCGGGGTTAGGGATAGGGAATATGATCCCCACCCCGTTGCCATTCCTACATACCTTATAGTTTTACATATTTACTTAAACCTACCTTACAGTTTTCATTTAACTAAAACATCCCATATATTTTACAACTTATTTACTTAATCAACCCTTCATTAAGAAGTGTTTGTTTGTCGTTAGGTCCATAATTTTTTATTCCAAAAATACCCTTAATTTTTTTTTGTAAAAAAAAAACAAAATTGACAAAATATAGCCAATAGAGTGGTTGCTTGTGTCTTATTAAGGGCAAAAATGGTATTTTTTATTTTATTTTGATTAAATTTATTTAAATGAACATTAGGGTCAATATTGTCATTTTCCACTATCATCTAATGGAAGATTGATTAAATCCATTGCAAATTATAAGTAGTGTTTTAGTAAAATGGTAACCATATGGTAGATTTTACTAAATCCATAAAAATATAAAGGGTATTTTATTATATGACCCTTTCGTTTATTTAGCTTTCTCTTAATAAATCTCATGCATCGCATGGATCCCCGCTAGTACTATATTATAAAGCAATTAGGTGTCATGTCAGCAGACCTCTCCTTCTCCCATTCCCCCTTCTCTCTACTCTCCTTAAACCTCTCTCATTTCTCGCTTATCCCTTTTTCCAGCTCTCATTCACACACACACAACTCTCTCTCTCTCTCTCTCTCTCTCTCTCTCTTTCTTTCTCTCCTTCCCTTCTCCTACCCAAGCCTCCCAATAGGTCACAATAGGCCATGTGGCAAGAAAGGTACTAATGTAACCTATTAGGAAACTAAATCGAAAGGGTCATAATGGTTTTAAAACATACCAAAACAACTTTTCTCCATCTTTTCTTCCATACATCTCCTCCCTCCTTTCCACTACGCAATGAATTCTACCCACAGTTCTTCCGTTCCAATCACAACGACCGTAGATCAAGCAAGCTCTCAGTCACTGGTCAAGTAGTAGTTCTGCTTTGTTTTTGGCACAATTGGAGCGCTAGATTAAGCAAACTTATTTTGAAGGGTGGTTTTATCAAGTAAATCTTTTGTTAATGCACAGTGCTCCGCTCTGTAGTTTTAGTATAGTAATTAATATTTTTGGTTATTAATATTTCTATTAATTAAAAATATTTTTGGTACGTAATTAATAATTTTAGTTATTTAGTTCTTTTTAGTTATTTTTTTAATATTATTAGTTATTAAATATTATTTTCAATAATTCATATGTTCAATGATATAGTTATATAATATTAATTACTGAAAGCATTGTTACCAAGAAAACGACTGAAAACATTAATTAGTTATTTTCAGTATTTTAATATTTTTTAGTTATTTTCAGTAATTAACATTTTTTATTTTCAGAATTTTAAAAATTATTGAAAATATCTTTTATTAATATTTTTCTTATTAAAATTCTGTATCACCTCTAGGGCTGTAACCGGCTAGAACCAGCTGGAACCAAAACCAGCCCAACATGAAATGTTGAGGACCCGGACTCGATAGGTCTGTAATTTTTGGACCCAGAATCGAATTGATCAGTTCTCGAGACAATCGGGTCTGCACGATAGACCCAATTATAATAAATTTAAAATAAATATTTATGTTTAATATATATTAAATATTCTATATACAGTTTATTTAATTAATATATACATTAATATGTATATATAGCAAGTCGGGTCTGAATCAGTTAAGGACTAGGTGGAACCGACTCCAAACTGATAATAATCGGGACCTATATTAGGACCTGGAACCCGACCCGTCAGTTCAAGTTCCTGGAACCAGAACTTGCACAATCGATTCGGGCCCATCGAGTTCGTCAAGTCGGACCTGACCCATTGATAGCCCTACTTGCCTCCCAATTATGTTCTCTAACAATCCACTCTTTCCACGTTAGACACTATTTCATTCCTACTAGTGTCATTCCACCAGGATACTTATCTGGCTTGAGACGTTTAAAAGCCCTATACATTATTAATTTAAAATCCACTAATCCATTTAAAAATAATAAAATTTTACTAAATAAAAGTTAAAATAATTTAATAAAAAATAAAAACTAATACAATTAGGAATGTCACAATGCCACTGGCGTGCAACTTGGGTGGGTTGGGTTGGATGGAAGGTCAATTCAACCCCAATTCTAACTTTCAAACCTCAGGCTTAGGTTTTAGCCCGAGTTACCAACTCAGACCCAACTCGAGCTTAACCCAACATCGTGGGTTTCAACATATTGAGCTTTGTAGCCCAGTTTTCAAGTAGAATAAATTGATAATATGTAGATATGTATATGATAAAATGTTGGACGTGCTTATATTAGATCAACTTAGGCTTGGGCTACTAAAGGCTTCAACCCAAACCCAACCTAAGTTTAAATTAGGCTTGAAATGTTTTGGCCCAAACTCAACTTGATGTTTGAAAACTCAAGTCCAACCTATACAAAAGATCACCCAAATTTTACCTCAATTCAATCCTTTTACTACAAAATCCGTGCATCACACGGATCTCCGCCAGAAATTATATAGACAGAGAGATGTATCTGCTAATGGTAGTGAAGTGAAGAAAGAGACGTGGAGTTTCGATGGATTCGGGAATCCATAGATGTGAATTTGGCGTATGGCCTATTAAATGAAAATATTGTTGTTAAGCTTGACGTTCCGTGAAAAACGTTTCGAGGACAAAAGAGACGCGGCCGTCACGTGGGAAAGAAGACATTGTCTTCTTCTGCGATACATTGGCATTGTACAGTTGTACTACTATTACAAGATGCATGAACTTCACCTTTTTCCTGGGAGCAAAAGTCGAAGATGGAATATAACGTGATCACAATGCTTGAGGAGTCGCTGTTGGTGGCACCGTGGCAGCTTTGCAACAGTGGAGCACAGAGAGCTCCCTTTCCCATATCAAACCCTACCCACCTACACCTTTTCTTCATTCGTATTATTGATTATTGATGCAAGTAGCTAGCCAATAGTAGGATGTAGGATGGACCAGAAAAGGTGGTTTG
The DNA here is from genome assembly GCF_055504915.1 of Nelumbo nucifera. Classification (NCBI taxonomy): domain Eukaryota; kingdom Viridiplantae; phylum Streptophyta; class Magnoliopsida; order Proteales; family Nelumbonaceae; genus Nelumbo; species Nelumbo nucifera. The sequence continues at coordinate 106,102,698 of NC_142649.1, read as the reverse complement.
CCCTTCTCCAGTACCAGTACCATTTACCATCATCATTTGATGGATTCAAAATTCAAATTTCCTATATACGTACCTACCCACAAAGGTCAGAAACCGTTCTCACGATCCCTTTTGTGTTTCTTTCTTTATCTTGCTTCACCGGTTGAAATTTGAAAGGGAAAGGGAGGATTGGGAGGAAATTTTAATAAAGGGAAGCTTCCATTCCATATATTCTTATATGCTCACTCTTCATCCTTTTGTTTAAACTAAACAAAGATGGTGTTTCCTTTAATTAGATTTCATTTGTCTTGTGGAGTGATTTTATCTTAGGGTACTGCAATCGAGTCAAGCAGAGCCCAACTTTTATATGTCTTGATTCGGTTTGAATAAAATATTGTTAGATTCAAGTTCAACTTCGAGTTTGATTCAAACTCTATTTCCTAATTTAAGTTTAATTCGACTAAATATTTGATGACTTTGAATTCAAATCAAAAGCTCAAAAATGAATATGTGTTTGTATTTTATAAATATACATGATATATTTTTTATAATATATAATATATTCTTATATTATATATAAAATATAAAAACATATTATAAATTTTATTTTCATATACATTAAAATTCAACTAGATTCAAATTGGATTCGAATTGGAACCCAAACTATTCAATTAGAGTTGGATTCGATTGCAGCCATACTTTACTTATATGAATCGCATACCTTTCTTTCTACAATTTCAAATTAATTGATCGGCCTCAATTAATGTCTTGTATATCCCAATTATTGTGTTCAATCAAACTAAGGAGTAGAGAGTTAGAGACACATTGGAGCCCTTCAGTTCAGCGGCTTGGCCTCGTGATAGACATAAATGAAATAGCCTTCAAATAATTTTTTTCTAAGTGTTTGGTACATATTGTAACGTTTATCTACCGTTTAGTTTCAATGCTTTACCGCAATTGGGCATGGTGTTCGGTACAAGTATTATACGCTGAATAGGTATTGCACTTTAAATCAAAAGTTCTGTAGCAATCACAATAATACAAATCAAAAAAGCATAATCACCTTTTTCACTTAAGACAAAATCTTGAGTCTTCACGAAAATTTTAAGTCTAACATCACTGCATAAACGGACATAATATCAAACACCCTCTGGTTGTAGTTGTAGTCATGGAGACCCCATTCGGATTGCATAGAAATCTTCTGTTATATGGATTGCTTCTCAGTCGTTCTTCTACGCATTGTTTTCCATCCTAGTCCCACATTCAAGCTCTTTGTGAATAAACTCAAATCGAAGGTATTATCTTGATGGGTAAAGCCATGAGTCGCTTTTAGACAGTTGGGACTCAATTCAGTCAATGAGCTATGTATGTGATTGCAGATTGTAGATTGTCTAGGAGAATGAATCGGTCAGGGGTCTGGTTCCTGAGTCGAACGATTAGTCCATTCTGACAAAAAATAATAAAAAAAAAAATGGTCAAAACCGTTGAATGTTTGGAACGGTTTAACTATTCAAATCAGTGGTTTATTGACCAAATTAACATTTTTTGTAAATATCTGGTTTTGGGGAAAACCGGAAACGGTAAAACAGAACCGATCACCTAATCATTCTCGGTTTTTCTGGTCCGACCATCCGGTCCGATTGGGTCTTGAAACCATGTTGTCTCGTGCACACAATTAATAATTGCTCACATTTTGTTCGATGCAATTCCTTTTCAGATGTTAAAAATCGACGTCAATTCGTAGTTGTAGCACGTGAACCTAATCTCTTTACATTTTTTACCAAAAATAATGAGAAAGAAAAAAAGAATATCTTTACTATTGAGTTATTGGCTGGCTACTTATATAACCATGCCAACCACCTAAATGCATGTGATTTGCTTGATTTTCTCTCTAATTTTTTTATCTGATTGGGAGTGATTTATAGATTAAAAAAAAGTAAAGGTCAGTTTGGTTTGTAGTTAAAATTGGAATAGAGTTCTCTTAAAATTGGAATCAGAAATGATACATTCTTTTTGGCTGTTTGGTTCAGATAAGAATCAGAATTAGAATCAACTGGAATGGATTTTTATTCTTAAATGAGGAAAGGGAATGCAAATTCCCTCATAATCATATAAACTAATGAATGAATGTCATTCCACTAAATATAAGTATAGGATTCTAATTCCACCCAACCAAATGGATCCTGAGAAAGGATGGGATGGGATGGGATGGGATGAGAAAGGATGTGATGGGAAGAGAAAATTTTTTTTCTCAATTCTTTCACCTGTGTTTGGTTGCTGAGACCAGTAATCCTGCTAAATTTGTTTTCCAATGTTTGATTGATGAGAAAATTTTACAAGATTGTTGGATCTATCCCAATTTGACAAATCCATGTATTCTTACAATACTTGTTTTGAGGACGACGTGGCACAATAGTATTTGAACAATGAAACATGTGATGTTGAAGAAACCAAAATCTTGGTTTCTAGAGAAGAAAGTATACATATTTCCTGCTCTTCTCGGTTTCATTTCGAATTATTGGCACCTTAACCTATCATTCTTATCAAAATACTACAGCTAAAAACCAGAAAATTAATATCTCAAGATGCCTGTAACAATTAAAAACTATCTTACAGTTCCACAAAGAAAACTAGAAAAACCAGAAAATTAATATGGTAGAAGAAATTATGCCTAAACAAAGAATATTGTAAAAATTGGGTCAAACAAATACAATAAGGAAAAGAATCAGCAAAATACGTATTAGTGTTTAATAGAAAAATAAGAAACAGAGCAATAATAAACATCATTAACAGAGTAAGAGTCAATAGAAAAAAAAAATTAACTGTTGTAACCTTCAGTAGCTCAAAAAAAAAGGAAAAACCTGAGATGACTTGAAACAGAGCAATAATAAACATCAAACATCAAACTGGAAGATCTAGTTCCCAACAACAAAAAAACGGAAGATCTGTTTCCCAACATAACACCAGAGAGTTCCCAACTACAAAAAATATCATATATGATGAGTTCCAACGTTAAAATGAGAGATTTGGTGCTGAGATCTGGAACGATGGTGAGATGGCACCGGAGATGCCAAATATGGTGCTGGGATCTGAAGGGGGAACTCGCTCAATGAAAGAAGACAACGATGAGACGAAGGGGGAACTCATAAAATGAACGAAGACAAAAACAATACAAAAAAGAACGAAAATCTCAAAGGGATGCCAGATTTAAGCCAACCTTTGAAAGAAATCGTTGGAGATGGCGTCGGAGAGATACTGTTGGACGATGTGTAGGAAGAACACGACTATCTTCAAAGTGCTCTCGATAATATTTTTTCACAAATGGCCAAATTTTCTTTTCCCACCGGGGTCTCACCATTTTGGTGCAACCCCACTAGACCTGTTCATGGATCGGACTGGGCTTTTCACTCTGTATTAACAAATTTTTCTAAGGTCCGAGCCCAACCCGACCATCGGGCCTACAACTTGGGCCCGAGCCCGACCCTCATAAAAAGCCCGAAGCCCGGGCCTGGGCCCGAACCCGAAATTTAGCCCATACTGTTACTACTGCTGAAGCAACTGAATAGAGAGAGAGAGAGAGAGAAATTATAAAGAAAATAATAAAAATGTATATATTAAATTATAAATATATATTTTAATAAATATTATATTATTTATATATTTTATATAATATTTAAAATACATATTATATTATTTATAAAAATATATAATATTGAGCCGGGCCGGGCATTTTTGACAAATCCCAAGCCCGGCCTGAAACACGGTCGGGCTTACTGTGTTAGGCCTGAGGTTAGGCTCGTGGGCCTAATTACATGACCAAGCCCAACCGGGGTGCGGGCTGGGCCATCAGGCTACCCGACCCATGAACAGGTCTAAACCCCACGTATCGATATTTGGGAACCCGCATTCCACCTCTTTCTCTCTCAATTCCAGCTTTTCTTTCAAAACAAACACATGAAAAATGAAATATTCTTTAAAGATGATTCCCATCCCATCTTTTTCTTAACAACCAAACAGACGATAAATTGAAATCGTGTGAAGTGATTGGGTATTTAAGTTGGACCACAGGCGAGGGAAGTCCACGCATCAAAACTTATGTACTCCATTCAGGCTTTTCCATCCCACTAATTATACACCATGCGGCGGAACGGGATCTACTCTTCACACGGGGGCATAACATATAAGTAAGGAGATGTTCCCAATGTATGATACGATATGCGTGTGAGGCGCCCTGTGTGAAGAGAAGATCCGGTCTCTCACGCGGCACTACGTAATTGCTCTTTTGGAGATGAAGCTTATTCTCCTCGTCGAATTTGAAACCACACGTGTCTGGTGATGGAAACCATGGACATGATTGACTTTATGTCAGCCTTTTGGTAGTAGCTACTAGCTAATTAGCTACCGATCCCGTCCGATCCGGTCCGGTCCTTCTTCGTACCTCTCTCCCTACCTCTTTGACCACAACTTGTCTTTTGGGGTGCCGACGCTGCTCACTACTCATTCATACTTTAGTCACACACTCACACCCTCACCCAACCTTTCACCCCGTCGCCCCCCGCTGGGAACGTTCCCAGCTCCCTCCACCCTTCTACTCCCGTGTTTGTTTTATTATAAGAATTCATTTAGTAAATTATTGAGTTATTTCTCAACCAAGTTGCGCCGGCCAATTTTCCGGTTTCGGTTTCAAACTTGATAGAAAGAAAAGTGATTGAGTTCGAGGTTGAGCCTTTGAGGACGACACCACCTTGGCCCCCCAATTCCATCCAAACAAAACGCAATCAACCGAATTAGAAAGAAAAAAAAAAAGGAAAAGACAGCGTAGATAGGTGTTGTGGCTAAGTCTTAAGTTCGAATCCCGAAATCACTATTACTTGGCCCCTTTTAAAAAATAAGTATTAAATTTTCAATTGGATAATAAATAAATTAATAAAATTTCTCTATCCATTAGAGAATAAAATAATGATAAAGTACTGATGCACTATCATCGAAATTTGGACCTTATGGACCCCAACTGATGTCATCACTCATTCGCCTTCCCATATGCAACCATTACTGGTCCATCGTGGGTTACTGGTACGAGAAGGTGATCGCCATATGTGCAACTCAACAGTCAACACCAACTCTGGTGACATCTTTATCACATAATCTCGTTGATGAAGGGACAAAGTTCGCATTAGATGGTTGAGATCGATTAATACCTAGACTAATCTGAGTTGTGGGCCTCTTACTTTGTCTGGCATTCACTCATATATTCCGAGACTGAAATTAGGTTTTAAGAGCCTAAACTCTAGGATTAGATCATCATCTGAGACAAAATTTGGCAGTTTATTAATTCTTTATCTTATGGGCTATCGAACAGAGTAAGCCCTCCCTAACTAAACCCTAGGTTCCTAATTTCCTATCCCAAGCTAGCTGGCACCTGCACCTTCAGGCTGATAATTCTTTATCGGTATTTGTAAGTTTATCAAATACCTATGCCGCTAGTGCTAAATGCTAAACCATAGAACGGAGTGAATATCAGACAGAGACGGTTTTATCACTCGTGAATCGTAATGACCAAACAGCTGTTTTCATTTAAAAAAATGCTCTTCTTTCGATGACGCCTATGCAAAAGCCTACCGAAGAAGCCACTTGGCAGCAAATCAAAAAAAGGGGGAGTATACTGACTACAGTGTCTACGAGACTACGACGTACATAACATTGTCTCTGTACAAAATATCATTACACGCAGTCAAGCTCCAATCACGCGTTCTTGGACCCCCTTGCAGGCGCCTTCCCTTGATCACCACGTCACTAGGACCCGAACACCCTGACAGCCTGTCACTGCTCCCACAGAATTTGATACCCAATCAGTCAAAAACACGTGGCGCTCTTCTGACGCGAAACCCACCCCTTCTACAGTTGTCCCTCCTCATCCTCCCCCTTCCTGCCTTCCTCTCCCAGCGGCCAGCGATATAAATATACGTATTTCTCTCGACTCTTGATATCTCACACCAACTTAACAAACAGTCCCCCTGCATCATCACCTTTCCTCTCGACAGTCGACATAATCGATAGACTCGATACCTTTGTGTTCCATATCCAATGGCGCCCATTCACAACTTTGTCCTTGTGAGCTGTCTTCTCCTGCTCTCCTCCTTCGTAAACCCCTCCACCGCGACCTCGAGGATGCTGGCTCTTGTTCAACAGCAGCCGCTGGTTCTCAAGTATCACAACGGCGTTCTTCTGAAAGGCAATTTCACGGTGAACATTATCTGGTACGGTAAGTTCTCCCCGGTCCAGCGCTCCATACTCGTCGACTTTTTTCAATCCCTGAACGCCCCTCGGCTTCGTGCTGCTCCCTCCGTCTCGTCGTGGTGGGGAATTACTGACAAGTACAAAGTGGGTTCTAGCAAACTCATCTTAGGGAGGCAAATCCTGGACGAGGAATGCTCTCTGGGGAAGTCTCTCAAGACCTCTCACATCGTTGCTTTGGCTGCCAAAGGAGACCACAAGAACGCGATCAACGTGGTCTTCACGGCCAAAGATATTGTTGTAGATGGATTTTGTATGAGCCGTTGCGGCACCCACGGTTCTGCTTTGGGAACTGCGGGAACAAAGAAGAGTAAGTTCGCCTACGTGTGGGTCGGTAACTCGGAGACTCAATGCCCCGGCCAGTGCTCCTGGCCCTTCCATCAACCGATTTACGGTCCACAGACACCGCCGTTGGTGCCTCCGAACGGCGATGTCGGGGTCGACGGCATGATTATTAACCTGGCGACGGTGCTGGCAGGGACGGTGACCAATCCATTCAACAGCGGTTTCTTTCAGGGGCCACCGAGCGCGCCATTAGAGGCCGTGTCAGCTTGTACTGGTATTTTCGGAAAGGGAGCTTACCCGGGTTACCCAGGTGAGGTATTGGTGGATAAGACCACGGGGGCTAGCTACAATGCGCACGGCGTCAACGGACGGAAGTACCTGCTCCCAGCCATGTGGGACCCAAAAACATCTGCGTGCGCAACGCTTGTGTGAAGTTAGGAAGGCGTATGTGGTGGGTTGGTTGAATCTATACGTATGTAGATACACGGTTGCAGATAGTATATGTAATTATGTATACGGAATGGAACTTGTCATTTTGCTCTGCCCTTGTACAATTTTCCTGTTTTACTTTACTTTCCTTTACATAAGGAAGAAAAAAAGGTGAATATATATATATATATATATATAATAAATTAATTAATGAAGGAGCTATTACCAAAAAAACAAATATTAATCAATGGAGCAATAAAATTACTTGGATTCGTTTATTCTCTTTTTTGACAAAGAAAATAATGATGGAAGGAACAAAAATAACAAATAAAATAATAATGAGGTATAGGGTGGTTTTGGCTTTCATAGATTTCTGACTCCATGAGCGTCACCATCAGATTGCCTCATGGTTTGAGGGTTTGCAATGTTTTGAGTGGTTGCAATCTCATCTGAGGAGCTGAGAAAGCAGCTCCTAGTCTAATGGAGGCATCCATTGATTTTGTGAAAAAACATCAGATTTTACTAATTTTCTCTCTCATTGAATGAAGATGAGCAAGCTGAAGCTCCATGACAATTGTCACTTTATTCAATCGTGGGCTTTGGCCCAGGGTGGGATTATAGCCCAATGACATAATACCCTGTCAATATGACAAAATGCTTTTTCTTTTAATTTTAAAAGAACATGTTGTGAGAAACAATTAGATGATTTTGATTTATTTTTAGAACTGAAAACAAGAAAAACAATTCACGAAGAACAACCCCTAAATCAATAAAGATTCGTTTATTCAATGTATTGTCCACCTGAAAGGACATGTTTTATCGACTGAAATTAAATAATCTCCTGAAGACATTGTAATTAATACTGATTAGTTCACTATTGATCTCTACAAAGAAAAAACTAGATCTTAGAAAAATACGCATACGCATGGACCAAATGGGAGTCAGCTAGCTACCGTTAGGTCTCTCAGTCACTGGACAAATGAGAATAGGCATAGTCGTTCTAATTTATATATTTGGAGAGCTATATACGACAGTGGAATGGGTTTTGAACTTGTGGTCTTCGACAGAGGGCAGGGCCCACGGGGCTGGCCCGTGAATGACCTTCTATGTTCTGGGTTGTTCTGTCTGTATCCTTTCTAGAATAAGAATATGAAGGTGCTTCATGAAGTGGAGTGGATTGGATGCTTGGACGATAAGCTTCTGACAAGGAAAGAGAAAATTGCAAAATGATGAGCTACAGGGTAAAGAGTAATGGCCACAAACAAACAGCCAAGGGTCCCATGCAAATTAAAAAACATGGTTTAGCACCTTATTTTGATGTTTTTGTTGTTCCCAAGGGTTAGTTTGAAAATAGTATAAATATGCAAAGTGCCAACCAGCTGACCGGTAAGGTTTCCTGCTGTGTTGGGGAATGGGTTAGCTCTATCGTGTAGCCCTTCGGAATATATAAAAAAAGAAATAGTATATATTACAAATATATACAGTATAAATATATAAAAATTAATAACAAAATACGAGATTTTACAATCTACATATTTATATCTACACTCAATTTAGAAAGAGTGCAAATAAAAATATATACAGTACAAATATAAGGTTTAAAGATACTGTATACAATGTTTTGCCATAAACATATTTGTATTAGCATTCTACCCACACTGAGTCTAAGCTTTTCATGTTCAAATAGAACATAGAAGATACTACTTTTTTAGGAGTAGCCCATGTTTAGACTTTCATAATAATAATAATAATAATAAATGTGTCACTTTTTATTAATATGAAAATTAATTAATAAATTATATTAATTGAAATTTTATTTTTAATCAATAGTAAAATAATTTTTTTAGTTAAAGTTATTATTTAACTTGAATTGATAATATTATAATTTTTAGTTAACTTATTAATTAATATATCATATTAATTGAATTTTATTTATATGATAATTTATTAGTTAATTGTATGTTTAATTTGATCTTAAATCTTTTTTTTTATTTGCTACAAACATTTGAATGAATGTAAAACCTTCTATAACTTCTATTAAAAGATTTAGAAACGTCTTACTACTTTTATCATATTGGTAAATTGGTTATCAGTTTTTAGATATCATTCCTTATGAGCTATGATAGATATGCCATGTTTTCAAAACCGAACCAGATCGGATAGTCGGACCAAAAAAAATCGAGAACCGATTAGGTAATCGGTTTCATTTTACCCTAAAACTGCTTTTTACCAAAAAAAAACCATTGATTTGATCAACAACCCACTAACCCGGGCAATCAAAATATCGACCCAGACAACAATTTTTTGCCTTTTTTATTTTTTTAAGTCAGAACAAGCTATTCGTTCGAACCTAACGGTCGGACCATTCGCCCCAATAACCAGTCCCCAAAATGGTTCCCTTTCCAATCCGGTTTTAAAAACCTTGAGATATGTTGGTGATGAATATTTGTTAATACTTTAGTAGGATAGAAGTGAGGAGAAGAGAAAATATAGGACTCAATGGCTCCATTTAGGACTGTCAATGGTATTCGAAAATCTGATTTCAAATTTGAGATTCAACATAATCGAATCGAATTCGAATATCTAATTGGTCGAATTCAGATATCCTATTCATACCAAATAACTAATCAGATTTGAATTCGGATATGACCTTATTCGATTCGATAAACATATGAATTCGATCGATTATTTAACTCTTATATATAATATATAAATTTTTTAAATGTTTTATATAATCTATATATATATATAATAACTAAATTATATAAATAATTTATATACTTTATATAAATAAAATATTTATTTTATATATTTATTAATTATCTAAAATAAATTAATTAATCAAATTCGAATTCGAATTGAATATTTGAATATTTAATCAGATTCAAATTTGAATATTAATTTTTGATATCCTTTGGATATCGAATTTTTTAATTGGATCCAAATTTGGATATTGCCTGATCCAATTCGAATTAGATCCATTTACACCCCTAGCTCCATTTGGTTTGTGAGGTGGTAAGGAAAAATATGTAATATTCTTCCCTTTCCATGTTTGGTTTGTGGAATGTCATAAGATGGGATGGAAAAAAAAGTTGGGATTCTAATTGGGATGTAGAATCTCACCATTTTGGTGGAAACTAGTGGGAATGCAGGGAGAAACTTGCTTAACAAAAATAAAGACCTTCATTGTAGTATTTCTAAGAATTAATATAAGATCATGACGTATAAATAAATTATTAATTACTTAATAATTAAACATCTTCATTGAAGTATTTCTAAGAGCTAATATCATATCCATGGCCTATAAATAAATTATTAATTAGTTAATAACATAATTTAATTACAAATAATTAATGAATAAAAATATTAATCAATTAAACATAATTTAATAATTAATTATTTTTCAGAATAAAATATTCAAAATTTTCATTAAGTCATAATTAATAGTTAAATAAAATATTAACTAATACAATTTAAATATTAATTAATGTTAATAATTAATTAAAAAACTAATATCAAATTAATAAGTAATAATAAAATCATAAATAAATTATTAATTAATACATAATTAACAATAAAATAGTTATTAATAAATTAACTAATTAGTGAAAAATAATTTATTAATTTATTAATAATTAATACATTAATTAAGTCATAGGTAATAATAATAATAATAATAATAATAATAATAAAACATATTAAAATGTTTTATTAACCTAATAAAAATTAAAATTTTAATTACTAATAATAATTAATTAATAAATAAATAATGTAAAATAAATTATTAATTAATCCATAATAAATTTTAATAAAATAAAATTTGAAATCTTAATTCTTAATTAATAATTAATTAATATTAAAATATAGAATAATAAAAATATTACTAATTACTTAATTAATTAATTAATAATATTACTAGGGTTGATTTTCACACTATTTTCCCTTTTGCAACTAAATAATAGAATGTGAAAAAATTTCACCATTTTTCCTTTCTCAGCCCATCCCACCTTCCAACAAACTAAACACAACCTAAGGGAGAGACTTTGAGTGGAGACTTTTAAGGAGACAATAATTTGAAGTGCTGGCAAGGTATTATGGTGAGAAAACATTAGCTACGAGAAGTGTCGTACAACAACTCAGGGATCCTCTAGTGTAGGGATGCAAACGAATTGGATCGGATTTGAATCAGGGTATATTCAAATTTGACCCGACATTGTTCATGTTAGATCTGATCCGATCCGAAGATCCAATCAGATTTGATTTTAATTTGAATCCTATCAGTAAGTCAGATCATTGGATCTGATTCAATCCGACCCGTTTTCTTTAAAAATTAATAAATTATTAAAAGAAAAATAAAATATACTAATTTAAATAAAATACAAATATTTTTTTAATGATTTTCATCAAATTATTTTCCATCATATATATACATGTTTTTTATAAAAAAGTAAATAATATAACATAATTATAAAAATATATTTATAAATAAATAACATATATATGTATTATATATATATATATATATATATATTTATATTTATAAATATATAATGTATCAGATCAGATCTTCTCAAATCAAATAGCGGGTGATCTGAATCCGATCCAAAGATCTAAACAGGAGTGATCCGAATTCAACCAAATAAAATCGAATCTTGGATCGGATCAGATCATGATCTGACCCATTTTGCACCCCTACTCTAGTGAAATGCCAACATGCCACTATTTGAAATAAAAAACAACTGATGTGATTGTATTGAATTTATTTTAAATGGCGGTGTGTTTGTTTTTCAATCAGTGTCAATGAATTGTTTTGTAACCATGGTTGTAGGTAATGTGATCTCGTTTATGGCTTAGTGGCATTTCAACTACTTCACAAACACATACACAATAAAAAAGCAAAACTTAATCTCAATTTAGATAATTGCTCTGAAACAATAGACAGGGAATGCCGACAGACAACTATGTTTTATAATAATAATCCCTTCGTCTTTTATACTTAAATTTAAATAATTCCTCTCAACGAGCTTTCTTTCCCCAAAGGCTTAGGTGATGCATTCAGCTCCTAGACACAAGATTTGAGTTGATTGAATTGAAAATCATGTTGTTTCTAATTTTCCAAATCAACCATAGCAAAAGAGCTGAATATTCTAATAAGTTGAAATGTTGAATATGGGGAGCTTGCAAAGTCCCATTTAGGGTCAACCTATATCCGAACCATATGAGCTTCTTTTCCTTGCCTAATCACAAGAAAAAGAGATAGAGAATCACAAGTAATTTCTTCCTGGGCACAAGTCACGAGTCACGACTAATAGCACCTCTATGATCGAGCTATTCGGTGTCCTAGCATACAGGTATGTTCAAAGCTCAACGGTTGCATAGCATAGTCATCATCGACATAATCCCCCTTTGGCACTTAAGTGCAATGAGAGTTGCGTATCGGCCTGTATTGATATTTTTTTCAGTATTTTATTTATATATTTTTTTTCAAAATCAATTCAGAAGGGTCGGTTTAAGTCCCAATTATCATCTGAACCATGACCTGATCCGATACACTCCCTGTAGGGACATATTAGAAAGACCCTAATACGATACATATTGATCGATACGGGCCGATACATAGTGATATTTTGAGCCTTGATCATAACCATGTGCAATGAGGTCATGATGTAATATCATTGATCTTGATGAAACCATCAATTGGCCTATACTTGACATTTATATCACAAAAGATTTATCCTGACCTCACAAACCTAGACGCCACACGGATTTCTTCCGTTACACAAACTTATCCAATAACAATGGGAGTATCCCATCCCCCAAAACCTTGGTGCATGCAAACCTTAGAACCAAGCAGTTGGCAAATAAGGACCAACGTGCTTAAAAGTTAAAACCATCTTAAATTTGGGAGCCATGGCCATAGACCATCCAAAATAATGATATCATTGCCCACATTGCAGCCCAGGTGGCGCCTTTCATGACCAACCAAGAGACTCCATCCTGAGTTCCTGACCAACCAAACTTTTGGTCACAAGTATTTTGACTGTAATTTTGGCCCACAAAGAATTTGGGTATGGCACGAATTTACAAGTAAGCTTAATTTGTTAATCTTCTATTCTTCCCATCTCCCCACCAGAGCTCAGGTTGCAACATTGCCAAGCGATTTTGGAAAGAACCATGACATAGGGAAAAAGGAAAGAAACAGTTAACATGACTTCTTTTACAGCATATATAGGAGAGAAGAGCTTCACTCCAATTATTTGTGTAGTTATCAATAATACTTTATGGAATCAGACAAAACACATGGATGATGGGATGAACCATGTTGATGTTGTAGCAAACAAGGTAGGTAAATATAGGTTAGGTCCTCTCATGATTCAAACACATAGTCCGGAAAATGGTATATTGGGATTCAGCCCGTTCTTGAAATAAAGCTATTCCCAATATAAACATGTAAAGGCAGTTCAAACGGTGTTCGAATGGATACTGAAGCCAAACGTGGTATCTGCAACTTCTATCGGACTGAGGATGGCACTGATGGTAACTTCATCTCAAACCCGACAATCTCAGAAACCACATGGAAAAGTGTTTGCTTGAACAAAATCGACATTATGTTGTTGGATCATGGATGGGCCCAATAGTTTAACTTGCAAATCAAGCTTTGTCAGAAAGACCTTCACTAGGCTCTAGCTGCCAAAACCTGTTTTGTTCATCTCTGCCCCAAAATGATCAGAGACATCAATCCCCCATTGCCCAATTCCCTTCCAATTACAGTCGATTGCTTTTCAATTCATGGTAATGGGTAATCCCTTCATTATTCAACCCTACAATCGGGTCAATAACGCTCACGCTTCATTCATCCATGGTCTCTATTGACCTTACCTAGTTCTGCCACGTTGACAGATCATATGACTGATCAGACCGGCCATTTGATAAAAAAAAAAAAAAGTTAAAAACTAATAAATATCGTCTATTGGATATTAGATAGGAAACCGAATAGATTGGTCAAAGTTGTTTGAGGATAATTTTGCTGCCAAAGATCTTAAAGCAAACACCTACGCTCTGCTTTGCTGGAGTGCTCCTGCCCGGATAAATTATTCAAATTCAGGGCGCCCATGTTGATTTTCAGCGAACACAGTTTCTGAAGTTTTAATGTGAAGCTCAGCTTGAAACGCACTAATGCCACTATAATGTGCTTCAGGGACGAGCACCCCGCTACCGCTATGGTTGTTTACGACTTGTGTTTTCAAAAAATTCGGATTAACTCAACATTTTGGTTGTTTAGCAGGCTGTGGAAGTAATGATCACGCCGGAAATAAAATACATGGGCCTGCACCTTTTACAGTAGGGCCATGAATTTATTACCGGCGTGAAACCTCATCATTGGTTCCACAGCCCCGCTAAAGTGGCTAAACAGTCAAAGCGTTTAACCTAAACCTTGCTCGGTGTATTATTTATTCATAGGAGAAATGCTGAGGTGGGACGGATACCTGCATACTTGATGGATGGAGCGAAGCTAAACTTCAGATGTGTTACCCAGTAAGGCGTGTATAATGGGTGGGTTACTTTATCCATTCACGACTAAATACGTCAGAAAATACAATTATATATATTAGATATAGCAGCAACTGATGCATGTGTCTATCGGTCAGGATCTAATAATGTAGATGTTCATGGGCCCATGCACACCTAAGTAACCTCCAAGCTCATTTAGCAAAACCAACTCCTATGGACTCTTGTATATAAGTAACTAGGGTAGTCTTATTCTTACCCAAGATAAGAATTATCCTAAACAACCTAAGATAATCCTAATCCTATCCTAAGATAAGATCTATCCTAGATAAATCACAATTAATCCAGATAAGCTCTATCTCTTAAATTCTCATCTTGTGTAATCCTATTATAACTTAATCTCTATAACTATAAATAGGGCTGATTCGCTTCCCATCAACGTAGGTTAGCCATATTATTCATTGAGCTTATCTATCTTTGATTCATTGTTGTTATTATTTTTTATTCTCTTAATCTGTTTTAATTTGGTATCAGAGCCATGTCAACAGAGACAAGCACACATGGTAGCAGCCCAACAGCCTCCAACAACAACTCATCCACGAGTAGTGTGCTCCCTTCAATCCAGAATGTGACTCATTATCTTCCGATCAAACTTGGAAGTGACAATTATCTGCTGTGGCATGCCCAGTTCCTTCCCATCCTTCAACACCACCACCTATTGGAGCTTGTTGAAGGGAAGAAGAAGCCACCGCTTGAAGTTATACCCAATCCAGACGGTACAGGGATGATAGTGAACCCTGAATTCGAAAAATGGACTGATATTGACCAGATTGTGTTGAGTTGGCTGATTTCCTCTCTCACTAAAGGAGTTATGGTGCAAGTGGTAGGTTTGTCGACATCATCAAAGGTATGGATTTCCCTTGCTCACAGTTATTCCACCCACTTCCAATCCAGGGTACTGTAGTTGCGGAGACAACTGCAAAATCTTAAAAAAGGTTCTCTCTCTATTTCTGCATATATACAACATGCAAAGTCTATTACTGACAGTCTATCTACAGTATTTGAACCGGCTCTCAATTTCGAACTGGTACTTTACATTTTATCTAGCCTAGGGAGTGAATATGAGCCAGTGGTTACAGCACTAACAAATCAACCAGATGTAGCAGATCCTAGTATTGTTGATATTATGGGAGCACTTTTGAACCATGAAAGCTAGCTTGAGGACCTAGCTCTTGCATCTGATCCTCGAAGTGCGAATCTTGTAGGCGTTCCTCCTAAGAAAAATAATTTTCAGAAGCCCCCACATCAGTTCTCACCAAATTTCAACAACAACAGAGGTAAGGGGCGTGGTCGTGGCTCTCCACAGTATAATCATCAATCCCTCCAAAATCAAACACAACAATTTTCTAGAGGACGTGGAGGTAAAAATAATATTACTTGTCAGATTTGTAATAAGTTTGGACATAGTGCCCTACAGTGTAGAAAGGCGAAATATGCCTTTGGATTTTCTGATAACACCTGCAATGATCGTTCTGCATTTCATAGAGTAAATACTTCTCAGAACCAGTATGAGAATAATTTTAATCCCAACTGGTATCCGAACTCTGGAGCTACTCATCATGACTCCAGATCTAGACAATCTGCAGAATTGCACTGAGTATACTGAACTAGATCAAGTGAAGGTCAACAATGGTCAAGGTTTGAATATTCATCATACAGGATCTTCTTCTATGAATTTCAATCAACATGCTTTCTCTTTGAGAGATATTTGTCATGTTCCCTCCATTTGCAAGAATCTATTATCTGTCAGTCGATTTACCAAAGATAATAATTTATTTTTTGAATTTCACCGTGATAGTTGCTATGTGAAGGACTATACGGGGAGAATCCTACTTCGAAGAGGCAGTAGAGACAACCTATACAGCTTTCTTGCATCAGCCACAATCTCTCCCAAAGCTCTTCTTGGAGAACGCATCTATCTTCATGGTTGGCATCTTCGTCTTGGTCATGTAGCTATGCATAATGTATGGCAAGTTGTTTCAAAGTTTGGTCTTCCATTTATTCGTTCTAGTGTTAATGAGTCTGTTTGTGAGTCATGTCAAATGGGCAAGAGTCATAGAATGCCCTTGAAATCTTCTAGTTCTTAGTCTAAGCATCCATTAGATTTAATTTTTTCAGATGTATAGGGACCTACTCCCGTTAAGTCGAATAATGGATTTTCATATTATGTTTTATTTCTAAATGATTTTTCAAAATTTTCTTGTGTATCCTATTGCTCAAAAATCAGATGTGTGTGATGTTTTTATTAAATTTAAGAGACATGTAGAAGTTTTGTTCAATACCAAAATCAAGGTATTTCAATCAGATTGGGGTGGAGAGTATCGCTCTCTCTCCTGTACTTAGACTCGCAAGGAATAACACATCGTTTGGTGTGCCCTCATACACACGAATAGAAAGGATTAGCAGAACGGAAGCACAGACATGTGGTTGAATCTGCCTTGTCTCTACTGACCACCTTCAAGATCCCCTTCTCCTTTTGGGCTGATGCAGTTTTCTTGATAAATCAACAACTAACAGAGGTATTGCATGGTATGTGAGAAACTCTTTTAGACTTCACTTGATTATTCTCTACTGTGATGCTTTGGGTGTGCTTGCTATCCTTTTTTGCGGCCCAATAACAAAAATAAGTTTCAGCTTCGGTCCCTTCCATGTATTTTTATTAGATACAGTACCTCTCACAAAGGGTACCAATGTCTCCATGCTCCTTTAGGGCATCTTTTCATCGCCTGCCATGTTGTATTTGATGAAGATTCATTTCCAGGAATTGCTGAAACAGAACCAAGCCCAACTCCTGTTCCTACAGGAACTTATATTTCATTACCGGCACTGTTGCAATCTACAACTTTAGTCGTATCTCCTTCCTTTCAGTCTCCTTATGCTCCTGAATTCAATTCTACTTCAGCAACCACCTCTCCAGTTTCAGGACCATTGGAGCAATCTTCATCTGATCAACCACAGAGGTATTGAAGCATTCAAGACTTACTAGAGTCTACAACACCTATTTCTCAACCAGTACACACTCACTCCATGTGCACCCGATTAATGAACGGGACCCTTCCCAGGTCTCAAGTTGTGACAAGGTATCCAATCCCTTCTGCTCTTCTCTCTCTCCTCCAAGAACAAGAACCTAAACACTTTAATCAAGCTGTCAAATCACCAAAATGGCAAGAGGCCATGCAAAAAGAATATCAAGCCCTCCTTAAAAATGACCCTTGGCACTTAAGGCTGATGGAACCATTGATCGTTATAAAGCCAGGTTGGTAGCTCAGGGTTTCACCCAGGTACCTGGCCTTGATTACTTTGATACCTTCAGTCCGGTTGTCAAACCGGTGATTGTGCGGACAATCCTCTCTCTTGCTCTTGTGCAAAACTAGCATGTTCATCAATTAGATATTGACAATGCCTTCCTTCATGGCATCTTGGACGAAAGCATTTATGTTCATCAACCAAAGGGCTTTGTTGATCTCGGATGTCCCACTTATGTCTGCAAATTGAAAAAGGCTCTTTATGGCCTCAAACAAGCACCTCAAGCCTGGTATTCACGTTTGAGTTCTGTCCTCAAACAGATGGGATTTTGCAACTCGACTGTTGATCCATCTCTCTTTATTTTCTCCTCCAACAAATCCACTCTCCTTTTGCTAGTATATGTGGATGACATCATTTTGACTAGAAACTCTACTACTGCCATTAGTGACATTCTCAAATCACTCTCTACAGTTTTTCCATTAAAGGACTTAGGGTCCTTACACTATTTTTTGGGAGTTGAGATAAGTCGCAAATCAGGCAGTTTGGTTCTCTCACAACAACGTTACATCCTGGATTTACTTCGTAGGACCAATTTCGAAGGGGCCAAACCTGCAAGTTCGCCCATGTCTACTTCTAGTCGTCTGTCCAAAGACTTAGGTGATCCATTACCTAATCCTACGGAGTATTGCAATATTGTTGGAGCATTACAGTATGTCACCATCACACGTCCAGATATCTCCTTTGCGGTCAACAAAGTCTGTCAGTTCCTTCGTTCTCCCATTGATGAGCATTGGGCAACCATCAAACGAATCCTTCAGTATCTCAAGGGTACTCTCACTCACAGTCTCATTTTTCGAGGGTCCTCATCTCGATAGTTAACAACTTACACAGACGTCGATTGGGCGAGTTGTCCAGATGATCGACGATCTACAGGAGGGTATGCTATTTACCTTAGCTCCAACCTGATCTCTTGGAGCTCCAAGAAGCAACCCATTATTGCCCGCTCCAGCAACGAATCTGAATTCAAGTCTCTTGCCAACACAGTCACAGAGTTGTTATGGATTTAGTCTCCGCTACAAGACATTGGTTTTCTAGCCCCTCCTCCTATTATATGGTGCGATAATATGGGTGCTACCCACTTGGCTGCCAACCCTATTTTCCATGCTTGCACAAAGCATGTAGAGGTTGACTACCATTTCCTGCGAGATCTTGTCACCAAGAAGCAACTTCAAATTTGGTATATTCCAACAGCAAAACAGATCATCGACATCTTCACTAAGTCACTTTCCACAGCTCGTTTTGCTTCTCTTTGGGACAAGCTTCTCGTTACCCCATTCAACTTGTGGGGGGGATGATAACGTAGACGTCCATGGGCCCATGCACACCTACGTAACCTCCAAGCCCATTTAGCAAAACCAAATCCTATGGGCTCTTATATATAACTAACTAGGATAATCTTACTCCTACCCAAGATAAGAATTATCCTGAACAACCTAGGATAATCCTAATCCTATCCTAAGATAAGATCTATCTTGGATAAATCACAACTAACCCAGATAAGCTCTATCTCTTGAATTCTCATCTTGTGTAACCCTATTACAACTCAATCTTTGTAACTATAAATAGGGCTGATTCGCCCCCCATCAACGCAGGTTAGCCATATTATTCTTTGAGCTTGTCTCTCTTTGATTCATTGCTGTTATTATTTTTTATTCTCTTAGTCTGTTTTAACTGGATCTACTCCTCAAACATCTCCTGTACTTGTATTTATTATTCATGGGGACATCCCAATTCTGTGTCTATTCATGATATATGTTTTCTTTTCTTTTTTTTTTTTGGAAGGACTACACAACCAAGGATGACCCATCCCCTAACCCATAACCCCCCAACTTAGATGCAGGTAGGACTCAATCCCAAGTCTTCGCTAGAAATAGCATAAGACCTTATCAACCAGCTGGTTGGCACCTTGCATCCCTGGTACATGTTGGTGGCCTAGTCCAACCCCCAAGTGAAGTTCATGAGAGTGCTATTACTTTACACTGGGCCTTAGTCTATAGACATCGTTAGGGTTAGGGACGGGCTGAAACTGAACAGGATCTGTTGAACAAGTTTGCAAATGAACAAACCGAACCATCATGAAAACAGTTCCTTAATATGAATTTAGCTCCAAGCCTCCACTACAGTTTGGATTATTATGATATGAGAACATTTACCCAATTAAAATTCACCATTAAACAATCCATCCCATACCCAGTTCGATGTTTATTTATTCTGCTCTTCAAGATACAAATAGGTTTTGATAGAAAATGCCAAAACCCATGAAGCTCCCATTATACATTCGGCTATATTTCATTATTAGCTTTTGTGGATTTCATCTTTGAGCTTCAGATTTGATAGAAAAGTCTCAGCCATGAATCTCACATCTTTAATACTATGTCTCAAGAAGGGAAGAAAATGTTCTTAGTTTACAATTTCATGATAATACAAAAAAAAAATTATTACAGAAGACATACATATTTGCTATTTATGAAAAAAGTGTGAACATTGACTTAATATATTTTAATGGATTTATGAAGAAATACATTGTAGTTAATTATAATTTCATTAAAAAAACCATGCTTAACTATAAGTTATAAATTATAATTCTTAAGTTTTATGGGATGGCAAAAACCCAACTCTCCTATCCAACCATAAAAGATGCATTGACACAACTTCTAAGTGAAAATATAATTAATAATTATTTTTTATTTTAAAAAATTATAAAAAATAAAAATAAATAATAAATAAGCATCGTACAATATATTCAAAAAATAGTTATTAAAAAAGAAATTTCAATTGCTTTATGGATATGATAGATCATCCATAGAATTATAATATATTCAATCACTATGATCAAATGATATAATATAATTAATTATTATTTATTTTTAATTCTAAAAATATAAAAATATAACTATTAAAGAATAAATTTCAATTACTCTGTAGATATGATAGATCATCCATAAAATTATAATATTATTCAATCATTGTGATCAAATGATAAAATATAATTAATTATTATTTAATTTTTAATTCTAAAAATATAAAAAATCAAAAAAATAAAGAAGAAAGTTCAATTTCTCTATGGATATGATAGATAAATCCATAGATGTAAAACATATTAAGTCATTATAGGTAGAGAAAAATTATATTTTCAAAATTTTTGTTAATTTATATTTTCCCCAAATATCTTCATGAAATTTCCATAGATCTACTCATAACACAAAAAATTGTGATTTTGAATGTAAGAAATGTAGATCAATATAGATTTAAACATTCAAGAAAAAAATCACAAGATATTATAAAGAATTGAAAAAACTTACCTATTTTGTCATATTTTTCAAAATTTGAAAAATCTTCAAAAAGAATTAACAATTTGCACTTGTTTCTTGCAATTTTTGCATATTTAGCACTCTAGGTATGAGGTTTTGAGTTTTAGAGTCATTTGGAGGTGAAAGAAGGATTATTTCAAGGGAAAGAAGCTTGCTTTCCCCTTTATTTTTTTTTTCAGTTTTTTGCTATATCTTTTTCATAGCATATCAATTGATACGTTCAATACACCCCCCAATATGCCCCAATACGGGTCTGATACGGTGGAAAAAAGATGATACCACTAATTTACCACCATATCTTGTATCAGACCTTTAAAGATATGATATGATATGCCCCGTATCATATCGGGTGTATCATATCAAAATTTTATACCTTGGACCACATGTCTACGGTTAATTCCATTATGACTCAGTCTACTAGCAGAACAATTGTCTCAAGGCCAGTTTGGTTATTGAATGGTGATATCTTGCCAATATCTTCATAAGGCACCATTTCACTAACCTCTGATATGGAATTACATGATGTCTTATGCCTGCTTAATTTTACTTGTAATCTTATATCCATTAGTAAGATTACCAAACAACTTAATTGTGTTGTTATTTTCTTTCCTTCATTCTGTGTCCTTCAAGACCTTCAAACGAAGAGGGTGATCTGTTTGAGTGAACAAAGAGGCGTCCTATACTACTTTACTACAATACAAACTTCAATTACTCTACATACAGTAACTACGGATTCACAACTATGGCATCTATATCTTGGTCATGCTTCATTTGATTGCATTTCTCATTTCTAACCTGAATGTAATAAGACCTAATCCTAGTGTTTATTGTGATGCATGTAATAAGGCCAAATTGCTTGACTCTCTTTTCTTGATAATAATACCATTGCTTCTATTGCCTTTTACTTACTACATTGTTACATATGGGATCCTTATCAAACTTAAACGCAGGTGCTCGATATTTTCTTATAGTGGTGGATGATTATACATGTTGTATGTGGGTTTTTCTCATGAAACAGAACTCTACAACAACAAAATATTTTATTCGGCTTTATAACTGGATAGCAACACATTTCAATGTGCATGTACAGACTATTAGATTTGATAATGGCCTAGAATTTCCAATTAAACCTCTTCTATCTTCTATAATGCTCGTGGAATTAATCACCAAGCGTCCTGTGTGGCCACCCCCTAATAGACTGGGGTAGTAAAGCACAAACATAGACATCTCTTGGAAATGGCTCGAGCCCTAAGATTTCAAGTAGGCCTTCCAATAAAATTATGAGGAAAATGTGTTCTACCAACAACATACCTAATCAACCATTTACCAATTCCAATACTTCAAGGTCTTTCTCCATATGAATGACTCTATGGTAAGCCACCCACTTATTCTCATTTAAAAGTGTTTGAATGTCTAGCTTATGCCAAAGTTCTTGGCAAAGTCCATGACAAAATGGCTCGTCACTCAGTTCGTTGTATATTTATTGGATATTCCCATGGGCAAAAGGGATATCACCTTTACAACCTGAAGACAAAATCCATATTCATCTTCCGAGATGTGATATTCTGTGAAGACCAGTTCCCTTTCAACTTCTTGGTCCCTACAACACCTAATCATTCACCAGTTATCCCTTTACCAATCATGGACAGTGAACATGTTACTACTACAAACCCAATTGCATCTTCTTCGGCCCATGACTTTGTGACTGCACCGGGCATAAGTCATACTATGACCGAACCCATAGCAAACACAAATGAACCCACCAATCCACTGACTACTCGATCTAGGTGTGAAGTTAAACCTTTATCCCATTTAAGTGACTTCATATGCCCCACCATTAAAACTTCCCGACCCATCTTAAACCCAGGATCAACTTTGTCTTCTACACTCTTGGATCATGCTGAATCAAAGAATTATGCTAATGTTGTTCATCCACATTGGCAAAAAGCCATGAAAGAAGATCTCTCTGCCCTTGAGCGCAACAACACTTGGGTTTGACTCCTATACCCGCTGACAAAGAACCCATTTGCTATAAATGGATATTTAAGTTAAAGTTGAAGCATGATGGAACAATAAACAAATACAAAGCCTAGTTAGTAGCCAAAGGCTACACACAAGAAGAAGGTATTGACTATAATGAAACATTTGCCCTAGTTACCAAACTCACAACTGTATGGTGCTTACTCTCTATAGCTGCGATTTGACAATGGGATGTTCAACAAATTGACATCAATGACACCTTATTTCATAGTGATTTACATGAAGAAGTTTATATGCTTCCACCACTAGGCCTCCTACCAGTTGGTGATAATAGGGTTGCCATCTACAAAAGTCCTTATACGGTCTGAAATAGGCCTCGCACAATTGGTTTGAGAAATTAGCCCAAGCACTGAGAAACAATGGTTTTTGGCAATCAACAATAGACTCTACACTCTTCACTTCAACAAGGTCTAATAGTTTTCTTGCTATCCTTGTATATGTCAACAACCTTCTCACTGTTGGTGATGATCCAAGTCATTGCTAGTCTGAAAGCTTACCTTAGCAAATGTTTCAACATAAAAGACCTAGGATCTCTACATTATTTTCTTGGAATCGAGTTCACAAGGTTAGATTCTGGCATATTCATGCATCAACACAAGTACATTTTTGACATCCTTAAAGATGCTAGAATGATAGGTTGTAGACCCAGTCCACATCCAATGACTCAACAACAACACTTGGAAATAGACAGTTGACTTACACTTGCACATCCAGATTCCTATTAACGACTTGTTGGAAGATTCATCAATTTAACTATCACACGCCCAAACATTCATTGTATTGTGCATACGTTAAGTCAATTCATGAATAAGCCAACTCAGGCCCATATGGATGTTGATATGCACATACTTTGTTATCTTAAGGGCACCTTACACCATGGATTGTTGTTGTCACCCACTAATGACCTCATGATTAGAGGTTTTGTGACTCTGATTGAACTGGTTGTTCCACTTACAAGATGGCCCACAATAGGTCAATGGCTGTTGACCTACCATTAGTTCTTTAGGCTCCGTTTGTTTGCAATACAAACGCCGAACCGGGGTATTTATGTACCTCAGTTTGCATTTGCGAGCGTTTGTTTGAAATGTAAAAAAGTAATGATTATCAGAGCAAAACTGTATTTTCTAACACTTGTACTATGAGAAGAGAGCATTATTGTACCTATTTTTTGGATACAATTTTGTGTTCTTTTGATAATTAACTTTTTGACCAAAGTTAATGCATTGGAGCATAAGATAGTTGGAGCATTTAATGATGGGTCCACACTTTTGCACCGATTTCAAACAAACAAGATGAATGCAAAAATAGTTTAAAATGTAAACCGTGTTTGCATTCATGAACCAAAAAATGGGTAGATATGTAGTGTACATATTTGCATTTGCATTGCAACCAAACACAACCTTAAGTACAAAATTCAGAAAAAAAAGTGTATGAAATGACTATAGTTTATTATGAGTTATGACTTATAATAGATCTTTTATGGGCAGCAAGATATGGGTGGTAAAACAATAGAGAGGAATATAGAATAAAATATGTTATTAAGGTTTTAGTATTTCTAATTAGGATTAAGTGAAGTGATTATCTTAAAAGAAATAAATGATAGTAGTAGTGGGGGCTATACAATTATCATGCATATAAACAAATTAATATATGATATATCATATATATAATATATTTATACATGATGTGTACTACAGAGTCAGGTTTGGGTTGGGTTGGGTTGCTGGAGGGGTTAACCCTAACCCAACCCAAAGTAAAGTCGGGTTCATAAATTTCAACCCTAACCCTAACGCAAGCATCTTCGGGTTGGATTCGGGTCAACCCGACCCAAGTTGTAACCTTAGTTGTAACTAGTGAACTACTCTAGTTAAAACAACTATTCACTGATCTTGGCCTCTATCATACTAAACCAATGCTTATCTTTTGCAACAACAAAGCTATTCTACATATTGCTAGCCAATCTAGTCTTTCATGAGTGCACGTCGACTGTCATTTTGTGCGTGAATACCTTCAAGTTGAAACTATTTCTACACAACACATCTCTACCTTTACTCAACCAGCTCACTTATTCACCAAAGCTCTCAGTCGAGACCAATTTTACACATTCATATCCAAGTTGGACTTGGGCCCTATTCGGTGCCTCTGATCTCTTAACGCTGAAGTGGTTTCAAATCACTTTCAGCACTAAAGAGGTGTTTGGTGGCTCTTAACACTGAAGCCTAATGATAGCTCAAGTACAAATGAATCACGTCATTATTTTAATGGATTTTACCCATATTGCTCTTCTAATGCTCAATTAACTTATAACATCTCATATGAAGACCCATGGGACCCACCACCAATCTTTTATTTTCCCATAATATTATTATAATGTAATATTATAATATGCTATAATATTCATATTATACTATTATAATAATAGTTCATTAACTATATTATTCATTATCGTCTTATAGTGCTATTAATAATTACTTATATTAATTATTTAGAATATTATTTACCAATTATAATATTATAATGAAACCAAGAATTATTTATATTAAATAGTATTATAAATTATGAATAGTAATAATAAATTATTATTATTGATATACTATTAATATAATATTCATAATACTAATATTATAATATTACGAACATTGTAAATTAATGATTAATATTATAATATTCATAGTAATATTTTAATAGAAAAAAATTAATTACAATATTAATTATCATCATACAATTTCATTAATTATTAATTACTAATTAATAATAATAATAATAATAATAATAATAATAATAATTCATAATTAAGTAATAATTATTCAATCAATCAATCATTATTACTAGTAGTTAATTAATTATTAATAATAGTTATTCATTAATCATAATAATAATAATTACTATTATTAATTAATTAATCAATTATTATTAATAATAGTTAATGAATTATTAATAATATGCATGAATCAATCATAAAAATTATTAATTATTAATTATTAATTAATGAATTAATTATTAATTGATTATGAATTATTATTAATTATTAAAATTAAGTATTAATTATTAATAATATTTCATTAATTAATTAATAATAGTAATTCTTAATTAAGTAATAATTAATTATTATTGCCTATTATTAATTAACTAATCAATTATATAATAGTTAATTAATCACAAAAATAATTAATTATTAATTATTAATTAATGAATAGTCATTAATTTATTATTAATTAATTACTATTAATAATTAATATTATGTAATATTTATTATAATATTTTTTAATATTGTTTATTTATTGAATTATATAGATAAATAAAAATTCTCTTATATGGTGTTAAATTGGACATTTGACATTTTTCAAAATTCAAAACAACATTATCTACATTTAGAGTTCAAAGGAAAGAAAAGTTCACTGATAACAGTATACCTCTTAATATAATTATTACACTTTTAGATGTCAGATTTCAGAGCAAACGAACAGGCCCTTAGTTTCTTCCCCAGCTCCAACTTGAGATTGAGGGTGAGTATAAGAAGAAGATAGTTGTACGAGACAGCTCTACAAGCGTTCTTGTTTCTTGATTTCATCATATGTTCTTAAAGCCATTTATAGCACATATGTTCTTATACAAGCGAATAGAAACTATTCATACCTTCTAACATTTTACATATTTCAACAAAAAAAATAAAAAATTATAAAAAATACATAAAATCCATAATATATATATCTATATATATATATATTTATATTTATATTGACAAACTATATAGACAAAAATAACATAGGAAAGGGAAAATTTATAAGTCAATTTATCAGTCAAACGGACAAAGTTGGAAATTCCAGTAATTTTGTCGATTCTATATAACGAAGGGGTATAAAATGCAAAAGGTTCAAAAGAAATTCAGAAAAAATAGGTAGTGAACCGAATCTGTCAGAAAGTATAGGGGCGGTTTCAGAAATTTACCCTTTCTTCAATGCCCAAGCTGAAATTGAGCCCGAGAGGGAAGGCTGCAGGTTGCGGTGCGGGACAAAAGCAAATTCCACTCTCGCTGTTGACTGTTGGTAACAGGAAAATGGAATCGCAGCAATTACAGATGCCGGCGCAGGCACAGGACACCCTACCATCAGCTACCGCCACCACCACCCCTACTCCAATCCCCATCCAAGCTCAGTTCTCACCGCACTCCAACACCACCTGCTGCAACTGCGGTGGCCCCACCGCCTTAGCTCCACCGCCGAAATGGTCCGACGTCTCCCCACCTCCCAGCTACCGCCCCGTCCGCTCTCCCGCCATCAACCTCCCTCCAAACTACTCCCAAAAAGCCATCATCCTCTCTCCCGTCCCTCAATCTCAAAAAGTCCTCTCCCTCTCTCCTCCTTACCTCTTCCAAGTTCCAACCAAGAAGATAACCCACCCGGATGACATTCACCGCTTCCACGAGTCTGATTCCAGCAAGAACTTCCTGGGCTTCATCGTTGCCCTTAGTGAGTCCATCCGCGGCCACAAAATTTCCGATCATTGCCACCAATCTCCAACTGTAAATTCCATCGTCTCCCTCCTCGAAACCCTCCTCCGTTGGGTGGACGAGATTCCCCCGGTCCAGCAGTCCTCCCGATATGGTAACTACTCTTATAGGGTTTGGCACGGACGTATGACGGAAAATGCTGAATCCTTGATGCTTCAGTTCATCCCCAACGATCTCCGATCTGCCACCCTCGAGATTGTTCCCTACTTCACCGATAGTTTCGGTAATTCGACCCGCATTGACTACGGTACGGGCCACGAGACCAACTTCGCTGCTTGGCTCTATTGCTTGGCTAGGCTGGGGCTTCTCAAGGAAGAGGATTACCAGGCTGTTGTTTCTCGGATATTCGTGAAGTATCTCGAGTTGATGAGGAAGTTGCAGACGGTTTACTGTCTCGAACCGGCGGGTTCACACGGCGTCTGGGGTCTCGACGACTACCATTTCTTGCCGTTTATCTTCGGCTCATCTCAGTTGATCGACCACAAGTATATGAAGCCCAAGTCCATTCATAACCAGGATATACTAGATAATTTTTCGAACGAGTATCTCTACCTTTCGTGCATATCCTTTGTAAAGAAGGTTAAGAAAGGGCTTTTCGCTGAGCACTCGCCGTTGCTGGATGATATCAGCGGCGTACCCACGTGGAACAAGGTGAACAGCGGTATGCTTAAGATGTATAAGGCGGAGGTGCTTGAGAAGGTCCCCGTCATGCAGCATTTCCTGTTTGGATGGCTCATTAAATGGTATGCCCTTAGTTCTCTTCTCTCAGTACATGGTTAGTAAATTGAAACCTAAACCAAAATGGAATCCTGTGCCATTCAATATATGCTGAATTATTTACAGGAAAAAAAAACAATGCCTGCTGAATTAAGTAGATCCTTCTGCTCGTCTTTATAGATGTGTGTGGGCACATAGTCATCTTCGGTTCTCTGAGGGCCTTTTTTGATGTACACTAAAAACAAAATGTCAAACAAAAGGATAGTCATAAGCTATATTGCAAAGCATCAAAATCAAACTTGTAGAATAATAAAGGAAGCAATGGAATTGAACAAATTCCAATCTGTGCGTCTTAACATCTGTGTGTCTTAACATGACCTACCTACCATACTTTTTAAAGGGTGAGAAAACTGTTATGTCTGAACACACAAATCTGCGCCCACCACCTCGCGCCTCACAAACGCCCCACACACCGAGCGTCCGCCACCTGTCCATTCGCACGCGGTCAGCATTTTCGCGTGCGGGGCTAATGGGATGGCCGTTAGCCCCAAAACTAGCCCTGACCCCTCAACTGATCCCTTGTGCTTGAACTGGCCGTCCCCTGACCCCGTTCTTCTCCCCTCCACCCGAGCTCTCCTTCTCCGGCACCAGCGACCACTCCGGTGAGTTCACCTTGCCCAGGTATTACCTCTGTTCTCTGATATTTTGTTTTCTCATTTCAGATACCCTTGTCGTTCAGGTTCAGCCGTTCAGGTGCTTGAAGCACTTAAACCTTGCAAATAACAAATGGCTTGTATCTGTGTGGGCCGATACTATAGTGGGTTTGAAGTGCAAGGAACCGATGAATATGATGAATTGAAGTTGAAGGGTGAGAGGTCTGAGATCCAAAGTGGGTTTACAACAGGAAGATCTCCTGGTTGGTTAAGTTGATCTGGTTGTGGGATGGTTGTATGAAACTAACTTGGATCTGATCCGGAGTCGCTTTCAGGCATTTGGTATGTCATGTCCATAAGCTCTGTACCTCAAAATCAACAATCACAAAGCATATATTATATATTGACCTTTAACATCTCACGAACAGACAGCGATTCTGTGATTCTTTTCTGTCAATCCATTCATATTGTGAATACAACACTTATTCTGGCACTGTAAACACTCAGTTCCGGCTGGTTGATACTTGAAAGCTGAGCCTCTACACTGTATTTACAACAACGCCGCAAGAACTCTTATATGGAAAAAGAACAAAAGAAGGCAGCAAAATCTGAAAAAATACAGGGAACTTATAGACACTTGTGTATCTATATATCACTATCATCAGTATTCTTTTTCATTAACTTGTGCCTCTTGTTAGCATCTCATTGTATTGTAGATATGAAATCTGTCTCTGCAACTTAATTTGTTCATAGAAGTTAGCTATAAGCTTCTCAGCCTTGAGATCAATATTCCCTTCCTCTTCTTGGCATGGAAACATTTCAGAGGTTTGTTTATCATCCCAGTCACTCCCATAGTCTTCTTCTTTTTCATCATCAACAGCTTTTTGATGAAAAAAAACTGTTCCTGCCTTTGATAATTCCACCTTTTCTAAATAGCAAAACAAAATATGAGTGTTGGAGAATACCTGGTCAAGGTGAACTCACCTGAGCAGTAGCCGGTGCTGGAAAAGGAGAGCTCGGGTGGAGGGGAGAAGAATGAGGATCAGGGGATGACCAGTTCAAGTACGATGGATTGGTTGAAGGGGTGGGAATGTCGAAATGATGGTTTTGGGCTAGTTTTGGGGCTAACGGGGCTAGTTTTGGGGCTAATGGCCGTCCCGTTAGCCCCACACGTGGGAATGCTGACCACATGCAAATGGACAGGTGGCGGACACTCGGTTTGTGGGGCGTTTGTGGGGCGAGAGGTGGTGGGGCACAGATTTGAACTCCATAAGTGTTAGGTTATGAGGAGAGCTTTATAAGTTGTGACAAATAACACGAGGAATGGAAATCATGGCATTGTTATGGGGCTTCAACTGTGTGCCAACCTGATACAGGAGCTGAAGAGTCAAAATTGGAATTTTATGAAATTTTATGTATTTCTGTATTTTTGGATAGTAGGGGTATTTTTGTCATTTTGCAATTTCCTGTGGGGTCCAATAATGGGGTTTGATTGTTTATTTATAGTTTGTTTATGTTTAAAATTTCAGAGTCATTGCATAAGTAGGATTGGAGTTATTGAGTCTTCATTGAATTGAAATAGGATATGACAGCTTAGTTTGAGTCCTACTATGATTATTGAGTCTAACAGTTTGACTCCTAGGACTATTATGAGTCTAATGGTTTGACTCCTAGGATTATTGTGAGTTTAGAGTCTATAAATATGTATGATCGTTTTACACAAAGAGCAATGAAGTTTATGAGTTTTCTTCAGCTTGTGCTAACTATTGTGAGTGATTCCAGGTATTTTCTCTTTCTTTCTATCCCTATTTTCTCTCTTATTCCTTCAAGATTCCTTTACAGCCATCAACAACCATAAAATTCTGATCAAAGAAGACCAATCAACATTCTATGAGGAGTAGAACTGAGCTGGTCCTATATCACAACCATCGTACATGCTGCCACAAACACTTTTTATCCATGATATTTGTCTCATCCTATAGGCTGTAGTTGCTACTAGAGTTGTTAGCAAGTGACCTCGTTCTTGTTAGTTCAAAAGACGGGTAAAAAGAAGGATGTTGAGGTGCAATTGACTTGGGTAAAAAGAAGTGCCAACTCTTTTGCTTATGGGTTAGCCAAACAAGGGGTGACTAGGGACTCTATGTTTTGGGCTTACTTGTAATCATGGTTTCTTTTGTTCTTCTGTTTGTCTGTGGGTGGGGGAGTTAAGAGATTTTATCTCCCTCTTTCTGTATTTAATTTTTCTTAATGAAAGTTACTTGGTTATGTTTGGAATGGGTGGTGATCATCCAATCTGGATCTAAAATTAAGAGGACGGGATGAAGTTATAATAGATAGATATATGGTAGCAGTAGTAGTTTGGGTCTTCTAGCTTAAATTTTGTGCTTTCTGTTGGTTAATCAAGAGAATAAGTTCCTTGGTTATGTTTGGAATGGGTGGTGATCATCCAATCCTGATCTAAAATTTTACACTGACAAATTAGAGACTTGGAATTGCACTTTTATTGACTTCTATCATCTTAACTAAAACCCTCATAGAAGGGTGATCTAGATTGAATTATCTGCCCCACTGAGGACACTGTAAGTCCAGAATCTGGTGAGTTGTACTCCAGTTTTTGCACAGTTACAGTTGACTACTTTGCTTCATTGCATGGAATGAGGTGGGTGTAATTCTATAGATGCTAGGTTTGGAGACCTCTCAAGTAAATTCACGGGTGGACATGCAATGAAAGATCCATATTGATCAACTGTTAAGGTGCAAGATATATAACTGCAATTTGAAGGGGAGCACATAGGAAAAATCAATCTGTTGACATATTAGTATAAAATATGCTTCCATGTTAAAAAAGATAAGATTGCATTCATGTTTTATGCCACGTTAGGGATTAGTTTACTGATCATTTGCAAATGCTCATTTGAAGACTCCCCAATGACTTGTATGTTTGAATAATTTTTGAATCTATGATCCATATGGGATATGATAAGTGGTACCATGAGTTGGGCACTTTTATGGTTTTGTTTTACTTATTTATTTTATTTTGGAGAGGAGCTTACAATAAAGTAGATTGTATAGGGTTTTGCTTTATTTAGAGGATGCTCACCCTAGTTGATCACAAATTATATACAGAATTTTAGAGTTTCAATAAGAAAGAAAAAGGGTTGCTTGGTTTTGGTTTTAACCTTTTAGGATTAGGGGATTAGGGGTATATGAGAGTAAGAACAACAATTTTTTGATAATTGGGAAGTAACTAATGGGAAAGAAGACTGACAATAAGATTAGGATACTTACTTTTTTCCTTTTTCTTTGTGTGTGTGTGTGTGTGTTTGCATGAATGTTCATATCTCAGGGGTGTGCAATGATGTAAGGAGAGCTAAAATAAGTGGTAGTTGTAAGGTTTGGTTAATTGGGCTATAGTTGAAGGGATTAAAGGCTGAAAGATTTATCACAAAGGCTCAGTTAAGAGGGAGGTGTGGTCTTATAGTAGTGTAGTATAATTAAGAAGAAATGAGGAACTAAATAGGGTTTAATGTTTTATAGGCTCAGGGACAGGGATCAGAGCTCTCGCTCTCACTCTCGCTCTCTCCATTGTTTATTAAGTGCTCATTTGGCCCTTACTTTTGTTACATAGTTTATCTATGATACCCAAAGTTCCAAGTATAATTACATGGTTAGTGTACCTGTATGGCATTTGGTACTGAATGGACACTTTTCGGAGTATATTTGACAGCATGAATTCAAAATATGTAAATGGTGTATCTCAACTAATTACACTATGAAAAGTTTGTCCATGTTAAATGTTTAATTAAATTTGACAAGTTTTGCAATGATGTTTAGATTGAAAAGCTAAATTATAATCAAGGATCAAATTATCAATGTTGGGTGTCGTATTAGACAACTCAAATATGGATACACTTTGGGAACGCATGGATACGGACAAAAGATATGGAAATGCTTGGATACACTAATGAAATGCATACAAAGCATATGAATACACTAATATACATTAATGTCAAAAGAGCCACAAACAATGTTAAAATACATAAGAAATGTATATTTTAATGGTATATATATATGAAGAAGTACATTACAATTAATATAGTGGAATGCATATATATCATAAGATTTTATTGATATTAATCAAGAGTCCAAGACACATTATATGGATTTTTTAAAAATTAATATATGCACAATAGCATTATTATTTTATTCTCTGTTAAGGCCCAAGGCACAAAACATATGCGACTATTATATTTAATATTATATCAATTATTTTCTAGTTTCTATTTTTAATTTTTAATATTAACAAAAAAGTCAGCTAAAAAAATTCTCGAATGTTTGGCAAACAATATTTTTATTTGTGTAAACAATAAATATGTTATTATAAAATGTAAATTAAAATATCAATTAATAATTTATAAAAATATACTTTTAACTTAAAATATATCATATGTAAATTCATAAATTTTAATTGCTAAAATAGCAAAATAATTATTCCATTATTAATATTTTTATTTGTATATATATTTTCTAAAATAAAAAATTATTTTATTTTATAATTTTAAGATACATATCATGTGCAGATTTATACATTTTAAGTACTAAAATAATTATTTTATTATTAATATTTTTGTGTGAATAAATTTCATGAGATTAAAAATCATTTTTGGATATGAATGTGGATTTGATAGATTGTTTATTCAATTAGTTTATAAATCTTAAGTACTAAAATAAATATTTGATTGTTAATATTATTCTTTTTAATCTTTAATTGGAGTTGTTGAAACATATTTTATTTGTCTGGATTACATGTGAACATTAAAGTTAATAAAAGTTATTTTATTTCATTTATTGTCATAAGATGAAAGGTGGCTTAGTGGTTTTGAGGATGCATTTAAGGCTTGGGCATTGGGTGGCTGAGGTTCAAATCACACCAACTACATTTTTTTAATAGAGATGCAATCCATTGTTTCTGTGTGTATCAGTTGGTATTTGCACCTGTATGGGTTCGTATTGGCTGATACAATGTGATTGGGGCCAATGTGCACCTGTATCGGTTTGATATGCACTACTTAGTGGATACGCACTAAGTTGTAGTGTATCCCATATTGGTGCAACCAGATACCAATACGATATCGTATTGGTATTTTAAAACCTTGATTATAATGGTGTGGTATCAGAATGTTAGATGAGATGTCTATATTAAAAAAAATGAAGCTATTAACTTGAGTTTCAAGTAGACTAGTTGGGCTTTAGTGATTTTAGGTTTTTTAGTTTGTCCTTACTCCTTCGTTAAGTAATATAATAAGAGTTTAGGTATTTTACCTTTTGTGAGAGTTTGTTTGAGTATAGTTCTGTCCTAGACTCCTAGTCATATTCAAGTGTGTTACTTTTCTTTTTTATTTGGTTGTAAGGAGATACTTGGACATGAAGTAGTCTCTAAGTAGGTAACAAGTCTAGGGTATAATTTAAGAAGATGAAAGTGATAAGGGTTGGAACATGGAAGTAATTTACTTTTGAAGAAATTTCTAACTTTCTTAGTGAAAGTTCATCTCTTTTGAAGAAGTTAAGAAGAAATATCACTTTTCTTTGAATGTTTGTTCTCTTAATTATTTAGAAAGTGTGGCATTTCTTTCTCTGGCGGCATTCGTAGAAACCAATAGTGGTATTATACATCCTTATCTGACCATCTTAGTAGTGTGTATGTGTACTACTAGTTTTTGAGTTTACCCATCCTTAATATTGGGTCTTCTGAGCCTAAATATCTCCATGTTTGATCTTTTATTTTTCTTCATAAATTTTTACTTAATTGATGATAAAAATATATAATAATTACTAGAGAAATGCTAGCAAATAAGGAGTTTATGCAACTCTTGGATATCTTTCCCTGCAGAAAAGGTGCCTAATTTTGTCTTGTAGTGTCTTTTCACAGCTCCACTATGTCTATTGGGTGAGGTATCAAAAAGTCACAGAAGCTCGTTTACTAAAACTCCTCTAATTACTAGAGTGTGAAACTGAAAATTAAGATATAAACAATTTGGAACTGGAGAATGAAACCATTTGGAAACTGTTGATGTTTGTGAAATGTGTAGAGTTAGTTACCATGTTACTTTATGTTGCTGTTAGCATGTTAGTAGTGTTAGTAAGTTAGTTATTTCAGTTATTTTTAGTTGCTGTTTATTAGTGTTAAAAGTAGGGGCAACATTGTAAGTTTACTATGTTTTAAGTCATTAATATAAATAACTGAGTGGGGCGGTAATCATTATTTGACCCACACTCTTTCTGAAATCTCCTCTCTATGATTTCTCTTCTTCTTCTTCTTCTTCTTCTTCTTCTCTCTCTCTCTCTCTTTTATTTTCTAAACTTTCTCTTGTTGAGTTCTCATCTAGAGTAGGATTGATTAGTCTCTACCAAGGTTCTAAATACCGATACGCCCGACAATGGTAGGGGCGTATCGGTACTTTCCTTCACTTTTTTTTTTAATTTTTTTCAAAACTGGTTCAGGGGGGCGGTTTAAGGTTCCTCCACCCCCTGAACTAGTCAGAACCCCGATACACCCTCTGTAGGGGCATATCGGGGTGCTCCCGATACGACACGTATCGGACGATACGAGCCGATACGTGTCGATTTTTTGAACCTTGGTCGCTACAACACAAGTTGGTATCAGAGCCAACCTAGGGTTACTCATGTGAGTCTAATCAGGCCGACTGCATGAGAACTTCCTAGGGTTGGAAGTTTTAGCAAGAATAGTCCATCAGCTGGTTCTTGGAGATCATTGGTTGAGTGCAGCAGCTTTTCAAGAGGTTGTGGAGCCTTGGAAAGTGTCTAGTGATCAGGAAGAATCAGAGGGAAGGAGCGGCTGGTTTTTCTCTTAATTTCTCTAAACTTTTTTTTAGATTTTTTTCAAACATATGATCAGTTCTAGTTGGTTAAACCCTAGCATTCTGACTGTTATTGGTTTCTGGGTAACAGTTAGGTCTGTTTTAGCATTCAAATTTTTGAGAAATTATTAGATCTGTTTCAACATATCTGGGTGTTTGCTAGACCTTTTTTCAGCATTCTAAGTGGGCTGTTAGCAATTTCTGGGTGATAATTACCTCTACTTCAGAATAAAACGGAGTTCTTTTGATAAATTTCAGCATAGAAATGACAAAAACTGAGTTAAAGACCCAAGGGGAAGGTGTGTCGGGGGCTGGAAACATGACTGAAAATACTTTTTAGATTACTACTGTCAAATTTGATGGATCAAATTACTTGGAATGGGCTCAGTTTGCTATGATGGCTATTGGGGAAGAGGGAAATTAAGCTATGTGATGGGGGATGTAAAGAAACCAACCAAGGAAGACCCGTTATATGCCAAATGGGTTTAGGAGAACTATTTGGTCATGACTTGGCTATGCAATTCCATGCAGCCTCATATCAGCCGAAATTACTCGTGAGCCAAAACTGCTAAGGAAATTTGGGACATCATGAGAGAAACCTACTCCTAGCCACTTAATGTTGCTAGGGCCTATGAACTTAAGTGTGAAGTTAATAATCTTAAGCAGGGAGAGAAACCAGTTTCAGTTTACTTTTCTTACTTTGAAGTCTTTGTGGCATGAAATTGATCACCTAGAGACAATTGAGTGGGAAAGTCAAAAGGATGCACAGACATACAAAAAATAGGTTGAAACTAATAGAGTTTTTGAACTCCTAGCTGGTCTGAATCCAAAATATGATATTATGAGGCAACAACTTCTCACCAGGGAGAGTGTGATCTTGTTTCAGGCCTATTCCTTAATACATAGTGAAGAAAGTAAGAGAAATGTTATGCTACAATATCAGTTTATGGAATCAACCCTAGCAGTAGTGAAACCAAAGTTTGGGGGTGGCAAGGAAAGGGATATGAAGAAAGAAGACAAGAGGGAAGTAATTTGTGATCATTGCAAGAAACTGAAGCACACAAGGGACACTTGTTGGAAGTTGTATCCACATCTAATTCCAACAAAGCTTAGAAACAAAAAGGGGAATGCCAATGTGGCAATTATTACTAATGGTGTATCATCCTCAAGCACAAGAGCCACATCTCTAGACACTTTAGCTATTGTTTGAGTTTCTCTGACTTAGTTGGAAAGTGAAGTTGGCACTTCAGCACTCTCATCATAGCTACCTGCTACAACATCAACTACTCCCACTTCAACATTTGCTCATTCAGGTACAAGAGCTTTAGCATATCATGCTTCAGCCCCAGTTAACAATGAACCTTGTTGGGTTATAGATTCGGGTGCTTCTGACCATATGATTGGCTTATCCTCATTATTTACTACTTATTGCTTATCCTCTAGCAGAGACAAAGTGTCTATTGTTGATGGCTCCCTTGCTCCCATCTTTGGCAACGAATACATTAGGTTGTCTATTGCCATATCCTTGTCCTCAATTTTGCATGTTCTTAAACTTGGTACTAACCTGCTTTTAGTTAGTAGCATTACTAAAAACCAAAATTGTTCAATGACTTTCTTTCCTAATCGGTGTGTTTTTCAAGATTTGGAGACAAGGAAGGTGATTGGGATTGGCTGTGTGATGAATGAAATTTACTTACTTGGAGGGGCACTCACATGGGAAAGATAAAGAAGTGGGGAGATCATTAGTTTCTCAGTCTGTGAATCAGGTTATGCTTTGGCATAATTGATTCGGTCATTTGTCATTTAGATCTTTGAAGAGTTTATTTCCCAATTTGTTTGAGTCGGTCCAAATGTCTAGTTTAAAACGTGAAAGTTGTGAACTTGCAAAGCATTGTAGAACAACTTATTTTTTGAGCAATAAAAGTAGTGTTCCTTTTGAAATTGTGCATACTAATGTTTAGGGACCATATCACATCATTACTATGGGGGGATACAAATATTTTTTGCTATTTATTGATGACTACGCTCGTTTCTCATGGGTTTATCTTATGCACTCTCTCATTGCTGACATGGCAAGGAAACATGGTGGCCTTGGTCTTTCTACCCGAGCTGTTTTGTCCGAACTGGCTGGGTTTGTAGGCGGTTTAACCAAAACTTGAGCAACAGAAACAAAGATCCACGTGACAACTTAAGTGGTCACGTGGATCGGGCTAAGCCTAAGATGAATAGACGGAGCTTCCCGTTTATCATCGTCTAAATCAAAGGGTAATGAAAATAAGGAGATGTAGGGGCGAAAACCAGCTTGAGAGAACTCTCTATAGTGGGTCTCTCACCAAAACCTGGTAGGTGCTTTCGAAGATCTTCACCCCTCAAAGCGCCCGAATCCCAGGTATGCAAAGGAGATATTAGAAGAGAGGGGGGAAGCATATGCTGGTTGGGTGGATTGTAACGTGGAGGACGAAGACTATGCTGATAGTTCAGATGAACCTGCCAGTATAGGAAGTGTGGATGAAGGAGGCCAAGCGTGGAGGTAGAGACAGGTACTTTAAACCTTGAAGGGTTATTTCAAGGAGGGTTGGAGGGGAAACAGAGGTCCATTCTAGAGGGTCAAAAGGATGCACTGCGAGAAGGAAATAAAACTCCAACCTGTGCAAGGCACTGATAGGGAAGTAAACTAGGAAAATTTGAGGTTGTGCGGAAACACACCAGAAAGGGGTAAGCGGTAGGGTGAGAGAAACGACCATTGTGTTGATTGAGAGGCAGAAATGTATTCTCACCAATCCAAGGAGACAGACAAAAACCAAGTCTTGAAACAGGGATGGACATCTGACTACAATAGCTAGAATCCACCTTTCACTTCTCGTGAAAACCCAGGTAACCAAGTGAATTCAGTTTTTGCTACTGATGAGTACTTTGTGTCTTGTGTTCCAGATTCCATTCCCATTCGTAGCTCAACAACCCAAGGAAGTGAAGCCAACTTGGATGAATGTTGGTGTAAGTGGAGGGAGGGGAAGGCGAAGGGTAGTGGGGTGATGGTGGAAGAAAGGAATAGAAACAAGGTGTGGGAGATCATTGAAAGAATATTTTGTGAAGTTGAACAAAATGTATTATAGAGAAAGGAGATAAATGGAACAATAGGGAATGACTCCGATGAGAGGGGATTGAGGGTTCAAAAGGTGAGGGGGCAGGAAGAGGAAAGGGTATAGTGGGGAAGGTCTCTAGTGGAGAGGACTCTATAATAGACTTTGTGGGAAGACTAGGATGTAAAATGAAGAGCTTGAATGAGCTGAAAGTTATGTTACAGAAGAAAAAGGAGTGCAAAACTAAGAAGAGGAAATTAAGTGGAGAGGTTAAAAAGAGATATTAAAGGAGACAAGCAGTTTGGTGCAAAGAGCGAGAGGTGGAAAGGGGGGAAGTAAAGGGGTGGTGTAGAGGGGGAGGGGCTAGGAAAGGGTGGATATGAGGATTTTAAGCTGGAACGCGAGGGGTTTAGGAAGTGCAAGGAAAAGAACTACTATTAAAGAGGTGCTCAAGAGGTTTGACTTGGATGTAGTGCTAATTCAGGAGTCCAAAAGAATGGATTTCGATAGCAGATGGGCAAAGAGTATTTGGAGAGCCAGGGGGATCAATTGCGCGGCTGCCCCATCTTGGGGAGCCTCAAGAGGGATAGTAACAATGTGGAAGACGGATGTTCTTGAAGGTTTGGAGGAACTGGTTGGTAAATACTCAATATCTTTGAAATTCAAGCAGATAGAGGATGGGTTTGAGTGGGTGTTAACGAATGTTTATGGACCAACTGACTACAGAGAGAGAAAGCAAATGTGGGAGGAGTTGGGTGATGTAAAGGGCTTATGGGAAGGGCCTTGGTGTATGGGGGGGACTTCAATGTGATTAGGTTCATAGAGGAATCTTATAACCCTAATCAGAAAGTGACTACAAGTATGAAGAAGTTTAACCAATTTGTGGAGGTGTTTGAGCTTAAAGAGATCCTATTAGCCCATAAAACCTTCACTTGGTCCAATCTCTAGTCGAACTCGATCTGTTCTAAGCTGGATAGGTTCCTATTCTCAACAAATTGGGAGGAACATTGGGGGAACTTATCATCCAGAGCACTTCCTAGATTGACTTATGATCATTGGTCCATAGTGATTGGAAAGGAGGTATGGTGGACCAATCCTTTTTAGGTTTGAAAATATGTGGCTACTCCACCCGGGGTTTACTAAGAGAGTCATAGAATGGTGGGGACAATGTAACCCTTCAGTGGAATGGGAAGGAATGAGGTTTCACAAGAAACTCCAATTTCTGGAAGCAAAGATTAGGGAGTGAAACCAGTTGGAGTTTGGTAGACTAGAAAAAAGAAAGAGAATATTGATGGATCAGATTGAGGTGCTGGACTTGAAAGAGGAAAGGGGAGATTTTGAGGAGGGAGACAAGGAACAAAGAGGGGGCTTGAGGAGATAGTTGGAGGATTGTTTGCATAAGGAGGAAGTAAGCTGGAGACAGAAATCTTGATGTAGATGGTTGAAGGAGGGAGATAGAAACACTAGCTTTTTTCATTCTATGGTAAATGGCGGGAGGAGGAAAAATTCTATTTCTAGACTTGAAGTTGATGGATTAGTCCTGACCCACCAGAATGAGATAGCAGGGGCCTTTACAGAACATTTTAAATCCATTTTTAGAAGGCCTCTAAGTGGGAGGGTGTGGTTAGAAGGGATGGATTGGCCAAATATTGGGGTAGAAAACAGTCAATGGTTGGAAAGGAGATTT
This sequence comes from Nelumbo nucifera, assembly GCF_055504915.1. Taxonomy (NCBI): domain Eukaryota; kingdom Viridiplantae; phylum Streptophyta; class Magnoliopsida; order Proteales; family Nelumbonaceae; genus Nelumbo; species Nelumbo nucifera. The sequence goes on along the minus strand of NC_142649.1, from coordinate 106,061,960 downwards.
AAAGTGGAGGAAATAAGGGAGGCTATGTTTTCTATTGACAGAACAAAAGCTCTTGGCCCGGATGGTTTCACAATGGCTTTTTACCAAACTGCTGGGGTATCCTACAAAGGGATTTAATACTAGTGTTTGGTGAATTCTATAGAAGGGGAGTAATAAATCCTGGGTTGAACTCCGCATTCAATGCTTTAATTCCTAAGAAAGATGCCTCCCAACCAATCAGCTTGGTAAATAGCCTATATAAGATAATTGCAAAGGTGTTGTCTTTAAGATTAAAGCAAGTCTTGCCATCTATAGTTGCACCAAACCAAGGAGCTTTTGTGAAGGGGAGACAGATAATTGATTAGATTTTAATTGCTAATGAGAGTGGAGAATTTCAAAAGGGTAAAAAAGAAAGGAGTGGTGTGCAAATTGGATCTAGAAAAGGCTTATGACTCGGTGGACTGGTCTTTTTTGAAGGAGGTTATGGTTAACTTCAGGTTCAAGGGAAGATGGTGTAAATGGATCTTGGGGTGTGTCTGGAGTTGCCATTACTTTGTGCTGGTAAATGGGATAGTGGTCGACTTCTTCCCAACTATAAGGGGAATAAGACAAGGGGATCCACTCTCTCCTTTCTTGTTCACGTTGATTGCAGATGTATTGGGGAGGTTGATTCATAGAGCAGATTCAAGGGGCCTAATAAGAGGATGGAGGATAGGAAGGGAGGAAATACCTATTATCCATTTACAATTTGCGGATGATACAATTCTGTTTTGTGAAGGTGGAGATCTAAGATGGATTAGGAACATAAAGTTGGTGATACAACTCTTTGCGTAGATGTCCAACCTTAAGGTAAGCTTTGAGAAAAGTTGTGTAGTGGGAGTGAACATGGAGGAAGGGGAGGTCAGGGAGTGTGCAGAGGTTTTGGGACTTGAAGTGTCAAGTTGGCCCTTGAATTATCTATATTTACCTTGGGAGACAACCCTAAGAAAGAGTTTTTGGAATCCAGTGGTGGAAAAATTTGAGAAGAGACTAACATCTTAGAAGAGGAATTACCTTTCTCTTGGTGGGAGGATTACACTTATTAGGGCAACTCTAGCCAATCTACCCATATACTTTTTGTTGGTATTCAAGATTCTAACAAAGGTGTCTAATAGATTGGAGAAGCTGATGAGAGATTTTTTGTGGGAAATAGGGGAGGAGAAGAGGGATCATAGGGTAGGTTGGGAGGTGGTGAGTAGGAGTAAGAAGTTAGGGGGGTTGGGGTTTGGGAATATTAGAAAAAGGAATGAGGCTTTATTGGGGAAATGGATTTGGAGGTTCTCTTTAGAGAGGGAGAGGTTGTGGGCTAAGTTAGTGGCTGGCATTCATGGGCTGGAAGGCAATGGCTGGGATTCCGGAATTCTGGCAAGGACTACAAGTGCTTCACCTTGGAAAGCCATCCATGATCTGTTACCACTCTTCTCCCCTCTGATCAGGTATGACCTAAACTCAGGCAATTTCATAAAATTTTGGGAACAAACGTGGGTGGGGAATGTTCCTTTGAAGGATCAATTTCCATCACTTTATGCCCTCTCAGATTTGAAAAATGAGCCAATCTCATCCTTTCTTGTCTCCTCATCTTCAAACTTTGGGTTTGGTTGGAATTTGGGGATTGAGGAGAATTGTTAGAAACACAGACCTGAACAACATTTTGACTCTCCTTGGTCTTCTAGAAAATGTTTTCTTGTACCCCGAAAAGGATGACACTAGAATTTGGACCCCCACCCCATTGGGATCTTTCTCTTGTGCCTCTTTCTTTAAAGTCATTACCCAGTCGACAAGCCCCATTGGCCCTTCTTTCCAAGTTAAAGAGATTAGGTGTAAAGCCAATTCCTCCTAGGCTTGGGAGTTTTTGTTGGGAAACTTTTCTGGAAAGAATCAACACAAGTGATTTGTTTCAAAAGAAGAGACCCAAGACATGCTTATCCCCTCACCAGTGTGTTCTCTTTAAAGCTGATGGGGAGACTGGTTTTCACCTATTGGTCTCTTGCCAGTTTGCAAGAACTATTTGGGAACGGGCATTCTCCCTTTTTGGGTGCAGCTGGACCCCCCCACTGAACTTGTAGAATCTATTTTCTTCTTCCTTATTTAGGTGGCAGCCGAAAAGGGGCAAGACTATGTGGAGATGCTTAAGGTCCGTTGTGTGATGGTCATTGTGGGAAGAAAGGAACTTAAGGATTTTCTCAGAAAAGGAGAGAAGGGCTGAAAACCTGATGGAGTTGATTCATGTGAGGGTGGTACAGTGGCTGAAATCTTCAGAGTTGTTTATAGACTTTACAGTGGATGATCTGCTGAGAAAATGGGGAGAGATTTCCAAGTGTACCCAGGTCAAAATAGGCCAGAGTGTGTCCTGGATTCCCCCTCCCTTTGACTTTGTAAAACTGAACTTTGATGGTAGTAGTAGAGGGAACCCAGGGATGTTAGGAATTGGGGGTGTGTTTAGGGATGAGAATGGGACTGTTTTTTCCTTGTTCTCAGGTCCAATTGGGATGGGTGATTCTCTCACAGCTGAAATCTATGCTGTTGTAGAAGGTGTCCAAAGAGCTAAGGAAATGAACATTAGAAGACATGTAATTGAAGGGGACTCGAAGGTGGTAGTAGGGTGGTTGAAAGAAGACAAGGCTGGGTTATGGGCTTACAGAAATGAAAAGAAAAAGTACAGGTGGATGGTTAAGGACATGGATGCCAAACTCAGCTGGGTGAAGAGATCTCCTATGCTGATGGGTTAGCTAAGCAGGGGGTGGTTAGGGAATCTATTTTCTGGGCTCAGTTATAACTATAGTTTGTATGGGGCTTCTAGCCTCAATAGGGAGTTAAGAAAGTTTAGCTCTCCCTCTGTGTACCTTATTGTTCAGATTATTTGATTAATGAAATTGTTTTTTTTTATCAACAAAACAATTCATTAATTCATTAATTATCAAAATACTTACAGAGAGGAAGACAAATTTCTCATCTTCCAGCTACACCAAGAGCCCCAAAAGAGGAAACAAGAGAGAAAGAGAGAACAGAAAAAGAAGAAAAGTAAATCACATCTCTGCCCAGAACATGACATCCCTGTCCACCCCTTGTTTAGCTAGCCCATCAGCAAAAGAATTAGCTGATCTATTTACCCAAGTGATTTTAACTTCCATTTCTCGAACCAGCCATCTTAATTTTCTCTTCAAATTACTATAACTCCATAAGCTGTTGTCTTCTTTTTTCAGCCACCCAACTACCACCTCCGAGTTCCCTTCAATCATAAGTTTTCTAATTTTCATCTCCCTAGCTTTCTGGACACCTTCCAAAACTGTGTGAATCTCAGCTTTGAGAGAGTCACCCACACCAATTGGGCCTGAAAACATGGCAAAAACAACCCCATTCTCATCCCTGAAGACACCCCTAATCCCTGATTGTCTGGTGTTCCCTTTACTACTTCCATCAAAGTTTAGTTTCATGAAACCAACAGGTGGGGGAGTCCAAGACACACTCTTCCCTACTTTAATCTGGGTACAGCTAGCAATCTTGCCCCACTTCCTTAGCAAGTCATCTACTGAATATTCTGTGAGCAGCGGATGGTGATCTACTCCAAAAGAAGAGACCCAATACTTGTCTGTCACCTCAGTGGTGTGTTCTATGTAAAGCGGATGGGGAGACTGGTTTTCACCTACTGGTGTCTTGCCACTTTGCGAGGTCAATTTGGGATTGGGCTTCCTCCTTATTTGGACGCAGTTGGAATTCCCCATCAGACTTGCAGGGCCTTTTCTCCCCCACCTTTTTCAGGTGGCGGATAAAAAGGGGAAGGATAATGTGGAGAGGACTAAGGGCTGCAGTATGTTGGACATTGTGGGAGGAAAGAAACTCCAGGATATTCTCAGAAACCCAAAGAGGAGCAGTAGATCTGAAGGCTATCATACATATTAGGGCGGTACAGTGGCTGAAATATTTGAAACTATTCACAGATTACACTGTGGATGACATGTTGAGGAAGTGGGGTGAAATTGCAAATTGCACACAGACCAAGTCAGTTATGAAAGTGGTTTGGACTCCCCCACCTAGAGGATTCTTGAAATTAAACTTTGATGGATGCAATAGGGGAAATCCAGGGCAATCGGGGATTGGAGGTGTTTTTAGGGACGAAAATGGGGTCATCTCTGCCATGTTCTCAGGCCCAATTGGAGTGAGTGACTCCCTTAGAGCTGAGATCCTTGCAGTTATGGAAGGAGCCCGGAAAGCTAAGGAGTTGAACATCAAGAAACTCATAATTGAAGGGGATTTAGAGGTGGTGATAGGATGGCTGATTAAAGATCAAAATGGTTTATGGAAGTATAACATTGAGAGGAGGAAATTCATGTGGCTGGTGCGGGAGATGGAAGTTAAGACATGTTGGGTTAAAAGATTGGCTAATTCCCTAGCTGACGGTTTAGCTAAACAAGGGGCAGAAAGGGATTCACTGTTTTGGGCTAAGCTGTAACTTTAGTGTATTCTTTTCTCTTTTTCTTCTTTTTTCTTTCTTTTATGAGGCTCTTAGTGACTCTTGGAAGATAAGTATGCTTGTCTTCCTCCTGTAAATTTTCTACTGATGATTAATGAAAGTGTTATTGATAAAAAAAAAAAAATATTCTGTGAGCAGCTCTAGCGACTTCATCCACTGAATAACCCTTATGTGGATCAGGACCTTCAATTCTTAAGCCCCTCTCTTTACATCAGAGAAGATTCTGGTATTTCTTTCTTCCCACAAAGACCAGCATACTGCTGCCCTCATTCCTCTCCACATAGTCCTTCCCCTTTTCGTATGCTACCTGAAGAAATGAGCACAAAGGCCTTGAAAATTTGATGGCGGGATCCAAGTACACCCAAAAAGAGATAAAGCCCACTCCCAAATAGACTTAGCAAATTGGTAAGACACCAGAAGATGAAAACCGGTCTCCCCATCAGCATTACAAAGAACACACCAATGAGGGGACAAACAAGTATTGGGTCTCTTCTTTTGGAGCAGATCATCAGTGTTGAATCTTTCCAAAAAAGCTTCCCACAAAAACCACCAACCTTAGGAGGAATTGGTCTACACCAAACCTCATTAACAGGGAAGGTGGGGGGGAGGGTTACAGGATTTGAGGGCTGGCAAAGCACTTTAAAGAAAGCGGCACAGGAGAAAAAGCCAGTAGGGGTAGGGGTCCAGATTCTAGAGTAATCCTTAGAAGGGTCCAAGAAAACATTATCAAGAAGGAGGAGACTCGAAATACTGTCTAGGTTGGAGCACATAGCCCTTCTCAGACCCAAATTCCAACCAAAACCAGACAAGGAAGAGGAAGGAGGACACTGGCTTATTCTTAAAATCAAAAAGTGCATACAAGGAAGGAAATTGGTCCTTAAGAGGTGCATTCCCCACTGGCTTATTCTTAAAATCAGAAAGTGCATACAAAGAAGGAGGTGCATTAATGAAATTGTTGTTATTGATATAAAAAAAGATGCCAGGGTTTGAGGGTGTATCACAAGCGGTGGAGGTAGGTTGATTTTGGTCATCAGCAGTCCAAGCCAACTCCAATTTCCTTTGCGGCACCAAATCTAAGTATCACAATTCCTCTATCTTCCACTATAGATGAGATATCTCCCATACCCTCCATTGTTGAGCCTTCTCCCCCATTGGATGATCTTGATCTTGTAATTGCAGCCCGTAAAGGGAAGCATCATTGTACCTCATCTATAGCCCATCATATTTCCCAGTTTGTCTTATGATCATTTATCTCCATCCTATAAGTCCTTTTTGGCCTCTATTGCTCCTATTGCCATTCCCACAACAGTGTAGGAAGCGTTGTCAGTACCCAAGTGGAAGGATGCAATTAGGGCTGCAAGTCAGGCCGGGTTAGGTTGGTTGAATCCAACCCTAGCCCAACCCTAAGTTCCCAGTTTGTCTTTGTCTTATGATCATTTATCTCCATCCTATAAGTCCTTTTTGGCCTCTATTGCTCCTATTGCCATTCCCACAACAGTGTAGGAAGCGTTGTCAGTACCCAAGTGGAAGGATGCAATTAGGGCTGCAAGTCAGGCCGGGTTAGGTTGGTTGAATCCAACCCTAGCCCAACCCTAAGTTCCCAGTTTGTCTTTGTCTTATGATCATTTATCTCCATCCTATAAGTCCTTTTTGGCCTCTATTGCTCCTATTGCCATTCCCACAACAGTGTAGGAAGCGTTGTCAGTACCCAAGTGGAAGGATGCAATTAGGGCTGCAAGTCAGGCCGGGTTAGGTTGGTTGAATCCAACCCTAGCCCAACCCTAAGTTCTAAACCCCAACCCAACCCAACCCGAAGTCAATTTCGGGTTGGGTTTGGCCCAACCCAACCTTCTTCCCATCCCTTAAAACCTCATAAATTTCTCGATTTTAGATCTTAACTCAACTTTCACTACATATATTAATCCTATGTTTCATTAGTATTTGTTTGTTGACTTTTTTTTTTTGGTACACAATTCAAAAAAACAAGTGTTAGAAATTAGGGCTGTTCATAAGAAGGCCCAACCCGACCAAACCGACCAACCCGAGTCGGGCGGCTTTTCATCAGCACTGGTCGGTTTCGGGTTGTACAAATTAATAAACCGATGGTTCAGGTTGGTTTCGGTTTTCTTGTGTGAAAACTGAAACCGACCCAAACCGAACCGACTTAGTTCCTACTTAACTAAAAACCTAAATATTTGAAAATATATATTCCAATATCTATATCTAAAAAATATATATTATGAAATATGTCAAATATATATTTCCAGAAAATATATATTCCAATATATTTGTATGTATATTTTTGTTTATATATATATATATATATATATATTTCTAAAATACATATTTCAGTTTTAAATATATTTCTAGAAAACTAGGTGGCCATGGGGCATGGATGAACTTAGAGCCGAAACCGACCCAAACCAACCCAACCCGACTCAAACTGACCAGGTCGGTTTTGCTTAACACTGGGTCGGTTTCGGTTTCCATCTCAGGTAACCCGACCAGGTCGGGTCGGTTGGAAAAACCTCAGTAAACCGACCCAACCCGACCCGTGAACAACCCTATTAGAAATAATGAGTTATGGCTTACAATAGATCTTTCTTGGGCAGTAAACAATATAGAGGAGATGAATAAAATTTTCGAAAAAACATAAAATAATATTATTAAGGTTTTAGCCTTTCTGATTAGGATTAAGTGAAGTGATTATCTTAAAGGATACTATGTAGGGGGGGCTATACAAATATCATGCATCTAAACACATCAATGTATGTTATATATTACATATAACATATATTTATATATGTCATGTACTATAGAGTCGGGTTCAGTTTGGGTCTGGTTGGCTAAGGGGTCAACCCTAACCCAACTCGAAGTAAAGTCGGGTTCATGAATTTCAACCCTAACCCTAACCTGAACATCAACCCAACCTAACCCAACCCAATTTTTTCGGGTTGGGTTCGGGCCAACATAACCCAAGTTGCAGCCTTAGATGCAATGTAGGTAAAGATGAATGCTCTTCTAAAGAACAATACATGGGAGTTAGTTGAGCAGCCTAAAGGAAAGAAACTAGTTGGGCGCAGATGGGTGTTTACAGCAAAACATAATGTTAATGGCTTTGCTGAAAGATATAAGGTCAGATTAGTTGCCAAGGGGTTTACACAGACATATGGCATAGACTATTTGGAGACCTTTGTACTAGTGGCCAAGATGAATACTATTAGAGCCCTACTACCCCTTGTAGCAAATTTCTCATGGCCATTGTTTCAGATGGATGTCAAAAATGCCTTCCTCAATGGTGATTTGCAAAAGGAGATGTATATGGAGTCACCTCCTAGATTCTATAGTACAGAAGTAGGGGAGAAGGTCTGTTGCCTGAATAAAGCCTTATATGGACTGAAACAGTCTCCAAGAGTGTGGTTTGACAGATTTAGATAGGCCCTTGATAAATTTGGATCTATTCAAGCTGAATCAGATCACACCCTTTTCATTAAGAAAAATGATCCTCCTTGACCCTACTTGTATATGTGGATGATATTGTGGTAATAGGGAGTGATACTCGTGAGATTGACCCTCTTAAGCAATTGCTTCACCAAGAATTTGAGGTCAAAGATTTGGGAGAACTACAATATTTCTTGGGCATTGAGGTAGCACGGTCTAAACACGGGATTTTTGTTTCCCAAAGTATTTTCTCGACTTTTTGGAAGAAACTAGGAAGATAGGCGTTAAACCTACTGGCACACCTATTGAACAAAATCATAAGATAAGTGTAGAAGGTGGAGAGCCCCTTAAAGACAAGGTTATGTTTCAACGGTTGGTTGGGAAACTCCTTTATCTTTGCCTCACACGACCGGGCATTTCTTATGCGGTCAGTGTTGTTAGCCAGTATATGCATTTCCTCAGAACCACTCATCTTGCAGCTGAGAGGATCCTTGCTTATTTGAAGAGATGTCCAGGTGGAGGCATACTCTTCAAAGATAATGGTCACATGAAAATAAAAGTCTACACAGATGTTGATTGGGCTGGGCATGTTGATGATAGGAGATCCACCTCTAGGTATTGTGCTTTTGTAGGAGGAAATCTTGTCTCTTGGAAAAGCAAGAAGCAAAATGTTGTTGCTCGTTCTAGTACCGAAGCTGAATATATAGCTATGGCGAATGGTGTGGCTTAGGATTATGGCTGAGATCCCTATTTGAGGAATTAGGTTTTACTTATGAGAGGCCCCTGATGCTATACTATGATAATTAGGCTGCTATTTAACATTGCTTATAATCCAGTTCAACATGACAGAACTAAGCATATTGAAGTGAATTGACACTTTATCGGAGAGAGTTGCCTCTGACATGCAGCTTGCTGATCTCTTCACTAAGGCGGTGCCAAAGACCAAGTTGGAGGCAGATTTACGCAAATTGGGAATGATTGGTATCTATTCTCAACTTAATGGAAGGGATTATGGGGCCATTTGTTAACATCTGAAGTGGCTGAACTGAATGAGCTTTGTCTTTTTGTGGCTGAAATATTAAAATAAAAAAACTAAAAGTAAAATATTCAAGGATATAGTAATCAACCCAACTTTAGCTTCAGCCATTAAGGAGCTCAGTCTCCTTAAAAACTTATTCACTAAAAGACAGCCATTTCAGCTGTTATCAAACTACCTCTACAAGGACATGAATAATCTTACCAAGTGAGAAGAGGATAAAAAATTAATAATCTCTAGCACTTTTGCCTAAGTGTCCTCTCAGATTGAAAAGTCCATGTTTTTACCACTGCACCAAGCAAATGGCCCTTTTGCTTAAAATTTAGGTATACCATACAGGTTGCCATGCATCCTAATGAAATTTCTCACATCAGACAATTTTATTTAGTTTCTCATAGCAATTCTGCATTCTATTTGTAATGGTTAATTTGGTTTTGCTTGATACACTGCACTGTTTGAATAATGGAATTTTCTTTCTGCAACCTTTACAGGGACTAGGGTGATGAATCAGTTTGGGTGGACATTTGCTGGTAAGTTTAGGACTGACATTAGGATATAAGATGAAAGCATGGAAAATTACGTTATTGTGATGCGTTTGTTTTGGTGATACACATTAGTGTAAATTCTTTCTCTTTGTAGTTTTGTAGTACTGATCTGCAGTGCAAATCCAGTTTTTTACATCACTGAATTTCATTTTTGTTAATGGTCTTGATGTCCTATTGCATAACCAAGAGTTCTGTTTTCTTTTAATCAGCGAGTTATTTTTTTTTCTTCTGAATTGTTAATGGATTGGAAGTAAATGTGTCTTTTCGTACCTTTTAGTAGCAGGGGAAGGATGTAAATTAAATAGCACAGTAATTATGGTTTTTAGTAGATTTTGAAATCTATCAAGAATCACTTGGAGAGGCAATTTGGATTTTGGAGTGTCATTTTATTTCAGTCTTACGATTTGTTGAAGTCCAAATTTATGTGTTAGAAATTAGAATAGGAGTTAACCAAATCTAAGTCTGAGTTGCAAATTGATTTTAGAGGTTATGGTTTAACATATGTCTGTCTTTCTGCTATGAGCTAATTGATTTCGGATTTCTTGGTTACTGAGTATCGGTACTGTTATCTCAGTGGCTTTAGCAGTTCGAACCAGAGGAAGAAGAAGAAGAAGAAGAAGAAAAGGAACAGTCGAATCTGATAGCTTAAATCCTATCAGTCGACCCTAGTATGAATTAGTCTCTAATTAGCTGTACAAAGACTAAACTCCCCCTCACCCACTTAAGTATGGGACAGGAAGTCTCTATTAAAACTTCCACATAAGCACATAACTTAACAAAAATAAAATGACTAATTTACCCTTATTCAGTTAGCTCTAACACTCCTCCTCAAGCTGGAGAATATATATCATATAATCCTAGCTTGTTACATATATAGTTCACTCTCCTTGAGCTTAAGCTTTTTGTAAACAAATATGCCCATTGATCACCTCAACCCACATGTTTTGTGCTTATCTCTCCAGTAAGGACCTTCTCCCTCACAAAGTAGCAATTAATCTCTATGTGCTTTGTTCTCTCATGAAAAACATGGTTAGATGAGATGTGGAGTGTAGCTTGATTGTCACAGTACAATTTCATAGGTCTATCCATGGAGAACCCGATTTCTTGTAGGAGATTCCTCAGCTATATTAATTCACATGTAGTGTGTGCCATGGCTCTGTATTCGGTTTCAACACTGCTCCTTGCCACAATCGTCTGCTTTTTACTCTTCCATATCACAAGATTTCCTCCAAGAAATGTGCAGTAACCTGTAGTAGATCTTCTATCAGACACAAGAGCCTGTCCAATCTGCATCTGTATACCCAATTACCTCAAGTCTTTCTCCTGGTTTGTTCAATAACCCACGGCCTGGAGCTCCCTTCAGGTACCTTATAATTCTAAGAACTGCATCCAGTGAAGTATCCGAGGGTTCTGCATAAATTGACTCACCACACTAACTGCAAAGGAGATGTCTGGTCTTGTGATAGTCAAATAGTTCAGCTTCCCCACTAACCGTCTATACCTTCTAGGATAATCAAATATTTCCTCTGTATCACTGCTCAACTTAGCATTTGGCTCCATGGGAGTTTCAGTTGGTTTTGCACCTAACAGTCCTGTTTCATCCAGCAGATCAAGAACATATTTTCTTTTGTACAGGTTTATACCTTGTTTTGATTTAGCAACTTCTATACTTAAGAAATACTTCAATGTCCCAAGGTCTTTTGTTTGAAAATGGTTTTGCAGAAAGACCTTTAGTTTATCGATCCCCAATTTGTTACTACTAGTTATGACAATATCATCCATATAGACCATTAATAAAATCTTTCTGGCTTTTGAATCATAGTTGAACACCGAGTGGTCAACCTGGCATTGTTTCATTCTAAAATTTTTCACCACTTCACCAAATTTCCCAAACCAAGCACAAGGCGATTGTTTCAACCCATAAATTGCCTTTTTCAATCTGCACATCTTACCATCCTCCCCCTGAGCAACAAATCCAGGTGGTTGCTCCATATATACATCCTCCATAAGGTCACTATGAAGGAAGGCATTTTTAATGTCAAATTGAAACAATGGCCAATCATACATAACTACCAGGGAAATTAAGACACGGACAAAGCCAATCTTAGCCACTGGAAAGAAGGTCTCCATTATAGTCCACCCCATACAATTGTGAATAACCTTTAGCAACAAGTTTGGCCTTCAGACGCTCTACACTACCATTCGGCAAGTATTTAACATTTTACACCCATTTACAACCCACAACATGTTTACCGGGAGGAGTAGAAAGCTCCCACGTTTGAATATGCTAAAGGGCAGAGAGTTCCTCCTCCATTGCCTGTCGCCACCCAGGTGAGCTAAGAGCCTCTTGAACATTCTTAGGTATAAAAATAGATGACAACAGTGAAACAAACTAGCGATGTGAAGCGGAAAGGTGAGAGACTGAAACAAAATTGGAAATGGGATGGTGGGTATAACTATGTTTACTTTTTCGTAAAGCAATGGGAAGATCAAGTCCTGAGGGTTCTGGGACATGAGCAACAACAGGATCCGCAAACAAGGTAGAAGCTGAAGGAGGAGCTGATGTTTGTCGATGAATATACACGTGCCGGATCGGTGGTTGTTCAGTAGGGATCTGCATTGGAGGAGGTGAATGGTCAATCCCAATTGGAACAACCGGAACGGAATCATGGACTGTAAGAGGAAGAGGAAGTAAAGGTGGAGACACCGATGCTTCAGGTCCTGAGAAGAAGGGGACAGACTCAAAAAAGGTGACATCAGGACAGACATAGCACTTCCGAGTAATGGAATTGTAACACTTATGCCCTTTCTGAGTCTGAGAGTAGCCAAGAAAGACACTTAATAGAATGTGCATCCAGCTTGTCTATCCCAAGGCTCAAATTGTGAACAAAGCACACACAACCAAAGATGAGGGGTGTTAATGGAAAGGGAGACAAGGCGGGGAACAAAATAAAAAAGGGAGACCGACCATGAAGAATGAAGGAGGGCACCCGATTAATAAGGAAACACACAGTAAGTACAACATCACTCCAAAATAGTTTAGGAACACTCATATGATGAAGAATAGACCGAGTAGTTTCAAGGAGATGATGGTTCTTTCGTTCAACCACCCCATTTTGTTGAGGAGTGGATGCACATGAAGTTTGATGAATGATGCCATGCTGTTCTAAATACTATTGAAAGGAAGTAAGAAAGTATTCACGACCGTTATCTGAACGAAGAACTTTGATTAGAACACCAAACTGTGTATATATTTTAGCATGGAATTTTTGAAAAATGGAAAATAATTCACTCATTTCTTTCATTAAATAAATCCATGTCATCCTTGAACAATCATCAATAAAAGTGACAAAATACTTGTAACCATTATAAGACTCTATTTTAATCGGACCCTAAACATCTGAATGAACCAAAGCAAAATGACTCAACATACGACTATCAATTCTAGGACTGAAGGGAACCCAACGATATTTCATATATTGACACGACTCACACTGTAAAGACAATAAATGATTCAAAGACGGAGTCAGTATCTTGAGTGCCTTGAGAGATTGATGTCCCAGTCGACAATGCCACTGTAGAGGAGTGAGTGGAGTCTGAAGTGCAATTGACGATCCACCACCGTCAAGGTAATACAATTCACCAGCCTCATGCCCCCCACCAATCTTCTTCCCCGTCTTGAGATCCTGAAAAACACAAGGAAGGGAAAAATGTAATAGAGCAATTAAGAGTCTTGGTTAATTTACTAACAAACATAAAATTGAATGGAAACTTAGGGACATATAGAATAGATGATAAAGAAAGAGAAGTCGTGTCAACACTACCAACACCACAGATGAGAGAAGAGGAACCGTTGGTAAAGGTAACGGTTTGAGATGTGGAAGTTTCAGAGAGGGAAGAGAACACATATGGAGTTCGGTCATGTGATCAGAGGCTCTAGAGTCAATAATCCAGGGAGAGGGTTTGGATGCCAGACAAGCTATACTTGAGTGGGCAAGGGTGGCTATAGTATGTTGTGAAGTAGACTGGAGGAATCTCTCATACTCGGTGCGCGGTACACTCACCATCTCCTTCCCGGAAACAGATGTAGATGTGGAAGGTGTTAGGTATGCCTGTTGGTTATCACTGACATCAACCCCACCAGCTACTGCATGATTAGCCCATGTAGGAGGGCCATGAAGATCATAACAGAAATTCATGAATGTCCGTCCCTACCACAATGGGTACACTTACACTGAGTTGGCCCATGGCACATAATTCTCACCATTAAGTTTAATGGAGGTCATCTGCACACCCAAATAATCAGAGGGGATCATCACACTTGGTTTCTGATCACTAGAACCACCTCCCGTTACTGCCATTATGTCTCCCCCACTGCTATCTCTAATGCTGAACTATCAGTCACCAACCAAATACTACAACAGCCAAGGCAACACTACAGCAGTCTCTAAACTCAGGTGATAGGTTCACAACAAGTCACAATCAGTCACCACTGTGCACAAACTACCATTCAGATTAAGAACAAAAGGTAAACCAACATTCAGACAACACTAACAAGGCATAAAAATTGACGTAGGCAATTCGACCATTCCTTCCAGCCCAAAAAAAAAAAAAAAACAACTTTTGTTCTTGCTCACACCACTACTGATTACATGGAGTCATAAATCACCACTACAGTAATTCAACAATTTTTTTTAAAGGTCACTACCAGTCCAAAGACATCAACTACAACCACTACAGTAACCCTTACACCATTCGGTCACTATAAACACAACCTGTTCTTGGGCCTTTTGCCAAGAACCAATGCTACAAATAACCTAGTTCTTTAAGTTCTGATCAGTCCGAGCAGATTTTTGAGGGTTTTCCAACCCATAAACACCAATAACACAAAAAAAAGGATAACCAACCTTGATGGAGAGCTTCAGTCGACCATCCACTTATTTCTGAAGTTATTCTCTTGAAATGCAATCAAGTTCTGAGCAAAGAAAGAGAGGCCAAAGTGTTCTCAAACCTAGGTCGAGTCTGTGTTCTCCATTTGCAGTCCAGAGAGAAGAAAAAGAAGTCACGAACAGAAAGGAGCAGCAGTCACGAGCAGAGATTTAAAGAGCAACGTCCTTCTCTGATATCATGTTATCTCAGTGGCTTCAGCAGTTCAAACCAGAGGAAGAAGAAGAAGAAAAGGAACAGTCGAATCTGATAGTTTAAACCCTATCAGTCGACCCTAATATGAATTAGCCTCTATCTAGTTGTACAAAGACTAAACTGCCCCCCACTTAAGTATGAGATAGGAAGTCTATTAAAACTGCCACATAAGCACATAATTTAATAAAAATAAAATGACCAATCTACGCGTATTCCGCTAGCTCTAATGGATACCTTAAGAAACAACTGAGGAAAATGCAACAAGGCTCACTTGACATCCCGGGACTCTCGTCTCATTCCTCAAAAGTACGAGGCACATTTTTATAATCAAAAGATCCAACTTATTATTTCTGTTTATTTAGGTAACTGTTCTTTTATTATATAGTTAACAAATAAAGGACTCTCAAGTGGTTTATGCTGTGTTGTCACAAAATATTGTGGACCTCACATTTCTTTTCATTGCAAGGAGCGAATGTCGCAAGTTTTTGCTTGATTGAAAAAGATACTTTATCGAGTCTGTATCGCAAAAAGTACATGGTTTTTACATTGTGATTACGCCATATTTTTAGAAGACATGATAAAATGATTTTCATTGACATCTCTAACACCGTTGCTATCCCAGTTCCCAAGCCCAAGGAGCATTCTTTTCTTTATATTTTCATATGACTGACACCCTTGCATCTCCCTCTACCACACCATTGGTTTCTGTTTCTATCAGCAAAGTCAAACCAAGGACCATTCTGCTTCTATACTGTATAGTGGATACGGCTATTCCTCTTTACTCTCCTCTATCTTGGCCTTGAATGGGCCAACTTTGCTTCTACATGCACCATACCATGAGCAATAATGAGCCTTCTCCTGGAACGTTGATATTGAGTCGCGTTTCAAAGAGAGGATGGTCAGAAACTCAACAGAAAAGCGAGGTGACACCATGGGTTTTGCGTGGTGGTTGAAGACTTGAAGGTATTCTAAATTCATTGCAAACTTACATGGAAGGCATGCACTTGAGCACAATCCTTATTTGTCCAATGAGACTAATTCATATGTAATCCCTCAAATAGTTTTTTTCTTTTCTGTATTACTTCTACCTCTGCCAAAAGCTTAAAGAGATCTTACATATTTTGTTCCCTCCAATTCTCACTTATTAAGGCTCATTTTGGAAGGAGTACAAACACAAATATGTAGAGTGTAAATACATACAGAATAGTATAAAATATAAGGTTTTGCGCTCTACATATTTGTATTTGTACTCTACATATTTGTATTTGTATTTGTGCAGAAAATAAGTCTGTATGATCCTACTTAAA